>NC_059419.1:2902912-4354368 GCF_905220565.1 Melitaea cinxia | reverse complement strand
TAAATGGTTATACATAGGAATTCCATTATGATTTCTGCTTTTATTAAATCGTCAATGGTCTTCAACAAACTTAAACCCATGATTCGTTTATATCAGTATACCATCAAATGGAATATCACAGCTAAATGCTGTTGTCTAGTGTTGCGTTCCTGTGGTGAGTAAGGTGGCCAGAGCTCCTGGAAAGGGTCGTGGGTAGGCTCAGCATCGCGCTTGCGAAGCTTCTTGCGTTGCAGGCATCCAGATTATGGTAACCTCTTACCATCACCAGTTTGCTTATTGTACCCTTGAAGTATAAAATGAAAGCATAGAATGCTTTTCTATCAGAAAATAAACGGGATACTTTAGAAATTTCCGTTAGAAGATTATAACCGAGCTTAATCGAATCTTAAGTCATTCACTCGGCGTTAATCCTTGGAGAACTCATGACCCAGTGGAGAGAACGTAAATTGAAATCTCAGACATTCACAAATTCGGAGCTGAACTAACAGCTGAGATTTTTAATAATAAATGAAAATTAAATGTGAAGTATCTTACTATAAGATAGCATTAGCAATTTCTGTGACTCTATAAGCACTCGGTCGAATAGTATCATAATCACTCCAAATTCTACTTCAGATGAGAACAGGTATTTTCAAATATGTGGATTATTTGTAGGCTATTCCAGAAATTATTTTTAATGTTCTTCTCTTACATTATATTAACACCGCGATTTGCTATCACTCTTCATCTAGTTCTCTTCTCAACCAGGATTGCAATGAATTACTTCTGCTAAAATTATAATTTAGTATCTACGATTTTATTTTTATGTTACCCCACATTAGGAATTCTAAACATTTTTGAATATCATATCAAAAATTGACTGTTCCAGCGGGGTTCGAACCCGCGTCTCCGACTGACCGTGTCGGCGCTCTAGCCAATTAAGCTATGGAACGATATACCCGCTGGATCGAAATTTTTGATATGATGATTTTTATATTCGGTTTAAACGAGAGATTAGAGCGTAGATATTAAAAATAGCACGGTGTCGTCTCCTGTCAAAGATTTTCATTGTAATATGAAACTATGAATAGTTACGGGTTTCTGTAAAGAGCTCACTATGGACGGCGCCACGGTTATAATTTAGATCAAAATTTACATGATATACGTAACCACGTGGAGTTTTGGTTATACTACTAGGCAGCACACTAGCGTATGGTCCGTGTTGACCGATTACGGTAAAATATAGACACAACACACATAAGTCAACACAGTGGAACTCCAGGTATTCTTACTAACTTACTCTCCACGGCTACACAATTTCTTGAGAGCAGTGCTGTTTGACTGTAACCTTCTGTAAAATTGAGGCACTTCTTCAGTCAGGCTGCTCTAGATTTTGAGAAAGATATTTTCTGCTTTTCCATACATCGATTATTGTCTAGTAATTGACATAATAAGAATTACGTTTCACTAAAACAAACTCAAGGACGATTTACTTCAAATAAATACGTAAAAACGTAAATTAAATGTTTTAATTTTTTATTAAGATTTTCATTTGAAAAGTTTCCGACGACAAACACGGTGATAAAAGCTAAATCTTTCGAGTCGTTCTTAAGTGATAATCTTTTATAATGCGGCTTTTATTTTTTATTTACAATGAGTTTATATAATTGGTGTTTTTAATTGTCTGAATAATCTGAAACCGTAAATTATTATAATTAAATACAGAACCAGTTAGCAAGACAGATGTATAATAATATTATATTTTTAAAATAATTAAAATAAATATTAAAATAAACGTTAAATACTACATTATCTATTGTAAAAAGATTTTAAAACGTAATGAAATAGCTTGTTACTTCTTTGACTTAAATAAAACCGCAGGTGTACTAGCGCATTATTTTATATTTATAGTACTTTATTATTTATAATACAAATGAACCAATAAACGTAAAATATAACCAACATATCAATCGAGAATCGTTTCGTAATACTGGAGCATATTTATGAATGAGTTGAAATTTACGTATACACAAACCGCATGTCGCTTTGACGTCATTTCAAATATCAAAATAGTCACTTCTGCGCAACATCAGTATTAACGTCATTTATATAAAAAAGTCATCCCGTTTCTACGTTTTGTTTTTATCACTATATATCAATTAAATTTATTTGGAAAAAAACTGCAAAGAAAAATAATGTAGTGTTTTATTATTGTGCAATAAATAAATTTTAACTAGCCCGTTGAGGCAGTTTGTAGTGGCGCTGCTTTCTCTGCCGCGGGTTATGGGTACGATTCCCGTCTGGATCTGGGTTTAATATTTGTGATATTTGTCGTGGAAACACACTATAAGCACCTATTTTCGTATCAAAAAGAATAATCACAATCGGTGTACGTAATAAAAAGTTATAACACACAAAAAAATAGTTGAATTAAGAATCTCTTATTTTTTAAACTCGGTTAATAAATGTTAGGAAACACTAATTTTATTGTAATGGTTTTACAATTACAAAAGTTTTTTTAACAATACAAAAGCTTAAAATACTTTTTTTCGATGTCTGAATACATCCACCAGTAACCTTAATTCTTTGTTATCTCTTCATTCATAAATCAATTCTTTAATTCTTTAAGTCTCCTTGTTACAATGACACATTAACAACATTTTGTGATTAAAATGTTTAAATAATTAAAAACATAAAAGATGTACTGAAAAAAAAATGGTTTTATTATTTTGATGAAAAATTTACCCTACGCCTACTTGGTAATAAGTATAAAGTATATTACCAAGTAGGCGTATTTTTTTAAATATTATAAACTTTGATAATAAATAATTATTTTTGAATATCATATCAAAAATTGACCGCTCCAGCGGGATTCGAATCCGCATCTCCGACTGACCGTGTCGGAGCTCTAGCCAATTAAGCTATGGAACGATGTACCCGCTAGAGCGAAATTTTTGATATGATGATTTTTATTTTCGGTTTAAGCGAACCGTGGCGCCGTCTATAGTGAGTTCTTTACAGAGACCCGTAACTCATTTCATTCATTTCAATTCAAAGTTTCATATTACAATGAAAATCTTTGACAGGAGACGACACCATGCTATTTTTAATATGTACGATTTTATTTATGTGTTACCCTCACATTAAGAATTCTAAGCATTTTTGAATATCTGACCGGACTGTCGGAGACGCGGGTTCGAATCCCGCTGGAGCGGTCAATTTTTGATATGATATTCAAAAATGCTGTACACTAATTAGTGTACAGTATACTACTATAGCTATTTTATTGATATAGTGGACGAAATTATATTAATAACAAAATAACAGTTTATACTCGTATATCGGGATATGTTAAAAATTTTTGGTGGCCAACGCATCCGCAACTCCTCTGGCAGATGTCCGTGGGCGCCGGTAGCCATTAATATCTTAAATTATAGTGGGTAAAAACGCGGAGCACATCTAGTATGTTACAAAGCCTCTATATATCCTATATTTTACGTAAAATGCAGTGTAGTGAAACCCCGAAGAAAATATTTTGTTTAAAATTATGATCGCTTAATCAATATCATACTCGAGAACAGGTCATTTTTACACAATTAGCATCGAGAAAGCTAAATAGCAAATTAAATTGTAGTAATTTAATAACTACATAGTATAAAACAAAGTCACTTCCCGCTGTTTGTATGCTTAGATCTTTCAAACTACGCAACGGATTTTGATGCGGCTTTCTTTAGTAAATAGTGATTCCAGTATATATAATACATGCAAAATATAGTAGAGGGACACTGATAATTTAAAAATTTCTAATGTGAAGTCGTAAATAAACACATTTTTTGTGCTTACATTGCAAATATTTATTTTATATTTAGTATTAGCATTGCACCCGTGCGAAGCCGAGCGGGTCGCTAGTAACATATAAAAACTTCTAGGTCATACTTCCGAAATGAACTAAAATTCTTCCATTAATTAATTCCCAGTCTCAATGGATGATAATTATATTAAAAGCCCTCCTTCATGCCATTAAGCTTGCAAATCAAATAACGTACAATTATTTCGAGACTCCATTAGACCCTCGCTATCGATAATTATTTTAAATCTAAATTCTGAATATGGAGCTTATTCTCCAATGTATATTAGACTAGAAATTTATCGCGGTTTCACCTGAGTTTAGTTTCGAAATTTGATAGTTTTGTTGCTAATGGTTATAACAAGATTAACTAATATCAACTATCACTTATTCTTCCATACTTGGATTGTCTGGAAGAAATGGCTAAATAGCCATAAGTCCGCCATTTGTACTTCACTGTCTGTAACTGTATTTTAATGTATAAAATGTAGTTGTGGTGTACAATAAAGTATAAATAAATAAATAATATGTAATCGACATACAGAATCAGTGTTAGCTGAAATCTGACTATTTTTTTTTTCAAATGACGATTCAAAACTCTTTAGCCTCGTTATTTTTTTAATTTGATTTCGATTTTCTATGAGTTTAATAAATCAAGGTAATAATATAGTAGATATAAGGGTAGGTGGTACATTTGCGATAAAAAGTCGATGGCAATCCCTAAAGCTCAGCGCAATCTAGAAAGTTAATTGTGCTGTTAATTGCATTCGATGTGGTTTGTTGGCTGTACCTATACTGTCTATAACTACTCTATTTTTAAATATGCTTTTTTTCTCGTCACTATATAGACAACTGAACAGTTTCAGACAAGACTTGAACAAGTTAAGTTTTCCATTTATGATTTCTTTTTCTTATACAAGGGTTTATGTGAGTTCAAAATGTTTCTTTATTTTATTTATCTATAATCAGAAAGGAGATAAATAAATAAATAAAAAAACCTTTAATAATATTTTAGCTATAAAACTTGAAAAATATTTTTTATGTATTACTCTAATAATTCCACATTTACACTTTCTTTTTTTTTCTTTCTTTTTTAGATTTCACTCTCTTCTTTAAAAAAAGCTTTTTTTAATATGTACGATTATATTTTTGTGTTACCCACACATTAGGAATTCTAAACATTTTTTGAATATCATATCAAAAATTGACCGCTCCAGCGGGATTCGAACCCGCGTCTCCGACTTACCGTGTCGGAGCTCTAGCCAATTAAGCTATGGAACGATGTACCCGCTAGAGCGAAATTTTTGATATGATGATTTTTACTTTCGGTTTAAGCGAACCGTGGCGCCGTCTATAGTGAGTTCTTTACAGAGACCCGTAACTATTCAAAGTTTCATATTACAATGAAAATCTTTGACAGGAGACGACACCATATCAAAAATTGACACGGTAAGTCGGAGACGCGGGTTCGAATCCCGCTGGAGCGGTCAATTTTTGATATGATATTCAAAAAAAAGCTTTTTTTAATAAAAAGTTTTCGAACGATGCGAAATTTAAGTAAATATCTTAATCTTTCTAGAGACCTCGTGTTTGTGCAATGGTTGTAGTAACTGTCTGTTTAACTGATTTTAATCCCACTTATAAAAATTATTTGCAAATCCCCATCTGTTCTACTATATCATCGAAATAGTAATGCGAAGTTTTATAGCCTATGTGGTCTATATTTCATACTGGCTGACCCGACAGGCGTAGTTCTGTCTCGCAAACTACCAAACACGTAAAATTTAATTGACAATATCCTTAAATTTACGTTCTTTTTCTAAATTTTGCTTCCATAAGAACCTCTTGCAAAATATTAGAATCATTAGAAAAATACTACCCAATTTCCTCAGTTGTTATGTGTATTTATAGATATAAGTTAATAACAAAAAAGAATGTCAAGTTACACTATCCAGAAACATTACAAAAATAGATACACTTGGAGAGTTATCAAGCTCCTCTCTTCCTACATTTACTGATGTAATTCGGTGTTTTGTGTGGGATAAAATCATTAGCGTTATAGCTAAGTGCCCATAGTCTGCTATTACCACTCATTATTAAGATCTCTTTGTGACCGAATATAATTTCCTCTCGAAAAACTTTTACGAGGTCTTTCGTTATTGTTATCTTGGGTGTGAATGTTGTTTGTGAACATTTAGGTAAAAATAATATATATATTTTTTGATTCAACTGCTGCAAAGAATATTTGAAAATATATCGCTGATATTCCTAAGCTCTATAATTCTAGATCAAACAACCAAATTGCAATCAATCAAACAAATGAACCATCTTGGATAATTATTTTTTTTATGTTATTATAGTCAGCAAAAAAAGTGTGTCCCCTCGGACACAAGACTGCAGTTTACCCCTTCAAAGCGATTGTCTAAATAGGTACAAAAAGGCTTACTAGTCTAAGAAAAAGATTAATACTATATGAAATGGTAAATAAACGAATGCTAGAAAACGTTGTCATCTATATATGATAGATTGGTGTTACGAGAAACGTAACGAAGTCATTTGTTCAGTAGAATTTAGAAAGAAAGAAAGAAGAAAGAAAGAAAGACATTTATTTAAGACACAACTCCTCATATATTTTTTTCATACCGGGGGGCCTTATATGAAAACATGGCGGTATAAAGCTTTCGGGTCATATAGTGATCAATAAAAAGTAACACGAAAATATAATAAAAAAGCAGTAAACTATATCATACACTTATAACCAATAAGTCTGAATAAGTCTAAGAGGTTAACACATTAAAGGAAATGAGCCGTGAATTAGTTCATTAAGAGTTAACGGTCTGAAACTCCATATACGTTCACGCACCATCGATTAAATACGACCTTTTCCGAAAAAATAAATAACAAATGTTACCCTTGGCGAACAATAAAGAGGTAAAAGTTGTTGCGTTTTGATGTCACGTCAATTAAAGCGGAAACATGGGCCATTTTGTAGACCGAATTGTTAGACAAATCTACATCGTCTCGTAACGAATTGAGTTTATACATTATATCGTCGACGTGGCGCTATGCGGTGTGACGTGACGTGCAGAACAGGACGAATGCGTCACGTGACGAACATTAACGCGACTTCTTAATAAAAGCGTAATAGCTATACTTGTATGACATTTTTGCATTGCTTCGTGATTAGTTGTCGCATTTGTCGGCATTACGTACCGAATACGTTACGAATATTAAAACGAAAACATAAGATAATGACTATATGACGTTCTTGCATTGCTCCGGAATGTGTTTGCCACCCTTGTCACCTTCGAAAGCAAGTGATCAATCCATACAAATAGCAATACGTAACATACATTAATGTTCAGCTTCTATATTGAAGATACGAATCGTTTTGCGAATATAGGAACCGCTTAAACGTATTTCACTCAAGTATTAAAGTGAATTAAACAGATTCTACAAACTAATATACATAAGCACTTAAGCTGTTCTTTTCCACGCTAATGTTATGCATGCATTCACTTAATCCACTTAATAAGTTAAAGTAACTTTAACTTGAGCACGTTACACGAATAACAATAAGTGTGAGTAGTTGGAAACTTTAAGAGATTAAATCAAATTGTTTTCATTTTACATAACGTTGTAGCGTTAAGTAAAAACTTGTGTTTACTCCTCAGGTGATTAAAGTCCTAATCTTTCAAAACAAGACCTTTAATGATTTGTATGTGCTGCTCTCAATTGTCTATTGTAAATTATATGCTGAGTAATATAGCTAGAACTTCAGTGGATCCCCTGTGTTGATAGACGAGGTAAGGTCGACAATTTTGAATATCTTCTAATAGAGGCTTCCATAGGCTACGGTACTTTCCGCCAGGTAAACAACAATAAAGCTGTGTGGCTACGGTAGTAAAGAATATAGCCACTCCCTCTTTTCCCGTGGGTGTCGTAGCCTTGGAACTTAAAAAGCCGACCGACGGCAGGATAACCATCCGATCGCTTGTTTTGAAATACACAGGCCGAAGACGGGTAGAAGCGTCTTCGGTGCAACAAAGCCAGCCCCCTGGTCACTAACCCGCCTGCTCAGCGTGGTGACTATGGGCAACACACATGAGTTCACGCCATTTTGGCGCGAACTTGTGGAGGCCTATGTCCAACGGTGGACTGTGATAGGCTGAAGTGAAACGACAATACGCTTGTTTGACACTCTAGCGTTATCAAGAAAAATGTTATAGTTTCTGTATCAAAATCGAGCTATAATTTACTCATAAACTTGGTTGTAAGCTTCATAAATTAACACTAACACAAAAATCAGCTTAAAGTTGCTTCTATAGCTGTAGCTGCACCGGAAGCCAACTTTCTATAATTTTTCAATTCTTATTTCTCTTAAATTTTCCTTAATCTGATTAATCATCATTGGGTCCATAACCCATCTGAAGCTAAAAGAAATTTGGACTAAAAGAAATTTGGACATAATATGTAAAATATTATAAAAAAATATATTTATGAACATTTTGAGATTTAAAAATCTCTATAGAAACTTGTACAGACAGCATAATAGTTATAAATAGTAATTATGATCACATTCATCTTCTTTTAAAACAATAAATCATGAAAAATGCATTTTTCGTTGTAATTGTATGTATATACGCTGCACTACAAACTGAATTTGCGCCAACTTATGTACATAATATACATTATATAAATGTATTAACTTGATATGATATGAAATATTAGTTCTGTGAAGTAAGTAGGTTGATACAACTCGTGATCTTATTACTAAAAGAAGCATACAAGTCTTCTACCTAGCACCCACATACTTGTTTTGGTGATTTTTACATAGAAATAAGTTTTTTTTTTCTATTAGAATATTGTTATGTGGTCTAAGACCGTCTCAGATCGTTCGAAAAGTTTTTATAGTAATTACAATCAGGTTGAAAACGTCGCAATTCAATCTGAAAATAGATTAATTTCATTGCTTTAAATATTGCTCCAAGGTAGGCAGTAGGGGAGAAGTGGCATGAAGGAGCCAGGTTTTGAAAGAGCCACTTCTATTATTTCGGTAGTTTAGGAACGGATTTGCTTGGTGATTTTATTTTTAAGTAGCAGTACTGATTCCCTGTCAACTACAAACATTTGACAGTTCACCGGTATCAACGGACGCCGGTGCATTGAGTTAAAGTTTTTGACACTAAAAAGTAAGTATTTTACTTTATTTAAGTTGTTTTTTGATATTTTATTGTAAAAAATTATAGATACATGGATTGTAGATTGAGTTTGTGGATATATTTGGCTTTGCAGCTGCGTAACAACTGAGTCGCAAAAGTTTTGATATTGTTATTATTTTGAAGGTTATATTTTTTTTAAGAATAAGTTTTGAAAGAGCCGGGTGAATGGGCCATAAAAGAGCTGACTCTTTCATAACCGTCTCGTTCATAACCCTGCATTTGAAATTTACAAAACCACCTGAAGCTCACGAAGAAAATGAGGTAATAGACCAGAATATCAGACCATCTCTCCATTTAACCTCTACTCCTATGGTTGCGATGCCGAGTACTTCAAGGCAACAATTTATATCACCGGAAATGATAAGACCATTTTCTAAAGCAGGACAACAACAAAACACGACAAGCAATAACAGAAAAATATCGTCTGCCATCGTAACTGGCACACCCGAAAAGAAAAAAATCAGAAGAGAAAGAGGATAATGCAAAGAAAACAAAAAATATTAAGAAACTGATTACAAAACAGTCCATAAAAGCCCTTAATACAAAATCAACAATAAATCAAAAAAATTCCATACTGCAAGGTGACTCTGATTCGTCTGACTTTATCGTATTGGCTGATGTAAAAAAAAGGTTGTTCGAAGAAAAACAAACTCCAAAACAAAGAAAAATAGTGATGATTGCGTACTTTGTCACAAAACATATGAAGTACAGTAACAGTGATGAAGATTGGTTTAAGTTAAAGTTTGTTCTGGTTGGGCTCAGGAATCCTGTGGCATTAAGGGGAAATTTAACTTCTTTTGTAAGACATGTTTCTAATTTTAAGAAAATGACATTATATTCTAAAGTTCCTAAAGAGTCTGAATCTTAAAGCTAAGCAAATTCATAGTTAACACTTTAAAGCTCAAAGTGAGCAATATTTTTTTTGAAGTTGTTAAAGATTTAATGATGTTGTTTTTGATAGAAGATATTATTTTTTTTTGTTTGTTAAATTTTTAAGATTGTAATTGATGAAAAATAATCCGCCTCTAATATATTAAGATTATATATATTATAATAGTTATGACTGAATAATATGTTAAGATTAATGACTTAAAATTACTGATAGAATTATTATATTAAGTCGTTAGTTTATAATAAAAAGAATTTGTTAGAATCGTCATTTTTTTTTTATAGGATAATAATTATTATTCTGCATAATTTTCACAATTACACTTTAATACTGACTGGCTCATTCATAACTTTTCGTGGCTCTTTCAATACCGAAAAGTTATGAAACAGCCAAAAGACAAATTTTTTAAAAATGAATACAGCACTGATTTTTGTAATGTTTTTAAGGTTTTTTCGCATGAAATGACAAACTTTAATAAATAAATAATAGTTTGACAAAAAAATATCATTATTTCTTTCATTAAAAGTATATTTCTTTGCTCTGTTTAGTAAACTGGCTCTTTCATGCCACTTCTCCCCTACTTAGTACCTGTTTTCAGGTATAACAATCGATTGATGTACATTTTTTTTTAAGTAAAATTTCTAAACGCTAGCATGACTTAGGGAGTGAGCTGGTGAATGCATGACGGAGCGTTACGAAAGATGTGATCGAGTGAGGCGAACGGAGCAAGGGAGAGAGGTGCGAGCACACGTTTTCTTTCTCTCTTTCTCTCATAGCCAGCTACGTCACAGTGCATGCCTATTGTAGGCATATGAAGCATGGTAATAAAATTTTACATCAGTCATGTGGTCTACATATGCAATATGCATGTACGCTTCAGCCTGTAATATCCCACTACTGGGCATAGGCCTCTTTCCCCGTGTAGGAGAAGGATCAGAGCTTAATCCACCACGCTGCTCCAATGCGGGTTGGTGGATATTTCCCTACTATGAGTAACGATCGCTATCAGGTGTACATGATAACAACCGGGACCGACGGCTTAACGTGCTCTCCGAAGCACGGTGGGGAGACCCACAAGGACTGCACAAACACCCAGACCACGGCAAACACCTGTATGGCCAATACAAATGTTTGTCATGTGCGGGGATCGAACCGCAACCGCCAGCGCAACAGGTACAATCCATGGCTGTAACCGTTGCACCAACGCGGCGGCATGTTATGTATTACGAGTAAATGCAAACTCGGAGCGGTAATCGAATCCATAACGTTGGAGCAAAACGCGAGGTCTTTGTTTTTTTTTTTTCAATATCGTCGTAGTCGTTCTTATCGGTACTTTTTCATCAACTCTGAAAAAAGAAGAAGTTGTCAATTTAACTGGCTTTTTTTTTACATAGGACTTAGCAATTGCCATTTTTAAAACTCCCGATAATATCTTGACGATGCCGACGCCATAGTCACCGGTGACTGTTCTTAGCAGAGCTAATTAAAAGTTAATGAAAATTACAAAAATCATTCTTGAATATACATTTAAATACGTTATGAAAGCAATATCTCTGAAATGTGAAAGTTATTGTTGAAATATCTCTAAACAATCGTGATTCAACGTCGCCGTCTAATTTAACTTTTTTAACTTAGAAAGGACAGCGGAAAATTGTGAGTTCCCTCGCTATATTTCCCAAGTTTAGTTTTTCGAACAATAGATAATGGTTGGGAATCATTTTATTCCGTAACAAAGTAGAGTTTTCAGATGATAATACTGGCTTTAATCGAATTAAAAGGGGGAGGATCTAAAATCAACTGTATTTATAATGTGTGTTTCCTTATATCTTTTACTGGGTATACAGATTTTGATGGTTCTTTTTTTAATCAAAAGCTAGTGCTCATTATTTGTTTTTAATTAATTTGAGCGAGATCGATTAAGTAGTTTTTGAGTTATCTCAAAAATGCGTATTTGACTGACTATTTTGCGACTACCCACTTTGTATTCCTTGTCGATGAAAATTTAAGGAGGTTTTTTTCATTTGTGCACAAACACAATTATTGTCCTTATACGGATGATAACAAATAATTTTATATAATACTAGCTGACCCGGCGAACTTTGTATCGCCTAACAGTCGATTCTTTAATTTTATTAATTTTTTTTTTTTTAGAATTTTTCTCTCCGTAAGAACCATCCTCGTACTTCAAGGAATATTTTAAAAAAAGAATTAGCGAAATCGGTCCAACCGTTCTCGAGTTTTGCGCTTAGCAACACATTCAGCGACTCGTTTTTATATTATAGATAAAAAAAAGTAATTATATCAAAAAGTTTTTGAAAGTATATTTTGTTTCGTTTAAAAATTAACTACTATTGATAATTTTAATTTGTTTGTTTTGTTTTATTTTTAAGAAGAGAGTAGTTTAATAAAAATTGAACCGTTTTCAGTTTTCATTTCTACTTTACATAGGAGAAATCATGGCAGAATGGCACCATTGAAAATCATTAATCTTAAGGAAAGTCATAATTTTACATTGGCATGTTATGAATAAATAAACCGAAACATTCACGAGTAAAGCCACAGGCAAGAACTATAGTATAATAACAACGTATCTACAATGTAGACTACTAAGCGCTTAAAGTATTATCCGTCAGAAAATGTTGACTGAGTATTTATATAACAAACGAAGGTAAACCATATGTAGTACAAATGCTAATAAACTTGAACTTAGTCGGATTATAATTAATTACATTATACAAATATCTATATACAAAGCTATACATATTAACAAATAACAACTTAAGAACTAAAGATTTACAGATAGCTGCGGTATAAATCATGTCCGCGTGGAATGGTGACAAGAATGTTGGCGGCATTTTCCCGTTTTTTCTTTTCTTTTTTTTTAATATTATTATCGTTTATGCAATTCACAAACCATAAAATAACAAAAAATATCAACAAAAAACGATTTTGTATCGTAGTATACGTATCGTAGTCTACTTGTACATAATCATTATTTATTAATCGTCACAGACAATTGAATGTACAACATCTTGTTGAATATTTAAAATACGAAAACCATTTGTAATGTTTATACAATTTAAGTAATTGTTGACGAAAAATATTTATGTAATGTTGCTTCAATTCAGTTTTAATATATCTATTTGAAATATTTTGTATAAAATAATTGTTCGTTGAATCGCTATGCCGATTCTCTAGACAAAAATGCATTAGCCCTCTTGTCACCAGCCGAGGCCTAAGACGATTATAATATTTAATTTATTTATTTATTAACCAAGCTATACAAAAACACAGTAACCGATTACCGTGATAAAAGCATAATTTCATGTTTTATGATTATTATTATTGTTTTATGGATATAAAATTAAAATCAAATAGTAACACAACATTTTTGTACCTGCTGCACTCAATATTACCATCAACAAAGGTTCACATTTAACCACCACTAAGGGTATGATTAAAAAAAGGTCTGCACTAATCTATTACATATAAAATTATGGAAGCAACTCCGAAAATGAATAAATATAATTTTTTATATTGAATTTGTATGGACACAATACATTGTCCGTGAGGACATTCGCCTCGTATGATTAATATTCCCGTTGAAAGTCGAACGAACGAGGGATGAGTTTATTCACACATAGAAACAGACGCGCGCAAGAACACACTCGCACGCAAACAAACATAATCATTATTAAATAAGTCATCACTAAGTCAGAGGTATCACCTGTGACTTCAGCTACATTTCATCTTATATCTACTACGAGTAATAATTATACGAATGTGAAAATTCGTTATAATAGATATTGATACAATTTTCTATCAAACTGGAGCAGTATTCGAGTTAGTATTTTCTCGGGTTAATTTTTAATACTTTTTCAATATCGTCATGATGGCAGTTATATATTTTACTAGCTTATCCCGCAAACGTGGTTTTGCCATTATTTTTGTTATTAAAACATTTAATCATAGCCTAACTTAGGGGTATGAAAACTAGATGTTGTTCGATTCTCAGACCTATCTGATGTGCACACAAAATTTCATGAGAATCGGTCAAGCCGTTTCGGAGGAGTTTAACTACAAACACCGCGACACGAGAATTTTACATATTAGATAGATCTATTAAATGTTCTACTTGAGTATTCTTTTCAATTTACAATCGTTTAATAATGTGAGGTGTGGGCCGTAACGTTGAGTGTTGCGTGGGTACTTAAGAGTCTGGAAAACGAATATGAAATTTTTTCAATATCTTTTCACTTTATAAGTTCTATATAGGTCAAAATGATAGTCAATCATTAGAAATATGAATAGCCAGCTGTTAGGAGAATGGTAACTAACATTGTGACACGAGAATTTTATATATAAGAATAAATAACGTTAAAATGATATAAATAACATATTTCGATTCTATGAAATGAAACGAAATCGCGTTTAAGTAAGAAAATAAAATGTGAGCCTCAATAGAAATTACCATTTAATATCTTACGAAAAAGCTTTCTATGAATACTTACAAAAGGCATATTATAAATACTACAAAAAAAATATTATAAATAAACTCATTCAAATATAATATGGCGCCGACTCTTTTACGTTTTCGTTTTATTTCTTGGAGCGAATTTCAAATTTAACGAAGCGTGAGACAAGTGTCTCCTGCGGGTTGCGCCCACTCAGGACGGACTTCCAAAACAAAATTTGGCTAGATAGGGCCCTAAAATATCTTTATACAAACTTACACGTGCAAATTATTTCGCCCACATACATTACGTAGGGACGAATTATTTTGGATAAAAAATTAAAACGAATTTTGTAGCTAGTTTCTATGTAATATCCAACATATAGTGTATCTATAATATATCTAAGTATAAGTATTTGAGGGAAGGAACTCTACAAAAGTCATATTTATATATGACTATTCGCCATTCATCATATTTATGTATTACTTTTGTATTAATAACTTAGGTTATGTGATTAAGTAGTATAATTAAAAAGTATTTGGCACCTTTAATTGCAAACATATAATCTTTTAAGTTATCATACTAATAGTATATAACTTAAAGATACACAAATCAACTACCTTATGAGATCACTATTACACATAGAAAGCTATGATAGTACTTTTATAAATATAAGAAAATGAAAAACTGTTATATTGAAACAACGTTTTTGGATTTTATCGCGGTTTTTTAAGTTTTTTAGATGCCCGACGTTTCCTGCAGGCCTAGCATTATGCGCACCACGACAAAATTTTGTCTACCCCTTTTCTAGTATTATCTTTCTATGTCTACAGTACCTAACATGCATGCACGTGATACTCTTCTCGTTACGTCAATAGAAGTAATATCATGAAATTTTAGTGGTATTTATTTCTACGGGAGCTAACATGACATCGTAGTTTTCAATGTTATCGACGAGAAAGACGTCGATAAAGTAACTTAAATATTTTAAAGTTAGAAAATAAAATAAAACTGGGTGCCTATTTTTAGTATAACATGGCGTTTCCCTATTGAAATTATTTAATTTCGGTATACAAAGAGCGGGTAATATATACGTGCTTTAATGTAATTTCAGTTTTATTTCTTCCGACCATAGACCCAATATCCCGAAAAATTGTTTTTTTATTCTACCGATAATAGAGTTATTCGATCTGGCAACCCTATCGTTTCAAGGTCACAGACCGACACCGATTGGATGAGAAAATAAAGATCCGTATCCATATCCGCGGATATACATTTTTGACGATCCGGCACATCACTAATTATTATAATATCTTTCACGTTTAGATATTCCCTTTATATTGTAATATTACTAGTGGTCGCCTAGTGGTTGAAATATAATTCGCGACGACCACGGGCTTTAGTGGAACGATGGAAAGACTGTTGCGGTCGTTGCGGCCGCGTAGAGGAACGCAACCAATCTATACGTATCATACTATCAAGATAGATTAAAAATTCCTTATCATTTATTTTCAATTCACAACATGAGGCAGGTGACGCATGTACCGGACAAAGTAGGCGGTATCATAATTAAAAATCGTTTTACATCAAAACGTCGCACATCTTCGTGACGTATCATCCGTAAAAATGTTACCCTTATCGCGCCTAAAAAAGTTTCGTTATTAAGAGTTCACTAAAAGAAAATCGAATAAAATCTTTTTGTTCGCGACATTATTTCCCGAAAATGATAAAAAAATACTACTTTTATTAAAGGTTGCCTGGAAGAGATCGCTATAAGCGATAAGGCCGCTTTTGCATACATTATTTGTTTTTGTATCTATCGTTCTAAAATGTATCTCCTTTTTTATTTGTGCAATAAAGTTTAATAATTAAATAAATAAAAAAACTATAGGTATATACTATACATTCTATATGTTTTGATATATGCATATCGGTACATAGCAAAATAATTTTTAAATATTCAACGATTTTTAAGAAAAAAATAAATAAAACAAATTAAAAAATTACAATACAAATTAGAAACGAGGTTAAGGGAATATTGATGTAATATCGTCGAAACGGAATGTCTCTGTCAATATTGATGATAAATCTTCAAAAACAGTTTTCCAGCGGAACGCCTAAATCAAATCAAATCAATCATTATTGAATCAAAGCAGTAATCGAACGGTTTGGTTCTCGAATTTCTGAAGCGAATGTAATCGCTTTGGACATCTTGTAATTTAAACATGATTTATAAACATAAACATATTTTATTATATCAGGTATATATTATTTGTTCGAAACTAGTAAAGTGTTACAAAAGTCGCCAAAATAGCTACAAAAATAAATACTGTGGGGCTAGATATCAATGACCAAAAAAGAATGAGTGTGAGCGAGTAGATGTGCATGTGTGCGAGGTGTGAGAGTGTGTCTGGCTCTCTCTCTCTCTCTCTCTCTCCCTCTCTCTCCCTCTCTCTCCCTTTCTCTCTGTGTGTATGTGTGTGTGTGTGGGGGTGTGTGGGTGTGGGGGTCAGTGCGTGTACCACACATCGGCGATTGCTACTCGCGATGATGTTTGAATTTGTACAAATATTCCTTACCTGTCTGGTTATCTGTCCTTATAGGTCCCCAGCGTGCCTCGGAGAGCACGTTAAGCTGTGGGTCCCGGTTGTTATCAATAGATACCAGATAGCGATCGTTACTCATAGTAGGAAATATATCTACCAAGCCGCAGTGGGCAGAGTGGTGGATTAAGCTTCTCCTACATGGAGAAAGAGGCTTATGCAGTGGTGTTACAGGATGAATCGTAATTGTCGTAATCGTAGGGTATAGACATAGTACACCAGTATTTACTGTAACAATGGGAATAGTAAGCGTCAATTTATATCTAGATTTTATGGTTGTATTGTTATAGTTAATTATAGTTTCATCCATTTTATAGAACGTTATAATTTTTTAATCAGATTAGGTTTACGTTATTGTGTAATTAGTGTTAACAATTACTGGTGATCCTAAATAAATAAATAAATAAAATAAATAAATAAATATTATGCAAACCGTGCGTAAGGAGTTAACTCCAATCGTGTGTCGGACACATACTTTTTGACTTACATACTACGTAAATCACGTCCGTAAGTCACATCCATCTCTCGTAGTATGTCAAGTCGGACAATACATTTTTGCTACATACAATACACTTTAACTCTATTAAACACGTGACTTGAATACCAACAGTAACAAAATATTTATTATCATGCTATATTGTACTCTAAGTGCAATAAAATAAAGTTTAAAGTTATATATAAAAAGTATATTTGAGGTCACCTCAATCGCAGTAATTACATTCGACTATCACTCAGATGCAGGCATCTATCGAGCGACAACCATTGTACAGCAGAGTAGGGGTGGCAATCTATAAAATTAAATGCAGTAATCTATCTGTATAAATAAAAATTAATCACTAAATGTGTTGCAATACTTACAAGCTTAGTTTTAAATAAATAAATAAATAAATAAATAAACGGGTTAGTCGAATATAATAGTAGGTTATATCTATATATTATAATACGTACAGCAAAAACTTTGTAGCCGTTTTAACGAAATGTGCACGAACAGAGGAGTACAAATTTCACACAATTATAGTTTATATAGAGAAGAAAAAGAAAGAAAGAAAAAACATTTATTTCATCACAAAACACAGGAGTGCAAGATGCCATTTTTTTTTAAATTATGCATAAAAATACATTAAATCAATATTAAAATAACGGTATACACACTACCATGTATTTGACACACATACGCATATGTACTCTTTTGTTTAATGTTTAAACTTATAATTTAAATTAATTATGGTCGAGTTTCGACTACTAGGCGACCACTAGTTTATTAAATATATATTTTTTTTTTATGTTGTCACGGTTCCCCTGGTCTATTAAGGATATAAATAAAACCAGGGTACCATGAACTAAAAAAAAATTATTATATTAATTAACCCGGTGAGGTAGAATAAAAAAAATGTATGTATATGGGCGGGGTCGAGCACTCAATTCACACAAGCTCCAAATGCAGTTCGGCTCAGGTACTCTCCTGGTTCGCCGTGCAGGTGATATTCCCGGGAGCCGCGTGACAGGATTCCGCTATCGACCGGGGGCGGCAGAAACGGGTAGTTCAAGACCCGGCGGAGTGCACTCCCGTCGTTGGGGTTAGGTGGAAACGTCGAAATTGGTGACCCAAACGTCGTAATTGGTGACCCAAACGTCGAAATTGGTGATCCAAACGTCGAACCCTGGAACGCGCCATCAAAATATAAAAATAAGAGTTCCAGCACTATTTGCAAACATCCACGGCACTGCGTTACAAAAGAAAGCACCTAAATTGTAGCAGTAGTGCCGTGGAATCATAAAGCCAGAAGCGGAGATAATTATTTTTTAAAAGTAGGTTAACTTATATTTAAATATACAATTATAATAAAAAATATTAAAAATGAGGGTAGACTTGAAAGATGAAATCTAAGAACATATTGAGATGAGATTTATGCTACTGAATACAAATATTATATTTTACAATAGGCATGATTACTTGCATTAACTACATAAATTGCCTGCTATATAAAAATACCACTTACCCAGTTTGGGGGCGATAAACACTGACACTATAATATTTGTTGAATCGAGACAACGCTAAGCAAGGATCACACAATTTTATAAAGTACGGTTACGATGCTTAAATATATATTAGCCACCGTATAGAGACCGTAATAAAAGGTGTGATGTGCGTTAACTATTTCTTGAGACAAAATTCCAAAATGAATGACGCGGCGGCGACCAGTACTGCCGTTTTTATAAGGCGAGACAAAAGATTCATTTGAACTTTTGAAAAAGATAAAATGTTGCCCGCGCGAATATATAAATGCCGGTTGATGAATTATTATTTTTTTGTAGAAAAAAAAAATAATTTATGATAAAATAGTGTATCATAAATTACTGTAGATTTTCATTTCATTTAATTATAATAAACTAATGTTTTTTTTTTTTAAAGAAAAATCATTTCACGTATTTAAAATATTAAATTTAAGTATATTTTAATTTAGCAGCACAAATAATGTACGTATAACGTTACAATGTTAAATAGGCAGGCATTTGACCACAATCTCACCTATGTTAAGTGACGATGCGGTCGAAGGTGGAGCATGCCTGCCTAATAACAGCCTATTCACTCTGGCCTTGAAGGCACCCAGATTGTATCGTTCGGGAAACACAGACGCGGGCAACGAGTTCCATTCCTTAGCTGTGCGCATCAGGAAAGTAGTGCCAAAGCGTTTTGTGCGCGTAGGTGGCATATCAATGATGATGATGATGATTGATTCTTAGTTGTGCTTTAAAATTTAGGGTACAATTCTAATAAAGGTTACGGATTAAAATGTCCATGTCTCTGGCATTCGAGTATTTCATTTGTGGATACTTATTCGCGAATATAAAGATGAGAAAAATTGCTTGACTTAAAAATATTGGATTGTTTGCGATAAAAGAAATTTATTGTATAACTATGTTGTATAATATTAAATTTCTTTAAGGATTTTTGCTTGACTATGAATTACTAATAATTTGGTTATTTATACACATTTAAAAAGACCTTCAATATTTACACTAATTGGTATATATCAGCCATAGTTTATTGATGCTAAGATCTACAGGGAGATAATATCTTTTTGTTTTTCCGCGACAATAATGTGGTTCTTCACAATGAAGTTTACTTATAAAATCCATTATCGCCTTTTTTGTGTGCATACTTGTGAGAAACGTGATCGCCACCTCTTTTCTCTTTAAGCAATGCACCCACTTTAAAACATTCAGACATTACCGATTGCACCCTATATTTGGTAATTTGAAGAACAATCAAAAAAAAATCTGGCATACTTGTAGACGTTTCTTCAAAGTGGGGCTAAACATAAAATAAGAAATTTGTGAACACTTTGACTTATGGCTACCAGTCGTAGGACGATGACGTTGAGTCTGTTTAATTAGCAGTGCTTTGATATGAAAGCATCTTGTTTGGTTTTGTCTTTAAATTTATAAAATCTATCATGAAATTCTTTAATGTCTCTCATAGAAATTGATAGGCATTCAAATTTTTTTTTTATGCTTGCACAAAGATCTTTTTGGCAACGTCTTTGGTGAATACCTAAAACAAGAACGATATATATATTTTTAAATATAAAGAATATATTTAAAAACATAGTTACGTTGGTAAACACATCTACCTACCCCAATGTGTCATGTCAATAAAGTTGATAATCGATCAAAGAAGTATGACAAGATTGGAGTAGGTTGTTGTGGTGGCGACTGTACCTATATATTACTTACAGTCATACAAAAAGGTTCTATATTAATTGTGCTTGAAACCTCAACTGCGCTTTTTTTCCTTCCAAAATTTCACATTAATAACATTATTAGTTGATATACAAAAAAATTTGTACTGTGTGGCTACGGTACTAAAGAATTTAGCCACCCCCTCTCTTCCCGTGGGTGTCGTAAGAGGCGACTAAGGGACAACATAGTTCCACTACCACATTGGAACTTAAAAAGCCGACCGGTGGCGGGATAACCATCCAACTGCTAGCTTTGAAATACACAGGCCGAAGACGGGCAGCAGCGTCTTCGGTGCGACAAAGCCAGCACTGCGGTCACCAACCCGCCTGCCCAGCGTGGTGACTATGGGCAAAACACATGAGTTCACGCTATTTTTGGCGTAAACTTTTGGAGGCCTATGTGCAGCAGTGGACTGTGATAGGCTGTAATGATGTAATGATGATACAAAAAAAAAATCGGTTACCAAAAAAGTATCAAGATAAACGAAGTACCTACTCTATAAAATATAATTATAATATTAACCTCTGAACTTTCGAACTCGTTTTCTTCTGAAATTCTTCTGAACCTCGAACAAGTTTCGGAGTTTCGCTGACGTTTTCTTGCATAATTATTATTTACAGGGACAGGAAAACAATCCATCGTAACGATATAATAACTCGATCACTTCAAAACTTGTTTAAATCTAAGAAAAATAATAAAAATTCGAGCACGTATTTTCTCCGTTCAACCGTTTTCGCCAAACTGAATAACGGCCTGTGATTGGCTAGTTGGGATATTGCTGTCATTGGTTTTGATAGTCTTGGATTTTACTATTTTTGCACCGAACATTAAAACAAAATTCGTTTTTGTATAGGATATTGCTGTTTTAGGAGCGCTATTATTAAAAAAAAAAATTGGAATTTTACATAGATGGTGGCGCTATTGTTAGGTCTGTTTGACAAAAAAGTGGATATTCCTATATTTGCTTCTATATGACTCATTTGTATTTGTACAAATATTTCTTTCCGGTTTAAATGCCTGCCTTGCTCTCCACCATACCCCGAAGAGCACGATAAGCTGATAGTCCTGGTTGTTATAATATTTACCCGATAGCGATCATTACTCATAATAGGGGAATACATAATTATATTCGCAAACCCACAGTGGAGCCGCGTGGCTCCGATCCTTTTTCTACATGGAGAAAGATGCCTATGCTCAGCAGTGGTATGTTACAGAATAGACATTACATAACTCAATTATGCAATGGCAACTAGATATATAATAAAAACAAATGTACTTAACCAATTAAGTATTAAAATAATTTATATTTTGCTCAATTTTTTTGTACATATTTAAATAAATACAAAAAAAAATAAACACATCAAGAAAACTTATTTCTGACACCCTCATATTTTTATCATTAACATTTACGACTGATCGTCAAAAACGTAATACGATTATAAGTTGCATTTCAATTTGAAATATATTTAATACAACTTTACTCGTGCATATTTCCAAGCAACCCTACCTTTGAACACAATTTGTTCTGAGAATCTAGGTCTTATACAAAGTTAAGATCGTTATGCAGTTAGGTCTTACCTCGTAAGCCTAGATATAGTAATTTAACTTTATGTACTTAAATCTATAGTTATTATATTCATACGCCTCTAGTGATACTTATTGTGTTACTTTAATATAAATGACACTTTTAATTATCACATACTCGACAGGATTTTACAGATTCATATAATAGGGCACGGTAGTGCCCCCGCCAAGACGAGCCAAAAAAAAAAGAAAAAGCACTACCTATCTTTTCTCGAAGCGCTTCTTCGTTTTTTTAAACCCTCAAAGCTTGGGTTTGGATTATACCAGATAAACAAAATTCTCGGAATATGATGTCAATAGTAGACTTATTAAACAAATAAAGTATCAATTGTATAGCTCTTATACTTTAGATTTTATTGATATCTAAAAAACCCCGATTTCGTCACTAACTGATGATCATCAAAATTCTTAGAGTACTTCCTGAAGTCTTAGAAAGCTGAAATTTGGTATGTAAGCTAGTATTAGTACACAAACAACAACAAAATTCTAAAACTTGGAACTTATACCCCCCAACCCCTAAAACTAGGGGATGGAAGTTTGTATGAGACTTCCGCAAATTTTGATGCTAGAGGTCTGAAAATTGATATAGGGACTCCTTGTTACTCCTACTTATAAATAATAATAATAAAATACATAAAAAATAAAAATCGGTTATTAGTTTATGTCGAAAATTTACATTTTGTAATTCTGGTATTTAAGTTTTGGCGGAGGTCACCGTTTGCATATCAGTTCAACATAAAATCAACAACAGCGTGCTTAAACCGAATATGGTGAAGATTGGATGATATTTATGGTATAAAATGTGTCGGAGGTAAAATGCAGCTATCTGCTGACTGGGATGCAAAGTTGTAGACGTTTCTCCTGTTAATGATGAAAACCACATTCCTAAGCCAAACATTGCACTTTATTTAATTGAAATCCGACTGTCCGTTCAGGAGTAATTACCACATTAGGGAAAGACGGCACCTCTGCCATGCAAAAAGGTTAAGAAACCCTTTGAGGAAATTCGTGAAATTTTAAACACGTCCCTTCAGCTTATGATTGGTATCAAAAGAAAGGTCTCGACTAATACTGTTCAAAATTAGTTACTTAAAGTTGTATATCTCCATTACTTACAGAAATATACGTGAAAAAGTTTTCACATGACATCCTGTAAAAATTTATAAAACCTTTGAAATCTAATCAACTTAGCAGACATCGAGTCCTCTCGACAAATATTTTTGACATTTCATTGGCAGTTTTCTAAATGTAGACGTTTCTTTGAGTTTTGTCAATGGTGCTATAGGCATTGTTGAAAAAGTAGAATGGGATTCAAACGACAAGAATAAAGCAAGAAGAGTTGTAATAATTTTTAATAGCGGTCTTAGACGCGAACTGGCACCTGTAAAATCGAAATTTGAAATTATCAATAGAGCATTCGTGCGCCATGAACAGTTTCCAATCTGTGTCGCGTATGCTATCACCATATACATAAAAGTCAAGGGCTAAGTTTGAATAATGCTTTCATCGATATTGGGTCATCCACGTTCTCTTGTGGGCTGGCTTATGTAGCTCTCTCTAGAGTGACTAATTTAAAATGTGTTCACCTTATAAATATTGACTTTAGTAGTATTAAAGCACAACAGTCAGCTATAGTCGAATATAATCACCTAAGAGCCAAGTATCGCCCTGATCTATCGCTTATTATAAACAGTAAACCAACAAAGAAAAAAGGCAAAGATAGAGAGTGGGCTATGAAAAAAGGCACCTGTGATGTGCAAGAAATACACCCCAAAAAAGAACGAAAGAATTAACAAAATAACAAAATATTGTCATAAGCAACTTACAAAAAGAAGTGAAATCCCACTAAAAACATTTTCATGTAAAATGTTTCCAAGACGAGATAATATGCCTCGCACTGTCAAAAAGTTATCAGATCTCATGTAGAGCCAAGCTTCTAACTATACACGCCCTAACTCTACAAGCCCTAACTTCACAAATTGTACACCTTAGTCAAAATATGTGGCTTGGTCGTTTCATTACTACCGGCTGCCGATATAGTTGATGACGACTGCTGGTGAGGTGGACTACTGCTGCTGGCGATGCTGCCCCCTGCCTCTTCATTTTGGCCGCGTCGCGGGACAGCATGAAGACACTACACCACACAGAAGATATTTTTACGTTAATCTTGATATTTTAATTATTTTACTCAGCGAATTATTTATCTTACAGATTTATTCAATCTTCAAAAGGTCTAGATCATCAAGTTTTGTCCAGTTAATGGCTAAAAAAAATTAATGTCTTAGATTTTAAAGATAGTAAGCATCTAAAGTTCTGCAATAGGCTATATAGTAATCCAAGATGCATTAAACTAACAAAAATATAAGTAAAACTGCAATCGTGAACCTTTTTTTCTTCTTAGCTCATCTAAAGCCTTTTAATATAAAAATACGCGTGTATTTTATATCTTATAACATAAAGTAGAATTTTTATATAAAATTATATTTAGTATAAAATAGTGGTTGTCCATATTGATATTATTTATTAGTACAATCCGTTTTTTGCGCATAAATCTGTTTTAATTGAATTATATAGAATTAACTAGCTGACTCGGAAACGTTGTCTTGCCGCTAAACGGTATTTAAAAATAGGGGTTGGTTGTAGAAGGGTGAAAATTTAGGGTAAAATATTATATTTAGGTAAATAACAAATAAGTAATTTATCTAAAAATTAAAAAAAAATTAGGGATGAACTACCGTTAACATTTAGGGGGATGAAAAATAAATGTTGATTCTCAAACCTACCCAATATGCACACAAAATTTCATGAGAATTGGTCAAGCTGTTTGGAAGAGTTTAACTACAAACACCGCGATACAAGAATTTTATATATTGGATTATTTGTGGTTAGTAATTATTTGTGATTTTTAACTTTAATTTTATAACGAATGAGAAACAAAAAACTGTGCTGTTTACACACAAAGATAAAATACACGACAAATGTTAAGTTTGATATTTATCGAATTTCTATTAGTAAAATAAGAACTTCATTTTAGGTTCATAAATAATTCTACTAAGCAATAAGTATCTATTAAACTTCGGAAAATCACCAATGCTAATTTTCAAAGCTTCGCCAACCCTGCAGTAAACAAAATCCTAAGTACTTTGGGATTCCTTTAAGTTTCATGCAACACGCTCTGTTCTCTTGGGTTAGGTCTTAACAAGGTCTCGGAATAGTAATCAAAGTAATTAAGATAAAGTTAGTTTCTGTCGGAATAAACACTCATTTACTAACGATCCCTATGTGTAAAGGAAGATAAAAGTCTGTATTTAACATTCCATGGTCACATTTATCATATAAGGGAATTTATGATACAGCATAAGAATGAATGATTATCGAATAATCCTCAGAAGGGGCTTGTCACTGCCGATGGTCATCACCGCGATGCTCGGTGACGACGAGTCCTGGAAGGCGATGGTCTCCTTCTGCGAGACAGTAATGTCTCAGAAGGAGAATGACGAGCGCGTGAGAGAGGAGGCCGCCAACGAGGCCTCTCTCCACAGGCGCCGACCGGGGGTGCGTAGGAGCTATTTAATGCGCCTCCAGTACGCCACCCCACGCCCTTGTGGCCGTGTCGGGCCGGGATGTGAACCCGGTCGTGCTAGACACGGCGTCGTCGGGATTGTTCAGAGGTGAGCCGGACAGTCCCCATGGAGGAGAAGTCTAGTCTTTTCGCCGAGGCCAGCCTGTCGTTGAAAGGATCGTGTCGCCTGCAGATCCAGAACCCTCCAATTAAAGCGGCTGAAGGCTCCCGCAGGGGTTTGGTCGGTATTGCACCCCGAAGTGTTGAAGCCGACAAACGGTCTAGAAATGCCTACCCGGGCGTCCTGGATATCACCCGTGAATGGGTTCCCATGCGATACCAAAAAAAAATTATCGAATGATTGAGTTGAATGTATACGAGTTGACTGTAGAAGAACGGTTGATTTGGATTAAAGTTTTGTTCCATAAGTTCTTATGAAGGCTATGCGTATTCGTACCCAGTAAGGGTATGAATACGCATAAATCAAGGTAATGTCGATGTTAACTTTAAGGTTAAGATTTTTTTTATAATTTTGTTTGCTAGCAAACTAAAAAAACGTAATAAAACGTACTCGTAAGTAGACGAAAAAATTTACTAACGCACTGGTCACCACTACGATTTTCGAAGATTCCCCTCGATTTCTCTGGAATGCCATCATGAGATCCTAATTTCCTTATCATGGTACCATCCTTGGGATATTCCCTTTCTAATAAAAAGAGAATGAGTAAAATCGGTTCATAAACGACAAAGTTATCCTTGAACACACATAAAAAAATAAATTTATGTACGGTCAAATTGAGAAAATTCCTCTTTTTTGAATAATTAAAAAAATGACAAATTTCAGTGTAACCTTTTGGTTTTCACCGGTCTTCACTCACCGGTGTTAATGAAAAAAATTTGATGATGACTTATTAAGGTTTATTTTAATGTAAGTGGTAGATTCACGCAAAACAAAATGCGAAAGCCTTACTAAGTCATTTCGTTTGAAATAAATGACTAAAGGAATTTATGTTTTAGAAAATAATGAGTCAATTTCTACCAGCTATCCGCCAACCCGCATTGGAGCAGCGTGGTGGATTAAGCTCTGATCCTTCCCCAACATGGAGAAAGAGGCCTATGCCCAGTAGTGGGATATTACAGGCTGAAGCGTTGTTTCTACCAGATACGAATAAAGCGCACGGTTCCATAATTAATTAGTTAGGTAATTTATATTTAGGACGGTAATTAGAGATGTTGATTGTGTAAATAACCCCGAACACCAACTCAGGCCGAAGTACCGAGAACCACCTGTCTTTCAAATATTTACCCTACATTTACAAGTATAAAGGCATTTCGGCAAGACAGAACAACCACAAAAGACACATTTGAAAACTAATACATTTCATCAATGTAACCCTAACTCAGATTAACGTTAAAAAGTCCTGTGCACATGTTGGCGGATCGAAATCTGATCCGATCGGAATCCCTAAACTATTTTATTCGCGGCATTTGTGATATTGGAGCTAAAGTCTCCTTGCGGAATGTTTTTCATAAGGAAGACATATTACATTTTACATTTACATTCGATCACATTAAGCCGTCGGTCTCGGTCGTTATCATGTTCACCTGATAGCGATCGTTACTCATAGTAGGGAATATATCCGCCAACCCGCATTGGAACAGCGTGGTGGATTAAGCTCTGATCCTTCTCCTACATGGGGAAAGAGGCCTATGCCCGTTAGTGGGATATTACAGGCTGAAGCGTAGACATATTAACAATTGTATGAAAATATATGTATTTATAAAAATGTCATGTATAATTATTATTATATTATTATGTATAGTAAACATAATTTTATCCGTAATCTATATAAATAAAAATGAATATTGCTAAGCGCATAACTCGAAATCAACAGCCTAACGGTGGACGAAGCCCTCATGAATCATTCCGGAGCCATAGTAATGGCCGCCCGACTCGGAGACATATACCAACTGCCGTACATCGACAGGAATAACCTGTTCGAAATGCGGTATTGTAGACCAACCCTTTTAACGACTATTTCGTGCGAGTTGTCGTGCACGCATCGTAACCCCAAAGACGTCGCATTTGCCATCAGTGAGGTTTACAAGACCGTGTACAGCTCAAGCACAAAGATCCGATCTTTGCGAGTGGAGAGTCTCACAGGCGCGCGCACTCCTGTAGGAAGGGACCGAACCCTGTACCTGGTATTTACGCAAGAGGAGAAGAGATTGCTGACTGACCAGGGATACGGGTCCGGTGAGGGATCGCGCGTCTTAACCATTCATGAGGCGCAGAGCCAGACCTATGAGAACGTCATCATCCTCCAGACAAATACAAGGAGGCTCAAGATCCACGACAGCGTTTCGCACGCTGTAGTCGCGGTGACTAGACACACCAACACCTGTGTCTATTACACCGACGACCGTGACGACGCAATTGGTCGCTTTGTGGCGAGGGCAGCGGAGACGACGGACAAGAAAATCCTTGAGCATAGTCTCAAGATGGCCATTCACCGTAGAGATGCTGCCGTCATTGAGAATGTGCTCAAAATGTTGGAAAATGTAGTGGTGTGAAGACATCATTGTATTGTAAGTATAAATTGTGCGTAGATCAAAGTGTAATGTATGTAATATAAATAATAAAATTAAATGTAATAAAATAGGTATAGGATAATGTAATTGTAATGATAAGGCTTTATATATGTAGTTAATAATATAGGATTAGTCATATAATATATTAATAAAAATTAAAAAAAAAAGAAAGTTAAATGGTTAAAACGATTTCTTAGCACACAAAAAAAGTACCTAACTACTAACAATACCATAGGTTAAGTGTACATTGTAAGTAGCAAATAAGTGTACATATATTGTAGTTAGCAAATAAGTGTAAATATAATAAAAATAATAACTATATAAAAAAAGCACTATGTAGAATAGTCTTGATCAGTGGATTCACGTCGACTTTTAGAAATTTTAAGACTAGTTATTAAGATTTCTAGGATTCTAAAGTTGCAGTGAAGTACCGACGCATATTTAAACAAAAAAAAAAATGGAATAACAAAAGCACGGGCATAATAAGCCTGTGGATATATCACTTAAATAAAAAAAAAGCGCATAACTCGAGACTGACACGACTAAGTAGGCAATTTTTTTTTTTTTTTTTGTTTTTTCCTTAAGGCCCAAGGAAGTTTTTAATACTTTGAAAAAATTTAAAAAAATAAATAAAAATAAAGTGATCACTCGGAAAACGTTACATTTATTTAATTGTAACCACTAACTTTTGACAGAAGGAAGTTTGTCCGGGCAGCTAGTACTTGAATAAAAAAATATGAATAATTAAATTGCGAAAGGCTGTCATGAATGATGCCAAAAAATGTATAGTATAAAAGTACGGGTAAAGAATTTGGCAACATATTTGGAGATTTCTAGGATGCTTATATAAATAGAACGCAATTTAAAAAAAAAGGTAATTTAAAAGAAAGATTTAGATAAGATTATTACTTCGTAAAAATATAAATGAAAACTATCAATTTTTTTAACCAACAACTCGAAAGGTTTTGGTTAATTCTATAAGTACATTTAACAATATTGTACTGCAGTGGATATTTCACTGATTCGAAACAACGGAAATCGCTCTATCTGTTCTTTGATCCAACTTATTGATATATATCTATCTATACTCATATTACAAACCTGAAAAGTATGCTTGTTTGTTTGGTTGATCTCAGGAACTACTGGTTCGAATCGATGAATTTTTTGTATTGGATAGTCCACTTACCGAGGGATGCTATAGACTATACAATATTTTAGTAGGTTTTTTCTCAAATTGTCAACCGATCACAGCTAATTATCTTCTATCTTCAAAAGCCTTAAAATTTCCATAAAAAGCCATCGATTTCTCCACCTAGAGATTTGATAGCAAAGACTTTGAAGCTGTTTGTTTTGTTTGAACGACAAACATGGATGGATGAAAACGGCCTCGATAAAATATTTTAACGTAATCTAAGATTCTCTAAATTTTCGCACTGGTGAGCAAATACCTCTTCTATAAAATAAAGGAATGAGGTTTAATTCGCCACGCTGCTCCGCTGCGGATTGTGAGATAAAATTCTCGTAGACTTTAAAAACGGAGACTTTCAAATGTTGCTACATTGCTGCTGTTAAATTTTATTTTTTTACTTTCACGAATTATATTTAAAAAAAATTATAAATTAATTTCTTTTATTAAGACAATTATTATTTTATTTTATATAATAAATATAATGGACGAAAGATTAGAAATATTAATATTTCCTCCTACCTTTCTTACCCAAGTAGTAGTAGATTTTAGTAATGTTTTCATTTACAATAATGAAGGACTTGCTATATTATTTACCCTTAGAATATTCTTATTGCTCAGCCTAATCTGAGAGTTTTACTGCCCATAGGTAAATCTATAATAATATTATAAAGAGGACAGATTTGATTGTTTGTTTGTTTGCATTGAACAGGCTCCGAAACTACTGAACCGATTTGAAAAATTTTTTCACTGTTGGGAAGCTACACTATCCGCGGTTTATTTCACCCTGTATAATTATACTATATATATGGCTAAACTACCCTTTAAAAAAAATAGGAAAATAAATATTTTAAAATTTTTGCTGAATACCCGCGCGAAGCCGGTGTGGGATATGGCTAATCTAAGATAAAATTAATAATTCATACAAAGGTGTACATCCAAGGTTTAAATCATTGACCCTTAGATTTCAATAAATACCTAACCATTACATACTTATAGTCTATTTCACGTAGGATGGGTACGGTGACACATGTCAAATTAACTCTATAGTGAAGTGACCATGGCATAATTAATTGATGTAACTCGATTATCGAGTACAAATGCGGTTAACCTTTAATCGATTATTTAAAAAAAAATTTAACTGCTTATTAAAAATTAATTATCGCTATAGTGAATAAATAATATTTTAAGGGTGGTGTTAAACGCGAGAAATGAGCTATCGACAAACCCATTAACACAGCTCACGTGGCAAATTATTAGTCGTTCGCCTTTACCCTCCGGTACTTTAGTCGAAGAATGAGCAGTATCGTCTGTCCATACTTTGCCAACAGTATGATTCGTTGTGATATCGTTCAACCATGTCTAGTCAAGGAATACTACGTTTTTCTAATCCGTAATGTTTTTCGCCTTTCCTAAGAATGTCACAAAGTTTTCACGCACTTTTCCGTTTGTTAACTTTTATTTTATTTTATGGAAATCCAATTTTATTTAAAAGTCGCCATAACGATGTCACACTTCCATTAAATAATTTAGCACCTTTCAAAGACATTAATTATTGTAAAACTGTAGGCAACTCATTTCTCCGCTAACAATCATATTCAACCTCAACGACCAAACATTTATTTCCTTTGACTCTTTTTGGGAGTCGATAACTTATTATCTTCCATATTGGTGTCACCATACTTTTCTTTACTTATTTTTGACACTAAGCTATGTGGCTACGGCAATAAAGAATATAGCCACCAGCGTCTCTTCCCGTGGGTGTCGTAGGAGACGACTAAGGGATAACACAGTTCCACTGCCACCTTGAAACTTATAAAGCCGACCGATGGCGGGATAACCATCCAACTACTGGCATTGAAATACACAGGCCGAAGACGGGCAGCAACGTCTTCGGTGCGACAAAGCCAGTACTGCGGTCACCAACCCGCCTGCCCAGCGTGGTGACTATGGGCAAAACACATGAGTTCACGTTATTTTTGGCATAAACTTGTGGAGGCCTATGTCCAGCAGTGGACTGTATAGGCTGTAATGATGATGATGATGATTTTGTCACTCCCTTTCAAAGTATTCCCGAAAGCGGACAACCAATTGACTGTTTGAAACGGTCTTCTTTTGTTCTTTTCGGCATTTTACAGAACAGAACACACACACAAAATGAATAACTAAAAAAAAAATAACAGAACTTAACAACAATAAAACAGCAACAAATACAACTATAGCAACTGGCAAAACCAAAACACGGAAAGCATACAAGAGACAGAAAGTACTGATTGAGATATCTCGAGTCAGTGAGATGACGCGATTCACAAGATGGCCGTTACGATTATTTATTTTAGCCGATTACTACGTGTCAATCCCTATCATTAAACGTTTCGTTTCATGCATGTAATTTTAAATTATCATTTTTTCTGTACTTTTTTATTTTGTTTAAAATGTAAAATCGCATATATAAATACAATTTCAATCTAATCAAGCATTATTATTTGCTTTGGAAACTAATTGGTGATTTTTAAAAATGTATATTTATCCGATTTGTTGAAAATAGTGAGCGTGTATTGGAACATATCTAATGTCACCGTACCCATCCTATGTGAAATAGATTATAATGTACAAAGACTGCTTTCCTTTTATAGATCTCTTGTGACTACAGAATTAAATTTCGATTCATTCTTTCAAAATAAATATCCCTTTTATTACATTAAACATTTATATTATCTGAATAAATCTATTAATATATCAAATCGATACAATAATCTGGTTATTACGTGAACTCGAGTCTGTTAAGCGGCGCGATATTCAATTAAGTACGTAATATAGATTCCTCTTAACATTTCGTATTAGAACGTGGGCGCAAACAATATTTATATTATAAAGCTAATAATTCCTTTCTTTAGACAATACTTTTTAATTAAAAATATTTTATACTTAAGAGGATATCTGCTCTAAAATATCACATTGTGACTTTATACTGGGATCAGGAATGAAAGACTTTGACGTGGGTGAATTCGTCCTGGTCACGGTTTGGTCTGTTTCTATGTGATCTAACAATCACCGAATGACACGTGCTAACCATTTTTTTTAACATTTATAAAAATAAACGTCTATAAAACTAGTCGTAAACTTTAATATTATATTATGTACTAGCTGTGCCCGCGAATTCGTCCGCGTGGAATTTAAAATAAAGTTATTGTTCAGTTCGCAGAGTTATAAAATAAGATAAAAATCTAAAATAAAAGTAGCCTAAGTTACTCCTTACATCAGCTATCTAGCAGTGAATGTCCGTCAAGTAGCCGGAACAAACAGATAGACAGACAGAAAGACAAAAATTGTAAAAAATGCTATTTTGTTATATGTCCCGTGTATATATCCATACGTCTTTAGTAAAAAGTTGTTATTTTAATATTACAAACAGACACTTCAATTTTATTTATTTGTATAGATTTAAATTGATAGTATTAACACTAATTCTAAATGGTTTTTGTACGTTAATCATGTGTAAATTAAATTTTTACCCTTCTTGTGTTCATGTATGAAAATCCGAGACTCCTTAAAAAGGATATTAAAAGATTAAAACACCAAGAAATACTGCTTTAGTTGTAGTAGCTACTTCAAAATACGTACAATGGGTACAGAACTACGAGTTGCGCGTCCCGTCACTCGTGCACGCTTATTTTTCAACTCAACTTTCGCATTATTGAATAAAGTACGGTATCCAATATACTTCAGGGTATTTTCAACGATAAATGTTCCTTTATTTATTTCCTGCGAATACAAGAAGAATAAAATAGTTTTATTTTAAAGTTTAAATATAAAAAATAACAGAAAATTGATCCTTAGTGCGACCAAAAATGTCTAGTTTTTTTAAGGCAATATCCCTATATCTCTTTTGTTCGGTTTTTTTAGGTATATGTATTTCAAAACATATATTTTTAAGTGACCATTACTTACATTATACGAGTATTACATATACGCATAGAAAATATTAGTTCTTTTAATTTGTTAATTTTCCAAAAATGTAAGCAACGCGTTACGTATTTTCTTTAAGTGTTATCTTACCTTGAAACTAAATTAGTGATTCAATTGGTAACTTAAATGACAGTTATCTACTAAAATATTTTTATTGATATTTAACGATATGGATTTTGGTGTTTAACAGTCGACCAATTAATGTTAAGTCATTGGTCGAATTTACATACTGCCAGACAGCCTACATAGAAGAGCATTTTTTTAAATATATAATAAAATAAATAATTCAAGCTAAATAGGCTTTAATGAATTAATGTTTTACAACAAAACTTAGTCGTAATCCAGCGAACAATTTAGGGTCGGATATATTTTAAATATTCACGATTCATAATTAAGTGAAATTAATTAACTTTGAGTCTTAAATTAAACGGCTATTAATTTTCTTTAAAATTAACTTTCGTACTTGTTTACCTTTAATTATATATTTTTTGAGACTAATATAAAATTATTCTTCACCGTCATCGTACCTTCTTACCTTTATCGTCAGTTTGTATTTGACTTAGCAACAAGCTTTATTCAAAATTTATTTAATATAACTATTTTATTATTAATATTATTTATATTTAATAGAATCATTAGTAAGCCTTCGTGAATCAGAAGTCTCAACAAATTTTCTTTTTAAAATAAGAAGTTTTTAATAGTCTAAATCTTTTCGATTCAAGATTTTTTAAATTATCACCAGAAAACTAGTTTGTTAGCCTCTAACCACAGATGTACTAAGGCTATTCATCATTACAGCCTATACAGTCCACTGCTGGACATAGGCCTCCACAAGTTCACGCCAAAAATAACGTGAACTCATGTGTTTTGCCCATAGTCACCACGCTGGGCAGGCGGGTTGGTGACCGCAGTACGGGCTTTGTCGCACCGAAGACGCTGCTGCCCGTCTTCGGCCTGTGTATTTCAAAGCCAGCAGTTGGATGGTTATCCCGCCATCGGTCGGCTTCTTAAGTTCCAAGGTGGTTGTGGAACCTTGTTATCCCTTAGTCGCCTCTTACGACACCCACGGGAAGAGAGAGGGTGGCTAAATTCTTTAGTGCCGTAGCCACACAGCACTAAGGCTATTAGCGAAAGAAATTGTAACTTATATCTGCTATTTATAAAAGTGTAGTATTATTTTTTTTAACTTTAAATCTTTTTTTATTTTATTCAAATATTCGAAATTACCACCAAAAATATTGAATTGCACACTAAATTTGTTTATTAAATAAATCAAATTTAATATGCTGTTTGATCTATAAAGCTAAAATGTTTTACTGAATCTGTTAACTACAAGTAAAACTGATTATTACTGTACGTACTGTGTGGCTACGGTACTAAAGAATATAGCCACCCCCTCAACTATAGTCTAGATATCTATAGTCACCACGCTGGGCAGGCGGTTTGGAGACCGCAGAGCTGGCTTTGTCGCACCAAAGACGCTACTGCCCGTCTTCGGCCTGTGTATTTCAAAGCCAGCAGTTGGATGGTTATCCCGCCATCGGTTGGCTTTTTAAGTTCCAAGTTGGTAGTGGAACAGTGTTATCCCCTAGTCGCCTCTTACAACACACACGGGAAGCGAGGAAAAAAAATCTTATTGTATTAAAATAACCTAACCTAATCTAACCTAAAGTTTTAGAAAATGATTTTGGGAATTCTGTTGTAAGATGGTTAATTCAGTGTGCAAATCAATATTTTTGTTATACGATGAATTATTTTGTCTTAAAATCTGTATATCTGTGGTTTCAGCTAGATTTTCGTTGTACTAGATCGTTCAATAAGTCCCGAGACTAACCTGGAAATGGCGCATATATTAAAAACTCTTTTGATTTTTAAAAAGTACTGGCTATCAATACAAGAATATGTGTCAAATTTTTAAAAATGGAACAATAAAATTATTGATTTTGAAACATTTAAGTGACGCTACGGTTGTAATTTCGATACAATAGAAAAAAAACGAGTTTCGCGTATTGATAAAACATTGTTTTTTAATGGGAAAAAATACCGTTGAAGCACAGCAATGGCTTATAAAATGTTATGCAGGATCAGCTCCCTCTAAAGCAACCATTTGTCGGTGGTATGCCGACTTCAAACGCGGTCGCATGGACACCAATGATGGGGAACGCTCAGGTCGTCCAAATGAAGCAGTGACTCAACAAAATATTAACCAAGTCCTCAAAATCGTATTGGAAGATCGGAAGGTAAAAGTGCGAGAGATAGCCGAGATAGTGAAGATTTCAGCTGGTAGTGTTTTCACTATTTTACATAAAAATTTGGCCATGAAAAAGCTTTTTTCTAAGTGGGTGCCGCGTTTGCTTACAACTAATCAAAAGGAACAACGTATCAATGATTCAGAGCGATGTTTGGCGCTAATGAATCATAATAAAAAGGATTTTTTACGTCGGTATGTAACAATGGATGAAACCTGGATATACCATTTCACTCCGGAATCCAATCGGCAGGCAGCGGAGTGGAGAGCGGCTGGTGAAAGCCGCCCGAAGCGTCCAAAGACTCAGAAATCGGCCGGTAAGGTTATGGCGTCTATATTTTGGGATGCGCATGGAATACTTTTCATCGACTACCTTGAAAAGGGGCAAAATATAAATAGTGACTATTACATGTGCTTATTGGAGCGATTGAAGTACGAAATTGCGGATAAACGGCCTCACATGAACAAAAAGAAAGTGGTGTTTCACCAGGACAACGCGCCTTGTCACAAGTCCGTGAGAACGATGGCCAAAATTAACGAATTGGGCTTCGAATTGCTTCCTCATCCCCCTTATTTGCCAGACTTGGCCCTCAGCGATTACTGGCTGTTTGCAGACCTCAAAAAAATGCTTCAGGGTAAGAAATTTGACTCAAATAGTGAAGTTATCGCAGCAACGGAGGCTTATTTTGAAGCCAAAGACAAATCGTTCTACACACATGGGATAGAAAAGTTATAAAAGCGTTGGAGGGACTGTATCGCTCTTGGAGGAGACTATGTTGATGAATAAAAATTAATTTTATAAAAAAGACCTTTTTTTAGTACTTAGTCTCGGGACTTATTGAACCACGTGTTAAATTAGACAAAAAGGCCATTTGATTTTGATTAATTTTATATGTGTGTACGAAACTGTTTGTACACGTACGATAATATAGGAGGAGTTAAGGTACGAAATGACTTTACTCCACGAGTGCTGTTTTTACACTGGTTTATTCATATTAATACACGTTAATACACAATGTATATGAAACGCTTAGTAGACAAAGAACATAAAAATATATATATTGAAATAAATTGAATGTACAGAGTATGTATGTATATACTCTGTACAATGTGTTTTGATAAAATATGTTTAGGTAATCAAGGTAATGAAGGCTAGGCGTCTTGGGCGGTTGTGCTTGAGCGCTGTGTAATTCTCGATGCCACAACACAAGATTAAAATTCCTGTGGGGGTAGTTTAGTAGAAGACATTTATTTATTTATAGTTTAAATTATATGACACACATTTTACTACCTTATTTCGCAATTTTTTACTTAATGTTCTTTTTGTATTACAACAAAACAACGCCAAAATAAAATAATGATTACAAACATATCTTAAGTTTTCAAGACTTCTCCGTGCTCTCCAGTAAAAGTATTATAAATACGATAAAAATATAAGTAAACATTTATTAAACTTGTCTACTCTCCGCAATTTGAAGGAGTTGAAAACTTCGAGAGCTTTTAGAACACCTGGACGAGATTTCAACTTTATCAAATTTCATTCTTGTAAAAGATTTCTTTTTTAACACTTTTTGTAAGTATTATAAAATTTAAAAATGAAATCCACGTACAATAGGCAATGAATTTATATTTGTATTACAACAGCTGACTCGGCGAACTTTTTACCGCATTCGTACGCGTATATATATATTTTTCGATTTATACCTTTTAATCTAGTGGTGTCTAAGTTGCCTTACACTGGTGTATATTTTGTGCGTTTACCCACAGCGCTTCAGAAAACAGTAAAACCATCGATCTTAATTGTTGGTGAATATTAATGAACATTCATTTATCTATGAATCTAAGTTTATAAAATAAAAATAATATATATTGTCGAAAAAAAAAAACTTGGCATGGTGCCTGGAGCTTGGTAGCAGGTGTCGGTCAATTCGGTAAAGACGATAAGACGACCATATACGCGATTGAGAAGAAATTTGTGAAAATCATTAAAATTAAGATTATGTCGTAATCATAATGATTTATGTCAAAAATTAAAACCGTTTCAACAATTCACAACTTAAGAACTAAATATTTACAGATAGTTATGGTACAAATAATGTCCGCGTGGAATGGAAAAGAAATGCAAGCTAAAACTGTATTTGGTTGCTCTACTATCATATTATTCGTTTAAATAATGTTTGACGATAGTTGTAATTAACCTAAAATTAGATTATTATACTTTATCAAGTTATTATTAAATACTCTTTAAACGTGTATGTAATGTACTTAGTGTCTAAGATGTCGTGTAAGCATTGACTTTTATAAATAGCGCCCACAATCATAAATATCATTTGATTGGTATTTGAAACCCACTTGAGGTATAAAAAGAATATAATCCTTTGAAAATCATAATTTTTTAAGGAAAATTAATAATTTTAGATAAATTACAAATATTTTAAGGTGTTTATTTGCGTAAATACACGGATACATATCACTATAACAAAAAAATATAGACTTTCAATATTTGAACAAACTTATTTTTAGGATAATAAATAAATAAAATATGGCCCGACGACTGGTCGAAATCCATCTTTATTCCACTGCACAAAAAAGGGTCCACCAAGAAATGCAACAACTACCGACTCATATCCTTGATATCGCATGCAAGTAAGGTGATGCTCCACATAATAAATAGACGGCTGTTGGCCTACCTTTCAAGTCAAATCGCACCCAAGCAAGCCGGATTTATTAAAGGAAGAGGCACTAGCAAACAAATTCTTATATTGCGTCAGATTATTGAGAAGGCCAGAAAATTCCATACAACCCTTTACATCTGCTTTGTGGACTTTCGCAAAGCATTTGATACAGTCATATGGACACACCTTTGGACAATACTTGCAGAAATGGATGTACCGCAACATCTAATAGTTCTTTTGAGGAGGCTGTATGAAGATGGTACTGCAGCGGTAAAAGTGGATGATACCCTTTCAAGTAATTTTAAGACTGAGGCCGGTGTACGACAAGGATGCATCTTAGCGCCATTACTCTTTAACACCTATACAGGGTACATTATGCGTATTGTCCTGGAAGATTGGAACAAAGGAATATCGGTTGGGGGACACGTGACAAATAACCTTAGATACGCTGACGACACTGCCCTTCTCGCACAGACTAGAGAAGACATTGAAAATCTTTTGACCCATCTAGAAAATATCAGCCTCCAATTCGGACTTGCTATCAACCGAGACAAGACGAAGATGATGATAGTGGACCGGGCTGAACAAAGTGGAAGCAATGTACACAAAATGGCTAATTGCGAAGTGGTACAGAACTATATTTACCTCGTCTCCACTATACCAAGAACTGGAGGATGTGGCGACGAAATAAGGCAAAGGTGCGCCATGACTAGGTCTCCTGTGGAACGACTGGGAAAAATTTGGATAGACAGAAGGGTTACCAAGAAGACTAAAGTCAGGTTGATGAAATGCCTTGTGTTTCCAATCTTTCTCTATGGAGCCGAAACTTGGTCTCTGAGACTGCAGGATCGCCGTAAAATCGATGCATTAGAGATGTGGTGCTGGAGACGCCTCCTAAAGATCCCGTGGACGGCGTTTCGCACCAACGTATCCATCCTCAGAGAACTTCGTATCAAAGACGTCAGACTATCAGCAACTGTACAACTACGAATACTGAAGTTCTTTGGGCACATCTCTAGAAATGAAAACTCGATGGAGAAACTAGTGGTGCTGGGCCAGGTGGAAGGCAAGAGAGCACGCGGTCGAACACCAACCCGCTGGACAAACGTCATCACAAGGGCTACTGAGTCCACCATGGTCCAGTGTACTCGCGACGCCTCCAACAGAGGGAAATGGAAGCACATCACCAGGAGAGCTACCCTCTAAAATATTATTGACCCACCAAACACCCCACTATGTACCTCGTCAGCGCAGCCACAACCACTCTGACAAGAGTGTGCGACTAAGAAGAAGAATTTTTAGGAAATTTATTTAATATCATAATGATCAGAATCAATAAATAACATAAAAAGGTGTTATGGCCCTACTACACTACTGCATATCATATATATATATATATATATATATATATATATATATATATATATCAGTGGGTTATTAGTCAGGAAATTTAGTTTGCTTGAATTTTAAATAGAGGTGCAATTAAAAATTCCCCGTAATAAAATGATTACGCAAATTATATAATATGAAACAATACCACAGACCAAAATGATATAAATAAAGCCTATTTTGCACTAAAAAATTTCAAAGCATCGGCAAGACTCATTCGTGTAGTAACCCCACAGGAATTTTAATAGTGTGTTGTGGGATCGAGAATTACACAGCGCTCAGGCACAACCGCCCAAAACGCTACGCGCATTGTCGAAAGGGTCGCTAGTTAAAAAACAATGGCAAAATATCAAGACTATTGCCACATTGCATGACAAAGGAGTTTGCTTGTATGAGGCAATTCATTGTCCTTTCGGAACGGAATGTATATGCGTATATGTATATGTATGTGGTGTATATATACGTATATGAGTATAATATGTTCATGTGTATGTTACATAACATTTTTGCGCCCCATCCCACACTCCTTATTTAGTCCTCTCCCCAAAGGTTGCCTGGAAGAAATCGCTGTATTTAGCGATAAGGCCGCCTGTTGCAACTGATGCAAATTCCCGAGTAGACATTTTTAGTTCCTTAGAAGGACCGGACCGGGCCTGATATGGACCGAATAAAGTATGTAACGCAGAAGATTTGTCTGTACCTGATCAGGATGAGATGAGATTTCCTGATCGGGTCCAGATCCGAAAATCTCATCTTATCCTGATCAGGTTCAGACAAATCATCTGCGTTACATGCCTCATCTAGTCCTAATCAGGCATGCCTGTTCTGGTCCTTCTAAGGAAGACGAAAAAATTTCTACTCGGGTACTTACGACTGCTCCACTGTGTAGAAATGGACTCCCATCTAGACTGTCCTGATAACTGTATATATACTAAGTGCGCCTAAAATACATTGATAGCGCGATTCAGGCTTAGTTTGCGTAATTTCTTTCAGGCTATCCTGATCTGGACCGGACCGGGTTCTGATCCAGTATGGCGTACCATGTCTTGATTATATTTTACATCAGGCTATCCTGATCTGGACCGCACCGGGTCGTGATCCAGAATGTCTTACCATACTTGATTATATTTTACATCAGGCTATCCTTCCTTTCTGGACCAGGCCTGGTCCTGATAGAGCTTGCCGGATCGGGCATGCCTCATTCTATCTTGATCCAGTCCAGATACATGATCTGGTTGAGCCTGACCTTTTTTCTAGTCGGGTTCTATTTTATATCATTTGAAATACTGTTAAAACCTTGTATTGGTGTGCAAACTTGTAAATAAGAAAATTACTACATCTACGCTAATAGCGTCCCTGTGGTTCAACGTATAAAGGTGACTCGTTAAATTTTATAAATTTTCTATCATTACTTAATTAATTCGCTCATTCTTTTCTATTAATTTCTTATCAATTTTATTATAGTCAAAAGTGAAGCTACCCGTGATTTGGAATGTTATCATGTAGTCACTCTTTAAAAATTGTACCTATGTTAGTGAGTGAAAAGTTTAGTCATTCTTTTGTCTATTCATAATTTCATACTTACATGTAAAGACACTTGTCTTTACGAGCTTATCATTTTTATTATAAGTAAATGGTATATTTTATTATAAGGCAATGGGCAAATGAGGCCGCATGATAAATTCTGGCCGTCACTTTTAATTACCTTTATTCACATCTACGTTTAATGTAAACCAATACCGTCGTGTGAAATTGAAATAATTAATTAATTACATTTTTTATAAAGTAATAAATTAAAATAAAAGATTTCTGTCATATTTTAATAGAATATGTTAAGAAAGAAACCAGAAGATGCCAATTTTTTTCCTAATAAACTGTTTTATACAAATTTTGGAGAATGCAATGAGTAGCATTTTGACAAAACCAGAATCTATTTCGGCAAAGAAATTGTATAAATTAGTCGATGAAGTTCAATTAATAGTGTCTTAAGGTGTTATCATGTAACTGTATTAACATAAATGTATAATAACAGAGCGACATAGTCGCAGTAGCGGCAAAGCTCTTTAATAAAGAATAAAAAATTTAAAAGAGAGATATTTTTGTATACTTTATGTATCGTATTCCAGATAGTGTTGCCAGATGGCCGGGAAATCCGTGATTGTCCCGGAATTACGTGCCTTGTCCCGTGTCCAGGAATTATAGTTGATTGTCCCGGATTTCGAATACTACTAGTTTTCTAGCAATTTACAAAAAAATGTTATCAATTTTCGTATATTTTTCAACCGACCGAATTCGTAATCTTCGAATTGTCCCGGAAATGACATGCATGAAACTGGCAACCCTAATTCCATAGTGAATTTTTATTTTCAGTTACGAAAATATTCTGATATTTTATTAGATATTGTACATTTGTGTATGCCTGTGTCTATACTTAGCTACTCTATATATCTTTTATTTTTAATTTACCTTTAATCTGGTTAACCAACCAACATGTACACAGTATATAAACAAAAAATATAAAAAATAACGACGTTGGCCATTTCTCAGACGACTATTGTTCAAGACGACATTGTGACACGAGAATTTTATATATGAGATGTATGATTAACTAATTCGCGTATCCCCGTACCTTCAATTATAGAATATTGCAAGTGTAATCGATTTAGCGTGTAGCACTTTACAGTTAATGAATTTTTCATGAAGCCAAGTGAAATTTGATTGTGTTACAGACTCCTAATGAGCGTTTTAATCATATTTCTGGAGGAGTATCAAGCTATAATGTATTTTCAGACATGAATAATTTGATAGAATTCCTAATTACATTTCTTGAAAAATTAGTCAGATACATTCTGAAATGCTTGTTTTTTATAATTATGCTATAATATAGGTATTTCTAATTTGTATGGTACTTTTTTTATATCAGGTTAGGTTGTTTTAATATAAATTATTATAAATATGAAGAAAACAGAATTGGTAATATAGCCTATAGAGTCTAAACTAGAAGCATACTTTTACTATTGACTATTTTATTATTTTTCCAGTATTAATTCTTTAAACAACTGATACATATCAATCAAGATGTTTATAAGATAATTTAGTAACACCACTGTTTCAAATTATGTCACAACGAGGAGTTTAAACTTGTAAGCGACGTTACGAGTATAAGAAAAAGAAAACTTAAATAAGGATAGTATTATATAATAATTGTGTTTGCTTGCAAACGAAAAAAAAAACGACTTCAATTACATCGACGAGTAATACAGCATAGATCGACGAAATAATAGTCAAGCAACAACGCGTTATCAAAGATTACTCAAAAAGTAGTTATCAGATCTCGATAAAATTTCAATGTGACCACATGATAAACATCAGCTTTTGATAAAATTAAAATTTATCAAAATCGGTAGACCTAGTAAAAAGTTATTGCGAATTTCCGAAAGTTTCCCTCGATTTTTCTGGGATCCTATCATCAGATCCTGGTTTCCTTATCATGGTACCAAACTAGGGATATCTCCTTTCCATCAAAAAAAGAATTATCAAAATCGGTACATCCAGTAGAAAGTTATGCGGTATAATACAACGTAGGTCGACGAAAAAAGCGTCAAGTAAAAACGCATTATTAGATATAACTCGAAAAGTAATTGTTAGATCTCAAATAAATTTAAATGGGACCAATTGACACACACCGCCTTTCGATAAAAAAAACTTGTTTGTTTTTTACACCAAATTTAGTTTTTTTATTTTTACCTGACTTAAAATGAAAGGACTCATTTTGAATCAACTTGAGAAAAGGAATAGTTTCTAAATTCAACTGTAATTTTTATGTGTGTTACCTAATTTTTTTTTATTGAGTAGGTATACAGATTTTGATGATTCTTATTACTATTTAAAGCTGGCGCTTGCCGCGTGTCATTTAAATTTGATCGACATCAGACAAGCACTTTTTGAGTTATATCTAATCATGCGTATTTACTTACCTATTAATAGTCGATGTAATTAAAATTGTTTTTTTTTTCTTCGTTTACGAGTAAACACATTATTATAAATTAGTAAAAATATACAACAATAATATAACCTATCATCCCTCTTTATTCTTCAAAGCCTGAAACGTTTGTTTATCGAAGATGATCGCCTTGAATAGTTTCAATCAAATAGCTTTCCGGGCCAACAGATTTCCGAGAATTCTTTTTCGCCTATTAACGATCAAAAATTTCGTTAATATTATTCGTTAATATATATTTCTTTATTTAACATTAAGAATTTTAAAAATGCTTTATAATTACTAGTAATACAAATGAAATGCATACAGAATACTTGAGTGGAGTTATCTCCAAGAAAAGCATGCAAAAATGTACATCATTAAAAAGAAGTATCTTTTGAGATGACGACATCTTGAAGAAAATAATGCGTATAGTCCCGACTCCTAATTCATCAAAACACAGGTTCACAATACATATAGATTAGATCTAATAAATTTTTAATTATTCTTTGCGTCATTTAAATTTTATTCCTGTCCTTCTTACTTCAAAAATATGCCTAATTTTGTGACTTCATTCAAAAGTTATGTAAATAGTTGGAAGGACTAAAATATATTAGAAAAGTCATAAAGCCGGTATTAGTAAAGGATTAGTAAGAAGGGTTCAGTTGGTAAAAATTCGCAAAACGGCTCCTCATAAGAACAAATTTTATTTGAAGATTTTGTTAGCACAAAAACTACATTTTTGATTACTAAACAATATTTTCTAGACAATTATTCTGTCACTTATTGTAAATAAACCGTGCCTCAGAGAGCACGTTAAGCCGTCGATCCTGGTTGTTATCATGTACACCAGATTATATCGTTATATAGTAGGAAATATATTCCCCAACCCGCATTGGAGCAGTGTGGTGGATTACGCTCTGATCTTTCTCCTATATTGGAAAAGAGGCCCATGCCCAGCAGTGAGATATTACAGGCTGAAGGGTTATTGTAATTCAACGAACATAATATATATAGGCAACATTTTCATTAATCTACATTTCATCTCATTACATTGTCGTCAAGAATTTGAAGATCTTTAATTTAAAACTATTGACCTTTGATAATCGTAATAAGATTTTTTGAATAATTTTGTTAAATACATTACATTCATCAATTATACTAAACCCAAAATGTCTTAAAGTAGATACAGCTTATTAAACCTCACAAACCAAATATCTCTTGTTCCAAAATATATTGTAATTTTAATTCATCTTTCGATGTTATATGTTATATAACTTTCTTTTGTTTCATATCAAATTAGCCATCCTCCTGTCAAATTTCTTATTGCTGTTTTCAGTTTCAAGTTTATTATTCAGTTCATTAAAGTTTTAAATACCTAAAGGCTTACTATATAAATTCAATAAGGTGAACTGACTTTAATATTTAGGATTACATATCACAATCAGACAGAAGTGAAGTGTAATCCTATCATATGTATTACCTATACGCTAGCTAAGCCGTCATTGTGCTGTCTTCCGAACTTATAAATGCCTAAGGTTCAAATCAAATAATATTTGTCTCGTAATTTATCTTTCCGTATAAAGTAACATAATACAAAGTATAATAAAACTTAATAAAAGTATTAGCAAAATTGATCCAGTTCTCGAGTTTTGCACCTTTAGGGATTCATTTTATAACCGACTTCCAAAAATAGAGGAGGTTCTCAATTCGATTGTATTTTTTTTTTTTTTTACGTTTATTACCTCAGAATTTTTGAGTGAGTGGGCCAATTTGGACGAATTTTTCTTATCGTAATCGTACGTGGTGTGTGTCATGTAATCCTATTTAAATTTAATTGAGATCTAGCAACTACTTTTCGAATTATATCTAATAATGCGTATTTACTTGACTACTGTTTTCGTCAACCTACGTTGTATTATTCTACATAACTTTTTATTGAGTGTACCGGTTTTAATGATTCTTGTTTTAATTGAACGCTGATGCGTGTTTTGTGGTTTCATTTAAATTTGATTTAGATCTGATGGCTACTTTTTGAGTAATCTTTGATAACGCGTATTTACTTAACTAATTTTTCGACTACCTACGTTGTTACTTGTCGATGTAATTGAAGCAAACACAATTACATTTATATATATCAATAATGTACGTAAGAATTTTTCCAGCATCAGAATAAAAAGGCTGTAATAAAAACACCAACGGGAAGAGAGGGGGTGGCTATATTCTTTGATGCCGTAACCACAGAGCATGTGAAAGACGTTTATTTTGTCTTTTTTTCAAAGTAAAAATCAACATAAATATACTAACAAACAACATAACTATGAATAAACCAATCGAAAATAAATAATTATTTATAAACCGTCTAAAATATCCAAATTAATAAAAAATACCCAAAAATATATCACAGAATATAAAGTAACAATTTTGTTAAATAAATGTTCCTCTATTTATATTAAAACCCAATATAATTACACGCAAATACTTAGCAAATAATTTATAAATTAAATAATACAATACGCAAATCAATCTCTACTTCTGAATCAACCTTAGACGACATCTATAATTCAATTTAATTGTTCGTTGAAGATTATCGCTCGAATAGAAGCACTTTACTCCCTATCTCGCTAAACTACTTTGTTAAGTCGACTTGCGTTGACAACTGTGTATGTATGTGTACGACAAAGTTGTCGCGTTTTAGCTTAAATTAATATTTGTTTCCTCTACACACTAGAACTTAAAATTAAGTAATGGTCACAATTTTAAAAGTAATCATTCCAATTTTGGGATTTACGACTTTGAGTATTTGTATATAACAGTAGCGTTATTACTTTAAAAGGTAGTCACTGTAGCTGCAAAAAAAGGCAAAATTTACATTAAACAATTTTCTGAATTATAGATTCTTCTGAAGGGTACCTAACTTTTTATTTTGCATTAAAAATATAATAATGTGTTCCATTTTAATTATTGACTACATACATTACATTACAGCCTATACAGTCCACTGCTGGACATAGGCCTCCACAAGTTTACGCCAAAAATAACGTGAACTCATGTGTTTTGCCCATAGTCACCACGCTGGGCAGGCGGGTTGGTGACCGCAGTACTGGCTTTTTTCGCACCGAAGACGCTGCTGCCCGTCTTCGGCCTGTGTATTTCAAAGCCAGCAGTTGGATGGTTATCCCGCCATCGGTCGGCTTCTTAAGTTCCAAGGTGGTTGTGGAACCTTGTTATCCCTTAGTCGCCTCTTACGACACCCACGGGAAGAGAGGGGGTGGCTAAATTCTTTAGTGCCGTAGCCACACAGCACAATTATTGACTGATAATAATTAATTAATATAAATATCCCGTGTAATTTTTTATAATACTATATTATTTATAATTGACATTTTTCATTTATCAAAACCTAGTATCCAATTACATCAAACCAAAAAAACGGTTTTAATTATATCATTACTATATCAATTTAAAATAAAATCTACATTTAAAGTAATAATATTTATAGTGTTAATTTTCAGTCAATCGAAAGTCTTGAATGTGCAAAAGTTTTAATGGAAACGGTTGATTCAGCGTTTTCCGAAGAGCTCTCAAACGGCTGCGGATCGTGTGGGCGTAACGTCTATATTTAGATCTCTTTGTACCCCGATTATAATATTTAATGTTTATTTGCCAAATGCGTAGGAACAAACCCTTTTATATTTATACCTTTTATGCCTCTAGTGATCCTTAACGGTCAAGATTTTGGAGTGTCAACTGTTTATATAAAATTAGTTTTGTTCATTTAATAAAACACTTTTTTCGGATTTTATCGCGGTTTATTATTAACTTTTGATTCCCGACGTTTCGGATACTTTACAGCAACCATGGTCACGGGAGGATCCCCGGAGTAAAATTCGCGTAAACATTAGAAAACAATATTAGTTTTGTTTCTTCTTTTTTTTTAAGTTGACATTTTTTTTTTGTCAGCTGTAAAATTAAGTGTCATTTTGTATATATACTGTTAAATGATTATGGCGTGATAAATATTTAATTTTTTTTTGGGGTTTTAACGAGGAAAATATTTATCAAGGTATGTATATATACGAATATAGCATATCAATGATTAATATATTATTGTAGATAGTTGAATTATTATTTTTTGTATAATTTAATAATTGCTGAATAATCAAATCTTCATTCATTCATTCATCACTCATCCTTATTCCTTGAAAGAAATGTTTATTAAACAAAAACGAGTAATGATATGAGGAAATAGCAATAAATTAAATATGTCGTACGAGTTACTTCCGACGTCAGATCAAACTCGGTAACTCAGTTCACCGTCTAATATAAAGTTAGTTTGTCCGTATTTACCCTCACAACTACTGAACACGACTGTTCACTGCAAACGTAGAACTTGCTTTCATCCGTATGAGCTTTATACAAATAACGAACATTTGTTAAACGTACATCTAAACTTGTTGAGTAGCGAAATAAATTATAATTCTATAAAACTATGTCTATACAAAAAAAAAAATAGTAACCCAGTGAACACATGACATCAATTTACGTAAATGTGATATCAATATGATATAAAATTAATATTTTATGTCACATTGATATCACATTTACGTAAATTTACGTCATGTGTTCACTGACAATGACAACACATGACATCAATTTACGTAAATGTGATATCAATATGATATTATGTTATTTATCTAATTATTATTATTATATTATAAGTTGCAAATTAGTATAATATTATTGTATAGACACGATTTAGAACTTCGCTTTATTTTTGGTGTTAAGAAACTTCATACTTACTAATTGACGCATTAAATTAATATTTTATGTCACATTGATATCACATTTACGTAAATTTACGTCATGTGTTCACTGGGAAATGGTTTAATTGCAAACTATCTTTATATGAAACATTTTACCCTTCTTTTCTTTTTTTATTACGGTGTATACTGTATCCTTAATGGCAAGCGGATCTCAGACCCTAGCCTATAAATTGCAACACTAACTTGAGAACAGTATTACGAGTATATGGTTCGTATCGTCTGTAAGGTTATTAGGGCTCAGTAGGAAATACTACATATTTGGAACTGCCTAACTGGGGCAGTAACTCGACCTTACAGAAGATTAGAGCTAATTAATACTTCTCTGAATCGATTGTATCGTGTTCCTGTCGTGAGTAAGGTGACCAGAGCTCCTGAAGACGATTGGAGGTAGTTTCGTCAACACGCTTGCTATGCTTCTGGTGACTATAGACTACGATAATCGCTTACCACCAGGTGTAAAGTACGTTCCTTTGCGGAGGTAATTGTAAAGAAACAAAAGTTAGTGTACTTACCAAAAAATGCTGGCGGATTGTTGTTGTTCTAGTTAAAAAATTGATGAAATAAATGAAAGAAGAAATTCGTGCACTTGATTATCTGAATTAACATTGTAGGTTTAGCTTGAGCAGTTCCTTCATTAAAAATAAGGACCAGACAGGGGTGGCTATAGTTGTTAATTTCCATTGCCAAATATTGTATGGAAGAGATCATTCTATTTTTTACATTATATGTAAAAACTCCTTTTACATTTTTGTGTTTTCATAATTTTTCTATGTAAATATAAAATGTATTTTTTTTTGTAAAATAACGTAGTATTAAAGTAGTATTGGATTGTAGACAATTTTTTGTACACGTAAAGTAAAAATAACACATGTACATAAAAAATTTACGAACAGACAAGTAGCAACGAAATATGCGTCAAAAAGCTTTCATTACTCTATTCATGTAAATAGGAATCCGGTTCAGATAAACCGGATATAAATAGATTTTGTACGCACCGAGACGTCCGCCCACGTCGTTCCTAGTAATACTAAAATACGCCTACGTCAATTTTATTCCAGGTATATACACTGGATTTTAGGAGGCGTGAGCTCGAAACATTTTTTTTATTAAAAAATAAATTCTTTAAATTCTTTAAATAAATTTATTAAATGGTATCTCTCTAGGTACTTATGTTTCTCTTTTTATGAATACTTTTTTTTTCGTACAAAATATCTCTTGATATTATAATGGAAAAGGTACTTTAGTTTTACATTATAATACATTACATATACATGTATGTATGTATATATATATATATATATATATATATATATATATATATATATATATATATATATATATATATATATATATATATATATATATATATATATATAATTGAACGAGAAAATAAACAATACATACTTTGATCGCGACGCGTCCGTAAGCACACTGAGACAAATAAGTACTAAGTGTATTTATTTAAAAAAGGAACAATCAATTTCAAAAAAATATATTATTTTTAATTAAATATTTCAATTGTTATACGATAGTTTTAAACAAATAAATTTCAAACATAGCTATCAATCTTCTAGTGTTATATTTTTACCAGTAATAATCTATACATATTAGTGCTGTGTGGCTACGGCACTAAAGAATTTAGCCACCCCCTCTCTTCCCGTGGGTGTCGTAAAAGGCGACTAAGGGATAACAAGGTTCCACTACCACCTTGGAACTTAAGAAGCCGACCGATGGCGGGATAACCATCCAACTGCTGGCTTTGAAATACACAGGCCGAAGACGGGCAGCAGCGTCTTCGGTGCGACAAAGCCAGTACTGCGGTCACCAACCCGCCTGCCCAGCGTGGTGACTATGGGCAAAACACATGAGTTCACGTTATTTTTGGCGTAAACTTGTGGAGGCCTATATCCAGCAGTGGACTGTATAGGCTGTAATGATGATTAGATGTAGGTATTTTTTGTTAATGTGTTACTGTAGATCATTGGTAGGTGACCAAAGCTAGATCTGGCATTTTAGTTCGTTTGCAAAATAAGTTTTCCGCAAATATATACGGACAAAAAAAATGTATATGCTTAAATGTGTTGCAACAGTGTAATTGTTGTAAGGGACAATTTAAAAATTAATCTTCCTTAGTTTTCTAATATTATCGTACAGTAATTTTTTTGGGTTTAATTTTATTATGTGATTAAACTATTGATAATACATCTACTTTTATTACAAAATTTATTTTCATTTTATTTTATTATTCGCTTTTATTCGTAAAATCGGATTATATATTAAACAAAACACGTTTACAGTAAACATACGCTTGAAACTTGACCACAACTTGGTTGAGTTTGCGAAGTTTAGTGTTCAGATACATTCATTATACAAATACCCATATTTGTTGCGGCTATCGGCAGCGTTCGATAATTTCATCTTAAGTCTATAGAGTGTAGGATAACGTGGATACATACCAAAGTCATGACGTCTGCAACGTCGCCGAAATGACAAAAATGAAGCTCAAAATTACAATGGCTATAATTTCCGTTTAAGTAAAGTATTAATAGAGACCGTGAACACATTAAAAACATACATATGTTTCTTATATTTTACGTCTTTTAATAATAACATTAATATCCATTTTTTTTTTTTAATTTGGTTTATCTCTGTACACACTTTCCGCTTTCTTACATCTCCTGTTTACTTGTCTGGAAGAGATCGTTATTTTGCTATAAGACCATCTATTATACATTAAGTTTTTCTCAAAGAACTATAATTATGAGCTGTTTGTTTTTTTTTTGCATAAAATAAAGAGTACCTAAATTCATAAATATCTGTTATTGGAAGTCGGTTAATAATCATCACCATAAAATATATATTTGTTTAACTACTGAGAAAATTATAGTTCCAAATGCAAAATTATACATTTAATTAGGTTCAGAATATTACATAACGTAATTTTAAATTACAGCATCGCAAAAACAAACATGGTGGTAAGTTGATCACGTACGTAATTTGCATAATATGCTTACCCTCGGGTTATTTCATTGAAAATAACTTAATTTTACTCTCCGCGGTAAAGAACCGCCGTATATTTTTAACATATGCTATATTACGTTTAATCAAGCTACGTTTTTCATACTCGTAAACAACACACATATGTTTCAAACTATATTATAAAAGTTGAACTAAAAACTAAGTAAACCGAACTTATCCAGGTGTATATTATACGTGAAGCAAAAAAATTTGTACCCCTTTTTAGGAAACTGCGTTGACGAGGGAATTGTTGACGTGAAATTTCGCTCACTTGTAGTTTACGAGTATATACAGAAGAAGTGCAGGATACTAACACTTTTTAAAATTATGCATAAAAAATACATTAAATCAATACACAAAACATTACACAACTACCATTTATATGATACACACACACGCATATATACTCTTTTGTTTATTATTATAGAAGTATAGTCTTTGACAACAGAGCCTTAATAATGTTCAAACTTTTAATTATAGTCGATTTTCAACAACTGGGCAATCACTAAATTAAATATAAAAATTGAACATTATGTTCAAACTTACAATTTAAATTAATTATGGTCGAATTTCGACCACTGGGCGACCACTAGTATATACTTACTAGGTTTGCCCACGGTTTCACACGCATTAATTTTCAGAGAAAAATAGCTTATAGTCTTCCCCGGTAAATAGGCTATCCAACACAAATGGGATTTTTTTTCAATTCGAAACACTAGCTAAATGCATATTGGTTTTGGATAAACTAAAAAACTACTGAATCGATTTTAAAAACTCTTTCACCAGGAAAGAATTTAATATATAAAGCAGAGGTGTCAAACTCAATTTTGCAAAGAACCATATATGAAATTTTGTATGTGTAGGGGAGCCAGATTTAAATTAAAAAAAAAATGTACTGAATTATTACAAGTAGTTCCGTAGTAAAACATGATTTTTCTTTCTGTGACACATCGCGATCGCGGGCCGTATCTTTGGCATCCCTGATCTAAAGCATATTTTTGAGTTCAATATTATATTTATGTACTATACTTCATGCAACATATGACTAATTTTGTAATAAATTATCGTTTTTTTTTTTTTATTTAATCAAAAAACCGAAATAAATACTATTATCGTAAAATAGAAAATATATTTGATAATAAAACTGCTTTTAGAGTTCTTAAGATAATGACTAGTGTAATTTTTTATACCAATATTTCATATTTAACGTATAAATTAAAATAAATTCGAGGTTAACATACGAAAATAGATAACGCTTGATATTTCCTACCTACTTACTACCTACCCACATTTATTCAATAAAAATCAATTCAGTCTCGCATTACATAAGGATAAGGTATCACATTTAGATCGCTCTATTTTTATTAAATAGGATATATCGAATTTGATACCAAGATATTTGAGAAACAAACCCCTTTACTTAGAAAAAATATATCTATTTTAACAAAACATTCCTTTTATTAATTAACTAGCGACCAAACAACAAAAGATACTTTAGAAACCTCTAAAATTATTAGTGTTTCTCTACAATATTATGCATGTATTATACATATAAACCTTCCTCTTGAATCAGTCTATCTATTAAAAAACCGCATCAAAATCTGTTACTTTGAAGATATAAGCATACGTGTTTAGTTGTTTTGTACTATAAAGTGTAGAGTTTATAACACTTTATTAGAGTTTATGCAATTTCTATCTTCATCAATAAATAATAAATTAAAAAAAAAAATTCTTTAGAAGGCTTCTACAACAATTTTGGATCAACATTTTACAAAAAAAAACCTATATATTTGTTGATAAATTGTTATGGTTATTGTGTAGCAAGCATGCATTTGGAATATTGATTCTACTAAGAGGTAGAAATTCAATATAATATATATCTCTTTTTTATTTTTTTATTATAAGTTTAATCACGTTTTGAACAAAATACAATGTCACAATATCCAAAAATATATATTATTTACAAAGACATGAAGTTACGTAATCAGGTATGTGGCTGAAAGTTTATGCTTGAGGATATACCACAGCGCCCGCCTACGCGTATACCGTGCTTACAATATGTAAATTCTGTAGTTGCTAGGAAATGACGTAGCAAATTCGAAAACGGAAAACTTGCTCTAACGTACACGTAGATTATTTTTTAATCTGTTTTTATTTTTTAAATTTAATATCCAGCTGTTCGTTTACTACTAAAGTAACAGATAATTATGTTACATTACCAATCTAATGTATATTATTTTTATATCTATACTAATATTATAAAGCCTAAAAGTTTGTTTGTTTGCTTGTTTGTTTTAACGTGTTAATCTCAATATTTTTGTGTTAGATAGCTCATTTACCGAGAAAGCCTATATAGGCTGTATAATATTATAGTACGTTCTTTACTCAAATTAATGCAGGTAAACCAGGAGGTCACAGTTAGTCATGCTAAAAAAAATCTATTTCAGCCGGCTTAACCCCCTGAAACACAGGAATTCAAATTCCAACCTTCGAAACAGACTACCTTATGTATGTTAAAACAAGCTTTAAATTTGGATGCGTTTAAACAAATAATAATGTGCCTGCTAGATTCAGAGGGTACAAGGAACGGACGGAGTGGCGAACATTAGAGGAGGCCTACGGCTAGCTGCGGACTTCTAAAGGCTGAGGTATGGATGATGATGAAATGAATCTTAATTTCAATAAAAATCCCGCAAATTGAAATTGTAACTAGCTCGCTTAAGCCTTTTTTCCGCATCGACGCACTTGGAAAAACCTGAAGATCAAAGCTTAGATAAATGTTAGGTGTTTGTTCTTGGCACTTACAAAGCGATGCGAATTATGTTTTATGCTTTAGTTCCTGTACATGGATTAGATGATTAAAAGTTAAAATTGTAAATGTTTTTACAAACTTTCGAGCTTTACTTGTAGAAAATATTTCTAACTTAAAAGAAGAAGAGGTTTTGTTATCTGTATTAATAAAAAATACTATTAAACGAGCAATTCTTGTATATATATAATCTGAATCTCGGAAACGGCTCCAACGATTTTCGATTTTCATAAAATTTAGTATACAGGAGGTTTCGGGGGAGATAAATCCATCTAGCTAAGATTCATTTTTAGAAAATGTCGTTTTATCCCTGTTTTTAGGGAGTGAAAAAAATATCGTTAGAATACGAAGGTAAATTTCGAATCAATCAATTCAGTTGCAATAGCTCGGTGGGAAATCGGCCGGTCGGGATCAACCGAGAAGATCATGGTTCAAATCCCCATGTCCCTGATCAATTATTTTTTCTTTTTCTTTTTCTAATTGCACTCGTTATTTTTTATTTAAATAGGCTGCTCTTATTTTTTATTATTATGTCGGTAAAATTGAAAAATACGATTCATATTTTATCATTATTATTTTTTATTTTTGATTTTTATATTTATTTATATTTTTTATTATTGTAGGTAAAAAAAAAATATTATTCATATTTTATAAATATGCAATTCGTATGTAAATATGATTTTCAAAAAAAAAAACACGATTTGTTGGAGCGCCTGTCAGCTTTTGAGGAGCTATTACTCTCAATTTGTAATTGTGTATTTTGTATCAATTTTTAATTTATTGTTATTTTTTATTTTTATTTTGCGTTAATTCATTATTAATAATTGTGTTTGCAGGCAAACGAAAAAAAATCGACTTCAATTACATCGACAAGTAATACAATGTAGGTACACGAAAAAATAGTCAAGAAATACGCTAATATATATATAATATTATCAAAGATTACTCCAAAAGTTGTAATCAGATCTCGATGAAATATGACCACATGATAAACATCGGCTTTCGATTAAGTTAAAAATCATCAAAATCAGTACACCCAGTAGTATGTTAAGTATTATGTAGTTAATGTAAAGTTATGCGGATTTTAATAATAATAATAATAATAACTTTATTTTCTAGAGTTTCCCTCGATTTCTCTAGGATCCCATCATCAGATCCTGGTTTCCTTATCATGCTACCACACCAGAGATATCTCCTTTCCACCAAAAAAGAATTATTAAAATCTTTTCATAAACGACGAAGTTATCTCCGAACATACATTAAAATATATATATACTAGCGACCCGCTCCGGCTTCGCACGTGTATAAAATATAATTATAGCCTATGTCATTACTGAAAAAATGATTAAAATCGATCCAGTAGTTTTGATTTATCCATCACATGCACCATTGCACCGAAGGTGCGATATATATATATATATATATATATATATATATATATATACTGAGTTTCCTTCAGCCGAATTGAGTAACCTACTCCTTTTTTAAGTCGGTTAAAAAAGACTTCATTCGAACCGGCAGCGAATCATTTTAACTCTCTCTTCTACTACTAATCCTTCACGATTTACTAAAAATACCGAGCTGAGCTCGGTCACCCAGGTACTAAAAATTAATTGCTGAAATGTATGTATAAAACGAATAATTCTTATTTCAGTACGGTGCTATCGTGACAAGGTTATATGAACGAAAATTTAAAAAAAAAAAATAATATATTCATTCGAAAAAAGTGTGCCAGATGGGTTTTTTTATTTGAAATAGTTGATCTCATAATGGACATTGTTTTTTCATGGTTCGTCTCAACTTTGTAGGGTAAGGTTGATATTTTCAAATATTTTTATAATGAATTATACTTATCACTTAACATAAATCGAAGCTTACACGATACAAGCGATACAACATATTTAATAAAAAAAATTGAATGCAACTTCTAACCGATTTCTGGCTAAAATGTAAGACTAGGAGATTCTTCGAGAAGACTCCTTTCAATCGAATTTCGGTATCAGCTTATAAGATAACTTTTAAAACTGTTAAATAGTTCATAAAACTTTGTGATTTTAAATATTAAGCCTCTTAAAAATCAAAACTTGAAAATCTATTTTTAAATTTTCGGTTACACCATAGAAGGACATCTCAGATTAGCAATAAAACGTCAACATCTTCAAGAGCACCCTAGCAGATTAACATACAATTTTCTTTAATAGGAGAATCCTTCACATATCTAAGTCCTTATCAATTCTTTAATAAATTATAACCTTTCCTCGTCAAGACTACGAGTAGCTCTATGCTAAAATTGAACTTTATTCATTTGAGTCTTTATACGTCAATACAAAAAATAAAACGAAACTACTCCGTAGTATGGAATTACAAATATTAAAATGTAAAATTTTCTTTTTATACTTTTAATTCTAATTACAAAACTTTGATGGATTTAGTTTGTCTTAGATCTTCACGGAAGGATGCTGTAACGTGGAGATAAGCCAATGGAGTTAAAGAGAGTTAATCCTAATGGCGAAGATCTAAGGATTTTTAAAATTAAATAAAAAGTTTCTTGCAATATGCGCAGTCACGGATCTGACAACGCAACGTTTAGAATAATAAGTTCCAAGGACTATAGCTTATAGAGAATTTAAATCATAAAATTTTTATTAATCACTTTTCAAAAATAGTTTTACAATACGTTAATTAATTTCCACGAAGTACAAGATGAATATCTTGACACTGTCCTGTTTATCCTGCAATATATTTGAATGTTTGATTCATACATTTCTTTGAATGTGGAAGAAAAATTAATAGAAAGGGAGCGAGATGAAAAAAGGCAGAAAGAGAAAAATAGCGAAACAAATATTTCAGAAAAACAATAATAGCCTTATAATTAAAATGTTCTTAGACTATTTTACTATTTTACTTAGCTTGCTCTTAGACTATTTTATATTTCATTTGAAATTTCATGTGTAAACATGAGTAAGCTTGGTAGTATTCTAGGATAAAATTTGTAATACGAGTAACTTACTGATAAGTGTATGTATGTGTAAAAATATCGAATTAAAGAAGGGTCGAGAAAACATATGTCAACGTCAGAAGCCGTGCGGCTGACTGAAGACATTTCGTCCAGTTTAGGGTTCTCTGACACTTATAGTTGAACCGTAAACCAATATAACGACCTTATTTACAGATAATTATCAAATGTTATATGTATATATTTATTATTAACTGTTTAAAACACATGTGCTTAATGTTGCAAATTAATTACTGATTTCTATATTTCGCTACGAAATTTGCTACTTGGTATGACCAGTCGTCCTCACGGATTATTTTTCTACTTTCCAATAAAAATATAATGTTTGTTAGCTTGTTTGTAGGTTTATAAAGGCAAATCTCTAAAGTAATGGAAGTGATTTTGAAAATTCTTCCAAAAGTAAAAAAATTGCATTATTTCTGTGTATCAAAGCTAATTGTATTAAAATGTTGATAAATTATTATCAATCAGAAAATTTATATTCGAAAACTATTTATACGCCTCTTTATCAGTCTAAAACTACATCTACATTTAAAATAAATGGTGTAGTACCTCGACCTTACAGAAGATCACAGCAAAATAATACTGTTTTCAAGCAGTATTGTGTTCCTGTTGGTGAGTAAGGTGACCAGAGCTCCTGGGGGGATTGGGGATTGGGTCGGTAACGCGCTTGCGATGCTTCTGGTGTTGCAGGCGTCTATAAGCTACGGTAATCGCTTACCATCAGGTGAGCCGTACGCTTGTTTGCCGACTTAGTGACATAAAAAAAAATAGTTTTAGCTCAGCGAAACAGGTTAGGCTAGGATTGTTACATTTATAAAACTTAAAAGCTCGTGTTAATCAGATTAAATTTGAATTATTCCAGATAAAAAGTGTTTGTATTTTTTTCCATTTTTGATTGTATAAAGATCAAATTTAATTAATTAAGAGTGATGTACATACCTGTAATTGGCATGCATACTATCTTAATATTGTAGAGTATAGTTTATTTTAATGTAATATTTGTAATGCTGTTGGTGTGTAAATAAATAAAAAATAAAAATAAATTACGCTGCTTTGCTTTAATTCTCTCTAAAATAAGAAATTAAAATTTTAGACTAGTTAAAGCAAGTCCTTTCTAAAGCTAGTTGTGAATGTGGGAATATCTACAGACGAAAATTACTACAAAACTACTGAACCAAAGTCTTAGATCAGTTCTAGACTTGTCTTAGAATTGGACCTCGTTATTCAGAGTGCTCGCCTCGACGATTTCATGCGCCGTTTAACTTTGCCCAACCCTGTCGGCTTCATAAACTGCAAACGACTATATATTGCAAATTATGGTTTTCATTTCAAAAGGACTTTATTGCTTATACAATTATTTATTTATACAAATAAATAAAATCAGAGTGTCTGTTTGTAGTAATAAAATAACCGCTTTTTACTAAATGCATATGGATGTACTCGCATACACGGTACATATACTCGTACCAAAATAATATTGTTGAACTTTCTTTCTCTGTCTTTTTATCGGTCTGGTTGTTACGGCTAATTTCGGAAACGGCTGTATCGATTATTATTAAGAAACTTATTATATTTATTTAAGAAACTTATTTATTTTATAACTCTGCTAACTGAAAAGTAACTATTTTGTTAAATTCCTCGTGGACGAATTCGCTAGTTTGTAATAAAATATAAATAAGCTCAATACAAAATTACATATTCTATAATAAATGAAATAGTTCCAGGAAATGCATGCTCACACGTTTTGGACGTCTTCCGAACACTGCACAAAAATTCAATGACAACTGAGCACAAGATTTAAATTGAATATAGTAATTAAACAAAAATTGCGTGCGTACAAAGTACACATGTCAAAAGAGAAACTTCTTTGGCAAACGAATTGAAAAAAAAACCGCTGGAACGGTCGATTTTTGAATGATATTAAAAATTGTTTAGAATTTCCTCATGTGTGGGTGACACAAAAATAAATCATACGAATAAAAAAACTAATTAAAAAAAACGTTATATGTATACTTGATACTTGTCAAGTGATTTTATTTCAAAATATTATTTATATTCAAAGGATTAAGTGTTTTATACGCTTCAGCCTGTAATATGCCACTGCTGGGCATAGGCCTCTTTCCTCATGTAGGAGAAGGATCAAAGCTTAATCCACCACACTGTTCCAATTCGAATTTAATTTGTATTTAAGTAATTTGTATTTAACATTACTTCGAAAAAATTCTTATAATTTACGTGGGTGTGATTATTGTGATATTGTGTATTAGGATCGAAAAGGTTTTTCAAATATTTTATCGAAAATTTCTTATTAGGTATTATTACATATATAAAATTTAATATCTTGACTTCATTGACTTTGATCTTAGATCTAGAACCTATCTATTACATACAATAATTTATATAATATGTATCGAGTAGGTACACTACATTTATTACTATGTGTCTCTAAAGACAAAGGTTGTCTTTAAGACGTCACAATCTATACTAATTATTATAAAGTTGAAGAGTTTGTTTGTTTGTTTGTTTGAACACGCTAATCTCAGAAACTACTGGTCAAATTTGGAATTTTTTTTAGTGTTAGATAGCATATTTATTAAGGAAGGCTATAAGCTATATATCATCACGCTAAGACTAATAGGAGTGGAGCACGAATGCAAAATGTTTCAAAATCGAGGTTTTCTTTTTCCTTTTAAGAACTTCCGCTGCGTGCGCTACGTAAACAGTTAAAGTTTTACAAAAATCATGTATAACAGAATTGCTCCTATTACACTCGGACGAAGTCGCTGGCAGAAGCAAGTCTAGTAATAAAATCGCTCTTTGCATTTTGTTATGTTTTTACATTGCATATTTATATTATATTAAAAAGTTTTAAAAATATTAAAAATATATTCTTATCACACAAATATTATATATACTAAAATATTTTCCAAGTAATAAAAGAAATTCAAACAAAAACGTTGTAAATCTCTTAAGGTTTTTAAAACGCCTTTTTCTGAAACGTAACTCTGAACAATGCGTCATTGTTTCATCCAACGGAGAATGATAAAGTTTCGAGTGTTACTTTGCAGTTCGTTTTAATAGGAAAATTAAAAATATCACTCCGGCCGGTAGTTTGTCGGCTGCGGAAAATTTTATTGCAAGAACGCCTCTCGGAATTTATTGTCAACCTTAGGTTGCGTTCACAGTAAACAATTCACTTAACTCAATTTCTCAGCAACATTTTTCTCAGTAATTTCGCTAGACTTTTTATTCTTTTTTTAACTAACAGACTAACTAATTTTCTTGTGCTTGTAATCTGTACAGTAGTCCACGCTATGGCATATATACGGATATATGCATAGTGTATACTTTCACGCAAGTGTGATAACACATGTCGTCTTAACGAACTGAAACAGCCTGCATGTCCCAGGGAAAAATCAAACATTCGTCCACAGAGAAGATTTGGAACTTAATCCACCACGCTGTTCAATATATAAGTGGACAATTAACCACGCTTAGATTAACATTCACTATTTAGTATTTATGAAAGTAACTGGAATCAATCGACCTTGCTCTCCGAGACACAGTGGGTAGAAGCACACCCACAAGGATTCAGTTAAAGTTATAAAAAAAAGTTATATTATCGTTTTAAATGAAAAAAAAAAACAATTACTAGTATCGAATACTTGATCATAAAAAATATTTACAGATTACAGAATATAAAAGTAAAATCATAATATAAAAGGAAAAAATAGACTATCACTGTAAACAACACTTAACAAAAACTCATTTTTCGAAACACAAGAGCTAAGAACAATAGCCATTCGTCAGGTTTAGATGTCTCGCTCCATTCAATTCTTTTGGTGCCCGTGAATGCAATGATCTGTCTAGATCTCTTGATAGTTTATAATGGCTTTGTGAAGTTTGAGGAAACCCGACAAGTTTGCACTTTAATACCCTCGCATTTTATCATTCGTCTCGTATGTATTTAAAGCTTTATACGAGTAAAGTGCTGTCAGTACGTGAGAGTAGACATAGTAACTACTTTTATACTGTTTTTACGTACATGTGTGAAGTAATTTTGTTAAATTTATTCAACAATATGGTATAACTGAGGTAGGGCACAGCAGGAATTTCCTGCTCAAAATATGGAGCAGCCCGACTGGGGACCTTACAGAAGATTACAATCAAAGTAATACTGTTTTCAAGCAGTATTGTGTTCCTGTTGGTGAGTAAGGTGACCAGAGCGCCTGGGGGATTGGGGATTGGGTCGGCATCGCGCTTGCGATGCTTGTGGTGTTGCAGGTGTCTATAAGCTACGGTAATCACTTGCCATCAGGTGAGCCGTACGCTTGTTTGCCGACCAAGTGACATCAAAAAAAATATATATTTAATATCTTTTGTTATTTTCCACTACTTCGGCCACATCATTGTTCTTCATCATGAGCTTTCGAAATGTGGGTATACAGGAGAATGTTAAGGATATCCTGGAGAGATAAAATAAAGAACGTAACTGTGCTAAGTCGTGTGAAGAAGAAAGCGGAAGTTGTGTACGCGGTTAAGAAGAGAAAGCTTGGATACTTCAGTCACATCATGAGAAACTCTAAGTACCAGCTGCTTCGACTTATTATCCAGGGCAAGATCCAAGGCAAGCGCAGTGTGGATCGTAGAAGAACATCTTGGCTAAGAAATCTACGCCAATGGTTTGGGAAAAGCACCCGTTCGTTATTCAGGGCTACGATATCAAGGATACAAGTTGCCAAAATGAGCGCCGAACTTCGTGAAAAGATGGCACTTTAAGAAGAAGAAGTTATTTTCCAACATGTGTCTTATTGTCTTTGCTCAGCTATGTTAGAAAGTCCTTTGCCAAGCTGGTTGCCGGAAAGAGATCGTTCTGTTAGCAATAAGTCCGCCCCGTGTGTATTCTAATAGTTTCACTGTTTGTATCATCTTTGTTACTTCTAATTCTTGGAGTACAATTAACTAGTTTTCATTCATTCATTCATTCAATAACTATTTATTAAATCAATGAATGTACTAATTTAAATTATAATAATGATAATAGAGAATTTTCAACAATAGATTTTGTTAGAAATGGTCTTAATTTCAAAAGGATTCCCTTACAAACTTTTTCGTCGGCAAAGTTGGCAATCATTTTGGCGTCATGCCACAAAACTTAAATTCTCAAATCTATCTAACTTTACTATTTATACATATAATTAATTAATTTAGTTTTAAAGTAAACAAAAATAAACCTAAATACTATAAATAAGTGGATCAAGATTCCTAACAACAAGATATCTGACACCGAATTAATTATAATTTAAGACAACATAAAGGGGTAAATTTGCTATTTAAAGAAGCACTATAAATAGAATATATTTGAGTGATAATTTTTCCTTTAGATGTTAAATTTAATAAATATAATTTCACTCAAAATTAGCAGATCTGGCGAACTTCATACTCCCATATTTAAATCCAGACACTATAAAATAGGGTGATACGGGGTTCAAAATATAGAATTTTACATTATCCATTTAGAAAATTCGAGAACAATACTTCATTGTTTACATTTTCGTTAACGCAAACTTAATAGTTTTTCGTTTAAAACTTAAATCGTTACAATAAACGTTACTATGTTCTTATTAATATACGATACTTGTTCTAAGGTCTATACACTTCGAATAAGCCTAATGACGTTTCCAGATGGTACTAACGCTCCAACACTAATTACACTTTCAATTTACTAAGGAATTGTTAATGGCCCGGGTTTTAATTTAGAGGAGACGTGGGTGAAATGTAAAATAAGGTTTAATAAAATTAAAGATTTTTCTTACGCAATACGCACATACTTCTAGCGCTGAGGGTCTGTTTGAGGGTGCAAAAATTAAACGCTTTGCAAAAACAATAGTTTTACACGCGATGCTAGAAAGCTTTGAAATGCTTAAAGAACGCATCTTGTACACGAGTAAGATATAAACGCTGGAACGAAAAAAAAATGCAAATTAACAGACTACTTAATGGGAAATGAATTTTGGAATATCATTCTCTGAACATAATACGAATATGGTATCTAATGTTTTACGAAAGTATAATGTTAATAACAATTCCAGGAAGTTATGAATGGTAAACGCAGCATTTTCCGATTTAATGAAATTTACAACTATAACTGGGCTATTCCATTTCAATCTGAATTTAAACACGCATAACTAGTGTGTTCTAAGTTCATTCGGAATAATTATAGCGACATCCTAATTTCGCTTCAGACTGTAATATCCCACTGCTGGGCATAGGCCTCTTTCTCCATGTAGGAGAAGGATCAGAGCTTAATCCACCACGCTGCTCCAATGCGGGTTGGCGGATATATCCCTACTATGAGTAACGATCGCTATCAGGTGTATATAATAACAACCGGAACCGACGACTTAACGTGCACTCCGGAGGCACGGTGGGGAGACCCACAAGGACTGCACAAACACCCCGACCACGGCAAACACCTGTATAGCCAACACAAATGTTTGTCATGTGCGGGGATCGAACCCGCAACCGCCAGCGCAACAGGTACAATCCATGGCTGTAACCGTTGCGCCAACGCGGCGACATTCTAATTTGGAATCTAACTAAAGACTTATACGATATTTTAACCTATACCATCAGACCGTTTTAGATTTTTCTTTTAAACTAATTTCTTGCTCCCCTACACTGTGAGATAATGTATGTAAGCTCGTATGTGAAAAAAAAACTGAAATATGTAAAATCCATCAACCCATGTTGGAGCAGCGTAGCAAATTAAATTCATAAACTATATCATCATATTTACGAGCGACACCGCGTGAATCAACTAGTTTTATATAAAAATGTTGAATGTTATAAAATATTCTCATAATAAAGTACTTAGTGGCGTAGGCGTTACGAAGGACATTTGAAACGTCGGTAGCATTGAGAGGTGGTGAGGTTGGCCGAATAATTTCTGATATAAAAACTGTTCACGTCAGCTGAAACCGACATTTATGCAAGACAAACGAGGAATGTAATTAATGGAACGATACCGTTCTTTTAACTCTTTTAACGTCAATCTGAGAAAAGTTAAAATAAATTTATTCTGAGTTTTTCTGATATTCGGAATTTCATTTTAGATTTTCGTTTGAATGAAAATTTGTAACTAATACATTGATTACTAATTAACTTGTATTGTACATAATAGATTTTAAATAAATATGAAGTCAATTTAAGAAAAAAATTGGAAACATGAAAATGCTTCAAACAGTATCGTGTAAACTTGAGCTGGCCTTTTGTTCGAATGTCAAAAAACTTTATTAATATAAAGTATAATAATTGCTTTTAAATTCTAGTGATGGATGACAAGAGACTTGATGGATTGACAGTAAATGAACATAGAAATGAAAGCTTTTATTAGAACTAGCTATATACTCGTAGACATAGTCCAATTTATACAAGAAAACAAGTACCCAGGGATGGAGCCGCTGAAGACAAACTTCTGAATCGACTAAATGTCAGTTAAAAAATATCGGCTTACAAGTGCTCCTTGGACTTCTTGTTAATTTTAAGTTCGTCCATTTAGGTGTTTATCTTACTAGTATCCCCACTACTCTTAGCCTCATTCATTGCCATTCTTTTAACATTTTCCAACACAATACTTAGATAATATATATTTTTTTACTTATATTTTACATCCATAGGCTATAAAATGCCCATGTTTTTCATAATTATATATCACACACACACACACATCAGCCTATCGCAGTTCAGTGCTGGACATAGGCCTCCACAAGTTCGCGCTAAAAATTGCGTGAACTCATGTGTATTGCCCATAGTCACCACGCTGGGCAGGCGAGTTGGTGACCGATTATTATATATCGCGCATTAAAATTATGCTTATCCTACAAGTGATTTATTACTTAAATTTACAGATTGATAGTCCTGTGACTGGCTATTAATGCAAGGGCGTGGTCCGAAGCTGACCATCACCATTATTTTTCTGTTACTATCCTAATTTTTTTTATGCGTACAATTTCATTATTATGTGTTTAGCCTCGTCTAAGCACTACGAGTGTATAATGTTGTATATAAACATTCATACTACCTAGAGATCTTTATATATAAGAATTTTTAACTTTCATAGTTTTACACTTTGGATTCTACGGGACACTGCCGACACTTAGATAATATTTGTATATTATAGTAATATCATTGTATTACTACGAGTAACGTGTAAATAAATTGTTGTAGTTGTTAGTTTGTGTTGCATTTATATTTAATACATACACAATTTAAATATAAAATAAAATAAATGTATATATTTGTTTTAAAGCGTAGACTAACATTTTTCTTAGATGTCACTTAGTAAAATAAAACTTGGCATGGTAACGGGTACTCTAAAGATAAAAACTTATAGCATCCTATTTTTAGCTCCATTCTCAAGCTAGACTCAAATATTAGGTTTATCTAGTCTACATAAAACGCATATCAAATAAATCTCATACACAAATAATCATAAGTCGAAAACGAGAATTCAAACACAGATATTAATTTTTGTCAATTGGAATGATCTTCAATATTTACTGCCGTCAAACAGTAAAGAAACTGATATATCTTTATATTTGTGCAACGTAAGCAAATTGTCTTCTTTCATTACGATTATATAATTATATATCTTAAATGTAAAAACAAATATACAGTGGTTTATTTCATTGAGTTGAAAATATTTTTGTCGTCTACAGATAATGAAACAAATGTTACAGAACATTATTATGAAATAGATTTAATTTTTTTTTTATGTCACTAGGTCGGCAAACAAGTATACGGCTCACCTGATGGTAAGCGAGCCGTAGCTTATAGACGCCTGCAACACCAGAAGCATCGCAAGCGCGTTGCCGACCCAATCCCCAATCCCCCTCTCCTGGGTCACCTTACTAATCAACAGGAACACAATACTGCTTGAAAGCAGTATTATTTAGCTGTGATCTTCTGTAAGGTCGAGGTACTACCCCAGTCGGGCTGCTCCATATTTTGAGCAAGAAATTCCTGCTGTGCCCTACCTTAGTTAAAAAAATGTTGTAAGCAAATTTGATCGCAGATTTATAGTTTTAAAACTTGAATGTTTAAATTTTTGGCTGTATTGCATATACGAAACATAATGTCGTCATAAATTTGGAAATATTTTGATTTTATTAAAATAAGTAAACGTTTTTTATGCAATGCTTCAATGATATGTAAACATAATCAACACAAAGGCACAACCCAGGCATTAACGAACATTTGTAGGTACGGCCTATGCAAAAATTTGAGTGTATCTACCAGTTACCGTGACCACTGCGCTAACGCGTCATCAAGTTTGTCAAAGTTACACTTTTAGAGTCAACGTAGTAAAAGTGATTAAGTAATTTAACATTAAACCTTATATTCTCTTTAAAGAGATAATATGCTGCTTTATCTAACATGCTCCTTCCCAGCGGAATTTCAGACACGTATAATTTTCCTCAGACAATTGTTGATTTACCCAAAGTGTAATCAGAATTACCAAGTTGAAGTGGCAGTGGGCTGGTCATCTGTGTCGCAGGACCGATGGCCATTGGAGTAGACGGGTCCTGGAGTGGAGACCGCGTCTTGGCAAACGCAGTGTGGGATCTACGTAAGATTGCCGGTGTAGGCTGGATGAGGATTGCAGAAAATCGGGATGTCTGGCGCGAACTTGGGGAGGCCTATGTCCAGCAGTGGACTGCCATAGGCTGAAGTGATGATGATGATGATGATATAATCATTCATTGCCTAACAAAAGACGAAACTAATATTATATACTAATTATTAGTTGTTAAAATAAGAGTTCCACTACGATTACTTTAGGTGCGTCATAAATTTTAATATTTATTTCTAGGATGCGTTAAACTAGTAAACTAACAACAACTATTAATAATAAAAAATAATTTTATCTTACAGACACACACATTACATAATATAGTCACACAAAAATTATACACAAAGCGAAGCCTAACATTAAGTACAGAGCAACGGATTCTTCCGAAATTTAGATTTTAACACACATAGGAAGTTAAATAAAGGAACCAAAATTGTGTAAAAGCTCATTAATCCACTGAAAAGTTACTCATTGAAAGATGACGGCAAAGAATCCATATAAGAAAATCAAGTGAAATAATACCAAAATTGACTACGAAAATAATAATGTCTATACAAAGACATTCAAATATTGTTTATAATGAAAAGATTTCTAATCGACGAGTCAATGAACCTAAATTACCCTTTCAAATACACCACTGTTGTTTGGTTAGGTCTAAATATAACACATTGTTCTTAAATTTTCTAATTTCCGATCACATTGAGGTCGATGCCTTTACCCTTTTGATTGTCACGATCAAGGTTGTAAGTTCGTAACTGAATGCTCACAAAAGTTAAAAAAAATGATTCATATTGACGCAACATTAATCGATGATGTAAACGCTGGTAAAAAGCACGGATTTCTTATAATGTTAGACAAGAAAAGATTGAAAAGTGTATATAAAAATCACTCCTGGTCATTATTCCCCTTTTATCGTTCCTCGGCTTCACCCAATAGCTAAAGTTTCAAACGATTTTTCATCCATCTTTACAAAGGCTTATCGAAGTCACCCGAAGCCTTCCGGTTTCCTGAGGCAATTTCCAGCTAGCACCGGTTATATCCGGCTCGAGATAGGCTTTAGCGCTATTGAATGAGATTGCATCTTGGCAACAGATGGAATTGAATGTTAGGCGCGACAACCTCATTGTATTAAATTATATACCGACTATTTATTTCTGATCATGCTTATTTATTTCTGACTTCATGTAACAATTTATGTCAAGAAATATAAAAATATATGTTTATCAGTATAAGTCATCATCATCATTAGAGCCCATATAGTCCACTGCTGGACATAGGCCTCCACAAGTTTACGCCAAAAATAACGTGAACTCATGTGTTTTGCCCATAGTCACCACGCTGGGCAGGCGGGTTGGTGACCGCAGGGCTGGCTTTGTCGCACCTAAGACGCTGCTGCCCGTCTTCGGCTTGTGTATTTCAAAGCCAGCGGTTAGATGGTTATCCCACCATCGGTCGGCTTCTTAAGTTCCAAGGTGGTAGTGGAACCTTATTATCCCTTAGTCGCCTCTTACGACACCCACGAGAAGAGAGGGGGATATATGTTTAAAAGATTAGTACTAATGTTTATAACATATATTACCAAACACTTTTGAATATCATATCAAAAATTGACCGCTCCAGCGGGGTTCGAACCGGCGCCTCCGACTGACCGTGCTTAGAATTCCTAATGTGTGGGTAACACAAAAATAAAATCGTTCATATATTACCAATTTAAAAAAAGTGTTATTTTTAAAAATAAATCAATTTGTTTTCGCCAAAGGTCGCCAGGTTTTATTTTTAAACATTTAAAAGTTATATTAAAACATTTGTCACATACAAAAAGGACTTTTTACACACACATATATATATATATATATATATATATATATATTTGTTACTTTTTTTAAATGCTCACAAAGTAAAAAAAATAAACAAAAGAACTCACAAAAGTGATTCATTTGAACATTTCATATGAATCCATTGTTTTTGAACCAATTCAAAGAGCTCGAAATGAATGCGTTCGTTGAAAAGATAACGTTAAAATAATAATATTTATTGATGATGTTTGTTCTTAATTACCTTAACGTGTTATTTGCTTGAAGTGTATTAAATCAATTTATTGTATTACTAGCTGTGCCCGCGACTTCGTCCGCGTGGAATTTAACAAAAAACTTATTGTTCAGATCGCTGAGTTATAAAAAAAATAAATTTCTAAAATAAAAGTAGCCTAAGTTACTCCTTATTACATCAGCTATCCAGTGACAGTCCCGTCAAAATTGGTCTAGCCGTTTCAGAGATTAACCTGAATAAACAGACAGACAGACAAAAATTGTAAAAAAACGTTATTGTGGTATATGTACCGTGTATACATTCATATGCATTTAGTAATAAGCGATTATTTTATTATTACAAACAGACACTCCAATTTTATTTATTTGTATAGAATATAGATATCCATAATGATATTTAAGAGAGGCAATATTTAATTTTTGTTTGTTCGTAACAGTTAAACTAAAAAGGTACTGAGATCGATTTAAAAAATTATTTTACAAATGGAACACTTTAAAAGGACATGAAAGAAAAATACAAGTTTAACAGAACCCCCTATCTGTAAAGAAAACATTGATGGCATAATATAACGTAAGTTTTGTAGAACCTTCTAATATACTGCTACGGTTCTACGAACCGTAGCGAGATATTAATTGTCTACGCTTGATTCGAATTCATCATATGTCGTCGTAGACCTTCAACGCAACGTAATAATATTATTAATTAATATTTTTTATTATACATTATAACGAAACGTTGCAAAAAACGTTATACATACAAAGAAAACTGTAAAAAAAAAAAAGAATTGGCATGGAGTTTACAAGCAATTTGATATAAAAAGTATAATTATTACAACTTAACATGGAATATTTTAAAATGTTTTTCGCATTATTCATCACCACTGTTCTCGTATTTCCGTTTTTTGTAAGTTATATATAATGTTGTATGTGTATGTGTTGTTGGTAATAATGTTACAAACTTTAATTTCAATGTAGTTTTATCTATACAAATAAATAAAATTGGAGTGTATATTTGTAATATTAAAATAACCGCTTTTTACCAAATGCGATACGGTTGTTTACACGGTACATATACAAAAACAACATTTTTACAATTTTTGTCAGTCTGTCTGTCTGTTTGTTCCAGCTAATCTCTGAAACGGCTGGACCGATTTTGACAGGACTTTCACTGGCAGATAGCTCATGTAATAAGGATTATCTTGGGCTACTTTTGTTTTCAAAATTTATTTATTTTGTAACTCTGCGAACTGGAAAATAACTTTTTTGTTAATTCCACGTGGTCGAAGTCGCGGACACAGCTTGTACTTAAATAAAAATATGAATAATTAAACTGAAAAAGGCTGTCATGAATGATGCCACAAAATGTATAGTATAAAGTTCGGGTAAAGAATTTGGCAACATATTTTTTAAATTCCACGCGGACGAAGTCGCGGGCAAGAAGTCCTGTCAAAATAACATTAACACAAATCAAACAATGTAACTTTAAGAAATTTCATTCTACCCTCCTAAATAATCTTTCTAAGAATTATCCAAATTTGTTCTGTAAATATGTGCGTCTTGATACTTTAACACAATTTACGCTTTACGCTTTTTTAGCTATACGTCTATTATTCACAAACCTTTATAATACGTAGTAATTGTATCTAATACGTACAGTTACAAAATTAGTATTTAAGGACTTGTATAATTATTTTCAGCACTAATTTTGTAATTACACATTTGTCCCACCATAAATTTTAAGATTTTATATCACAAATTCTTTAGTTAAATGTCCGCTTAAAACACAAAAAGGACATTTAAATTTTACGTACATTTGTAATTGACATACATGAGCAAATAAGATACAAAGGCAGCATTTTTTTTTTCGAATTTTATTCTATGAATATATTAACATCTAAAAAGAACATAGTGAAAATTCATCGAAATTGTACCTTTTGGATGAATCGCCATTGGATTTTGGTCGAAAAAAGCCGTGTTTTGGCGCAATGCCGAGGCTTGTACGCGTATGCTATGCACTCGCACCTTCGTATTACTTTTTTTGTTACTGGAACAAAGGAATCAAACTGAACAGTCCAAAATACGAAATATTATAAGTATAAATAAACTTAGTAAAATAAAGAAGAATTAAGTTAAAATAAAGAAATTTTGTATTTCCCTTTATTGTGTTAAGTTTGTCCAAAAGTTCTATAGAATTTAACGTTTTTATTAGTTATATAAATTATTATTATTTCAAGATTTCAAAACATATTACGCATGGCATTATTTTGTCTATTTTTTTCTTCAAGTTCTCTCAGTTATAAGTCTTTTTTGTGGGAAATCGTAGATATTTTATAACATAATTAATTTCAATTCAAATTGACTTCAAAATATTGGATGTCTAATTGAAGTGAAATTCTGATAATGATTGATCGACAAATTTTAAAAGAACGACTCTCATAGCGATAGACGATTAACATTATTATAAACTCCGAACAAAATTAAAGGATTTTTTTATACCATTAGTATAGCAAACAAGTATATGGTTCACCTGATACTATGTGGTAATAGTAATCTATAGATTCGTGTAAGACTAGGACATCATAAGCGTGTTGTCGATCTAACCTCCGCTGTATACACAGCCCATCCCCAGAAGCTATGAACCCTACTCAATGCAATTTATATTACAACTTAGGACCAGTATTATTTGACTTCTAAATTGAATATTGAAGTACTTCTCCAGTTACACTAATTCAAGTTTGAGCAAGACGCTGCTTCAACAAAATATACGTATTTCGATTTATTCAACCAAAAAAAAAACAATTTATATTTGTTTATTTTGTAAAATCAAAGTAAGCACCAATACTCAAACATTTTCATAGGTCAACATCAACGAATAGTGCTCTATTTTCACTTTATTGCGTATCACACGTGTGTGCCATTCGAGCACTCAGTTGTTCAAACAAACCGCCCACCGGCAACAGGGAGTGACCTTCTGATATTGCCTTGTTGTCCTGTTTCTAGATTACCACTTTTAGATATATCATAATTTTTTTTGTGTATAATATTCAGAAACGATGTACTAATATAATCTTCTTATATGTAATATTATAGTGTCACAATTTTATTTACAATACTCCTCCGAAACAGCTGAACCGATTTTAAAAAAAATTGTGTGCATATCGGGTAGATATGAGAGTCGGCCAACATCTATTTTTCATACCACTAAGTTATAAGGGGGGGGGGGATTAAGGGGACTAAGAACATATAGGGCAAAACAAAGTTTGCTGGGTCAGCTAGTAGTATAATAATAATAGTAACCGTTGTTATTGGATTGTAAATTAGAACTAAATTGAATTTTGAAAAAAATTTGGCTGTTATCCATAATTCAATAGTCGCTGATAAACCAGTTTAGACATTGCGTATCAGATTTATTGTTTAAATAATTTTTTGACGTCTTCATTCTTGTTTTTTTTTTTTTTTTTGAAAAAGTGAAACAAACGTCTTGTCTTGTTGTGTTTTCATGTGACATTAAAAAATCAGTTACCAAATATCCGCAAACGTTGAAATTGCGTTTTATTTACTTTATGAAAATGTTTTTCTTTTTTTGAAGCCAATAGACAGGCATTTTATCTCAATACAATCTTTACCTCCCTCGCTCAATGCTTTACCACTTTTATCTTAAAAAATCGCAGAAGTTTAAGTCACAAGCAAACTGAAAAAAAAAACCGAATACATTTATTCTTAGTATGAGAGTGTATATTTCTGTTCCATAGTTTATTTATATAGTTTTGCTTAAAAAAACTTTGTTTTCTGAATCTAAATAATCAATTTAAAAACCTGATAGTTGTAAATTCTTAATTCTAAGATATAAAAAAGTTAATGTTAAAAGTGAACTAAAAATCAACGCCTAGTATTAAAAACAAAAATTTTTTACTCGATTTTTTTCCCGCTACCAAACTGAATTATGTTTATAACTTTCAAAAGAATAAACTTTTGCATACACGTTTGTGAAACTTGTTCAGACAAGTATTTATTCTCCCTTCAATAAGAATGATGATCTTCAAACGAGACTTTTATCAAAGAAATCATATTCGTTTTTATGAAACAAAATAATGAAAGAACAAAGAAAACAACATAAAATTCTTCATTTCCAACGTTCCTTTGTTTTTTTTTTTTAGAAACCTTCATAGAATGAAATTTAATTAAAAGTTATTAGTTTTCTTGTAATACGAATTATTGTGATTTTTTATTGTAGTAAATGAATGTTAATTTATCGATAATTTATTTACAATATAAATATTATATAACATACATTTATGTCTTTTTATAAAAAGTAATTATGACCAAAATAATTTTTTTATTGTGAAAATAGTTTTTGACATACTCTCTTTACCTTTCAGTTGTTATTTTATATTAGAAATCGCGCAAATCAAGTGGTTTAGATGAAAGTATAGGGATCATAATTCAAAAACCGACTTCAACTACATGAACTAATAATACAACGTAGGTAAACGAACAAATAGTCAAGTAAATGCGCATCATTAGAGAATTTAGAAATAACCCAATAAGTACTCATGAGATCTCAATTAAATTGAAATGGGACCACGCGACACGCATAACCTTTCGATTGAAAAAATTATCAAAAAGGGTCAACATAGTCAAAACGTAAAGACATTGACACTGAAGCCAAAAAAATGTCTTTCTTTTTCTCAGTCTCTCTGCGTCTTCTCAGCCGCGCATCACAACAAACCTACAGAATTAATTCAATCGTAATTGAGTACGATTTGAGTCCATCCTATGAACTAGTAGACTAGATAGGTATTTTTTACATTAAAAATTAATTTATTAGTACATTTTGTTTATTTTAATTAGAACAGAGATATTTTAATTAATCTCCGGTTAATATAACTTTATACCGTAATTCGTTTGACAGTTCAGAAGTTGAAAAGGGTATACTCATAATTACTATGAAACTTAAATAGCTTGAAAGTCGAAATGTAATGTATCTTTAAATACCTCACCTCATCTTAACCTAGCTTTCATATCTGCGTCTAATAAAATAAATTAATAATTTATTAAATATTTATTTGATAAAATTAAAATATACACATGTAGTGCATTTTTTTTTCAATTATTAAAGACACAAAATGCAAATAAAATGTGATCATTTACTATGAGTATAAAACGTTACAGAAGAACAGAACGACATAATATCGTTTCCGTTACGTCAGACAGACATGTTATAACAACAGCGGACATGTTCAAACTTAGCAACACATCCAATAAGTTGCCTCGACGAGCTATCCGATTAAACGGGGATGTCAGCTTTATTGAAGTCACTGAGGGATAAAGAGGCTTAACGCCTATGGTACCACAGGCCTAAATGGATTTATAGGATGTGTCAATCTGGAGTGAGTACCGTCGCGATTTTTCATAAAATACGTCTACACAATGTTTCCTACTACGAAAGCGTAATCATGTTTTAGACAAAAATAAGCAAATATGTGTATGTAATTTATATTAACAAAAGAGAGTAGGTGGGTATATAGTATTAGAACCACTTAAGCCACTTTTTACCAGGTTTTAATATTTTAATATTAGTGTCTAAGAAATTTTAAAAAGCGTTGTTTCAATTATTTGGAAATTACCAGCTTCCAATAAGATTTCGTTAAATGAACAGTAAAATAACAATCAGTATAACATGTCTATATAATAATGTACAATTTTTCGACACAAAATAGAAGACATAATTATCATAACAATTTTCGATGAACATTTTAATTTCATTTATTGAAAATATTAATGTGGAGTTAAAGGTACTAGCAAAATCTAGGTCACCTTTGATGACCTATTACGACCTGAACGGAGCTAGGTCGCTCAGTAATACAATAATTAATCAATCTATTAATTAATTCCATGTCAAAATATGTGAAAATCGACATATTGATATGATAACTATCCCACTGCTGGGCATAGCCCTCTTTCTCCATACAGGAGAAGGATTTGAGCTAAATTAACGCTTTTCCTCTGCTCCTACTCTGAGTAACGACTGCTATCAGATCCATATGAAGATAATGAACGCTAAATTACGGTACTTTTAGACATGTAAGTTATGTAAATATAGCACCAATTTTTTTTTAAATAACAATCAGTATAACGGTGTCTATATCATAATGTACAATTTTTCGTTCTCCTGAAATGTTGGTAGTTTCACATTTTTCGTTTACCTTCAAATAAATAAATAGATTAACGCTTCACACTCAACGGCCCCCAGTAGGATTTTCTCCTGTGTCGGGAGTTCGGAAACACACACAATTCACAAGCAAAAACGCCCAGAGCACGACAAACATCTATATGGCCAATACATATATCTGTCGTGAGCGGGGATCGAACCCGCGACCGCCAGGGAACAGCCAATGCTGTGACCGCTGCGTCGACGTGTTGGCGCATCCAAAATTCGTGAGTTCTCATTCCGAGCCAGAAATTCTAATTAATACAAAATATACACACATATCAATACCAAAAAATCGTTTTTGTTCATAAGCATCGTTTAAACGCCGATTGTCACTGGTTCGATTTCCTTTACTGAATTTAAAAAAAAAAAAATTGAAATAAAACTGGTTGAAAAAAATTATTACTTTTTCTAAATAAATTTCTTGTATATATTAAAACATTTAAAGTGCTTATACCACCTACAGGTTTCTCTACTCATATCTCTCTTATCTTCAAATATAATTTCGAAGCACGTGCGGGCTCATTTTCAAAGATACTCAAAGTCAAATACTTATAAATCCCGTGATCCTATCACGCACGGCCTCCTGTTTTAAAATCAATATACGATTTATCATTTCATCCCCTTCAGAAGCAGCTTCGTATCACGTTAATTGTTACCCAAGTTTTATATTCCTCCTCAGTTATCGTACTACTTTTCTAACGCGTATATACCATACTATTAATATTATGCCATATTATTATTATTATTATTATTAAACTACGAAGCAAACGAAATAGAAGCTAATATATGATAATTTTTGATGGTCATTTTAATTTCATTTATTGGAAATATTATTGTGTAGTTTAAGGTGCTCGCAAAATCTAGGTCACCTTTGATGTCCTATTACGACCTGAACGGAGCTAGGTCGCTCAGTAATACAATAATTAATCAAGCTATTAATTAATTACATATCAAAATATGTGAAAATCGACATATCGATATGATAACTATCCTACTGCTGGGCATAGCCCTCTTTCTCCATATAGGACAAGGATTTGAGCTAAATTAAAGCTTCTCCTCTGCTCCTGCTCTGAATAACGATTGCTATCAGATAAATATGAAGATAAATGAACGCTAAATTGCGGTACTATTAGACATTTATGTACATTAGGTGAATATAGCACCAATTTGTAAACGTGCAGCTTTGATTAGTGAGATATTGTCACTGCGTTGTCCAAGCAACGCGCAACGTTATGTTATTATTTAGCTCGCTCTATGCGGACAGATAAAAAAACTTGACATTTTAATATTAAGATTATGTATTATTTTTAATTTTTAACCTTATAAATGAAAATGTACTAGTTACTAAGATTTAGACTTTAGTTAAGTCTACTTAAGGTGTATGCAATTTATTTACATAAATTTCTAAAACCATTTCAGGTACGCTAAACAAGTTTCGAAAATTTACAGTAATAAGAGAAAATAAAGTATGACTTGTAACCAAAACACTTGCGCTTGTTCCAGGATGTTGTCAATGTGGCAGTCGTGGAGCCTCGTGGCATGTATATGCGCGTGCGCACTGGCGGAGCGCATAGATCAGGAACCGATACTGTCGCCTCGACCAGGGAGAGTCCGTGATCGTGAAATCAAACAGGACGAACCGACTTGTGACCAGCTTAAAGCTATGTGGCGGTAAGTGTGAATTTTTTCTTAATACGAATAGAATACGGATGGTAAATAAGCTTAAAACCCACCTAATGATAAGCAGCTTAATTAAAAATAATCCCAAGATAGGAATTCACGAGTTGCGTAACTATTCGCAGCATGGAACTCAGCTGATTAAATGACATATTAAATAGATGACATACTAAATAGTTTGCTCCTTGCCTCTGAACAATTACCTTGTATGAGGCGCATTTCCACTAAACGTTCGAATATTAATTCGATACATTACTTAACTTTAGTGGAAATATCTATATCAGCCTACTTATGCCCAAAAACACAGACATTAAGTTATTTTAGAAGCAGACAACCGTATGGGTATTAATGTCAAAGCTTAATACAAAAAAAAAGTTATTTTAAAAAAATGTAATGATTTCTAAATTAGCTTAACCTCGCCAACCTTCCTATTTATATAAATATCTTATGAAAATGTAGGTAATCGAAAATTACGAAATAAGTTTTACCATTCAAACATCACCGGTCATAAAAGTAAGGAAATGTTTTTTTTTTGTCTATTTCTGTTAATGCAACTGAAATAAGTAATGTAACAAAACGACTGTAAAACGACTGCGCAGTAATTATCACGCATGATCGCACACGTGTGGTCTTAACAGATAGTTTTGCTCGATTGAACATCGATCCCATTTACTAGATACTTATATAGTTATAAATATACATATAATAAAGAAACTGTACAGGTTTTTGGGATTAAGTCGTATATAGTCGTATAAGGATTTGGTTTATAAGTTTTAAAAATTTCTCTTCTCTCAAAATTAATTTTAAAAACAAAAATAAATTCTTAGTAACTTAAGGACACTGTAAAAAGTAGGCAAATCCGAATAATAAAATGAAATGGTAGAGATTCAAGTAGAAATGTATAATATAACGCTGAACACCGAAATAGATTTGCCATTGTCCAATAAAGTGGAATGCCACAAAGCCGGCACAGATCAATAGACTAAGCCACAGTATAGTACACATTGCAAATGGCATCTGCCAAAACGTACTCAAAACAGCAATATGAATATGGATTTATATATTTTAATAATACATTGATTATTTCTTAGGGCCAATATAGGACAGTATAGTTGATAGGACAAATTTTAGATAGTTATTTGACACATATTGCTATCTAACAGATACAATTTTCTTTCTTGATTCTTTCGGATTCTGAATAAGTAAAACACTGATTTTAAAAGGCTATAGGCGTTATTAGTATGGGATGAAACAAGCTTAGTTTGAATTCTTGGGAGTTTAGTTAACATTTTATATTTTTAGGAGATTATCGTGATTGTTAACGTCAGATCAGCTATCTGCTACATAAGAGATAATATGACCCGGCTTAAAATAGTTAGCTAACATTGATGCTATCAAATGCTAAAGTTCTGCTAACAAAAATTGCGGAACCATTTTTAATACGAGCTAGTTGTCAAATGGTAAAGCTCTGCTAAATGCTAGCATACCAGCATTTTAATGCCAGCTAAGTCGTTAATTTAGGTAAATGAGCTATTCGAAGCTAGGTATGCTTCACTTCATTCCTATCGTAGTCCACTGCTGGGCAAAGGCCTCACCAAGCTCACGTCAAACATTCCTCTTTTCCGCAATCCTTATGTAGCCTCAACCGACAATCTTATGTTGGTTGCCAATCTAGTGGACCGGATAGCGCGTGTAGTTATTACAATGCATCTAATTTTACTTCCTTGCATCAATACAAAGCTTAAAAATTGTGGTGACATTTCTGCGTGTTCATCTATCATAGGTCATTCTGCTACCACGGATATTGCGGATTAGTCGCGGTAAATGTCAAATGAATATGTCAAATATAAAGAATTTTGATCGCAAACACAACACTAGACCATAGAACTTGTAATGTCCTACGTAGTTTTATGACGTGAATCGAAAATTATTAATTGTGTTCATATTATGATGATCTAAAACATAAAATGTTGTAGGTTTCGTTTAAAAATAATGATGCTATCGGGTAAATTTAAAAAAGTAACTCGTAATTTGAATATTGCGTGATGTTTTGAATAGGTACATTTAGACACATAAACCCTACTACTACCCTCCATATCATTTTATTTTTATGAAATATAAGTATAACTATAAAATAAACTAAATAATAAGTATAAAATTTAAAAGAAATCTACAGATTAAATTCAAAAATCAATCGACATAATGTATTTATGCGCTATAACTTCCGAACAAGGGCATCAAATTGAATCATTCTTAATATGTACAATTTTATTTTTGTGTTACCCACACATTAGGGATTCTAAACATTTTTGAATATCATATCAAAAATTGACCGCTCCAGCGGGATTCGAACCCGCGTCTCCGACTGACCGTGTCGGCGCTCTAGCCAATTAAGCTATGGAACGAATGAATGAATCATTCTTTTTTCGTATCCATTATTATCAGAGACAAGGTTTGAATAAACGAAAATTGATTGATTGATTGAAAAATCGATATATTCACGTTAAAATTGGCTATATTTGTATTACACATATATTAACTTTTATTATTTAATTTATAAAATATTATTTTATATATATTTAATAAACAAGCATATCCGCACGATACCCGTAGTATACGGCGTATTTGATATTAGTTATTTCTCTCGCAATTTTTAAATTGGAATTAATTTGGCATTTCTAAAAGAACGCTCTAGAAAGAGCTCAGCGCATGATCGAGAATTTTGACAAGGTCTAGCGAGAAAAATGTAATTTGGTTTTTAACAAATATAATTTTGAATAACGAATATTTATTGTTTGAGTGCTAAACTGTAAATAAGTATATTGTTTAACTCCTAAACCGTGAATGTGCTTTACAAAATATGCACAAAATTAACTCTTCCATAATACCAATGACAATTTTAAAATTAAAGTGAGGAATAATAAAAGAAAAATATGAAATCATAATGATTATTAAATGTTCATGTAATATATACAATATACAAATAAATTAAGATTCTGAAAATAGCTTTTGTGTTGACCAAGTCTTATAAAAAAAAAGAATAATCGATTCATACTCAACGACCCCAGTTGGTTGTAAATCAAAGCTCGGGGTCCAGAGACACACAATATAGACACTAACGCACAGACCGTCACAATTATATCTATATATGGCTTATAAAAGAAATTGAGATGTGCCCACACACATGTCAATTTCTTTTATAAGCATACACATAACAATTAGCGCATGAGCATGTTGCCTTGACACTGTAGCAATATTATTGTACCCCAATTATTGAAGACGGCCAAACTGTGGAATAACCTTTCTCCTAACTTAAGGATGGAAACGCACCCGCATCTCCACTAATGTTGAAGATGTCCATGAGCGATGGTAGTCTTTTAACATCATATGGTACCGTTCGCTCCCCCTCATTACAATATGAACTGTTAGTGTAAGTTATAGTTAATCTGCGTACTCAGGATTTGATAGTTCTCTCTTGGGAAATTTCAGATACGAATTTTATACTGTATCATGCAACTTTCAAAGTTTGACGTCAAACAAATTTTCTTTTATATGTAATGCTCATAAACATTCTCTTAGATCTGAGTGAAATTTTATTTTTAAAAGTCCTACTTATGCTATCTTCCTCTCCTCTAATTTCTCTACTATACTCCTACCACCACTATTACGATTACTACTACTATCACTACTTTTATTTTTGAACCCTATTCCCGTTCTATAAGACAAAGGGAACTCTCACTCGAATTGAAAAAATGTATCTTAAGGCAATTTGTCATCAAATCACTCAATCTCTGTATAATGTATTGTACTTATATTTTTATAAATTCATACTGTAACTTTTATGTATTATAAATATGTTTATTGCTCAATAAGCCTAATATTCCTATCACGTAAAATTCTCATCACAATTCTTAGAACACTTCCTAACCGCTTTTACTAAGACGTGTCCTATTCCCAAAGGTTGTTTGAAAGAGATCGCTACTATAGCGATAACGTCTTTGTCCATCTATTTATGTTAGTTACAATTCTTGTTTTCGCTCCTCAGTTGTAAGCAATAATATTTATGAAAATGAAGTATAAATATATATATTAATTATTATCATTGTTGCACTAATGCTTCTTTACATGTCCTTTACCCAGTTGCGATTGGTCTTTTAAATATAAGACCACCTTTTATACTTATTTTATTTTTTTGTATTTCTTCTCTATTGTTTCCTTCGTATTTATTTTACTGTACAATATATAATTGTTTTGTATAGATAGAGTAACAGCATTAATTAATTTTCTTACTCATTCACGTTTGCGGTGAAAGATGTTCAAGAAAATAGAGGGAAGTTAAGGACAAAAAAGTGTGTACAATATTACATTATATCATCAATACTGATTCCATTGGCTCATTACCACACCGAGCTCAGGGACACTTACGACGCCCATTCTCAAGCCTATCTAGCTAACTCTAGCCGACTTAGTAGCTAGCTTATACGTACATATATTCTATAATAATTGTGTTTGCTCGCAAACGAAAAAAAACTGACTTCAATTACATCGACGAGTAATACAACGTAGATCGACGAAAAAGTAGGCAAGTAACTACGCGTTATAAAAGATTACTCAAAAAGTAGTTATAAGATCTCAATATAATTTATATGCGACCACATTATAAACATCAGCTTTCGGTTAAATTAAAAATTATCAAAATCGGTACACCCAGTAAAAAGTTATTGCGGATTTTCGAGAGTTCCCTCGATTTCTCTGGTATCCCATCATCAGAGCCTGATTTCCTTATCATGGTACCAAACTAGGAACATCCCCTTTCCAACAAAAAAAGAGCGTCAAGTAAAAACGCATTATTAGATATAACTCAAAAAGTAGTTGTTAGATCTCCAATAAATTTAAATGGGACCAATTGACACATACCACCTTTCGACTAAAAAAAATTTGTCGCAATCGGTCTACCCGGTCAAAAGTTCTGATGTAACATGCATAAAAAAAAAATATATATATATACAGTCGAATTGAGAACCCCCTCCTTTTTGGAAGTCGGTTAAAAATATGGTACTTTAGAACTGCCGTAATGAGGGCTTTTTTTAATGCCTTAATTCGGACATGACAATATTTCTTTAATTATTCGTAAATTTTTCTTTTATGAACATGTAATAAGAGGTAGTAATTAATTACATCAACAATTAGACTCTTCTATAATAGCTTCTTCAAAACCTTTATTCTAAATACACTTTTTGTGAGATTCTCCACCAATGCATACACACCCTAAAGGTATAGCACATTGTCATCTACAGCAAATACGTCATAATTTATCTTCATTTGACGTTGACTCGTAATAAATGTGAAATTTTCGATAAAAAGAAATTCCTAGCGATTTATCATTCGTGTAAAATAAATTGCCGTCTAATTTAGACATTATTTAATTTAAAAAAAAAATCTTTACAATTAATTAAACTGAGTTAAATATATGCGCGCCGCATACGCCGCATACGACGCCGCGTACAACGGCTACAGCCATGGATTGTACCTGTTGCGCTGGCGGTTACGGGTTCGATCCCCTCATATGACAAACATTTGTATTGGCCATACAGGTTTTGCCGTGGTCTGGGTGTTTGTGCAGTCCTTGTGAGTCTCCCCACCGTGCCTCGGAGAGCACGTTAAGCCGTCGGTCCCGGTTGTTATCATGTACACCTGATAACGATCGTTACTCATAGTAGGGAATATATCCGCCAACCCGCATTGGAGCAGCGTGGTGGATTAAGCTCTGATCCTTTTTTTACATGGGGAAAGAGGCCTATGCCCAGTGGGATGTTACAGGCTGAAGCGTAAAAATAATATCTACAAAGACAATGAGAACAAATCTAAATAATTGAATATTTTACACAGTTTATTAATAAAAAATGTACAGAAATCAGAGCTGACCGGTCAGTAATAATTCTAATGGCAATTGTTGTTTAAAGCGCTCGTTACGAGTATACGTCATATGTATATCGTATAAAAATGCTGGCGAATTAACAGTTTGCGAGTCTTATTAATAAATTCATCTGTCCCATTATTATAAATAGATATCCATGATAGTTTAATATACTATTTGTATGTTATCACCAAAAACCTAAATTTAATTACTATTTTTGCAAAATGCTGAAACACCTAAACAAAAATGAATAAGTTAATGAATAATTAAAAATAATTAATAATTTTTAAATATTATAATGAGACATTTTTATTATTAGATACTTTTAACTTTTCACTTTTTTTAAGAGCAAAAGTTTACAAACATACCTTGTAAACAGACACAAACGACGAATATATATTATTTAACAGCTTACACCATATTCCGCTATTCTGTTAAACCTTTGTAGACTTAAAGTGTCGTACATTCCAAACCCACGCAAGCGACGCGGCCCCGGTTTATATTATTTTAGGCTTTAATATATAATTAATCAACAACGCTATTTCGATCTAGTCAAGCGCGGAATTCAACAAGTAATTCCGAAACAATATTAGAGAATACCATATCCGTACCGTAAATTATTATAATTCCTTGTAAATTCTATAAACGGTAAGCAATTTGTTGACATTAAATAAGTAAAATCTGGGAATATTTTGTATATTTTATTATATTCTGTTACATTTACATGTTGTTATGTTAATGTTTATTATTTATTTATTTATTTATACTTTATTGTACACCACAACTACATTTCAAACAATAAGCACATAAATAAATAATAATAATAAAAAATATATTTACAGACTGTGAAGTACAATGGGCGGACTTATGGCTATTTAGCCATTTCTTCCAGACAACCCAAATAACGCCCACATTGTTATCAATTAACAATATACAATTCACCCTACTTTTACCAGATTGACGATTAAAGTTACTGTATTCAGCTTACAACTTCTCAGTGTTGGGCATAGCCCTCTTTCTCCGTGTAGGAGAAGGATTTAAGCTTAATTCACCACGCTGCTGCACTGCGGGTTGGCGGATATGTTCCCTACTATGAGTAACAATCGCTATCAGGTATTTATGATAAAAACTGGGACCGATGGCTTAACGTGCTCTCTGAAACACGGTAGGGAGATCCACAAATATCTATCCCGAATGGGAATCGAACCCGAAAACCGTCGGTGTTTTAGGGGACTACTCGCACCGCTACACCAAAGCTGTTGTTGTGTTTAAGTTAATGCGCTTTTGATATTGTACTGTATTATTTTATAGTATTCACATCATTACAGCCTATACAATCCACTGCTGGATATAGGCCTCCACAAGTTTACGCCAAAAATAACGTGAACTCGTGTGTTTTGCCCATAGTCACCACGCTGGGCAGGCGGGTTGGTGACCGCAGTGCTGGCTTTGTCGCACCGAAGACGCTGCTGCCCGTCTTCGGCCTGTGTATTTCAAAGCTAGCAGTTGGATGGTTATCCCGCCACCGGTCGGCTTTTTAAGTTCCAATGTGGTAGTGGAACTGTGTTATCCCTTAGTCGCCTCTTACGACACCCACGGGAAGAGAGGGGGTGGCTAAATTCTTTAGTACCGTAGCCACACAGTACAGTATTATATTTGTAAAGTTTTATATTTGTAAGTGATAGATAAAACATGCTTTGTTTGAAAACAATAAATATCATTTATGCTTTGTATCTTTCATTCATTAATATAAAATTATAGTAATTGATTTGTTTTTCTATTTATCTCACATATGTATTAAAGTAAGTATCCTATCTGATTTTGCCTAAATAATTTGCAATTTTGTGAAAACTCAGTGATAAAAAAGCTTCTGTTATTATTGATTCCATATCTAATAACATCAGGGTCTATTCCTAAGATGGGTTACCTAATGTCTGTGTTATAGGTAACAGATATTTTTTTATTACAAATATACAGATATAAATAAATGCATATATTACAACACCTAAAGTGAGGGCAGTAATTAAATCCATAATCCCTGGATCAAACTACGTTAAGAAGCTAATTAAAGTAACTACATACAAATTTTTAATATAATTAGTTTACTATATTTTTTTTTTTTTTTTTTTTGTTTTTGTGAAGTACAATGGGCGGACTTATGGCTATTTAGCCATTTCTTCCAGACAACCCAAATAACGCCCACATTGTTATCAATTAACAATATACAATTCACCCTACTTTTACCAGATTGACGATTAAAGTTACTGTATTCAGCTTACAACTTCTCAGTGTTGGGCATAGCCCTCTTTCTCCGTGTAGGAGAAGGATTTAAGCTTAATTCACCACGCTGCTGCACTGCGGGTTGGCGGATATGTTCCCTACTATGAGTAACAATCGCTATCAGGTATTTATGATAAAAACTGGGACCGATGGCTTAACGTGCTCTCTGAAACACGGTAGGGAGATCCACAAATATCTATCCCGAATGGGAATCGAACCCGAAAACCGTCGGTGTTTTAGGGGACTACTCGCACCGCTACACCAAAGCTGTTGTTGTGTTTAAGTTAATGCGCTTTTGATATTGTACTGTATTATTTTATAGTATTCACAAGCTGACAATATATCCATTTACTCCAATTGTTTTTTTTTTTTAGAAAAATATATTTCGGAAAGTTACAAGATGGATCTTCCATGTAGAAGAATATTCTATCCTAAACTATATTTACCTATTGTTATTACTTTGAGTATAAAAAATGACAAATATTTCACAAATGTATTGTTATGTTGTCCACAGATTCTCAAAGAGACAAGCTCGTGCTCCCGAACTAATCAACGAAGTACCAGCTGTACCCTTCCGCGATCCCCTGATGTACAACGAGTGGCCTGCTTACACTGCAATGCCCCGCGCAGCCCCAAGGTATTATATTCATAATACTATTATTTTTATAGTTCATATGCTAGTGACCAATTATTAAACCTAAAAGTAACATTTAGACAGTAATGTCAAATACATCTGCGAGATATTCTTAATATTATATATTATTAGTTCATTTTGTCTATTATCCCTGAACGAAACTGTGCATGTTTCACTGACGTCCAATTTAATTATCGATGGCAATGCGGTGCGATGATTACTGAAAAGTAATCTGTGGATTACTATGGATCATACATTTTGCACACCAACCACAAGTCGATGAGACAAGATATAGGATAAGAGGCTTGTTGGTATAAAGATAGCGATACTAACGTATCTATATATGAAGAAGTTGTAGACATCATAGGGTATACTTAGATTTAAAGAGATTAATTTCTCACCAGAATTTTATCTGACAATCCGCAGCGGAGCAGCGTGGCGAATTAAACTCCATTCCCTTATTTAATAGAAGAGGTATTTGCTCACCAGTGCGAAAATTTAGAGGATCTTAGATTACATTAAAATATTTTATCGAGGCCTTTTTCATCCATCTAACATAAAATGAGGTCCTACTTTTTTTGTTGTAGTCGGATTTAGTTTTCAATTTTCTTTATCTTGTAAATAAATAAACGTTAGGGAAGTTATAGTAAAAATGCGATAACGAATACGCATAGTATATATACATACACAAAAATAAACTATGCATTAGGAGTTTACCCGTACAAATTTATTTTTAAATATGGGTGACTTTAACCTTAGCAACGTTAGCTGGTTCCTTGAGTGTAGCACATATCCGAAATACTCCGGAGTAACAGGTGAGTCACAAACTTACTTCTTTGACACATTATTGGAATGTAATCTTAATCAATATAATCTTCACCGTAACATAAATAACAGGATTCTAGATTTAGTATTATGTAACAAAGGCTTACGAGTTTCCTCCTGTGACGACCCACTAGTGCCAGAAGACGCTCACCACAAGTCCCTGGACATAATAATTGAAAGTGTTCATTACGAGCAACTCCCAACCAAGCCGTGACTGAAGTACTTTTTTGAGTCAGGCGACTTTGAAACATTAGGCAACACTTAAATGATCTGAACTGGGATAAACTCTTGCAAAAAATTCGGTGAAAGAAGCTGTATTTATTTTTTATAATTGCTTAAATGAAGTGATTAATAAATATGTTCCCCACAAAGTTATAAAAGCTACTAACTTTCTACCATGGTACAGTGCCTCTCTGAAAAAGGTACTCAAGGAAAAGGTTAAATTTCTTCAAAAGTACCGTATTTATGGTAACACTGAAGACTATGATTTCTTCTCCTTACTCCGTCACAGGGCTTAAATCGTTGGAATCAAATTGTTATACTACTTATATTAAAAAATGCGGGGACTCGATAGCCAAAAACCGCAGGTTATTTTGGTCTTTCATAAAATCAAATAAACAAAGTTCTGGTAATATTCCTTCCTCCGTGTCTTACGAAGGAGATACTGCTGATACAGGGGATGATATTTATAGATTATTTTAAAACTACTTCCAGTCCACAATTCTGTCATCTACCACCTCCAGCACTCAGTCTAATACTCATGCTCCATCTCCCAACCATAGTAATATAATCACAGACATAGAAATAACCCCCGAAACAATTACAAAGCTACTTAAATCCTTCGATTTGACGAAAGGGGCCGGTCCCGATAATATACCACCGTTATTTATTACGAGATGTTCGGACAGCCTAACTAAACCCCTAGTAATACTATTTACACGCTCATTAAAAGAAGGTATCATTCCCAAAATCTGGAAATCCGCCTTTAGATCCCCAATCTTCAAAAGTGGAAATAAGAGCGAGGTGAAAAACTATAGGCCGATTTCCAAATTATGTATATTCGCAAAAATACTCGGAAGGATAGTTCATACCCAAGTCTATAACTTTTTGTCATCTTCGTTGATCCCCGAGCAACATGGTTTCGTTAAGAGACGCTCAACAGCTTCCAATTTGCTGCTCTTTACAGACTATATTACATTGAGTATGGATTCAGGTGCACAGGTTGACTGTATATTCACTGATTACTTTCATAAATAAATTAGATATAAGTGTCGCAAAATGCTTTTTGATCACATTTTCACGTAAAATTAATAACATCAAATTTAAATATCTACTAAGACAGCAGGAGCTTAAAGTAGTAAATGAAATACGAGACTTAGCCGTTTCTCATGACTCTAGGCTGACGTATAAAAACCATTTAACAATATTGTAAAAAAAAGGAATAAGTCAATAGGGTTCATTCTACGCCAAAGCACTCAATTTAATAGTATTAAGCTTGTCAGGATCCTTTATTGCTCATATGTGCGTGGCATACTCGAATACTGTTCACCGATTTGGAACCCTTAATATGTTGTTTAAATCAATAGGTTAGAAACAATTCAGCGTACGTTTATGAGATATCTTCAGTTCAAGTCTAACAAGTTTGACGAATGTTATGAGCATAAAAGTAAAATTTACCTAAAACTGACTAAAATATGCTTAAGACATCCGCTCAACTATTTATATGTGCCTAGTTGCTCGGCAAACTATAGGCAAAACTCCTTTCTTTTGAGGTCCGCAGATCAAATCAACAAGCTGAATGACTTCCCCGATTTTGACCTATTTAACACTTCTGTCAAAATAATTAGAACGAAACTGGCAAGACACTGGTTCGATATGGTAACATAAACCTCTTTCTTATTTTAAGTTCATATATTGTGTATATAGTTAATTTCATGATGGATTTTTTTTTTAATTGTCTTAAAGCATTCAAAAATAATAGATTTGTACTTGCGAAAGCAACTAAATGGTGCTTAGATATTTCCTTTTTTTTTGAAGCAATTGTTAAAATGTATCACTGTATACTAATAAAACAAAATAAATAAATATTACATTTTTGTCGTTCAAATATAAGTCTCCACTATCAAATCTTTAGGTGGAGAAATCGATGGCTTTTTATGGAAAATTTAAGTCAAGTTTGACAATTTGAGAAAAAACCTACTGATATAATATTATATAGTCTATAGCATTCCTCGATAAATGGACTATCCAACAAAAAAAAAAAATTTCAATTCGAACCAGTAGTTCCTGAGATCAAACAAACAAACAAAGAAACAAACAAACAAGCATATTTTTCAGCTTTATAATATGAGTATAGATAGATATATAACAATAAGTTGGATCAAAGAACAGATAGAGCGATTTCCGTTGTTTCGTAACAGTGCAGTACGATGTTGTTAAATATTTAGCATTCATCAAAATCTTTCTGGTTGTTGGTTAAAAAAAATGGGATTATTTTCATTTATAATCTTTTTATGTAGCAATTATATCTTTCTTTTAAAGATACTACATTTTTATTTTGATGCGTTATATTAATATTAGCATCCTAGAAACACCTCCTAGAACAAATATGTTACCAAATTCTTTACCCGTACTTTATACTATACATTTTTTGGCATCATTCTTGACAGCTTTTTTCAATTTAATTATTCATATTTTTATACAAGTCCTGTGCCCGCGACTTCGACCGCATGGAATTTGACAAAAAAGTTATTTTCCAGTTCGCAGAGTTAGAAAATAAACAAATTTCAAATATAAAAGTAACCCAAGATACTCCTTATTACATCAGCTATCTGCCAGTGAAAGTCCTGTCAAAATCGGTCCAGCCGTTTCAGAGATTAGCCGGAACAAACAGACAGACAGACAGACAAAAATTGTAAAAAATTGTTATTTTGGTATATATATCGTGTATACATCCATATCGCATTTAGTAAAAACGGTTATTTTAATATTACAAACAGACACTCCAATTTTATTTATTTGTATAAATAAGAACGATACAAGCTCACTTAAAATGTTTGACCAAGTATTACAACTTTAAATACAATTCTGTCATAGCATATAAACATAATTTTTAGTTTTCTTTTAAAAATAGGTTGTCATAATAACAATATAACGTTATCGCAATCTTTTATTACATAATTAAAAAATTTTGATTTTTTTATTAAAACATCGTTTAAATAAGCCCTCAATCCTCCGTGTTGCTCTTTGCCCTCAATCCTCCGTGTTGCTCTTTGCCCTCAATCCTCCGTGTTGTTCTTTGCCCTCAATCAAACGTCGTACCTATCTGAAGTTTACTCTTTCTATATTTTCACACAAATCTGTAGGTATGAAAATACTAACATTATTGCGTAACTTCTATTCACTTCACTCATCTCTTCCTGTCTTTCATAAACAAACTCTTGAAGGATGTTTTATTAAAATAACTAATTTAATACGTATAAAAATAAATAAAAGTAAAAGTTCTATCAAAATAAATAAAAATTAACCACGCAAAAAGGGATGAGTTAAAAGGTCAGATTACCTTCTCGTCTTGACGTGCCTCAAACGCGTTCGTACCTTTGTTAACAATATTGGGTACATAAGTCGTATTAGAGAGCATCAAAGGACAGAACAATGAAGCACTCAGACGTTCCTAACGTAAATATATGTCTGTTAAAAACAAAATTTGACGTAGCCTATGTTTGCGCACATAATAATAATAGTATAGTAAACATTGTATTTGTGTTTTTTGTGGTATTATTCAGCCTGTGATATCAAACTGCTGGGCAAAGACCTCCTCTCCATGTAGGAGAAGGATCAGAGCTTAATCCACTACGAGTAACGATCGCTATCAGGAGTATCAGGTGGTTCTCTCCTGCAGTGCTGTGCCTCGCGAAAACGTTGTCAATCTAACGTAATTTCTAATAGAGTCAAAAGTTGTGTTAACATACGATTACGAAACGAATAAGAGGTAATATTTAACAAAACTATATTATTTTTTATAACAAGATAAAACAGAAAACTGAAACACTGATTTGAACCATAAATACAAAAATACAGAGCCCAAAAAAGTTTTATTAAATTATTTTTAGAACGCTCGAAAAGGAATAATGAATATATTTTAATAATTAAATCATACAAATCCGGAAAGTTCGATCCGCATAAACTTTATCCATTTGTAACGTACGTGAGGAACATAATGTACACGGTTACTTCCTATTCGGCTTCTTGTGCCGTCCCGTTTAACATTACTTTGTCACGGAAAGTTAAGACCCGGCTGTAGCAAACAATACTTGTTTTGTTTATAGGAAACTTCCATTGTACCGAACGCATGTACGTATATTCTTATATATTATTGGTTACATTCTTTCAATATTATATTAAACATATTTTATTCATTTTATTACTTAATATGAAAAAAAATCTGTTTCCCTTGGTCACGCTATAACACGAAAACGTCTTTATCGATTTGGTTCGTTTTATTTTTATTTTATTTCAAAGGTGTGTCAACAAAATGAAGATCATTACACTTAATACTTGTCGTACATTATAATCTTGCTAAATGTCACCTCAATTATAGGTGCAAACGGCGATTCCAGTTGACATTATGTATTTATATTGTAACAAACATTTTATCCAAGCATTAAAGAAATTTTAAAAATTCTACGTGACATAGGCGAAATCATCTGTGCTAGTTTGGCACTATTGGAAGCCATAAATCTGAATGAATGAATGAAAGAAATTTTAAAAAAGTGTGTGTACGACTGGAGCTTACTCCTTCAGATCGACTGCCTAAATAGTCGCAAAAAAGGCATATTAGTCTAAGAAAAAGATAAATACTATATCAAATCGTAAATAAACGAATCAAATACCGCCACCTATCTATCGATCGATGGCGTCGTTGTCTTTATCTGTAGACGACGACATTTTCTTTGTAATTTATTTTTCCGATAGATGGCGTTACGAAAAACGTAACGAGATCATTCGTTCAGTTCTCATATTTTTTTTCTAACCGGGGGCCATTTATGAAAATTGATTCAGGAGTAAACGCCAATTATAAATCTATTTATGGTAACACTTTTACACTCTTTCTCATATCTCCTTCATCTAAATTTCTAGTGATGTCAGATTCTTTTAAATTGGGGCCTTTTTTATTTAGTTTGTAGGGAGTTGTTTTGGAAATATAACGTCTACGATAATTGCTTCAGGCACTAGTCGGCCTACCACTACTATACTATTACGCTAATATACTACAGATGTTGATATCTATAGTATATTTGCGTAGAGCTATCTTCGAATCTGTCAGTGATGATTGACCGATTCCAGTAAAACGAAATAGGACTGTTTTCAAGAAACCGAAATACGAATTTTGCTCCAATTATTTCTAGAAACTAATAATACACGCATTCATTCAGGAACAACTGTGTAATGTACATATGGTACGTAAAAATATAGAAACACCTATTTACAACCAATTGATTGTATTTGAGTATTCAGATTTACCTGCATATAGACTATTCATGTCCTAGTATGCTATAAATAAATCGCTATTACACAATAACACAAATTCGTAGTCGCTACTGAAATACGTGAGCAAAACTCACTTGCATAAACTCTCACTATCAGTTCATGCATCTGAGTTAGTCGTTTTAATGTCACACACTCGACATAAATTCTGAGGGTAGAATTAAAAAGGATTTGAAAGTTATGTGTATAATATTGTATATCTGTATAACATATCTCCCACATAATTATTATTATACCCCCAAACCAGGTAAATTTACGCTATTGAGGTGAAATTTCCAAAAGTTTTTCACGATATTTCATTTGGAGCTTTTCGATAATTACTACAAAGAATCTGTGTTAGTACATTTTTTTGTAAATAAGTACAAAAAATTTTAACAATATTTCACCTAAAATGTTTCATCACCGTGCATGAGATGATCATAAAAGTTAACGGTCGTTCGCTTCAGCCTGTAGTATCGCACTGTTAGGCATATTAGACCTCTTTCCCCATATAGAAGGGTCAGAGCCACAGATCACCCCGATCAGAGCTTAATCCACCACGCTGCTCCAATGCGGCGTTAACGGTATTAATCCAGATTTTAACCTGTTACCATTATGTTAATATCCATGTATGTAACGATTGAAACTAACGGTGCTTTCAGTAAAACAACTTGTATGGACTTTTCGTCAAAATTCTATCGAGCAAAATCAGAGATAAACTGATTGAGTATTGAAACTGGTTGTAAGAAATTTCAATCGAGTTATATTCATAACTAAATTACTCATACGAAGATGAAGGTGATTATCTATACTCTTTAATGATAATAACAAGTGAAACATTGTTAGTAGAAGCACACTGGTAATGTGGAGCTAGTCTAAAAGTAAAAAAAAATATGACCTCATATTGTATATAATTTCATATTGATATTTTCTAGTATTGCGAAAACATTTCTGTTGACGGTACGTATGTGCATATTTACTTGAAGCCACGTCTACGCCCACGTGTATTTACTGGTACTTTATTGGAAATACAAAGTAAGTAACGTTTCCTATCAAAGTATCTTCTGGGAATACTTGAAAATACATTTTCATTTTTACGCGTACTCTTATAGACTTCCGTGTATCGTGTTTTATTGCTACAAGCTGATGAGATTTTACGTTGGGGATTTTTTTTATATAAAGACTTATGTAAAAATATATAAGACTTAAATCGTAAATATTTTCCTTACTTTGAAGATGATTTCTTTATTAAATCTCATTATTTCCCGACTTCAAAAAAGGAGGAGGTTTCTCAATTCGAACGAATCGATAGAATTCGTCGTTTATGAACCGATTTTGCTGATTCTTTTTTTGTTGGAAAGGAGATATCCCAAGGATGGTACCATAGAAGAAAACCAGGATCTGATGATTGCACCCCAGAGAAATCGAGGGGAATCGCCGAAAATCGTTGTGGTGACAACTATGTTTGTTAATTTGTTTCGTCTACTTATTTGTCGATGTAATTTTATCATTTCATTTTGCCGTTTGCTAGCAAACACAATTATTATTTCTTACCAACGTAGCTAGAGATTTTTCATTTGTGTGAACTAACCAATCCAATAATGCGTGATTAAATAATGCCTAATTAGTAAATAAACATCATTAATTTTTATAAAATTTGTTCACACCTCCTTATAACTGTGTATAGAATTTCTTTACCTAATTTTAAAGTATTAATAAATAAATAAATGTTAAAAAGCATAGGTTTTTTTTATATGTTTTTATTCTACTAGGTGAGCAAACATGCAAGCAGTTCACATAATGGACGCCTGTATCAGGAGCATCATAAACGCACTGCTGACCCTACTTTATACTCTTCCCAGAAGCTCTGCGTATCGTACTCTCATAACATAACATTGCTTGAGAGCATCAATATTTAACTGTAGTCATCTATAAGGTTTAGGTACTTTCCCAGTCGAGCTGCTCCCGATTTTGATAGAATAATGGTACTGTTCTATAGTATAGTTTGAATCAACACTATTTTGATCCAGCCTATAAAATGCCACTGCTGGACCTCTTTCCCAATGTAGGATCGGAATTAGATCCATCACTCTGCTCCACTGAACATTGACGAATAATAGTATAATGCAGTAAACGTAATAAAATTTACTTAAATTCATTTACAATAAAACAGAAAATATTATTTTTAAAATTCTATGTAGACGACATGTCAGCTGCAATATTTTCTGAGCTTTTCTTTGGCATTGTTATATTTCGCTTGTGTGTCGAACGTGCCGCGAGAATATTACTTTATTGGTATAAGACATACATACGTCAAGAAACGAGTTGGTCTCTTTCAGATATTCTACTGAAATTGAAATTTTAACCTTTAAAACTTTACAAATATACTTCATAAATTTCCCATTTTTCACAAGGGTCGTGTTTATTATTTTAAACGTGAGAATAATGATGTGATCCTCCATTTCCGCAACCCACGAGACTAATATTAAGCCATAAATTAATTGTAGTTTTTTTACTTTATATACGAGACCTTAGTACTAGGAGATGAAGTTAGCAAATCCATTATTCTTGTTAATTTTCAATGTAACAATGTCATTGTAATATATGTGTACTATTTATATGAAAAAAAAAATGTTTCTATATCAGTCGGCTATTACATATAGATTAAGGCATCGACACGGCATAAATTAGCCTCTCTTATCAAATTCGATCACGACTAAGGGATAACACATTTCCACTAATACCTTGGAACTTAAAAAGCTGACCGATGGCGGCATAACCATCAAACTGCTGGCTTTGAAATAATACACAGGCCGAAGACGGACAGCAGCGTCTTCGGTGCGATAAAGCCAGCCCTGCGGTCACCAACCCGCCTGCCCAGCGTGATGATTATGGGCAAAACACATGAGTTCGCGCCATTTTTGGCGCGTACTTGTGAAGGTCTATGTCCAACAGTGAACTGCGATAGACTGAAGTGATAACTATAATTTAAAACTATTTAAACACAAATATTCTACTCAAGTAAATATTTAACCCACGTTTTTTGCCTTAAATACATGTGATAGGCAGGTAAGTAGATAGTAAAGTCGGGAAATAGTACTACGTAGGCTGAATCATATTTTACAATTCACGGCTGAAATGAGACTTAGTATATGCAATAAAACCTAATGATTAAAAACCTACTCACTTGTTCGTCTCATTCTAAAGAAATACTTATAACAAACTATTTTTCGTTTAAGATTCTTGAGTTCTATTAAAGACGTCTATTCGATCATAGGAATACCATTTTATATTATTACTAGCTGACCTCGCAAACGTTGTTTTGTCACATATTTTATTAACCCTCTCAATACCCCCCCCCCCTCTTATAACTTATGGGAATGAAAAATAGATGTTGGCCGATTCTCAGACCTACCCGATATGAACCCAAAATTTTATGATATTTTATTAACCCTCTTACCCCCCCCCCCCCTTTATAATTATGAAAAATAGATGTTGGCCGATTCTCAGACCTACCCGATATGAACCTAAAATTTTATGATATTTTATTAACCCTCTTAACCCCCCCCCCCCCTTTATAACTATGAAAAATAGATGTTGTTCAATTCTCAGACCTACCCGATATGCACACAAATTTTATAATATTTTATTAACCCTCTTAACCTCCCCCCCTTCCCCCTTATAACTTAGGGGAATGAAAAATAGATGTTGGCCGATTCTCAGACCTACCCGATATGCACACAAAATTTCATGAGAATCGGTCAAGCCGTTTCGGAGGAGTTTAACTACAAACACCGCGACACGAGAATTTTACATATTAGATAGATCTATTAAATGTTCTACTTGAGTATTCTTTTCAATTTACAATCGTTTAATAATGTGAGGTGTGGGCCGTAACGTTGAGTGTTGCGTGGGTACTTAAGAGTCTGGAAAACGAATATGAAATTTTTTCAATATCTTTTCACTTTATAAGTTCTATATAGGTCAAAATGATATTCAATCATTAGAAAAATGAATAGAATTGGAATCTTTTACTTTAAGAGCGACATTAAAAAGTGCTATTTTTAACTCCTTTAATTTTGTACTTATATTAAAACTGTATTAGGTCAAATTATGTAGGAATATTTTGAAGATATTTATACATATAATAAAATGGTAGGAAAGTCAAAACTGTACATTAAATATTTTTTTAAAAGAATACTTGGGGTGTGATCTACAATCGATACCGAAGCCAAAAATATAGTTTTTAGAATTTTTGTCTGTTTGTCTGTATGTCCGGGATAAACTAAAAAAATACTGCATGGATTTACTTCAAATTTAGCACGAATATTATCAAGAAGTCGGGTCAGCATATAGGCTACAAATTATCACGCTATCACCTACGGGGAACGAGCAGTGAACCTTTATTTCTTCAACGCATTCTGTAACAACGTGTAATCTAACGACGCATATTTGAATGTTGTTATTATGTTAATAACCATGCTATAAGCTAGCTTCATACTATAAATAAAGACATTCTGTAGTATATTTAGTATCAGCATTGCACCCGTGTGAAGCCGGGGCGGGTCGCTAATTAAAATATATATTTAATTGGTAAGTTCTGCATAATCCATAGTAAATTCTTTAAACTAAACTAATTAAATTATTATTTTTTCTCTCTGTTAGTCTATTTCTTGGTCACGTGTTGCGCCAAAATTTCTGAATGTTTTGAACAAAATTTATGTTATTCGAAATGATACAACGAATTAGGACATTATTGCTGTTTATCACTTAATTCAGTATTTATTACAGTACGATACGTATCTTGGATGAGATAATTTAGTACACTCGTATATGTATATGGTATCTTATACCGCAATACATAAATGAACTGCTCAAAGTAGTTCAAGAAATGTGCGTAAGTATCACGAAAATCAATTCACGCTTTAAATGATGTTTTTTTTTTAATTATACTTCATGAGATGAAGTGCTTTCTGTACAAAAAACCCATGAAGTTTTCGTGTTATACATCTGATAAAAATGTTATGTATTTGTTTTGTAATGGCCAATAAAGTAAGAAAAAAAAAAACAATAATAGCCAAAACTTTTACGCTGTTGCGGATTCAGCTAATGATAAAGATTTCATGCACATCAGTATGAATTGTCAGACTCAGTATCAGTATATATAGAAAACATAATATAACCGACTAAATATAGCACGAGCGAATCAGTCAAATACCATAACCGGTCCAAATAAAGTATATGGAAGATTATTTGAACAAGGACGATAATTTTAATTGAACCTAAAAAATTAAATAGTGAACTGTTTTCAAGCGCTAATATCTTTAAATCCATTATCCATCATGTGCTTGGCTATGAAGGAAGTTCGTCATGAAAAATTTCTACACTATTCTGTTCTGCTTAATATTTATGATTATATACGTATCCGGTATTATGTGGAACGTGTTCTATAACCTCATTTATAACAAGAGGAGAACTATGGCTAACAGTTCCATGTTAACAGCCCAGTACTGTACGGTAAGATCTTTCTAAAATTTATTTCTTTTATCTTGTTTCAGATTTCGGTATCAATTCCCGACCATCCCTCGGGAGGCATACGGACGGGTCATCACTAAAGCACCGCCGAACGTTGTTCGCACACCTGATTATCGCGAGGTGAGTAAAATAACGTTATTTAAATAACTTAGTTTATTTCTGTATGTATTGTTATATGTATATGTTTAATTATTTGAATATTTATTATAAATTTGTTGTAACTTGTACGCCTATGCTAACGCTAGATCATTTCCTTTGCCCTAAGGTTGCCTGGAAGAGATCGCTTTTTAGCGATAAGGCCGTCCTTTGTACCTAATGAATATATTGTTAATATTTTTCTTTCTTTGATATGTATCATTTCTGTTTTTGGTGTACAATAGTGTATTATTATTATTAATCGCTAGCAACTAGGTTCCTTATTTGTTATAACTGTCTAGTTCGTTTTAGTCGTAGTTAGGTCAAAATTATGAATCAGATGTAACAACAATTCAAATTGTGTATACAGCAAATCACTTTATTAGGAATATAATAAGTATTTCAATACATTTCATACACAGAGACCAAGTCTAGGTACGTGGTGAAAATTCACACAGATAACAACAGATAGGAAAAATTCCGTTGTATTTATATGTATATGTAGGAAGGAGGTCACACTGGTTAATTACAATTTAAGGTAACACAAGATATAGGTACATATATTAGTTAACGGGACGGAAGAGGAACTTCATAGCATTCAATATATCATAGCAATTTTCATATAATATAGTTATAATAATCATATCGAGTCTTATTAAATTATAAAAAAAAATCAAATCAATCAAAATATATAAAATTCTCGTGTCATGGTGTTAAACATTAAACTCCTCCGAAACGGCTCGACCGATTTTAATAAAATTTTTGTGGGCATATCGGGTAGGTCTGAGAATCGGCCAACATCTATTTTTCATACCCCTAAGTTATAGGGGGGGGGGGATTAAACGGGTTAATAAGATATATGGCAAAGTAACGTTTGCGGGGTCAGCTAGTAAATTATAAAAATGAAGGACATCTAATAATATGTTTTTATCTATAATCAAAGTAAATTTCTAATTAAGATAAGGTTTAAGCGTCATGAATAATTTTAAGTTTTAATTGGCGCTGATAATCACAAACTCCACTGTTGTTATTAGTTTCTATAATGCGTTTTTTAATTACGGACAAACCGTCAAATCTGCTTAAATGTAATTCAACTAATACTTAACAAAACTATTTCTGGAACGTAATTTTAATATTTATAGAAAATATAAATCAGCAAGTCAAACAAGTCTTGGTTTCGTCTGATTCAACTTATAAATTATGAAGTCAAAGGAACGTATTTTCAAAACTTTTTTAATGATACAAATAGCCTGTTTGATGAAGATGATTGCAGACTATATAACATCACAGTACGACTCACAGGCACGAGATATCTTAAACATTGTGTTTGTTATAGATAGATGAAATAATATACATTATTTTGGATCATTTATTTCATTCTAAGACTAAGAAGAACCGGTTTGGCGTTCTATTTCTTCTGAATAGATAATAGAAATCCTTATAGTTGCACTTTCATGTAAATTATATACCTAAATTAAAATATTTATTTGATACTTTTATATTTGAGTAAATATTTTTATTCATACAAAATGTAACCTATATTACTAAAAGATATTTGTAGCGAAATCGGGAAAATATATTCGAAGGCTACCCAAAATGCGAGCTAATAAATTCACAAATTTAACCGTATTGTAACGAACATTCCTTTTTTTACAAATGTTTCAAATTAGTTGTAAATATAAGTGTATACATCGTTACCTACGCTTACGAACTTCCATTTCTTTAAAGTAATTTCTTTTATGAGATAAGTTTTCCCTTTGTGAGAAAAAACCTTTAAAAATCTTAAATTAAAAGAGTTTATGTACATATTATTTACTAGTTGGTAAAAGCATAGAAACTATAATATAACCGACTAAATATAGCACGAGCGAATCAGTCAAATACCATAACCGTTCCAAATAAAGTTTATGGAAGATTATTTGAACAAGGACGATGATTTTTAATTGTACCAAAAAAATTAAGCAGTGAACTGTTTTCAAGCGCTAATATCTTTAAATATCCATCATGTGCTTGGCTATGAAGGAAGTTCGTCATGAAAAATTTCTAGATTATTCTGTTCTGCTTAATATTTATGATTATATACGTATCCGGTATGACCTGGAACATGTTTGACATGAACAACTTTTTTTTACAAATGTTTCAAATTAGTTGTAAATATAAGTGTATACATCGTTACCTACGCTTACGAACTTCCATTTCTTTAAAGTAATTTCTTTTATGAGATAAGTTTTCCCTTTGTGAGAAAAAACCTTTAAAAATCTTAAATTAAAAGAGTTTATGTACATATTATTTACTATTTCAAATCCACATTCTTGACGATTTATATTTCAATTGTGTTTAAAATCTGGTTTTACTTGCGTGCAAAGTAAAACTAAAACTTAAAAACTAAAACTTTAAAAATTGACTAAGAGGAAAGAGTGCTTGTGAATATTACATGCTTTTGAATGTAATCAAGGAAATAAATGTTTCATTATCAAGCTCGTTACAATTCTGAATTCTACCAGCTAAAGTTTAAGCATATCCATCTCCACATACACATTTCCACCAACGTCTAAACAACGACCTAACGAAATGAAGCAACACTTTATAGACACACGTCTTGAAACGTGTGGACAAAAGACATGTAGTGAAAATTAATGTGCCTCCGAACTGAGAATATCTTCATCATTCATCGTCATCATCATTTCAGCCTCTCACAGTCCACTGCTGGACACAGGCCTCCACATCATTACAGCCTATACAGTCCACTGCTGGACATAGGCCTCCACAAGTTCACGCCAAAAATAACGTGAACTCATGTGTTTTGCCCATAGTCACCACGCTGGGCAGGCGGGTTGGTGACCGCAGGTCTGGCTTTGTCGCACCGAAGACGCTGTTGCCCGTCTTCGGCCTGTGTATTTCAAAGCCAGCAGTTGGATGGTTATCCCGCCATCGGTCGGCTTCTTAAGTTCCAAGGTGGTAGTGGAACTGTGTTATCCCTTAGTCGCCTCTTACGACACCCACGGGAAGAGAGAGGGTGGCTAAATTATTTAGTGCCGTAGCCACACAGCACGACAGACTATAAAGATGAAATAAAATAAAGTATATTTTTATAAAACCGGGAATATAATAAAATTATGACTTAAAAGAGAAGTTAATATTTGTTTTTATATGAAGTTTAAACCGCAATCATCGCATATTAGAGTTGTATTTATTCAATTAATACAAGGAAAGGCAAAGTAGACAAGTTTCGAGCCTACCGAGTGCGCCAGACAAGATTCGGGAGCGCGTATAGGTTTACGTACCTAAAAAATATCTCATGTACTTAAAAGTTATTTATTAAAATTGAAAAAAAAGTTATTTACTTAATTGTAAAAATATAAAAAGTCTTTGTTCTAAGTACTTATGTGGTCCACACTTCGCAGATGTTACGACCTACGGTTACATAACTAAGAATTAAATAATTACAAAACAAACTTGAAAGTCGGTAAAGTTTGTATTTAACAGTATTTCGTCATCGAAGAAAGTTAAGAGTTTCAACGGTTTTGTGTATTTCATTAAAGTTTAAGGTCAAGGACATGGCAAAGATTGTTATCGAACTAGATTTTAATTAAAAGTTTGAATTTAAATTATTTTTAATATATAAAAGTAGACAGGAAAAAATAAATATTTCAGATTATTAAAATATTAATTTGGTTTTTTAGATTAATTGTTGTACACAAAATATATAACAATACAAACATGAACAGTGGAAAAAAAATAGTAAAAACATTACATAATACTACCAGCATGTGCGATATCGTCTTAAGCTTAAAGCTTTAACGGCTCTTAGTATAGTATAGGTACTCAGTATAAAAGGAAATAAATTCTAAATCATTCTTTTGCAAGGCAGTTTTTAAACTATCAGTAAATTAATAGACGAAATCTTTTATCGAATTCTATAAATAGTAAAATGTAAGAAAATATTGTAACGATCACAATATTTCCTTACATCTCACAGCGGAAAATAAAACCATAAATCATCGTTAAACAAAATTTCGTTGTAAATAAACGATTTCTTACTCAAGGCCGGAAGCTAAACATAAAAAATAGATGGGATGACAGTTAACGAGAAAAACAAAAACGAATCCGAATGAAAAGAAATCGGGGAAATACAAACAAAAAAAGGTTTTGGCCAAAGAGACGTTGAAAAAATCAAACAAATGATTGATTTGCGAACAAGATGTCAAACACTTTGTTGGTTCCGTTTTACTAAGAATTATGTTATAGAATTTATCACGTTTTTACTTTATTGTACGATATTTTTGTGATTAAAATGATGAAAGTTCTCCAAATTAAGTCAAAATAAGGTTAAATAATTATATTTAACCTTTTTTTATATAAAAAAACCGTCTTTAAATTACATCGAAAAGTTTATCATAATAGTATAGTATATACACATTACAAGAGATATCTGAAAAACCACTTATCAGATCTCGTTTTTTTTTTTCCCTTGGAACAAAAAAAGAATTATTAAAATATCAGTCAGTCTGTCAGTCAGTTCAGCCTATTGCAGTCCACTGCTGTACATAGGCCTCCCCAAGTTCGCGTTCTTCGATAAAATATACACCCAGTAAAAATTATAATATAATACACATTTTAAAAAGTCGAACTGAAAGGCTTTTTTCTTTTGTGAAGTCATTTAAAAATCACCTGTCAAAAATATCCTGTATTACAAAATAAAAAGATAACGTTTAAAATTAACAGTCTCTTATTTACATTAAATAATTAGTTGAAACGAGCACGCACTTTTAAACTGAATTCTTTTATAACAAAAGCCTCGACCGGTGCCACACCGCCTCCTTTGTTTTCCGTGCTTTGATGTTGAAGTATTTTTTCCTCGTTTTCAACGGAGTGTGGTCTAACAATAAAATTAATTATCTCCGTACACTCACTCGGTGTTAACTCGGCGTTTAATTCACACAAATATTAAACACTAGTAGCTTTTAACTGTATAAAATGGGTAAAAACGATGGGATTTTTTTGTAACTACGTTTTTCGTTCGACGTATTTCATTTTGATATATCGTGTATTGTGGCGTCATTTGTCCTTTGTATAAACGATTAAGTCTAGACTAAAGAATTATGCCTAATACATAGTAAAAATAGAAAGAGCAATGATACGTATTTAGGGTATGTTAATAGCCATTAATAAGAAAAAAAATATGCTTTTTTCTTTGAAAATATATCATGACATTACAGAACCAAAACGTGAAATAGTATAAAGAAGATAATACAACTAAACCAAATATGTATGTATATATACAAAAATTTCACAAATTACAGACTACATATAGGCAATGTGATGTCAAATGTCATGTGACATGTCAAAATACAACTACCTGCCTAAATAGTTCAATAGTTTGCGTGTTACTGTTCAGCTTTAAAAACTATTTTAGAAAGTTATACACTAAAGGAACATGATACACTAAGTAGAAACGAAGGAATCCCCAACAATATCATCTATACATATCTAGAAAAAAGGAAATAGCGAAAAATAATTTTTTCTTCCAAAATTTGTGGCTTTTTTTAACGATATCTCGATAACGATGATCGATACGTGAAAAATGTATAGGACCTTAATTGTAGATCGTAAAAAGAGCAACAAAAAAGTATTCAAAAAAAAATTTTCGTATCTCAACGGGGAACCGAGTTATGATAAAAAAAAACTGAATTTAACCCTTTTTTCAAGATGGCGAAAAACCCACAAGGTTATTTTGGTCGACAATTTGAACTTAAGCTTTTCTAGCCATCCCCTACGTAATATCCAAAATTGGCTTTCTCGGTTCATTTGCATTTCTAACCCGATTTTTCCGACGTAATGACTGGACTAATATGCATGTATACACATTACATACCTATACCAAAATAACATTTTTTTCAATTTTTGTCTGTTCAGGCTGTCAGCTTATTTCGGCTAATCTCTGAAACGGCTGGGCCGATTTTGACGTGACTTTCACTGGCAGATAGCTGATGTAATAAGGGGTAACTTAGGCTACTTTTATTTTAGAAGTTTATTTATTTCATAAGTCTGCGAACTGAAAAATAACTTTTTTGTTAAATTTGACGCGGCAGAAGTCGCGGGCACAGCCATTTTAAAATAAAATGATAAATAAACGCGATAACACAAAAAGTATACCTACCTACTGTCAATATTAATTTCGTCTCTTATCTTATAATAATAATCTGTTTTGTAAATTATTGCATATTACGTTGATATGATGTCCCTAAAATAACTGAATGTTAAATAAAACAAAGATAAAGAATCAGAAATAATTAAATTAGACTGTAATATTATTATAAATAGTATACATTTATTTAAACAAAAAAAAAACGTAGAAATTACTGAATCTAATTAAATAACACGTACCGTGTAAAAGCTGTGGCAGCGAAAAAAAATAAAAATTATTTTATAAATAAAGCAAGCTAAGTAAACTTTGAAAGTACTTTGAATCATGGCAGCTTTGAAGTGTATATTTATAAGATGCTTTGGGCGCTACTTATGAACGCGTAACTTAAAGTGACTGCACCAAACCAAATAATTCTTAATTATTATTACTGTAAGGGCAAGATTTGTATTAAAAAAATTAAAAATAGATATTCTCAAATAATGTATATATCGGAACTAATGTGCACCGTGTCAGCAAGTAATGGTCTATATAAATAAATATTATTATTTTATTTTTGTTTATTATTGAAAACAAACAGACTATAAAACGTCATGCTACGATTCAATATAGAAATGTTTTATTAATATGAAAGTCACAGCAACTGAAACTGCGATGGAATTTGTAACTTGCTTATGTTTCTCAGTCTACTTCTGATGACAAAATTTAACAAGTTCAGCACAGGCCCTGTGGCGCAACGGATAACGCGTCTGACTACGGATCAGAAGATTCCAGGTTCGAATCCTGGCAGGGTCGCGTGAATTTTTTTATACAACACGTTGTTGTATACTTCTTTTTTATAATTATAATTTTTTTGTCTACGTTCATCGACAAATTATTATTATCAATAAATGTAACCCAAGAAACACATTTTTAGACTGAAAAGATGGCGTTGCTTGTTCTTTATTATAAATTGAGTTACATGTTACTTTTTTTTACTTTTTTCTTTTCAAAAAAAAATATTACTTTTAAATATGATAAATATCGTCAATTAAAATTTCATATTCAATTCTATCCAGATATATTTTAAAATTAATATAAATTTAAATAATTTTTATTTATTAATACTTTGATGTGAAATTAATGTTTTCATAGTTATGAATTGATAGCGATTACTATGAAATTAGTTTAACTTGTTAAATGTTTAGAACAGGCGTTTAATTATTTATTTATTTATTTTATTTATTTATTTAATTTATTTAATTACGTGTAAAAGAATTACGTGTAAAAGATCAATGGAGCGATTGAACTTCAGTCAAACGCTATTAATATGGTAATAGCGATTGACTTGATCTCAATACGTCACAGCTATCGCACTTTGTACACTTATAATTATTAAAATTTATAAATGATTAATACGATAGTTTTTTATCTATACTAATATTATAAAGCTGAAAATTTAGCTCGTTTCTTTGTTTGTTTGCTTGAACGCGCTAATTTCAGGAAGTACTGGTCCGATTTGAAAAATTCTTTCAGTGTTAGATAGCCCATATTATATATATTAGCAAGCTAAGACCAATAGGAGCGGAGCACCAATGAAGAATGTTTGAAATAGGGTTTTTTTTTCTTTTGAGAGCTTCCGCTGCGTGCGCTGCGTAAACAGTAGAAGTTTCACAAGAATCATGTATGACAGAATTGTTCTTATTCCACGCGGACGAAGTCGCAGGCAGAAGCTAGTGAAATGATAAAAAAAATATTTATATAAATTGTAAAATTTGGCAACTAATTCGGGTTAGTGGTGTGCGGTGGACATAAACACTGGCGGTATTAGATTCGATTCCCGCTCGGGATGGATATTTATATTTGTTTCAATTCTTGCTTCCTGAACTTATGGGTCATCCTATATAGCTTATAAATTTATGTTTTGTACATATACAAAAATCCTGAACACCTGATCATCTAAAAATATGAGAACCTGAAGAAGACAGTGGAAAGCCACTACATTCAGAAGGCGCAGAACCGGAGAGAATGACGAACATTAGTGGAGGCCTATGTCCAGCAGTGAACTATTAAAAGCTGCTGGATAATGGATGATTCAAAAAATCTGTCTGATAAACTGATTCAACTATCATGATTTATATACATAGAATAGTTTATCACACACACACATACACACACACACACACACACACACACACACACACACACACACACACACACACACACACACACAGACTCTCACACACACACACACACACACACACACAGTTCTTTACGTGTCGTAGTAAGCTGCTTCGAACATATCTTTTTTCTTTGTTATGTAAATTTTATATTAGATTACATTTTATACTTATTGAAACCTTTTTTTATGTACGCTTTGAAACCCCTAAGCTATTCAACCAACGTATCATAGGGTAACTGCTGCCCACATTTATTCTATAAATATGTTTCGTGGAAGAGACACTTATTCATAATATAAAATGTAATAAATGGTTGTTTACAATAACCGCTCTGGTGGTGGTGGGAGTAGTCGCCTACACATTTGCGGGTTCGATTCGGTCGGCGGGGATGAATACTTGTATTTGTACAAATATTATTTATATTATTCCGGTGTTTGGATGTCTGTCCTTGTCTGTCTCTACACCGTGCCTCGGAAAGTACGTCAAGCCATCGGTCCCGGTTGTTATCATAAATACCTAATAGCGATCGTTACTTATAGTAGGGAACAAATCCGCCAACCGGTGGAGTAAGCTCCAATCCTTCTCATACATGGAGAAAGAGGCCTATGTCCAACGGTGGGATGTTGAATGTGTTACTTTTTAAATTTACACTTTGAATACTTTCCACCATTTTTAGGGCCAATTACAACGGTTGTAAATAAAGTTTATATTACAGATAAATTACGAACAAATCTAACAGCGGGAAGAAAAATAGGCCATTATTGTCATAGTTTTATACCAATAAATAAACTATAACTTTTAAATTCACAATTGCGAATAGATATAAAAGAAAAATAAAAACACTCCATAAATCTTTTCTATTGGATACAGTCATATCACAAAAGCGGGTAAAATGTTACTAATTCACTTTCATTATTCTAAACTGGAAACATGTTCCATTCCTGTCATTACAATGATGTTTATGACTAACAGTAACTATTACTTACTTAATAAAGTGTCTCGCTTCTTAAAAGCCACTATATATAATCGAAATAATAAAAGGACGTGTTGTTACACGCTATTTATTATAAGGCAGATTTGGCATACGCGGCCAACAACGACCAAACAAAAAGAGAGGAAAAAATGAAAAAATATACTTTTTTGATCGGTATAATTTAGTATTTCTTTATAATCTCTTTACCTAAAGTTGTATTTTTATTCTAAATATTTTAACTTAAAAAAGTTTTAAAATTAGCAGTTCATGACTAGATTCCTTACACGGTACATGTATTCGCTCTTAAGAGGACGAGCTAAATATAAACTTAATTGAGAGAACGCTTACAAAGTACTTAGTTATTATCGAGATGTGAAAATTTCCAAGATTCACGGCAATTTCGTACTCCCATAAAATAATAATAATAATAGAATATATATTAATTTTTTAAATACGAGTGTATGGGTGCTAGCGGTCTCGCGTTCGACCGCCGTTTGCGCGTTTGTGGGCATTTGTGTGTGTGTTTTCGAGTGTAAGGCGTTTATTTATTCTTATAATTTGTTAGTATATAATTTGTTAGAATCAAGTATTAGTCAGTTATTAGAATCAAGTATTAATATTGTTATAATCAAGTAATAATATCAATGTTAAAACTAGAATAATTGTTAGTATCGATTATTTATATGTAGCAATGCTTAAAGTTAATGATTTTTGTAGGGTAGATGGAATTAAGAGGTTAGATGTCTGAATAATCACTTTGTAACGTCAGTGGGGAACATTTCAATGTGAACAGATCAAGCAGTGAAATAAATCGGTGAATATTTTTGTGATCCGAGTTTATTTCATTGAAATAAGGTTATATTAAATCAATTATTAATAATTAAATTGTTACAGATGTTCGGAATGTTGAACGTGCCACATACTTCTGGAAAGATTCTTCGGTACCCTGGACCGTCTCGACCTCGCGGTGGACCGGCCTTCATGGTACCACCACAGAGAGACAGGTAAAATATGTTTTTAACTAATACATATAAAGTACTGACTAAGGTTACAGAGGAGCATGAAGAGTTAAGTGTAATTAAATACTATACCTTGTCTGAACCACAAGAAATGCAATCAAGCACATGAGTAGATAATATAGACAACTCGGTACAGGTTTTCATTTTTAACCGATTTAAAAAAAGGAGATTCTCTAATGGACTACATTTTTTTTGTATGTTTGTTATGCGATTTCTCGACCAATTATGAATGGATTTTGATGATTTTTTTTGTGAGGTAGGTCTTGTTACGAAGGTAGTCATAAATTTTGTGGCCATTTGTTACAAGCTTTTAAAGAAAACAACAGAGATAAAATGTTAATTTCGTTTCTTTCAATGATAATATTTTTACGTCTACCCGCGGTTCTTGAAAAATAATATCAACAAACAGTAAATAGTAAAAAATATACTAATGAAATTGTCGAAATCGTGTTTGGCAAAACGTACGTTACGTTGTAAATTACACAAAAATGTAAAAACAATATTTCACATTATTTATTATTCAAAAGAAAAAGTAAAATGAATTCTTAGGATTAGGATAATCAGTTTTTTAAACGAATTTAATCACGTAAATTTTGTATTTTTCTTGCAAAAATTTAAATCAGCTTGATCATCTTTCATTCAAAATCTCATTAAATATAAATTAAAATATACGATTAAAATCATTAAAATTTACTTAAAAAACTGAAATATTAGTCTAGAAATTTCCACTAGAACATACTCTATCACACAGACGAGATAAGTAAAAAGTTATGATGTATTTTCAGTATTAAACTGAAACTAGATCTCCATGCGAACGCTCCCCGTACTTCCAAATAAGGATTAATCTCGGATAATCTGCAATGACGTGAAACTTGCGAGAGAAATTATTCGGAACTTCAACGTGGTTTCATATCCTATTTTATATCACAAATTATTTTGTGTGATCATATTCATATATTATGGCTATTCTAAACGTTAAGTTAGAACTGAGCTAGGGCACAGCAGGAAATTTCCTGCTCAAATTAAAGAGCAGCCCGACTGGGGTAGTGTACCTCGGTCTTACAGAAGATCAAAGCTAAATAATACTGCTTTCAAGCAGTGGCAATGTTGTGTTTTTGTTAGAGAGTAAGGTAACCAGAGCTCCTGTGTGCAATTTATATAAATACAATAATTTTACTAATGATTCTTTATGATTTCAGTAGAAAATATTGTTATATATAATATGTGTATTGTATTCACAACCAGCTCACCCGGTAGACTTTCTCTTGTCTTGTTAACTGTCAAACGCTTAGTTTAAATAATAATTGTTAAGTTACCGTAAACTGTGTACTGTGTGGTTACGGCATTAAAGAATATAGCCACCCCCTCTCTTCCCGTGGGTGTCGTAAGAGGCGACTAAGGGATAACACAGTTCCACTAGCACCTTGGAACTTAAAAAGCCGAACGATGGCGGGATAACCATCCAACTGCTGGCTTTGAAATACACAGACCGAAGACGGGCAGCAGCGTCTTCGGTGCGAGAAAGTCAGCCCTGCGGTCACCAACCCGCCTGCCCAGCGTGGTGACTATGGGCAAAACACACAAGTTCACGTTATTTTTGACGTAAACTTGTGGAGGCCTATGTCCAGCAGTGGACTGTATAGGCTGTAATGATGATGATGAAGTTACCGTAAATTTTACATTTATTTACGAAATTTCCATTATTTCGTAACAAACATCTACAAAGTATACGAAATAACTAAATTGTTTCAACCATTTTCGAGTTTTACGCTTGGTAGCGCATTTAACAATTCATTTTTATTCAATAGATTTATGAACTAATAAGAACAATAATATTACCACAGTTTCGAAGCCTTAAAGAAATTGATTCGGCAAGAGCACGTCCGCGAACTCCAGAGGAAATACGAAACTGAACAAAAGCAGGAACTGAAAGAGATTGCAGCTGGCCGCGGGTAAGAAGTTTTCAACTTTATACATACTGATTTTACCCCAATTTCATAAGGTCTGACCCCAGGGGAATTCCGGAATAAAAATAGATGTGTGTTAATCCAAGTGTAAATATAAAGTTGTATAGAAGTTTTGAAAGCGTAATAAATATTACTATTGACTTCCTTACTAACTGTTCCTTTAATTTAATAGACAGATAGTGTTACGTATTATTTGAGTGAATTTCAATTTAAGTATTATAAATATTACAACAAAGTAATAGTAAATTAGACTAAGCTCAAAAGTTTTACAGTTACAACTATAATTATGGTCTAGGAGCCAATGACAGATTTTCATGACCAATTTCCTGTTAATCGAAACAATCGAATCGTAAAATGCATTAGGGATTTATATTATGAATATTCGCGACCGTCAGCTGCGACTCCGTGGGTGGGGCGGTCAGTGGCGGCCTCCCACGCGTGTAGAAAAAAAAAGTTTTTTCAGTCATTACCTCCCACTTTAAAATTTGTCGGATAGTAGTTTACCTAATATCTCGAAGAATAAATAAAGTCAGCTGACCATAACATGATGGATTATACGTCAGCTGGCTGCTTGAACATGAAAAAAAATATTTCCAATGACTTCATCTCAACTAAAAATTATGAATGAAAATTAATGTCAGCTGGATGTATCTCGGTAGAAGGTTTGTCAGCTGGTACCTTGAAAGATGTAACAAAATATCGTTTCCGAACAAAAAAATGATTTAAATAACGGAGTTTGTTTAAAGAATAACTGCGGAGTTTCTTACCATTCCGAATTGGTTGTCATAGCTTCACTTATAACTGTAAATAAATAATTAAAACAAAAAAAAATGATTATTGAAATGACGAAAGCACTTTTAGTGCTTTTCAATCCTACTTGAATACAGAATATTTTGATTTTAAGTTTTAGATTCTGCTGCCTTTCACACCCACACACATTTCTTGAAAAAAAAGAATATGAAACAATTTGACAAGCATAGAATTAAAAAGCTAATCACAACGGATTTCCCACAATGCTTAAGAAACACGGCATAATAAATTAAACCTCTAATCTTAAAATTGCTTAAAACGAAAGAAAAGAAAAACACTTTATCTCTGCTTGAGATAATTATAAAAATTCTGAAACAAAATTTCATTTTATTTCCTGACTTTAATATAAATTTACTATCCAAAGCATTCCGAGAATTTAAAATACATAATAAAATGGAGCGAGGCAAACGCGACGTTTATGATTAATGAACGATCTTTAAGAGATTTTTGTAAAGCTATCACAAAAGTAATTATGGCGAGGTCCGAGATACTTTGATTCACGGCGTATTGAACACGATGGTTGTTAATTAAACTAATTGTTGTGTCATTTCAATTGTAAACATTTTCAGATATTCTTACGTTTTAGACATACTTTGTTTTTTGTTAATAACTATAAAGATAAAGGTTTTAGTTTTTTTTTATAATATTTTGAAATAATATGAGAAAATGCGTATTTAATTTTCACAGAAATAATACTATTTTACATATACTCATATGTATACTAATATGTATACAAGAAAATCGCAAAAAGAAACCCTAAATATTATACATATGGTGATAAAAGTAAGAATTAACACTCAGTTCATGCTTTCCAAACTCAATTTACGCTGTGTTGCTACGGCAGTAAGAATATAGCCTCCCCTTCACTTCCCGTGGGTGTTGTAAGAGGCGACTAAGGGATAACACAGATCCACTACTACCTTGAAACTAAAAAAACCAGCCCTGCGGTCACCAACCCTCCAGCCCCGCGTGGTGACTATGGGCAAAACACATGAGTTTACGCCATTTTTGGCACGAACTCATGGAGGCCTATGTCCAGCGGTGCACTGCGATATGCTGAAATGATGATGATGCTTTCCAAAACAAATTACTACTCAAACAGTATGTTCAATGATGTCTTTACTTAAAATTGACTACCTTAAAATTTTTCGCTTAATAAATTCAAACACAGGAAAAATGTAAAATCTAATATATAAAATTGTCGTGTCGCAGTGTTTGTAGTTAAACTCCTCCGAAACGGCTTGACCGATTCTCATGAAATTTTGTGTGCATATTGGGTAGACTGAACTGAGAATCGAACAACATCTATTTTTCATCCCCCTAAATGTTAAGGGTAGTCCGCCCCCAATTTTTTTTAGTTTTTAGGTAAATTATTTATTTTTTATTTTATTATGATTTAGCGTTGAGAAATACATACCCTAAATTTTCACTCTTCCACCACCAACCCCTATTTTTAAATAGCGTTAACAAGACAACTTTTGTCGAGTCGGCTAGTTAATATATATTTACATCACCAAGTTTTATATAATTGTTTTAGAATATCAATTTTTTGGGATGAACAGTTTTCCTGTCTTAGTATTTCGTATGTATATGCCAATGTAGACCGTTTAAAAACTTTTGGGTAATGCGACAGATGTTAACGGCAATAGCTTTCTGACAATTGTGGAGCGTGTAAACGGGCATAAATAGGACGGCTTAGTATACCTGTAAAGATTATAAGTACTACGAGTATAATATGAATTACTATTGTTTAATGAATATATATATATATATATTTTTAATATACAAACCTATTTCTTACAGTAATTTACAAAAAAAAAAACAAAGAACGATATAATTTGGTGCAGTCGTTCTTAAACTATATGCGTACATACATTTCTGCAATTTATTTTTATGAATAACGCTATATTCAACCACTTAACATTTACGAAATACAATAAAATTCTCAAATATTTAAAGTTACAATATCACTTTACAATTCAAATTTAAACAAACCTTTTATCCGCTTTAAACTGTCGGATGACATCGTGTTTTACAAGTATGAAATTTGAATAAAGTGCTTTAGAGTGTTGAAATTTTTTACTATCTTTTAGATATGCATACTACCTATATATGCATACTAATTTTATATTTAGAAATAAATCGTATATTTAGTAGTTGATTCTTTAGTTTCTATTTATAACATCATCATCATCATCATTACAGCCTATACAGTCCACTGCTGGACATAGGCCTCCACAAGTTCGCGCCAAAAATGCGTGAACTCATGTATTTTGCCCGTAGTCACCACGCTGGGCAGGCGGGTTGGTGACCGCAGTACTGGCTTTGTCGCACCGAAGACGCTGATATTTATAACATACACTCATGTAATGATTACGTTTCTTAGTACTTAGAATTTCGATTCAATTCAAATGTGCCTGATGCAGATTTCTAATGAAATTATTATTTGTTTGCCACGGATGACCACTGTACTTCTGCCTATGTATACTCAAAATAATCTTAATAAACTAAGTGATAGATCGACTTTCATTGGGTTTAGTTTCCGTCATACCCTTCCCTCGCGTGTCACCTTTCACTCACACATACAGGACCATACAGTTTTTTTGGTCCTTCGAGAATACAGCCTTGCTGTTGACAAGCAGCGTATTTCCATCGACGTTTGGAAAATAATACAACAACTTCAAGCAAACTACAAGCTTTCTAAAAGACAACAGTCTTTCTTCGGGAATACATACAGCATCCAGATTTATTATTTTTTTTTTAATTATTAAAGAAGTATTTGTAACCACTACATGCAGTCACCACATACAGTGTTATTACGATTAAGATATTTCACAAACAGTACTTAAGTGCTATTATGATTTCAGAAATGACGATTTTGTATACGGAACCTATGGAGAACAAGAACCTCGAGGTCTCCAGCCCTTGGAATACGCAGACGACCCTAGCGCCAGACATGGAAAGTAAGTAACAAATAGAATAGTTTTAAAAATGCTAAATCACATATAAGCTTTCCAAAGAAAATCAACATTTGAGCCGTTTGCGGATCTTGCTCTGGATTCCCAACATGAATGGATTCATGTACTCCAGAAATATGTTTTAGATAGTAACTCCACTTTTGGACGTAGGCCTCCCCTAATGTTCATTTGTTCTTCTGAATCCAGCGGCTTCACCGCCATTAATAGCGGGGCCGCCGTGGACTGGGAGCCGGGATATATTTGTACCTATCATTAGGGGTTTTCAGTCATAGTTACCGCACTTAGGTTACACTTCGTGTTGATAGCCGCAGTAGATGTTATGATACTCAGGAAATGCTGATGCCCCTCAATTTTCCTTCGATCACCTCTTACAACGTCGATGAGAAGAATAGGTCTAGTCCACTGCCAAACGCCCTGAAGCCTTTTTATGGTCGTAAAATTTGGTAGATAAATTCAGATGGGTTACTGATGATTCTGCCTGATTATACAATGTACAATTTTTCTGGAAATTTTCGGAAGTTGTTTAAAAAACATAAATCTTCTATATCTGTATATAAATTGGCACATAGGTTATTACGGATAGTATAAATTTCAGCTAGTTTTGAACTAAAAAATATTTATATGATAGGGATATTATTGGTAAACTTAAAATAGTAAATTATTGTTCATTTTTTTTAATCTATTATCTAATGAAAATATGATTGTCAAAGATTTCATGAAATATACATAAGCACAAATAATGTTCTCTTTTTGTAAAAATTTGTAAAACTGTGTCAATAATTCCAACAACATAAAATATTTTTATTCAAAATTGACATCTTGTACGTACAAAATCAATGCCTAATTGATATGTTACGCGGTCGTGTCCGAAAATAGCTAAACGAACAAAATGTAGAGCAAAATTTTGCTTTATCATCCAGGAGGATGATAAAGCAAAAATTTTTTGGCAGGAGCCATAACTTATAATATTAGCTGTTTTAATCCGTATAAAATATCCATTTAGGGATGTAACATGATGAATTTACCATATAATATATATATAATATATATAGATAACTCGCTTAATTTTTTCTCGCATTATTTTCCCAATCATTATAGGTTTATTAAACCTTAAAATAATATTACTATGGTTATACCCTGTTACTCAGTTGTTGGTGTAAAGAACATTTTTTATACAACTAGGTCGGCAAACAAGCATACGGCTCACCTGATAGTAGGTGATTACCATAGCCTATAGACACTTGCAACACCAAAAGCTCCGCAAGCGCGTTGCCAACCCTACCCCTGATATTTATTATTAGTTGAATTTCAATGCTAATCTTATTTTTTTAGGAAACCTCAAAGCGGCAGTCGCCAAGTGTCTCAGTTCTCTCGCTACTCCGATGTGATGCTGCCGCCAGTCCGCCGAAGCTTCTACCACCCGTACCTCGACTATGCTCTTCCAGAGTACGTTCCCTACGCCTACTGAACCAGTGGAAACTTCCAGAACGATCCGAAACATTCCAGAGGGGCACTCCCTTACGTACAAATAACTCGCGGGCTTTAAACTCCTATTAATATAATTATCAATATTAAAAAGGCCATATCGGAAGCATATCCTCGCTTTCGCTTTCAGACCCGAGCTTTCAGCGTACCTATCTATTGCAATATTTTTATATTATTAATTTAAAAAAAAATACTGAGGTTTTCTCTGTAGATATGCGATTTTTAATTCCCTTTATAATCGCATTGTATTTTTATAGATTTAAGGATATGATAGTATTTTTTTCTTGTATTTAAAGATCGGCATTAGGTCGGTAATAGATTTATAAGTCGTAGGTTTATAAACCTGTTTCGTGACAATAACTTTTTTATTTACAAAAAACACATAATTATGATCAATTATTTGACCTTAGAAACCGTCAATTCCAGACGATAACGAGCGGACAATAAGTAAAAATTTTACCTAAATTTTTAGAAATTTATTCAATATTAGACTTTAAGGATAATTTAATAAAAAAATATTGTCAATGTATAACTTTCGATAAACTCGAAGTTTTTTTTTTCTTCGGAAAATCCTATAATATATAAAGATACTTTTGGAATATTACGATGTTTTTTATTTATTTATTTCCACGGGTCGCTGTGTGAGCCCGGCGACCTTGTGCAAGTTTCTGTCGTTTTCATTGTGCTGACGCTACACATTTGTGCAAATATTCGTGCAAAAATAGTAACTGCGCACGAATATTTACGCTATCGAAATAAGAAAACATTGATGGTTAATGTTAATTACAATATCATTTAACCTTCTCGGATTTAGTAATAAGTTAATGTAGCGTCGGTGTAAACTTAAACCCATATTATAGTACCGATTTAAATGTTTTAGTATTATGACTTTATTTATTAAATACAAATATTATTTGAATACTTTAATTCTACTAGATACGTATATTTAAGTTTATTGTGTAGATATTTTTATATTATCACAGTAATAATTGTGTATTTTGTATAATTGAAACTCAGTGTATATTTTGTTTTAAGTGACAATACAATAAATATTGATAAATTGGTGTTGGACAATAAATCATTTATATGATATTTTAATAATGCTCAATAATTTACACAACTCAATAAATTTATATAATGATAATGATTATTACAGAGAAGGGAATGACATTTCCACGTTTTATTATGTAATTTTGTAAAATTATGCAACATTTCAAAATATTAAGAAATAAAAATAATAATAATTCAAGACAATAATATGTGTATTTCAAAAATTAGTAAGTGTAACAAAAAAAATATTTAGAATGTTCTATTACGCGCATGTTTATAATCTTAATAATGGATTAAATTCATTTTCTCTTCTTGAAATCAGATCGTTTGAATTTTAGACAATTTTAACCATATCTATTCAATATTATGTATAAACGTTAATCTCTATCAAAGATTGATAATAATTGTTGCTATATTATACGCTGAATTATACAGTTATATTAACCACGTAGTTTGAATGTCTATACATATAACTGTCGTTGTGATTAGAGGCTAAGTTCTGTAATATACTTAATCCAAAAGCCTAAGGGACGGCTAAGTCGGATTCGGCTGGGCGAAAATAGACTTAACAAAACAATTAATTCGCATAATAATTGCTCAACCGAACCGACAAATAAATGCTTTAACTACATTTAAATGTTTCATGTTAATTACTTACTGTAAATTAGTGTAGCGCCCTGCGCTATTTCATAATATATTCATGTATTGGATTTTAGTAATATGTGAGGCAGGTAAGGATTAAGAAATGGTTTCGAATTGTACAACCTGACACGTCTCGTGCTAGTCCAGTTTGCGCAAAATTGTGACACCACCTTAAAGGATCGGCCGGCAAGTTTTTAAAGATGTTGAATATTTATGTGCTAGGTATATATCAATTGTGTCTATATCTATTGACTATAAGATACGACATATTCGTCGACATAACCTCACAGACTATAATATTGGCTTTAACTTATATAACATATGTATGTATTACAGCTTTAAGCTAGTAAAATTCATTAACTTCTATTTATTGATGGACGGACGGTCTTAACCTACAATTAGCAAGATGTATACATTTATTTATATTTCATTTTCTATAAATATTCCGTAGTTTAAACGAATTATTTTTAACGTCATTTTAATTACACATAGTATATTGTGTAGCGTTGAATGATGCGTATTGCGGTTATGATAGGTGTTTTAAGTAATACATTAAATTTTTATTATGTGTACCCTTACCAGTTAGATTGTTCGCATTTACATATCTCGAATAATTCTATTATAAATGTGTCTCTTCTAATCGACATAATGAAGTCATCATATCAATAAAATATTAATAATATGATGAGAGGTATGCCAAGAAATCGATAAAAATATAATAAAATAACTAAACTATTAATTATTTTTATCAATAATAATAATGTCCCATAATAATAATGTTCAAAATAATATTCACATTTAGAATTTTCATTATAATTTGGAATTTAAGCCTTTAACAACATTAAACACGCAATCGTTGTTTTCGATAATTTGGAATACCTCAAAGCTACTTCTAGTCGTAAACTAATTAGGTAAGACTATATATGAATGTTACGCGGTGCGGCAAATTTGACAATAACGTGACAATAAACAGATCTCGTCGAACAAATTTCGACCTTATCTGTTAGGTAATAGGAACTACAAATGCGCCAGGCCGCGGCTATTTGAATAATATACAAATAACCTAACCAAACCTAATAATTAATGTTTTAAAATGTATTTTAATTGGTGTTTTTTTTTGTGAAATAAACATAGTTTACTCCGAGCATATTGAATTTTTATTTCCAAGCATACCCTATACCTATACCTGAATGATTATCAATGAATTTCAGTTGTCGACATTATTTTTTGAACAATAAAAATTTCAAATGAAGAAGTAGTTTGTGAAAATGCTTGTTTTTTTTACCTACTGGTAACTTATAGGTGTGTGTTTTTGAAAATAATTGCCATGTCAAAAAATATTAACATAAGCTACTAAATATTAAAAAAGAAAAATATTGTTTCAGATGGTTTCAAATATATAGACTTTACCCTAAAATTTTTCTTAACGACTTTACATAAGTTATGTCTGTCATATAAATTTTTTTTTAATTACACATTGAATAAAATTAGCAAAAGATGTATCTAAAATTACTAAGCACTATTCAAGAAATGACGAATACAGATAGATATTGGTCGTGGCAGATTATTTTGGGATTGTCCGACCTATGAATGCGGTGAACTAGAATCAACTTTTTTAACTGACTTCAAAAAATGGAGGAGGTTCTCAATACGATTGTTTTTTTTTTTTTAGTATGATACCTCAGATCTTTTACTGAGTGGACCGACTTCGACGATTCTTGTTTAAATCAAAATCTAATGCTTGTCTTGCGCTCTCATTTAAATTTTATTGAAATCTGATGACTACATTTTGCGTGGCTTTTTACGTTATAGGTATTACTTGTCAATGTAATTGAAGTAATTTTTTTTACATTTACGAGCGTTGACACCTTTATTCAATATTTGGAACTCATTTCTTGTCTTTCTTTCATGATCTTAAGACACTGGTCAAAAAAGTTAGTTCTTACTGATACGATGGGCTTTATAATTCGATCCAAATATAAAATATATAAATAATTTTCATCAGTCGCTCTTATGTATCTATTGTAACCTAATTATCCACTTTTGTTTTATTTCCATTTAAATTAGCCGGTAACAGTACAATATATTGTTGACTACTAGGAAAACGGAGACCGTTTATTATTGCGTTCTTGAAAATGTGTGTCCAAGAACCATGCTGATTGTAATGGTTTTTGGTCAAGCCCTTAAACATGGAGACTTTAGCTACTCTACTCTTTCATATCAGTTCTCGCTTTCATGCCTCTCGCACTTTCATTCCTCATACTTTGTCTTTCTCGCTTTCTCGCATACTCGTACCTACATTTCAGTTTCACGGGGAGTGGGTTTCCCCTCTACCTAACTTTTATATTACATTTTTTCACAATAAAAGTATGGACTCGCAAAACTTTATTTAAATCATAGTATGTGACAACTTATGGTACAATTTACTGTAACGATAATAAAACACTGACACATTTTTAGGGTTACAGACTTGGAACTAACTTTAAGAAAATTTTGTAATGATTCTAACTAAACAATAACTTTTTTATTAAAATACACGCGGACGAAGTCGCGGGCATAGCTAGTAATGTAATTAAATAAAACGGCAATTTTTTTGTAAGCTATCAACGTTATATTTGGTAAAACTGTTCAATTTATATTTTAATCAACTATAATATTTTTATATGCAGAGTTTTTATTATATTCAGGCATTTAAACCAAATCACTGCATGAATTTTAATGAAACAAACTGTAGCTTGCACGTATACCAGGATCAACAAGCGTAATGGAAGTTTATTTATCTTTTCCAACAGCTGGAGTAGCGTTACAAAAGTACAGTAGCGTTTAAAACGTTGATGGTTCACCTATTTTATTATACAATAGTGCAACAAGTTTTAAATGCACGCCGATGACCTGAATATTATCGAGATCAATGTCAATATTTATATGCCAGAAAATGGACTGGAAAATGGAAATCAGACTAAGATCCTACAGTAGCAGATTATATTCGAAGTTTATTTGGTAATTACTCATTGTTTATACTGTGGTGTACAATAAATATTATTATTATTACCTGTATCGACGCCCTCGACTCTCAGAGAGCTTTCGGACATGTGCTCTTTAGATTCCTCGAGCTGGTTGCGACTTGCGTAATCAGGTCGAGGTCTCGCGAAAGCTTCATGTGCGACTTATCCAGCCCAAGGGCCCTCCTACTTTATTCAGCGGCATGCGACCACACCCATCGGCACTCCGTCTCGACATTCGCATCCGCGAAGCCGTGGTGCCATATGGGGGTGCCCCAGTGGGAAACAGGACATCTTGAGGTGGAATGCCATTAGCATTGCACTCACCACATCCCACGGAGTGTATTAACCTTGGGTTCCATTGCCTGGTAGACCAGGAGCATGTTGAGACGATTCGATTGCCATGATGTAAAAATCTTCGTGAACGGCAACAAAGTGGGGGCCGCGCTATCAATATGGATAGGTATGGCCGAAACAAAACTTTCAAGCTTGCTTTGCTATCCCACTGAACTGTCTACTGAGTAGACTTCTTTCTCCGTGTAGAAGAAGGATCGACACCTAATGCACCACGCTGCTCCTCAGCGGGTTGGCGAATATCAGTCCTGGATTTATAAATAGGCCGTATAGGCCGCGGCCTAGGGGCGGCAGTGTCCTAGGGGCGGCAGATTTTAGAGGACGGTCACTTGATTTCAAAGGATAAAAGTCGAACACGTCCACTGGTTTTCTAATGGTTTTTTATACTTTCAATAAATCCCTATAGAAAGAAACTTATTCATGGAAAATTATTATTTTAGAAAGGTATATACATGGGGCGGCAGAAATAAAGTGGCCTACACTCATAAAAAATATAAATCCGGCACTGGCGAATATAGATTTTGCCTGCTATGAGTAACGATCGCTATCACTAGTCTATGGCAACAGCCAGGACCGACAGCTTAACATACTCTCCGAGGCACGGTTGGGAGATCTACAAGGACAGAATTAATATAATTCATATTTTTTTAAATGGGTACAAATTCAGATTTCAAACGTGAAATTAAACTGAACCAAAATTATTTTTTTTATGTTATATTAATTTTATACAAAAACTAATTTACCATTTTGAATTAATCTTGCATGTAACTAACAATGATAAGCCTAAACAATGATAAAATTTACATATGCATAGTATATTATTATGTTTTTTTTTTTGCATTGGAGTAGCGTGGTGGATTAAGCTCTGATCCTTCTCCTGCATAGGGGAAGAGGCCTATGCCCAGTAGTGGAATATTACAGGCTGAAGCGATGAAGAGATGTATTTTTTTTTATATTAGATACATTTCATTAATAATTTCAACAATACTTATTAAATCCGGTTATCATGGAATTAGCTTATAAAACTCGTACTTGGTAGCAAATGTAGTTTAAAATAAAATAATGGTTTATAATAATAAAATAACATAGATATAAGCTAATTTTCCTTTGAATTATTAAACACGCGGGCATGGCCTCTCCTCCCTCCAATTAAAGCGGCTGAAGGCTCCCGCAGGGGTTTGGTCGGTATTGCACCCCCCAAGTGCTGCAGCCGACATACAGTCTAGGATTGCCTACCCGGGCGTCCTGAATATCACCCATAAATGGGTTCCCCTGCGATACTAAAAAAAAATGGTAATAGATTCTGACAATGATAACTAGGGACTTGGATATTTTACAAAAATAATTTATGTTTTAATTGTCACAGACTGGCGAGCGCTGGTCTAGACAAAACAATATGTAATCGTTGTGTCTCTTCTTAGCAATCAATTAAACATGAATATTGTAATGATAACATTATTTCAGCATGAAAGTCGAGGTAAATAAAAAAAACACAAAATAGATAATTTCTTATATATTTTTACATTTCAAATAATAATACAGGCGGTTACATAAAAAATAAATAGGTATGATTTACACAGACGTGATGTTCAAGTCTTATAGTTAAAATACATTTGATATAGAACTGTACAGAAACATTAAAGTAAACAAAAAAGATTACCACTACAGACAGAATGCTCCTGACTATGTCAACTCGCAAACACAATTTTCGAATCAAAAGCGAGTACAAAGCTTTTAATCCGAGTCTTCCATAATCGAAATAAATGTTGTCGTTGCGAGTAAGCGACAATAAGTCGGCTGATCTTAATATTATTATTATATTACAATAATAACTTCAAAATAGTTGCGCGATATTTACCACATATAATAATAAATGTCGTGACAAGTCCAATAAACTTTTACAATAATAAAACGTAAGACTTTATTCCTTTTGTCAAATTGCACAACTTTGTAATATATTTAGAAAGAAAAAATGTAGACATCAATGTGCTTAAATAAATTTTGAACATCATATAAAACTGACAAACCACATTAAATTGAACGCTCAAAGTGAATTCACAATTCTTGATACATACGCAATAAGATCGAACTGTCTTAATAATTTGATATTTGCAAAAATGAAAAAAAAATCCATATCGTTTAAACTATTATCAAAGTAAACAAATAATATGAAAATGTGCAAATTATATTTAAAAAAATTCATTTAGGAATTTGACCCAAGCAGACTAGTAAAAGAAACTGCTATTATGTATTATAAAAAAAAAATTGAAATTATTTACTGCATGTATAAAAATCTATTATGAATACTACTTCGGTTGAATGATTTAGAAAATTCTTTATTCATATTGAGTATTATTCGTTAACAAATTATGAACTGCATTATGACGTCATAGTACAATATAGGGAGTCAGCCTTTTGCGAGCGTCAAAATACACTACAAACAACCAAGACGTTTAAAGAAACGTATTTATTAAACTTATAGATTCATTTCGTTATTCTAGAATAATTCAAACATAATATGTTTTACGAAAATTTCAAACTAAATTAATAATGGGTTTTTAATGGAACTTTTTTTATTATGTTATGAATAAAGACATTAAATTTTATGTCATATAACATTTATTACAATAATAATAACCAACAACAACTTGGGTTGGTTACTTGAAGACTACGCAGAAAATAAAAATCAATATGATACCATATTGATTTGAGATTTTTCAGAAAATGTTTTATAAAATTTGACCGTTAGGAAATTATTTCTGTTCCAGAAAAATCTAGCGAGATTTAAATTTAATGAATCTTGTCATTCAATCAAATCTGAGATGCACACAGAGTACAACTAGTTGTTTTATATAAATGTACACAATTAGAAGGATTGTTACCAATAGTTATTATTAGTATCAATGTTTAGGATTATAAAGTAAAGTATGTATATATGATTAGTGTAAAAAAATACTATCAAAATTGTATAGAGGAAATGACTTATATAAAAATTGGAATGTCGGGTAGGCTAGGTCGGTTGCAGTGTTGGCACTATATGATAAATAAGGAATACACATTTTTAAATTTATATCTAATTTTACTAAATTTTATATTTAAATACATTAAAAGTGTCAGATTAGATTTTATGCGATGTGGTTGTATGTTAGGATTTTAATTTTGTTATAAATGACAGTCATATAGAGTACGTATATATTGTACGCTATTGCGTGCGCGTATGCGTACATTTCACGGTAATAGTATAACGCTCTCATATGGCGTTTTAGTCTAATGCTAAGTACGCATTCAGTTCGATCAAGGCATAAATCTTGTGCTTTCTATTAACAATTTCGTTATATTTTAATTTCAAACGATTATACTCAAAGCATCTACGAAGTGTTTTCTTCTATTTTTCTAGTTTCAAAAATTGAGCACAATATCGTTCCTTTTGCGATTATATCAGATAATTTAGACGAAGATTTATCCCGATGTTAAACAAACCGTACACAATCAATATGAGTCTTTGGTTATTCAAACGTACAATACGAAAAATTACGAATAAATAATAAAATATAGACGTATACGCCATGTCTACGATTAAATATTTAACAATTGCATGTAAATATTATAATTTTTCTACACAAAAATAAAGAAAACGCCCCACACTCGAGGCCTCACATAGATTATTAAGCTACAATTAATCACATGCAGTAATGGATATTTTAAAATGCTCGAATTTGCTTTTAATGTGTTTTATTTACTGTACGATTGCAATAAACATAATTACATAAATGTATATTTAAAAAAAAAAGTATAAAATCGTGCTACATTGTGATAATAGTTATAATCTTAATTAAAAGTGTGCTTAGTGATAAATTAATAAATCATTATAAAATTTTATATACCTAATAATAAAATACAAAAGTATAAAAAATCTTAGGATATAATTTAAAATATACAAATATCTATTAAATAATTTTTAAATTATATAAAATTTCGCAAAACAAGATTAGATCCTGCGATCTTGAGAAAGAAGGAATCCTTTCCTTACGAAGACTCGTTTTTAATACATGAGTACACTTTTAAGACTTATAAACAATTTAATACACAAGGCTGACTCTAAAATTTCGACAAAAAATAATTGTATTGAATTTTCGTCGAAAATTAATTTCTTGTCGTAATTAATTTAGTCGTATTTAATTCCTAATAAGGAACAGTCGTCCGCAATACAATCTGTAGTGTGGAATAAAAAAAATTGATATGAAAATTTTTGCTAAGCGATAAACACCTATAATGTTTACGGAAAAAATTCAAACTAACTACGCGATTATATTTAACTAAGCCTAAAATGGCACGTATAAGAGCTTCCAGCGCACAAACAGTCCGACAACCCATCTATATTATATGTGAGGCTACAGTCGTACCACGATGACATATGTACCATAAGCTATAAGATAAAACACACACTATAAAAAAATTAAACTTTGATAATTTGAATACTTATTTCTTATACAAAAAAATCGCGCATATGTATGTGCTTTTATTACGGAATATAAAAACAAGAAAACTAAATTAAGCTATAATATTACTTCTAAATCAGTCTAATATTTGTCGAATATCCTAAGCTAAAAAATTGTATAAAGTCTAGCTGTTTATATTTCTACATCCTCACTATAGCCGGTACGACTCGAGCCTTATATCCTGTTATTGCAAATTAAATGTTTTATATATTAAATAAATTTGTGCGCGACGGACTATTCACTTAGTTTATATACATTCGTTATTGCACTGGAAAGTTCTGAATCGAAAATCCGTGAATTAATCAAATTATCAAATCGTTGACTATTGAAAGCCGCTTTGTGAACTAACGATAAGTCAAAAACACAATAAAACAATCGCTTCTATGTACAACTTCTTCATCATATTACGAATATTTCGCAAAATAATCTTAATGGCAATTCTATGTGAAGATATATTTATTGACATTTTTATAATGCTCTGAATAAACAAGAATTATTTATTATTATATATGACACAACCTATTACATAATACTGTCATTAGAGATGGAGAAAATAATATACATATAATATATGTAATAAAATTACCGATTACATATAACTATATCATATATTTTTCAAGATTGATTTCGGCTGTCGTGTATTAATAAATTTATTTGTATTAATATTATAAATATCCGTCACAAGAATCGCCGTGATGTACACCGAACGTAACCTCACATCATAATTGACGAACCACTAAAAAGCAGTCTTCACGTTTATATATCATTATTACGAGTTACAACACTAGACGTTACAATAAAAATACTGGACCATTAACTTGATTTTGTAGGAATTACGAATATTTAACACTATCGTGTACACCGCTTTATTAAGGGTAGATGGAAATTTTTTAAAAAATTGTAAAACTATGTGTATTTTATTTACTTTGCTTTTTTTAAGATATTCGATAATTTTTAATAATACTGTGATACGGTGATTTTTTTTTTTTTTGAATATTATTCAAAATCTTGATAATTCCATGTAAATGTGTTTTTTTTAGAATGTACACATTAATATCGTTCCCATATTCAAAAAAAACGAATCGATTTTGAATATAGAAACCGAAACTTTAGAGTCACTGTAGAGTCAGTTTTATGTTGTACATTATACATATAAATGTAGTGTTGCTTCATTTCAAATATTTTCCACCTACCCTTTTCACTTATCATAGACACATTTTACAAATAGATACAAAACAATTAATATCGTTAATTTTTCAGAACAATTTCCTGATTTCAGTACAAAAAAAAAAACTATTAATTTTTAGGGTAGAATAATATTTTCTTTTTGACGACGAAATTACAAGGGTTATGGGATTCGTTACAGTTTGGTAAGATTACTTTATTGGTAAGATATCTATAATCAACTTCTCCCCCAGAGAGAAGATCAAGTCTTCCCCATAAGTCAAAATGTCATGTATTATATAGCCTCATTTACTTGGTAAACAAAATAATTTATCTTCTGTTGAGTATATACTCAACTCCTAATAGTTCCAAGTTCATACTGACTCATCATCTCTATATTATTTTTAAAAAAATTTAAACTTTTCATTTCTGGGTAACGTTAGGTAGGTCTAGACATAGGAGTATTAGAGTATATTTTAGAATAAATTTTATGTAATACATCGTTCTACGTTTACTCAAAAATTTCTTATTATCTAAATATGTTAATATTTAACGTCATACAACAATATCAGTGATATGATAGAAAAAATTAAGACGGTTTCGCTTAATCTAAGCACGGCGGTATAAAAATACTGTGCCGCTTGTCAAATTTCAAAATCTAGTAATAGGCATTTTCACTGTCAATTTTCTTAGCTTCTTTTTTATGAATTTAAATGTATGTCAAACGAGATATTCACCAATCTTTCGTTACTATTACAAGCGCCTTTGATGCAATGGGAGTACAAACTACATCTAGGGCAAATATACCATTTTACATATAAATTATTGAATGTAGAAATATTTTAGTAATAACTTATATATAGGTATAAACTGAGCAAATCGGCACATACCAATTTTTAAATCGACCGAAAATTGTTTAGAAGAACGTAAAAAAGCAATCTTACCAAACAAACAAACAAACATAGATCGTATCATATATCGAATAACGCACACAACCACATTATTTCATAAGAGATAAAGCATTAGACATATTCCAGCGTGAAGTATATACATTCAATATAACCGACTCTAATTAAAATGTCCAATACATGTTTCAGTACGTAAGTAATATCAATCGTTGAATTGTAGACGAAGCTTGAAGAGAATTTCCGGTCATAATTGGTATTAAGTTTTAGTACATGTTCAAAGAGTACTAATTTTTTTATTTAGAAACTAAATTGGTTAATTTTGATGATTTTGATATATTTTTCTGTATGTTTGTAAATTTAAGTTTGTATATGAATATATTTTATTATTCTTTAATTGAAAATCTATTATCTGAAATTTTATTTAGTGAAACACTATTTTTCCTTACTTGTAAACGGGAGTAAATTACACAGAGTGCATATGTAAACCATCCCCGGCTATTAGAAATAATGCCAAATTACAGAAGTGAAGATTAACATATAAACCTTGGAGAAATCAGGAAGTATTTAATTTCATTTTATTGTACCAATTTAGGCGTTATGTATCATAACATAACATTAGTAATTCCATCTACAATTCACCGACAAACCAAATTGTTACAATATCTACAACATTCTATCACCCAAATAACTTCAGACATAAGCAAATACACTTCGCTTAGAGACAGCTGCTGTAAAGTACTAAAGGAATCTTAATCTTTATCACACGTTATTATTACAATGTGTAATTCATCCAATGTTTTGGTTCGTCTCTGTTACATTGAGACCGGCACCAACATTGGACAATATCATTGGTCTACGATATTGTCCTAGGCAAATGTATGTTCCAACGTCAAAATAGTTAAAGCTATTATAGAATATAGCGGTTTCTGGAAACTGAATCAAATCGGCTAATAGGAAATTTGCACCAAATAAAGGAGTCCCTCGATATTTACCGCACAACGCACTGAGTATTCTGTTCGTAACAATTAACAATTATGCGTTCGTTTATACGATTCCGCTTGCAGTTTACATCGCCCTGTAAACAAAACGAAAATATAATTATTTTTTGTTATTATATAGTATTTTTTTTTAATATAATAATAACATATATCAAAATAAAAATAAATAAAATATAGTCTATCTTTCAAGTTGGATCAAACTGCACACGGTGTGCAAATTTGATTAAAATCGGTTAAGTAGTTTAGAAGTACATCGCGAACAAACAACGTGACGTGTAATTTATATACGAGTATATTAAGATTATATTATTTTTAGTTCTATAACACATGTATTGCAGGTCTTGTCAGGTGAGCCTTTTTTATGCAACTGGCAAACAAGCGTACGGCTCATCCGATGATAAGCAATGACCATAGGTTATAGACGCTTGCAAAACCAGAAGCATCGCAAGCGCGTTGCCGACCCTATTCCCAATACTCCACAGGAGCTCTGGTCACCACAGGAACACAATACTGCTTCAAAACAGTATTATTTAGCTGTGATCTTCTAGAAGGTCGAGGTACTTCCCCAGTCGCGCTGCTCCAGATTTTGAGCAGGAAATTCCCCGCTGTGCCCTACCCCAGTTAAAGCCCTACGCTCAAGAGTAGCGCACGAAACGTACCGGTTCAGCTGTCGGGCGGTGCGGGGTGCGCGGGGCCCCCGTCCCCCCCGTCCCCCGCGGGCCGGGGGCCGGGGCTGCCGAGCTGCGGGGGCAGGGCCTGCGCGTAGGCCGCGAGCGCGCAGTAGGCCGCCAGCAGCGCGTGCGGCGCGTGCGCGGGCTCGTGCGCGGCGGGCGGCGCAACGCGCGCGTGCGCGTTGAGCGCGCTGCAGCAGTACAGGTCGGCGCCGCTCTCGCGCGGCGCGCAGTCGGCGCCCGGCTCCGCCACGCGCGGGTTGCGCACGCCGCCGCACGCCGCGCTCAGCGAGCAGAACGTGAGCGCGCGCCAGCCGCCGTACCTGGGGAGCGTATATATATGTGACTAACTAGAAAAACATTATTTGCTATCGCTTTACTTGGACACTAGGAGACTCATGGTTAGAAACACACACATATCAGCCTATCGCAGTCCACTGCTGGACGTAGGCCTCCACAAGTTCGCACCAAAAATGGCGTGAACTTATGTTTTTTGCCCATAGTCACCACGCTGGGCATGCCTATCGGTGACCCCAGGGTGTCAACCCTTGTCGCACCGAAGACGCTGTTGCCATCTTCGGCCTGTGTATTTCAAAGCCAGCAGTTGGGTGGATATCACGCCATCGGTTGGCTTTTTAAGTTCCAAGGTGGTAGTGGAACTGTTTTTCCTTGATCGCCTCTTACGACACACACGGGAAAAGAGGGAGTGGCTATATTCTTTGCTGCCATTAACTACACAGGCAGCTTGCAAATGCAAATATTTGGATACTCTATACATTAGTTTTACTTAAATTTAGATTTAACTTAAATGACATAGAAACTGATAAACCGTAACTAACCTCTGAACTAACAAATAACTACTATTGACCGTGTACTTTGAAAGCTATACTTTTCAATTGTTAATAGACAATTTTAGACTAACAAGAAAAACAAAATAGTACGTGCGTACAAAGTACACGTGCCAGAATTGAAACTTCTTTGAGAAACTAAAAAATAAATAAATAATTAAAAACTAATTGAAAACTAAGGTGAAGCAGAACACGAGGCGGGTGACGCCTGTACCGGACGAAGTAGGCGGTATCATAATTAAAAAACGTTGCACATCAAAACGTCGCACATCTTCGTGACGTTAAATCCGTAAAAAATCTTATCCTCATGCGCCTAAAGAAGTTTCACTTTAATAATTAACCTCAGTTATTTAGTTAATGTGTTACCAACTAAATAACTGAGATTAATTATTGAATTTTGTACATGTTCTGAGATGTTGAACCCTAAAAACAAATATTTTTACAACAACAAATATGGCGGGTATTGAAAACTGAACCCTGAATGTGCATCAAAACTACTATAATCAACATTGATGAATCTTTCATTAAAACAATAGAGCAGTCTGTAGTTAACCTCAGTTAACAAAATACGACCCTTATTTATTTGGAATCAGTAAAGGTTAACTTTTTTCTAACCCCTATTCAAAAACCTAAATCACAATACTCACTTATCTATAACCACAACAGGACCATTCTTGTACTCCATCTGGCAGCCCGCCACAAACTCCATCAACGCAAACGAGTCCCGGTAGGGCGCTATGAGCCGATCCAACGCCTCTTCCCTCTGACTCTCACTGCTGGCCTGCCGCACTGCCCTCACAAACTCATTGTCATCGGGCCTACCCGCACTGTACTCAGTAGTGTCACCTTGCAACCAACCACTGCACTTAATAAACTTAACACTTAATTGATAGTCGTCCTGTAAAGAATGAACACTGACATTGGTAACTTCTATAATTCTATCAGAGGTGACGTTGGGAACACTTTTCACTTTTTCGAATGTATACACTGGCCTTCTCAATTCGGCTTCTTCTTCGACGGTTAAAGAGGGGGCTATTGGGGGAGGGGGTGGTGCCGTGTCAGGAGGTGAACCAGCGGTCCTCGACCCCCAATCAGGAAACTTGAATTTCGTGGGTGAGCCGAGCTTAAAGTTTTTCAATGACATTTTTGATGGGCTTCTAGGAGATTTTGGTCCATTCTTCTTTTCAGATAACGATGAAAATAAATCGCCATTCGCTATTGACTTTCGGGCTGAAAGATCTCTGCTTCCGCTAAGTCGTTCTAATCTTAATTCTGTTCTATCAAACCGGTACGCTGGTTCTGTTTCGTTTACTGGCGAACTATTTTCAGGTATAAGGCATTCATCATCTGCACACTCGCTACCGTCCTGCCTCCTGTATCCATTCGTTTCCGGCGTCGGTGGAACTTGATTTTGAACTTCTCTTTCCGATCTTCTATATGCCACGTATGTATCTTTTGAAACGAAGCTCGCCCTAAAATTTGCCACAAACAATTCCTTTTCGTCTTCCGTAGGCCAAAACACGTCGCATTCCTGTAAGAGATAAATTTTATAACTAGGTTTGTTTAGATTTCGACTAGCCCGTTGGCGCAGTTTGTAGTGGCCCTGCTTTCTGTTCCGTGGGTTGCGGGTACTAAATCTGGGTTTGTATTTATATGTATATAAAAAAAAATAGTTCTAACAGTTGGATGTTACCTGTAACACTAGCATTTAGTTGCTTATCATAGAAACAAACGACCGTGTGTGTATGTTATAAAATATTTATTTATAGAAAAACATAGAAAATCAAGATTCAGTAAGTAAGAACTGATTGTTCTATTTATTGGATTTCTATAAATCAGGCCCACGACTGGCATATAAAATATAAAATATAGCCTCAATCCGTCGAAACTGAAGAATAATGTTGAATCAATCAAGGATCAGACTCACGGAGTCTATTAGAGTATAAATATAGCAACATACCCTACATCTGGTCAGTGTATACATATGCATGTGTTTGAACTGAACAAACATGTGTGTGTGCTATCAGATCACATTATATTCACGTGTGTGTGTATCACGCTACCATAAATCATCCAGCATGGCGCCTGTGACGTCGGTGTGCCTGTACAGGTAGGTTCGAGCGCGGGTCCGAGTGTGTCGCTGTGTGCGTGCGCGTGTGCGTGTGCATGTGCATGTGCGTGTGCGTGTGCGTGTGCGTGTGCGTGTGCGTGTGCGTGTGCGTGTGCGTGTGCGTGTGCGTGTGCGTGTGCGTGTGCGTGTGCGTGTGCGTGTGCGTGTGCGTGTGCGTGTGCGTGTGCGTGTGTGAGCACTCACGGGGTCGGGCGGCGCGCGCGCCAGCAGCAGCACGAGCTGCGCCGTGTGGTCCCACAGCAGGCGCCACAGCTCGGGCGCGCGCCCCGGGTGCTGCGCCACTGCATATTGTGTGTGTCAGTGTGTGTGCGTGTGCGGGTGTGAGCACTCACGGGGTCGGGCGGCGCGCGCGCCAGCAGCAGCACGAGCTGCGCCGTGTGGTCCCACAGCAGGCGCCACAGCTCGGGCGCGCGCCCCGGGTGCTGCGCCACTGCATATTGTGTGTGTCAGTGTGTGTGCGTGTGCGGGTGTGAGCACTCACGGGGTCGGGCGGCGCGCGCGCCAGCAGCAGCACGAGCTGCGCCGTGTGGTCCCACAGCAGGCGCCACAGCTCGGGCGCGCGCCCCGGGTGCTGCGCCACTGCATATTGTGTGTGTCAGTGTGTGTGCGTGTGCGGGTGTGAGCACTCACGGGGTCGGGCGGCGCGCGCGCCAGCAGCAGCACGAGCTGCGCCGTGTGGTCCCACAGCAGGCGCCACAGCTCGGGCGCGCGCCCCGGGTGCTGCGCCACTGCATATTGTGTGTGTCAGTGTGTGTGCGTGTGCGGGTGTGAGCACTCACGGGGTCGGGCGGCGCGCGCGCCAGCAGCAGCACGAGCTGCGCCGTGTGGTCCCACAGCAGGCGCCACAGCTCGGGCGCGCGCCCCGGGTGCTGCGCCACTGCATATTGTGTGTGTCAGTGTGTCAGTGTGTCAGTGTGTGAGCACTCACGGGGTCGGGCGGCGCGCGCGCCAGCAGCAGCACGAGCTGCGCCGTGTGGTCCCACAGCAGGCGCCACAGCTCGGGCGCGCGCCCCGGGTGCTGCGCCACTGCATATTGTGTGTGTCAGTGTGTGTGCGTGTGCGGGTGTGAGCACTCACGGGGTCGGGCGGCGCGCGCGCCAGCAGCAGCACGAGCTGCGCCGTGTGGTCCCACAGCAGGCGCCACAGCTCGGGCGCGCGCCCCGGGTGCTGCGCCACTGCATATTGTGTGTGTCAGTGTGTCAGTGTGTCAGTGTGTGAGCACTCACGGGGTCGGGCGGCGCGCGCGCCAGCAGCAGCACGAGCTGCGCCGTGTGGTCCCACAGCAGGCGCCACAGCTCGGGCGCGCGCCCCGGGTGCTGCGCCACTGCATATTGTGTGTGTCAGTGTGTGTGCGTGTGCGTGTGTGAGCACTCACGGGGTCGGGCGGCGCGCGCGCCAGCAGCAGCACGAGCTGCGCCGTGTGGTCCCACAGCAGGCGCCACAGCTCGGGCGCGCGCCCCGGGTGCTGCGCCACTGCATATTGTGTGTGTCAGTGTGTGTGCGTGTGCGGGTGTGAGCACTCACGGGGTCGGGCGGCGCGCGCGCCAGCAGCAGCACGAGCTGCGCCGCGTGGTCCCACAGCAGGCGCCACAGCTCGGGCGCGCGCCCCGGGTGCTGCGCCACTGCATATTGTGTGTGTCAGTGTGTCAGTGTGTCAGTGTGTGAGCACTCACGGGGTCGGGCGGCGCGGGCGCCAGCAGCAGCACGAGCTGCGCCGTGTGGTCCCACAGCAGGCGCCACAGCTCGGGCGCGCGCCCCGGGTGCTGCGCCACTGCATATTGTGTGTGTCAGTGTGTCAGTGTGTCAGTGTGTGAGCACTCACGGGGTCGGGCGGCGCGCGCGCCAGCAGCAGCACGAGCTGCGCCGTGTGGTCCCACAGCAGGCGCCACAGCTCGGGCGCGCGCCCCGGGTGCTGCGCCACTGCATATTGTGTGTGTCAGTGTGTGTGCGTGTGCGGGTGTGAGCACTCACGGGGTCGGGCGGCGCGCGCGCCAGCAGCAGCACGAGCTGCGCCGTGTGGTCCCACAGCAGGCGCCACAGCTCGGGCGCGCGCCCCGGGTGCTGCGCCACTGCATATTGTGTGTGTCAGTGTGTCAGTGTGTCAGTGTGTGAGCACTCACGGGGTCGGGCGGCGCGCGCGCCAGCAGCAGCACGAGCTGCGCCGTGTGGTCCCACAGCAGGCGCCACAGCTCGGGCGCGCGCCCCGGGTGCTGCGCCACTGCATATTGTGTGTGTCAGTGTGTCAGTGTGTCAGTGTGTGAGCACTCACGGGGTCGGGCGGCGCGCGCGCCAGCAGCAGCACGAGCTGCGCCGTGTGGTCCCACAGCAGGCGCCACAGCTCGGGCGCGCGCCCCGGGTGCTGCGCCACTGCATATTGTGTGTGTCAGTGTGTCAGTGTGTCAGTGTGTGAGCACTCACGGGGTCGGGCGGCGCGCGCGCCAGCAGCAGCACGAGCTGCGCCGTGTGGTCCCACAGCAGGCGCCACAGCTCGGGCGCGCGCCCCGGGTGCTGCGCCACTGCATATTGTGTGTGTCAGTGTGTGTGCGTGTGCGGGTGTGAGCACTCACGGGGTCGGGCGGCGCGCGCGCCAGCAGCAGCACGAGCTGCGCCGTGTGGTCCCACAGCAGGCGCCACAGCTCGGGCGCGCGCCCCGGGTGCTGCGCCACTGCATATTGTGTGTGTCAGTGTGTCAGTGTGTCAGTGTGTGAGCACTCACGGGGTCGGGCGGCGCGCGCGCCAGCAGCAGCACGAGCTGCGCCGTGTGGTCCCACAGCAGGCGCCACAGCTCGGGCGCGCGCCCCGGGTGCTGCGCCACTGCATATTGTGTGTGTCAGTGTGTCAGTGTGTCAGTGTGTGAGCACTCACGGGGTCGGGCGGCGCGCGCGCCAGCAGCAGCACGAGCTGCGCCGTGTGGTCCCACAGCAGGCGCCACAGCTCGGGCGCGCGCCCCGGGTGCTGCGCCACTGCATATTGTGTGTGTCAGTGTGTCAGTGTGTCAGTGTGTGAGCACTCACGGGGTCGGGCGGCGCGCGCGCCAGCAGCAGCACGAGCTGCGCCGTGTGGTCCCACAGCAGGCGCCACAGCTCGGGCGCGCGCCCCGGGTGCTGCGCCACTGCATATTGTGTGTGTCAGTGTGTGTGCGTGTGCGGGTGTGAGCACTCACGGGGTCGGGCGGCGCGCGCGCCAGCAGCAGCACGAGCTGCGCCGTGTGGTCCCACAGCAGGCGCCACAGCTCGGGCGCGCGCCCCGGGTGCTGCGCCACTGCATATTGTGTGTGTCAGTGTGTGTGCGTGTGCGGGTGTGAGCACTCACGGGGTCGGGCGGCGCGCGCGCCAGCAGCAGCACGAGCTGCGCCGTGTGGTCCCACAGCAGGCGCCACAGCTCGGGCACGCGCCCCGGGTGCTGCGCCACTGCATATTGTGTGTGTCAGTGTGTCAGTGTGTCAGTGTGTGAGCACTCACGGGGTCGGGCGGCGCGCGCGCCAGCAGCAGCACGAGCTGCGCCGTGTGGTCCCACAGCAGGCGCCACAGCTCGGGCGCGCGCCCCGGGTGCTGCGCCACTGCATATTGTGTGTGTCAGTGTGTGTGCGTGTGCGGGTGTGAGCACTCACGGGGTCGGGCGGCGCGCGCGCCAGCAGCAGCACGAGCTGCGCCGTGTGGTCCCACAGCAGGCGCCACAGCTCGGGCGCGCGCCCCGGGTGCTGCGCCACTGCATATTGTGTGTGTCAGTGTGTGTGCGTGTGCGGGTGTGAGCACTCACGGGGTCGGGCGGCGCGCGCGCCAGCAGCAGCACGAGCTGCGCCGTGTGGTCCCACAGCAGGCGCCACAGCTCGGGCACGCGCCCCGGGTGCTGCGCCACTGCATATTGTGTGTGTCAGTGTGTCAGTGTGTCAGTGTGTGAGCACTCACGGGGTCGGGCGGCGCGCGCGCCAGCAGCAGCACGAGCTGCGCCGTGTGGTCCCACAGCAGGCGCCACAGCTCGGGCGCGCGCCCCGGGTGCTGCGCCACTGCATATTGTGTGTGTCAGTGTGTCAGTGTGTCAGTGTGTGAGCACTCACGGGGTCGGGCGGCGCGCGCGCCAGCAGCAGCACGAGCTGCGCCGTGTGGTCCCACAGCAGGCGCCACAGCTCGGGCGCGCGCCCCGGGTGCTGCGCCACTGCATATTGTGTGTGTCAGTGTGTGTGCGTGTGCGGGTGTGAGCACTCACGGGGTCGGGCGGCGCGCGCGCCAGCAGCAGCACGAGCTGCGCCGTGTGGTCCCACAGCAGGCGCCACAGCTCGGGCGCGCGCCCCGGGTGCTGCGCCACTGCATATTGTGTGTGTCAGTGTGTCAGTGTGTCAGTGTGTGAGCACTCACGGGGTCGGGCGGCGCGCGCGCCAGCAGCAGCACGAGCTGCGCCGTGTGGTCCCACAGCAGGCGCCACAGCTCGGGCGCGCGCCCCGGGTGCTGCGCCACTGCATATTGTGTGTGTCAGTGTGTCAGTGTGTCAGTGTGTGAGCACTCACGGGGTCGGGCGGCGCGCGCGCCAGCAGCAGCACGAGCTGCGCCGTGTGGTCCCACAGCAGGCGCCACAGCTCGGGCGCGCGCCCCGGGTGCTGCGCCACTGCATATTGTGTGTGTCAGTGTGTGTGCGTGTGCGGGTGTGAGCACTCACGGGGTCGGGCGGCGCGCGCGCCAGCAGCAGCACGAGCTGCGCCGTGTGGTCCCACAGCAGGCGCCACAGCTCGGGCGCGCGCCCCGGGTGCTGCGCCACTGCATATTGTGTGTGTCAGTGTGTCAGTGTGTCAGTGTGTGAGCACTCACGGGGTCGGGCGGCGCGCGCGCCAGCAGCAGCACGAGCTGCGCCGTGTGGTCCCACAGCAGGCGCCACAGCTCGGGCGCGCGCCCCGGGTGCTGCGCCACTGCATATTGTGTGTGTCAGTGTGTCAGTGTGTCAGTGTGTGAGCACTCACGGGGTCGGGCGGCGCGCGCGCCAGCAGCAGCACGAGCTGCGCCGTGTGGTCCCACAGCAGGCGCCACAGCTCGGGCGCGCGCCCCGGGTGCTGCGCCACTGCATATTGTGTGTGTCAGTGTGTCAGTGTGTCAGTGTGTGAGCACTCACGGGGTCGGGCGGCGCGCGCGCCAGCAGCAGCACGAGCTGCGCCGTGTGGTCCCACAGCAGGCGCCACAGCTCGGGCGCGCGCCCCGGGTGCTGCGCCACTGCATATTGTGTGTGTCAGTGTGTCAGTGTGTCAGTGTGTGAGCACTCACGGGGTCGGGCGGCGCGCGCGCCAGCAGCAGCACGAGCTGCGCCGTGTGGTCCCACAGCAGGCGCCACAGCTCGGGCGCGCGCCCCGGGTGCTGCGCCACTGCATATTGTGTGTGTCAGTGTGTGTGCGTGTGCGGGTGTGAGCACTCACGGGGTCGGGCGGCGCGCGCGCCAGCAGCAGCACGAGCTGCGCCGTGTGGTCCCACAGCAGGCGCCACAGCTCGGGCGCGCGCCCCGGGTGCTGCGCCACTGCATATTGTGTGTGTCAGTGTGTCAGTGTGTCAGTGTGTGAGCACTCACGGGGTCGGGCGGCGCGCGCGCCAGCAGCAGCACGAGCTGCGCCGTGTGGTCCCACAGCAGGCGCCACAGCTCGGGCGCGCGCCCCGGGTGCTGCGCCACTGCATATTGTGTGTGTCAGTGTGTCAGTGTGTCAGTGTGTGAGCACTCACGGGGTCGGGCGGCGCGCGCGCCAGCAGCAGCACGAGCTGCGCCGTGTGGTCCCACAGCAGGCGCCACAGCTCGGGCGCGCGCCCCGGGTGCTGCGCCACTGCATATTGTGTGTGTCAGTGTGTCAGTGTGTCAGTGTGTGAGCACTCACGGGGTCGGGCGGCGCGCGCGCCAGCAGCAGCACGAGCTGCGCCGTGTGGTCCCACAGCAGGCGCCACAGCTCGGGCGCGCGCCCCGGGTGCTGCGCCACTGCATATTCACGTATACGCCGTCTACCGCAAACCCAGCTCGCATTCACATATTCGCTGCCTGGAGACACACAAAAAATTTTACATTACGACGGACAAAAAGATAACTAAAATATCATAAAGTCATCTAACTAAATACTAAAGAAGATCAACGCTAAGTAATACTGCTCTCGAGTAGTGTTGTGTTCCTGTGATGAGTAAGGAGAGGAGAAGGAGAGGTCCTAGGGAGAGTCGGCAATACGTTTGTGACGCTTCTAGTGTTGCAGACGGTCTATAAACTACGGTAATCGCTTACCATCCGGTGAGCCGTATGGGCCGTACAGGCTCACCTGATGGTAAGCGATTACCGTAGCTTATAGACGCCTGCAACACCAGAAGCATCGCAAGCGCGTTGCCGACCCAATCCTCAATCCCCCTAGGAGCTCTAGTCACCTTACTCACCAATAGGAACACAATACTGCTTGAAAACAGAAACATTTTTGTTTACCGACCTACTTGTACCATGTACTATCATATTTTTTTTTTTTTTTTTAATATTTAACAAATTAAAATTATACTTTACCTTCAACACCTGGTTTAGGTACAAGCATAACCCTAGCCGAATCCGACGGCAATATACCGCCGGGACGATTCTTATCTGCGTTATGAGCTGCGCGTGCGCACACACTTGATTCCACGCACGACCTAGTTATTAACTGCAACAAAAATCACATAACCACACTCAAACAATTTTTCCAACCAATGTCCTTATAAGGCTAGAAAACTTTATCACTTGCGAAGATTTGGTATACATCCGGCTCGACAGACCAAAATGTATCAGTCGATCCGCCATAGATACAATAGCTTACAGCAACACACATAGTTAACAATTTCTTTTATGACTTACTAATCTCGCTATAGTGCTTGCTTCTGAAAAAAAAATAATTAAATCATTATTGTACTTACCTGAAATTGTTTTTCTAACAAATTAACAGGAGGTGGACCTTGATACACTTGATGCCTATTCGATAATGAACGCATCCGTTCCAGCAAAGCATAATTTTCTGCCCTATTGACCCTATTAACAAAAAAAAATTTTTTTTTAACATGAATTAAATCAATAGATACAAACAAAAATGTACCAGCTAAGGATGGGTGGTGAAACCTCCATAATTAAACCAAGTTACTTGTTCACTGGGTTAATATAATATGGCTTAGATGCAGAGAGCTTATAACGTCAAAAGAACGAAGTAAAACCATTTTATGTTTTAAAGTTATGTGAAAAAAGATAGACAGACGTAAAGTAGGAAATACAGATAAATATTAATTTCATTCTAGTTGTGAACCTCACCTCCGCATTTCCTCTTTTTCCTGTTCATTCATACTATTGTACGCTTGCATTTTCTTATTGTACGTGTCAGTCGCGCGAGGCGCCAAATCGTACACCCCTTCCATTTCCTCCCCATTAACTAAACCATCCTTCTCTTGATTATCCATACTGGATGATTTACTCTCACTGTTTAATTCATCCGTTTTTATTGAGATCTGACTTCCATTTTCAACTATTTGATTTTCGCTGCAGTCATTCGATCTTATACTTGTAGCGTCATTATCCAGACCATTCCTTATGTCGTTTAAGCTCTTTTGTTTCGGAGGGTTTTGGTCCATAACGGCTAGTTCCTCTTCCGAAATAGGTTCTAGAAGTTTCACGAGATATTCTCTAGCTTTCGCAAATTCGACTTCAGTGTTGCCAGATCGTACATATTCAAGTAAAGCGTCGTGTACGAACACGTATTGTTCCTCTGTCTGTACGAGGTAGTTTCTCTGTGTGCGCGCTCTGCATAAAAACCCGAGTGGAGATAGCGTGCCTGTCAGCTTTAATTGGTTTAATTGTGCGTCTATTACTATGTACGTTCCTGTTCGACCCACGCCGGCACTGTAAAAAATCGACATGTTATTTTAAGTATGATAATTAATCTAACATTTGGCTAAAACGAAACACTTTTTAAATGATTTTTCACATAACACTGTTTTTCCTCGAACACGCGCCGCACACACGCACGCACGAACGCACGTATGCACGCACGCACGCACACACACCTGCAATGCACGAGCACGGTCCCAGGGTCTGCAGCGGCGCGTACGAAGGGCAACACGGCGAGCGGGTGGCGCGGTGTGCCGTGGTCGGGCCACACGGTGTAGTGGTACTGCACTATGTGGCGCCCGTCGCCGCTACACGAACTCGACTCACTACCCGACTCGCTTCCCTATACACATTAATAAATAATTAGTAGTAAAATATTTAGTGTCATTAATAAATGAAGAGAAGCCAAGCGGAAGATTTCGAAAAATAAAGAAAAAATGGATTGTAAAACCCTTTTGATTCTTCTATACAGACCCTACCTTCCGAATCGGATTTAGCTTCGCTTTTTAGTACAATTAATTACTTGAAACAAATATAATATTAATTTCTAAAAGGATGATTGAAAAGTGTTTTTGCAGTCTACGATATCCCGAGAATACAAGAAAACTGTAGAAAGCTAGCTTACTTCCACTAAGCTTCAAGTGTTAAATAAAAAGTTCACAAGAACTTGTCCATCCGAGAAAAAAGTTTATGATCCTTACCGATTGTATAGTACTGCGTACTCGTAGATGCCGCACGGTGTATGCAGCTCGCACGTCCTCATACAGAAGTGTGACGTGAATTCCGCCAAACTCTGCTGAACTGCCTCGCCCACCCGCGGGCCAGTACATATCGCATTTTCGCTGAAAATAAAATTTAATTATCAATAAATAACATTGCACAATCAAATGCTGAATAAATTTAGAAGAACGATTTTCGAAAAAAGTTTGGCCTGATTTCTAAGAAATAGCTTCATTTTGTCCTGATATTAGTTCAATATTTTTTGAAGTAACTACTCGTCTGTCATAGGATGCACAAAAAACTAATATGTCCGTTTTTTTAGGAACTGTAGCTAATGGATGCGTACAATACCAGAAGTACCACAAGCATGTTACCAACTTTACCCCCTGCTGTGGATCAATCTGTCTATTTGAGTAAGAGAGCTGTTGCGATCTTACACAAAATAGAAACAACAGTACATGATAGCAAGATGATTTATCTGTAATTTTCTGCAAGTTTGAGACTTTCCCAATTCGGCTGCTGATTTTGGCAAAAAAAAATCTGCTGAGCCCTAACTTCTTATTTAAACTAAGGTTAGACCAGCTTCTATTCTTCTAATCAGATTCTAAATAGATTAAGGACACTCACCCGCCCCCTCTCAACGAGGTTTGTGATCATAACTAGCGTGTGCACACGGTGTTGCCAGATCATCCGCCAGAAAGCATCCAAAGTTGCCGGAGTGGGACCTTGCGTAGCGATGTATCTGCGACGCCATACCGCCCATTCCAATTTGATTTGCCGAGGCACACCATCTGATAAAATGTTTTATATGACAAACTTACTAAAATGTCATTTGGCAACAATTTAATAATCTAGCGAACCGTAGTGAATAAAACGCACACATTTACTTTGTGACTATGTTTACACACTCATATGTACACATACACACTTTAGTAAAAAATTGTTCGGTAATTTTATTTTACGAGTCCAAAAGAGACTCAGCGTAAGTAACACAACAACAGTTACAATAGTTAAACAATAGTTAAAGTTTGTTAAAAATAGTAGTCTACAAAATTTAAGAAAAACCTTTACAAGTAAAAATAATATTATTCGTTAAAAATACTAGTCTACAAAACTTAAAAAATCTTGTACTAGAAAAAAAAATCCTAAAAATTTTTCATTGAAATCATTTGTTTTAGCGTTCCCTAAAAAACTAGTCTACAAATCTTAAAAAAAAAAAAACTTTTACTAGATACATTTGTAATTGTAACTTTCATAATTTATAAACATTGGACACTATTATTACAAGAAACTCACTTATATTGACATATACGTCGTCGAGTTCCGATTCGTCGTCACTTCGTTCACTATCAGAGTCCTCTGCTTGATCCTCCGACTCCACGATACCAGAGAACTCGATATTAAGGAAAGCAGATTCGATTCCTTCTGCTAGATTGGGTGGCGGTTTCGTTACTTTCACTGAGGGTTGCCTGTTGAATGATGAAAATATATAATGGTTTAATATTTAATTAGGAGCCAGGTTATGAATTTGTAACTGAACACAGAACATTCTCATTTTTGCTTTGTCTATTTGTAATATATTACTTTTTCTTGTTAAAATTTGGTTGTCCTCGTCCATATTTGCAATTTTTAGGTTAAAGCACTTTAAAGGAAACCATAACCGCTTGATACGGTCCCTCTTCTTGGAAAAAAATGATTATAGCAAAATAAAGTTTTATTAGTGAAATGTCAGTATTTCTCACATATTGTAAGTTTCGTAAGACCAATACGAAGCCACAGTACAGTACGGTATAGTATAGTACAATATAGTACCTGGCATACCTTTTCGGGGACATTACGCCACCTTTTTTATAACCTATTATCTATCCTATAACCTACTATCGTAAACTCATCGAACATATAGCTACCGGGTCAGCCTCGCTGTTACCGTAAACTCGAGCACATAGCTACCGGGCCGGCCTCGCGTTACCGTAAAGTCGAGCACATAGCTACCGGGTCGGCCCCGCTGTTACCGTAAAGTCGAGCACATAGCTACCGGGCCGCCTTCGCGTTACCGTAAAGTCGAGCACATAGCTACCGGGTCGGCCCCGCTGTTACCGTAAACTCGAGCACATAGCTACCGGGCCGGCCTCGCGTTACTGTAAAGTCGAGCACATAGCTACCGGGCCGGCCTCGCGTTACCGTAAAGTCGAGCACATAGCTACCGGGCCGGCTTCGCTGCTACCGTAAACTCGAGCACATCTACCGGGCCGGCCTCGCGTTACCGTAAAGTGGAGCACATAGCTACCGGGCCGGCTTCGCTGCTACCGTAAACTCGAGCACATAGCTACCGGGCCGGCCCCGCTGTTACCGTAAAGTCGAGCACATAGCTACCGGGCCGGGCGCGCGCGCCGCTCCAGCCGGCGCTCGATGCGCGCGGCCGCGCCCCGGTCCAGCGCGGGCAGCATGCCGTCGATGAAGTTCGCGTTCACGTAGTCGCAGGCGGCGCCGCGCCCCGCGCCCACGCAGCCCGCCGCGCCGCAGCGCCCGCCCGCCGACACGCACACGCGCGAGTGGTCGTCTGCGGGGAGCACGCGCGGCATTATGTACTGTGTGGCTACAGGCGCTTGCTGTGCGTGCGTGTGCGTGTGCGCGCGTGATGAGAGGTTAGCTGAGGTAGAACACAGCAGGAAATTTCCTGCTCAAAATACGGAGCAGACCTACTGGGGTAGTTCCTCGACCTTACAGAAGATCACGTCTATATTCTAATTTTTTGGAATAGTCCTAAATAGTAAACAAATATGGCGTACTTCCGACCACAGACAATGGAGTAATATTGTAAGTATAGTAAAGTGACACAAAAAGCAAATGACTGAACAATATTAACAAGCCATAGACGAATATAAAATTCATTTTATGTTCAAATATTTAACGCTAACATATGCTAAAATTATTTCAAAACCTAATAATATATTGAATATTTTTGCTAAAAATTAGTAGAGGTACAGAATTACGAAAAAAAAAATATATATTAATCGAGCATCGAGCATAAAAGGCAACAAATTTATATTTCGTTTATGTAAAATGGCCGGTAAAAAAGACGTCAAAATAAAATTTACAACAAAATAGGGCCGCCTGTGTCTAGAAAAAAAGTCGACCCTATTAGTATTATTGTATTCACTATAAATATAAAGCCTTGCGCCGGCGGCACACTCTCTATAACATGTAAACAAAAGGATTGATAACACTGTTGCTCACGTAGCTCTCATTGGTTAATCCTAAGTCTCATACTAAAGTCCCACAAAATTTTCCTGTGAACTACAATAAACTTTTATGGCAATGCTATGTGATATACTTTTATATTATATGGGATAGCGTTAAAAATGTTCAGAGTGAAATTGATATTCAGAAGTATTCATAATATAAAATAAAACCTTTACAATAAATACCACTATAAAATATTGACATTTATAATATTTTGTCACCATATTTTACGCTCAACATATATAATTAAAAAAAAAAAAACAATATCTAAAACATAATAACAAATTGCTTTACGGTAACATTGTTTTATAACTTACTAACAAATTATCATTCGTGAAAATTTAAAATATAAGTAAAAAACACGGCCCATTTTATCGCTCATGTCGTTCATTCTCTTATACTCATTCACCTCTAAAAATATTATGACCACATCCCTATTTGCGTCATAAAAAAAGATATTAGCAAATCTCATTTTCGAAAATATTAATTATCTGTACGCTCGAAATCTGTATTTAAATAATTTTTATGTGTTTAAAATGATAAATTGATATTTGTTTTTAGTGAAATAAATAGTAAATGGAGTTTTACAAGTGTCCGTAAGCTAATGTGTTGTGAAAGTGAGTGATAAATGCGGAAAAAACGAGAATTTCGATTGACAGGGGTTTGTTTACCAAATAAGACTCTTCCAAAAAAACGGAATATAAATAATATTGTTTTCGAGTGCATGATGAGAAGTAGTCAATTACATTTTTTTTATTAAAAAAAGTTTTAGCAAATTTTAATTATAATGGTACATGCAAAGTTGAAGATACCAAAATCTGAAAGTGTTCCTTAGTTTTAGTTAGGAACAAAATTAACATTCTGTATTGTTTACCAAAACTATAAATACAATAGTAATACAAAGTGAAATCAACAAACCGAAAATTTCTCTCATATCTATCTAAAAATACGGCATAATCAATCGATTTGACCTCACACAATAAATACTGATTAATTTGAGAATTTGATATCTATTAATACATACATGCGGTGATATTTAGATAACGATTTTTCAGTCTGTTCTCTGGTCTATAGCTGTGGTGACTCGTATGTCCCAGCGCAGCTGATTTCGCAACTACGATTTCGTATTCTTTGCTGGAATCAAATATTAACAATATTAATTAAAAATAGAACTTGACATTATTTATTTTATATTGATACAATTTTTGCTGGAAGAGGGAATGTATATTGTTTTAGAAGAAAGATGGCTGAGCTACTGACTTTCTACCCATATTCTATCTACTGGTTGGGGTTTTCAAAAATTGAGCTTATTAATACCTCTAGCATAAGCGAATACTTATCGCACGTCGGCCCCAATCTAGACAAAAGCCAGCTCGATTTACGTCAGGGCCGTTCAGCCGTAGACACGCATCATGCGTGTTGATTAATCGAGTTTATCCAACCAAAAAAATAATACAAAGAATTTTATTTAAAAAAAAAATTAAGGTTTTGTTACACTTTTACCACTAAAGTTCTATTTACTATTTAATATATTCTATTAAATCAAACAAACCAACTCCTGTTTAGTAGGTTTTTTTAATTACAGTTTACACTAATTGCTTTAATTGAGGCGCAATGGTCGCAGCATTGGCTTATGCTGTTGCACTGGCGGTCGCGAGTAAAATCCCCGCACATGGCATACATTTGTATTGGCCATACAAATGTTTACCGTGGTCTAGGCGCGTAGTGCTTGTGTATTGTATTTTTCTGGACCCACTGAAAAGAACTCAATGCTAGTCTGAGTTAGAGGGTCTTTGTGTGTGAGGTATTTATTAAATTGATATCGTAAAATAAGTGCACCACGAGTAAACATCAGCACTTCCAAAAGTAGGGGTTACCTTAAGGTAGAGCACAAGAAATGTCACGTACATATCTTGCTCAAAATCTGGAGCAGCCCAACTGGGGTAGTATCTCGACCTTACAGAAGAGCACAGCTAAATAATATGTTGGTGAGTAAGGTGAATCTTGAGAGGGATTGCGGGTAGGGGTCGGCAACGCGCTTGTCATGCTTTTGGTGTTGTAGACGTCTATAAGATACGGTAATCGGTTACCATCAGGTGAGCCGTACGCTCGTTAGCCGACCTAGTTCTACAGCAGGCGCACCTGAAGCCGATGTCGCCGTCGGCGTGCAGCGCGGCCACGTGCGCGGGGAAGTCGCGCGCGCGCACGAGCGGGTGCGCCGCGCCCGCCATGCGCGGGGGCCGCGCCGCGCCGCCGCCGTACGCTCGTTAGCCGACCTAGTTCTACAGCAGGCGCACCTGAAGCCGATGTCGCCGTCGGCGTGCAGCGCGGCCACGTGCGCGGGGAAGTCGCGCGCGCGCACGAGCGGGTGCGCCGCGCCCGCCATGCGCGGGGGCCGCGCCGCGCCGCCGCCGTACGCTCGTTAGCCGACCTAGTTCTACAGCAGGCGCACCTGAAGCCGATGTCGCCGTCGGCGTGCAGCGCGGCCACGTGCGCGGGGAAGTCGCGCGCGCGCACGAGCGGGTGCGCCGCGCCCGCCATGCGCGGGGGCCGCGCCGCGCCGCCGCCGTACGCTCGTTAGCCGACCTAGTTCTACAGCAGGCGCACCTGAAGCCGATGTCGCCGTCGGCGTGCAGCGCGGCCACGTGCGCGGGGAAGTCGCGCGCGCGCACGAGCGGGTGCGCCGCGCCCGCCATGCGCGGGGGCCGCGCCGCGCCGCCGCCGTACGCTCGTTAGCCGACCTAGTTCTACAGCAGGCGCACCTGAAGCCGATGTCGCCGTCGGCGTGCAGCGCGGCCACGTGCGCGGGGAAGTCGCGCGCGCGCACGAGCGGGTGCGCCGCGCCCGCCATGCGCGGGGGCCGCGCCGCGCCGCCGCCGTACGCTCGTTAGCCGACCTAGTTCTACAGCAGGCGCACCTGAAGCCGATGTCGCCGTCGGCGTGCAGCGCGGCCACGTGCGCGGGGAAGTCGCGCGCGCGCACGAGCGGGTGCGCCGCGCCCGCCATGCGCGGGGGCCGCGCCGCGCCGCCGCCGTACGCTCGTTAGCCGACCTAGTTCTACAGCAGGCGCACCTGAAGCCGATGTCGCCGTCGGCGTGCAGCGCGGCCACGTGCGCGGGGAAGTCGCGCGCGCGCACGAGCGGGTGCGCCGCGCCCGCCATGCGCGGGGGCCGCGCCGCGCCGCCGCCGTACGCTCGTTAGCCGACCTAGTTCTACAGCAGGCGCACCTGAAGCCGATGTCGCCGTCGGCGTGCAGCGCGGCCACGTGCGCGGGGAAGTCGCGCGCGCGCACGAGCGGGTGCGCCGCGCCCGCCATGCGCGGGGGCCGCGCCGCGCCGCCGCCGTACGCTCGTTAGCCGACCTAGTTCTACAGCAGGCGCACCTGAAGCCGATGTCGCCGTCGGCGTGCAGCGCGGCCACGTGCGCGGGGAAGTCGCGCGCGCGCACGAGCGGGTGCGCCGCGCCCGCCATGCGCGGGGGCCGCGCCGCGCCGCCGCCGTACGCTCGTTAGCCGACCTAGTTCTACAGCAGGCGCACCTGAAGCCGATGTCGCCGTCGGCGTGCAGCGCGGCCACGTGCGCGGGGAAGTCGCGCGCGCGCACGAGCGGGTGCGCCGCGCCCGCCATGCGCGGGGGCCGCGCCGCGCCGCCGCCGTACGCTCGTTAGCCGACCTAGTTCTACAGCAGGCGCACCTGAAGCCGATGTCGCCGTCGGCGTGCAGCGCGGCCACGTGCGCGGGGAAGTCGCGCGCGCGCACGAGCGGGTGCGCCGCGCCCGCCATGCGCGGGGGCCGCGCCGCGCCGCCGCCGTACGCTCGTTAGCCGACCTAGTTCTACAGCAGGCGCACCTGAAGCCGATGTCGCCGTCGGCGTGCAGCGCGGCCACGTGCGCGGGGAAGTCGCGCGCGCGCACGAGCGGGTGCGCCGCGCCCGCCATGCGCGGGGGCCGCGCCGCGCCGCCGCCGTACGCTCGTTAGCCGACCTAGTTCTACAGCAGGCGCACCTGAAGCCGATGTCGCCGTCGGCGTGCAGCGCGGCCACGTGCGCGGGGAAGTCGCGCGCGCGCACGAGCGGGTGCGCCGCGCCCGCCATGCGCGGGGGCCGCGCCGCGCCGCCGCCGTACGCTCGTTAGCCGACCTAGTTCTACAGCAGGCGCACCTGAAGCCGATGTCGCCGTCGGCGTGCAGCGCGGCCACGTGCGCGGGGAAGTCGCGCGCGCGCACGAGCGGGTGCGCCGCGCCCGCCATGCGCGGGGGCCGCGCCGCGCCGCCGCCGTACGCTCGTTAGCCGACCTAGTTCTACAGCAGGCGCACCTGAAGCCGATGTCGCCGTCGGCGTGCAGCGCGGCCACGTGCGCGGGGAAGTCGCGCGCGCGCACGAGCGGGTGCGCCGCGCCCGCCATGCGCGGGGGCCGCGCCGCGCCGCCGCCGTACGCTCGTTAGCCGACCTAGTTCTACAGCAGGCGCACCTGAAGCCGATGTCGCCGTCGGCGTGCAGCGCGGCCACGTGCGCGGGGAAGTCGCGCGCGCGCACGAGCGGGTGCGCCGCGCCCGCCATGCGCGGGGGCCGCGCCGCGCCGCCGCCGTACGCTCGTTAGCCGACCTAGTTCTACAGCAGGCGCACCTGAAGCCGATGTCGCCGTCGGCGTGCAGCGCGGCCACGTGCGCGGGGAAGTCGCGCGCGCGCACGAGCGGGTGCGCCGCGCCCGCCATGCGCGGGGGCCGCGCCGCGCCGCCGCCGTACGCTCGTTAGCCGACCTAGTTCTACAGCAGGCGCACCTGAAGCCGATGTCGCCGTCGGCGTGCAGCGCGGCCACGTGCGCGGGGAAGTCGCGCGCGCGCACGAGCGGGTGCGCCGCGCCCGCCATGCGCGGGGGCCGCGCCGCGCCGCCGCCGTACGCTCGTTAGCCGACCTAGTTCTACAGCAGGCGCACCTGAAGCCGATGTCGCCGTCGGCGTGCAGCGCGGCCACGTGCGCGGGGAAGTCGCGCGCGCGCACGAGCGGGTGCGCCGCGCCCGCCATGCGCGGGGGCCGCGCCGCGCCGCCGCCGTACGCTCGTTAGCCGACCTAGTTCTACAGCAGGCGCACCTGAAGCCGATGTCGCCGTCGGCGTGCAGCGCGGCCACGTGCGCGGGGAAGTCGCGCGCGCGCACGAGCGGGTGCGCCGCGCCCGCCATGCGCGGGGGCCGCGCCGCGCCGCCGCCGCCCGCCGGCGCCGCGGGCGGCGTGCTGCTCACCGCTGCGGGCGAACGACTGGTTAGTGAGCTTGAAGCCGAGGGGCATTTCTTTTATATTCAAACTACTTTTTCGAATCTTATCCCGGATTATTAGGTTTTTCTCCTCTGAATCCTCCGAGTCCTTCCGTGACCGTGGTCGCTGTGAAGTATCCGAAACGTCGGGCATGTAAAGAAACCTAATAAAGCGCGATAAAATCCGAAAAAGTTGTGTGATTGTAATGAGTGAAATTCGCGTCAATATTAGAATACAATAAAGTGATATCTTGTCATAAGGAGCCATCCATATATTTCGTCACACGAATTTCGTGTTTTTGTCCCCTCCCCCGTCCTTGTCACAGCTGGTCATAGTTATGAGACCCTAGGTAGTGTGACGTCACATATTTCGCAATAACGTTAACGTTACTTTTAAAAATATTTTTATTTCATTTTAATTAAAATCAACAACAACCAGATATAGGAAATTTAAAATTTTATTACTAATTAACGGAGATACAAATGGAAAAAAATCTGCATTACGTATCAAAAAAACATGTTCCACATATTACCATATTTTTTATACAGTTTTAAGGTAGAGGTTATTGAGAAATAGGACTTCAAAGTATACATTTCGACCGTTTAGCCAGGGAGGCGGCTGATGAAACTGTTAATAATTTTGTACACACAATATAAATCAAAATTCTGATCCATTATCTTACTATAACAATGGTTGCTCTATTATATTTAAAAAATATAAATCACATTATTGCATCCAATCCTGAGATTAATACGACGTCAAAATATTACAATTTCGCGGTTGGCAATTGTTACCGCTTCGCGCTTCAGCCTGTAATATCCCACTACTGGGCATAGGCCTCTTTCCCCGTGTAGGAGAAGGATCAGAGCTTAATCCACCACGCTGCTCCAATGCGGGTTGGCGGATATATTCCCTACTATGAGTAACGATCGCTATCAGGTGTACATGATAACAACCGGGACCGACGGCTTAACGTGCTCTCCGAGGCACGGTGGGGAGACCCATGAAGACTGCACAAACACCCAGACCACGGCAAACACCTGTATGGCCAATACAAATGTTTGTCGTGTGCGGGGATCGAACCCGCAACTGCCAGCGCAACAGGTACAATCCATGGCTGTAACCGTTGCGCCAACGCGGCGTCTATTTGTTTAATTGTTACCGATTTTTGTGAAATGGCTCCTAATCATTCTGTGCATTGTTTCATACGCAATTTCTAATTGTTAGAATATAGTTTAAGCATGATAAAGCAGAAAAGTCACTTCAGCCTAATATAGTCCACTGCTGGACATAGGCCTCCACAAGTTCGCCCCAAAAAAGGAGTGAACTCATGTGTTTTGCCCATAGTCACCACGCTGGGCAGGCGGGTTGGTGGCCGCAGGGCTGGCTTTGTCGCACCGAAGACGCTACTGCCCATCTTCGGCCTGTGTATGTCAAACTCAGCAGTTAGATGGTTATTCCACCATCGGTCGACTTATGATGATAAAGCTCATAATGCATATATACAATATTAAAACTTCATAATCACGATATTAAAATAACAATTAAATTTTATTCAAAAAATTTAGGCTAGCATTTTACAACATGATATTAAAATTTTAAGAACAGTACATTAGACATAAAAGTAAATTATATTTTCACAAAATTAATAAACGAGAACATATTTAATTTCATTACTTATATATACTATAAGATAGACATAAATAAATATCAATAAGATTTTGGACAAGTCTATTTGAATCAATGAAAAGTTTACTATCTTACTACTATGTAGGAATCCTTACTGAAGTTAATGTGCAATAACTAACCGGGTTTTTTGTAGGTGTTAAGAGGCGCTCTAGCGGCTCTCTCACCTCCCTCCTCCAGGTAGTTGTATGCTGCACTTATACATTTGCTGACTCGAGATCTGCATCTGAAAAAAAACATATAGAGTGCAACATGAGAGTACAGCACAGCCTCCTTGGAGGCGTACAATTACAATATAAATTTAAAAAAAAAAAACGTGATTCTTGGGTATAGGAGAGATAGTTTAAAATCTCCCCACATATCACCAAGGAGGGGTATGGGGTTAAGAAGTTGCAAAAAAAACATCACAGAATCAATGGACGGCCTTAATAGATTATGTGGTAACAAACCATTCAAAAGATATCCAAAGCACAAACCGCAACAACGCAACCACCACTGACCTCCAGTAGACCAGCGCGGCGCTGACGGCGGCTAGCACGGTCAGCAAGGCGGCCGCCAGTAGAGCGACCAGCGAGTTACCGCTCCGTTTCACCTGCGGCCCATCGGCTGGTGACATCGCTTCAGAATGAGCGGCACACAATTCACTCGATACTTCCTGGAATAGATATTTTCGAGCTATTCAGTCTGTGCTCTTACTATTTATATAAGTTTTTTTTATCTATATTATTTTTACAATATTTACAGACTCGTAGTTGCCTGTGCCTTTTTTTTAAACATCTAGCATTTTATTGCTTATCCGCGAGCAGTTTTTTGTGATATTAGCACTTCAGGAGGTATGTTTTAATATTATCAATAAGTAGCGGAACCGGAAGACATTGTCCTGCCCGGAGTAGCAGCTATCAGATATATATATACCAATTATATATATATATAAATGACCAAGAATAAGATCCAATTTCTGAACGCAAGTATTTTAGCCCAGGAGGCATTAATGATGGCATATGGATACACTGTGGAGGAGAGATATTTATGGACAAACTGAGGTATGTAACACACATGTAACACGCATGTAATTTGAATTTAATTAATTTACAACTTATCAACTAACTATATTTTACTAATCATATAATTATTCATCATAATAATAATTAATATACCTTTGGCGCAGATTCAGAACCATTTATAAGTGTGTGAGGCCGCACCACAGACAATGTGACAGCATATATCTTAACCTCATAACTCGTTACGTTCCATAACTGTACTTTCTGCAACAATATGATAAATATAAAACATCAAAATGCTCATAAAATAAAAACTACTGAAGCAAACTAAATAAAATTTTATTTATGGGACCAAATGACAACTGATTTACATTGGACGAAAAAAAATCAAGTAAATCGGATCAGAAATTTAGTCGTAATCAATTTACTTACGTACATAAAAAATACCAACCTAATTGGAGCCACCTTCTTTTTGAAGTCGATTAAATAATACACCTTAATAATGTACATATTTATATAATCTTTTTTATTCTTTCATGAACATTATAATATTAAATAATTGACAATGTATTCTTAATTAATTAGGACTAAGAAACGTTCAGTGGATATAACATATTATGTAGATATTTCAATATATTTCCAAAATATATAACTATATATAATTTCATAAAAAATTTCATAAAAATCGGTCCAGCCGTTTCGTAGGAGTATGATAACTAACATTGTGAGACGAGAATTTTATATATAAGATAAAACTAATAGTGTCAAAATAGTATACACATTTTGCCAATGTCACATAGAATTGAGAAGAAAGGGATGGTCGAGATTACAACTTCCATAAAATTTTAAGAACTGTAAACATAATTGGGTATTAAAATGACTATCTAATATTTATACTTATGATTGTAGATTACTTACAATACTAATGGTTGTTTCAATGTCATCTTTAGCAGTGGGCAATGTGAGTCGAGTCCGGGGCTGCTGCTCTGGTATTTTCCTCAGCGTCACGACATACTGGTCAAGAGAATTGTTATATTCGAGTGGTTGACGCCATTGGAGGTATAGGATACCTGAAAATAATATACATTCTGGAAAAATGCACGTTTCTGGTCTATGAAAGTTTGTGGTCTAAACTGATAAATCATAAATTAATTTTTTGTGAAGTTCGGTATTTATTTATTTATTTATTAATACTTTGTTGTACACCACAACTACATTTTAAACAATAAACACATTTAAAAACATTTACAGACTGTGAATTACAATGGGCGGAGTTATGGCTATTTAGCCATTTCTTCCAGACAACCCAAGTATTTACTGATAGTATTTATTAATATTTAGATATTTACCGATAATTCAGACAATTATACATAGTTAAACTCTATTTATCTCTAACTTTCAATACATTGTATATTCTTTCTCGGTTTTATAAAAATATACTTTATTTTATTTCATCTTTATATTCTGTCAGCCTCGTCATTATCTAATTGTTACTAAAGTAGGTAAGTGCTGAATTTAAAGAAATGAAATTATATGACATGGCCCACTTTTAGAATTCAAGCATCACACTAGAAGAAAAATAATTTTGAAAAACTTCATCTAGAGAAGAACTTTAACTGCAAACATTTTGCAAGTACTAGTTTAAATATAATTTAAAACATATATATTATTACCATTTGGTTGATCACAAGTCAAATTGAGTATGATAGGGGCAGAAGGCGGTCTGACATCAGTCAATACATATAGAGACTCGGATTGGGGTCCAAGGCGCTCTAATAGATCAGATGACATCACTCCGTCTAAAGGAAAGTTGTAGAATGAACGCACCCATATCTTATACGGAGTAAATGGTTCTGAAAAATAATATTAAACAAAGTTTAAAAAAGCTTTTTTAGCCATAGTAATTTTTACATAAAAAAAAAATAATACGCACTCAAGCTCCTCAATCTAAAACCAACGACTTTTATTTGTTGGATGCCAGATGTGTTTAATAAAGTTAAATTCTTTGTCGGGTTCGTATTATCTTGCATTCCCCAATCGCTTTGGAACACATTTCTTTTCTTTATTTCCTCAGACGTTGGAACTTCTGAAGCCTTCCATGAGTTACTCGTTTCTTTCTTTAATGGATAACCCTCTTCATAATACAACACATAAGCGATCTGAGCTACTTTCTTTGGTACAACTGGTAGAGACTTTTTGTCCACTCTTATTGGGTGTTCGAAGGCGTGGTGCGTCTCCATTCCATCTATGTCTCTCTCTAAACTAATCTTACTCTCGGTCACGTTATCCTGTCTTCTTTTCCTATGTCTACGAGATCGTATATCTCTTTTGGTTCTATAGGAATCATCGGTCAATATATATGAATCTGAGAATTCGTCGCTATACTTTTGTTTATCATTTTTATACGAGTTATAGGAATAATCTATGTCTTTTAATCCATCTTGTTTTACTGTTGTATCTATTATTAAACTATCATCTCTTATGACGTCATTGATAGGCTCGTCTGCTTGGGTTTCTTTATTAGGAATAACTGTGATGTCGGGTTCGAGCTTTATTATTTCTTTTTCGCCATCTATGCTTCTTATTTTTTGTAGTTTGATTGTTGTGAAATTGGCTGGCGGGGCCCATAATAAATGTATCTCATCGGATGTCACGTTGTCTGCAGTGAGGTTTTGTGGGGCGGACGGAACTGTAACAAAAACAAAAAAAAAAAACTAAATATTTAATTTCTTAAAATTTTATACAAATATGATTACTTAATTTCTTAAAACGCAGTGCATACGTTTACTTTGTTTTGTTATGAAACAATAGACATTTCGTACGTATTCACTTTATTATTAAAAAAAAGTCACTGTATATACCCATTCTTGTATATCATCTATTATGTAACTCTTAAGTATAGTTAGCAGACTACTCATGTGTGGTATTTAGCACAGATGTGTTCACAAAACTGGCTAGACTTGACCTAGGCTCATATCGCCTATATAGACAATGTCGACTAGACGGCTTGTATCCTATGTAGTGCTCTTCGTTTTGCCTTGTGTCAGCATCTGAGTAGTGGCTCTACACATGGAATGCGTAATGACGTAATAAAACTAATGCGACGCGGATAATATTTATATGGATTGTCTCATATAAAACAACAAACTATAAGGAAATAAATGTAAAACGCAAACCATGTAAACGGCCTCTAACCAGCGAACGATCTATTCTCGCTTTGCTTTAAATATTCTCAAAAATGAAAACCTAAAAAGATATCGCTTCAATCATTTCGACGACGTGTTGGCGCAGCGGTTAAATCACTGACCGTTGCGGTGGCGGTCGCGCGTTCGTTCCTCGCTCACTACAACCATTTGTATTGGCCATATAGATGTTTATCGTGGTCTAGGCGTTTGTGCTTGTGTATAGTGTGTTTGCGGATCCCTGACACAGGATAAAATGCTACCGAGGGCAATTGAGTGTGAAGTGTTTATTTATTTGAAAATGATTTAATCATAACGTAACCAAATTTTATTAATCGCTAGAACAAAGATCTTTCGAATTGAAATAATGCGTTCTACAATGATCCATATATTCTAAAAAAAAATATTTTGGTGCTAATGACTTTTTAGTCTAAGGAAGGCGCAATAGAAACTTTTCAATATCGTCGCATGTTTCCGAGTTTGATCGTAATGTTTGGACAGCTTTAGGTCGTGCCAAAGAAGCATAGTAAGTTGACTTTGCTCATATCGTGTCGAAATTTTGCCACCAGCTATACAAAATTCGCAAACGCGATTACCGCACCTCATTCAACGTGAATACTATAGCCATATAAAGACTGTTTGTACCGCCCGCGCCGCGCCGTTTTTAGTGTACCCACTCATCACGGCCGTGTTATTGAGTATAGAATAACACAACAAAGGTTCACGATTCATGTGTTGAAACAAAACAGGTCAAGTGCGAGTCAGAATTTAGTGTGAACTTTGCGATTTTACTATTAAGTGTGATACGTTTTTTGTGTATGATATCATTAGTTAGGGTTAGGTTTTATCTAAATGTGTACGTAGTATAAGAGATGTAGTGATGATGAAGAGATTAATATGGTATAATATATATTTTTTTTCCATTAATGGTTTATAGTTTTGACAAATTGGCATATATTACGTCGTCAATGTTTTTTTTTTTTTTTGATAACCACTTGGTGAGTGAGTCACAGGAACCAGCAATTATACTAGCGGTCACACTTACGATCACTACACTTCACAAATTTTCGAATTACACACGATTTTATAGTACTAGTGGCCGTCAGAGTAAAGCATTTTTTACATTTAAAAGTAACGTGAGAATTTAGAGAATAAAATGTATTAATCTTGTAAACACAATAACACAAAAAGACTATACAATTTCTAAATTTAATGAACAAATCTACAAACACCAAGACTTCGGGAATATTTAAACGAATGATCAAATAAAACGAATAAATAGCGACATTCTTTTGAAATATATTTTTAATATTTTTCAAATTTTATGCACATAATTTGGCCTACATTTCGCAGCATTTAATTTAATAGAATTGCAACGGGGCCGTGTCAATGAGATACGGCGATAACGATTCGGAAGCCAAAAAACATTTTAAAATTTATATGTAGGTATATATATTGATCACTCTGTTGATATATGATAAGGAATTGGAATAGATAACTTATATTAAACTCAACAGTTTAAAACCACTTAGACCAAAGTTTCTTAAACCTTGTAAGATTTCACCCAGGGGAATAAGGACATACATATTTCTCAGAATTCTGCAAACTTTTACAAAAACTAGCTTTAAAAAAATTATACTAAGGTATTATGATTGCTGTAGTACTGTAACCTCTTATACTCACAGTCACAAAGGCTTTTCAATTATTTTTGTGTAATTGCCTTAAATAGACTAGTTTCATGTCGCAAATTGACCCGATACTACGACACTTTTCTAATCAATTTTGTTATTTCTCTTTAAGAGACGCATGAAACAGTCATAAAGTAAATCTTGCGGACCCCGTAACGTTCCAATAACCTTACCTCTAGGGATATACGCACCCTACTTTGAGGAACACTGTTATATACGTAGTTTACTACTAGTTACAATTATTTTATTGTCAAATAAAAAAAAATAATGTAGTATGTTAAACATACTAAGTCATATACCTATTATATATTTCTTTCATTGATCGATATGATGCATCCTACAACTCATATTCAATAAAAATCTCCATATGTGACAATGACAATAAGTAAAATGAAATCTCGAGATATTAAAAAGAGGTAAGGAACTGACAACATTCCACCTATTTTTACCAAAAACAATATCAAAAATCTCTCATTGATGGTAAGTTTCGTTCATGTTTAAAGAAAACGAATCGTACCTATTTTTAAAAATGAATAAAAAATGTATAGAAATTTATAGACCTATATATATTTCATCGGTCTTCTCAAAAATTTTTAAATCATTATTTTTTTTCTTTTCTTACTTGGCAGATTAAAAATATAATAAAATAGAGTTGACATCGTGTCAAAACGGCCGCTAGTGAGAAAGATTTGGGGTAGTTCTGATTTCTTTCATTCTATACGTATTTTTGAGTGCTGAATCCGAATGAGGTTTGCGGACAAAATTTCGTGACGCAACATTGAAATAATCACAAAATACCAAAAAAAATGCTGCTTTTTTTCGGGTTTTTGCCTAAAACTCGTAAACTATTAATTTTTTTAGTAAATGGTTTATTTACAGAAATCAAAGTACTTAAAATTTTCTACAAATACTATTTAGTTTTTTTTTTTCTCCGACCAACGGTTCAATCTTAGTGTCAAATGCGCGTTGTAAATTGGCAATTTTCAGCGGTCTCTCCAAAACCCACTTTTAACATTCCAAAACTTTGTTTTATTAGATTGCTGTTGTTCGATAAATTTGTCTTAGTTTACTGCACAAGTAATTAAACATAAAAAAAAATCGAAATATTTAAAAAACGATATAAAAAAAGACAGGATTCTAACAAAATAAAACTTAAAATATCGTTACTTAAGATCGTAAATTAATAATATTACAAATTATAATATTCAAAAATTAAATGAGCCGTTACCCTTTACAAGGTCTTGGCTGAGGTTCCTAAATCCTATTAGACCATACATTATTCAGACATGCGATGAGCGGTTGTGATACTACTTCTGCATTGTTTAATCAGGGGAAACGGAAAGAAAAAAAATGTCAAAAAAAGTCCTGTAGAAGAACAGACTTACAACCAGTCATTGAAGCTTGCACAACCCTGACCCTAAAATGAGATTGCCACAACATATTTTTTGTATTTCCTAGTTACAGATAAAGAGACATATATCAAGATATTTATCTAAAATCTTAAATAGTTTTTTTTACAATTATAATGTTCATTAAAGAGAAATGTAAATATTTTTTTTTTATATTATTGTTCCTATTTATAGTAAGAGAAAATGTGTTAAAACAAAGTATTAAACGCCAAAACAATACAGAAAATATTGACGTAACAACAGTTAGTAAACTTCCTGCCCTGTTATTACTATTTACTATGAGTCACTCGGTAGTCGGTGGATGGTCATAAAACACCATCCAGCGGGCACGATCATTAACCACTAAATTATAATCCAACTAGACGCATTTTAATATGTGTTATAATATCATACACATCAGCTTTAATGATGCAGTCATACGTTTTGGAGTATCTAAATCTAATCTTGCAAAAACTCATCCGTGTCGTGTATTTATTCATTTACAACATTATAACGAACATTAAATTACATTAATCTATTCTAATTTCAAATTAGTATGCATGCCCAATTACAGGTAAATAATTCTTGGCTAAACAATTAAAAAAACTAGTGGTCGCCCATTGGTCGAAATTCGACCATAGTTAATTTAAGTAGTAAGTCTAAACATTAAACAAAAGAGTTATATACCTATGCATGTTTGTGTCAAATACATGATAGTGTGTGTATTTTTTTTTATATTGATTTAATATACTTTTTATGCACAACTAAAAAAATATATATTTGCGTTCTGCACTCTTTCTCTATATAAACTATAAATTTGTGAATTTTTATACTCACCCCGTCCACGCATTCTCATAAAAAGAGGTACAAAGTTCTTGCTTTACGTATTAAAATATATAGAAGATATTTTATGCAATTTCACGAAATAAACCTTAATTATCTTAGTACCTTTTACTATTTTTTAACTAAAACATAGGCGTGTTAAAAAAGTATCGATATATCGATGTATCGATATGCCTTGTATCTACAAAACAATCCCGAGTTCAATGTTTTGTGGTGAAATTAATAATTTCTTTTTTTTTCTACAGGCACACATAGCCGATTACATAAAATAATGTTTTGAAAATATCATCAAGGAGTTTTTAATAGAAAAGTAAAATATCCATTCGATGACCACTGATGGTGGTAGTAATATGGTGTCTGTAGTGAAAAAGTTCTTGGAAGATAACAAGAGAATACCTTGTATGACGCATTTGATTAATTTAATAGTAGATGCCTGTTCTGGAACTGGCTAATCAAGTCAAATCTATTGTGACGTATTTCAAAGAATCTGTCAATGCTATGGAAAAAATTGCCCCCTTTAAGCAGGCTACTGAAGATATTAGCCGTGATCAGTATGTGAGTGCTAGTCTAGCAATACCAATTACAAATTTGCTTCTACAGGGACTGAAACATGAAAAACTCTCAACAGAATTAGGTATTGCCGTAAAAACCAGTCTATTTGCAAAGAGTTACTACACGGCTAATGCCCTTGGAGGAAAAATTATACTTGGCAAAAGCTACAATTTTAGATCAACGATTTAAGTATATACATTTTAGTTCCGCACTTGCTGTTTCAAAAGCAGTAACTGAGCTATTCGATCAAATACGCGCAGAACACAGGAGACGAGGACAGGTTTCGCACAATCTGAATACTACCACAATTTCTGAAAATCAAAATTTCGTGACGTAAGAATCAGAGACATTATGGCCTTGACACGAAGGCTACTAAGTTACTACAACCAACAATAATGCAGCTAATGCTGCAATTCCTTGATGCTCCAAATCTATCTCGTAAGGAAAACCCGATAAAGTTTTGGATAAACATGAGAATTTCTTTCGAATCCTGCATTTAAATACTTGACACCTACGGTTACCTCTGTACCTTCAGAGAGAGTAGCTTCTGCGGTTAATTTGGCGGTACGTAACAAGAGAAGTCGGCTAACAGCAGAGTATGTAAAGAACAGAATTTTTTTACTTTCGCTACCGGATAAATACTGGTTTGTCTCATACAACAAATATTTTTTAAAATATTATTTTGGGAAAAATAATACAAAATTACCTTTTGTATTATTTTTCATTTTCATTTTTTTTTTTTTTTTTTCAATGAGAACATATCTATTACAGATAAGAACTTTTATAATAAACTACGTATTATATCATTATAATTATGTATCGGATTCAAAATAAACTCTTTAGGTACTTACGATATAATTGTTATAATATATGTGCTGTACGCTTTAGCCTGTAAAATCCCACTGCTGGGTATAGACCTTTTTCGCCATATAGGAGAAGGATCAACGCACTGCTCCAATGCGGTTTGGCGGATATATTCCCTACGATGAGTAACGATCACTATCAGGTGTACATGATAACAACCGGGACTGACAGATTAAGGTACTCTCCGAGGAACGGTGGGGAGACGCACGAGGACTCCACAAACACCCGGACCACGGCAAACCTCTGTATGGCCAATGCAAATTGCGTTTGTCATGTGCGGGAATCGAACCCGCAACCGCCAGCGCAACAGCCACAAACCAGTGCTGTGTTGCGCCAACGCGGCGTATGTGTGCTTTGGGTATTATTAATATATTTATCTTGGAATCAACCATTGTTATTAAAAATATTTTTAGTTAAATAAAATAAATATTATAGAAAATAGATTTACTGCAACATATCATAATGGGATAGGCATAGCTGTGACTTACGGGAGTACTAAACCAATCGAGCAAGTTGAGAAATAACGAAATTTAACGCATTCGAACGACGCAGCGAGTTTAGTGCGTCATATTAAAGAATTCCTTATAGCTATCATAAGTATCGGGACTAAAAAAAAGCAAACGGTAGGTTTTGCTTTACATTTTTTATATGTAATTTATGATTTCCGTTATCAATTTTTTTTTGATTCAAAAAAACTAAAAAAAATCTACGGTCTCTCATAATAAATTATCTTATCTTGTGCTAACATTAGTAAATATTATTCGCCCGTTTTTTTAATACATTTGATTTACTTTGTTCCTTTTAAGTAATAATATCAAAATTCACTTCCTTTTATATTTAGATTTTTCGTAAGTACAATATGTATAATCTATACTAATATTATAAAGAGGAAACATTTGATAAGCTCCAAGACTATTATTGATTCAATTTAAAACTTTCACTGTTATCACTGAGACAAACTATATCTTAGAGGAAGAAAACGGAACTATAAAATCGTAAGCCTAGTCTTCACGCCCGATATACGAGTATAAGACTACCACGTGTTTATTTGTAATTTATTAGTAACTAGCGACCCGCCCCGGCTCCGCACGGGTGCAATGCTGATACTAAATATAAAATAAATATTTGCAATTTAAGCACAAAATAAATGTGTTTATTTATGACATCACATTAGAAACCTCTAAAACTATCAGTGTTTCTCTACTATATTATGCATATATTATACATATAAACCTTCCTCTGGAATCAACTAACTAGAGATAGCCGCATCAAAATCCGTTGCGTAGTTTTAAAAATTTAAGCATACAGACAACGAGAAGCGACTTTGTTTTATACTATTAAAAAAAAATCTCTCAATCTTTTAAGTAGTATTTTAATTAAATTATTTATAATTATTGAATGCCAAGTAACATAGATCTAAAGGTCTTAAAGGGATATAATCTATATTGAAGCCTGCAAATATCTTGAAAAAATGTCTCTTAATCTGTAACTAGGAAGATCGGAAGCTGATATTAATCACTACCATTGCTTCCAAATTTCCTATTTTTAATTCCAATCCCCTTCGTCCTTTCTTTGCTTATTCAGCTATTATTAGCCTTGTTCTTTAATATTATCCCTCGGATTGGATATTTCTATTTGTGCCAAGATATCCTTTTGATCTGGGTGTTTGTCCTTATGGATTTCGCCAAATCATGGCTTGAAGAGCAGATATAGTTGTAGATACTGGTGTTAATCTACATGACAACTAGGTGTTGACACTCTTGGTAACGAAATAAACGATAAACTGTTAGTAGAGGAGCGTGAAGGTTTTTTTTTTTTTGTTTTATTATTTAACTAGGTCGGCAAACAAGAATACGGTTTACTTACGGCGTTGCTGATCCTACCCACAATCCCCCCGGAAGGTCTGGTCACCTTACTCAACGCAGGAAAACAACACTGCTTGAAAGCAGAATCATTTAGCTGTGATATTCCGTAAGTTCAAAGTACTTCCCAAGTCGGACTGCACCAGATTATGAGCATTTATTTCCAGCTGTGCTCTATCACTTGTGTGATTGAGCTCATCTCTCACATCTCTTTTCCTATATGGTGTAGAAATTATCTTTGTCCAATTGTTGGACGTCTTCTGACTGTTTCAATTCAGGTGAATTTATTTAAAACATCATTATGGCTAACCAACATTTAGATAAGAGGTTTGAATCATCGCCTCATATTATACGGCCTTAGTTTCCTCAATAAATAGAATACTCAACACAAAAACGAATTAATAGTTAATTATTGCGGCAAACAAACTCAATCTCTTTATCTATATGAATAAATAAAATCGGAGTGTCTGTTTGTAATATTAAAATAACCGCTTTTTACTAAATCTATATGGACGTATACACGATACATAAATCAAAATATCATTTATTGCAACTTTTGTGTCTGTCTGTCTGTCTGTTTGTTCTGACTAATCTCTGAAACGGCTGGGCCGATTTTGACGGGACTTTCACTGATAGTAAAGAGTAAGTTAAGCTGCTTTTATTTTAGAAATTTATTTATATTATAATTCTGAGAACTGAGAAATAACTATTTTGTTAAATTCCTCGTGGATGAAGTCGCGGGCACAGCTAGTTTATGCAATAAAGTTAAAAAGTTTATTTGTTGGTTTTAATGTAATAATTTTGTGAGCTTTCGTCTAGAATTAAATTTAAATCGGGTTAAAAAAAATTACGTTCGAACATTTTTTTGACGATATTTAACGAGGAATAGTAGTAAGTAATATACTAATATGCTATGATATGACCCATGGTTATTAAGATTTTACGGTATAAGCACAGGAAACTTTGTTAGTCTTAATGATACACATAAATTTATCTTACAATAACATTTTAGAATTAAATTTCATTCTTTTTATTTATTTATTTTTGTTTTTTCTCCTTTTTTATTAATTTATTATTTAAATCCTAATGAACTAAAAAAATCTAAATTTAAAATTAAATTTATATCGTATTTTCTTAAAATGTAGTAATGTATCGTCTTTAATTGAAAATACTTTAAATATCAATTTGTTATTTTATTCTTAAAATCGGTACTAATCCGTACTTACATAAAGATAACAAATTAAATAAAACAAGAAATGGACATAATTGTGTTTGCTCGCAAACGAAAAAAAACCGACTTCAATTACATCGACAAGTAATACAACGTAGATCGACGAAAAAATAGTCAAGCAACTACGCGTTATCAAAGATTACTCAAAAAGTAGTTATCAGATCTCGATAAAATTTATATGTGACCACATGATAAACATCAGCTTTCGATTCAATTAAAAATTATCAAAATCGGTACACCCAGTAAAAAGTTATTACGGATTTTCGAGAGTTTCCCTCGATTTCTCTGGGATTTCATCATCAGATTCTGGTTTCCTTATCACGGTACCAAACTAAGGATATCCCCTTTCCAACAAAAAAAGAATTATCAAAATCGGTACATCCAGTAGAAAGTTATGCGGTATAATACAACGTAGGTCGACGAAAAAAGCGTCAAGTAAAAACGCATTATTAGATATAACTCGAAAAGTAGTTGTTAGATCTCAAATAAATTTAAATGGGACCAATTGGCACACACCACCTTTCGATTAAAACAAAATTTGTCGAAATCGGTCCACACGGTCAAAAGTTCTGATGTAACATACATAAAAAAAAAAAAAAAATACAGTCGAATTGAGAACCTCCTCCTTTTTTGGAAGTCGGTTAAAAAGCTGATCTTATCGCTATAAATCTCTTCCGTGCAATTTTAGGTATATTTATTTACACAAATAAATTAAAAATATAATAAAAAGAAGTATTTATATCGTAAGAACGTAATATAAATTTATTTATTTTATTTTACTTACGTTTAAAGAAATGCCGGACGATATTGACCGATTGTTAGATGACCTTGTAAAAGAAACAAAGCAGTGCTTACCTATAATTATCTCGACTAAACGGAAGCGGGCTTTGTTCGCTAATCTCAGGAAATGCCGGTCTGATTTAAAAATTATTTTAATACAATAAAGCTTGTTTATTTAGGCTAAATAAGTTCTAAACGCAGGCGATGTCTCGCGCATTCTCTATACGTTCAATACCCACGGATGGTTATTATACAAAAAAAAAAAATCTTTTACTATTAACTTTTAACAGAACGAAGTCTGTCTGGGTATAGCTAGTTGTTAAATAAGTAATTAATATTTTAAATATATCAATTGTAATTACTTAAAATATGTATCTTTGTAAAGCATTACCACCGACTTGAGACGTTCACTACAAAAGAGTCGACCATAAACCTCGGTGGTAATAATTACAAAAGTATAATAACAATAAAACTAGAACAGGTTTCATTTATATACAATATAATGTAACAATTATATAAGCTTTTAAGTAATAACTAAAATCAAAAACAATAGTTGCGAAAATTATCTCGATTACTAGACAAAGATGAACTTTTTGATAATTTTTACAGGGATTGTATCATATTTACTGAGGTAGGGAACGGCAGGAAATTTCTTGCTCGAAATATGGAGCAGCCCGACTGAGGAGTACCTCAACCTCACAGAAGATCACAGCTAAATAGCACTGTTTTCAAGCAGTATTTCCTGTTGAGTAAGGGGACCAGAGCTCTTGGGGGGAATTGGAGATAGGGTCGGCAACGCGCTTGCGATGCTTCTGATGTTGCAGACGTCTATAAGCTACGGCAATCGCTTACCATCAAGTGAGTCAGTCGTACGCTTGTTTACCGACCTAGCGCTATAAAAAAAAATAAAAAACTTTTATCTACCTAACTTTCTACCTACAATTGATCCCTAATCATCACAACATCAAAATATATTACGTACGTGTATTACGAAATAACGTATAAGAACGTCGAAAGAAAGTAAATATTACTTTGGGACATATTTTCGACTGATACTGAAGAACAGGTAAACGCAGTGGCGACTGCTGTAGCACAGCAGTCAGCCAGTGACAAATATTTGTACAGGTCATATGAATGCTTGTCTTGGTCTGGCGTTTGTAGTTGTGTTGTTTTTCTTTTTCTTTTCTCCTATATAACTTGTCTGTTGACTATCTATGAGGCGTTTTATTTTAATAATTTCTTTAACATAAAGTTCAAAATATATTCAGATATATCCGTGCGACAGGTCGAACGAACGCAACAAATCACTCGACCGGGTACTATCAATGGATTCGTCAACCTTAGTCGAGTCTGTCTAGATAGCCATTTATAATATTCATACAAACAGAGGAAACTGCAAGTATCGACGTTTCCGTTATCGATTCATTTTATAAACCGTACACATCGATTACACAGTTTCACAACTTTTTTTGCATAATATTAACAATTTAGAAGTAGGTGCTCGATCTAAAGATTTTTGCGTACAACACGCAAAGTAACCGACGAAGTTGGCCAATTTTTAAACAGATTTTCTCTTTTTTCTCTTACACATATATCTTATACATTTTGATTAGACAGATTTTAAATCCAATAGAAATCCCTTAGATAAAAACAAAAATTTTGTTAAAGGGTTATCTCGATTAATGATATCGGAATTATGAGTGAAAAGATAAAAAGATCCAGAGCAATGAAAAACGTGACGTGTGTATTCCATAACAGGTGGTCTGGATTAAAATCCATGATAGAACCGCTCAGTTTTCAGTGAGTGATATAACAAACAAAACATTGGAAAGCCTTCATGTTTGGGAAGAAATTTTAAAACAAATAAATTCAATAGAATTTACGAATTCGTTATGAAGCGATGTGTTAAGCTCTATTCTTCTTCCAAAAGATAAGAGGCTAAGAGGCTTATTTCAAGCAACGGAACGTTCACAGGCTTTTACAATTTAAAGTTCAGAACACATTTATTGGTATCAAAGCATATTGTATTTATATAAAGAAAGAAAACATTTGTAGTATTAGATATAATCTTGATATTAAAACGTGAAGCAAAAACTTTGTACCCCTTTTTACGAAAATTACGCGGACGGAGGAGTATTAAATTTCTCACACTTATAGTTTATATACAGAAGAAGTGCTGAATGCTCTTTTTTTTTAATTATCCATAAAAAGTACATTAAATCAATTAAAAAAAAAAACATTACACACACTACCATGTATTTGACACACACACGCTTATTATGCTTTTTTGTTGATTGTCAGTCTGTAGTCAAATTGAAAAAATTAAAAAAATTCTTATTTCCATTATTTTTTGGTGTTCTTTAATTTAAATTTTTAATTATAGTCGAATTTCGACTTCTGGGCGACCACTAGTATTACATTAAACACTCAAAATTATAGGTATGTAATATGTATACATATATTATATATAGTATATCTTCTTTCATAGAACAATGTTAGTAGCCATATACTTATTAAATGACATTACATACAACTTATTACCTGATCTTTTAAATAAATGGAAATTTATAACGTATAATTTATACGTCCCGAGAGGTTTAACATATACGACGCTCATAGTGAAGGTTAAAGCGACCTTAGTGATGTACCCGAATCTTGAAATCTTTTTTTAGAAACCTCACTTGCCCGACCGCCCGGAGCGGCACTACACCGCAACCCGACATTTTTCATGTATCTAAAATTCTAAACTAACTATATATTTACCGCTGCTTAGCTTCCGTGGATATCGGAGATATATCTTTAGAAGTACATATTTCATATAACTTCAGTCAATAAAAATATACTAATTTTTTAAAGAGAAAATAAGCCATTAAACCAATCAATCAAGCTATCAATACCAATTTATTTTATTTTAAACCCAAACGTTATTATTTACAATCTTTGTTTACTAATTTATTTATTTTTTGTCTTGTTTTAACCTATTAAGTTTGACTACATAGTATAATTATATTTTTTGATACCAAGTAGAATTTGACGAACAAAAAATTTATTTAAAAAAAATAACCGTTCTCAGGTAACACAAGACACGCAAAATTTCAAGGCTTGAAATTCTATTATATAAATAATATACAAACTATTTTACTTTAACCTTTACCTTATGTGCCATTATTTTTATTAAGTTGTGAAGAAAAATAGTGACCCCTTTAGTTATATCACGAAGCACTTATCCATGCACTTGAATGTAAAACGTATGCGGGCTCTTCGAACGTACGAGACGAAGTCTATATACTAGATTCGTATGTACGTAAGTATATTTATTTATATTGTACATGTCCTCCGCAATTGCACCCCGCAATTTAATAGTCTATTCTTGTCATAAGCAAAAGAAATAGACTATCTAAGGCACAAAACACATTTTTCACACTTCTAGCATTATTATATTAATAATTGGGATAAAAAGTAGCAATATTAATAAACAATAAATAAACAATAAGACAACATGGACTTAATATTGTTTTATAAATTATTAACTAGATACAAATAATATTATTTATATGAAGCCTTGAATTAATTATCATTAAGTTCAAAGTATATTAACATATTTTATACATTACTCTAAAGGTAAAACAATGTTCTAGTATTAAATGTATAATACAAAAATATTGACTACCAGCTTTACAAATATTGAAATCCACACATAGTCAAAAAAGAAGCCAAAAAGCCTAAAAACATTTATTTCGTTCCATTGCATGTGTGCTCCCGAAAAGCAGGTGTCAGGGAGGAATGGAGACGTATCGTCAAGCGTGTGACTGGGAAGTGATGAGCACGACCGCTCTGACAAGAGCGTAACGAAAGAGATGATGTAAAAATTTGTCCCAATCGATCTCTACTAAAAACAGAAAAGGTAAAGAAAAATTAAAAATAGAACAGTGAAAATTATTTCCATAAGTTTATGCTTAGGAAATTCAATGCGAATCTAGACGAATTCTAGATAGAAGATTCAGAAGATAGACAATATATAAGCACAAAGTCTAGCACAACAGCTTAAATGTTAAAACAGAAAAAATATCAGACTGCGGTGACGACGACTTCAACACGAAGACGGACTTCCTCCAACAGAAATATACGCACCTCGTGATCAATATAGCATAATAAAACCGTGGAAAACATAGTTTAATATTACCATGGATTGTATCGAAGTCAAACAATCGTGTGTCACAACAAAAGAACAACGTCATTTTTTACATAACTTTTTGGAAATTAGTAAGAAGTATGCTATATAACCCAAACTTAATTATTATATTAAAATTTAATTATATTCTTACGCGTAATGTTGGCATCTGCAAGATGAAGAAGGGCACTGTCAAATTATATTTCAAGTATATAAATCACATATCCAAAAGTTCATGATAATTCCTACAACTTTTTTATCTGTTATCTTTCAAAAGAACCTTGTAGCGATATTTCGTTATATTCAATATTTAATTTAGGACGTTACTGGTTTTTTTTTTTACTTTTATAATCTGATGTAGGTCTGGTATTCTAAATTGGACAATAACTTTAGTAACGCTTTCGCGAAAACCACAGATTATATAACTTACATTACACGCTCAATCTGGCGTTAATTTACCCAACGATTGTGGTTAGGGGAAAAACTTCATATTCTATGGCCTTTACTTTGACAGAGTCGTATGACCGCCCTACAAACGTAGAGACACAGAACACGACAAACGTTTGTATTGCCTATACAAACATTTGCCATAAGCGAGGCTCGAATCTACAATCGGTAGTAGAACAGCAGCCACTCGTCTTGGAAATGACGTCAGATCGATTGCGTATAAATATTTTTTCTTATCCCTTATCAATCTTTTAATTTTGGTAATTCAAAGTCATGAACTCAGGTGACACTAGAACTATCATGCGCTTAAAACTTAAATAACAAAATATTTATTTATTTATACTTTATTGTACACCACAACTACAATTTTAAACAATAAACACATTTAAAAAAACATTTACAGACTGTGAAGTACAATGGGCGGACTTATGGCTATTTAGCCATTTCTTCCAGACAACCCAAAATACAATGATGTTAAGACAAATAAAAATATCCGATACGATTGAACCGTGCAACTTTTGTCCGACTAAAACAAAATTGCAATTCAAATAAAACACAATAAAAGTAACGGTAAGAAAAACGTAATCCACGAGCCAATCTTCGACCATAAAATTTGGTCGCTCCATTATTCCTTATCTCGCTGCACCGGCCTTTAACCGCATACGGAAATGATCTTTAAAGTTTTAAGTATTAGGTGGTCAATTGTTTGAATGATGTGATAGCTACATGCAGTATCCCACCGGTACAATGAGTCACAGGGTAATGGAAATGACCTCCCTATCACGTAACCGTACCCACATCGTCTTGACAATGTTCGTTTTATTTCAAACACTAGTAAAACGCCCCTTTCTGTTTAAGAAATAATCAACAAACATAAATAGGAAATAATAAATTATACATGTAAATAAAGACTAATATTATAAAGACGAAAATTTAAAGTTTTTGTAACTAATAAATTCATAAACTACTGAACCGATTTAAAAAAATCCTTGTTAGAAGGCTATACGTAACTACTGAGTGGCATAATCTATATTAACGGGAGAAAATGGAATGGTCAGCGTGATGTCCACGCGTGGGAAGTCGTGATGAAAAGCTAGCATCTCATAATTAGTCAATTTTTATTAATTCATATATTAAACTTTGCAATAAAAAATTGTGACTTTGTTATGAATTATTAATTTATTATCATTCCATTAAACATAACAAAATCTCATAACAAATCACGAGATAATACAATTTAATCTGTCATTGTGTATTTTTTCTTGCTTTTCTTTTATTCGATTACGTTTTATTTTCTGTTTGTACGCTATCTTTATTATTCATAGATATTGATGTAGGTTATAATAAATAATATAATATACAATTGTTTTAAGTATATTTTTAACTAACTTCAAATTGTTCTAGAATCGAATAAAAACAAAAATAGTTTCATTGTATGTTGTAGGTTTTTTTTAATATGTTAATTAAAAATATTTCACGTAGAGAATGTTCACATGAACATCCAATTATAATTCTTTACGCATGTGTCACAACATTTTGCTGATTCGCCAGTGGACGCCGATTCGATTCTCGCACATGAAAAGTATTTGTAAAGGCCATAGTCGTGATCTGGAAGACTGTGCTTGTTTAGGTTGTATCTCGTGACATCTATCATAAGATTCACATCCCAGGGGAAAGGCGTTATATTATTCATTAATGTAAAAACTAAAACAGTTCCATTCCAATTGACAAAACTAATTGATTTCATTGGGCGTTTAAAGCTATCAATTTTTTCGTTTATGCATACTCATTGACAGATGCAAATACTCGAACGATTGGAAAAACGCAAGTGATCGCAAAACCATCAACGCGACGATAGAAACTGCGCCGATTGCACTTCAATCGCATTTGTCAACGCAATTGAAGGTTTCAATTGTGTCGTCACGGGGTGATTTAAGTACAGTAAATATATACTATTGTAATATATGTAATATATATTGCATATTTATACATATACCTATTGCTACTAGTTCTTTATGAACTTTGGTGAAATGTTTAATAGCTTATTTTACCACTCGAAGTCAGGTACATTTGTAATACGTAAACAATTATGAGTAAATAATTAAATTATTCAGAATTTTCGTGTATTAAAAATAAAACCTAATATTTCCTCCTTATAATTCCAATTCCAATTAAAATGTTAGCAAACCCATTTATTTGTTTTGCAAAAATATTTATAGATAAAAATAAATTATATCTAATCACACTATTTCTCTAATTTTTTAATTATTTATATACTCATAATTATGCCTTTTTTAACTAAATACCGTTTTTTTATGTTTTAACAGTCCGTAGATTCTGCGGAAGCCGCAGCGTGGAACCGCACCAAACACGGGCATAAAACGTGCTGTTCAATGTGCTATTCAATTTACATAAATATCTACACTTGGGGAGCCACGAAAACTAACGAAGATAAAAATCGCTTATAAGAATAAAGCCTCAGATAATCGACAAGAAAAATCATAAAAAGGTTGAATGATAACTTGCAATTGAAAATTTCGAATTCTATTAATTATTCGATTGAACAAATTAGCAAGCTTAATGTAATAAGCAAGACATTTTTAAAAGTAGGTATACGTTTATCTTTAGTATCACGTTTTCTTTATCTGTTTTTATAAAATAAACTTATTACTCTTTAAGCTACATTTAAAACTCATGACAATCCATCCAGTAGTTTTTGTGTTTATCCAACATTCAAAAATAGAAAAATCTATATCTTCCCTCTTTGTAACAACGTGTACTAGATTAACCGTACTAAAAAACCTGTTTTAAAAATATAATTTCAATTTAAGATAAGTATATATATATAAAATATTTAGAAAATGTATCTATATATGCGATAAGGTAAATCCTATCCTAATCCTATTAATGATATTGTTGAAAACACGTCATATTGAGCAGGTTTAATAATGAAACAATTATGAATACAGCAATGTTTGTTTGTTATTGAAATTAACAAATTAAACGATTCGAAAATTTATGACAAGTACTTACTTGCAAAATTCGCATACTAAAATAATGTTATAGTTTACAAACAACGCTAACAATTTATTAAATTTATATTTATACAATAGAATCGCAATGTACTTTGGTCAATGTACTTACTGGACATGAAAGATACTTTAGAACAATTAATTAAAAGTAAAAAGCAAAAATAAACCCCTATTTTTCCACATTTTTATCAGTCAGTGTGTTTCTATAGGATAAGGTAGTAAGTTTGGGGGTCTGGTGCACGAAAAAGGAAGCCGTTTTCACTGTTTTTGTGATCCTGGTTGGTCTAACTTAAAATTTAGTGAAATTTTCCTTATCCTTCCTTTATCCTGCTCAACGTCTGGAGCAGCCTGGCTGGAGAAGTACCTCAACCTTACAGAAGATCACGGTTAAATAATACTACTTTCAAGCAGTGTTGTGTTCCTGTGATGAGTAAGGTGAACAGAGCTCCTGGAGCGGATTCGGGGTAGGGTCAGCAGCCCGCTTGCGATGCTTAGTGTTGCAGGCGTATATAAGCTACGGTAATCGCTTACCATCAGGTGAACCCTACGTATGTTTGCCGACCTAGATGTATATTTATTTATTTATTCATTTATTTATAATATATAATGTATTAAAAAAATATGTCGCTAACCGAACAAATACAAACGTACATTTGATTGCCCCCATTAACATAGATTTAAAATACTTTAGTACCATAATAAATCTATATATGTAATGAAATGAAATTTCATTAATTGAATTTGCCGCGCTTCGCGCGTGTTGCGATGTTGCGGTTGTCTGTGGAAGTGAGTAGAAGCCGCATCGGAGTGACTCGCATTTCAATGACAGATGACTTGCAAATTATTTTAAGATTTTAATTTTATAAAAAAACTGGTAGAAAGATAAGTGAAAGGATATATTAGTGAACATTAATGTCGTTTCTTTGTATTTTCAGGTGAGATAAAAATGTAATTCTAATAGTTTTTCGTAATATGGTAAAATTAAAAGTATGTTAAATAAAACTTTGTATTTTCAGAGAAACAATTTGTGTTTAACTGCGAAAATCCTTAATAATATATCTTATAAAACGACATTTTCGTTAACTAAATGACGATGGACCGGCTGCAATTTGAATTTACGATGATAGCTTCAAATGATGGCAAATCGAATCTACTAGCCATAACATCAATATCTACAGAAGAAGGAAAATGTTATATTTTACCCGATGAGCTGAAGCCGGTGGTTCATCATACATATATTGTTAAAATGAACACTTTCTCTAAAATAAAAAATAGCATAAAGAAAAGGCACCAAAGTAGGAAAATATGGATAAAATTGGATGAAAATCTAAAGAAAACATATATAGATGAGGAAGGTAATATACAATTTTTAGATCAATATTTAGAAGAAATGAGCACAAAACAACCAAAAGACAAAGATGACAGTTTGCAACATATTTTGGAAAAATTAATAGAAACTACAACCAAGAAAGAAAATCAACATAACCTAAAACATATTTCAGAGAAATTTATTATTGAAAAATTCACAAGCAAAAACCCTAATGCAAAGCAATGGATAGAGAATTTTGAAAAAGAATGTGAGCGCTTTAATATAACAAAAGATGAAACAAAAATAGATATATTGAGGTTATTTTTAGAAAAATCTTGTTTGGATTGGTATAGCTCGATGATTATAAAACTAACAGTAAATTCTGAATGGAAGGAATGGAAAGACAAATTTTTGGAAACTTTTAGAAACCAAGGATGGGACATAGTCACAACTGCTCTCACATTCAGGTATAAAGAAGGACTGCTTATTGATTATGCTATAAGAAAAGAACGGCTTATACTAGATATAAACAAATCAATAGACCCGAAAACAATGATAGATCTGATTGCAACAGGTCTTCCTGGGTTTATCTTAAATAGGTTAAATAGGGATGAACTCCACAACACTACTGATTTGTTCAACGAGATAAGAAAATATGAAGGTATAATGTACAAGAAAAACTTAACTATAGTAAAAAGTGGTACATTTCTTTATAAAAATAAAACTAATGAGAAGAAACCATGTAAGACTTGTGAATCTTTGGACAAAGGAATTAGATATCATTCGGAGGAGTCATGTTGGTTCAAGAAAAATAAAAATGAATCTGAAAAGGTCTTTAAAGCCAAAAATGTAAATAATAACTCCATTATTGAAGTGGATATGAACACTAATAAAAAAAACGAGTAAGTACACCATTAATCAAAATCAAGCTTTTATTAGAAAATAAACTAGAAGTGAGCGGCATTTATGATTCAGGCTCACAGATCTCGTTAATAAATTCAAGACTGATTAAAGTAAAAGAAATAAAAGACAATGTGAATATAGCATATATAAAAACGGTTAATGGTGTGAAGAAGACGGATGGCTTGATAACAATAAAAATAAAAATCTTTGATTTAGAAGAGGAGGTGGATGTATATATAGTAGAAAATGATGATTTTGATGATTTTATAATCGGATTGGATATGATAAAGAAATTCAAATTAACCCAAAATGAGTACTTGCAGATAGAACAAAAGAAAATAACAAATAAAATGGACAGGATGTCTAAAGATAACACAAATGAAGATAAGAATATAAAAACATATGCAATAAATTTCAATGAACACATAGAAACAGAGGAATTTATTAGTATGACAGACCATTTAGATAATAAAAAGAAAATTGAGATAGAGAAAATTCTAAAGGAATATAAAACAATTTTTGCTAGGGATAAGTATGATATTGGATCAGTTAAAGATTATGAAGCTCATATAGATTTACTAGTAAATAGATACTGTAGTAAGAGACCATACAGATGCACAATAGAGGATAAATTAGAAATTGAAGAGCAAATATCCATGTTACTAAAGAATAATTTAATAGAAGAATCCTACAGTCCTTTTGCCGCACCAGTGACATTAGCATATAAAAAAGGTGAAAATAGAAAATCCCGCTTATGTGTAGATTTCAGAGAACTGAATAAAATTGTTGTACCTCAAGCTCAACCTTTCCCACTAATAGATGATTTGATTATTAAAACTAGAAATTGTAAGTATTTTACTACACTGGATATAAACTCAGCATTTTGGGCAATACCACTACGGGTAGAAGATAGAAATAAAACAGGATTTGTCACACAAGATGGCCACTACCAGTGGACCTGCCTCCCTTTTGGCTTGAAAACATCACCAGCAATTTTCCAGAGAATTTTAAGCAACATTCTAAGAAAGCACAATCTCACAGAATATTCTGTAAATTATATTGATGATATTTTGATATACTCGTCCACCTTTGAAAAACATATAAAACACATAAGAAGTGTATTAGAGGCAATAATAAAAGAAGGCTTTAGATTGAAATTTAAGAAATGCACCTTTGCTTCAGACTCGGTAAAGTATCTTGGCCATGTAATTCAGAACAATTCGGTAAGACCACTTAAAGACAATTTGATTTCAATAAGACATTTTCCAACGCCAAAGACGCAAAAGAATATCAGACAATTTTTGGGAAAAATCAACTTCTACCATGAATACATACCAAGAAGCGCAATTATTTTAGAGCCATTACATAATTTATTAAGAAAAAACGAAAAGTTTGTGTGGTCAGAGAAGTGTGAAGAATCATTTAATCAAATAAAAAGATATTTATGTTCTCAACCAGTATTGGAGATATATGACAAAGACTTACCAATAAAAATCTTTACAGATGCATCCATAGAGGGCATCGGGGCAATACTAAAACAAACACAACTGGACGGTAAAGACAAACCGGTGGCATATTTTTCAAAAAAGTTGAATGAATCTCAAAAACGAAAAAAGGCTATATATTTGGAATGTTTTGCTATTAAAGAAGCGGTTAAATACTGGCAACATTGGCTCATTGGAAAACAATTCACTATCTACTCAGACCACAAACCTCTAGAAAACATGAACATTAAAAGCAGGACAGACGAAGAATTGGGTGATCTCATATATTACCTGTCTCAATATGACTTTACAGTAAAATATATACCTGGTAAAGAAAATGTGGAAGCGGACTGTTTGAGCCGAAATCCTGTATTAGGATCAGAAGATAACAAAGAGGAACTATTGAAAATAGTTAATTTAATACAAATAAAAGACATAGTTGAAGACCAAGAGAAAAATGAAGCAATAAAAGAAAATAAACCAAATCTTGTTCAAAAAAATAAAATTTATTATAAAAAAATAAAGAAACATGAAAAAATTATCCTCTCGGAAGAATTTAGTAAAAAACTCATAAAAAAGGTGCATGAAGATTTATACCATATTGGGATCAGACAATTACAAAAAAAAATCAGTTCAATATACACAGCTAAAAACTTAACAAAAAATATCATAAATATTTGTAAAAGATGTGAAATATGCTTAAAAAATAAATCAAGATCTCAAGGAAAATTTGGTTTAATGTCACAACTGGGACCAGCAACAAGGCCATTTGAGATAATGTCAATGGATACTATTGGTGGCTTTGGAGGCTCTAGGTCAACAAAAAAATACCTACACCTTTTAGTAGACCACTACACAAGATATGCATTTATTGCAACTTCAAAAACACAGAATGCAAACGACTTTATAAAACTAACAAATAGTGTGTTAGAGACAGATGAGATTGGAATGATTCTGACAGATCAATATCCGGGTATCAATTCAAAAGAATTTAAGCAACATTTGCAAATGAATAATATTAAACTAATTTTTACAACTGTGAATACACCATTCTCTAACGGCTTGAACGAAAGATTAAATCAAACAGTAGTAAATAAAATAAGATGTAAAATAAATGAGAAAAATAATAAGAGAACATGGACAACAATAGCAAGAGAATGTATACAGAAATATAATGAAACAGAACACTCCGTTACAGGCTTTGCACCAAAATATTTACTAGATGGTACGAATGTCAGTATTCTACCAAATGAATTAAAAACAACAGAAAGGGAAGACAAGTGGATGGCTGATAGAAGATTGGCATTAGAGAATACAATAAAATCCCACAAGTACAACAAGAAAATATTTGATAGAAATAGGAAAATGCAAGAGTTTAATGTAGGAGACAGTGTATATGTAGAAAATGGAAATAGATTGAATAGAAAGAAATTAGACGAATTAAAAATAGGACCTTTTAAGATAGTAGAGAAAATATCGAACTCCATTTATAGGATTGAGACTGACAACAGAAAAACAGAATCAACTTTATTTCACATAACAAAATTACAACCTGTCACAACAGAAGCTGAAGAAGATGAAGTAGAAGAAAACTAATATGAAGATAACTTAGAATTTTCGCTCTTAGAGGGGGAGATGTAATGAAATGAAATTTCATTAATTGAATTTGCCGCGCTTCGCGCGTGTTGCGATGTTGCGGTTGTCTGTGGAAGTGAGTAGAAGCCGCATCGGAGTGACTCGCATTTCAATGACAGATGACTTGCAAATTATTTTAAGATTTTAATTTTATAAAAAAACTGGTAGAAAGATAAGTGAAAGGATATATTAGTGAACATTAATGTCGTTTCTTTGTATTTTCAGGTGAGATAAAAATGTAATTCTAATAGTTTTTCGTAATATGGTAAAATTAAAAGTATGTTAAATAAAACTTTGTATTTTCAGAGAAACAATTTGTGTTTAACTGCGAAAATCCTTAATAATATATCTTATATATATATAAAAATGAATGTCTGTCAGTATATCTTTTATAGAATGGTAAGCTATGCATTTGATCATGTCATGATCTTCAGCAAAATGTTGTGCATGAGCTCGCAAAGGTTTCTGAGTTGGTACGACAAAAAAAAATAAAAAAAAAAATAAATAAATAAAATAAGCGTAGCAACTCGCGCAGGGTACAGCTAGTAAACATATAAAATTAAGATTTATAAAGATTTTATTTAGAAACATAGTTCTATTTTATCGAACTTTCTATTCACATTAAAACGCATAATAATCACACTCTTTCTACGACTTTCAAACACTTTTCCTATACTATTTTGGCTACTTCTTTAATTATTTTGTGTTAAAGCGTGACTTTTTTATAGCCTTAGTTAAATCTTTACATGCGAGAACATCCAAAAGGCGATTTGTTATAGTCATTGTTATTTATACTTCTTTCTAATCACTTTACTAGTAAAGAAACAAATAAGTTCTTAAGCTTTATACATCAATAGTACCTATAGGATTTATCGTTCTTTAGGGACTTCCTTACTCAATGTCCTAGGATACGTATATGCTTATGGGTCATAAAGCGACACTTCACACGGTGTTATTTAAAGCGATAACGTAGGACATAAAGGTAACGTAGAAATCCTAGGTGATTAAAGATCAGGTACTACGAACTCCATCAGAACTTTATTTTCGAAATTATTTTTAAAAATATTAAATACAAATTAATCATAACTAACATTGCGATGTTGGTTATAATAATTAAGGAATAAGTAAATAAATTAAGTAAGTAGCATAGACACACAAAAAATAGCAAAAAATGGAAGCAAGAGTTAAAAAAAAGATGACAAAAAAGCTAGTAATTAAAAATTCGACTGCTTTTATTATTGTGAATGCGGATACGATTATTTAATCAAAATATACGTTTATCCGGAGATATGGATGGTATATGAACATTAGAAGTTTTTATAGATTATAAAATTATACAGAGAAAAAAACCGCTTCGTGGGGATAAGAGTTTGCACGTCCGGAGTTCAATTTCCGAATACCTCAGTTAATAAATTGTAATGATAATTTTATTTAATAGAAACTTACATAATCAGAGCTAGAGGCCTTGCATATTAATTAACATACATACATATACACTTTATATCGGAAAACCTACCTAACAGAGCGATTAATTTTCCTGATCAGCTTGAATACGCAAATTCGATTACGGGTTAAACGAGATTAGTGTCTTTATTGAGTGGAAATAATTTAATAAGGTTTGAAAACGATTATTATTCCGAAATTTCTCTATACTTGTATTAGTATAAAATGATATATTCCAAAATAATCTACAATATGAAGCGTACGAAGGTGAGACTAGGAAATTAAATTCAAATCATTAAAAAAAAACGACGTGTAGAACGCTTTACGTGTCACACTCAACGTGCCTCAATTGGGATGTTATGCGTCGGGAAATCCTGAAACACACTCGACACAAACAGAATCTCAGACACGCTCTACAACACTCAATAGTCTGTCTTGAACGAGCATCGAATACATTAATTCGGCAGGAATTAGAACAACATCGTCAATGAAACTAAGACAGAAATACATACAATACTGGTTGCAAAACCTTCAGATTTTTTCAAACCATAATTTTTTTTCTTTTTTTTTTGCTTTTTTTATGTAAGTAACTAGATCGGCAAACAAGCGTACGGCTCACCTGATGGTAAGCGATTACCGTAGCTTATAGACGTCTGAAACACCAAAAGCATCGCAAGCGCGATTGGGGATTGGGTCGGCAACGCACTTGCGATGCTTCTGGTGTTGCAGGCGTCTATAAGCTACGGTAATCGCTTACCATCAGGTGAGCCGTACGCTTGTTTGCCGACCTAGTGACATAAAAAAAAAGCGCATTGTCGACCCCCGTTCCCCCCAGGAACTCTGGTCGCCTTACTCACCAACAGGAACACAACACTGCTTGAAAACACTGTTATTCAGCTGTGATCTTCTGTTAGGTCGAAGTAATACCCCAGTCGGGCTGCTCTATATTTTGAGCAGAAAATTTACTGCTATGCACAGTTTTGTTTATTAAATTTCTTAAGTAACAGTATAATTATTTTGATAATTCGTTGTCTCTTAATAGTCTAAAAATCTTTTTGAATAAATGTATGATGTAAGAAAATTTCAGTTTTCAAACAAAGGGGATGAGAATAGTCGGTTTAATGAGAAGCTACACGAGCAAAGCTTCAGATTAATTTCGATTCAAAATTAAACTCTGAAGCTAGGCTACGAGATAATTTCATTTGAGAACTTCGAAACGAAATGTTTCTGAATTTTCGTTTGCAAGACCTAAAATTTCAAAGTAGCAAAACTGACGAAGACATAATTACTCATATGAGAGCAAAAATAATTTTATTTTTTTTAGTTTATTAATATAATTATACAAGCGTAGTATCAAATACTATTCCATTTGTACTACTTCTCATATTTATTATCTGAGATGTTTGCAGTAAAAAATCGCTTTTACAAATTAATTTCACATTTAATCTTATAATATCTTATCTTATATATCTTATCTTATCTTATAATATATATAAACGCGAAAGGTCATTCATCACGAAATCTCCGAAACTTTAACACCTACAAACTTGAAATTTGGCAGGTAGGCTCCTTATAAGACGTAGGCATCCGCTAAGAACGGATTTTACGAAACTCGACCCCTAAGGGGGTAAAACGGGGATTGGAAGTTTGTATGAAAGTCCTATGTTTTTGAAGTAAGAGACTTGAAATTTAAACGTATCTTCTTTTAACGTATCTTTAGAAATCAACTCCCTTTTGGGGTTAATACGGGGGATGGTAGGTTGACTCACTCATCACGAAATCTCTGAAACTATAATAGTCACTAACTTGAAGTTTGGCAGGTAGGTTCCTTATAGGGTGTAAATATGTGTTAAGACCGGCTTTTAAGAAACTTGTCCCTTAAGGGGATAAAACGGGGGTTGCAAGTTTATATGAAAGTCCTATGTTTTTGAGTAAGAGACTTGAAATTATAACACCTACAAACTTGAAATTTGGCAGGTAGACTCCTTATAAGACGTAGGCATACGCTAAGAACGGATTTTACGAAACTCGACTCCTAAAGAGGTAAAGCAGGGGTTGAAAGTTTGTATGAAAGTCCTATGTTTTTGAAGTAAGAGACTTGAAATTTAAAATGTAAGCTCTATAGATGGTGAAAAGGTGTCCAAATAATGTATCTTTAGAAATCACTTCCCTTTTGGGGTTAAAACGGGGGATGGTTGGTTGACTCACTCATCACTAATTCTCCGAAACTATAACACCTAAAAACTTGGACTTTGGCAGGTAGGTTTCTTATAGGGCGTAAACACCCGCTAAGAACGGATTTTTCGAAACTCGACCCCCTAAGGGGATAAAACGGGGGTTAGAAGTTTGTATGAAAGTCCTATGTTTTTGAAGTAAGCTACTTGAAATTTAAAATGTATACTCTATAGATGGTGAGGAGGTGTCCAAATAATGTATCTTTAGAAATCAACTCCTTTTTGGGGTTAAAACGGGGGATGGTAGGTTGACTCACTCATTACGAAATCTCCGAAACTATAACAGCTAAATATTTGGCATTTGGCAGGTAGGTTTTTTATAGGGCCTACGCCCTACATTCACTAAGAATTGATTTTACGATACTCGATCCCTAAGGGGATTAAACGGGGATTGGAAGTTTGTATGTTTGTAAGTCCTATGTTTTTGAAGTAAGAGACTTGAAATTTAAAATATATGCTCTATAGATGGTGAGGAGGTATCCAAATAATGCATCGTAATCTATATATATAAAAGAGAAAGGTCACTGACTCACTCATCACGAGAACCCAAAAAATGCTGGAGGGTCCATCCATCTAGGATGGATAAAGATGAAATTTGGCAGGTAGGTAGATTATAGTAGTAGAGTAGAGACATTTTCCGATATTCTACCGCTAAGGGGGTTTAATTGGGGTTTATAGTTTGTATGAAACATATATAGCAGCTATAAGTTCGTCGATTGGTTATTTATACTGCAGCCTGAAAATAAAACTAAGAATGAGGTGTATAGAGAGGTTTTATAAAAACAACTATTAAATTATACTAAATTGTGCCTTTAAAAAGTTACTCAGTGTAATAAGCATTTCAAGTGACTGAAATACAAAAAAATGCGTTAAACATCTTAATAGTAATGCATATCTTTATAACCACGCGGATGTAGTCGCGGGCAACAGTTAGTGTATTATTAAACAAAGTCCCTAAAAGTATATGTGATCGATTCCCTCAAAATCTACTGAACGGATTTTCATGCGGTTTCGCCAATGGAGAGAGGGCTTCAAGAGGAAGGTTTACGGAACGGCTAAGCCGATTTAAATGAGAGTTTCACTGGAAGTTTGCCAAGAAAACTTTGTGACACACAGATTTCAACGCGGGCGAAGCCGCGGGCACTGCTAGTAATTTATATATTTTCAATGTAACATGACAAAGCAACACCATGACATCTGTTAAATCATGCTTCAATGTTTTAATATCGTTTTATTAGCCATAAAGAACTTTCGCTTTTGCGAAAGTCGTTTTAATTTTATCGAGCATGAATCTGGTGTTTTTCATTCATGCAAAGAACAAAAGGAAAAATCTGAAATGCATCCTTTTGTTGTCTTATGGCCTACTTACGAATACTATACAAAGGAAGAGCACGGACGGTAATAAATGGGAAAAATAGTAAATAAAAATATTGTTATTCTAGAATATATTATATGTTATTTTATAATTGCTGTAATGGTAATAATCTTAAATCACTTACAATTTGTTTATAATTTATTATTGTATTGAGTTAGTTTATGTAAGTAATAATTTTTACTATATAATAAAATAAAAATGAAAGGAAATAATTATTTAAAGATAAAAAATCCAAGACTTGTTGTGTTCTATGGACAATATTTTGCGTGCCATTGCCGTAGGTTTTAACTGTAATTTGTAAAGTCATTAACACCTTAGAATCCGAACATTACCGGCGGAAAATTTTACATTACAAAAAAACCTACTCAATGTTATTTTCTCACATCCAAATCCACAAGCCTTTCTAGTTGTACTACACGACGTCCATAAAGAGACTGAAAAGAACTCACATGCCCCAACCTACAGGAGGGCTGCAACCTAATCCTTCTAGTTGCTCCTCAATCAAAAGAAAATAATCTTCTACTTGCAGTAGACATTCAAGTAAAAGGTAAAGAAATATGAATAAAGCCACGATTTTCAATTTCTTAAGAATTGCCCGAGGAGGTAAAAAACCTGTATTTGGTGTCTGGGTACAACAGACATAACAAACACTGGTACCAACATCACGACAAAAGGCCTGTATAAACTAAAAGTAAATAGCTAGTGCAACAGCCAGCTACGTCAACCGCTGTGCTAGCCAGTTAGTTGAATAAATACAGTATAAAGAATCAAAGTTTATGAGACAGGTCCACCTAAAATTATAAAGCAAAAAATTTTTTTTAAGTAAACTAGGATTTTTACCGACTTGATTTTAATTTTTTATTTTTTTTTTTTATTATTAGAAAACCTATTTATAATGGAACCTAATAGATAAATAAGTGGTCATCCATTGACCATAATGTTTTTGGCAAATTACATTGTTATGGGGGGGTGTACCCTCTTGGTGGTATGAGGTGACTATTTAACCGACCCTCAAAAATCACGTGTATTTTTTGTGCAAAATTATACTAAAATTTTCAAAATATTATCTTTAAATACAAATAAAATCTGATAAAATTTTAGAAAATTTTCATTTTACATATTAAAATTTTTTAGTCATCATTATTTTTAAAAGTGAAGCTACCACCGATTTGGAATGTAAATTCTGCAGAGAAGAAAAAAATTATGTATAAACTGTGTTTTAGTACAAAATTAGTAATAATACCTTGAATGATAATACCATAAAATACAGTATCACTAAGTCCACACATCTCATCATCACTTAATCTTAATCATGTATGTGATCCTGCACCGAACAATAAGCTTTATCTATCATTTTTTTTTAAATAAACGCTAAACATATAATATTGAGAACTGCAAAATTTTTTGTGGAATTTTATTATACATGCGAATAAACCTGAAGGGACTTTATTTTGCGCAGTCTGAACTTTAGTTATAATTTTATCATCAGTCATTGTCATCTGAGCATTGTGTTATAAACGTGTTGTGTGACAGCAAAGTTGCAGGGCATTTGTTGGTTGTTTTTTATGGTTTAAAAATCGTGGTAATCAACAAAAAATAAATAAGTACACGTGATGTGCTTTTTACCTGAACCCACTCCCCCTTTTCAGCCTCACGTGATCAATGTAAAACGTCTACTACAAGTATTAGGATCTATAGAAGTAAAACAAATGACAAATGAAACGTATGAACAAAGTTGCTGGAGAAATAAGACTAATTAAGATAAATCAATAAATTAGAAGAAACACATTGCAAATGTCTATACTTTAATATATTGTATTTATATGGACTTGACAAACATTTATCTTGAGCGAGGATTGCTACCATAACTATTAACATAACAGCTAATATCTATGACTACTGTGTCTAAATGTTCCTTCTCCATTATTACCGTGATTAGTTAGTTCGCACTATAGCTAAGTAAGGTATTATTTAAAATATTCCATATAATTTAATACATTTTATAATATATATTTGCTACACTAAACAGAGAGAGAACTTCTAAGGTAGAAGAAACAAGATTAGGACATTGAAATAAATTTGGCACAAGCCTTTTTAGTAAGCACTAAACATTTAACTATATAATTATCATTTGATAGAATATAATATATTAATGGCATAAATACCGGTAACTGCTTTATTAAAATAATCGGACACTTTAATAAAATTTTGCAAAGAAAGCCAACATCCTACGATTTTATCTCTGATCTTACACAAAAATAATTAAACATTTAATTCCAGTACAATATTTAGTAGATGGAACAATGCATTAGTTTATACAAAGACTTAAAGGTTTAATATTCCTGTAAGTATTTGAGGATTATCTTGTTAAAATTGTACCAAAGTAAAGAAAGCAATCTGAAATTTGTTTTACGAACTAGAAAATATTAATTCTACATTTACTTTCAAAATAATATGCCAACTCAAATTTAAAAAAAAAATACCATTTTAGCATGACTGATTGCTGTGTGCTATGAAATTAAATCAAAACCTATAAAAATAAATTATTCTTTGAATTTTTAAAGGCTGAGTTTTTATTGCAATGTTGCAAAGAAATACATCTACATATTTATATTTATTATATAGTAAATTTGGTACTTATTACATAATTCCCTTGCACTACATATAATTCAAAGTCATATTTGATTTATAAAACTTGTTTAAATATAGAATAACCGCGCAAAATCATCATAAAAACCCCCTGCATATAACATAGACATATTAAGATTGACAGGTCAGAAATATATAGGCGTGATGATTTCGAAATTAATCCAAATACATAAGAGGTAAATATTACACAACAATATAAAATATAAAGATTTCAACTCACCATATATTTCCAAGATTTCGTTGTTATTAGCTGTATTATCACAATGAACGCACAAAATAAATACAATAAAAATGGCTCCTAACGTGTAGTGAATATACATTTTTATACTACAATATACACGAATTACCGTGTGGAAACAGTTCAAATAATATATAAACACCACATTTTCACATCGACTTTCTGTACATGCAGATCTAATCACATTAAGAAGACATTTATTTTTTATAAACTATTGCAATTAATCTGCCATCGAACTAGGACCCCGCCGTCTGTCATTTACCTTGTCAATAAACAATCAATGTTGCCATAACTCTGTGTATGTTAACTTAAATCCTAAATGAATAAATTGAACTTTGAATTTGAAGGACTAAATTAATATTCTATTTTGTTAAAAAGGTTTCACTCATGCAATACAAACGTTTCAATAAAATCATTTGTAATAAATGTGTGAAGTACGATTTGTGTTAATTACAAAAGTAAATTAATAGTACATTACGAAATACATAAACAGTAAACAATTCACCTATTGAAAATATTGTACACCACAAAAACGAAACTGAAGACGACTTTTAACGAAATTGAAGAAAAACTTTTTCACATAAGGAATACTTATTTCTGATTCTAAAGTAGGGGTTCCTAAACTTATTTTGTGTACTGCCTACTTTAAGAATAAATCTTTTTATAGTGCCCCCTTTTTGTTACCAACTTAAAAACCACTATAACTTCAAATTAAATTAATTATTGCGAGCTGTATGAACGGAGATTAAACATTAATTCTAAACGAAACTTGAGACCTGAGCGCAGTATGTAGTACACAACGGTGTAGCCCACACCTGCCAATGAGAATGACTATTGAAACGCAACTTTATAGTATTTAGACAGAGCATCTTTTATTCAAAATAAAACAAACATTCTCGATAAAAATATAAAAACTAATGTGAAAGATGATTTAAATCGCCTCCCAAGCCTCTATACAACGTTTCCCTTTTTTTCTGGGTCTCTTACCACCCTTTTTATGCCTGCGGCGCCCACAAGGGGGCGTTATCGCCCACTTTGGGAAAGGCTGTTCTAAAGAGTTGTAACTAAATGTAAAAAAACGTAGAAAAAATTTGGTAAGGACTATCACGATTATAGATCAAAACAACCTTTTTTGTGGTTGGCGCCAAATACAAAACAACGTCTGATTTATAGAAGTAGGAAACTTGTAACGAAAGTAAAAACTATTTGTCAAAAAAAGAAAGTTAAACAGTCCAAGCTAATCTTCGATCATGTAGTGCGAACTAGTATTAGTATGAAAATGCAATTTACTTAATATTTTACAGTATTTAGAATATTATAATTAAAAAATATCAATACTCATAGTTTATAACTCCTCGGATTCTACGTAATTAAGTTATTAAATTCTTGTTATTCAGACGTGAATATTCCCATCTCACGTCGTTAAAAGATTTTGCACTTTCCGTATGTATTCTATATAACATATATATATCTCCGGAATATATTTCCGTTGACGTAAAATAATCGAGAAACGAGTCAATGGAGTATGTTTCTGTTGAAGATTGTGGGCATTACCCACGTTACCTACAAATTACAATAGTGGATCCGCCCCTGATTTCTTGACTGTTTATCTAAAAATTTTCATTGTGTTTTTTTAGTTCTCTAGTCTATGTGACATTAGTGAAATAATCTGTATCAAAGTAACATAGCCTAGAGCATAGCTAAAAGCCAGTGTTGAAGTTGAATTGTATGCCATTGTAATGGCAACACTTTTTAGTGCGATTGTTTGTTCGGCTTTGGGTGTCAGCCGCTTTGTAATTTTTTATTGTGATAATTTTAGAAATAATCAGTGATATCCCAGTGTAAGTGAACTGAAGATGGTGTAGTTGTCGTGCGATGTGTTTTATGTCGCGAAATCTTGCGTACTATAGGTAAAAGGCACTGTCTGCCGCCATGACGATGGTTCACTTGGTCAGGAAGTACTTCGTAACACTTGCGCTTTATTTTGGGTGTATCGCATCGTGTTATCCGGCTTTTGGTATGTTATAAACATTTTATGTAAATAAAACTAATATTTACTTATTATTTATGCGTATGAATTAATTTGGTAATGTCCCATTTCCGCGTAAAAATATATCAACATGTATATGTATTTTTAATATTTATGAGCTTTCTTACAAGTACAGAAAAAAGAAAGTGTAATTTTTGTTTCCTTATTATTATAAAATAAAGTAATATAGATAAACTTAATAAATAAATAAATAAATAATATATATTTATTAAGTTTAAGTTATTAGTATATCCATATTAACATAAACTTGAATTTAAATGGGAATACAACTGGTTTTTCTAAAAGAATTTAAGACAGGTGTTAGCTGCTTTTTTCGGGCAATTGTTAAATATAGTGCTGTAAATAACTCAAACATAAACCTATAGTTACACATATAGGCTTAATAACAAAACTTTATAGGTCCTAACAGTAAACTAAATAGTACATAATATTTGTTTTATAGCAGTCCTACTGTTTATAAAAAAAATTATTACCTGTAAACATTTTTCACATTTAACTCTCAACGTCCTATTATTATATACATTATGAGTACAATAGTTAAAACTAGCAAACTTTGTACCTCCCATGTTTTTATTTTTTCATGAATATAGTGATTTTTTTTTTTTTTTTAATTTATTTTATGCAAACCTTCTGATAATAACAAACACACAAATAGAATTATCAAATTCAATGTAGTTGTTGTGAAGTTATGGGCAATAATACAGCCGGTGATTCACATTATATTTCTAAAGAAGATTTTTTATCCAAAAAAATGTTTTCAGCTCAAGAATCACCCCAGATCCTAGATCTACACTTGACAAAGCAAGGTGTTGGTAAGGATGTCAATGTCAGCTGCAGTGTGTCGCCATCTGAAGCAACAGTGGAATGGTTGTTTAACAGTGAGCCTATTACGATAACCAATAGGTGAGTTCAGGTTTGCTAATCTCTGTTGTATCAATTTTTAACTTGTTGATTAGGTGTTTGATATTTAACGGCGATTGAAAATAGGATGGTTATGGTTTCATTTATTTTTAATCGGAGTTTACTCATTAAGAAACCCCCCCAAGAAGTGCCTTGTCATCAGATAGTGTCATTTAATTAATTACAAATTAGTTAAATTTTTCACTTAAAATGAACTGATACACAGCAAAGTCTCCTACTCTTCTATATAAGAAAAGTGTTGAAACTTCAGGGACAGTCTGCTACACTTCATCATTATGATTTAGTAGATATCTAAGATTTTTTTATATTATTAATATTATAACGACGAAATATTTGCATTTTTCATTATTTGTAATGAATAACATCATAAACTACTGCACAAATTTCAAATATTCTTTCACCAATAAACGGGCAATATGGCCAAATGTGGAAAACAGAAATAATGTAATTCACGTGTATGAAGTGGCAAGCTGAAACCTAGTATCTAACATGTTGACATGTATTTAAATAATAAAAAAAAGTCAACAATCACTGTAAGGATATGTCTAATAATATACCCTATCCTTATAGTGCAAACATTATGATGATGAATATAATGACGTAGTTTAGTTATATTGACATGCTGTAATTATTATGACATGCTGTAATTTATGAGGATACGAATAAATATATTATGTGCAAATAACACTCTCGAAAAACTAAACTTATTTAACTTATTCCTTCATGCGAGCATAACTTAAGCTTAGTTCTTCGTAATACGCTTCTTATTTTAATAATTGTGTTTGACTGCAAATGAAAAAAACTATTTCAATTACATTGACAAGTAATACAAGGTATGTAGGTAGTCGATAAAACAGAAAATTAAATACCCATTATAAGGAATAATTCAAAAAGTCCTCATCAGATCTCAACCTAATTTAAATTGAATGCCACAAAGCACGAGCTTTCGATTTAAAAAACGAATCAAAAAACGGTACACGCAGGAAAAAATACAGTCGAATTGAGAACCTCCTCTTTTTTAAGTTGTTTAAAAACAATTCATTGTAGTTATGAATGTGGCACGTTAATTTTTGTGAAATTCTGTCAAAAGTCATTGTTTTTGAATATAAGAATAGGGCTTATGTCTAAAAAATCAACGCGCGTCCAGCTCAAAACAAATACTGAACCTATTGCCTATTAAAAATGGATTTAGCTGAAGATTCTGTATAACACAGGCGTACTATTTATCCCAAAATTCCTAGTCTCAGAAGTTACGCTGTTGAACCAAAGAGACACAGTTAGTATTTTTATTAAACGGAATTTACTACAATGGACGGCTGTATACAAATAAATTTATCTGTTTACAAACATAATAGTATTATCAATAATTCAATAAAATTAGATAAAAGTTTACTTTTAATATAAATAATGGTTTTAAATGGGTACATTGTAAATACTTTGTTATCTATATTTTGTTTCCATGTTACATATTGATGTTTTATTTTTGTTTAATGTTTGTGTATTTATAAAGAACTGTTGAGATAACACATTTCGAAGTGCAGTCTGCATTAATTTTAGTGTCTGAAAACCTATGAGTTTTTCCATTTATGAAACCTTCCTTCCGTAGGTAGATGGCAATTATTAGTATAGCTTGCGAATACTTTTCATAGAAACGGTTTTGATTTAATCCTAGCAGGAAATTGTAACGTTTGTAAACCGGGCATAAAACTTTCGGAAGTTGTCAGTTTTATTTATATTAGTTTTGTAAATATTTTAACAGAAGCTTAAAATTAAATTAATTTTCGGCATGTCTAAAATTACGCGTGTGTTTTTACGTAGATTGCCCAAAATTTTTGAATGTTTTTAGCTGTTGCGAGTATACAGGGGTGTCATGTACTAGGAATTGTTCTGAAGTGCCGAGGGGAAACGGGATTCTTTTGAATTTTCAGGGATTTGACGAGGTGCGATTGCGTGTACACCCCTCATGTCGCTACTCAAGAATTGCCCTTGCATTTTCGATTGTAATCCAACCCTCTCCCGACCTTTTGTTTTAAAGTACTTTGTCCAAAATATAAAGCCTAAAAGTTCAAAAGAATATAATAGTTGTATGGGAAAATTATTACTAAAATAAACTGGATATTTTTTTTAAATGTAACTAGATCGGCAAACAGACTCACCTGATGGTAAGCGATTACCGTAGCTTATAGACGTCTGCAATACCAGAAGTATGGTAATCGCGTTGTTGACTCCATTCCCAGTCCCCCCCCCCCCCAGGAGCTCTGGTCGTTTTACTCACCAACATGAATACAACACTGCTTGAAAACAGTGCTATTTAGCTGTGATCTTCTGTAAGGTCGAGGTTCTACTACCCCAGTAGGGCTGCTCCAGATTTTAAGCAGGAAATTTCCTGCTGTGCCCTACCTCAGTTAAATATAAAGTAGCTTAGTTTAAATAATAATTTTTAATCTACGTTCAGAAATGTTAGTTAAATCCAAATCTCCATTGTTAGCGACATCTAGCGCCCACATCGATACTCGACACCCCAGACTCTCTCGGACCCCAGCGTACAATATAGTATTTATGTTATATAGTTTAAAGAATGATACTTCATAAATATATAAATAACATTATTATAATGTAATAATAATGATATATTTCCTACCAATACAATAATTAGCATTGATGTTATTAAAATAGATATAAAATATTGATATTGTAAATGACGTCGTAAAATGATTTTGAGGGTAAGATTAATAGTCAATAATAAAATGTTACATAAATAGATTCTATGCCATAGAAGACTGATTTGCAATTGTGAACTTAGTGATATTGGTAACTACGTGGAAAATCTCTCTGTGAAATCTCTGAATACTAATATTATAAAGAGGAAATATTTGATTGTTTGTTTGTTTGCATTGAATAGGCTCCGAAACTACTGAATTGATTTGAAAAATGCTTTCACTGTTGGGAAGCTACACTATCCGCGGGTGACATAGGCTATGTTATATTTTTAAAAATATTAGGGAAAAAAAATTATTTTGAAACTTGTTAAATACCCATGCGAAGCCGGGGCGGGATGCTAGTAATCTATAACATTAAGGATTGCTTCTCATTTATTTGGATCGTCACATCATACAAATTCGTATATTCCTAAATTGGGGTAACATTTTAACCTCATTTAAAGAGTGCTAAGAGGCTAAACATTTCAAATCTAACTCTGACACGCTTTTTTTTATTTTATTTGAATAAAAAGCCTACTTTTTTTATTTCATTCATTCCCAGTTAACGTTTTACGGACTTCCGGCTTTAATGGAGTAAAAATGAAACGTTTATAGTTTGTAGAGGAATTTAAATTTTTTATTTATTCATTAGAATTTCAAAAATAGAATCATGACTATGAGGATTATTTTAATAGAGAACGATGTGTCGATATTAAATTTATTCTGTAGTCGTAGGTGAATTTTTAAATAAAAAATTAATTTTTCAATTTTGCTTTAAATATAGCCTGGCCAGAAATTCCCTACTAATATTAAATGTGACTGTAAGTTTGTTTGTGACGCTTTCACGCGAAAACTACTCAACCGATCATCATGAAACTTTGTACACATATTCTTGGAGGTATTAGAAATAACATAAGGTACTTTTTATCCAAAGAAAATTCTATATATATAAATGATTTTTTTTACCTGTATGTCCTTCTTTTTCTTTGGCTTTAGCTCCTTTGCGGAATTGCCAGTATCAGAGTAGAAAATGTATGCCCTTTATAGAATCGTAAACTATGCATTTGATCATGCCGTGCTCTTCAGCAAAGGGTTGTGCATGAGTCCACAAAGGTTTCTAAGTTGGTACGATAAAAAAAAAGCGTAGCAACGAACGAAGGGTACAGCTAATATTAAAATAAATATGAAATAATTGTGTTTGCTCGCAAACGAAAAAATAAACCGACTTCAATTACATCGACAAGTAATACAACGTAGATCGACGAAAAAATAGTCAAGCAACTACGCGTTATCAAATATTACTCAAAAAGTAGTTATCAGATCTCGATAAAATTTATATGTGACCACATGATAAACATCAGCGGCATCACGGTACCAAACTAGGGATATCCCCTTTCCAACAAAAAAAGAATTATCAAAATCGGTACATCCAGTAGAAAGTTATGCGGTATAATACAAAGTAAAAACGCATTATTAGATATAATTCGAAAAGTAGTTGTTAGATCTCAAATAAATTTAAATGGGACCAATTGGCACACACCACCTTTCGATTAAAACAAAATTTGTCGAAATCGGTCTACCCGGTCAAAAGTTCTGACATACATAAAAAAAAAATACAGTCGAATTGAGAACCTCCTCCTTTTTTGGAAGTCGGTTAATAATTTCCATCCATTAAGCAGATCGGTGGTATTTTTATAAATTTTATTGAATTGAACGTTTCTACTACATCAAGTTATGTCACATACGTTGCAAAAGGTGCAGGCAAAGTCGACGTCTTCATCTCGTACATAATGTAGTTTGTCGGCATTTGGTGTAGAAAACTATCCAGGATACTTACGTTAGAAACACATTTTAACTTTTAACCACATAGTAAGTGCCCTTAACTTTCAAAAGATCTTAACATGATAATAAGTTTGATAATCTATTTTAAGCCTTAGCACCATGGAACTTAAAACTAATTTCGTATTCATAAAATTTGAATAACACGTAGGGGTGAAGTATAATTAACCGTGTAGAGAGAACATTTTACCTTATTAAAAATTAACTGCAATTAACGATTTTGTCAACAGATTAAAACAAGAATTTGAAGAACGACTGTTGCAAAAGAAAGATCTAGATGGTAATCCACAGAAGTACAAAATCTACAATTTAACAATCACAAATGTGACATCCAATGACGATGGAAACTACACCTGCGTGGTCAAGCTGGGCGAGAAGAGATCAGATAAAATGGTCGTCTTGGATCTCAGTTTTCCTGGGAAGTTAGCGAATAAAACGTTAGGACCAATCAAGCAAAATGTTACTGATCAAAATAAAGTTTTATTGCGATGTGTTTTTGAAGGTAAGCTAAAAAAAATCTGATCTGTATTCTGGTAAATACAAGATAGTAATAATGTTATTGAATCATAAAAAAGGTATTTTGATATATATTCTACATATATATGTTGTTATTTCAGTTTACAAACCTAGCGAAGTAAGATGGTGGAAACAGGGCAAAGACGACGATATAATAGACATAGCAACAAAACCAGCAAAACGAGTTGATCTCAAGCATATTCAGAGCGAATACGATCTGCACATTAAGAGTTCAGAAGACAATGGTACTTATGTCTGCGAAGTTTGGGATTCAGTAACATCGACAAATATTACTGGCGAAATAGATATCATCGTGTTCGCTCTGCCACAAGTAGTCATTGACACGGTCATACCGATCAGCGCTTCTCAACTATTTCTAAATTGGACAGTCCGTTCTTACAATTCTCCAATAAAATCATACAGTTTGATGTACCGTCGTCTACCTTCAAACGACTTCAACTTGTACACGCGTGAAAAAATCGGTGTAAAGAATATATCATTTGTAATGGAAGGTCTAGAAAAGTCTACCAATTACCAGCTCAAATTGGAAGTCGCTACTACATACGGGCCGAGTAAGCCTCATATTTACGAATCGACGGTCAAAACTCTCGACAAGGACCCTATATTTGTACCAAATATTTCGATAAACGGTTTCTCGGCTACGTCTGTGACGATTGGCTGGGCTCCACCGCCAGAAGATATAGCTGAGTTGATACATTATTACCTTCTAGAAGCGAGGAAAATGGATGAAATGGCCCCCAGAAGGGCATACCATTCTAGAGATAGTAGAAACCTACCATATATGTTTGATAATTTGGAACCGCACAGCACATACGTATTTAGGGTAAGTTTATTTTCCGCTATCTTTGTTTGTCTAACACTTTTGAAACTAGGCTATTTATTCTAATCTAGTCAGTCTATAAATATCTTTAAAAAAATGGACTAAGTTTTACTCGTATATGAATGTAACTATACTTGACGAGGTCGGTAATACGATTTTACGAGAAAAAAAAACCTACGTAAAACATACTCATAAGTGTAATTATTTTAAACAAAACTAGTTATTTGTTAGTAGCAAGCGATTGTACATTTTTTGCTTCTGAAAATATGATGATATAAACATAATAATGTCAAAAGCCTAAAAGAAATATTACGTATCTTTATAATGCGAAACGTCCACATTTTACGATTAATAATATCGAATTTTCTGTCGCAAATAATTGTCGATACTATCGAGACCCTGACCGTATATATTTAATACTAAACGTAAACACTATTCGTGGCATTCCTATTCTCAAACCAGAACATCTAAATTTTATCCAACCAGCGCTCAAACCGCAAACGCGACCGCTTAATAAAAACAAACAAACTGTTTTTGTTGCTTCGAATTGTACACGAAGCCTTATAAGGCCTTGGTAAAGTAAAAATTTACGTTTTTTCGAAGAACGTAAATGACTAACAAAATATATTTAGGTAAAAGTGAAAAAGTAAGTGTTTACATTTAGCAGTAAAAACTACAGTATCTATTAATATTGCTACAAATCGTTACATTCAATAACATGATATTTGTTAATGGACTTTAAAAAAAGGTGGAGGCTCTTTGTACTCGGTGGACCGATTTCAATGGTTCTTTTTGTAATCGAAAGCTAGTGATTGTCACATTGTCCTTTAAATTTGATTGAGATTAACGACTACTTATTGATTTATCTCTAATAATGCGTATTTATTTGACTAATTTTTCGTCTACCTACGTTGTTAGTACTTGTCGATGTAATTGAAGTAGGTCTTTTTCATAAATGTATAGTGAAATATTATGATGCCAAACCGTCATTGTCATGACATAATAAATGAACATAGGTACATCGCTACCAGCGGTGCACATAATATTTATATTATTTATTTATATTTTAAGCAACAAACATTACACTAAAATTGTAAATTTAATTATAACAAATTCATAATAGAAATTAGGCTTCGACGTTTTTGCCAACAATTTTACATTTTCAATATATTTCTCTAAACGCACAAGAGAATTTTAAAATATTAAATACTCATTTATTAGTATTAATACAGACATAATAATAACCCTTGCAATGCCGACCGAAGTTCTGCATTGCAACTGTACATGAACATTTTATAGACATATCAGTTTTCAAGTAGTGTAGACGTAATGCTATCTCTTTACGTGTATGGTATTTCTGCGCGATAGGCTTATTGTTACGTTCAAAGAATAGTTTTCTGAATGACTTGCGGGCTGATTACTTTTGCTAAATTATATATTCAAAATTAATGTTACAAAAATTACGCTCAGGCCGAATCAGTACAAATAATATATACAGTATTAAATAAATCATCATCACCATCATCATCACAGCAACCTTTCGCAGTCCACTACTGGACATAGGCCTTCATAAGTTTACGCCAAAAATGGCGTGAACTCATGTGTTTTGCCCATAGTCACCACGCTGGGCAGGCGGGTTGGTGAACGCAGGGCTGGCTTTGTCGCACCGAAGACGCTGCTGCCCGCCTTCGGCACCCACGGGATTAAATAGAATTTATTAAATACTGAAACTTCTCTTTCATGGAGAAGGAAGTCTATCCCCAGCAGTGGGATGTTAAAGGCTGAATCAATTAAAGTACTGTCGATATAAAAAGAATAAAAATATTTTTAAAATTAAAATTGATAAGTACATACAAAATTATTAAGTTAAATAAATAAATATTTACAACATACACACACGGTCATCTGTTCGTAAAGTAAGCAACTTAATGCTTTTGTTATAGGTACTAGCCGACTGGTATAGCTACATATTTGTTTTTCGACAAACATACATATAAATAATACATATATAAATAAATATATATATTACACCCAGACTCGAGTTGGGAATCGAACCCACAACCCCGGAGCAGAAAGCAAGGTCACTACAAACTACGCTAACGGGCTAGTAGGGTCGTAATTAAGTTATACCTTAATTATATATTGTTGTTTGACAATGAACACAACAGCTAAATTTTAATAATACATATAAAATAAATACATATATGGTGTACGTTTAATGACGTCATGTACAGTGATTTATTCCTGAAAAAACATCAAAGGAAAAAAGTTTTGATGAAATTTGAATGAATAAAGTAAATAGTACGCAGCGAAATGATTGATAATTAATTTATTAAACTCGTAATGAACATGTATGTTTGAGATTCTTTATTTACTGAGAAGAATTTATAATTCGCTTATAGAGTAACTTATACTAAGACATTAATTAAAAAAATATTAAAACGGGCGGTGTACAGTCATGTGTGGTACTTGTAAAATAATTTCTAAGTGGTCTTAACCTAATGTAAACAATATACAATTGAACGCTAGATTTGTTATAAAGCCGAAACACGTTCGAACAGTAAAGGAAAAAAAGTAATTAAATGTACAACAACAAACGGAACTTGTAACAAGAGTGTGAACGATTATTTCTGTTGATCAACTGTGTAAAAATGGGAACCTGAGCTCTCTAATAAACGCCATTGTTTAATTATTTACAAAATGTTATAATTTATGGTAACATTTGGCCCCCGTTTTTCAAAATTAAACTCCGTCGTATGTATATTCCGTTTTTTTGGAAGAGTCTTATTTGGTAAACAAACCCCAGTCAATCGTAATTCACGTTTTTTCCGCATTTATCACATACTTTCACAACATATTAATTTACGGATAATTGTAAAACTCCATTTACTATTTATTTCACTAAAAACAAATATCAATTTATCATTTTAAACACATTAAAATTAATAAAATACGGATTTCGAGCGTACAGATAATTAATATTTTCGAAAATGACATTTTAATATCTTTTTTTATGACGCAAATAGGGATGTGGTCACAATATTTTTAGAGGTGAATGAGTATAAGAGAATGAACGGCATGAGCGATAAAATGGGCCGTGTTTTTTACTTATATTTTAAATTTTCACGAATCATAATTTGATAGTAAGTTATAATACAATGTTACCGTAAAGCGATTTGTTATTATGTTTTAGATATTGTTTTTTTATTTATTATTGTTGAGCGTAAAAAATGCTCACAATCATTATAAATGTCAATCTTTTATAGTAAAGTGTTTATTGTAAAGATTTTATTTTATATTATGAATATTTTTGAATAACATTTTTAACGCTATCCCATATAATATAAAAGAACATAGCATTGGCATAAAAGTTTATTATAGTTCACAGGAAAATTTTGTGGGACTTTAGTATGAGACTTAGTATGAGAGCCAATGAGAGCTACGTGAGCAACAGTGTTATCAATCCTTTTGTTTACATGTTATAGAGTGTGCCGCCGGCGCAAGGCTTTATATTTATAGTGAATATAAATAATGTGACAATAATACTAATAAGGTCGACTTTTTTTTCTAGACATAGGCGGCCCTATTTTGTTGTAAATATTATTTTTGACGTCTTTTTTACCGACCATTTTACATAAACGAAATATAAATTTGTTGCATTTTATTTTCGATGCTCGATTAATAAATATTTTTTCGTAATTCTGTACCTCTACTAATTCTTAGAAAAAATATTCAATATATTATTAGGTTTTGAAACAATTTTAACAATATATTGGCGTTAAATATTTGAACATAAAATGAATTTTACTTTCGTCTATGGCTTATTAATATTGCTCATTCATTTGCTCTTTATGTCACTTTACTATACTTACAATATTACTCTATTGTCTGTGGTCGGAAGTACGCCATATTTGTTTACTATTTAAGGCTCTTCCAAAAAAATAGAATATATATAAATACTAGCTGACCCGGCGAACTTCGTATCGCCTAACACAAACGTTATCGTATGGTATTAAAGTTCAAATTGACTTTTAAGTATTATCACAAATCTTTTGTATTGGAATCTCTCAATCTCTTGTTTTTGGAGTATAGAAAAGTGTTGTTTTTAGACTTTTTCAGGAAATTTAAAATTTTTTTTTAGAATTTTTCTCTCCGTAAGAACCATCCTCGTACTTTAAGGAATATTTTAAAAAAAGAATTAGCGAAATCGGCCCAACCGTTCTCGAGTTTTGCGCTTAGCAACACATTCAGCGACTCATTTTTATATTATAGAAGAAGATGTATGCCTGTAACTTTTTTCATTAAAAAAAGGATAACTTTTAGGATCAAGTTTTCATTTTTACACGAATTTTAAGTTTTTGCATACACTTACGGAAGATAAAAGTTAATTTATTGAGACATCCGGGGCCCTCGTAAGGTCGAAAGCCCTGAGCAATGGCCCCGTTTGCGCTTTTGATAGAGACGGAACTAGTTAAATTTTTTCACCCTTTCAGAGCGTAGTTTTAATTCGTTTTCATATGATGCTGTTGCTGTGGTGTTTTGTCAGTAAATATGTTCTTTTTCCCCTGTTCTTTTTCCCCAGGTCAGCATTGATTTTATTTCTATAAATCGTAGAAAATTGTAATAGAAATATATTACAATTTTCTACGATTCAAAAATAACTATGATTGGACGGTTTTGGTCAGGTACCCACTAATTATATACCTATAACCCCATTTACCTAGACGTTTCACGCTCAGGTGGATCTGTGCTGTTTTTTACCACATTTATTATATCTTCCACCTTTATATCTGTTTTTCGTCTCTCAAGGACATTTTTAGTCTCTGAAATCGGGACCTCAGTAATAATATTTTTGCTTCTTGCATCACAATTGTTTATTTCAGCAATAATGTCGTTAAAGTTTTTAAAATTGTCGATAGGAATGGATTTCATATTTGTAAGAACTTGTCTTGCGCGAACCATCTTTGAGTTTCAATATTTGTAGCTTCTGATATATATTTTTTTTATGTCACTAGGTCGGCAAACAAGCGTACGGCTCACCTGATGGTAAGCGCTTACCGTAGCTTATAGACACCTGCAACACCAGAAGCATCGCAAGCGCGTTGCCGACCCAATCCCCAACCCCCCCAGGGAGCTCTGGTCACCTTACTCACCAACAGGAACACAATATTACTTGAAAATAGTATTATTTTGCTGTGATCTTCTGTAAGGTCGAGGTACTACCCCAGTCGGGCTGCACCATATTTTGAGCAGGAAATTCCTGCTGTGCCCTACCTCAGTTATGATATGTTGTATATGTTGTCTGAATAAGATTTGCAATATCTTATTATACCTTTTCACGCTCTAGGGTTAACTACTGGAAAGTAGAACTTATTTTATTCCTGCTTTCAGCCTGGTTACTACTTGTTTGTAGTAATAAAGCTATCATATCACTCGTTTGGTTTTTGAGGTCATTAAACTCAGCACTTGTTGTTTGATCTTCATTGGGTTGCTTTCGCTTATTTCGAAAAGTGATTTGAGGGGTATCTTGAATGTTAAGACTTTTGATTGTGGTCCACTCCTATGTAGCTTTTTTTGTAGCTTTCAACAGCTACTGTTTTCTAATAAATTTAAATGTCAGTTTATGCAGTTAGGATCTATTTCATCAGTTGCTGACAAGTAGTATATAAAGGTATCCAACAGATAAAAGTTTCTGAAGTGTTTATTCTGTTTGATTGGTGCTCTAAAAAGCTCTAAAGTAACGGAGTCTAAAAGTTTTAGTTTATTCATCAACGTGAAGCAGGTCCTAATGACCCTCCGACTGCTTATACATCTCAAATCGTTTTTATTTTATTTTTTTGTAATTTAAAGGTATGTGCCTGTTCGGACTTCACAAAGCGGTGTGGTAACTGGTCGGCAGAGATGCAAGCAGCAACACTAGATGGCATCCCAGGCCGGCCAAGCAACGTGACAATACATTGTGCCAGCTCTTGGCTTAATATTACTTGGCAACCCCCACTTAAACCTAATGCTGAGATAAAAGGGTATACGGTAAGTTGTTTTGTACTTACCCATGGTCTTACTTAAGTTTTTGGCAGTGCCACTGTGGTCATTTTCTATGCAGTGTACTCTGATAAACTATGGGCTTTAGAATACTTAATAACTAGCTTTTTCTTACGTTTTATACTAAAGCTATGTTGATCCAATGTTGGAAATGTTGTCAGATATAGTTCTGATGTTAACTTTACAAGTTTAATTGGCGTCTTTTAACTGTGTGTATGTGTATTATCAAATAAAACAATTTTTATATTTCTAGTTGGAGTTAACTGGTAATTCGACCTACAGAGATCAATATGGCATGATGAAAGATAACACTGGAGCAATACTTACGAAGTTTAAGACAAACGACTCCCGAAGTGAAAGGTATGTTACAATTCTATCAATTTTGATGTCATTTCTATTGGTACCTAGCCAACAGCCAGACTCCTGTCTTCACAATTGTCTAGTTACGAATGACAAATCAGAAAGTATAAATCGATCTCGGCATAGCTTTGAGGCCAACCCCTAAAGTTTTGATTAAGTCACTTAAAAGTTTTGTCTGTTTGTTTTTGTTTGTTCTGTTAATTTTTGGAGTGTCATCCGCCGTCCAAACGTTTTTATTCCATTAGAAGCATGAAGAAAAATAAATGTACTTCTTTTTACCCTGTAATTTCCAAACTTGGATGTCGATCGCGACGTTTGTATCTTTGCACATTAAAGATTTCAATACGTCTAAACACATAAAAAGTTTCAGTAGTTCCTCAACAATAAATAGATTAAAAAAATATCTTATAACATACACACACGGGTCATCTGTACCTAAGTTAATAAATTTAATGCTCGTGTTATTGGTAATAGCCAATTGTTATAGCTACATATTTTATTTTTAATAAATATACATAGATAATACATATATAAATACAGAAATTACACCCAGATTTAGGCGGGAATGGAACTCGTAATCTGCGGAACAGAAGGCAGGGCTGCTACAATCTGCGCCAACGGGCTAGGGAAACGACTCGTTACAATAAAAAAAATGTAGCTATAACAGTCGGTCGTTATAGTTCGCATCATGTAAAAAGAACGTTGCGCAAAGGCGATTTATCTGTCTATTTGGTGGTATGAGGTAGGGTGCGGTGCGTGTGTATCACGCGCCGCATGCTTGCCGGTGTGCTATTGGTTGGATAGTTCAACGTCGACTCAAAATACAATCGCGCACAAGAGTTTTAAATTACAAAATAGTTTTACTTAGAAAAGTGAGAAAAATTATTTATAACGCATAATTCTCGTCATGTAAAAAGAACGCTGGCTGTCAAGATGCGCAAAGGCGATTTACAGTGTTGCCAACTCTTGCAAAAACTTTTCCCTACTGTCTATATTTTTGGAATAGTCTTATTTGGTAAACAAACCCCTGTCAATCGTAATTCACGTTTTTTCCGCATTTATCACTCACTTTCACAACACATTAGCTTATGGACATTTGTAAAACACCATTTACTACTTATTTCACCAAAAACAATTATCAATTTATCATTTTAAACACATCAAAAATATTAAAATACGAATTTCGAGAGTAAAGATAATTAATATTTTTGAATATGACATTTCAATAACGAAAAAATTGTTACTGCTTTTGTTTAAAAAAAATTGTAATTTTGTAAAGTGATAATTATTATACTTATTTAGTGTTAATTATTCGCACTGGTATTTCTAGCATTTTTAATATAACCTACCAATAACCATTATACGAAACCGCGAGTGAAAGCTTCATTAAAAAATAAAACAGTAGTGCTTTCGTGCGCGAGTATACCCATGCGCAAACACACCCTCTCCAATTTTTTTTAGCGTTTTTTTTTACATGACGCAAGTTACATCTGTAATTAAGTCGCTTAACATAGGAACAGACGACCGCGTGTGTGCGTTATAGGATATTTACTTATAAGAGCGAGAATGCAATGTCGGCGTGGTCGCAGGTTCGAGCTGCAGCCCAACATGAACTACACGGTGCGGCTGAGCGCCATGACGCGCACGCGGCGGCGCGGCGACGAGGAGCTGCGCCACTGCGCCACCGCGCCCGCGCCGCCCGACGCGCCGCCGCGCCCGCGCTGGAGGAAGGTGAGCGTTATACATGAACTGCGCGCTGGAGGAAGGTGAGCGTTATACATGAACTGCGCGCTGGAGGAAGGTGAGCGTTATACATGAACTGCGCGCTGGAGGAAGGTGAGCGTTATACATGAACTGCGCGCTGGAGGAAGGTGAGCGTTATACATGAACTGCGCGCTGGAGGAAGGTGAGCGTTATACATGAACTGCGCGCTGGAGGAAGGTGAGCGTTATACATGAACTGCGCGCTGGAGGAAGGTGAGCGTTATACATGAACTGCGCGCTGGAGGAAGGTGAGCGTTATACATGAACTGCGCGCTGGAGGAAGGTGAGCGTTATACATGAACTGCGCGCTGGAGGAAGGTGAGCGTTATACATGAACTGCGCGCTGGAGGAAGGTGAGCGTTATACATGAACTGCGCGCTGGAGGAAGGTGAGCGTTATACATGAACTGCGCGCTGGAGGAAGGTGAGCGTTATACATGAACTGCGCGCTGGAGGAAGGTGAGCGTTATACATGAACTGCGCGCTGGAGGAAGGTGAGCGTTATACATGAACTGCGCGCTGGAGGAAGGTGAGCGTTATACATGAACTGCGCGCTGGAGGAAGGTGAGCGTTATACATGAACTGCGCGCTGGAGGAAGGTGAGCGTTATACATGAACTGCGCGCTGGAGGAAGGTGAGCGTTATACATGAACTGCGCGCTGGAGGAAGGTGAGCGTTATACATGAACTGCGCGCTGGAGGAAGGTGAGCGTTATACATGAACTGCACGGTGCGGCGCGACGACGAAGAGCTGCGCCACTGCGCCACCGCGCCCGCGCTGGAGGAAGGTGAGCGGCTCACTGCGGGCGTGCCTCTCGCTAGCCGCACTTATACTCGCCTGCGACACCCAAACTATTGCAAGCGGGGAGGGTACCCCCGATCTCACCAGGAGCTGTGGTCACGTCGCTCACCACAGGACCACAACACTGCTTGAAAACAGTATTTTATAGCTGTTATCTTTTGGAAGGTCGAGGTACTTCCCCAGTCGAGCTGCTCTAGATTTTGCGCAGGATATGTCCTTCTGTGCCGTGCTGTGTGATATGAGTGCTGTGCATTTTCGTGATGCTGCGCTCTTAATGACGCTTTACCCCCATCCTTCCCGATGCGCTTTCGCGACTCACCCCGGTGGAGTGTAGGAGGCATAGCTCAAACCCTCTAATCTAGTACCCCAGTGTCGACAACCACCATCGGTATGAGGCCTGACAGATGGCAAATGCCTCTAGCCATGTAGTCCGGGTCGCCATAGCCAAATAACTAATGGACCATCGCCATCATACTTCTTCCATAAATATCCAGGGGTAGCCATCGCCAACCAATGTTCGCCGTGATTGGGGCTACCATAGCCTGCACCAATGGAGTACAGCTCCAGCGCCCCGTTCTTAGTCTCGTCAACGAGCTGCACCATTATTAATTCGAACCCATTCTGGGAAAAGTGATCTTTACCCAAACACCCCATATTTTCTGCTGCATAATACAAGAAGATTGCTATCAAACAACCATATTAAAAAACAATATCTACACTTGCGCGTTTGTTTAAGTTTTCTTTGGAATAATCACACATAATTTGTTTTTCAGATTGAAGAAAATGATAAGTACGTTTTCGCCATGCATCTCCCGCGAATATCAGAGAAAAATGGACCAATTTGTTGCTACAGGTTAACAATTTTTCTTTTAATGATATAGTATAAAAAAAATGTGACTTTATTATATAACTAAATAGCATTGTACATACAATACAGGGTATATATGGTGCGTTTACTACCCCATTTCGACTGGAACAACCTGCCGCCGCCGCGGGATATCAACATTGTCGACTACGAGGAGGCACACGGAGTTATACCCCTCTTGGGAGCTTATATCACTGACGTTTTCTCCAAGTATGTTAATTTTTTTTCAGTCCTTTTATATTAAAATAATCAAAAAAAAATTTTCATTATTTATCGTTGTGTCCATTTGTTATGAGTATTCTTTGACGGTTCGCAGGAAAGTGGACATAAGGTGCCAATCAAACCACTAATTGCAAATTCATGCGACGTTTCGATCCTTTTTTTGACCATCATCAGGCATCTAAAATACATACAAACATTGAAGAAAGTTGTACAACTAATTAATCCATACAATATACTCTACTATACTCGTTATCTCGAAGGCCTTTGACAGGGTTTGGCACGCGAGCCTTATAAGCAAGCTTCCTTCATATGGTATTCCACCTAGCCTTTGCACTTGGATTTCTGACTTCCTGAGCGAACGTTCAATACAAGTTGTCCTTGACGGGTACTCGTCGGACCAAAAGGCTATCGACGCCGGTGTTCCTCAGGGATCAGTCTTGTCCGCTACCCTATTCCTGCTGCATATTAACGATCTGCTCGTCACCGGTACCTTTGGGTATGCTGACGACAGCACAGTGACGGACAGATACTTTTCGAGTGCAAGGGCTAGTAAGGATGTTATCCAGTCTTGTCGAGAGGATATGGTCAGCCGCTTGAACGTCGCCCTCCAGGCAGTCTCCGAATGGGGCGATGCCAATCTGGTCACGTACAACGCTACAAAAACACAGGCGTGTGTGTTCTCCTCTAAAGGGAGCCCTTTACACCTGGCTCCGACTTTCCGGGATGTTTCTGTGGAAATTACCGACTCCCTACAGCTCCTCGGTGTACAGCTATCGTCCAACCTGAACTTTGGGCAACACATCGAGTCCAAAGCAAAAACTGCAGCAAAAAAACTAGGTATTCTCTCTAAGGTCAGGCGTTACTTCACTCCAGAACAGTTGCTTCAACTATATCAAGCACAAGTTCGGTCTTGTATGGAGTATTGCTGCCATCTTTGGGATGGATCCGCCAAATACCAACTGGCAACTTTGGACTCGGTGGAAAAACGAGCTAAGAGACTCATAGGTGACCCTACTCTGACAGACACTAAGTTGCAGAGTCTCGATCATCGGCGTAGGGTAGCTCGTCTGTCGGTGTTCTACAGAATATATTTCGATGAGTTAGCGAAGGAATTGCACTATCTAATTCCCCCAACAACCTTCCGCCATCGGGACACTAGGCGCGGTCGATCGTTCCATCCTTATGTCATCGATATGCCACCTACGCGCACAAAACGCTTTGGCACTACTTTCCTGATGCGCACAGCTAAGGAATGGAACTCGTTGCCCGCGTCTGTGTTTCCCGAACGATACAATCTGGGTGCCTTCAAGGCCAGAGTGAATAGGCTGTTATTAGGCAGGCATGCTCCACCTTCAACCGCATCGTCACTTAACATCAGGTGAGATTGTGGTCAAATGCCTGCCTATTTGTCATAAAAAAAAAAAAACATTTCTCTTTGTTTTGTTGTTGTATGGATTAATTAGTTGTACAACTTTCTTCAATGTTTGTATGTATTTTAGATGCCTGATGATGGTCCAAAAAAGGATCGAAACGTCGCATGAATTTGAAATTAGTGGTTTGATTGGCACCTTATGTCCACTTTCCTGCGAACCGTCAAAGAAAAAAAAAATATTAAAAAATTGCGTCTTCTATGATATTAATTATATTAAACTGTAATTGTAACTTCATTACAGCGATAACTTCCCACCAGAATCCGAATTAATAATTGGAGACGGTAAAACATACTTTAATCCTGAAGACCCGAGTCTAAATCGAGAGCCCTGCAAGCGGTGCTTAAGGAAACCAAGACGCAATGAAAAGCCGCCTCCCATACCCCCCACTACTACAACACCTACTACCACCCCCACTACCACCAGGGATGACTTCTTTGATGACGAGATAGATACTACTGCTGAACCGGATCTGGAGAAACGGGAAAGGAGATCATATATGGAGTTAGACAGGTATGATGTGTTCTAATACTTAAAAACAAATGTTATTCTGTATTAAACACTTGCTATATCTCCAGATTTAGTCTCGAATTTTCCACATATTTTTGTGGCGTTTATTTTATCTTTAATTACTACTTTAATTTATTTTTCTAGCACGCTCATAACTTTATTTTATTTAAACTATGCTTCATTGTGTGTCATAATGAGTAAAAGAAAATGCTATCTATGTGAAAGTTGCTGTTAGCTATATTCAAACAGTTACAATGTATTTAAGTGTTCTATAAGTAAATGTTTATGTATATATAGGTGTATTTATATGTAAAATTGTAAACCCAGCTAAGTTCTACCCTTGGAAAGAATCCTATGAAAAGGTTTTGTACTATAAACACGACACATTCTTAGAGTTAGTTCCAAAAATGCTCTACTATCTGCCGCTAAACGATCTGACGGTCGACCAGCAGTTCACCAGACCACCAGTCTTTGAAATAGGTTTCCGTTGGCACTCTTGGTCACGGAGCTCTAAAAAGTAAAAGTACACAACCGTGAACAAATTAAGTTATTTACATATTGGCAAATAAAATTGTGAAAAGTGTTTGTGGCTAATGTAGTAAGAGATATTTCTATTTCCTTAAAGCTTGGTCCCAATCTTTCTAGAAGAGAAATAATGTTTCTTAATGCAATTCTAGAGATTACATGAAGAATCCTATGATGATGGACAAGCAGGTAGAGATAGAGGTAAAGGAGGATTTGCAAGTTCGAGACGGTCTGCTCGATCCCTCCGCTAACTACACCTTGTTCATTGAATTGATACGTAAGTATTTATAGTTTTAATTATAATTTACACATATATTAATATTATAGTTATGACTAGCTGTACCCGTGCGAATAATTCGCACTAAATTAAAAAATTGCTGTGTGGTTACGGCAAGGAAGAATATAGCCACCCCCTCTCTTCCCGCGGATGTCGTAAGAGGCGACTAAGGGATAACACAGTTCCACTACCACCTTGGAACTTAAAAAGCCGATCGATGGCGCGATAACCATCCAACTGCTGGCTTTGAAATACACAGGCCGAAGGCGGGCAGCAGCGTCTTCGGTGCGACAAAGCCAGCCCTGCGGTCACCAACCCGCCTGCCCAGCGTGGTGACTATGGGCAACACAGTTGTTTTTGTTGTTGTTCAACAACACCGTTTGACGTGGTCAACCATAAACTTCTCATGTTGAAAATTGAGTACATGGGAGTACACGGTTCTTTACTTCGTTGGTGCGAGTCCTATTTAGACAATCGGTCACAACTCGTTGCTGTAAATGGCTCTAAGTCTTACGAAATACAGGTAGCATCCGGTGTTCCACAGGGTTCCCATCTTGATTCTACTCTCTTTTCAATTTTTATTAACGACTTAACAATTGTTTACATTTTAAAATGAAACTGTTTGTTGACGATTTAAAGATTTAAAGAGCTATTGACTGCCAGCATGATATACGTGCACTACAGAGTGACACAGATGCCGTTAATACCTGGTGCATCAGAAATGGCATGTCCTTAAACATTGATAAATGTTACCATATAAAATTCACAAGGAAAAGCAACCGGTTTAACTGCGTGTACAAAATAAACAATATAGACCTTACTGAAGTTGACTGTATCGGGGATCTTGGCGTTGTTATAGATTCAACTTTAAGTTTTCGCAAACATATTGAGAACGTAACGACCAAAGCTTCTAAGTTGTCGGGGCTAGTTTACAGACAGATGAAAATACATTTACATTTTTAACTAAATTACTTTTGGATTTTAATTGACTTACTATTATTCAAAATATAAAGTTTGAGTTTTTAAAATATATATAAATTATACTTGTAAACACGTAGCTCTTATTTGTGGTACTTTTAAAGAAAACGTTAATTTTAACACTATACTTACAGTACACACTTTAATTTAAAGTAATGTTTATTTCAGCTGGTTCAGAAGAAGACGAGCCGCTGTACAGTGAGTATTTGAATGTGTTGATGGCCGCGGCGTCGCCCGTCGCCCCACCGCCTACAACAACGCTGGAAATCGCACTGTTGGTGAGTGTATTGCTACATATTAAATTAATAAAACATTTGATAGACTTCTAGAATCATATCTCAAAACTGTATCTATCTTTGGACTAAACTACTGCTTTTATGTCTAATAAGATTATTTTGGTATCAAAAGGTGTGTAGTGTAAATGGTTAAATTGAACACCATCCTTTTTGTCGTAGCTATAACTTTGTGGTCCAAGATCCCAGGCCCTCCCAGACCTTCCTTATTTTCTGGTGGACAAATTAGATGTAATTGAGTATTATTAGTGTGTACAGTGAACTAATACGTACCCGCTAGCTTAAGCCGACGGAAAATTTTCAGATATAAGCTACTAAAGTTACGTAAAATTATACAATTTTTACTTTATCTTCTAATGGCTTATTTGTACGTGTGTTGTAGAGGACGCAGCCAGACACCTGTTAGTACTATTTCTTGCCAGACAGAAAATGTGATAGGTCTGGGGCATGTGTCTGGGATTTTACTCTATTGTATTAATTAGTAAAAGTAGTATACAAATACAATATATTTTATCTAAATATATGTATATGTAACATTATTGAGGTAGGGCACAGCAGAAATTTTTCTGCTCGAAATCTGGAACACACTGACTAGAGAAGTAGCCGTACCTTAGCGAAGATCATAGCTAAATAATACTTCTTTCAAGTAGTGTTGTGTTCCTATTGTAAGTGAGGTGGCTCCGGAAGTAGGGTCGGCAACACGCTTGCGATGCTGCTGGCGTTGCAAGCGTCTATAAGCTACAGTGATCGCTTACCAGCAAGTGAGCGCCGCATGTTTACCGATATAGTTGTATGAAAAAAAATTACTTTTCACTGAGGTAGGGCACAGCAGGAATTTCCTGCTCAAAATATGGAATAGCCCGACTGGGGAAGTATACCTCGACCTTACAGAAGGTCACAGCAAAATAATACTGTTTTCAAGCAGTATTGTGTTCCTTTTGGTGAGTAAGGTGACCAGAGCTCCTTGGGGATTGGGGATTGGGTCGGCAACGCGCTTGCGATGCTTCTGGTGCTGCAGGCGTCTATAAGCTACGGTAATCGCTTACCACCAGGTGAGCCGTACGCTTGTTTGCCGACCTAGTGATATAAAAAAAATGCGAGTGGCCAGTGTTGAGATGCAAGCGTGTGTGCAGGCCACGTGCGCGGCGGCGGCGCTGGCGCTGCTGGGCGCGCTGGCGCTGTGCGTGAACCGCGCGCGCCGCTCGCGCAAGCACGCGCCGCCCGAGCGGAACCCGCTGCACGCCGCCTTCCGGTGCGATACACACACGCACACACACACACACGCACGCACACACACACACACACACACACACACGCACGCACACACACACACACGCACGCACACACACACACACACACACACACTGTCACTGTTCAAATATACTGTAATAATATACATAACGGTAGAGACACTTTAGAATTCACATATACAGTTTTATACTAAGTTCAATTTATCACCATTGAGTTTTGGTTGCATATCAATTTGTTTTACATTTGGAGCAGAAAATTTGATACAATTAGTTTTTTTTACTATTGAGAAGTAAGTTATTCACACTAAACCAGTACACCAGTTCAGAGAGAGCATTGTTTACATCGTCATAGTTGGTTTCTTGTCTAGGTAATTTAAATATTAATGAAGTATAATCAGCAAACGATACAACCTCATGCTTCTTCTCTACTAAATACGGTAGGTCGTTTATGTATATTAAGAACAAGAATGGACCAAGAATTGAGCCTTGTGGGACCCCCCCATCTATATATGAGACCCAGACGACTTAGTACCATTCACTTCAACCCTCTGAGTTCTATCACTAAGATAAGAACTCAGAAGTTCTAGTGAAGTATTTTTAATGCCATAGTGACTGAGTTTCCTGATTAATGTGTTATGATGAACACAGTGAAATGCTTTAGATAAACCACAAAATACACCTAAAGCATCACGCGCTCCTCCCAAGCATTGACTATCGAAGTAAAAAGTTCGACACCGGCATCGGTTGTTGAGCGTCCTTTAGTGAAATTGAACTGCTTCATATGTAAAAGATTTTTCAAATATTTTACTACAGGCAGGTAGAATAGAAATGGGCCTGTAATTTGTTAGATCTGTATGACAACCGGACTTAAACAAAGGTATAACTTTAATATGCTTCATAAGATCAGGAAACTCACCACTTGTTCATAATGTACTCTAGATATGTGGTAGACCACATCGGTGGCAGACAACAACTGATAAGCGCTGTGCCACCTGACATGCCGCCCATCGCCAAAGAAGATCTTGCTGCCGCCTACGCAGAGCGACAAGCCGACTCTGACTATGGTTTCCAGAAGGAGTTTGAGGTAAATATGTGGTGTTAAGGGTGTGTGTAATAGGTGTTATGTATATATGTAACATAGCCCCAACAGCATGCCTTGGAGCTCGATTCTCAGTTCTCCTTAACTCTCAAATTCCAATTATTCACATTCAACTTGCTTATACGTCTAAACAATGATTGTTAGTTTTATCATATATCTCAAAGGATAGCTATATCAAAAATTTGATTGTCTAACGGACTAATATATGGGATCCGAATCTTTAGCAAACTTACACCTGCCACTATCTATCAATACTTATCAAATTGTTAAACAGATAAAAACTGTAATTTTATTTACATTCTCTCGAGTTTTGAAATTGTGTTTATACAATAAAAATTATACTAAACGATAGGCAAAAAACCAAGTTGTTGCAGATGTTACCGGAGTGCTTCCCCGACCGAACCACCCACGCTTCAGAAGCGAGAGAGAATCAGCCCAAGAACAGATATCCAGACATCAAGGCCTATGACCAGACCAGGGTCAAACTGAGTCAAATCGATGGCATCACTGGATCGGACTATATTAACGCTAATTACGTTATGGGCTATAAGGTATATATGCTTAAGGCATATATATATATATATATATATATATATATATATATGCTTAAGTTTTTTATAGTAGGTATTAATAGCTACTCTATGTTTGGACGTGTCTATTTTTTTATTAACTTGAAAACACCTTTCAAGAGAGTTATAGGCTTTACCGTACGACCCGTTGGCGCAACGGTTGACGCACTGGCTGTTGCGCCAGCGGTCGCGGGTTCGATTCCCGCTCACGACAGACATTTATATCGACCATATAGATGTTAGTCGTGGTCTGGGCGTTGTGTTTGTGTATTGTATGTGTTTCCAGACCCCCAGCACAGGAGAAAATCCTACTGGGAGACCCGTTGAGTGTGTAGTGCTTATTAAATAAAAACTTAATATAAACTTGCCAATATTGTTGGATTTTCAATAAGGGACCAACAATACGCAATATTTTATTAATTTTTTACTCAACTGTACCGAATTATTAGTAATTAAGATATTTTATAAGCTACAATGATAAATGTTATTTACTATAGATTTTTCAATGTTTTTGAGACTGAATTTTTTTGTTTAATTTTCCAAATTTTTTTCGCTCTTTACTTACCTTTCTAATCGCTTATGTCTGTCCTATTGCTAACAAAGGACCCTTCGGAGATTAGTCAGGTATTGCATGCATTCTATCTTTTTCTCGTTTTCTCTGTTACTATCAATTCTAGCCAGATAGACATGAAAAAATTACCCATGTTTTTTGCCTTTTAAGGCATATTTATTATTACACTTAAATATAATATTTATACAAACAGATTACAAAGGCTAGCTCCTCTCTGATAGTAATTTCTTATTCTTGAAGCAGACACAATGCAATTGGTACACATATTAATAACTTGACAGATTGGTACCAAAACTTTCTGAATACTGAAATGTAAATGTTTTTCCTACATTACCATGGAAACTATTTTTTTCATGCCTATCTTAGTAGGCCTTCCAAAAAACGTGTCAAGAATTCATAAAAATTAACAAACAAAAAATTGAACAGGAACGCAAACAGTTCATCTGCGCCCAAGGTCCAACAGACACAACGGTAAATGACTTCTGGCGTATGATATGGGAACATGGGTTAGAGCTGATCGTGATGTTAACCAACCTTGAGGAGTATTCTAAGGTTAAGTGCAGCAAGTACTGGCCAGATGATGTGAGGGGTGTACGGGCCTTTGGCAATATCACTGTTCATCACGTGTCTGAGAAGCGGTGAGTTGGGCTGCCATATTGGGAGCTATTTTGTTTTATTATACTGCTATGTAATTAAAATTCTCCAATATCTTCCCTTTTAAACTTGAGTGGCGCAACGGTCACAGCACTGGTTTGTGGCTGTTACACTGGCGGTTATGAGTTCGATCGCCGCACATGAAAAATATTTGTATTGGCCATACAGATGTTTGTCGTGATCTGGGTATATGTGCAGTCCTTGTGGTGGTGTCATCATGTACACCTGATAGCGATCGTTACTCCATAGTAAGGAATATATCCGGCAGCCCGCATTGGAGGAGCATGGTGTATTAGACTCCAATCCTTCTCCTACATGTGGAAAGAGACCTATGCCGAGCAGTGGGATATTACAGACTGAAGCGTATAGTTGAGTGGTTAACTTGAGTGGTATAAATGAATAAATAAAATAATATATCTTTATAACAATTCAGTGTATATATATGCCAATGTTACTGTGTGGCTACGGTACTAAAGAATTTAGCCACCCCCTCTCTTCCCGTGGGTGTCGTAAGAGGACACTAAGGGATATCACAGTTTCACTACCACCTTGGAACTTAAAAAGCCGACCGGTGGCGGGATAACCATCCAACTGCTGGCTTTGAAATACACAGGCTGAAGACGGGCAGCAGCGTCTTCATTGCGACAAAGCCAGTACTGCGGTCACCAACCCGCCTGCCCAGCGTGGTGACTATGGGCAAACCACATGAGTTCACGTTATTTTTGACGTAAACTTGTGGAGGCCTATGTTCAGCAGTGGACTGTATAGGCTGTAATGATATTCCAATGTATTTTTTTTACAGTTATTCAGACTATATTGTGCGAGAGTTGAAAATTTCCAAGCAACCGTTAAATTCCGATGGACAACCGATCACTGAAAACAATGGAATTGCAAAGAGAAATGGCGGTGAGTACTCAACATTTTATAACTAATAATACAAACATTTTTAATGACAAATACAAATGTTACCTTTACATCACTTATAAGTTTATTCGTGTTTGTAGGGTATGGCAACAAATTGCAACTATTTCGTAACATGGCAACAATAAACCATTTAGCTCCTAACATGTGTTTCAGTCCATCAGTGACATTACAGTCCTAAGAAAAAAAAATACACATCGTTGACTCTTAGATAGTAAGCTACATCCCTTCACCAATAAAATCATAGCACATTAGGATGTTTGTCTAAAGGGTTTACTTAGGCCGATTTGAACGTGGCGGGGTGGATTTTCATTTTATGATTTATTATGACTGTTTTTGGGTGATTTTTTTATTTACTTATTAAACTAAAAAATAACAACTAAATAACGATGTTGATCGTAAAACTAAGGCATTTGTATATTTAAACTATGTTTTAAACACAACATTTAAGAGAAAAAACCTAAAAATTGAAATACTGTATTGAAGTGAATGATATTGTGTAGAGATGAATGATATAACCCGTTGAAGTAAATGATAAGCGGTTACAGTTAATGACGTAAATAAAACATTCTTATTACAATCAGCTTTTTATTTAAGAAAAAAGATAACAAAATTTCTTGCCTTTGAGAAAATAACATACGAAAATATAAATAACAAAAAATTTTGATTGAATCGAACTAAAAACAAGTAAACAACACAACAAAATAATCCAAACACAAAATAATCAATCTGATCACAAAATAATCGATCTTATCTAAACTCAGATTACTAATTATAAATTAACAAACAATTTTGATTTCTATAACAAATAAATATCCAGCCTCTACGAAATACCCTAATTACAAAAGAATCAGCTTGATCTTATTACTAATTATTGTAAGTAAACAAAAATCTTTGATTTTTTTGAACAACCAGTCTCTAAAAAATAAATCAATCACAAAATTAACAAAATAATCAATTTAGGTCATTGTTAAAAGTTATATCTGTTAATACGTTAAGAAGTCGGTTTTCGTTCACGCTTCTACGCGCAGTTGCGGCTAACATCGTTACCTTTTCAGAATCATTATAATTATAATTAATATTACTACCACCTATAATTTCATAAAACCCAAGGTGTTTGCCGTGAACGCAATGCTCATCAATATCACATAAGAAACAACTTTGTTTCCTTAAAGTAAGTTTAGCAGAACACGCATTCCAAAGAACCTGGTGGACGGAAAGTGTGCCTCTGAAAGGCTTAAGATTTTTTGGAAGTAGGGTTTCTTTTTTCTTTATAGAATCTTCCTTTACTATTTTGATAATTATATTTTCCACGTTTTCTTTCAATACTTCACAAAATGAATCAAAATCGCCAATATCTCTTCCGTAACTAACCATTCTATCAGCAGTTCTCTTCAGAACGGCTCCCACCCCATCAGGGGCACCCTTTCCATGTCCCGCCTCTGTGTAATTCCACGAAATTCTGGAAATGCAATTAAATTCATTCCGAATCTGTGATATTATATAAAACATGAATTTGTTTCGGTACTGTAATATTGGTGAGTCTGACAAGAAGTGTAACATAGTTATAAACGGATTGATTTCTAAAGCTTGTTTTATCAGTGGGATTAAATGAGCCCAAATAGCTGCCGCATCGTGACGAACACAACTACTAATGGTACACACCGATATTGGTCGAATAGCTCCTATAGAAAAATCATGACTATAAATAACTGAGGTATGCAAAGCAACTTGTTGCCTGCTCCCTCCAAAATGAAATGACTGGACTTCGTCAGCGTATTTAAGGGCATAATTTTCAGAAAAGTCTACGTGTATAAGTGCTTCTGATATCGTTAAGTTCAGTTTTAGGTTCTTCATGGTAGTATATTGTGCTTCAATGTTATTAACATGTGATAAAAAGGGATTAATCAATGTTTCTAATTCTCGTATTGCTGTTAATGGTTGTGTAGTTATCGGGTCCTTCACTGTAAATACTTGTTTCTTCTTTATCCCTTTTTTCGTCAGTACCTCTTTGGTTATTTTTTTCCATTTAAAATAGGTCAAATTAGAGTCATTAGAAAATTCTTTATAGTTTAATACCTTATCTTTACAGGCAATGCACTCTCTCAATAAACATTTCGAGTTCCTGGCTTCACAGCATAAATGTGAGACTAATTCGTCCAAGTTTTTTTCGCCTATAATAGATGCATTATACAGAGATTTAATTAACAGCTCTATATTAGTATGTTGAGCACACAAACACGTTTCTCTGTTTGTAAGCTTAGGATGAAGTACCCAAAATGGACGATGTTTGGTAAAAAATGAATAACTTACTTTTACATTTGTTTCTGATAGTAATTTTTTGTGCAAAACTTTCAATGGGGCAGTAAGATATCTTTTTTGCATTCGCCTCTTGTTTCTTGTTATGAATTCTTTCTTACCCGCAGAAATAGTGCTCACAGCGTCATCATTATAAAAAGTTTCAATAGATTCTATTACTTGTTGGCGAAAAAGTCGAAATTTAGTATCTTTTCTTGATCTCAATTTGGAAATAGCACTAACGCGAAAGTTCGTTTGTTTCTTATGTTGTGTTAACTCTTGTCTGGTATCCTCAGTCTGCGGGTTAGATGCGTTAAACTTGTCCAGAAGTGATTTCAAATACATTATTGTCTTTTTTTGATTTTTATTAATTTTCTGCAGATTTTTTATAATGCTCGTCAATCGTATTCTTTTCTTTAATTCTTGATACCGTATCTTCCTTTCTGCTTTTTGTAAATCTTCTTTTGTAAATAAACCGATAGGATCTTCCGTAGTATTAGATTTTTCTTCAAATAATCCATCAGCTTCAACATTTACTATACTAACTTTAGTTGGAATTGCCTGTTTAAGGCGCTCTCTATATTTTTTTGAATTTTCTTTCCACTGTTTACGCAATTTTCTCTGTTCACGTGGACTTCTTTCTGTGATAGATTTCTGTTTCTTTTCTTCTTTACGTTTTTTGTATTTAGCACGTTGTTTTTCTTTTTCTAGTGCATATAATTCAGGGTCATTTTTTATTTCCAAATACTTACGTCTTTTGCAGAGCCTTTGTTGGGCTAAACGCTCTGCTTTTGTTTTAGCCATGATGTAACCTGCGTGAAAAAAATCTAAATCAGTCTAATCAGTTTAAGTTAAAATAAAAATAAAATAATAATAAAATAAAAAAATAAGAAATTAGTTAAAAAAGGTAAACTGAACAGATAATTTGAATATCATGCACTAGTATTGACTATTCTATTACATTGTGTTCAAAATCAATGAGAAATTAAATATATTGCTCTGAATATATACTCAATTTTTTGCATCTTAATCATTAACCTCTACTATGCATCATTAAATTCAACAGAAATGACATTTTCCTCAAAAGAAATCATTCACCTCATGTAGAATTACACGATGAATGATGTTACGATATATGACAAAACAAAACGAAACATGTCGTAACTTGCAAATTGAGGGAAGAACCTATATAATTACTTTGTTCATTATTTAATATAAATTTAGTTTAATCTATACAAATTATCGTTTAAATAAAGAAACATTACTTACCAAAAATATATTCACGCGTTTAATGACGAGATTTCTTGACAAACTAATATAAAATCACGTAAAAGCGTAATTTCACTACTGACACGTCAAGACTCGTACAGATCTTGATGTCGACTGAGGGACAGCACGGGGGAAGCCCCCCGGAATGTATTCAAAATCTTTCATCTAGTTATTTTGTAGAACAAAATTTTATAAACAAAAATCGAGGATGGTAATGATGAAATTCTTGTGACAAAATTTTAAACTGTTAAATAATAATGATAGAAGAAAATTTTTGTTTAGGAAAGGTAATGATTATTCAGTTTAGACTTTATTTATTACTTATAGAATAAAATCAAACGAAATTTGGGCAAACTACTGCGTTTTATTTATTTCATTAACGAACATAGTGTAAAAATATCGGAGAGGTAAATGATTTTTGGGACAATATTTCAAGTTTTTTTATATTTTAGCATAATTATTTTATTATTTTGTTACCTGCAAGTTATAACTAAATGTATAAAGAATAATCTAAAGCTATTTTTACATAATGGAGGTTCTATTTTGAGTCAAAAAGTGGAATCACATTCACAATTTGCTATTTTGAAAATCCACCCGGCGTCATAATTTATTATGATTTAATTATACAAGTGATAGGGATGAGTTACTATTTTCTTAATGCGAATAGACTGTAAGTACACTTATTGTGATAATTATGAAACTAATCAATACCTTAACATCAAAGTAGTACATTCTTCTACTAATGTGACTAGTTATCAATAGAATTGTGTTATACATTCAGATTGCGGTATGAGCGACAGCGCCCCGACGTCTCCTCGCGAGCTGAAGGGCGAGACGCGGCTGGTGCGGCAGTACCACTTCCTCATGTGGAAGGACTTCGCGGCGCCCGAGCATCCCCACTCGATACTTAAGTTTATTAAGGTTACTGTTTCAATATTTCCTATATTATAACACTAGTGGGGTCAGTGACCTGTGCCTATGTGGTATAAAAGTCTGACTACCCTACCATTTGGTGGTACAATGAAGTGTATAAAATAAATACAGTCGTATAAATATGTGGCGATGTATCAGTACCTACTATATTCTATCTTTTGGAATAGTCTTAAATGGTAAACAAATATGGCGTACTTTCGACCACAGACAATAGAGTAATATTGTAAGTATAGTAAAGTGACACAAAGAGCAAATGAATGAACAATATTAGTAAGCCATAGACGAATATAAAATTCATTTTATGTTCAAATATTTAACGCTAACATATTACTAAAATTATTTCAAAACCTAATAATATATTGAATATTTTTGCTAAGAATTAGTAGAGGTACAGAATTACGAAAAAAAATAAATATTAATCGAGCATAAAAGGCAACAAATTTATATTTCGTTTATGTGAAATAGTCAGTAAAAAAGACGTTAAAAATAAAATTTACAACAAAAAACCGACTGTATATAAAAAAAAGTCGACCCTATTAATTTTAATAAAATTGAATAAAAAACCTTGCACCGGCGGCACTCTCTCTAACATCTAAAAAAACGACTAATAACATTGTTCTCCATGAAGCTCTCATTGGGTAATCCTTAGTCTCAAAAAAAAATCCTGTCAACTACAGTAAACTTTTATGCCATTGCTATGTGGTATTCATTAATATTATATGGGATAGCGTTAAAAATGTTCAGGGTGAAATTGATATTTAGAAATATTCATAGTATAAAATTAAACCTTTACAATGAACACTACCATAAAAGATTGACATTTGCAATATTTTGTAAGGATATTTTTTGCGCTCAACATAAAAAAGAAAAAGTAAATACAATAACAAAAAACAAATTAATAACAAATCGCTTTACGGTAATATTATTTTATAATCTATTAACAAATTCTAATTCGTGAAAATTTAAAATATAGGTAAAGAACATGGCCTATTTTATCGCTCATGCTGTTTGCATGCTCATTTACCTCTAAAAATATTATGACTACATCGCTATTTGCCTTTTAAAAAAAGATATTGAAATGTCATATTCAAGAATATTAGTTAGCTGTACTCCCGAATTCGTATTTTAATAGTTTTTATGTGTTTAAAATGATAAATTGATATTTGTTTTTAGGGAAATAAATAGTAAATGGAGTTTTAAAATGTCCGTAAGCTAATGTGTTGTGAAAGTAAGTGATAAATGCGGAAAAAACGTGAATTACGATTGACAGGGGTTTGTTTATTAAATAAGACTCTTCCAAAAAAACGGAATATAGTTTAGTTACCATTCGAGGTCACATTATTATTAGATTAAATAGTAGAAAAATGAGTTCAGTACATACTGCAACTTCACTTGATCGATTGTTTATACTGAGAACTCCGAGCTATAAGTCTTTATATGAACCGATGTGAACCGTTTCAGAGGGTGAACGAAGCGTGGTCGAACATGGTGGGGCGGCCGGTGGTGGTGCACTGCTCGGCGGGCGTGGGGCGCACGGGCACGCTGGTGGCGCTGGACTGTCTGCTGGAGCAGCTGCGCGCCACGGGCCACGCCGCCGTGTTCAACACCGTGGCCGAGCTGCGGCGCCAGCGGAACTTCCTCGTGCAGTCGCTGGTGAGTGGCCAGCGAGCAGCGGGGCTGGCCTGCCACTGGGGCAGCTACCGTTTGCACAACACTACGATACTTGAGAGCAGTGTTATTTAGCTACGATCTTCTGTAATATGTTCTGCTGTACCCTACCTCAATGTAAATTCCATTAGATGGGAGCCATAACTTTAATTTAAAAAACCGTTTTAATGCATCGGACACCTTAAATGGTATAGACTCTATACTAATTTATTTGTTCTGCATCAAGCTAAATAAGCAAATCAATCTTATCAATAAAATAATACTTAATCATTATATCAAAAATTTCGCTCTGGCGGGTACATCGTTCCATAGCTTAATTGGCTAGAGCGCCGACACGGTCAGTCGGAGACGCGGGTTCGAACCCCGCTGGAGCGGTCAATTTTTGATATGATATTCAAAAATGTTTAAAATAATACTTTATAATTTACCATTCCACAGAAACAATACGTGTTCGTGTATCGAGCTCTCGTGGAATACGCTCACTACGGCGATACCGAGATACCGGCGTCGAGGCTGAAGAGCTCCATCGACCGCCTGCGGAACACACCGGAGGGCGCTGATAAGTGTCTCATGGAGCACGAGTTTGAGGTATACTTCTTAACTTTAACAAATTACTTACATTACTAATTCAGCCTGTAACATTAGATTGCTGGGCAATAGACCTCTTTCACCGTGTAGAAGAAGGGTCAACTGCGGGTTGGTTATATAATTATCAGATGCCCCGATTGTTTTTATCGACAGCTCTCCGAGGCACGTTGAGGGGACCCACAAAGTCAGACATCCGAACCGAAAACAAATATTTGTACGAATACTGTCCAAGTATATATAACCGTCACAAGCGGGAAGTGAGCACACAATTGCCACCACCAGAGTAGTCGTCAAATTCATTCACTCTTAAAATGAGAAAAAATCTACACCCACACTATAAACGTATTCTTTTCCAAAACTATTAATTTAAATAGAAGTATTTATATACTTAATAATGATAGCAATCGTTACTTATAGTAGGGAATATATAATAGTGGAGCAGCGTGGTGGATTAAGCTACAATCCTTCTCCTACACAGAGAAAGAAGCCTACGCCCAACAGTGGGATGTTACTCATGTTTAATAGCGGACCTGTAAACTTGAATCTAGTACGGTACACTAAGAGCAGCTTGTTACCCCTTACAGAAAATGATGGAGCCGCCGGTCGCCGAGCCGGCCAAGTCGTGCGCGGCGGGTGGCGCGGAGGAGCTGCGCGCGCGCAACCGCAGCGCCGACTGTCTGCCCTACGACCGCAACCGCGTCATCCTGGCGCCGCTGCCCGCGCGCGACTACTCCACCTACATCAACGCCTCCTTCGTCGAGGGTGAGCACGCTCTACATTCCCTACGACCGCAACCGCGTCATCCTGGCGCCGCTGCCCGCGCGCGACTACTCCACCTACATCAACGCCTCCTTCGTCGAGGGTGAGCACGCTCTACATTCCCTACGACCGCAACCGCGTCATCCTGGCGCCGCTGCCCGCGCGCGACTACTCCACCTACATCAACGCCTCCTTCGTCGAGGGTGAGCACGCTCTACATTCCCTACGACCGCAACCGCGTCATCCTGGCGCCGCTGCCCGCGCGCGACTACTCCACCTACATCAACGCCTCCTTCGTCGAGGGTGAGCACGCTCTACATTCCCTACGACCGCAACCGCGTCATCCTGGCGCCGCTGCCCGCGCGCGACTACTCCACCTACATCAACGCCTCCTTCGTCGAGGGTGAGCACGCTCTACATTCCCTACGACCGCAACCGCGTCATCCTGGCGCCGCTGCCCGCGCGCGACTACTCCACCTACATCAACGCCTCCTTCGTCGAGGGTGAGCACGCTCTACATTCCCTACGACCGCAACCGCGTCATCCTGGCGCCGCTGCCCGCGCGCGACTACTCCACCTACATCAACGCCTCCTTCGTCGAGGGTGAGCACGCTCTACATTCCCTACGACCGCAACCGCGTCATCCTGGCGCCGCTGCCCGCGCGCGACTACTCCACCTACATCAACGCCTCCTTCGTCGAGGGTGAGCACGCTCTACATTCCCTACGACCGCAACCGCGTCATCCTGGCGCCGCTGCCCGCGCGCGACTACTCCACCTACATCAACGCCTCCTTCGTCGAGGGTGAGCACGCTCTACATTCCCTACGACCGCAACCGCGTCATCCTGGCGCCGCTGCCCGCGCGCGACTACTCCACCTACATCAACGCCTCCTTCGTCGAGGGTGAGCACGCTCTACATTCCCTACGACCGCAACCGCGTCATCCTGGCGCCGCTGCCCGCGCGCGACTACTCCACCTACATCAACGCCTCCTTCGTCGAGGGTGAGCACGCTCTACATTCCCTACGACCGCAACCGCGTCATCCTGGCGCCGCTGCCCGCGCGCGACTACTCCACCTACATCAACGCCTCCTTCGTCGAGGGTGAGCACGCTCTACATTCCCTACGACCGCAACCGCGTCATCCTGGCGCCGCTGCCCGCGCGCGACTACTCCACCTACATCAACGCCTCCTTCGTCGAGGGTGAGCACGCTCTACATTCCCTACGACCGCAACCGCGTCATCCTGGCGCCGCTGCCCGCGCGCGACTACTCCACCTACATCAACGCCTCCTTCGTCGAGGGTGAGCACGCTCTACATTCCCTACGACCGCAACCGCGTCATCCTGGCGCCGCTGCCCGCGCGCGACTACTCCACCTACATCAACGCCTCCTTCGTCGAGGGTGAGCACGCTCTACATTCCCTACGACCGCAACCGCGTCATCCTGGCGCCGCTGCCCGCGCGCGACTACTCCACCTACATCAACGCCTCCTTCGTCGAGGGTGAGCACGCTCTACATTCCCTACGACCGCAACCGCGTCATCCTGGCGCCGCTGCCCGCGCGCGACTACTCCACCTACATCAACGCCTCCTTCGTCGAGGGTGAGCACGCTCTACATTCCCTACGACCGCAACCGCGTCATCCTGGCGCCGCTGCCCACACAACATCATTCTTGTTATTTTTTATGAGTAAAGTTTTGATAAGAAGCATTTGGTCTGTTTTTAAATTAGTAATGTTGTAAAAATAATAAACCTACCACCTACTTTTTACGATTCCACTTAAATTCATTGACTTTTCTGTCCATTTCAGCCTATGACAATTCAGAAGGATTCATCATAACTCAAGATCCTCTACCTAACACGATCATGGACTTCTGGCGAATGGTGTCAGAACACAATGTCTCAACTATCGTCATGTTAAGTGAGGTAAACAAAATAGAAATAATCGTTATTTTATTTACGTACAAAAAAAAATGCGTCAACGTAGAAAAGTACTAGAGGTGATCATTAAAACTTCTATTTATTTATTTTTTTGTGTTAATAGTTAAATAAAATAATTACAATCAATTTTCAGTACCAACTTACTCATAATTTTTCATGTATTCAATTATCTTTTTATTGGTATATATCGCCGTATTTTACGTCGTAATTTAATTATAAAAATGTATAATTAAGACCTTTAAAAAAACTAAAATATAGTATGAAAAACTAATCTTAAGTATTTGAGTTACAATTAAAATTTTGGTAAATTAACGGTCACCAACCCGCTTGCCCAGCGTGGTGACTATGGGCAAAACACATGAGTTCACGTTATTTTTTGGCGTAAACTTGTGGAGGCCTATGTCCAGCAGTGGACTGTATAGGCTGTAATGATAAAATTGTGGAGTACTTAACACTGGAAAAATTAATATATTTTCACATCTTAAAATAACTAAACACAGTTATACTAACTAAATAGCAAAACTTTTAACATTTCAGTTGGGTGAAGGCAAGTGTCCTCGGTACTGGGATGATGGCACAGTCCAATACGAACACATTTCTGTGGAGTATGAAGAGAGCGAGTCATGTCCTTACTATACAAGGCGCCAGTTCCGAGTTACGAATAACAAGGTAATATAAATATGTATTTTATAAAATTATGATTATATCATTGTTTTCAGTTATGAGATACGAAATTAGTTCATAAATCAAACTACTTTTAGAATATGTCTAGGTATACAATTATTTTGTTGTGTGAGGCTTCCTAGTCAAGTTTTAAAGTCTAAAAATTGGCACTATAAGATATACCAATTATGAAATTGTATTGAGAAAAATAACAAAATATTTTATTCTTCCTTATTTTTTTTTTTTTTTTTTTTTGTTATTATTATTATTATTTCTTGCTTGTTTCTTTTTCTTTTATGTTACTTGTATTCTTTTTGGTTGTACAATAAAGTACATTTGTATTGTATTGTATTGGATTCCTCATTTAAATTTAAAATACTACCTATGTCCAGTAGTGGACTGCGAAAAGCTGATGTGATGATGATGATGATGATGATGATGACTCCATCATTCGAAGTTATTCTATATCCGCCCTGTAGAGCGGTGAATGGCGCTGCGTAAGACACCTGCAGTACCAGGGCTGGCCCACGGCCGCGGGCCACGTGCCCGAAGTGACGCGCGGCCTGGCCGAGCTGGCGGAGCTGGCGGCGCCGCTGGAGCGCGACGACCCCTCACACCCGCCGCTGCTTGTGCACTGCCAGTACGTACTGGACACACTACGCATTATACACTGTATACGCAAATGTATTCAAACTCTATACGCACGTGTTCGAGGTGTTATCATTAATTACTTACTGTGTATCTCTCAGCTCCACCACTCGAGCTTACTCCTGAAGAATAATTACCGTTATATTCAAAACTTAAAATATTCTATTAAATGAATCATGCTATCATCAATTGCAATATTAAAACCCAAAATCGAAAAATGAAACGGACACTTATAGGGTAATGTAATTTGTCCCACGCTGTATAACATATCGCGTGTGTGTGTGTGTGTGCACAGACTGGGCACGGAGCGCTCGCCGCTGTTCGTGGCGCTGTGCGTGCTGATCTGGCAGCTGCGCGTGGAGCGGCGCGTGGACGTGGCGTGCGTGGCGCGCAAAGTACGCTCGCAGCGCGCGCGCTGCATCGACACCTTCGTGAGTACCGCCTGACCTACCTCTGACCTACCTCTGACCTACCGCTGACCTACGACTGCTTATTTACCTATTACGGTATTTAGAAATACGTGTCGACGCTATTGAATTTATTATAATTACACTTGACAATTCCTGGTATTGGAAGTACCTATGTATAGTTCATCGACTATGGTAACCACTTAGGTGCCATCGGGGGAATCGTGCACTCGTTTGCCACTCTAGATGTTATAAAAAAGTTAAACTTTTTTTTCTGTTTACAGTTGCAGTACGAATTCCTACACCGTGCCATATTAAATTACGCGGAACTGCACAACCTTTTGGAGGACAGCTAAACTACTAATACTCTAAGGATGAGAGTGAAGTTTCTGACTGGGAAGTTGAGGCTACATTTTTGTCCAGGATTTTTAATTATGCGCATCTTTTGAACTGATTAGAACCTTCGTACCAAGAACTATGGTTTAAAATTGCCTAAAATAGTAGCCATAACTAGAGTACATTTCGTTCTCGATCCATATCCAAAACTTTTATAACAAAATTTATCGTAATAGTCATAAGATATAAAAGAAATAATCCATAATGTTTTTCAAATATAAACGTAGCAATTTTGAATTCTAATTTGTACGAAATAAGAAATATAATCGGTTGTACTTCGTTGATAAGCGTTGCCAGAACTGAATGTAGTAATAGGTGCTTGTTCGTAATTCTTAAATGCTTACAGAAGGTGTAAACAATCTGTATAGTATAATATTACGTGACAATTGTGACAGTACTATTTAAGCTCCGTTCCAATATCCAAACGATGCGTTTTGCTTATGAACAGTTCAATTTCGAACGCGACAATAAGACGAATTGTTCTTTCAAAATAGAAAAAGGGCTTTATATTATTAATATATTGATACAAGACTTTAGTAATTTTGTACTATACAGATTGTCAGCTTGTTTGACAAAAATATCTTAAAATAATTTTTGAAAGTAGAGCTTAGGTAGCTAATGTAGTTTACCGGATTAATTTATAGTTGTTGTTATTTTGCCATAAATATTTTCAATGTCTGAAAAGTGTACTGTTTTTTTTAGTTCAAATATGATTTAGATCTGACTTTTTTTTAAATATAAATTACGTTTTCTATCGAAATTGTATTCCAGCGTCGAGACTTTATATTATAAGCAACGATTTTATTAATATTATTGTATTGGTGTGAAAATACCAAATAAAAAACGTGTCCAAAGAGGAGTGTCGGAGTGTTACTGAGTTATAGTATGTATTTATTTTTAAAATGTATATGCCATATAAGCATTTTGTATTCTTTTAGTTGGTAATACACTAAATACGTATTAGGTTTTTTGAAAACCTCCGGATATTTTTAAGGTACCGAAATTATAAAATAACCCATATCGAGCACAAAATGTGGCTTGTGCGAATGACTATTTAAATATTTAAAAAAAAAATTAAAAATCACGAAAAAAAAAACATCCTGTAAATAAGTCCATCAAATATAACATAGGGTTTATAAAAAAAATTGATATTATAGATTTGTCACGAAGCACGGCTCCAAGAAATTTTTCGATGTTTTTACTAAAAAAAAAATTTTGTTTTACGTCACGGTAAAGGTTGACGCCGTATGACTGTCTTGTATGTTGTAGTTAGGCTAAGTTATATAATTAGATTTTGTATGACCTTAATATAAATATACACTGTATTGGTGTGAGGAGTGAGGACAATGACGACTGCGATGCTTAAATAACACTTATTCTAGAAATTTTAATTAATTCATTAATTATTGGTAATATTTTTTTGTTCGTAATTTTAATTAATTATTAGAAAAAAAAACGAAATAGGAACTAATTATAAATAATCTATTATTATTTGTTAAGTGAATTATAAATAATATTTAAATATGAAAATCGAAATAAAAGAAATACTCAAACTATACATTCGCAGTACAGTGTAACCCATTGTAACTTACAAACATTAAATAATTAAATGAACAATAATTTAATATTTTTTTTAGATAAAATTGTTACAATAATTTTAATTTATGAAAATAATTACATCTCTATTTACATTTTTTTATGTTGAACATCGCAGTATTCTGATAAAAATAGTCGACGTTTTGAGACATACATATATATTTTATACATAATATAAAAATATTCAAAACTACAATAGTAGTGACAATACAATAACGCAAACTTAGCCTTTGTAACTTTCTGAAGAATGCCTTACAGAAGACTATTTTTAAAAAAACAAAATGATTTTATTCTTGTTTAAAGTCTGTTAGACCAGTTACAAATAACGTTTATCTGGTACATAAGGTCATCATCATCATCATCACGATAATATAAATAAGCAAAACCGGTCCGTATCTATTGTACCTCAACTAACTACTTTTGGATAACATTATTAATATATCTGACAAAATTTATATAGTAAACTTCTATCTGTTGTATACCGTTATATGTCAGATATTGTTATCAACAACTAGCGAAACAGACTTTATTAGTAAATATTTTCCTTATAAGACTCATAAAAAGCAAACTAATATAATTTTTGTATGTACAATACAAATGTGTGAGTCTCAATAATACGTCGACTATAGACTGTATCGAAATGTACGATAAAATCTAAGTATTGTATATAGGGGCGTGCGTGTGCTTTCCTTATATGAGGCTCGTGTATTATGTATTTTGACGACATTTATAACGAAAAAAAAAAATCTTCATTAATATAAGTTTAAATTTAATTAAAATTGAGTTCCTCAAAATGGCTCTAAATTGCCCGATCAAATCTCTCAAGGATCTCTACACGATTGTGTTCAGTATGTGTATGTTAGTTGTTTTTTTATCAAGGAATAACACGCAGGCCTCGGGAGCGACTGATGTGTGTTTTAGCTTTTATTACGATTAAGATGTAGGAAAGTTTTTTTACACATAAAAATAGTTTGTAAGGTAGGTAAGGATATCTCCGGCTTAGTGAATACTATGTAACGATTGTTTGAACTACTTACGAATTTTTGTTTTCTTTTCCTTTTCTACGTGACATTTTTGTGGTTGTGGTGTTTTATGTGTATTTTAAAAGCACGCACAAAAATACTTTACAAGAAAGTTTTCTTTTTTTGTCTTTCTTTTCTTCTTTTCAGTATTTTATTAGAAGTGAGGGTTCAAACAATTTTTGCATTGAATTCAATAAGCTCTGAAGTGGAGGGAAATTTTTTTTTACTTCTCTGTCCGCTTTGGTATTTGAAATGCGCTTTTGTACTGAAAGGTATTTCTAGTCTTCTTGCTCACGCCTAATGCTAATCTTTTGTTACAAAAATATTATTGAGAGACTATTCATTTATTATGTAAACATGATATTGCTCGGTTCACTTGGAAGACAGTTTTTTTACCCAAGGGCATAGGAATAGGGCAAGGGCATTTATTTATACATATAAATAGCCTAGCAGTCTTTGTTTTATAAATTTTAGGATTAAAAAAATTATTAAACATTATTCACCTTTTAATAATTGGGAAATGTTAAATAAACATTGATTTAAAAAAATATTATTAAAAATATCTGAAGAATGAAAACGTCTAGCGACATCTGGTTGACATGAAAAGTCGAAATTTGAATTACTAAAGGGATTTGTTGTATCAATTTTTCCGTTCCCATTACACATGCTCTTTTAAATAACATCAATAACCAAAATATCAATAAAACAATATAGTAATAAGCTATCATTCTTAGTTTATGTAATATATGAATGGTCTCTAACACATACAAATAATTCGTTAAAAATACGTGACTTTATCGTACGAACTTTGAAATGTTAGTTTTGTAACGTATTTTTACTATTCAGAGTTATAAAGAAATAAATGAAAATAAAATTGTATTACATTTTTTATACGTGGGTATATAATCAGTAAATTCGAAGCGCTTGCATGCTTGTTATGTAAATATATAAATTAAGACGTATGTATCATGCGCAGACCCTGTCTACTGTAGTTTATTTTTTTTAACTTAAGTATTGGCAGTTATTAAACGTGAAAATATTAATTTTATTATTTTTTATTTTTGTAAATAGATAATGCAGGTCATGTAATACAATATTTTTGAAAATATACCAATATTTAGAAAATTTATGGTCTTTCATTTTTACATAAACTTTTAATGCAACCAACTCTTAAATTCTTAACGGATGGATTAAAAATATATTTATTTAAATTAATCTGTACCTACGGCAGCAAAGAATATAGCAACCCCCTCTCTTCACGTGGGTGTCGTAAGAGGCGACTAAGGGATAACATAGTTCCACTACCACCTTGAAACCTAAAAGCCGACCGATGGCGAGACAACCATACAACTGCTGGCTTTGAAATACACAGACCGAAGACGGACAGCAGCGTCTTTGGTGCGACAAAGCCAGTTGCCACTGACCCGCCTGCCCAGCGTGGTGACTATGGGCAAAACACATGAGTTCACGCCGTTTTTGGCGCGAACTTGTAGAGACCTATGTCCAGCTGTGGACTGCGCTAGGCTTATGTGTGTGTATGTGTGTGTTTACCTACTTATTGCCACTTTTGACCTTATCCCAGTTACATACAATAAATCTGATTTAAATCTAATAATTAAAGGAAATAATATTCCATCTAACTTGACTCAAAATAATGCAAGAGCAAAAATATATTTGAATTATTCAAACTTTTATTCTGTTTTGTACTGATGTGTTTATACAAACCATTCATATAACCAGCCTTGTTAAATTATTGCTAATATTTTATCTTTACGCATGTCATCGCAGCAAAGCTTGAGTTCAAAAGATGCCTAAATTTAGAACTAAAATTTCAAAATTCTCAATCTTTTAACATTTGAGTGAAGATGAATTGTTTTATAGGAACACACCTAAAAAATATTTGAACGAACTTAAAAAAAAAACACCTACTACCTATTTGGAATGGCAAAAAATTCGTCATTAAAACCCTTCCATTTTTAATATTGTTTCCTGGACGCCCATCGCACATCTAGAATTTGAAACATAGCTTTACATCCCCGAACTTATACAAGATGGCCAAAAATTTTTTTTCTCGGATTCATTAAAGAAAACGAAATGTAACATATGTAATAAACGTTTATTACGCTAACATACTTAAAATACCTACAGTATTAATAAATTATACAGTCAAATGCTCATAACGAATAATTAAAGCTTCAAATAAATAAATTAAATAAATAACTTATACACCAAGCAAACTTCTTTTTAAAGTCATTCTCCATTGGCTTGAGAATGTTGATCCTTGATCTCCTTCCTGACCGGTCCTGTTTGAGCGATAGGCACGACTCTCTCACTGTTCGAAATTTCGGATTTTCTTGGAGCGGTTACTATTAGAACTCCATCTGATGACAGTTTTGATTCTACAGTTTCCGTGTCACAACCGTCAGGAAGCGCATATCTTCTTGTAAACTGACGGGAGATGAAGCCGTGCTCGTCTTTTTTCTCCTCATGCTTGCCTTCGATGACGATGTAGCCGTCGGCTATCTTCACGGAAATATCTTCTGGTGCGAAGTGTTGTACATCTAAACTGAGTTGAAACTTGTCTTTGTCGAGTTTAATAGTGGAACCGACATCTCTATTAGCAGCGGCTTGTTGACGCCAAGGTCTATAATAGTCTTGAGACAGCAAAGGTGCGACGGCGGCCATCATCAACAAATCATCGGGAGTTATTGTCGAACCGAAATCCTGGTCAATGATCCTGTGAGGATGTTCAAAATTGAGTAAAAAAGGCATAATAGACATTTTCTTTTGTTTTCGGCTATATTCACACAATACTGCTTGTGTAAGAGATGCTAGTGCTTATGATTCTTTATCGCGATACAAATTATTATTGACTGCCCGTTTGCCGGCCGGCGTGGTTTTTATATGATAATTTCATAAAGAGGCGTCCTCTAGTGACAGATAGAATAATCGAGCACTGTCTACAATTTTTTTTTTTTTTTTTTTTTTTTTTTTTTTTTTTTTTTTTTTTTTTTTTTTTTTTTTTTTTTTTTTTTTTTTTTTTTTTTTTTTGGGATTTTATGACCTGGTATCTACAACCTTTAGGTCAACTCTTATTATTCATATACGCAGCACATTCCATTAAATTGTTTTAATTGTATTCTTTATGTATTTGTAGATGTGCTTGTAAGTACGTTCGTCTTGTAATAATTGTTTTAATGGCGGCGGGCGGGACAATAAATCACACTTATTTTCAACATCACTAAGTTCACTGGCCAACACTAGTCTGTCAATCAAAAATTTTTGACAATCGAAAATAATGTGTTCCACAGTTCCATCACTTGAATTACAATGTGGACAGGTTTTATTCGCAATAATGCCGAGTCGAGCAAGGTGTGACGGTGCAGTATTATGACCAAAACGCAGTCTATTTATGATAGTAATAAAGTCTCTAGTAGCATCTTGCATACGATGATACCAAGGTCTTGCAGGTAAACTTTCTTGTATGCTCCCATACCATTTTCCTTTCGTATCTTGATCTTTCTTCCACATTTCTAACCACAACTTTTGAGTATTCTGGTCAATACATTGCAAGTAATCGGACATAGGAACATTCATTGCATTTCTAACGTCAACAGCATTAACTCCTTCATATGCAGTTTTATCAGCCATTTCATTGCCAGAGATACCTTTGTGGGAAGGCACCCATAGAAAGAAAATTTGAATATTTTTATTATGGTATTGGTGAATTATTTGTTTAATGAAATAAAGTATATAATTAGACTTGTATTTAACTGTGAGGGTACTTAAAGCTGTTATCAAACTCAAGGAATCAGAAATTATTAAAAAATATTTAATGTTATTGATTTCGCGAATACGCATTAATGCCTGATACACTGCATATGCCTCTGCCGTAAATATAGAGCAGGGTTCATGCAGAATAAAACTTGAAGAAAATTTTGCTTGTGGATCATATAGAGCAGCGTGTACATAATCACTTGCTTTGCTCCCATCAGTGTAGATAACATAGTACATTGTATTTTCCTCCAAAAATTTAAGCATTTCCGAATTATTGTTTATTGTCTGTTGAACTATATTAATTGGATGTGAAATACATTGATAAGAGAAAGAGTAACATGGCCATGGAAACTGTTTTCTGATTTTAGAAAAGCTATTGTCTATTTCCAGAAGTATATCGGACAGTGTTGGAGAATTACCACATAATAGACCTTGTGCTGTTATTAATGGTGGTCTTCTTGGTGTTCTATCTATATAAGGTACAATTTTATTTATTACTTGAGTATTGTTTGATGCTATTAGTTTGAGACAGTATCTTTCAGCAAGTAATATCCGCCTCAAAATCAAAGGCATCACTTTTGTCTCAACTTCCATGGCCCTTATGGGAGTTGAGCACATAGCACCAGATATTATTCTTAAAGCCTTATTCTGCAATATGTCTAATTTATTTACATGAGAACTATTCATATAAGCGAGTGAGCTATAATCTAAGTGACTTCTAACAATACTTTTATACAATATTGACAATATTTTAGGGTCTGCACCCCATGTTACGCCACAAAGTGATCTGATAACATTTAGTCCTGTGTGAGCATTTTTGGATACATATTTAATATGTTCTTCAAAAGTTAGTTTTGGGTCCAGAATTATTCCTAAAAACTTCTTTGAAGTGACTCTATTTATAATTTCATTATTGTAAATAACATTCGAATTTGAGGTTTCATTGCCAAAAAACATAACACTACTTTTAGAGGGGTTAATTTTTAAATGTAAACGATCATTATAATATTGTAATAGTTGAAATAAGGATTTGTTCATATTATCTATTGCAATCTCTAAGTTGTAATTACTGCTATATAATACAATGTCATCAGCAAATTGTAAAATATTTACATTCTTATTATTTACATATTTACAAATTTCACTTGTGTATATATTGTATAATAATGGAGATAGCGTGGCACCCTGCATTGTGCCTTTTGAGGCACATTTGGGTCCATATAAAATATTGTTATGCCTAGCATAGATTGTTCTGTTGTTCAAAAAATTAAAAATCCACTTACATAAGTGCCCGGGCACACCCAACCTAGACATGATTTGAACTAGTATACCAGGATCAACACTATCAAAAGCACTTTGAACATCTAGGAATACGCAAACAGTGTTTAATTTTCTATGTTTTGCATTTTTCAGGTCAGAGATTAAAGAGGTGAAACTGTCTGCACTACTACGCCCTCTACGGAAGCCATATTGTATATGTGGAATGAAACACTTGGATTCAACATACCAGTCAAGACGGACTTTCACCATATTTTCGAATATTTTACCAAGACAGGATGACAAGGAAATTGGTCTATAAGAACTAGCAAACTCAGGAGATTTGTCGGGCTTAAGTATTGGGATAACACACTGCGTTTTCCATGACTGTGGAATCGATTTATTACGCCAAAGCAAATTGAGGATGCTAAGAAACAACTTTTGGGCAGATACATCTAACTTTTTAATTACTATGTAAGGATAATCATCTAAGCCAGGAGTTGTATTTCGTCTAGAGTGCAAGCTTGTTAAAAATTCAGACCATGAAAATGGATCCAGTAAAAATTTAGAATTTGGGTTGTGATTGTTGATTTCAAAAAGAACGTTCAGTTGATCTACTTCAATTAAGTTGCTATTATCTGATAATTTATCCAAGAGTGGAGATATAAACTCATTTGTATATGATTTATTCTTAGGTCTTATGCCTTTAAACATTTTAAATAAATTCCAAATTTTACTTATGTGAGTATTTCTATTAAAAGTGTTACATAAATTATTCCATCCAATTTTTTTCTGTTCTGAAATTGTTCTCTTTTTCTGTGCATCTTTTCTTTTGTAATTAATATAATTTTCAATAGTAGGCTCTTTTCTATATAGTTTTAGTGCATTATATGAAGCAATAACACTTTGTTCACATATACTATTCCACCAGGGAGATGGTGGCCTGCTTATGAAAGTGTTTGTTTTAGTGAGCTTTGGAATTGACATTTCTTTAAGAGTATCTAAATGAAGACAGAAATTATTATAGGTTGAAATAGGGTCATGTGATTGAAGTATGAGATCATTAAACATTGTTTTTGAAAGAGCTGTGTATGTTGCCCAGTCAGCTTTTTTATATATGAACCTATCTACAGGGGAATTGAGATGATATTTATCTACATGTAATAAAATCTCTGTTATTGTTGGATAATGGTAACTTCCCATTGTATCATCATGTACAGACCATTCACATAGTGGTGCGAGGCTGCCACTGATGAAGCTTACATCAATGGCAGAAGAAGTTTGTCTAGGGCGATTTATAGTTGTAGGTCTACCATCATTTAAAATACACAAATCTAAGTCATCAATTAAATTAAATAACTCCTGACCTCTACCTTTCGTTGACTGACAACCAAATGCAATATGATGAGCATTAAAGTCACCACTCATAAATATGGGTTTTGGTAGATCATTAATAATGTAACGGAGTCTATTAATTCGTATACGCCCACTTGAAGGTGGACAGTATACACAGAGAATTGTTAAACTACTATGTCCTGTTGATACAGATACAGCAACTGTTTGAATGTCTTCATAAAATCTGGTATTTAATATATTATACTTAAGGTATGGTTTTATCAGTATTGCAACTCCATTATGTGCATTATTTGAATTTTTGTTGTAAATATTATACCCTGGTATTTTAAAATTATTATCTTTTAACCATGTCTCATTAAGAAGGCAAATATCAATATTTTGTTGTTTTAAAAATTGTATCAATAAAGGTTTTTTACTATTTGCACTTTGAATGTTATACTGCGCAATACGTAACTTGGATTGTGTAGAATTAGGCCCTACACAATCCATTATGTTAAGTTTTTTAATAATGCATCTTTAATAGTTTTAAAATTAGTGGGTATACTGTCATCTTTATTGGCTAATTCCACCAACGTCTGCACTAGGGCCATAAGTACATCGTTGTTGGAAATTATTTGACTTTTAAGGTCTTTAGAATGGACTGTTTTAACTTTATTTACATCTTGTACAGACTTATTTGCAGAGATATTTACAGACTTATTTACAATAACATTACTTTTTACAGGTTGTGATTTTGGTGATGGGAGTGGAGGGAAATCTGTTTCATTTGTGGTGACTTGTTTTGTAAAGGCGACACTTGCATAAGATATGTTGTTTTTCTTTTCGATAATCTTCTTTGTTTTAATAGGACATAATCTAGATATCGCGAGATGAGGTCCACTGCAATTTATGCAGCTGATTTCTGTTGGTTTATCACATTCCTTATACAAGTGCTCACCTCCGCAAATACTACATCTTTGTTTACCGTTACAAATCTTTGCTGAATGATTAAATTTAAAACACTTATAACACTGTAGTAATGGTGGAATGTATTCGAAAACTCTGTACGAGAATAGATCATATTGTACATTATTAGGCAGTACATTAGATAAAAAGGTTATGCTTACAGTCTGCAATGGAATGCGCTCTTGTCCTACTTTCTTTGAAAACCTTCTTATTGCCACTATTTCATAAATTGAAGAAAGTCTTGTGTAAAGTTCTTTGTTAGATATATTCGCTGGAACGAATCTAATGATGCCAGTTTTTTCAATTTGCGCTGCCGGTATGAACGCCTTCATGTTATATTTTGTGAGGAAAGTAGTGTTATTAATAAAGTTATTGGCCGTATTATATTGCTTAAAAATAACTGCTATTTTATTTGCATTCACCCTCTGAATACCCGTCACACCTTTTACATCCATTGCGAAAATATGATTTAAGTATATAGGGCTCTTGTTACCCAATCTATCGTCATTTGTGGATTCTACATATACTTTAAAATCTGTGTTTAGTGAGTTTTCCGGATACAGTCTTTTGTAATTCGGTTTGTAGTACGGTAAATACGCATCTCGCTCATCACCGCAGCCAGATGGTCCTCCTCCTTCATCCGTAGGCCGTGGCCGTTTTTTTGAGGCGGGCGGATGAGACCCGCCCCCCTCGTTTACCTCCATTGCTATTGTGCTTTTCAGCAGCTAATAGCAATATTTTAAATACACTTTAGCTATAAAAAAAAATCACATCAGAAAAATTTTAAAAATTAAATTTTAAAGTCAACCGCGCTTTTTCAAGGTTCCCGCCAAAGTCCGCACTGTCTACAAAGTACACAGCCATAGATTATACACTTAAATACTGGTAGTACAAAGCTAAGTGCAAACTGAGTCTGCGCGGCACTAGCGCCTTCTAGTCGTTTCTCGAATTTATAGGCTTATCGCCAGAAATTTCGCTGTTTGCAAGTGATTATTTTTAATTGATCCACAATACATTACACTAATAACTGATAACACAATCTTTTGCATTAAGATAGGTGATACATATATGTTTATTATTATTTTTATTTCAATTCGTGACTTCATCAGTCAATCAAAAATAAATCTAAGGTCTAAATATATATTTTATACTAGCTGTGCCTGCGACTTCATCCACGTGGAATTTGACAAAAAAAGTTATTTTTCAATTCGCAGTTATAAAATTCTAAAAGTACCCTAAGTTACTCCTTATTACATCAGCTATCTGCCAGTGAAAGTCCAGTCAAAATCGGTTCAACCATTGTAGAAATTAGCCGGAACAAAGAGACAGAAAGACAGACTAAAATTGTAAAAAAAGTTATGTTATGTTATATATACCGTGCATATGCATTTAGTATAAGCGGTTATTTTAATATTACAAACAGACACTCCAATTTTATTTATTTGTATAGATAATAACTAGCTGACCAGCGCAAACGGTGTTTTGCCATATATGTTATTAGCTCCCTTAACCCCCCCCCCCTCCCTTATTTAGTGGTATGAAAAATAGATGTTGGCCATTTCTCAGGCCTAAGTACCCGATATGCATACAAAATTTCATAAAAATCGGTTCAGCCGTTTCGGAGGAGTGTTGTAACTAACATTGTGACACGAAAATTTTATTTATTAAGATTGACGCCAAAAAAGTATAGTTTTTGTTTATTTGTTAATTTACCAGTCTTACAAAAAAAGTAATAGCGTTTTTTATTGTATTTAGATAATTTTTACATTTGTGTTTACTTAGAAAGGTGTTAAAAAACATATAAATAAATATCTACGACATTTACACCGAGAAGGAAAACTGCACAGATGATCTAATGTTCAACACATTAAAAATCGTATCTGTACTTAAATAGTGTGAAATAATCTAACTACAGCCTGAAATACTTAGATACATTCGTTAGGAATAGTATCGAAACCGTGACCTTTAATGGAATGTTTGTCGCAATTATATCGGATGAAATAAATACACAGAAAAATTTAAGCTTAATAATAAAACTTTAAGTAAATGTATTAAACAAAAGTTAGTAGACCGATCTTAATAAAAAAAATTGATTCTATTTTATGTTTATTTTATGTCTAAATCAAACCTCAGCCACGTTTGTCTTTCCGTCTGTTGCAAATTGCAATAAACTCATACTAGGTACTAAATGGATTTTGTGCAGTTTTCAGCAATAGGCAGAGAAATTCTTGAGAAAGGCTTAGGTTCATTATTTTTATATGTTTATAAGGTTTTATTTAAATTGGTTATTTGATAGATTTATGTAAGTTTTTAAGTTTTTTTTTTAGTTAATCCTCTGGCCCGTTGGACCGACGATCTACGTAAGATTGCCGATGTAGGCTGGATGAGGATTGCGGAAAACTGGGATGTTTGGTGCGAACTTAGGGAGGCCTATGTCCAGCAGTGGACTGCAATAGGCTGAACTGATTGATTGATTTGATTGATGTAAGTTTTGATCGTGCTGATTTTTTTTCACTTAATACTTCTTCTTCTTTTAAATTCTACCTTCCTCTAGCTTTTCCACTTATAATACCCACGTGAAGCCGGGGCATACTTATGTTTAAACAACAAAAATCAGAGAAAATAAAACTCATGATGTGAAAAAACACTAATTATAATTTCAGTAATCAACTATTAATATTTAAAGTACTAATGTGAAATGTTTGACAAAAAAGTCTTATTATTCATAAATATTATACATTTTAAATGATCTACACACTTAATTTGTAAATTAATCTGCGTAAGTACATAAATGCCTTTCTTTATTCAGTAACATCATAAAAATTTCATACGTTGCTATACTGCTTTCTTGTTTACAAAAATAAGAGCGTACACGAATACCGAAGTATAGGCTGTTTCATTTTAGTCAGGAACAGTCTGGAATTTATTGATTTAAGTCTCTAGGTAACCTATAACGTTTGTTAGGTCAGTGACATTAGTCGTTCTTTGTGGAAGTTGTCTATTTTTCGCTAGATGTCTCTATTACAAATATCAATATTTCGAGAAGTTATTATGAAATTAATTTGTACTTACATTATCAGTCAAAAAATATCTACATTAAAATATACAGGAAAGTTATTCGATAAATATAATATACGTGGTCCATTTGCATTTGTGATAACGGACACGTCAGTACTCAGTTGGTCGAGAAAATTCTACTTGTCGCTAGATGGCAGAAAGGGTATATAAACCGAGCCGCGATTTTCAACTGACAAGTATATTTTGAGAATTCAGCGAGTTCGTACGATTTTTACAAGTGCTCACGATTTTAACTTCGAAGCGTATAACACAAACGTAAATCATGAGGAAAGTTGTATATTTAACAGTCTTGATTGTTTTGGGCGTTGTTCGAGGCGAAGGAGAATGTCCACAACAAGCGAAGGAAAAAAGCAAGGAACATACTCATAGTCATCTCTTCGATCAGGACTTCGGACTTGCTTTAACGACTGATGATTTGCTCACCACTATGATGGCACCATGGATAACTCACGATTACTTCCGTCCTTGGAGAAACTTGGAAGCAATCACTCGTGATTTGGGATCTACTATCAAGACAGAAAAAGATTCGTTTACAATCAATCTAGACGTTCAACATTTCGCTCCAGAAGAAATATCCGTCAAAACAGCAGACGACTACGTAGTTATCGAAGCCAAACACGAAGAAAAGAAAGACGAACATGGATACGTCTCTCGACAGTTTGTGAGGAGATATGCTTTGCCAGAAGGTGTCGAATCTGATAATGTGGTATCCAAGCTTTCCAGTGATGGTATTTTAACTATCACGGCACCAAGGAAGGAAATAGACAGTAAAGGGGAGAGGGTAGTACCTATCACCCAGACGGGTCCTGTTCGTAAGGAGGCCAAAGAATCGAGTGAAGGTTCATGTTCAGCACCAGAAGGAAAATGTGGTAAACATTAAATATAAATAACCATTTGCTTATAATATTAAGTTTATTCATTTATATGTTCCTATAATATAATAACAGTGTAATAAGACCAGGGTTCGCCAAACCGATTCATAAAGGTAACCGTTTGAAACGGTTACCGTATAAATCGGTTACCGATTGAAAAGGTTACCGTTTTATTTCGGTTCCAAAACCGTAATAAAACGGTTACCGATTAAACTGTAATACCGAAATATAACGTTATGTATTTCGGTTTTAAATGATTCGGAGAAGTAACAGAGGGTGACAAAATCTGTGAGCCATCGTTTGAAATGAAGAATCTGTAATGTTCCTTTGCTTTTATTGATAATGCTTGGTTTTTCATAAGACTGGCTTCTTTAACTATGAAAGTAATTAAGTTTTTTGTTTTGAATTATTCGTTATATGCAATGTAAACATTAACGCGAAAAAGAAGAAGAAAATGGAAACTTGCTCGCGCCACGCCCGGGGCCTGTCGTCTATCACAAATAAATAAGTTTTAAGTAAAATCACGCAACACACGGGAGCGAATGAGATAGAGATATGGTGTACGTTCGGACCGCAATCCGAGCTAGCGCAGCGCAGCTACAAGAACGGGAATTGCCCGCTTAAACTTACGACGCGAACGTTATGCCTACTACCGGTTTATTTCGATACTGTATTACCGATATGATTCGGTTACCGAATGATTCTCTTACCGTTATTTTGATTCGATAAGTACCGTTTTATAAAGGTAAATAACCCATACCGGAATATCCCTGAATAAGACTGATTGTTGCTGATTTAAAAATAAACTTTTTTACTTAACATAATTTTGGTATTTTTTTTTTAAATACCCAAGATTAATACATTTGCGCAAATTATATTATCGCAGTAATATCTATAATCGTATAATCTATTTAGGTATTTAGGTAATTTTAAGTGCAGTTACAGATTAGTTGTGACTACTTATTGTACGGTTTAAATATAAATATACACTAATTACTAATTAGTGACTGGAACATTTTGTATATGGAACTGAATACTTTTCACATATAATTCTGATTACTATTTTTTTTAATGTTTGAACAATTTTCTAATTTATTAGTCTCTTGTTTATCTTTATATTTTTCCCTAAGCAAAAAATCTATACATATAATAAAATGGTAGGAAAGTCAAAACTGTACATTGAATATTTTTTTAAAAGAATACTTGGGGTGTGATCTACAATCAATACCAAAGCCAAAAATATAGTTTTTAGAATTTTTGTCTGTTTATCTGCCCGGGATAAACTCAAAAGTACCGCATGAATTTACAAATTTGAAATTTGGCACGATTATAATGCTATCACCTACCGGGAACAAGCAGTGAACCTTTATTTCCTCAACGCATTCTGTAACAACGTGTAATCTAATGACCGTGATATATGAGCTAGCTTCACACCAATATAAGTAACTAAGCCGATAAACATAATTAAATGAATATAAGTAGACAAGACAATTTTAAAGCAGCGCCATCTATGAGATTTTTCTGTACATATGAAATGTAAAGAAGAAACAGGTAAATGAATGTTATTTTAAAAGGTATTATCGTAGGTATTTTTGGTGCTGAAGCATTCACGCAGACGACGTCGCGGGCAGCAACTAGTTATTAATATTTTTGGAGAAAACTATAAACACAAATGAAAACAAACATTTTGAGTACAGGTATATAATTCAGTAAGTTCATTTCTTTTTACATGATATAAAATTTAAAGCAATTTATAAATGTAATGTCTTATACATCTTTACTCTGTGTTAATTCCATCATTAACTCTGATAAATCTCCACTCAGCTTCATGTAATATAAAGGTTGCATTTGATCTGTAATGAAAAATATTACATTAATTTTATTTTATAAGCTGTGCCCCAGAGTTTCACACATAGTGGTACAAATATGGTAGTGACCATTTTTTAATAATCAATTTCAATTTACCGCAAAGGAAACATAAAATGGTAACTAAATAAAAAATTAAAATAACTAAATGACTTGTGAGGGTAATGATTGAAAAATGATTTTTTTTTATATATAGCTTTTAACTGTTTTTACTTTACCCTGAGTTTCTATAGCAACAGATGGGGTCTCTTCCGTCTTGACATCATTCTGATTATATTCATTGACATCAGCAAAAGCTAACTCAGGTGTATTTGATTCCGCCTTTTCTATATCAATTGTTTTTTCACCATCCAGTTTAATTTTTTTTCTGGGAGTTACTTCTTGAGTGGTTATTCTTCTTTTCTTTTCTTCAACTGACTTAAGCGCCCGATCTATTTCACATCTTATATCCCTCTTGACATCCTCTGATAAATCAATACCACTGTCATAGTTTCTTATTCTAATGTATTTTGTAACTGGTTCATCGTCACTTGATATTTCATGTGTATTCGAGTCTGGTGTTACATGTTCAGCTTTGAAAAACTCTCGCCATTTGGTCAGTAAATTGTCAGCCACTTGCTAGAAAACATTTATTTTTGTATAAAAAATATTTCTATTAATCTTAAACTTCTGGTTATTATCATATATTATGGTAATGAGATTATAAAAGGAATAATTATATATTATACAAAATATGCTTAATATAATAAGTAACTGGTTACCCAGCAGTATTATATTTATTGGATGAGGTACATTGACATAATAATAAACAATGAACGCTTCACACTCAACAGCCCCCAGTAAGATTTTGTCCTGTGTCGGGGGTCCAGAAACACACACAATACACAAGCACACCCAGACCAAGACAAACATCTATATGGCCGATACAAATGTCTATCGTGCGCGGGAATTGAACCCACGACTGCCAGCACAACAGCCAGTTCTATGACCGCTGCATTAGTAAAACCATCCATGCTCTCTTATCAATAGTGAAAATCATTAAATCTTATTAATAATAAATGAATTACCTACAAACATTTTGTATTTTTATTTACATAATACAAAAAAAGTAATCTTTCTGTAACATTGCTAAGGAATATGAACAACATTTCATTAATTACTTACAAACTTAATTGACTTGGGTATCCTCAACATATAGTGCTGGGGGTGAGAACCAAGCATTTCACACTTCTGACACAGATCATAGTTATCACATGTCACACATTTATAGCGGAACCCACAAATGGACTCGGAGCAACTGTCGCATACAACACCCTCATGCTTCTCTGGCTCTGAGTCTATTTCATCTAGAATTAGAATAAAATTAAGGCATATTAATAATCAAACCTATAAGATATTATTTCTAGGTAATGTTCAATGTTGCTTTAAAAAAATATATTCAATTTGATGATATAACATAGGTGCAGTACTTTATGTAATGATTACTCCACTAGCAGTAACAGTGAGGATCTTCAGCAAAATATTTGTATTGGCCATGTTGATATTGTCATGGTCTGAGAGTTTGTTTCTGAACTACTGATACAATAATATTATCTTACTGAATTTTTTACTTTTTACATGATACCGACAATATTAAATTTCTTTTCTGTAATTAGGTTAACACATATGGACTAAACTTTATGTTTAAGTAATATTTACATCAGATCCAAAAATGGCATATAAATATTTATTTGTGTATAACATTACCAACATTTGATAATTCTTTAACAATTAGCTTACTTATTGCAGTAAAACAAAGCATTATACTTTAATTAACTTTTTATTTTAAACATATTCATCAAGTTTTTTAGCCATACATACATATCATCATATTAGCTCACGGACACCCACTGCTGAGCATAAGCCTCCCCTAATGCCATGCCTAATCCACGACGATCGGTCCTGCACAGTACGCATCCAGTGGCTTCCCGCGACCCTGACCAGATCGTCGGTCAATCTCGTGGGGGGCCTGCCAACGCTGCGGCGCCCGGTACGTGGTCGCCACTCGAGAACCTTTCCGCCCCATCGGCCATTGGTCCTTCGACCTATGTGCCCCGCCCATTGCCACTTCAGCTGTGCGACCCTTCGAGAAATGTCGGTTACCCTGGTTTTCCTACAGATCTCCTCATTTCTTACTCTATCACACAGGGAAATACCGAGCATTGCCCTCTCCATCGCCCGCTGAGAGACTTTTAGCCTTCTTATTAGGCCCATATTTAACGACCACATTTCGGATCCATATGTCATCACTGGCAATACACACTGGTTGAAGAAGTGTTGAAGACTTCGTCTTCAGACACTGCGGGATATTGGAAGCAAAGATTTTCCTTAGTTTCCCGAACGCTGCCCATCCGAGTTGGATTCGGCGAGAGATCTCGTTCTCGAAGTTGGACTTACCTAACTGAATTGACTGTCCTAGGTATATGTAATGGTCAACAACTTCGAGAACGAGATATATATACATACATATATATACATAGATGGATAATTAATTACTTAATTATATATCTTTATATTTACCTTCGCTCATCGAACCTGGAAGGCTTTTACTAGGCACTGCATTGTTCGTTAAAAATCTGTTCTTGATGCAACTTGGTTGAAAGTGTCGAGAGCAAAATCTAAGTGACTTCCGAAGTCTATCCAAGTCTTGATCTAATAAATCTTCTCTGCCAGCAAGTTTAAGCCATTGTTTTTGGCTAAAAATATTCATAAAATGATTTTGATTTCAATTTAAATATGTATTTGAAAAACTTCACTTGCAAAAATTGACACATTATTATATTTATATATGCTATTTGAAATCAATTTTAAATGTTTATGTACAATAAGACTCACCGATATTTTTCTTTCGGCAAGCTATAAAAATTTAAATGTTTATTTGCTCTACTATTGCGATTGCAACTTTGTATACAACAATAATTCACCATATTTATTACTCAAAATAGAATAAAGCAATAAAATGTTGTTTATTATCTAAGAAGCTTCTAAAATATTATAAATTCTTTTAAGTTTCGTTTAATAATTCATTGAAATTAATGTTTTTTTCTCAGTCTTTAAAAATGATGAAATCAAAGGATGAAATGTTTTTTAAAAGTCAAAATAGTTCAGTTCAGTTCTTTGCTTAATGCACAGAGTATAGTAATACTTATAGAAAAGGCTTAATGGCTTTTAGTTGTGTCAGTTTGACACATATCATTTCGCCAATGTCACGTGGGATGGAGAACACACGAAGGAGATTGTTCGGTAGATTTGAGAATACAAGCTTACAAATTTAGTTAAATTTTGAAAATACACGAAAATATTATGTACATCGCGTACGCCACCATGCCATGTAGGGATTGTAGTCATAGCAAACAGAATCGCTATAGATTGCAAACTCCCTGTAGAAAAGGCTCTAGTAGTCACGTAGTCCACTCCACCATCAAGTTCATGAAAAAATCACAAATCCGTGACGCCACAGGCTCAACCCTGTAATGTTGTTAATTATGAATTACTCAAATGTATTTAATAACCTCTATAATCTATTTCATATATCTCATCTATAAATCCATTGAGTAAAAAAAAAAGATTTACTAATACCAACGTAGTTCCAGAATTTGACCCTATAGGAAAAAAAACAAACGATTGATGATTGGCTAAATAAAATAAAAGAATGCTCTGAGATTATAGCTGGGAGAGCAAACAGACCAGTCGCTACGCACTCCCGAACTAGTCGGTACTGCTAAAAAAAATGGTACGAAGGACAGTCATCAGTCATTTCGATTCTGATACGATCGGTATCCAATTAATTAACACGTGGTTCAATAAGTCCCGAGACTAAGTACTAAAAAAAGGTCTTTTTTATAAAATTAATTTTTATTCATCAACATAGTCTCCTCCAAGAGCGATACAGTCCCTCCAACGCTTTTCTAACTTTTCTATCCCATGTGTGTAGAACGATTTGTCTTTGGCTTCAAAATAAGCCTCCGTTGCTGCGATAACTTCACTATTTGAGTCAAATTTCTTACCCTGAAGCATTTTTTTGAGGTCTGCAAACAGCTAGTAATCGCTGGGGGCTAAGTCTGGCGAATAAGGGGGATGAGGAAGCAATTCGAAGCCCAATTCGTTAATTTTGGCCATCGTTCTCACGGACTTGTGACAAGGCGCGTTGTCCTGGTGAAACACCACTTTCTTTTTGTTCATGTGAGGCCGTTTATCCGCAATTTCGTACTTCAATCGCTCCAATAAGCACATGTAATAGTCACTATTTATATTTTGCCCCTTTTCAAGGTAGTCGATGAAAAGTATTCAATACGCATCCCAAAATATAGACGCCATAACCTTACCGGCCGATTTCTGAGTCTTTGGACGCTTCGGGCGGCTCTCACCAGCCGCTCACCACTCCGCTGCCTGCCGATTGGATTCCGGAGTGAAATGGTATATCCAGGTTTCATCCATTGTTACATACCGACGTAAAAAATCCTTTTTATTATGATTCATCAGCGCCAAACATCGCTCTGAATCATTGATACGTTGTTCCTTTTGATTAGTTGTAAGCAAACGCGGCACCCACTTAGAAAAAAGCTTTTTCATGGCCAAATTTTTAGTAATAGTGAAAACACTACCAGCTGAAATCTTCACTATCTCGGCTATCTCTCGCACTTTTACCTTCCGATCTTCCAATACGATTTTGAGGACTTGGTTAATATTTTGTTGAGTCACTGCTTCATTTGGACGACCTGAGCGTTCCCCATCATTGGTGTCCATGCGACCGCGTTTGAAGTCGGCATACCACCGAAAAATGGTTGCTTTAGAGGGAGCTGATCCTGCATAACATTCTATAAGCCATTGCTGTGCTTCAACGGTATTTTTTCCCATTAAAAAACAATGTTTTATCAACACGCGAAACTCGTTTTTTTCCATTGTATCGAAATTACAACCGTAGCGTCACTTAAATGTTTCAAAATCAATAATTTTATTGTTCCATTTTTAAAAATTTGACACATATTCTTGTATTGATAGCCAGTACTTTTTAAAAATCAAAAGAGTTTTTAATATATGCGCCATTTCCAGGTTAGTCTCGGGACTTATTGAACGATCTAGTAGTTGGACAACTTAGTTGGAGAAGATGTGCGGGCTTCCATATGTCACTATATCTATTAGTTTACTCTGCGATTTAGTCGTAACGGCGTTCGGCCAACTTAATTGTATGTGTGCGGGAGCACTTATTTTCTACGTTTTGGCCAGCACCATGGAGCATAGTTTCTCTATGCTCCATGGCCAGCACACAGCTGACACCTGACAGCGCCCGAATACTCGTTCCACTTATAAAATTCACGGAATCGGACTGTGGAACGGCAATTTCAGCGGTCGTGGACTCGTGGTTGATAGCGTTGCGGGCCTTTACTGGAACGCACCCATTGTTGTCATTTTTCATGTTTGGTTTGGTTTGGCTCTCACTGTTGACTGTTGTAGAGTTTGCAAAAATACAACTCAAACACGGTTTAGATGAAGGATCTCCATCCCATATCCTGTTTAATTGCCCCAAACTCCTTCATCCGTTGTATGACGTACTCCCTCCTGAAGTTCCCCGCCCTATAAATGTTGAATCTTTATTAATGTTTGTGTTTAGTCCTCTGTGTTCGTTTTTATGTAAATATATTAAATATAATAAAATTAAATTGTAAATATTACAATGTATATATATATATATATATATATATATATTTAGTACAATGTTATATACTTATAAATATTTTTATATTTTTGTACATTTTGAGAGTATTGTGAATAAATACATACTATTTTCGTGTATTTTCAAAATTTAACTAAATTGTATTCTCAAATCCACCGAAATAATAACAATCTCCGTCGTGTGTTCTCCATCCCACGTGACATTGGCGAAATGATATGTGTCAAACTGACACAACTAAAAGCCATTAAGCAAAGAACTAACTAACTAACTGTTCAATGTTTGTTAATGTTGGTGTTTAGTCCCTATTGTAGATTTTTGTGTAAATATTTTGAAATAAATAAAATTAAGTTGTAAATAAATCATGTGTCTGTCCTAGTGTAATTATTTTGTAATAGTTTAGTTACTAACAGCTGTAGTCTTAGTTTAACATTAAATGTTTGTGTTGTTTTAGGTTATGGTGTAACAATGAAAGTCTGACTATTTTGCCTGTTTTCAAAATTAAATAGAGACTGTTATCTCTACTGCACCGACCAATTAATCTCCTTCGTGTGTTCTCCACTCTACGTGACATTGGCGGAATCAACCGTGCTACTTTGGCACAACTGAAAGCCATTAAACCAATCAATCAATCAACTAACTAACTAACTACAACTCAAACATTTTATACAAATATAATGAAGAAGAAATATACAATGTAGTTTAATACAAAAAAAAAAATAATAGTATGAATATGAAATATGTAGTTGTTAATCATATGCAATAATAATTATCTTTAGTTTAATTTTTAAGAGGTTATAAGTGAACTAACTAGTAAAAGTAGATACTAGGCAAGTGGGAAAGCATAACAATGGATTCCGAAGGTGGTAAAAATAAAGTTCCTGGTGCTGAGCAGCCAGCACCTCCAGGAACTGAAATTCCGCTGGTAAAATATGATTATCATCAAAACCCGTGCTTATTGTAACAATTTTAAAGCTAGACTATGCTAATATGTATTTGTAATATGTTGATCACATCAAACGTTTTATTTTCTAGCCTTTGAAAGAAACAGGAACACCTGTTTCAACACCAAATACGCCAAAAGTTATATCCTCAGCTAAAGGTGTCGAAAATGCAAAAAAGAGACTTAGAGCGTTTTCGATTCAAAAGAAAGCGCCTATCACTCCAATTATTGTTCCAAAGGCGACAGGACCTGGAAGTAAGGGCTATATTGTATTCACCTAGCCATTGCAGCGTTTTTTTCTTGTTTTAGATTCTTTATCAACCTCCAAGAGTTCAAAATTCATATCAGATTAAAATATGTCAAAAGATAATCTTTAATATCTATAGTGTTTAGATATACCTATAGTTAATTGTATAACTTAAATATTTGTTTTAGATACAACTGTATTAATTGGTAAATTAAGTGGTGTAAAACTAGTACAAAAAGCTGACCCTGACCCTGATCTGAAGAAAAAACCGAAACCTCCTAAACCTGGGACTTCCAGGAAATTTCTTCAAGGTATTGCTATTGTATTTAATTAATATTTAAGTAATTGAAAAGAAAAAGATTGTTAAAATTAAAAACATTTCCTATTTAAGGGTCTGTTTTTCAATAAAATTTATCCTGCACATAAGATACGATTAGACGTGAATAGCAGGAGGTAGAGTATGACCTTTTTCGCCTCAATTAGCAAACTTTAACTTTTTTTATCCATTGGATACAATCACCTGTCAAGTAGCGTTCATTTTTATATCATGTACCTTTTTATAAAATGCTCTTTTGTTGTTCTTCCCTACAAAATTTTGTGTTAATTGGTATTTTGCCACCAAAGGTAACAGCAATAAATTGTGAATTGTGTGATAAAATTGTAAACTTTATTGTTGTTAGTTTTAACCCACAAAAACAAGTATTGTATTCAGCCTGTAACATTCCACTATTGTTCGTAGCCCTCTTTTTCCATGTAGGAGAAGGTGCGAAGCTTAATCCACCTTACTATGAGTAACAATTGTTATCAGTTATTTATGATAACAACCGAGATTTAATGTGCTTTCTGTGGCGCGCTGAGGAGGCTCACAAGGACAGACATCCAAACCAGAAAAAAATATTTATACAATTAAAAATATCCATCCCAAGCGGAAATTAAACCCGCAGACTGTCAGCATTATGTCGTCGTTAAGTATGGTGGCATAAAATACTGCCATTATTATATTATATCATTCTATTCTATTGATAATTATACTATTTATAAATGTGTTACAGTGTGTTTTAGTTATTGAATATGTAAGAATATTTGTTTAATAATCCATAAAATATTTGCAGATTCCTACACTGATCTTCAAAAGAGAACTCTTGCTGAAATTGAGGATATGAAGCGTAAAATGGAGTTAGTCGAGTTAGGTATACCGTTAGGTCTAATCTGCCCAACGTCTACTAGCGAAAAGGCAATGCCGACTAAAGCTATGCCACCTATCAAGTCGTTCCTGGGTAAGAAACATTTATGTATTAATGCTTGTGTTGCGGTACATTTCGTATCATGCTACATTTAAGAATAACATACCTTTCATTGACATGATACTAATATTAATTCTGAATTTTTGCATAGACAGCTCGAATCCATTTCACTTTTTAGTTTTTATATATCACAAAATTGTTTTTGACATTGAGGTGAATACTTTTACAAAGAACACTATGAACATACATATAGAAATAAATGAAATAAATATTTGTATTGAAAGGTTATGTTATTTTACATAACTGATTACAGTTTGAAGTTTTTGAAGTGAAACTTCTTTAAGGGCGCATGAGGGGTAAAATTTTTACGGATAAAACGCGTCACCACGTCACGATTTTTAAACGTCCATACCACGTTGAATTCACCGGTTCTCGTCCGATCACCGAAGTTAAGCGACAGTTGCGATCAGTACTTAGATCGGTGACCGCCTGGCTACTGCGTGACGTTGGCTTTTTTTTTTATTAGTTTGCCAAAGAAGTTTCACTTCTGACATGTGAACTTTGTACGCACGCAATTTTTTTTTCATTGAATTGAATGTTTAGTAAAAATATTTGCCTTATGTTTTTTATTTTATATTTACCCTTGCTTGTTATTAAGTGAATTAAGTGTTTGTCTCGTGTAATGCATGTAGAGCGACAGTTTCAAGCTTGTAAGTCACAAAGATCTTGCGGCGTATCTAAACGACGTACGAAGCAAAATTACACTATTTGTAAGTTCAGCATTGCTGGGATATATATAGTTGTTTTTAGTTTTAGTTTATAGCAAGTGAAGTAGATCTTAATAAGTGCAGGTATTTCTATTTGGAAATAGGAATAGCAGTTTGAATTTGCTTAGTATAAATTTATGTAAATTACCAATTATTGCTTAGTATTAGTTTTTAATTATGATAATTTATATGAAAATTTTGTTTTTAATTGTTTACATACTTTTCTTTGTTTAGGTATGTATCCCTTAGAGTATATGAATTTATAAGTATAGTGATGTCTCTGGTTTGAAAGTAGTAATTCCTAGCTAAATGTCGTAAGTAAGTAGTTTATTTTAAATACATAATTAGTGCAGTGAATAAATATATTTAGGTCTTGGGAATGGTATTTGTAGATAGACTTACTTTTTACGCTTTTTTATATTTGTATGAATAAGAAGAATTTTAGGAGTATACCTAGAAATACTGTTAAATATACATTATGTTGTTTATTTAGTTTTTGTTAGTATTATATAGTAGTTATTCATTAATATGCTTAATACTATATTTTTTTTTTCTTTAGATCCAGCTAAAGTAGATGATCTTATTCGTGAAGCTAAAAAAGCAAAACAAGAAGGTAAGGAATTTAAATTCGACTATCAAAAGCTGTTGCCCGATTACGATAATCCTTTTCAAAGGAAAAAAGATGAATCATCTGGCCATGAAAAGTCTGATCGTAAGTCTGATCGCCGTAAGAGTGAGGCTGATAAAGAGAAAAACAAAGATAGGAGAAAAAGTGACAAGTATGATTCAAGAAGACACGACTATAAAAAAGATGATATGAAATACAGAGAAAAAGATAGAGAGAAAACAAAAGAAAAAAGTAGAAGCAAAGACGAGAGGAATGAAGAGTCTAAACAAACAGATAAATCTATAGAAAAGGAAACTGACGTCAATCTTAATGATTATTTAGTTTGTGACAGTTGGTCCTTGGATAATGACGATAAAAATAGCCCCTCAAGTCCCTTATTTCAAGAGAAATCTTCTAACTTGACAGCACCGTTCTCAGAAATAAAGGTCACTGAACCATCTGATCAATTGAAAGCTAGTTTGTCTAAGAAGAACGAAATATTAAGAAACTGTGCCTTAGAAAACACATTAAAAGCGCCTGCTAAGATTGAAAAGTTACAGCCAGTGATAGATTCTTTCAAATTTGAAATAGACCCGAACGATGACGAAGTTTTAGATATATTTGACGAAGATTCTGGTTTAGAAAAATACGCTCACCAAAGTAAATCTAAAAACTCTTCTGGATTGTATGATAAAAATTTAGATTACGGAGCTGATACATCAAAAGATACGTCGTTAGATGGCCTTAACGATGATACGTTTTTGGAATCTGTTATAAATGAAATAAAGCAAGAGGATATGAGTGACGAAACTAGTCAAGACAAGGGGCTGGTGGAATACGAAATGTCTCCAAACAGAGAAGATGAAAGTCCGAGAAAATCAAAAGCCGGCTCTGTCACTCCTGAGATCGCGGACAAGAGTCGTAGCCAAAGTCAAAAGAGCGATTATTCAGAAGGTTACAGATCATCGGATAGTTACAAGACTAATGATACCAGTGAGAGCGGCTACAAGTCCGTGGATAGTTATAGAGTTTCGGTGGAAAAGGAGTTGGACGAAGCTTCGAACAGGAAAATGTCTAAATCTACGGTGGATTCTCTAGAAACTTGGAGTTTTGTTCTCAAAATATGTCAACCACTTCTGTTTCGACATGATAAGAATAAATGTTACAAGTGAGAATAATTTTTTTTTATCGTTAATTCACGAGATGTTTTTTAATAATTGTGTTTGCAGGCAAACGAAGAAAAACCGACTTCAATTATATCGACAAGTAATACAACGTAGGTAGACGAAAAAATAATCAAGTAAATACGCATTATCAAAGATTACTCCAAAAGTTGTAATCAGATCTCGATGAAATTTAAATGTGACCACATGATGAACATCGGCTTTCGATTAAATTAAAAATCATTAAAATCGGTACACCCAGTAAAAAGCTATGCGGATTTTCGAGAGTTTCCCTCGATTTCTCTGGGATCCCATCATCACATCCTGGTTTCCTTACCATGGTACCAAACTAGGGATATCTCCTTTCCAACAAAAAAAGAATTATCAAAATCGGTTCATAATCGACGGAGTTATCCCCGAACATACATAAAAAGAATATATATATACGGTCGAATTGAGTACCCTCCTCCTTTTTTTGAAGTCGGTTAAAAATAGTCTAGTCCACTGTTCCACAATTTAACCTACAACAAAATTTAAGTGTAAAATCGTTTGTAATAAATATACTATTTTTGTAGTAGTGGGGATTTTTTATTTTTTATTTATTTTTTTTTAATTTAGAGGAATTATTCTTTAGGAATTTACATTGTCATCATCAGATTTGGTTTAAAAGAAATTAATAGATCGTAATCAACAGTAGAAAAAGCATTCTAAAAATTTTGTTTGAATTTTTGCAGAATTCATTTCAACCACTTTTGGAAATGAAATTATATGAATCAATATAAAATCACATTTGTAATTTTTTTAAATGATATTTTTAGGGAAACTCGTACAACTCCCAAAATTTGGTATACAGAGAATCCCAAAGGATGTTCTTGTGTGAAAGATCGTAGCATCGTTTACGAAGAACTCGAAATGTGTAAGATGAATCTCGTGGATAGAGTTTATGGATGTGACCAGTAAGTTTAAACATAAATTATATCTTATAATTGTTTTTTTTTTTCCGCATATTTCATTATAATGTTAGTGATACTGATCTCAATTAAACTGCAAAATCACGTAAATGCCCCACTACTAGACAAATCTTCTAAGGGTTAAGACCACACTACTGCACTGTAGATGTGCAGTTTATTCTCCTACTAACAATAAAGATCGTTTTTATTTGTTTACGATAACAATTGGGAACATTGATTATGTGAAGGATAGACAAATAAGAACCAAACATGAAATGGAAATTTCTATTAAGACTAATATCTATCTTGAGCGGGAAAATAACCCGCCTCTAGAATTAATAGAATATTTGCAGCATTACACCAGAGCGGTGATTAAATAAAGGTAATTTTTAAATATTCCGTATTTGCGTGGTTTTAATCTTAATATATATAAATCTCGTGTCACAATGTTTGTCCTCAATGGACTCCTAAACTACTTAACCGATTTTAATCAAATTTGAACACCGTGTGCAGTTTGATCCAACTTAAAAGATAGGCTATATTTTATTTTGATATATTATGTTATTATTCAGAAAAGAATAAGGTGATACGAAGTTCGCCAGGTCAGCTAGTAATGCTATAGATTCAGTTGTTTTTAGGTAGATAAAAGTAGTTTAGTGTTGCTTATTAAATTATTTCCTAGAATTCCGGACTCTCCGTGCCCAACCGTTCGAGGCTGGTACCCTCGCAATAGTCTTTGTTTGAACGAGAATAATTTAGTTCCTTTATCTAATGAGTGGGAAGCCGAAGACAGTTTACAAGCGCATAGAATTCAAAATAGAAGGTCGGAGACTCCTCAGAGAAATGATGAACTTTTTTTGGATAGGGAATATCAGAGGTATGATAATGTTTTTTTTAATTGTAACTTTTATAGATAATCACTAAGGTGAAATGGTTATTTATTGGCTACACAAACACGCACACACGCACATACGCGCACACGCGCACACGTGCACACGCGCACACGTGCACACGCGCACACACGCACCCGCACGCCCGCCCCCGCACGCACGCACGCACGCACGCATGTACGCACGCACGCACGTTCGTACGCACGCACGCACGCACGTACGCACGCACGCACGCACGCACGCACGCACGTACGCACGCAAGCACGCACTCACGCACGTACGTACGCACTCACGCACGCACGCGCACACGCACGCACACACGCACGCACACACGCACGCACACACACACACACACACACACACACACACACACACACACACACACACACACACACACACACACACACACACACACACACACACACACACACACACACACTATTGTACAACAACAATCAAAACACTAACATATTACAAATAAAAAAAAGTGTACAGAGGGTCTTATTACTAGCAATCTCTTCTAGACACAATTTTGGGCACGTAGGATACGGCATATATATGACAATTGCAAATAAGGATACAAGGGGCATTTTTTATAATTAAAAAATTCACATTTATATATATAATTATATATCCTATATATTTAGTTAAACATTGTGCTGGTAAAAAACAATTCTGGTTGTTCTAATTTGATATACTTTTTAAATGCTTGGAAATATCTTTTTAAACTGCGCTCTTTGTAGCTGTATTATATTTCTAAATATCATTCCAAAGATTCATGGAAGCGGTGTGGCCAGATGTTGTTGATCCTAAGATAGAAACGTCTAGAAGTACAACGCCAGTTAGACAAGAATCTAGAAAGAAAAAGAAAAAGGGATTAGAAAAAGACGCGGATGATAAGAAGTCTAAGAAGATTAAGTTGAGTAGCGAAGGTTGGAGCCAAGAGTCTGACTTAGATGAGGAACCAGATAAAAGGTAGGTTACTTAGAAATATATATATAAATATAAACATATGTCATAATCTGTCTACGTAATATAATTGAAGGTTGCTTTAGTAACTTAAATTATAACTTTAATAATCATAATAAATATTGTTAAGGCATGAAATTGAATGATAAGTCAAATCATTCTCTCTTTGTGCATGTCTCCAACTGCATGTTATGTACGACGTTGCATAAAGTTTCGAAGGACTACCGTATATTAATATATTTTAAATGTACAGCACAAAATGTTTGATATTGTTTCTATTTATTTCGCTGACTTTGTGTGCATATTGAATTTTTATCTTGTTCCAGCTTTTTCAGTTGATTTTCTATTAGTTGTTCTTCACGCAGGCGGGTTTTTTTGTTTTTTTTTTTAATTATTATTTTATTTGTAAAACTATTTACTCAACATAGTGAAGTAGTAGTTGTTTTAACTATTAATTTTTTTAGCAGTAAAATGAAAGTTGAAAAGCAAAAAACGAAAAATCGAAAAAGAAAACATTCCACATCGTCTTCCACATCACTGTCTGAAAGTGACGATTCCTCTGTTAAGAAAAGAAAAATACTTAAAAAAAAGGTAGTACTATTTTATTATATGTTAGATTTCTTTCTCTTTTTATGGCATCTTTTAAAATGTGTGAATAATACACAAGTGTTAAATTATACTTTGTACGTAACTTAACATTTCATTGAATGTTATACAGTAAATGGTACCTCGGTTACTATAATAAAGATTATTTTTATCTATATAAATAAAACTAAATGTCCATTAATTCTAGACTATAAAATTATCAACCGTGTAGTATTGACGTTTATTTATTGAATTGCTTTATTTTTCGTTTGCTTCACATTTATTTATTACTAGTGGTCGCCCAGAGGTCGAAATTCGACCATAATTAATTTAAATATGCTCGAATTTCGAATTTATGTGTGAATATCAAGTACATGGTAGTGTGTAATGTTTTTTTTTACTGATTATGTATTTTTATGCATAATTTAAAGAAATATTAGCAATCTGCACTCCTCTAATAAGCTATAAGTGTGCAAAATTTCATACTTCATCCGCGTAATTTTCCTAAAAAGGGGTACAAAATTTTTGCTTAATGTATTAATATTTTCATATAAACATATTTCAGGCCATTAAGAAGACAAAATCGAAGTCTGCAAAACGTCGCCGTATAGGACGAAAAATACTCAAAAAATTGAAAGAAAAGCAAAACAAACGTGAAAGAAGAAAAGATTCCGATGATGATTCTGGTAAGTAAGAAAAAAAAGTAGATATTACACCCTACCTACCATGGTTTTATAGCTATTCTCTAGCTAAAGTTGTCTGGAAGAGATCGCCGCTTTAGCGACTAGGCCGCCTCTTGTTTATATTAATAATGGATTAGTCTCGTGATAGGCAGTAAAGACCAGATTAATATGCATTGAGGATTTGGTGGTATATTTTTTTTCTTCTCCCCAAATGCTTATTAATAGGAGAAAGTAGTTAGTCCATTGGTGGATAGTATACAGACTCCTAAATCGTTAAACTGTTTTTTAGCGGAGAGCTTAAATAATGCATTGTAATATTTTGCATATTTCTTAAAACACACAAAAGTATTTTTTTTTCAAGTAAGCATTCCGAGGGTTGAAGGGAATTCAAAGAAAACATTCCAAAGGTCTACTTGAAGTAGGTTTTAGTTGGAATTAAAATTCTTTTCCTTTTACTTATTAACGATTTCGGACATTGCGATTAAGTAGGAAGTTAACTTTTTAAAATTTAATAATATAAATATAGTTTGGGTGATTAAAAAATGTGTTTAATGCTAATTCTTAATTTCAAAATTTTAGACAAGAAAAAAGATAAGAAAATAAAGAAGAAGAAACAACAAAAACTGAAGAAAAAAGCACAGAAGAAAAAGAAGGTTAGAGTTCAATCAAGCTCTTCAAGTAGTTCGAGTAGCGACAGTAGTAGCGAGAGTGATTCAGAAAGTGATAGAAGATCTAATAAGATTAAGAAGAGGAAACAAGAAAGAAGGAAAAAAGCTAAGAAGCAAAGAAAACAATCATCTGATTCATCGCAAAGCGAAGAACTATTCGATGTAAATATCCTGAATAATATAAAAACTGAACGTTTGACGGATGACGAGAAAGGACAAAAATTGATGGAGTTTTCACCCCGTCGACAGAAACCGAGAGAGATAATAAATGTCAAAGAACTTCAAAATGATTTTGTAGAAAATATCCATATTAAGCAAGAAGTAGAAGACCCAAAGGAAGTACCTAACGACATAAAAGAAGATGACAAACAAAGTGAAGATTATGCTGAAATCAAGGAAGCAGTCGTAGAAAATACAGCTAAAGATGAGATCAAATTGCCTGAGGTAATAAATTATTTAATGTGCTTTTACGACGCCCGGATTCTCCCGTGTTGGAGATAAATTTATACCATAATACGTTTCGTATTGTAGAATTTGTTTAAATAAATAATTTAATATTCTTACCACTACGTCCGGATTCTTCCCAAGATCTATGAATGTTCCCTAAGAAACTTTAACTTTTTAAAACCAGTTTATCAGGTCTTAGCACTAGAAAATCGATATTAATATTTCGATGGCTCCTAAGTATACTGAGTCAACTAACAACTTTTGACTATTTAATTTTTTTAAGATATTAATAATATTTACTTCATTTCCTATCTACCTATGTAACAAAAAAATAAAGTTATTAGGAGTAGAGTTGACTCAGTATACTTAGGAGCCATCGATTTGGTGTAGTAGCACAACTATAAAATGGATGTGTGAATTTCTTCACAGGAACCTCCAGAGGAGAAGGTCACCAGTCCACCACAATCACAACCACCACCACAACCACCACCACAGCCACAGTCACAGCCACAACCACAGCCACAGCCACAGCTACAGCCACAGCCACAGCCACAGCCACAGTCACAGCCCCAGCCACAACCACAACCACAACCACCACCACAGCCACAGTCACAGCCACAGCCACAGTCACAGCCACAGCCACAGCCACAGCCACAGCCACAGCCACAGCCACACCCCGTCCCCGTTGGCCCCGTGCCCCCCCCTACCGACGAGTCGAACGCTTCTCAGTGCTCATCGCAAGAATCCGTGTGCAGTATGAAGGTAGGTTACACACATATTTCAGTATAATATTATTATATTCCTCTATAATATTATTATATGCCTCTATACTGTGGAACAAACTCCCAGAAAGTAACCAAAAAAGTCCTTCCCTTGTTTCCTTCAAACGTAAATTAAAGGAGCACTTTATTTCTCAAGTCAATTTACAATCATCTACTTAGAGAATATGTAAGTATATAATTACCTATCTATTATGTTATGTATTTGTATGTATTTATGTGTATATGTATGTATGTGTGTATGTATATATATATGTATATGTATGTATGTATAAATGTAAGGTATGTATGTATATGTAAGGTATGTATATGTATGATATGTATGTGTGTATGTATTTATACTTATAAGTTTGTAATACATTACAGTTATTCAACTATTTTCTCAATATTGTTATTTCTTGCACTGTGTCCCCTGCTATATGACACTCTCTTATTACCATTGGTTGACTGGAAGAGATCTCTTCTAGGGATAAGTCTACCTTTGCCATCAACTATATATGTAATTTTCTGTATATTCTGTTGTTAAGTGCAATAAAGTATATAATAATAATATTAGTCGTAGTAAAATTATTCTGTAAAAAACTTCGATAGTCTTCCAGTATGCTTATTGGGGTAGCGCAAAGCAGGAAATATCTTGCTTGAAATCTGGAGCAGCTTGACTGGGGAAGTAAACCTCGACTTTAAAGAAGATAATACTGCTCTCTAGTAGTATTATGTTTATGTGGCGCGTATAGTGGCTAGAGCTCCTGGAGAAGACCGGAGCTAGAATGCTTATGAGTCATTTGAGTTGGCCATGCTCCTGGTGTTGGCATCTGTGGGCTATGGTAACCGCTTACCATCAGGTGGCTAGTTGTATATAAAAAGTATCTACGATTACGATTATTATAGTACGATTTTTTAATATTTTATCATCCTTTGTGTACGGAATCCTAAAAAGAATAATTTTCGTATACAGGATGTTCCCTCATACGAAAAAGATGAGAGTCACTTGCGACCCTCATCGCAAAACTCAAACTACAGCTTCAACGACGTGATCGCCAGTCACGGCTCACTCTACCAGAAGCATGACCAAGAAAAGTTCACGGGTTTCATTGAGAGCTATGGCGCCGCCAGCTACGAGATGTACGAGCAGCTGGCCATGGCCTACCAGAGCGACGTGGCTAGCCAGGTGAGTGGATCGATAGGCAGGTAGAGCCAAAGAAATGACTTTTGCCAGATTTGAGATGTAGCTAAGTGGACTCGACCATATGGTCGACTCGTCCATTTAAATCATGATGTATAGCAAGTTTCATCGAATTTTTTCAGTCATTTTGTAAAGTCTTTCACAAATATGTGAATATTGTTACGTGTTAGGGTTCGAAAGTCTTGAAAAGAGTCAGCAGGTTTTTCTCTCCAAATCCTTCGAACCCTAACACGTAACAACACCCACTGGCGCTGTCACTAAGGCGTACTGGGCTCAATGGGACAGTCTGATACTTCAAAATGGAATACTCTACCGCAAATGGGAGAAGACTAACGGCAGAGAGTTCCACCTTCAGATAATTGTCCCAAGAACGAGGGTACCAGATGTTCTCCGTGAAATACATGATGGCGTATCAGGAGGTCGTCTAGGTGTCAAGAGGACGTTAACAAAAGTGCGAGAACGATTCTACTGGTTGCATTGTCGAGATGATGTACAGGATTGGTGCCGCAAATGTACTACTTGCGCTGCTGTAAAAGGACCACAGACCAGGAGCCGTGGGAATCTGCGGTTGTATAACGTCGGTGCACCGTGGGAACGAATTGCAGTTGACGTAGCGGGGCCATTTCCTGTAACGGAATCAGGAAACAAGTATTTTATGGTCGTCATGGACTACTTCACCAAATGGCCCGAAGTGTTCGCCATACCAAATCAAGAAGCTACAACAGTCGCTTCTAAGTTCGTTTTTTCGTTCGTCGCTTTGGTGTGCCTCTAGAAATCCATTCTGATCAGGGCAGGAACTTCGAATCGCAAGTATTCCAGGAAGTATGCAGAATTTTGGGCATGCATACGACGATGACCACTGCGTACCATCCACAGTCTGATGGAATGGTTGAGAGATTTAACCAGACCCTTGAGAGGCATTTGGCGAAATTGGTAGACGAAAAACAAAAGGATTGGGACAAGTATATACCACTCTTCCTTCTGTCGCACCGAACCGCCGAGCATGAGAGCATAAAAGCTACCCCGGCGTATGTCAATTACGGTAGAGAATTACGAATACCAGTAGACCTATTGACTGGAGGGTCACCGGAGGGACCAAATAACGTACAAGACTATGTCAGCGATTTAAGGGAAAAAATGCGCTATATACACGCCTTGGTTCGGGAAAATGGGTTACATTCAAGCGAGAACATGAAAACCAGATACGACCGGAGATCGAACACGAGCGGTTTCAAGGAAGGGTCTCTGGTGTGGCTGCATAACCCAACCCGCCGGAAAGGGAAATCTCCGAAGTTGCAGACCAAGTGGGACGGTCCATACAAAGTGGTTACCCGACTGAATGATGTGACTTACAGGATTCAAAAGCAACCTAGAGGGACATTCAAAGTGGTACACATAGACCGTTTGGCGCGTTACCATGGCAGTAACAACGATGCTCGGGACGAGCATCTCTAAGAGGGGAGTAGTGTTACGAACACACAAAGAAACTAGCGCCATCTAGCGGCAACCATTGAAACCACACAAAGACAGAGACCGCATGAAACTCTCTACTCAATACTAGATGGCGTTAGAGGAACTACTGTGGAACTATATAGAAGTATAGTCTCGAAAACCGGGTACATGCGCGAACTTTCCAGAATGGTCTGGGCCTCATGTCGGCCGATATAAATAGCCGCAGGTAGGCGAGCGAGTTCAGTTCAGTTTGAGCGATCTTCGAGGCGACTTCAAAGTGAAAACTAGTGATCAAGAGTGGTACCAGCGAAACCTACGACATTAGCTACGACTTAGGACATCGTTAGTGCTTAGTGTTTGAACCTAGTGCTTTGTGTTGGACGTAGTGCTAGTGAATAAAGTCTTGAAAAGAGTCAGCAGGTTTTTCTCTCCAAATCCTTCGAATCCTAACACGTAACAACTGGTGTCGGAAGTGAGATTTGGAGATGCCATTGACTCCGAGAGAAGACTGCAAGGACTTCAAGGGCGTCAGGTCAAGGGCACAACGAGCTGCGGAGGCCACAGCTACTGGGGACCAAGCCCCGCCCACCGTGGACCAAGCCCCGCCCACTGACCCCGCCTGTCATGCCCCGCCCACTGACCACGCCCCCATGCCCCGCCTACTCGGACTCAGGCCCCGCCCAGTCGGGCTCAGGCCCCGCCCACTCGGGCTGAGGCCCCGCCTACTCAGACTCAGGCCCCGCCTACTCGGGCTCAGGCCCCGCCCACCTTGTCTCAAGCCTCGCCCACTGGATACCACGCCCACCAGCGACACCGTAGCTTCTTCATAGATTCTTGCAAATCACTACGAATTTCAGCCCTTTGCTGCTCTTGTGATTCTTGCAATTTGAAACTTGTTTGTTCCATTAATTTAATTAAACTTTCTAATTGAAGAGTCACTTGAGTGTTTATAGAAGCTACGGTGTCGCTGGTGGGCGTGGTATCCAGTGGGCGAGGCTTGAGACAAAGTGGGAGGGGCCTGAGCCCGAGTAGGCGGGGCCTGAGTCTGAGTAGGTGGGGCCTCAGCCCGAGTGGGCGGGGCCTGAGCCCAGGTGGGCGGGGCCTCAGCCCGAGTGGGCGGGGCCTGAGTCCGAGTAGGCGGGGCCTGGGGGCGTGGTCAGTGGGCGGGGCATGACAGGCGGGGTCAGTGGGCGGGGCTAGGTCCACGGTGGGCGGAGCTTAGACCCCAGTAGCTGTGGCCTCCGCAGCTCGTTGTGCCCTTGTCCTGACGCCCTTGAAGTCCTTGAAGTCTTCTCTCGGAGTCAATGGCATCTCCAAATCTCACTTCCGACACCAGTTGTTACGTGTTAGGGTTCGAAGGATTTGGAGAGAAAAACCTGCTGACTCTTTTCAAGACTTTATTCACTAGCACTACGTCCAACACAAAGCACTAGGTTCAAACACTAAGCACTAACGATGTCCTAAGTCGTAGCTAATGTCGTAGGTTTCGCTGGTACCACTCTTGATCACTAGTTTTCACTTTGAAGTCGCCTCGAAGATCACTCAAACTGAACTGAACTCGCTCGCCTACCTGCGGCTATTTATATCGGCCGACACGAGACCCAGACCATTCTGGAAAGTTCGCGCATGTACCCGGTTTTCGAGACTATACTTCTATATAGTTCCACAGTAGTTCCTCTAACGCCATCTAGTATTGAGTAGAGAGTTTCATGCGGTCTCTGTCTTGTGTGGTTTCAATGATGTCCGCTAGATGGCGCTAATTTCTTTGTATGGTTGTAACAATATATTGCTTGTTTAATAGTGTTGTAATTTGACCTTGTTGAGAAATTAAAAATATTTATTGCTGCATTATGAGTAAGTTTTCCCTCGACGTTTTTCTCTACTGATGATCTAGAGTTTAACCCGGTGACAATAACGTTGGGTCATATTGACCCCAGACAATTTTAAATTGATATATTTTATTTTTGCTTCTGTAGAATGCTTCAAAAGTTTGCGTAGCTGGAGATATGACCTCCTTCTACCCACTTCATTGTTACGCTTAGTGCGACACCACGTGTGCTGGGAGATATAAGTGCGTCAAGTGAAAACGGGTAATAATGACCCAGCGTCATCGTTCGTGTAGTAATTTCGTGACTTACGTTTATTTGCTTATTTAGTGTCTAACGTTAATTTAGTTTGTTTTTTAAAAGGTTTTTAGTTAAAATGATCGTGACAAATGACCCAGCTAGAATCATGGCGTTGATAGAAGAGCCTAATAATAACAATGAAGACTCCTAATGTGATTCAGACGTGTATATTGACTACCATTTATCAGAACGCAGCAATGATAGTGAAAGTAAACATGAAGCTAGTGATACGGGTCATATTCAAATAATATCGATCATGCGTCCGTTTACCAAGTAAAGCTGATAGCTGACCTTAACCCGAACCTGAACTTAGTGGCATTTACAACGTGAGCAAAAGTTCAAAACGATAGCCAGTGACGATTTTATATGCAATGTTGATTATATCTGGCACAAATACGAATATAAATACAACGGGCCAAAAGCGCTGATACTAAAACATTTCCCAAAAAGCTGGGATTCACTCTTATACACGAGCATTTAAAAACTCGAAAGGCATATGTTTTACCTCGTCAATTGCGCAAAAGAATAGCGGATTTTGCTGGGTGACCCTAGTGAAGCGCCTCCCCAAAAAGTTTCAGGAACTTGCAAAAGATGTCAAGTATGTCTTGTCTCAAAAGGATAAGAGAAACGCCTCGCCCTTGTCATGCGTGGCACATTTACATTTCCCCAGATCGTTTGATTCCATATTGAAACATGCTATGTTTTCAAAATTGATTTTGCATGTGTTATTGAAAAAGTTGATAACAGTTTAATTTCTAGAATCTATTGTTATTATTTTTATTTTAATACCTAAACAAAGGACCCTTTTTAGTAAACAATCATTAAAATTAAGGTGACTTGCTATTTTTTTTGAAAAATTATTAATAAAGTTCGGCTCAATGTGACCCGGCGTCATCGTCTTAGTAATTATTTTACGTCATTTGCGCCGGGTTAAAAGACTACTTTCAGTATTCCCAATTATTGAAAATATTGTACATAATATAAGTGTAGTATATATAATCGACCCCTCCCCCCAGCGTGCATCCCCCCCGTGCGGCGAGCGCTCGCGGCCCATCGAGACGGTGGTGCGCGCGCGCTGCGGAGAGATCAAGTGCGACTGGCGCCCCGGGGACGTGCGCGCGCCCGCGCCCGCACCCCGGCCCTCGAGATGGGGTCAGTAGCTACACTTTGTTATACATCCCCCAGACGGTGGTGCGCGCGCGCTGCGGAGAGATCAAGTGCGACTGGCGCCCCGGGGACGTGCGCGCGCCCGCGCCCGCACCCCGGCCCTCGAGATGGGGTCAGTAGCTACACTTTGTTATACATCCCCCAGACGGTGGTGCGCGCGCGCTGCGGAGAGATCAAGTGCGACTGGCGCCCCGGGGACGTGCGCGCGCCCGCGCCCGCACCCCGGCCCTCGAGATGGGGTCAGTAGCTACACTTTGTTATACATCCCCCAGACGGTGGTGCGCGCGCGCTGCGGAGAGATCAAGTGCGACTGGCGCCCCGGGGACGTGCGCGCGCCCGCGCCCGCACCCCGGCCCTCGAGATGGGGTCAGTAGCTACACTTTGTTATACATCCCCCAGACGGTGGTGCGCGCGCGCTGCGGAGAGATCAAGTGCGACTGGCGCCCCGGGGACGTGCGCGCGCCCGCGCCCGCACCCCGGCCCTCGAGATGGGGTCAGTAGCTACACTTTGTTATACATCCCCCAGACGGTGGTGCGCGCGCGCTGCGGAGAGATCAAGTGCGACTGGCGCCCCGGGGACGTGCGCGCGCCCGCGCCCGCACCCCGGCCCTCGAGATGGGGTCAGTAGCTACACTTTGTTATACATCCCCCAGACGGTGGTGCGCGCGCGCTGCGGAGAGATCAAGTGCGACTGGCGCCCCGGGGACGTGCGCGCGCCCGCGCCCGCACCCCGGCCCTCGAGATGGGGTCAGTAGCTACACTTTGTTATACATCCCCCAGACGGTGGTGCGCGCGCGCTGCGGAGAGATCAAGTGCGACTGGCGCCCCGGGGACGTGCGCGCGCCCGCGCCCGCACCCCGGCCCTCGAGATGGGGTCAGTAGCTACACTTTGTTATACATCCCCCAGACGGTGGTGCGCGCGCGCTGCGGAGAGATCAAGTGCGACTGGCGCCCCGGGGACGTGCGCGCGCCCGCGCCCGCACCCCGGCCCTCGAGATGGGGTCAGTAGCTACACTTTGTTATACATCCCCCAGACGGTGGTGCGCGCGCGCTGCGGAGAGATCAAGTGCGACTGGCGCCCCGGGGACGTGCGCGCGCCCGCGCCCGCACCCCGGCCCTCGAGATGGGGTCAGTAGCTACACTTTGTTATACATCCCCCAGACGGTGGTGCGCGCGCGCTGCGGAGAGATCAAGTGCGACTGGCGCCCCGGGGACGTGCGCGCGCCCGCGCCCGCACCCCGGCCCTCGAGATGGGGTCAGTAGCTACACTTTGTTATACATCCCCCAGACGGTGGTGACACTCATATATAAATAAAGACATATATTATACCCAAACTCGATGCGGGAATCGAACTGTTATATACGTGTTATGTATGTAATAACCCTTACACTGGTGCCTCGTAAGCACTTTGAATTGAAGCTTATTAATCTCGAGTCTTCAGGGCTCAGTCTCCAGTCAACATCGGGTCAGACCACTTGCCTTTTCTATTTCCACTGTTTCAAAATAATAAAGTGACCCTTTTTCTAAATCAAGTTCATATTTCCTTTTATTCCTTTTTTTAAAAAAGGCTCAAATAGAAAGTCGTATAACATTGGTGGCAGCGTAAAGGGATCAGAAAATATAGGATCCCCGGTACGTCTCAAAGTATCTATATAGTGAAGTGAATATTGTGAACTTTCTCTCTGTATATCAAGAACTAAACCCTGTGTCGTGAACTTAAAGTCATAAAGAACCCTGTGTCGTGAATTCTATATCGCAAATCAACCTTGTTACGTGAGCTCTATATAACAAAACCAACTTTTGTGTAAGCTCACCATAAGAACTCTGTATCCTGCTAGAAGAAAATATACCTCCTGGTTCCTGCTACATCACTACCTGCTACTTCCGATCGAGACTATCATACATACCACATCTGAAGATGGTCTACAACATATTCGCCGTGATCCTGTAAGTCTTTGAACAATTTACTTCAGTGCATAAAGTGAACAATATATAAAATATATTAAAAGTGACGTGCTAAAATAAATAATTTTAATAATATTATAATTAACTCCCACATTGTAATCAGAGACCAGTGCAAGCTTGCTATCTCCGTATTAACGTCGAGACATTCTTATCTCTTTGTTTTGACTAACACGTATCCGATTTCATAAGTCATAATGCCTAAAGACGAACAAAGTTTAATGCAAGAAGTCGACATAAATATTTTAATTAAGTTTATAAATAGATTTGATGGTAACCGCGAAAAACTAAACTCATTTTTAAATAACTGCAGCAATGCAATTAAATTGTCATCACCGAACCAGCAGGACATTTTATTAAAATACATTATAAGTCAATTAGAAGGGCGTGCGGAAATAGCATGCTCTATTAAAGAGTTCGATAGTTGGCAACAGTTAGAGGACTTCTTAAAGGCGCAATTCGGCAATAAAAAGCACTATGCTGCACTGCTCTCCGATCTTCAAGGATGTCGTCAGCTAAATGGCGAAACAGTCAACCAGTTTGCTCTTAAAGTTGAAACCTGTCTATCTAAATTACTAACCGAAATAAACATATCAATACCAACACGAAGAAAAGGCGAACTGGCTGGCCGCGTCGCTGCAATGCAGGACCTAGCTTTACATACTTTTGTCATTGGCCTTAATCCGCGACTGTCTACGGTGGTCAGGTGTCGCGATCCCGATACACTAAACGACGCAATTAACTTTGCGGTATCCGAAGAGAAAATATATCTAGCTTCTTTAGGGAAGAACACGAATTTTCCCAGCAGTAACTCTAATCATCATCGTTTCCGTCAACCTCAATTTAAAACGCATGTTACACAAAGTAGGTCGTATAATAATAACAATATGACAACATTTCCACCTAGGGCTGTTAATCCAATAGTATGTCGATATTGCAAATCTCCGGGCCACTCAATTGAATCGTGCCGAAAACGTGAATATAATAATTCCAGATTCAAAAACAATAATCATCAACCCAACTTACCATCGGTTCCTTCGGCTCCTTTTCGAAACCAACCGATTCACGCGATCTCCTCACCCGAAGACTATGGCGTTGATGAACGGGACGCATCTTTAAACGAATGAAGGGCTCTCGACGGTGTCTCCCGAGCCCGAAGTTCCGACCATTGCTTCTAAATCCAAACGACACCACTGCATCCGCTGTATCCGCTGTATCCACTGCATCCACTGTATCTACTGTATCCACTGTATCCACTGTATCCACTGTATCCGACCAATCTAACCGACAGGGTAACCAGCCCCAAACTGACAGATTGTGTTCCACTGTATCCAACCAATCTAACCGACAGGGTAACCAGCCCCGAACCGACAGATTGTGTCCCACTGTATCCTCTGTATCTATACACCATTCCAAACCAAATCCTGTAAGAAATCCTATAAATACTAAATCACTTGCATCTACCATATCCAAAGATCATACTTCTCTCAAAACTCTTAATACGTCTTCTGCGTCTACCCAGCCTAGAAATTCTATAAAATCTAATTGTAAGACAAATAATGATATAAAAATTCATAATATTTCATCAAATGTACTAAGAAAATCTTTACCTTATATCGAAGTCCAAACATCCATATCCACTAAACCATTAATGCTACTCGTCGACAGTGGCGCATCTATAAGCCTTATAAAAAAATCGTCGGTAGAAAATTCACCTGTAGTAGAGAAGGACATTGTCACTTTCACTGGAATAAATTCGATAAACAATCCTATGAAATCATTAGGTCGTATACCAATACAATTTAACTCACTGAGTCACGATTTCCATATTATTCCCGATATAGATTTTCCTTACGATGGTATCGTGGGAAATGACCTTTTATCTAAAAATAAATCCAAAATCGATTACAAAAACGAAATACTTACAATAGGAACAGTTGAGATTAATCTAAAATTTACCGAACCGATTTATGTAATTATACCCCGTACTGAAACCATTATAGAATGTTCTGTGTCCAATCCAGAAATAAAAGAAGGACTTGTACTAGACCAAAACCCTGTTGAATCTATCCTTATCGCTAATTCCATTGTGAAAGTTAAACCTAATTCAAGAATCAATATTTCTGTTGTAAATATCTCTGAATCCCCCATTACTCTTAACTCAGATTTAAAATTAAAACTCACACCTATGGAAACACAAAACACTCACCAAATATTTCACACGTCCCATTCGGATAACACCGAAATCAACGCAACTAATCGAACTGACAAAGTACTAGATCTCCTAAGAATATCACACCTTAATAATGAAGAACGAGATTGTCTGTTCGATCTCTGTGCCAATTTCTCTGACATTTTTCACCTTCCTGATGATAAACTAACATGTACTAACGCTATAACACACGAAATTCCTACCACTTCCTCGATACCCATCAACACAAAATCATACCGATTTCCTGCTGTACACAAACCAGAAGTCGAATCCCAGATTAATAAAATGCTTAACGACGGAATCATCAAACCATCAACATCACCATGGTCGTCTCCAATTTGGATAGTTCCAAAAAAAATGGATGCCTCTGGTCAACGTAAATGGCGTGTAGTTATCGACTACCGTCGTTTAAATGATATTACAATTGGTGACTCTTACCCGATTCCCAATATTTCCGAAATTCTAGACCAGTTGGGTAAGTGCAAATATTTTAGTACCTTAGATCTATCATCCGGCTTTCATCAAATAAAACTAGCTGAAGCCGACGCTCCAAAAACTGCCTTCACCGTTCCTCAAGGACACTTCGAATTTACTCGAATGCCGTTCGGGCTTAAAAACGCCCCCTCTACTTTTCAAAGATTAATGAACACCGCTTTATCCGGACTGTCGGGTATTCAATGCTTTGTGTATCTAGACGACATAGTCATCTATTCTTTTGATCTTGAAACTCACACTAAAGCCCTCACTAACGTTTTCGATAGACTCCGTCACTTTAACCTTAAACTCCAGCCGGAAAAATGCGAATTTTTCCGGAAGGAAGTATCTTATCTAGGCCATATCATTACTGACGAGGGTGTAAAACCAAATCCCGAAAAGACCAAAGCAGTCCAAAATTTTCCCAGACCCAAATGCCGAAATGATATTCGATCTTTTATGGGATTAGTTTCGTATTATCGCCGTTTCATCCCAAACCTATCAAAAATTGCTAAACCGCTTACAAATTTACTACGAAAAGACATCGAATTTATCTGGCAAAATGAACAACAATTAGCTTTTGAAAAATTAAAAAATTGTCTTACCACCGCTCCCATTTTAGCTTATCCAGACTTCACTCAACCATTCAACCTTACATGCGATGCCTCAAATCACGCTATTTCAGCTATTTTATCACAGGGCCCAATAGGAAAAGACCGTCCCATTGCTTATGCATCGAGAACACTCAACAAAGCCGAATGCAATTATAGTGTCACTGAGAAAGAGTGCTTAGCAATCATCTGGGGCACTAAAACGTTTAGGCCATATTTGTACGGCAATAAATTTAACATCTTAACCGACCACAGGCCCTTAAAGTGGCTATTTAATTGCAAAGACCCCAGCTCTAAATTAGTCAGATGGCGGTTAAAACTGGAGGAATTTGACTACAACATCGAATATAAAAAAGGTAAAATTAACAGCAACGCCGACGCTTTATCCCGATTCCCAGTCCATCCTCTCATTGAAAAGTCTAATCCCGAAAATAAATCAAGCCAAAACGAAATTCCAACTCCTAACGATGCTGATCTAAGATCCTCAATGGATGATAACCCCTCTCTCCCGTTCAGTCCCCTCACTTTAGAAGACTTAAATATTGAACTCCCTACTAACTCTGATGGAGAGAACAGCAACTTACCTCCCATAGACCTCCTTGACGATGACGATCTATTTTCTAATATTCACGACTTAGAAAATGAAAATAACTTACCCTCATTAAATTTACAACATCCTATGCCTTCTTCTTCTAAACCAGCAATCCAAGAAAAGTCACCTGATCAATCACAATCTACAGACAAAGCGAATCCCAAATCCCCACTTATTCTCAACGATGACTATAACGCATTCCTAAAAGCATTTTCGAATAAAGACGAAATATTTAACACGATAATAAATGAACATAACGAAAGCCTTCTCAAAAGCAATTCCAAGGTTATCCTAGTCCCAACATCAATAGACTTTGACGACTCAAACCCTTATCTACAAGATATCCTTTCTACAGTGGAAGACTCCTCTGACATACTTAACTCCGAAAGAGAACTTCATTCGTTTAAGAAAATAGAAATTAAAGGAAAAATATTTTATCTTCTTTTTACTAAAGTCTACTATTTCGATGACTGCACGTATCCAGACATATTTAAAGCACTTAAGTCCACTAGAGATGATATTGTTTTGACCGGTGATATTAATGAAATAGCTATATCTGATTTTAAAAACTCATTTGAGCAACATTCTTTTGTAAAAATATACGGTATGTTAATGTACCTATTCAATCATACGAATATTACAGTAAATATACATCACAATACCATTATATATCCAGTTCCAACCGAGATCGCAAAAATCCTGAAAGAAAATCACGATATCCCAATCGCTGGGCATTTAGGCTCCAACAGAATGTACAACAGAATTAAAGAACGTTACTATTGGAAAAATATGCGTGCAGACATTGAGAATTATGTGAAAAGTTGTAAGCTATGTCAATCAAATAAAGCCTTACGGAAGATAAATCAAGCTCCAATGCAGATAACAACAACCTCTACACGTCCTTTTGAAAGAATAAGCCTTGACTTAGTTGGTCCTTTACCTGAGGCTGGGCTAACAAAACTTAAATTTATACTAACCCTCCAGGACGATTTGACAAAATTTTCTACAGCATACCCTATCACTAACGCCACGGCTGAAGAGACCTGCGAATGTTTAGTTCACTTCATTTCCCTATTTGGAATTCCAAAAACTATTCTGACCGATCAAGGAACTAATTTCACCGCCGAACTGTTTAAGCGCACTTGCGAATTCCTAAAAATTAAGCAAATATGGTCCTCACCTTATCACCCGCAGACCCAAGGTGCTCTAGAAAGGAGTCACTCGACCCTAAAAGAATATCTTAAATCTTACGTAAATGAAAACCAAACTAATTGGCATAAATATGTATATACCGCAATGTTGACATATAACAGCAGTGTCCACACAACTACTAAATTCACTCCTTACGAACTTCTCTTCGGTCATAAACCATTTATTCCAGATTCGATATTCGATTCTCGTCCCGACGTTACATACCCCGAATATACAAAAATGCTACACCATCGTTTAAAAGTATCTCGTGAAAAGGCGCTTCAGAACATTAACGCTTCCAAAGAAAGATCAAAAACTTATTATGATAAACACTCTCGCCCAATCCAATACAAAGTAGGCGATTACGTTTATTTAAAAAACCACGTGAGACTACGTAAAGCCCTTTCACCACTTTGGAAAGGTCCTTACAAAATTGTCAAAATCCACGGCAACAACACTCTTTCCCTCCTAATTAACCGACGTCATGTCAAACATCATTATGATGAAATAAAACCTGCACATGACGTAGATTAAATTAAAATTAGTAGTTAAATTGTAATTAGTTTATATTTTCTCCTTTTAATCCTTATTAGTCATAAATTTACAAAACATACAATATCATTTTCTGTTTTCGCTATTTTTCAGAATCTCTACAACTTGTAACAATATCGCCTTTGCAGAAGCTCAAAATAAGTATATAACAAACATCGACAGAAGCCCAGGTATTTTATTTGATCCTGTGGGCACATTAAGAATCATTAATGACCAATTCCACATTGTTATTCCTTCAGAAATAATCCCAATTCAACACCATCTTGACAATATTCATGAAGTGTTTAACACAATTAGATTTTACTGCAGGGAAAATGACGAAATAAGTATACTACGATGTCATAATATGTTACAACCCTTAGAAGCTCTTTACAACGACATTCAACGCGATTTTATGTCAATTTCTCATATAATTTCTAATAGTATAACAAAAAGATCCGCATGGTTTTCCGGTATAGGAGTAGTCTTTAAACACATATTTGGCACATTAAATGAAGATGATGCTGAAAATTACGATAAAGCTATTCAAGCTCTGTATAGCAATGACAAAAAGATTACTGATTCATTAACAAAGATAATTACAGTTTCTCAATCCGCGATCAGTAATGTTAATAAATCTTTGCATGAAATTAACCTGAACCAAGCAAAGTTAAATGACGTCGTTGACCAATTAAAAATGTCAATCATTAATGTAACCCATAAATTTAATACTGTTACTGTAGAAAATATGTTTAATGGTATTCTAAATGCATTACAATCAAGTTTATTTACGTTGTCCTTTAGAGTCGAAGATTTACTAAATTCCATTTTATTTGTAAAAAGCAATATTCTACACCCATCAATTCTGACACCGAATCAATTGTATAATGATATTGTTAATAATCTTAAGTTAATTCCTAAGTATAGAGATTTTCCTGTAAGTTTAGATATAAGCAATATACATACTTTTATTAATATAGCCGATTTAACATGTTATTACCTAAATAATAGAATAATGTTTATAGTTAAGCTTCCTTTAGTAGACCTACAGCAATTTAATGTATATAAAAACATACCTTTACCAACCCCACACGACAGCGACAAGTTGAACTCGTTTGCTATGATTCTTCCTTCAGAACAGTTCCTGGCTCTTAGTATAGATAGATTATCATATACTTACCTTAGTAATCTACATACTTGTAAAAAGATACTTACCGAAACTTACCTTTGTGAAATCACAGATGTCTACGCTGTACTTAATAATCCCTCCTGTGAAGTAGAAATTATCACCCAAGCCTTGTCATCAATTCCTGAAAATTGCCCTTATAATTTTATCTTTGGAGATGTAGATATTTGGCACAGATTAAACAATAATAAATGGGTATTTGTCCAAACAAAACCCTCAAAACTATCTATAGAATGTGATCACAATATATTTGAATTTGTAATATCCGGTACAGGTATCCTTAATATTCCTTCTCAATGTACAGCCTTCTTTAAGAATCTAAAATTAGTTGCAAAAACATATCCAAAAATTAATGTTCCCTCTATATCCTCAGACTTTAATATAATTAATGATAGTTGTTGTAGTTTTAATCGGCTTAAGAAAATAAATATTGATATACCAACTCCTAAAATTAAAAGTGTTAGTCTAGATAATTTAAAAACTTTTAAAATTGTATCCGATGAAATAATTGATAACTTGAAAGTTGTTGAAAAACCTAGCAACTTTAATAATCATGTAAGTTTTCCTATTATTAGTATATTATCTTTAATTGTATGTATCTCCTTAGTTTTAAGCTATTTTTGTAAAAGGGGCAAGTGTTCTAAAAAGCTCGTGGTTAATCCTATAACAGAGAATATTACAGATAACGATAATCCTGATATTGAACTTAGACCAGTTTCAACTATTCCGCGTTTACGTACTGAATAATTACTACCGGAAACTTACATTTTCCGTAAGTTTCCCTCTTAACCGGGGGGCTGTTATATACGTGTTATGTATGTAATAACCCTTACACTGGTGCCTCGTAAGCACTTTGAATTGAAGCTTATTAATCTCGAGTCTTCAGGGCTCAGTCTCCAGTCAACATCGGGTCAGACCACTTGCCTTTTCTATTTCCACTGTTTCAAAATAATAAAGTGACCCTTTTTCTAAATCAAGTTCATATTTCCTTTTATTCCTTTTTTTAAAAAAGGCTCAAATAGAAAGTCGTATAACAGAACGCTCAATCCCCTAAACATAAAGCAGACAATCTGAGCACTACAAACTGCGCAAACGAGCTAGTCGTATAATAAGTATATTTCATTATAATAATGTAAAAATTGTTTTTTTGTAGGTTTGAAGCCAGGTGAAGTAAACATAGTCTTAACTGGTGAAGGGACACATTTTCCATCAGAGGAGCCTCAACCAATTTATCAGATCCAGAGCATCGCCAATCGTACTGACAATAGTATCAATTCTGGGTAATCAAAATTTCTGACTTTTTACTTATATTAACATTTTAATCGATGGTAAATTCACATTGAAACATAGTTAAATTTACATAGACTAATAATATTATAATTTGTAAAAACGTAACCCACAAGGTCTTTGAATACTATTTAAATAAAGAAAATTTTGATTCTAATTGAATCATCATACGTGCAGAAGAATTTGTTTAATGGTAAACTCATAAAAGAAGATGTCGGAAGGGGTGGGGCACAGTAGAAAATATTCTACTTAAAATCTGGAGCAGCCCGACTGGGGAAGTACTCGACCCTACAGAAGATCACAGCTAACTAATGAAATTCTCAAGTGATGTTTGTTGCTGTGGAGAGTAAGGCGGCCAGAGATTTAGAGAGGGTCGAGGGAAGGGTCGGCGACGCGCTTGTGATGCTTCTGGTGTTGCAGGCGCCATAACCGTTATAGGCTATGGCAACTGTTTACCATCAGGTCAACCGCACGCTTGTTTGCCGACCAAGTTGTATGAAAAAAAAAAACGTTTACATCTCATTATTCTTACGATGTGTAGAGAAACCAGGCATAACGCTATATTTATTTCTCAGATACGATGAAGCGTACGAGGACATGTACGGCGCTTCCGATCGTTTGCAGTACGGCGACTGTTTCTCAGCGAACTTCGAGACAAACGTATCGCGCCCGACTTCCGCCAACATTGCCGTTACCGCCGTCGACACTGACGTCGCCGATAATGACACCAGCAACGATAAACTCCGCGTCTTCCCCAGGACCAGCTCTTTGGACGACAGGATCAACCAGGCGTTAAGGGAGACGGGTAAGTGTGTGTGTGGATGTGGGCGTGACTGCGTGTGCATGTTTTTATTTTTTTTTATTTTTTTTTTTTTATTTTTTTTTTTATTTTTTTTTTTTATTTTTTATAAAAATATATTGTCAATTCAATCTAAATTGATTCTTACTCGGAGCTATTGTGTCTATTTATGCATATCATGGTTTCATGTCCGTATTGTGTATCATAGGTTTTCACGTAGGTTGGTTTAGTTACATAAGGGGGAGTCCCCAAGTGTTTGATAAGTACGTCCTCGTCGTCTCCCCTGGACCCCGTCCTGACCCCGGTAACGCAGGTGGCAGGCGGGTGACTGAACCTTGCAAACTATACTTGGTGATCGATTGTTGTGTGCGCTTCACGAATATTTTGACGCGATGCTGTTGCGATCCCGTACCAAAGGCCCTTCTCAGGGCCAAGCCGACGGCCCTTCTCAGGGCCAACCCAACGGCCCTTCTCAGGGCCAACCCAACGGCCCTTCTCAGGGCCAACCCAACGGCCCTTCTCAGGGCCAACCCAACGGCCCTTCTCAGGGCCAAACCCAAGGCCCTTCTCAGGGCCAACCCCAAGGCCCTTCTCAGGGCCAACCCCAAGGCCCTTCTCAGGGCCAAGCTGAGGCCGACCGTCGTTTGGACGAGTCTAACGTCGAGTCTGACCTCGAAATGGACGTATCTATTAAGGGCTCTTCTCAGGGCCGTACCGAGGCGAAGAAGCGATCGTCCTCCTCCGTTTTCTTCGTGGGTTCGGACACGGAGACGGAGGAGACGGAAGTCTCGAAAACTATCACTGCCAGGCGTGGGAGGCCGTTGGGCTCGAAAGCAGGCTCGAGTTCAAGGGCAAAATTTTTAAAATCTGCTCCGGCGACTGTTTTCGATGATCTGGAGGCTGTACTGCGTGGCAGGCAGTACAGGCCAGGTAGCGCTACGGAAGGGACGACTCCGATTTCCTCTGGAAACGAGTCCGATTACCTAGCGGCGTTGGATACCAGCGCATTAAATGCGCAGGAGCTGCGTGCGCGCGCAGGTGAGGGCCTTGCCTGCATTATAGAGGTTGCCAAAAAGTCCGGCAACCTCAAGGGGGAGTTTGTGGCCCGACTGAAGAGGTCCGCCAAGACCCTTACCGAGGTGGTTGACGCGCTCTCGAGCCGAAGCGAAGCCGAGGAGTCGAGGCGGTTGAGAACCGAAAATCGCCGCCTCAAACTGGAAGTGGAGGCCTTGAAGGTAGAGGTCAAAGCGTGGCGGCGCGGCGTCACCGAGGCCAGGACTGATGCGGTTGCGGCTACTACCGCCGCTGCCACCGCTACTGATGCCGGAGCGCGAACGCCGTCTACGCCCTCGCTGGGTTTAGAGCTGGTCGAGGAAATAAGATCCTTGACCTGCTCACTCGGTGACAGGCTTAATACTCGGCTAGCGGGGATCGAGGCCCGTCTGCTGCCGGCCCAGACCTCGTGTCCTACACCAAGGGCAAAGGTAGTGGCATCCACACCACCTAAGACGTCACCTGCACCTCGTGGTCCCGAGACGACAGCCACTCCCTCGGTGGCCCCGTCCACTGCCGCCCAGGAGGAAACCTGGGCAACAGTAGTTAGGAAAGGAAAGGGCAAGGGGAAGGGAAAGTCCTCCACCCCTGCCCCTGCACCTGCGACGAAGTCAGCCGCCAAGCCGACCACTGCATCGTCTGCAAAGCAGGCCGCCAAGTCGACCGCGAAGACGTCCGCGAAGTCAACCGCCATGCCGTCCGGAAAGCCGGCTGCGAAAGCGACTGCCAAGCCGAAGTTAAAGACGCCGAAGACCGCGGCAGTCGTTCTTCAGCTGCAGCCGGAGGCCGTGGAAAGGGGGCTGACGTACAGCTCCGTCCTTCGGACGGCCCAGGAAAAAGTCGACCTCCAAGAGCTGGGTATCGACCAAATCCGTTCCCGGCAGACGGCCACGGGGGCGAGAATGCTGGAGATCTCTGGCTCTGAAAGGAATGCGAAGGCGGACAGGCTCGCGGAATCGCTTCGTGGAGCCCTGTCTGGGGTGGCGAATATCGTCAGGCCCGTCAAATCTGCGGAGGTGCGGATTTCGGGCCTGGACGAAACGGCCACTAAGGAGGGAGTGGCAGCGGTGGTCGCCAAAGCAACGGGAATTGACGTCGGGCTCGTAAAGGCCGGAGCATTACGCTCCGGCTTCTATGGCACGAGCTCCATCGTGGTCTCCTGCCCGATTTCGGCAGCGAAAACGCTGACCGAAAAGGGCAGGCTACTGATCGGATGGAGTTCAGCACGCGTGACGGCTTTGGAGGCACTGCCCATGCGCTGCTTCAAGTGCATGGGACTGGGCCACACGCGCCTTCAGTGTCCAGCGTCGGTGGACAGGGGTGACCTGTGCTTCCGATGCGGACGTGCAGGCCACAAGGCAGCTGCGTGTGAAGAGGTCACCCCGCGCTGCGCTATTTGCGTGGAGTCCGGCAAGCCCTCCGACCACAGGATGGGCGGTCGTAGGTGCAAGCCTGCGAAGATAAAGTGTAGATCCGCAGGGGCCCGGGCCACCCCAGCGGCTGCGAGCCAGATCGGCAAGGAGGGGGTCGTCCCTTCGGTGGCGGACGGTGAGGAGGTTGTGATGTCTGAATAGTATGGACCAGATCAGACATCACAACTTCCTCCAGGCGAACCTGAACCACTGCGCCCGGGCCCAAGATCTGCTCATGCAGGCCTTGGCGCAGTGGCGCATAGACGTGGCAGTGGCGGCGGAACCGTACTTCGTTCCTAGCTCACACCCTTGTTGGGCTGCGGACCTGAACGGCACCGTTGCCATTGTGAGTCGATCCAATGACGGCAGCCTCCCCTTCTCAGTCGAAGAGAGGGGACCCGGGTACGTGGTGGCCAAGTGGGGAGAGTATGCTGTGGTGGGCGCATACTTCTCCCCCAACAAAACCGTAGCGGAGCTGGAGGCCTTCTTAGACCTCCTAGTCGCTGCGGTTGGAAGACAGGCACCACGTCAGGTCGTCCTCCTCGGCGACCTGAACGCCAAGGCCCGGGACTGGGGCAACCCCTTCACTGACTCTCGCGGGGAAGTAGTCAGGGAGTGGGCAGTCACTGCGGGCTTGACCCTGTTAAACACGGGGTCGGCCCACACGTGCGTGCGACACAACGGGGGGTCCGTGGTGGACGTATCGTTCGCTTCCCCGTCCATCGCCGCACGTGTGCAAACTTGGAGAGTGCTGTCGGAGGTGGAGACTCTCTCGGATCACAAGTACGTGAGGTTCGAGGTTTCCACCTCCCACAGCCGAGGTGCGCCTCGGCACGCGGCGTTGCAATTTCCGCGCTGGGCCGTCACCCGCCTCGACGTGGAGTTGGCGAAGGAAGCGGCGATCGTCCAATTGTGGTCCGCTACTCCTATGCACCCGGAGGTAGACATTGCGGCGGATCACTTCCGCGATGCGGTGACGGCCGTGTGCGACGCGGCCATGCCGAGGTTCCGGCACCGTCCCGAACGCCGCGGGGTCTATTGGTGGAGCTCGGAGATCGCGGAACTCCGAGCCGCCTGCACAGCGGCAAGGCGACCCTACGGACACTGTAGGAGGCGACGCCACGGCCGGACAGACGAGCAGATGCCAGCCGTGGAGTTGGAGGTCGAGCGCCACCTATACGAGGCGTACCGCGACGCCAAGCGCAAACTACAGCTGGCCATCGTCAAGGCCAAGTCACAAGCCTTCAACGAAGCCCTGGCGAGCCTCGACAGGGATCCATGGGGGCGTCCGTACAAGGCTGCCCGGAAAAACTTCCGGCATCAGACGCCCCCGGTCGCCGAGTCGTTGGACCCCGTGGTCCTGAACAGGGTGTTGGGCGGGCTTTTCCCCGCAAGAGACCCCAACCACTCCCCCCCGCTCATGGACGTTTCCCCTCTCGTCGAGGAACTAGACGAGGGCTCCATCCCGCCTGTGTCGGAGGCGGAAATGGAGGTTGCAGTCCGCCGCCTGCATGGAAAGAGGACTGCGCCCGGCCCGGACGGCATCCCGGGCCGGGTGCTGGGAATCGCCCTCCAGGAGATGGGTGATCGGCTTCGGGAGTTGTTCAGCGCTTGCCTCGCCTCTGGGCGATTCCCGAAGCCGTGGAAGAAGGGACGGCTGTGCCTGTTGCGGAAGGAGGGGCGACCCGTCGACTCGCCCTCCGCATACAGGCCCATCGTCCTGCTGGATGACGCGGGCAAACTCCTGGAGAGAGTTGTGGCTTCCCGTGTCGTCCGGCACCTGGAGGTAACTGAGCCCGGGTTATCCGAGGCCCAGTACGGGTTCAGAGCGGGGCGGTCCACATTAGACGCCCTGCTCTGGCTTAAAAGATGGACGCAGGCGGCGGTCCGCGACGGGGAGAAGGCGTTGGCTGTCTCGCTTGACATCGCTAACGCCTTTAACAGCCTACCACACGCGACGATACTGGAGGCACTCCGCTACCACCGGGTGCCTCTGTATCTGCGGACGCTGCTGGGCGACTACCTCCAGGGTCGCGAGGTCCTATTGCCAGGGCGCGACGGTCTGCGGCGACGTCGTGTCTCGTGCGGAGTTCCACAGGGGTCAGTGCTGGGACCGCTCCTGTGGAACATCGGCTACGACTGGGTGCTTCGGGGCACGTTGCCCGCAAGTGTGCGGGTCTCGTGCTACGCCGACGACACCCTAGTCGTGGCAAAAGGAAGGGACCTCGCGGAAGTAATGCGGTTGGCCACGGCTGGCGCAACACTTGTGGTCGGCCGTATACGAGCCCTGGGGCTGGAAGTCGCCCTGACGAAGACCGAGGCCCTACTGTTCCATGGGCCTCGAGGGGGACCCCGTCCAGGTACGCGGGTGACTGTTGATGGGGTTTCGGTCCGGGTGGGGACCCAGATGAGGTACCTGGGTCTCACCCTGGACGGGAGGTGGGCTTTTGGGGCTCATTTTGCAGAGCTAGCCCCAAGAGTCGTGAAAGCCGCCGCCTCACTGGGAAGGCTGCTGCCGAACGTGGGTGGTCCGAGTGCCCATTGCCGTCGGCTGTACTCCGGGGTCATCCGGAGGACACGACCCCATACGTCTGGGGGTGGCCTTGTTGTGAGCGAGGCCACCCCACCATCATGCCGGGGCCCGGAAGCTTTGTCCGGACCTACCGCTGAGGCGAGGTGGCGAATGCTAGCGCGACCCCTCTCGCCCCACCCAGGCGGATGACTGCTAACACGTGGTGGTTTTTAGTCAGTAGGAGTCTGACATAACCCTCTGGCGCCCCCGCGCTGGAGGGTATCCATGATGGATTTTCCCCACGTAAAAAAAAAAAAAAAAAAAAAAAAAAAGTTACATAAGTTTAATTACATTTTAAGTTTTACTGTAACAGTGGTTTTCTGTGATTACAGTTCTCGGAGAAGTAGCTAAAGAAGTGGAAACTACTGAAGCAGAAAGCGAAGCACCCGAAAAGGGTATTTTGATCATGTAAGTCATATTTGTCTTTTTCTATTTAAATCAAATAAAATTATTTTGATATTCCATCTTATGCGGAATTGTTCTCCATTTGAGTCTGTTGTGTGTGTGTATCCGTTTTTATTCTCTCTTGTAAAACTAATTACACTTACCAGCTTTCCTTACAATGTATAGAAATAATTTTCCAAATAATTTTCTACTTTGCATGTTTGCTATCGATTTTCATTTTTAATAAGAAAAATATTTTGATAACCGCAGTTGAGGAGAGTTTAATTTTAGTTTTGTACAGTAATTGATAAAAACTACCGTGACTTATTATTATTTTTTTAATTTTATCAAGCAATCCTACAACGGAATCTCGAGGCTTAAAGCGAGTGAGTTTCGCGGACGGATACAAGCCAGGTCAGGACTCTGACGTCGAGGATCCGCCGGTTAAAAAGGTACATATATAATAGTAATTATACTTTTTCTGTTCCTTTTAGTAGAAATTTCAAAATAAAGACTATATTTGCGTTTCTCTAAAACAAGAAATTTATTTACATTATTACACTTACAATTTTTAGCATCTAAACTACATTATAATTATAATATTCACTTACCTAAAACAAGAAAAACAACATTTAAAGCCTTTATTTAAACTGATTTTCGTACAATCTAAATGTAAAAATATTTCTGTTATCACGACAAAGGTCAATTATTCTGTCTTGACAATAAAATAAACAAAAAGATTCTAACTTGAAAAAAACAGTAACGTAATATAAAATCGGCGTAGTATTTTATTTACACGTATTTAAATAAGGATTGCTTTATTTTGAATTACATTTCTGTATTTAAATCTAAAGTTGTATATAAGGGCCATCGAAGGATCCACTTGACACGAACGATCCCAGAGCCCTATTTGGATGCCACTTCACGGTCCCATTTCCCAGACGTAGGTATTGAAGAAATTGCGACGGCTGTTGGGGAGCTTAGTTACGGAAGGTGATTGGGGAGGATGGAGTTATCTTTGAGCATTTCAGGGCTGGCGGAAATTCCATTCTTGAGAAGCACAGGAGTTTGTTTAACTCAATATTCAATAACGGTACTATCCAAGGGTGTAAAGAAGAGCTAGGCTTTGTTTCATGAGAAAGAGGATAAAGCTGCTTAAAATTATATGCTGATTATGCTTCTGAGTCACATTCAGAACAACCAGACAAGACCCACCCCAGACCCTATCGTGGGATGAACTACGCGTGATAATAATAATAATGATAATTCTTTATTGTACACCAAATAAGGATCACAACAAGAAAAAAATTGATTGCCTGCAAAGTCGGTTTACGGACGATGGATTTACGTGAAAACGTCATAATTAAATTATTATCACTGAATTATTTCGAATTGCTAGCTCTGACGTCATGCGAGAAGTGAGGTAAATGTGTCACAAACCAACGCTTGGGCCGATCGTGCATCTCTATCGCTTGTTCCGCGCTCTCGCTTGCACGCTCAGGCTCACGCGTAACGTGACACTTTTTCGTGCATGCAGCCGGTGTTCATTGATTTCATAAGACGTTATCACGTCAATAATAGGAAATAAGTACAAAAAGGCTTGTTAAAGAGCGATCTCTCCCAGGTAGTCTTAGGGTAGAGAAAATGGTATATCAGGAAATATGGGGAGGATTAAGGGGGTTAATAACATGTATAATAAAATAATGTTTGTGGGGTCAGCTAGTTATATATAAAAAAAAAACAACTATGTACCGACCATACAAAACGCCAATTTCATATATAAAGACCTAATATTAATGGTGTTGGTGTTTAGCTTTGATACATAAAAAGAATGAACAAATAAAAGTTCAATAAATGGTTACAAATAAATAGAAAGTGAGCAGACTTTTAATGGAAGAATTGTTGCAGGACTTGTCAAGACAAGTCGCGAGTTCGATCCCTGCATATATTTGTATTGGCCATACAGATTTTTGCGTCGGTCCGGGCGTTTATTGCTTGTGTATTGTGTTTCCGGACCTTCTCTGACACGGGAGTAAACCCTAGCGGGAGTTCTCGAGTGTGGCGATTATTTAATATTTTGGGAGCGTGGAGAATCACGTCGGGGTCACCAGTTTGGAGGTTTGAGGAATATGGAGAATCACGTCGGCCATCGAAAAGGGAGGATCCTCCGGCCAGACGGGTGTTGTGTCTGGCGGGCTACTGGCCCCCCCGACGGTTGTTGTCGGGATCTTGTATATATACTTAATCACTTTGAAAACTCTGATAGCGCGATGTAGCATACGTCAGTTTTCTCTAATTACGTAGTTTGTAGTCGTTCGTATTTCGCGCGATAGATGTCGCCACAATATGAATGTATTAATGCGGGTCCCGTGCGCAGCGCAAGAAGGGCCGGCGCTACGGCTGCGCGTGGCCGTGCCCCGCGGCGCACCCCGACCACGTGCCGCTGTGGGACGCGCTGCCGCCGCCGCCGCCGCCGCCCGGCTCGCCGCCGCCGCGCGCGCCGCCCGCCCCGCCCGCCCAGCTGCTGCGCGCGCGCCGCCCCCGCCCGCCCGCGCTGTTGCCGCACGTGCCGCACGTGCCGCGCGTCGGCAAGTTCGGTGAGTGAGCGCCGTACTAGAGTAGCGCCCTCTTCGAGGTGTGACCTCACACGCGCACGGCGCGAACATAGTGCTAGAATATTAATGCATTTTTAGTAATTCAAAATACAATACTGGAGGAACGCCCTCATCGAGTCGCTCGTGACCTCACACTGCTATTAGACTTACTTCTAGAATATTAATGCATTTCTATTAATTCAAAATACAAGTCTACAAATATTTATTAATCAATTTTTAGTCCTTCAAGCCGGAATAAAACTCGACAAATATTAATGCATTTTTGATCCTTCTAACCAGAATAGAAGTCGCCAAATATAAATAATTAGTCGTTTCCGGTGCGACAAAGCCAGCCCTACGGTCACCAACCCGCCTACCCAACGTGGTGACTATGGGTAAAACACACGAGTTCATGCCATTTCTGGCGTGAAGTTATGGAGGCCTATGTCTAGCAGTGGACTGTGATCGGCTGAAATGATGAAATATAAATAATTAGTCAATTTTTGGTTCTTAAATCAGAAATAAAGGTCGAGAGATCCCTACTAATATTATAAATGTGAATGTAAGTTTGTTTGTTACGCTTTCAAGCGAAAACTACTTAACAGATCATCATGAAACTTTGTATACATATTCTTGGAGATATTAGAAGTAACATAGAATACTTTTTATTAAAAAAAAGCGAAACATAAAATCTCTTCCTAATATTTATTTAATAGCTTTCAATGCGGACGAAGCCGCGGGTAAAAGCTAAGTAGTAAATAATTAATCAAGTTTTGGTCCTTCAAACCAGAAACATTGATAAGATACTGATGAATATTAATGTATTTTCAGTAATTCAAGCAGTATACAAATATTTATTTATGTACTTTTAGTAATTCAAGCCAATATAGAAGTATATAAATACGAGTATTTATTAATAAATTGTTAGTCCTTCAAGCCACAATAAAATTCGATAAATATTAATGCATTTTTGATCCTTCTTACCAGAATAGAAGCCGACAAATATAAATAATCAGTAAATTTTGGTTCTTAAATCAAAAATGAAAGTCGAGAGATGGTAAATAATTGATCAAGCTTAAAGCCAGAACACAAGTCGATAAATGTTAATTCATTTTTGGTCCTTTGAATCAGAATACAGGTTATGTATTAAAAAAAATACAGGAAAATTAACACAGTTTATTTCATCACATTACAGATCCATCGATACCTCTGCCCGGGTTCATGCCTCCGGAACCTCCTCCCGGCCTTATCACCTTGCAGTAAAATGTTAAAAACATTTCATTGATATTATATACTTATATGTTTCTTTAAAAGTGTAAATAAATTTATAATTTACAATCATTATTTTTATTTTCTTATGCCTTTGTTTTGTAGACGATTTTGTTTTAATACTTAACAACATGGAAACATACAAATACACTACTACTACTAACATAGAAATACCACAAAAATAAAATCCCACACTACTGTGTAATTAGTGCGTGTGTGGTTCTTCTGCTGCCATTTTCAAATACCGGTGCTACCATGTTTTTATCGTATTTACTAGCTGACCCCGCAAACGTTGTTTTGCCATATATTTTATTAACCTTCTCAACCCCCCCCCCCCCCTTAGGTGAATGAAAAATAGATGTTGGCCGATTCTCAGACCTACACGATATGCACACAAAATTTCATAATATTTTATTAACCCTCTTATATATATTCTTTATCGCACTTTAAAAAAATCATAATTACAAGTCATTTTTACAAAAAATGTTGGCAAGGGCGAACTTATCTCTGTAAGAGATCTCTACCAGTCTACCCATGGCGGTGAGAGAAGATGTTATCGCGGGACTCATAAGCGCATTTGTGAAAAAGTGAAAGAAAAAAAAACTGATCAAAAAGTTAAAAAAAAGCCATATACTTAATTTTTAATTAAGTATGTGGCTTTGGCCTTTTGGCCTCTTAACCCCCTCCCTATAAGTTAGGGGTATGAAAAATAGATGTTCGATTCTCAAACTTACCCGATATGCACACAAAATTGCATGAGAATCGGGTCTAGCCGTTTCGGAGGAGTTTAACTACAAACACCGCGACACGAGAATTTTATATATTAGATTATCTATCTGAAGCGGGACACAGCATCACACAGGTGTTTTTAACTATTTAAGTGCAGTAAATATCGGAACAGTGTACAAAATCTCTGATCTGTACCCATGATATCCAACAATTTTCTGACATTCTGAACAAAGTATGTAATTCATTCAATGCACTATAACAACGCTGTCGATCAAGTCTCGGGGCTCGAATTGGTGTACAATTATGTTATCATAGCAATTTATAAGGGTTTTGACCGTGGGCGAAAATAATAATTTTCTATTATTTTCAAAGTATAGCTTTATAGCTTTATATGAACTTTACAAATAATATTCGTGATAGTGATTAGTAATCTATGAGTATACTTATAAAGACGCCGCGTTGGCGCAACGGTCACAGCCATGGATTGTGCCTGTTGCGCTGGCGGGTTCGATTCCCGCACATGACAAAAATTGTATTGGCCATACAGGTGTTTGCCGTGGTCTGGGTGTTTGTGCAGTCTGTGGGTCCCCGTGCCTCGGAGAGCACGTTAAGCCGTTGGTCCCGGTTGTTATCATACACACCTGATAACGATCGTTACTCATGTAGGGAATATATACGCCAACCCGCATTGGAGCAGCGTGGTGGATTAAACTCTAATCCTTCTCCTGCATGGGAAAAGAGGCTTATGCCCAGTAGTAGGATATTATAGGCTGAAGCGATACTTAAAAAATCGACAGGCCATTGACTCATCACCAAATGTTAAAAACCGCTGGACGCATAATAGATGAAATCTGGCATGGAGGTAGCTTATAGTTAGTAGACGTCCGCTAAGAACGGATTTTTCGATAGCACCGGATTAAAGGGGTCTAAGGACTCGAACGAGTTTGTATGATGGTCTTTCATTTTGGTGCTACAAATACTACAAATTTATTGTAATAGACGTCCAATAAGAACAGATTTTGTAAAATATACCTATAAGAGTGTCAAACAAGGGTTGAAAATTTGTATTTGTCACACAGTCTGGTCCGTCCATAATTTTTTTTAATTAGAAGCATGAAACTTAATTTTTGCACTATTGATCTAAAATAAAAAATATGCATTTTAGCATTGCTGGACAATCTGCCATTAAATGAGTATAGGAATTGCAAGTTTAAATGAGAAATTCGTATTTTTGAAGCTGAAAACATTAAATATTAGTTCTGGACTACTATTTAAAAATGAGTGAACATGTGTTTCAGTTTTTTGTGAAAAGTCTAACCTTAAATGGGTGAAATATGAATCTTGTATGGGAATCCGTTATTTCTGAAGTTTTTTGGTTATCATTTTTGAAATTGAGGTAAATTAACTCACATAAAAATCAATGACGTTTCGTATAAAAGTGCGCCTTATTGTTACATAAACAATAATTAACTCATTATTTTTAGATCCGGTTCGGTATTGGTTAAAAATAAATAAATAAAAAATCAAATGTAATTTTTACGTCTCAATATATTTATTTATTTGTACAAAAATCCACAGCTACATTTTATGTTTCTTAAAGCAATACAGAGCATCCTAACAAAAGCCAATTTCGGATTTTACATTAAGTTACACAGTTAAGGTAGACAAAGTTGAGTTGAGGTAGTAAAACACAGTTACAATAAAAATGAGAAATATATAAAATGTAAAATATCCATGGTCAATAATGCGTAGATGTGTATGTGTAATTTTGTGAGTGTGTATGCCTGTGTATTTGTATGTAAGTGGGTGTGGGTATGGATAAGTGACTGTGTAGATTATTCATATGTGCCAGCAAGTTTCTCTATTACAGCCCTTTTAAAGGAACTTCTAGATGTGGAAAAAAAGTCAATCTCAGAAAACAACTTGTTATACTATCGTGGCAGTCGACATCTTACTGAATTCCTGCTATAGTTTGAGCCACAACGGGGAACATGAAAGAGATTCGTGTGCCTGGTACGTCTGCTAGGAGTATAAAACTGTAACATATCTGATGTTAACTGAATGCAATTAATAGAATTAGAACAGATGTCATGTAATAACATCATATCCGCTACGTTACGGCGATCTTCCAAGGTGGTAATTTTATAATGAGCACACGAGGTATCATATTTCGAATCCCTATGTCCAGTGCGAAAATTTAAATATTGAACAAATTTACGTTGAATTTTTTCCAGAGCCTGAACATATGTTACATACTGGGGACTCGATATGAAAGAACAATAATCCAGGAGACTTCGAACATAGCAAAAATAAAGCAATTTAATTGTATTTATGTTATTGAATTCTCTTGAGACCCGCATCACAAATCCCAGGGCTTTATAGCTTTTATCTCGTATGCGGTGTATGTGTGCAGAGAATGTCATTTTTTGATCCAACGTGACGCCCAGGTCAACAACAGAAGAAGCCTTCTTGATTGTAGCAGTTTCAAATTTGTAGGTACCACAATAGTCGGTTCTATTGCGTGAAAAAGTAATGTGAGGACATTTACTTACATTTATAGTTATACGGTTTTCCCTACAATATTTGCATAAGTTATATAAATCATCCTGAAGTAATAAGCAGTCTTCGATTGACTGTATTCTCTTGTAAAATTTGGCGTCATCGGCATATAAAATGAATTTAGAGTTCTGGATACAATTGCCTAAATCATATATGTATGTATATAGAGTACAACAAAATCCCAAGCAACGATCCCTGAGGAACTCCGGAATCAATCGTAATATAATTAGATTTGCTACTGCCAATGACAACTGCTTGAGATCGATTGGTAATATAAGATTGAAAGCGATCACTCATACTTTGTAATATTTCATTTGTGAATACCGATAGATTGGTGAGAGTAGAATGACCCTTAGTGAACCCGTGCTGCTCCTGCGGAATATCTGTTAAAACAATAGAACACAAAGCCCTGTAAACAATTTTTTCTTGAACCTTACCAAACGTATTCAGGATCGAAATCGGTCTTTACTTTTCAATTTTAGTTTTTAACCCTTTTTTGTGCATTGGTACAATGTAAGCTTGTTTCCAAACAGACGGAACTATACATTCCTTAAAAGATTTGTTATAAAGTATACTTAATGGGTAGGCAAGAATATCTGCACATTGGACAGTAAAAGATGGTGGAATTTTATCAGAACCTGTCCCTTTTGTTACATCTAAGGGCGATAAATATTTGTATACCGTTTGCCTATCCACAGTAATTTCAGTTAACGTATTTATTGATTTTGAATAAGTATAGGAAGAAAACTCGTACTTTTGTAACGGTTTTTGAAACATTTTTTCGAAAAAATTGCTAAAAGCCAGACCAATATCTGCCTCGTTTAGAAAGTTTTTATTCTCGTAAAACATGATTTTCGGATAATTACTTTTAATTTTTCGTTTACTTTTTACATAATTAAAAACATATTTGGGGTTCCATCTTAAACGTTTTCCTGTCATATTTGAAGTATAAATTTTAGATCCATGAAATTTTATTTTTAGAGTTTTTATTGCATACGAGATATAACATGAATAAGTATCCCAGCACTTAAGAAAATTCTGAGAAATTCAATAAATTAAAAACGAATTCATCCAGTCATTGGACTATCTTCATGTAGTTTTCCATATTGAGCTGTAATACTATCAACATTTTCACCAATTAACTCGTCATCATTCCTGTAATTCTCCGTGTTAGTTTCGACAATATTATGATTAATGCCCTGATCATCTAGATTCGTGTCGTCAATTGCCATCGAGTTACAAATTACCATTATCATTTTGGATATTTATATAATTTGATTAAATAATTTGTTTTTTTTTTTTTGTTGTTTATGAACTGATTTTGATAATTCTTTTATTGTTGGGCAGAAGATATCCCAAGTTTGGTACCATGATAAGGAAACCAGGATCTGATGATGAAATTAAGGGAAACCCTCGAAAATCGTAGTGACGATTAGTGAGGTTGTTAATTTTTTTGTCTACTTACGCTGTATTAGACTAATGTTATTGACTAGCCCGTTGGCGTAGTTTGTAGTGACCTTGCTTTCTGCTCTGGGTGTTCTGGGTTCGATTCCCACCTCGATTCTGGGTGTCATACATATATTTATTTATATATGTATTATATATGTTTATAGAAAAAAAAAATATATGTAGTCTACTATACCAGTCGGCTGTTACCTATAACACAAGCATTAAGTTGCTTACTTTAGGAATTGCTATTGTTGTTATTTTCCTAAATATTTTAATGTTAGTTTTGATAATCAATTAGTTTACTTGGTATGAAATAATATATTTGTTGTAAAAATGATTTATTTGATTGACATATTTCTGGGTAAAAACTTTATTGATGTGAAATTAAAAATATTCCAGAACTAATTGGCGACGGCATGTCTTTTCAATATTTGTCTTGACTTCTACATTAAGATTTATAAAATGGTTTAATTTTGTCTTTAATAAAAATAACCATTATGTAATATGGTTATTTGCTACTGTAGTTTGATTCCAAATAGATGTAACGACGTGTTGAATTTGGATTTTACTAATTTTGAAAAGATCATATACTTAGCTATTGTGCGAAAAATAAAAACTTCACCAAGTATTTTTGCAATTTATTTTGGTAACGATAGTTTTTTAATTAAATAATAAGGAGGGTTGTAGAAATAAAACCATAGCATTAAAAACAATAAAATAGATTTTCATTTATTGTGAGACGAAAAATACAACAATGGGACTTATCACCTATAATGGTTAGTGGCAGACTGTCATGTCAAAACAATTGATTGTTAGGTAGGAGGCGGGAAGCCCCGCGCCCTACGACACAGTAGACTCCTAATTTTATGTCTTTCATCGGAAAACTCGTGGTACATAACGAATATCAACGAAAATATAGCAACATTATACACAAAACTTTACCATGACCTCTCTATTCACTGAAACCGTAACTAATATTAATATTTAAACGTGTAGTTTCAATAGTTTTCATTTTTTAACTAAGTTTTTTTAAAAAGGCTTTATTGATTCGAAGCTAATACTTGATTACTTACAAGATTGTTTAATAGTTTATTAGTGATCGCGCCGCTCGTCCGCCATTCGTCGGTGGACGAGGGCGTCCGTCGCGCTACGCTAGTCGAGGAACAGCTCACGTGCAACGGAACGCGCCTACATACCTCACAAAATAAAACGTAACAACTCTCAATACCGCTACTATGAAACGTTCTATACAAAATTGAACATCGCCGATTCTCTAAGTCGCTCGATCATCATTTATATTATTTTATATATTACTAAAAACAAGTGGGCTGCGAGCGGTCGGCCGCCGTCGTGCGACTCTCGGTTAACTCGTCACTAGGTCCATTAAGTACATGTCTTACTTTATAAGTCGAAAATGCCACTGCTGCGATCCTACGTCGCCTATGTCTAGGCGCGCCGCCGGCCCCGCGTGACTGTGTCGTGTCGTGTCGCGTCTGTACGAGTGCGGGGCCGGCGACGCGTCGCTATTGCTCGTAGAGAAAAAATTCCAAAACCAATTTGTTACACCGTAGACTATATTTTGTTTAATAAACTTGAAGTATTTATCAATAATCAATAAGTACATTATAATAATTGAATAATTAGTTTTTGTTTCATAAGAGACTAGCATTACAAATAAATATCTTCAGCTATACAATTTAATGTTTATTTCTATTTAAACATTTTGAAGATGTTTAAAGTGGACTACGTCAGTTTTTACACAAGAAAGCGGACATCGGTTCTTGTATAGAAACTTTTCTGTTGATGCGTCTACGCTTCGAGATATGACTTAAATGTATACTTAGATTTAGGGGAAAAGGTCGTAAAAACAAAAAAGTTATTGAAATTTATAACAAACACCTTAACTAATACTTCAATAATTTAGTTAAGTTCAAGGCGCGCGGGTGGGGCGGGGGGCGGGCAGCGCCGCTAGTGTCACTCGGCGTACGTACAAACGATGATACTTCGCTACAAATGAAATAACTTTATACAAAAGGATGAGTCAAGGCGGCCGCGGACCCGCCCCCTCCCCGAGGCGCACCACAACACGTCTTCGACAAAAGCAATATAAAACATTTCATTCCGTGTAAGAGACGACACGATGCTACGCGAAAATTTTTATTTTTATTTTCAAAAAACACACGCCCATTCGCTCGTCCTCGCGCTTAAATCTAAAATTAATAATTAGACAATATTTTTTATTTGTTCAACAGACGCGCGCGGCACGGCGCGCGCGTATAATAATAAAATATTTTCAAAACAATCGAATTAAACACACTAGTTAACAATAACTCATGCGGGCGGGGCGGTTAGACGGCGGTCTCGGTGTGGCTGTGGCTGGAGAGGCGCTCGACGTCCAGGTCGTGGGGGGCTAGAGCCTCTCGAGGGGCGTCCGCGTATTCCACGCTGGAGGAGTGCGAGTAGCGCTTCGACAGCGCGGTCTGCTTGCGAAGCGCCTCGGCAAGCGCCGCGTCCGCCAGCGAGCCGCGGGAGTCCAGCCCCTGCCGGAACGCGTTCACCACGCGGATCTGCGCACCCAACCCACCGCTCATTCGCATCTCGCATCACGAAAATCGCGCTCTGGCTCACTCGCTAACCTGATTTCTTGCTACACGATGAGCAAATCTAGCTGCCATATTAGACTAATGTGGAACTTTACAGTCTATAATACAAAACTTCATCAAACATCGTGTAGCAATTGTGTAATAGTCTTCTGCTAACTCTTTCAGGGATTACTTATTGCAAGTTAAACAATTATTTGATAAATGACAAAACATAACAAATGCCATTATTTGGTGTTTCGCTCTTATCGTATTATGGGTATTGAGGATAGAAATTGAACATTCGTCCGTGAAAGAGGTAACTTGTTTGAAACAGAAACATTTGCAGTCACACGTGGATATAATTCGGAGTTTGTACATGTAGTGCCAATGATGTGCTGCACAAAGTGGGACGGTGTACATTAATTAGACTGAATACGTTCTGTTTGAGATTTAATTTGACACAAACATACATATCTTCGAATGAACGTATTGTTAAGTAATTTTACAATAGTGAGCCAGAGCAGTACAATTAAATTGAGTGGCGACGCCTTTTGATTCACCACCCCGATATTTTCATGGTTAAAACAAATACACACGTATTGTTAAAAATCAGTGTATGGTTAGTACGCTGATTAGCAGATCTAGGCTTGTTTTTTCCATGGAAACGAAAAAGTGTAAATCAGAAGGGGAGCGCCTTTACATAAATGGAAAATGTACATTGGTTGGAAAACATAAATAGAAGCACACCGAGCCATTAAAAGAAAGGCGAGAAGCGGTAGGTAATTCAAAATTCCAGTCACAGATAATCCACGCGCAGGTTCAGAGAAGGGGTTAAAAGGGCCCCCCGAATAAGACGATCGAATTGACAATTCCTCGTCTATAGTTAAGATCTTTTGACCCCCTCTCCCAGAATCACGTGTCCACCATTGCAGGTCGAAGTGCCGGCGAGGCCGCCAGTCTTTCCCTCGCATGCCATGCAGTGAAATATGAACTACTTGCCCCCAGTCGTCTCTTAGACATCGGTCGTAGCATTTGTTATGTGACGTGTCGGTGGGTCCATGCATTTACACTCTGTGACTGCAGTTCATCGACCTTCGCTATGTGAGCTACTCGCGAAGCTCTATGCCCTTACGCTATGCACAAACGAAGCAACATTGACCGCGTATCCATGTTTCGTCCCGGATAATAAGCGAAGCTGTTAAACTCGTAACGACTTATTTCACCCAAACCGCGCGTTCTACTTTTAAATCTACCCTTAAATATTTTAAATCTAAAAGCCTGAAAACGATAGTCCAATGGTATTTCGATAAAGCTTCTATGACGAATCCCTGGCGCATTATGCAGTTTGTTATGGAGCTCTGATTCGGTTTATTTATGTGCAAAAATGAGGCAAAATAATATATACATACATATACGTTCAGCTGCTACAATGATGATGGATAGTCCTGACTTGATTGACCTTAAAAGTTTATCTAAAAAGCTAAAAGTGCCCCAAAATCTAGCCTAGACTTCATTTAAAAAAGGTGAGTACTTAGAAAAAATATATATATAAATAAGAAAAGAGCTAGTCTTTCATCTACAAAAGCGTTATGAATTTAGTGAAAATTGTATATCATTAATTAGGACATTTAGTATTAAATTCGCTAAATTCTTTTAAGATTTGTTTCCAATTAAATCTTACAATAAATTTGACAGTCAAATATAAAATTAACATTTAATATACAAATTATTCAACGATATTCCCCAGTTTCAATTCCTTCATATCAAATCCTATAATCCAAATATATTGTATCAAACATTATAGCTGTGATAAATGTATACTGCGTATTTCACACTGAATGACGACAACACATGTAAACAATAAACACACACTCCTGTCCCGGAACCCTTTCACTAACCGTTTCATGCAGTTGAACTCATGCTGGTGATGATAAGCATGCAAGCTGTACACTGACCGATTAAATTCATACAAACGAGGCATCCTGCATTAAAGGTATAGGTAGGTATATAAAAAGCAGTTTAAACATTTATGTACAAACGCAAGTTAGAGAGAAGAGCGAAGTTAAAGGGTCAGTGTGGATAGAAAACGGAACAGTAGTAACGGATGAAACATCTGTAAGTATAGAGTACAGTAAATAGTAAAACGAAACAGTAAGGACAAAGTAAAATAGTAAAAAACAAACGAAGATGTGAGTGAAAGAGCAGGCTTTGTTTTATAATCTTACAGCTTGATCGGTAGACGTCTTGCTGTAGGGCACAGGAATCAAGCGCTCTTGTAACTCGCCACCTATGACCTTCCGTGTGCAATGGGGATCATGGAAAAGAAAACGAAAACAAGAACATGAAGTAGAGATATACGACACGAGGAGTGGCGGGCGCGCCTTGCTTGAGGTTACTGCGGTGCCGACGATCGGACGCTATCCGAGACGGATCGCTGATAAGGTATATTTACAATGTATATAAATAAATAAGACTGTATAATAAAAGGTTTGCAAAGAGAAGAGTATAATAAAAAAAAATATATCAAATGTAAGATAGTAATATAAAAGAAAGAAAAAAATTAAGAAATAATAAATATGGGCAGTTAAACTGATTGATCAAATAAAAAAATTAATAATTAAAGTTTATAGCGTCCGATAGTGTAGCAGTGAAAAATATTGCATAGAGCATAAATCAGAAAGTTGTAATCGGGGACTGTCCGAAGCAGTGCCTCGCGAAGCGATATACAGGTCTCAGGAAGAAGATAAATTAAAAAATAGAGTAGGTTAACTAAAATAACGCAGGGTCTTCCTACAACCGTAAGAAGCACATTCATGGGTTGTGCACTTAATAACTATTTTATACATTTCCGTCCAGGGCTCCGTTACATACATTTTTTTTATAAAATAAAATAATAAAAATTAAAATAACAAAATTAACATACAATATAAAAAAAAAACATTGACCGAATTTTACATACATAGCTCTCGATCGAAATAAATGCGAATTGAAGCTTAACACTGATTCCTTTGATAAGACATCTTGTTGTTCTGTGCGTGTGTGTCCGTGTTCGGTGTGTCTGCACACACAATCGTGTGTTCCATATAGATTATCTTCATGCGATACGATCTATTAAGCACACATATTTTATTGACGGAGTCGCTCACATACCAGATACTATTTGAATTGAAAAACATTTTAAACTACGGATAAATTAAAATATAGAAGCGCTATGGACAGGGTGATAGCAAATGAATGAACAACCTACAAGTATACCGATTTTCTTTACAGAATATTAGACTGTTTTCGTCCCCATATTTTTATAAATCTATCAAAATCTTTGTGATTCAAAAATCTAAAAGCTGAGCATCTAATTTTAAAGATACAATACAAACGAATGTACAACCTACGCGATGTCTTAATAATAATAGGTGAAATTTTATTAAGAAAATCAATAACTTTTTTATAAAAAATTTACAGGGAAATAATATATCCATAAATGAAGTAGTGACTTAATAATGTTTCACCGATAGTTCTTACGTATAATCTAAGAGGTCATGCTGTGCCGCTAACACTAGACAAGCTAAGCGGTCTCTAACATCGAACTACCGTACGACAAACATTCTGGCCAATGTTGGACGACAACGTCTAACACATGGCCAACATTAAGGACACATTACACTTCCGTAGACGGCCAGTTACCTTATTATGCAGCTCCCATCGAGGCACGGGGTGAAATGAAAGTTACTTTGGAGTATAGATACTTTATTACTAATTTTTAATAAGAGACAAAAAGCAGTATAACAGCAGTACCAGTTTTTATACCAAATATTTGGTCGTGTAGCAGAAAATCATGCTCCGCTATTTTTTTAAGTGTTTTAATCTATTGGCGTGTAAGAAACCACTATAAGCGTAATATTGTTTAATAAAAGTTTTACTTTTATGTCATCACTTGGTGTACACCAAAACACGCATTAGTTTTATAATATATTTTAGTATAATATTTTCATTGTTATACCTAACCTTATTATTTAAATAGCAGGCGAATATTTCACTACACAAAGTGCATTTATTTAAGGAATATTAAAAAGGCTGTATCAATAACATAAATATTATCATATTCTTAAATAGTTCACATCACATATTCGGGATATTTAAATTTGCTTGAGTCAGGTCCTGTAGTCGAGAAATGGCTAGAATAAAGAAAAAAGAAAAAAAAAAATCAAAGGAGATTGGAAGACCTGTAGAGTGAGAGTGGTGTAGTGTCATAGAAGAGATAGTCTAACTACATTCAAATCATAGAAGACTCTAATACTAAGAAATATCTACTACATGCATTTAATAGTAGTTGTATAGAAATATTACATCAAACACATACACCGAGAAGGCCTCATCATCTAACAGGAAACATGAAAAAAGTAAATGAAGACTGCTAAAAATTGTCAGAGCAACTCAGCCCATACTGCAAACATGAACACAATCTTCTATATGATATAACACATACAATTATTACAATAACACATAAATTGATTGCGAGATCAAAAACATCTAATAACGCATTCAATAAATAACAAAAAATAATAATAATAATATCAAGCAAATTTGAATATCACTTTTATCAAGAAACTTTAAAAGCACTTGGTAGCAGAAAAATGTATTAAGTTATAAATATGGCACATTAATAATTATATTCGTTATAAAATTAATATTTTTTTTTTTATATAAAAAATTTACATTTGCACAACACACAACAACGTCATAGAACATCCATTTAAATTAAATGAAATTTGTTTTTTTTTTAAGAATATTTACAAAAAAGTTATAAATATAACCGTTTCGTAAAAAAATAAACACGTGCTTGTAAATCACTTTTAGCTATAAATGAATATTATTTTTGTAATTAATTTTATAGCTAAGATTTTCAATCTAAACACAAGTGCACCATAAGTTTAAATCTATATTTTATATTTTGCAAAATTTCTAATATTTTTCTTATTCTAATATATTTAGTAAACATTTTCAAGTCATAATTATGCTACATTTACATTTTAAGATATTTTTACGGAAAAGTGAAAGGTTTAATTTATTATGAAGATTATATTTTTAGATATAGAATATATTTTATTAGGCTTCGTTTATTTACTTTTTTATTGGCAGTTAATATTTAATCACTTGGATACGATTATATTAAGCTTGTGCTGTTTTTATTCCAAAAAACGTTTTACGTTATAATTTTTTTTTTGTAAACACGTTTATATAAGTCTTCCATTATTTTGTAAAAATTGTATAATTTTGGTGTATATCTTTAGTAGTTTTTGTTTAGTTTTAATAATTTTTAGTCATCGCTCTGATGCGAAACGGGGCTGAGTGCTGGCAAGGAACTGCCGCCGGATTGGACGCTGATCCTTCTGTGCTCCGCCAAATAATTATTGACAAATATCCTGCGGCCGGCCAATATGTCCGCTTTTTGCTGCAAAACAACATGAGGCGTCAGTGAGCCGACGGCCTCCGCAGCTACACTACTGGTAACCAAACTGCTCGGTGTTGCCAATACGGAAAAAGAAAAAAGGGTTCGCGGTATTCCAAAACCAAATAGAATGAAAACTATTTGAAGCAACCTTTTTTTAATATGAGCAAGTCTGAGATAATAACAATATTTTAAATTGTCAAAACGCGGAGTAGTAATATTTTTCTTCGGTTAGTTGGCAATTAGTAGACAATAGAAACTTGGTTTTAGAATTCCAAAACTACTTGAAGTGAGGATTTTTAGCTGTTAATAGAAAATTTATTAAAAATTTAGGTAGCAGTTTCGTTACTAATTAGGTGCCTAAATTTAACTAGGATAGGGGCATTCACACTAGCTGGGGCGGGGCAGTCCAGGGCATCCAGTAGCAATGAAATATGTATATAAAGTATATTGGTTCAAGAAAAAATACCGTGTTCGAAAGCTACTACTACGCAATAGATTAAAAAAATCCGGTATGTGAGCTACAGCGCGACGTTTTATTCTCAGTGCGGTCTCGTCCCAGGTACAGTCAAATGAAATATCGGTACAATTGAAATAAATACTTTTATTAAAATGAGTTTTAATATTAAGATGTTTGTATATATGCCGGTTAAGTATATAAGTATATTTAACACTAAAAGTAGTTACATGTAACTCAAAAATAAGATAATGAAATCAACTTATTAAATAAGTACTTACACAACCGAGTCAACGTTAAAAAATAGAAAAAATAATAATAAAAGAAAAATAAAATTCTACAGTTCTCTTTTTTCGAGTTTAAAAATGATAAGTTGTATTTGGTACTTAATTTCTAATTTTGGTGTGATAGTGGAGATATTAAATTTGAGACAATTTATTTTTTTTATATATTTTTAGCTGCTTAAAACTAACGTTAGAGGTTTGGTAGTTATTGTGATGAGAAAGAGTAATATATTTTTTCTATAATAAAGAAAATTGAACGCTAGTGTTCTATGCGTAAAAAGTGACAGAATTGAGACTTCATTAATGCAATGTAAATTACAAATAATATTAATATATAGCATCAAACAAACCGTATTATCAAATACTCTACCAAACATCTAATTTAAATAATAAAAAAAAAACAACTTGTGCATACTCACAGACATCTGTTAACATGCAAAACGCTGTAACATAAGCATGATCACACTTTAAATGCGAAGCAAAAATTAATTAAAAATTACAAAAGAAGTGAAAACAACATTTGTACCAAATTTATAATAAAAACATCTTCAATAGATACTCTGTACTTACAAACTAAGAGGCAGCCATTTTATTGACGCGCAAGTCACAAAATGGCGGCTTGCGTTGTTGACAACGACACGAGGTGTCATTTTAACCTACTGCTGAGCGATTTCGTGTTTTGTACGTATACGTTAAGGTCGTAAATCGTTAAGCCAGAGCGTGTATGTACCGAAGACGTCTGAGTAACGTGCAACACGGGAGTCATGCGTCACTACTACTGTATTACTGTACTGTATTACTATTACGTGTACCTACTTCTCGGTCGGACGGCGGCTTGCAGCGAAGCCTACTCGACTCAGACCTAAACTTACCGTTAACATCTGAAATAGAGCGTTCTTTCTAAAACTGGGCGGCCCCCACCATAACAATTACTATTGAAAGAAAATGCTATGGAATTTGCTTGAAAATTTATTAAATGTAAATAGTTCTCGTAGCGTTTCGCATACGTTTTACAGTATCATTTCGTTTAGTTCACACATCGTTCGCTAGCTCTCGCAGTCGGAAAGCGTCGTGTCCCATTCATATTAAACTTCAGGTAGGCATATATAAGGTCGATTACGTACGTAGCTATTATAGATACAAAGTGATCGTCTATAAGAATAATCTGATTAGAATAACATATAGTTACTGATATATTAATTGTAGATCTAATTGTATCCCAGTTTTAGGTAGAAACGGGGTATAAGTGGTCCCAAAATTTACTATGAAACAAAACACCAAGGCTGCCGATCGGAGTTCGTCGAGGTGAGCTCCTCGTACACACTATTCACACATAAAGCTAGTGAGAATCTAGGAAAATTTTAAGAGTCAAAAGTTAAAAGATACATTTTTTACTTTAAAGAGTTAAGATTAAGTTTTCGATTCATCGTAACAGCTATACAAAATATCACTGCTCTGATATACATAAAAAGACGTTCGAGAGAATTACAAACTTATTTACAAATAGTATCGTCTAGAATAGCAGTGTTCGTTACATTCGTCCGAGCAGGAGCGCCTCGTCGGGCGACCCACGAGTGTAAGCTAGTTTTTCGCTCCTAGAATAACTCCGTTCTAAAATACTTTAAAATTACGAAATATAAACAGTCACGATCAAAAACAGGAAACGTACAGTTGCGCTCCGGCGCGGTAACAGGCACGATTCGGTCTAGGGCCCGGCGACCTATCCGTACGGTTCGCTATTGGCTACCTAGATCTAAAACTTTAACACTTAAATGAGAATCTTATCGCACTAGATTCGAGACCGGGGTCGCCGACGCTTCACACAAACTACACGAATGAAATAGCGAAACAAAAAAATTATAATAGATAAAAACGGTACTTAATTCTATCGAACTATATATTTTAAAAAGCGTCTTAACGAATTCGAATACGCAGGATTTGATCCGGTTATCGAGCGAGGTGCTACGGCGTCGGCGGACCGGGTCGCGCGGTCGAGTCGAGTGAGGTCGAGTGAGGTCGAGTAAGTACGTCGCGGTCGGTATTAGAATATGGTGGTCTCCGTTCGCGGGCCGGCGACGTCGTCCGCGTCGATGTAGGCGATGTCCGGCGCGGCGCGCAGGCGCGAGCGGAGGCCGGCCGCCGAGTGCGCCGACAGCCGCTCCTCCAGGTCCTCGAGCGTCGACTTGAAAGCGCGCACCACGCGCAGCTGCAACCAACAACCGGTGACGGCGACCGAGCGCGCCTACCGCCTGCTACCTCGCCACCGACCCGAGTGTGGAGTGGATCTGGACCGCGGCGGGCCGTCCGGGCTCGCGGGACGCGGGGCGACGGGGGCCGAGCTTCGAACGAGGGGAGCGGGACGTCGAGCGACGTGAGCGTTTGATGCCTTTAAAATCGTGTGTGATTTTTTCGGGAAGAAAACGGGAAACGAAAAAAAAAATATATGGGCAACAAAAAATGAAAATAAAACGGAAGCGAAAAGAAAAAGAAAATACCAAGCCAATTTTGCTGGTGGGTAAAAATGGGTCTCGAGAAATCCTACAAAACATCGTGGACGCGTATTGAAAATTTGATACAAAAGCTTGTAACACAATAAGCCAACCAAGGATACAAAACGATCGCAAACGTGACAGTGTCGAGTGACGCAAGCGTGCCGTGTGCCAGGCACGCTAGGCGCTAACCGCTAGGGCTCTAGGGCTAGACTAGGGCTAGGGCTAGGGCTAGGACTAGGGCTAGGGGTGGTGTACCGTGAGCGTCCGTCGCACGCAGCGCGCCGCCAGCCGCCGCGCCCGCCACTACACCTCCGTCTCCAACACCGGCCGGGGCTGCCAACAACATCTCTCTACGACGCGCGGCTCGCCCCATTCGACACCGTCCTACGCCACGCAGCCCTAGCTTTACAACCGCTCGCCCAGATATGGGACAACACATCCTTCCTTCTCTTTACGATCGATATATCGAATAAAATAAGAATGAGATACGATAATCGGTCGTATCTTTATCTTCTACAAATCTGGGAGCAGTTACAGAGTTTGTTCGTCCGACGTCATCTTTGCGATTGACCAATGCATGGTAAAATTATGCAGAATTCGTTAAGATGAAGTATAGCCACATTGTGAGCGATAAGATCAATGGACAAAAGAGACGAAGAAATAATTTTCTCGGAGATACCATTGAATTAATGGATGTGTCCAAAGTGCGTGCTAATAATTTAGTCTGTTCCAATGTCAATGTATCTAATTTGGTAATACTAATATGAAAGATATCTAATATCTAATTTTTTAATAAAAATATGCACATCATTCCAATACAAATACGAGGCTTCGAAAAATAATTTTGACGTTTTGAACGAAAATCAATGGTTGTCAATAAAAATAAACATTGGCAAATAAACAAAGAAATAAATATAAGAAATATATATTAAATAACATTAACTGGGGGATGTTTTAAAATTAAATTATTCATTTTACAGGAAACGGACGACGTCGGGACGATCAAAGATTCATATCCCAAAAAAAGTTTTGAGAAACATTGTTCCCATATCTGTCGTAGCTACAAGCAGGCCAACACGGAAAAACAGACTGTTTATAGAGTATACATATAATAAAATTGTACATAATCGGTGTCTGTACATGGGAGATTATGGGTCAATTAGTGTTTGACGAGAATGTTATCGACAATGTAATACAAAATTTAGATTCATGTCTGTCGATGTTGGTCAGTCGAAATGGGATTAATGGCTGGTGAGTCGAAGAATTTACTTCAACCGGCTTTTCACAGTTTAGTATCACAGATAATACAAGGCATAGGTCAGAGAATAGGGCAAGGGATCGAGCGATACATTGCATAACAACATAGAATCATTAATGAATCTGTATTTACATGCACGCGAAAGGAAACGCGGCACAGCTGGTAACTGAACAAAAACAGATATGTGTCGTGTTACATGAGGCATGTTGGGCCAGTGTCACGTGATAGAAATATGACTTGAAGTGCGAACGTAAAGAAGTACAAAATAAAAAGTAATAAGAATGAGGAACTGAAAATTATAAAGACAGGAAGTCGAATCGAGGCCTCAGCTACCCTGTTGAACAGCTACACTACGCCTACACAACGCAGGGAGATGACACCTAGAGATGCTGGGACCAGGGTACACTACCAATAAATCGCCGTGATAACACCTAAAATATGCCAATGTAAAATGGCTTTAACGTCATTCACGTATTTACCATGGTTTATTTATATGTGAATTTTATAGCATATTTTAAATTTTAATCAATTTCAAATTCCATACGCCTCTATGGTGGTGGCTCGCGTTTAATATCTCGTACGTCCTTAGTATGGATTTTTGATGTTAAAATACACTTATGTTCTAGCATGCCATTTTTAGGTTTTAGTATTAAACACCCAATTTTAGGAGCCAAGGAGGAACTTGCCTACAATCTTTATTATTGGTCGATGCTACGGTTGTCTCTTAACATTTTTTATTTCTAAGGAAATATTCTGTAGTTTAACAGTACAGATATTTCACTCAAATGTTACTCAATGAACATCTATAACATCGACACGAGTGTTAAGAAGCTACACATTGTCACTGGTTTGGTTAAATTTTATTTTAATTCGGAACGTGTTATTTTCTACGTGATACTCACCAAACGCCACCTCGGCAAGATGTTCTTCTATATACATAATACATACGGACACTACAACAAGCCTAACAAAATACGCAAAAAAACACAATGAAGGCAACTTTCCAACGGCAAGGCAAGGCAAAACTACTAAACTCATAGACATAAAACTCTTCACTGCCCAGTTTGACGCTTACACCCCTGACTGACGACACACCCCCGAAACACGGCTCAATAGGACAACATACACACACATAAACAAAAAACTAAAATAAAAACAAAACAAAAACAAACAAAACACATAAAAACACTGACAATACAATGGCAAAGGAAAGAGACAGGTTCGACCGAGACGGTTACTTGGTTAGTACGGCGAGCACTCACGGCATGCTCTATTTTGAGTAAAACTAACTTTTATTTTATTTTTTTCAAGAAAAATCCACGCCACACTCAAATGAATTAAACGTTCCTTTAACAGCAGTAACCGATCAAAATCCGGTACAAAAATAATACATTAAAAAATAATCAAAATCGGATAAAAAAATTAACAAGTTACTGCTCATTTACATCGGCGTTTCAACTCATTCATTCAAACAGAGCTGGGTTGCTTGGATCAGTAGCGAGGATGTATCGGGTTGGCGTTTCACAAGCAAAAAAAACACTATTCTTAAGAATAAAAAAAAAAAACAAAATTATAAAACATACAAAAAACAATAGTAAAAATAAATAAATAAACAAATCAAACAGTCAGTATGACTAAATAAAAGATAGAGAGAAAAGAAAACAGTCATATTCATATCGCGATGTGGTTGATGTTGAGTGATAGTATCATACGGGATAGTCATAGTAACTGTTTGAGGGTACGTAATGAGGGATAAGTAACATCGTCACAGCCTACATAAATCGCATGCCAATGGGGGGGGGGGGGAGAGGCGGTACAGTCAACTCGGGTTATAAATGATAAAAGAAATAACCAACGGGAAGCGTCAGACTGTATTTCGGTACTGCGGAGCATGCATGGCCGTAATTCGCGAAGTTTAAGACAAACTAGTGTAGTTCTAACTGGGCCGGGCCCGGTACCGTGACATCCGGAAAGAGACAGAATTAAACGTGAGAGTGAGAGCTATAGACTGAAAGGTAGAGTCGAGTGAGATAAAATACGATAACAAGAGTCAGAAACAGGATGTCACGAAACCAGGTCTGAAATTAATAGTTTTAGAAAAGATAAAATCTAATATTGGTCGGTTGCCAATTTCGTCGATATATATTTTATTGAATTATTGATGTAATAAACAAAACTTATCTACACAAAATTAGCGACCGAACAAACAATCACTACGATAATCATGGGCCAAAATAATATAGCGTAACTACTTATTACTCTGTAAAGTGTTTCTCTGTGGGTATGGAAATAATAACTATCGAAAGAGAACAGAAGTACAGGAGAGTAAAGAAACTAACGATATGTGAAAGTAAAACGAAAATAAAATGAAAAAATAAATAAATGAAAACAAACTGAAATCGTACGTTAAGTTTGAAAGTTTGAATTCATTATCGCTAATTTTTTTTTCACTTGTATCGTTATATTGACATTACGAACTGTGAATAATCCGGCTTACTGTACCAATAAATCAAAAAATGTGTAACAAAATGAATTAGCGTTATATCTATCAATTGTTCTATGACGATTTCTATTTATGATTATATGCATAAGTATTGAAAAATGGTGGTTAATCGGCTTGTATGCAAAATAGTAAAATAATATATAAATGGACAATAAGTTCGACTTAGCGTAGGATGCCCACGGTATCCGCAGTGTTGACCTGTTGATACTGCTAGATTTAAACAGTACTGCTGTAACCTTAAAACTTATCCCTCTTTCATTTATACACGAACACTTTCTGCCACTGCTATCATTTATTTTATTTATTCCACATCATTTATTGATTTGTTTGTGTCGTAACTTAAAAAAGTCTGATTATGTATTAGTAAAGAAACTTTTTATAGTTACGACTAATAACGTCTCTAGAAATTATCAAAAATGTCCAAAACCAAAACTGCATTTTTGACGTAATTCCTAGAGATTATTATTTCAAATAACCATTATTTGCAAAAAAATACTGAAATAATTAAAAATAACAAAAGCTTTTGCAAAAAATGGTTATAATTTCTTACAATAATCATTTATTCAAAAGTTATTTATATAAATAACTTATTAATAAATAACTATTTAAATTTCCTTAAATTATTACGAAAAAGTATAGCAATCACATTTTTTGACAATTCAGCACAATTTTAGCCCAATTTTTTTTCTGTAAAGCGATAATCCCACATTAACCCCTTTGCCATATTAGACGACATTTAACATTATGTCAAATGATATTTAATATAGCAAAACTTTTCACGGAAAGCTTTCACAAAATATGCAAATGTGTGACGATAATGTGACGAACGGTTTTTAATAACCTAAGATTTGATAAAAATTTAAAAGATAAAATTTACTAATAGGAACCATTTTGAGCTGAGTTTTATATTTTCTTTATCTTCTATCCAAAATTTAAAAATATTTAGAAATTAAGTCTTTGATTCTCTTCAAAATCACAATTCAAAAATTATCAAATATATTTTTTAATAATAAAAAAGTATAATTTATTTATATACGGTACAATTAAAATCAGTCTACTCCCTCTCCATAATTTTAATCCTTAAATCCACAGATTATATCAATATAATAATCTACTTGAGGTGGTAACATAGGGAGGATTCCCTCCAATACCCCCACAAAAGACCGTCACACATCTGCCATCCCAGTCCCTCTACATTTACCCCCCACATGACCGTCACACGTCCACCCCCTCCCCACCCCCCTAACCCCTCCGTATCGTACCTGTGTCTGAAGGCGTGTGAGTCCTCGGATCCAGAGGATCTGACCGGCGCGAGGCTTTTTATCGAGGTCAGAGTCGTAGTCGGGTCCTGGCTGGATCGTCTCGGGGTCGGGCTGACCACGACCCCAACTAAGGCAGACATATACACTTGGTTACTATATTGGACAGGTTTACTATATTGGTTACTATATTAGGTTAGGTTAATACATATCATACATACATATGTTTGTACTAACAATAATTGAAATTTATTAGTAGTAGAAATAAAGGCTATTTTTATTTTTTATTTTATTTTATTTACTATATTGGACAATATACACTAAAGACATTGTAATGCAGAAATACCGTCCGTAGTCCCACGACTACGTCAGTACGTAGGCAATCACAGGACTGTTAATCTGCAGTCGTATCCTACAGGCGATTTATGAACTCGCCTGTAGGATAAGGGCAATGTATGACGTTAACAAAACGCATGGGAAATTTAAGGTCCGTGCGTGTATGATTAATAAAGATATTACACTACACTTAAAAATATTAAATTGAAGCCAAACTCGCTGAGAGTAAGTGTGGTGTTTCCTGTAGAATCTACATTCCGAATCTGGGGTAGTTTCACTTAAAATATAAATAATTTATTAAAAAGTTATATTATTTCAATTTGAAAATATGGCTATGCAAAACTATGTTCTAAAACATACTTACCTATTTTATCTACGTCTAAGGTATATTACTTACATGGATACATGTTTCATTTTAGCATTTCCAGAATGTTCTCTAGCAATTGTAGGTCTTGATGTGGGAGAAGGAAAGGGTTGGCGGGATTTTAGCTTTTTGGACCATTCGCAACATCTTGAGGTTAACATACAATGTTTATATTGTAAATTGGTACAATATATTATTGCGAGTCATTTCGAATATTTGCATTAAATGTTTAATAAGTAATCTTGGGTAATTGACTAATAAATACTACTGTTAAAAATAGACATTTTATAGTCATTTTCCTAAAAATATTAAGACAAAAATCGAATTTCTACTAAAGAAATATCCAATCATTAAAATGTATTTTTATATATGTTTGACTAGACTTTGGATTTTTGCAAGGTTTGGCGAGTGATCTACAAGTATCGGCAAATATACCTGAGCTTCTTGGGTATATAAGTATCTATGTACATCTATTTTACATAGTAATGGTTTAATCTTTCTTCTGGCAGAACGATTCTCTTGTAAGCTCAAAACTTAGCAAGTCCAGTGAACTTAGCCACTAGGTGGACTTCTGCAAGGTTTGGCGACTGGTCCGACTAAAAATATCAGCAAATTTACCTGAGCTTCTTGGGTATCTTCCGTGTAGGCACGCTGGTGACCAGTTGTCCCCACACCAGGGTCCCGGCTCCGAAGAACAGGCACCACAGCCACTGGTCTATCGTGAGCCCCGCCGTACTGAACGCCATACCGCCGAACTGGATTATTATCACCTGGAACGACATTTAATGTGTCGTACTGTTATGTTTACTCAGTAAAATAAAATAAAAAAATAATTTTCAATCATAAGTCATTTTAAGATATACCTATACACAATACGTAATCTCTTTTGATTCAACGGAACTTGCAGCGATTCTTATTTTAAAAGTCCCGACATTTCGGCGATGTTGAAGGCACCATGGTCACAGGTCACAGGCAACCGTGTTAGTTTCAAAATAAAAATCACAGTAAGTTCCGTACAATCAAAATTGTTCCCGATTACGGTGAAAGTTTAACAACTTAGACATATAATCTTAGAATTTAGATTCCGATAGATATATTAATTTATTTGTCAAGACCTAGACGGCATTGCATTTTTACTATTATAACAAAAAAAAAAATAATAATTGTATAGTTTTAGTGCGGTATCTGTGAAGATAGTTTCTACGATTTGACCAATGCTAATGTGACTAATTTTTTAATATAATATTCTAGATTAGTAAGAAAGTAAAGAACAATACCTGAGAGAGAGCGGTTCCGATCCATATAGAGTAAAAGATGGGGTTAGTAAAGAGCCCCTCGAACACATTCCTCTGGCCGTGGATCTTCCTCGCGTTTATCTCGTTGAAGAGCGTCATCATTACAAATGTATTGAAAATAATGGTGAAGTGTTGTGAAGGCTCGGAGCTCAACTGCTGACCGCGTCCCGATGGGATGTTTAGCATTTTATCGCCTGGAGACCACCATTGTTATTATATAAATATACAGTAATACCCCGGACTTACGCGATAGGTGGGACTGAGCGCTATCCGCATAAGTCGAATTCGCGTAAGTCGGGGTACAGTTTTGCGGGGTACTTTTCGTAATTGATCTGACTATCGATTCCCAAAAAAAAACACAAAATCGTAACTTATGTACGCCGATTCCGCACTACACGTCTGTGCCTGTTGTAAACTGAACGAATAATAATGCGGGTGGGGGGAGTCAAACAAAAAACGAATAGACGAGAAAATTAAATCGCGTAACTGCGAATTCGCGTAAGTCGAGGTAGCGTAAGTCGGGGTATTACTGTATATCGATATTAACTGAGGTAGGGCACAGCAGGAATTTCCTGCTCAATTATGGAGCAACCCGACTGGGGTAGTACCTCGACCTTACAGAAGATCACAGCTAAATAATACTGTTTTCAAGCAGTATTGTGTTCCTGTTGGTGAGTAAGGTGACCAGAGCTCCTGGGGGGATTGGGGATTGGGTCGCCAACGCGCTTGCGATGCTGCTGGTGTTGCAGGCGTCTATAAGCTACGGTAATCTCTTACCATCAGGTGAGCCGTACGCTTGTTTGCCGACATAGTGATATAAAAAAAAAATTCGCTTGGGACGTTGAGTAAAAGATTTGCAAGATTAAGTCGATTCGACAAATTGTTATGTTAACGATTATAAAAAATATGAGGTTCGCAAATGTATGTTCGTAACTTTCTACTGAGTGTATTGATTTTAGTAATTCTTTTTTTTATATTCGAAAGTGGTGCTTGTGTATTCTTATTTTAATTGGAGCCAAACTGACAACTAGTTTTTGAGTATAATCCGAATTAAAGTAGTTTTTTTTGTTTGTTTGAGAACATACACAATTGCTCGTTGTTTGTTTTCGGGGCATTTAGACCATGTAAGTATGAAAGGCATACACACACTTGGTGTCTGTTTGCATACTGACCAACAAATAGTAGCATGAAGATGATGAAGAGCTGGTACAGCGCTTGACCGAGGATGTTCTTCATCATGGTCCGGCTGATCAGTGGCTTGGTACGTCCGTAGGGTTTCCTTTGCAAGAGGTCAGGGGTGGGCATTTCGGTAGCCAGAGCGAGGGAAGCTAGCGTGTCCATGATCAGGTTCACCCATAACATTTGTACAGCCTGAGGACGAAGATGTGATATAAGAAAGAGTTGGAGCTGAAATCGTTAGCGGTGATAACCGCACCGATTTGGTAGACGGACATCGTACATATGATCTTAGATTTAATCCAAGAAGTGCAGGTTTTCACTAAATGTTTTTAATTTAATGTCGAAATGTAACTATGGCACTTGAAATCTTAGTACATACAGCTCGCATTTGCATTCACGATTGCCGGATATGAGTCTAACTACTGGATTTTTTCGACATATATAATTTCATAAATAATTTTTCTCGATAACTTTTAATACATCTAAAATTATAATCCAAGCATACCTTAAGAGGACTGTCCTGGATGGCGCAGGCACCGATGAAGGCAACGATCACGGCTACCACATTGACGGTCAACTGGAACTGAAGGAACTTCGCGATCGAATCGTACACGTTCCTCCCCCACATCACAGCCTTCACGATCGACGAGAAATTGTCGTCCGTCAGTATAATATCGGACGCCTCTTTCGCGACATCCGTACCCGCGATACCCTGGAAGATTATCGTTCAGCTAGCTCTGTTTCTTGTTATATAAATACGCTTCAACCTTTAATATCCTAGAACTGGGCATAGACCTCTTTCTCCATGTAGGAGAAGGATCAGAGCTTAATCCACCACGCTGCTCCAATGCGGGTTGGCGGATATATTCCCTACTATGAGTAACGATCGTTATCAGGTGTGCATGATAACAACCGGGACCGACGGCGTAACGTGCTCTCCGAGGCACGGTGGGGAGACCCACAAGGACTGCACAAACACCCAGACCACGGCAAACACCTGTATGGTCAGTACAAATGTTTGTCATGTGCGGGGATCGAACCCGCAACCGCCAGCGCAACAGGTACAATCCATGGCTGTGACCGTTGCGCCAACACGGCGTCATATAAATATTTTAGACGAATTCTTAGTTTGTATACAAAAAATAAAATATAAACGATTCGCTTTGCTAATAAACCGTTCAATTTCAACATGTTCGAGCTTAAGTCGCATACTTTTGTGACAAATGGTCCAGTAGGTTTCGCTGTTCGTACGAGTATATTAAAAATTCATAGATACGTCTTCAGTTTCATGTTGATGAAAGTAATAATGAATAACAATTTTTGCAATTAACAAAATATAAAAAAATATAAAAATGAGTCAAACAATTTTTTTGCAATAGTTAGTTTTCTTGATCAGATATTTCGTTACTTATAATGTATCGACATGAAAGCTCCTTACTATGCGATGCTTAAAATCGATTCCCCATAGTTGATATTTATAAAATGTTTGTATCTATCGAAACACAATATGTATACTTATAATCCTATGGTATCCATTTAGATCTAACATTTAAAATTGAATATTGGAGTACGAGATATCTGATTCCGTTATAAGTACATTACGAGCAATATCGCATTGCACAATTTTTCTCAAGTCACTGTTTAGTGGGTGTAGTGGTGTGTCTCTTTTGTTTGTAAATAAATAGTTCAGACACACATTTCATTTTAATATGACAGCGATCGACTAACTTTATAAATATCTGACTACCAATAAAGTTCTTACTTCAATACTCCCGTGTCTCTTACACATATTTCACTATTGACTTATGTAATAATAGTAATATATACCATGGCAAAGCCGACATCGGCCTTCTTGAGCGCGGGCCCGTCGTTGGTTCCGTCTCCCGTGACTGCAACCACCTCGCGTTTGTCGAAGGCCTTAGACTCGATCATGCCCTTAAAGTAAATAACAGTAAATTATTTATTTGAAAGAAACGTAGTTTTACAGATGATAAATACAGTCATAGAGCATCGCGAAAATTTTACCTTTTATAGGAAAATAGATATAGAAAGAAGATATATAATAATAATAATAATAATAATAATCATTCATTTTAGAAAAAATCCATAATCAAAATTAAATTAAATTAAATTAAATTAGGTGTTAGTAACAAATAAACTTCAAATAAAATAAAACAAAAAGAGGGTTAGTGACAATTACATTATATAAATTAAATTAAACTATATAGAAAACACATATTACGTAAGTACGATTAAAACAGTAACTGCGGATTTTCTCACTGATGACTTTAAATTTCGAATCGGTGGCTTTTCTTTTAACGATAAATTTGTTAAAAAGACGATCCTAAGGCTTTTAACGTCTATTGGAGTAGTTATTTTTGATTTATATTGAATAAAAATAATTCGAAATAAAAATCAGATAGCGATGTAGATAGTCTAATTTTTAACGCTGTCGTGAAGACTATATTCTCTTACATATTAAATTTAATTTGCAGGATACTAAACGTAGCTTCCTTACTGGAGTAGTGTCATGAAATAAGCTTAAACCTTTTCTTTAGAAGAAGAGATGTACAGTGAAATTATTTATTTTTGATTTATATTGAATAATTAACGATATTAAATAATACAATATCATCTGGACAGTACCTTCACCAGCGTGTATTTGTCTGTGGGGGACGAGCGCGCCAGTACACGAAGTTTGGGCCACACGCGGTCCACTAGGTGTTGTTGTACCTGCAAGCAATTACATACCATGTCAGACACGACCCGAATTCTTAAAAAAAGAAAAGAAACACATTCATTTGGGATATGGCACAAATCGCAGAATTTTTTTAAACACGATTAAATAATTTAAAAAAAAACTAATTAAAAAAATGACAAATCATTAATCTATTCTAATATTATAAAGAGGAAAAATTTGTTTGTTTGTTTGTTTCGAACAGGCTCCGAAACTACTGGACCGATTTGAAAAATTCTTTTACCATTAGAAGCCGATGCTCCGATGATTATCCCTGATGAACATAGGCTACTTTTTATCGCGTTATTTATTAACCACATTATTTAAGCCACATATTTTAATTTTTCTATCTTAGTAATTCAGTAGACAGTTGTCCGTCGTCGTCGTCGCGTCTCGCTTGTATAGATATCAAAACGAACTAAAAGTCAGTTGTGTAAATTACGTAGGCGGATACATACCCTGTCAGACACGGTTTGGGACTCTTACACGAAATTAAATAAGACATATTACATTACATAAAGATTAATTTTAGGTAGATATTCCATTTTTTTTTAAATTCCAATATAAATATAATAATAAAGGTCAGATAAGCTTAAAGAAATTCCGGTCTTGACGCTTCTCATTCTTAAAAAACCCAATCGATTAAAACCGTTCGACAAACACGATGACTCAACTACGTTTTACTTACTTGTCAAAAAAGCTATACTTTGCATGAGTTTCGTACTAAATTCTTTATAATTTCGCACTCACCTCGCCATTAGCATCTCGAATCCGCTTGTTAAACTCTTTTCCTTCTAGAATGAGGAAGTCGTCCGTTGGTTTGAGGATACCGCACTTGACGGCAATGGAGCGAGCCGTGTTCACGTTGTCACCGGTCACCATACGGACCGTTATACCCGCCTTCTGGCATTTCCTGATAGCTTCTGGCACCTGGGAGATGGTAATGGCACTTTAGTTATTTCTCTCGTCTTAAATAAGTAAACGCCTCAACGGTCCCACTTTTAGGATTTACTCTTTTGTCGGAGGTCCGGAATCACATACAGTACAAAAGCTACGAAGTTTCCATTTACAATTAACAAACAAACTAAAAACAGTGTAATGTAAGAATAAAAAGTAATCACAAAGTAAATAATTTACGAATAAATCTTTACTGTTAAAAGTGTCTCGTTAGGAAATCAATATTGTTAAAAAGAGAAGATTTATTTGCGCAAACCTACTGGTTACTGTCTACTGATATAAACGTCGACGCGGGCAAAGCCGCGAAAGACATCTAGCTATTAATTATTAAATTAACAATTAGAGTTAGACTAACTAGGGTAGGGCACGGCAGGAAATATCCTGATCAAAATCTAGAGTAGCTCCTGAGGGGGGGGGGGGGTGTCTTTTGCTAGTAGTAGGGTCAACTAAACTACTACTTCCTTTGGTAAGAGTCGGAATCGGCTAATTTCAACTTCGTAGCGCGTTATAGTCCAAGATCCCCACCTTAGTTATTTAAAAGGTCGATGTGCATTATTTATGGCCGGTTACTGTACATTTTAGTTTCCCTTACCTCTGGTCTGACGGGGTCCTCAATACCGACAACGCACAGGCAAGTCAAGTTATTCACGATGTTGTCTTCGTCGTCCCAATTCGGTTCTTGGTCTATGTGCACCTGAGAACGTAAAAATAAATCAACAAACGTGACTTCGCTTCAGCCTGTAATATCCCACTACTGGGCATAGGCCTCTTTCCCCATGCAGGAGAAGGATCAGAGCTTAATCCACCACGCTGCTCCAATGCGGATATTTTACTTACTATGAGTAACGATCGCTATTAGATGTACATAACAACCGGGACCGACAGCTTAACGTGCTCTCCGAGACACGTTAGGGAGACCCACAAGGACTAGCAACCAGACCGGAACTAAATATTTGTATGAACACAAGTATCCACTCCGAGCGGAAATCGAACCCGCGACCGTCGGTGTTTAGGCGCCGTCGACACGGCACACACATAGAAGATCATAGTTTTCTGTCCAGCCAAAATCAACATCCTACTAATATCATAAAATTGGCAAATTTGTGAGTATAGATGGATTGGATCGCTCTTTCAGCGATAAGACCGCTTCGGTACATCTTTCATTTGATGTTACCATTAAATTATTTTTTATTTTTTGTTTCTTGTAATGGTATACAATAAAGAGCATTAATATTCGTGCATGTTTACTTAAAAACTGTAGAAGAAATTGTAATTAGCTCGTAGGCAGTTGGAGATCTAAATAGAATTAGAAACTAAAGTGGGACAAGACGTGATGTACAGCAAGTATTATATAAATATATATATGATACACAGTTAATTGAATATCAATGGGAAGGTAGAAATAAAAAACTAACAATTTTATCAACTCACCTGGTTAATATCGGCCTTCCCTGGTACGAAGTCTCTGTAGGCAACGGAGATGGTCCTCAAGCCGTCACAGGCCATGGGTTCGATAACTTGTTTAACAAGTCGATCCTGCATATCACGTGTGAACTTCTCCAGTCTTCCTTCATGACCATAAACGAATGCGCATCTATGGAAAACAGAGGGGCAGGGGCAATTATTAATAGCTTCAAGTAGTGGTACTTTCTTTGTAACTAACTACCCGTGGACCGTAAATATCTTAAAATAATAAATATTATTATTGTTAGTAACCATTCAAGATTATATGAACTACTTGAATGAAAATTTATTAAAAATTCAAATTAAACCAAAAAACTGCTTAATTTTTCAAAATTCAATCAGATTAGGCCTGTATTAATTTCAAAGTAATATTCTGTAAATTTTAATATACTTTACACAAAAAATACACGTGATTTTTGGATATGGGGAAATTAACAAGTTGCTATAAACATCAAGTGATTAATGCGACCCTTTAGAAAATATAGTTTAACTCTCTTTAGTATAACTAACTGAGGTAGGGCACAGCAGGAATTTCCTGCTCAAAATATGGAGCAGCCCGACTGGGGAAGTACCTCGACCTTACAGAAGATCACAGCTAAATAATACTGTTTTTAAGCAGTATTGTGTTCCTGTCGGTGAGTAAGGTGACCAGAGCTCCTGGGGGGATTGGGTCGGCAACGCGCTTGCGATGCTTCTGGTGTTGCAGGTGTCTATAAGCTACGGTAATCGCTTTCCATCAGGTGAGCCGTACGCTTGTTTGCCGACCTAGTGACATAAAAAAAAAGTATACTCACTTTTTCAAAACGATTTCCGAAGCGCCTTTAGTGTACAATCTATAGCCGCCCTTATAAGGGATGACAGTGGACATACTTTTGCGCACGGAATTGAACGTGTATACCCTCGTGAACGATTCCTCTGGATGCCTTTCTCTCACAGCATCGTAACTCTGTCCTAACGCGACTACGAAACCAAGTAGCGCGCATTCCGTTTTGTTACCAACTTGCATCGGAGGTCCGGTCGGGTCTTGGGATGGCTGAAACAAACATTTAAGTTATGTAAAGTAGTGCATAATACTACTATTAATATGATATTATGTGTAAATTAAATTAGTTAATATCTGTGCCCTTAAAAAATTTCTGTTGTATTAACCCTAACAACATTAAATACAAAAGACTAATCAATAAACATGTTATACTGTAATTATGGTCCGGGAGCCAGGTACAAATTTGGTCAATTATTTCCTCAAAATTGGTCATGAAAATCTGTCACTGGCTCCCGGACCATATATAAATTTCGTGAATAATAGTAAAATTATTTATGTAACAGAATTACACGATAACCTTGACAAATATATCATTAATTAATAAAAATATTGTCCAGTTATAAATTTCCAAGAAATTGTTTCTTGCAGATGACTAACTTAAGCTAAATATTCAAGTAAATAACAATAACTCACCATAATTCTAGAAGTAAAAGCGCTGTTCACAGCCATACCCTCGATCATAGTTTCCCCTACCTCCTGAGGTATGTCTCTGAAGTTAGGAGTGACCTTGCAGAGTCTCTCACAAATGTACGACTGTACAACCGTCATACGATTTGTCGTCAGGGTACCGGTTTTGTCAGAACAAATGGCAGTCGCATTACCCATCGTTTCACAAGCGTCTAAATGCCGCACCAGATTGTTATCTTTCATCATTTTCTGTAAGTAAACATTGGATTAAGAATTTGGTCAACTAAACAGTACAAGTACTAACGTATACTATATAAACATACATTTTTGTTAGGTTAGTTGTGTACAGGGAAAAATAGATTTTTCTTCTTTGCAAAATAATTCCCTTGCGTTCTACTTTTGGCCAAAACAATATTGTTTCTAGAACGTTTTCTTATCCATGTATCTACGCGTTAATTTCGAAAAGTTCTGATATGATTTTTAACAAAGTGAACTAAGGCTCATGTAATAGTTACAGAAAGCAGATACCATTAAGTTCAAAGCCAACAAATCTCATTGATTGACTTTGTATGCCATACGTTTATTTATATACTCGTACTAGCTCACCAACGTTGAAGCATTGTAGCGTACAAAACGTTTTGCCATATAATATGTTATTAACTCTTTTACTCTCCCGCCCATATAACTTAGGGGTATGAAAAATAGATGTTGGCCGATTCTCAGACTCAACCGATAAGCACACAAAATTTCATAAAAATCGGTGTAGCCGTTTCGGAGGAGTATGGTAACTAACATTGTGACGCGAGAATTTTATATATGAGACTAGCTGACCCCGCAAACGTTGTTCCACTGAACTGTGTGTGTCACTTACACTCACTCCAATTATATTTAATTACAAAAGCTTACCTTAACAGAATAAGCCAAGGAGAGAGTGACAGCCAACGGTAAACCTTCAGGTACCGCCACCACAAGTACCGTCACACCAATGATGAGATGTTTCACGAGGTTATTGATGTACGTCGCCTTCCACTCCTTTTGCTCAATCACGAAGGTATGTACGCAGAATTGTATGACTAGTATGATTACTGTTAGCACCGCGATCGTTGAACCGGCGTAACCGATCTGTTTGACAAAGTATTATAATATTATTTTAACATCCTGAAAACTTTCTACTAATGCTTGTTGCTGGGCAAAGGCTTAGTTTAATATAACGAAAGGTTTCAGCTTAAACAGAAACACTGTTGTACTGTAAATTGCCGACATCTTAGAACTTCTTTTGAGATATGCCAATTTTCTGACAGTACATTATACATACATACATACATATTTCTGACAATTTTCGTCTGCCAAAAGAAATAATCAAGTGACAAAACGCTTTGTGAGAATTTATATTAACTGAATAATTTTTCTGACGATAATCGGATTTTGTATGAAAATAGATGTGTGATGCTGTATACATTAGTATCTTTGAAAAAAAACAAAAAAAAAAAACAACTTCTTCATATAAGTTCTGGCAGAAGCCTTAAGCAATATGGATTTCTTGATACGAGTTCGGAAAATTTGTTTTGGATCTTAAAAGTTCTGACAGAACCCTAATTATTGAGAATTGCTTGATTAATTTTTGGTTTCTGACAAATATCTCACCTGAATGGCTAGTTTGGTCAGCTTCGCCTGCAACACCGATTTCTCCTTCTTGTGCGAATGTTCAGGGGCCGGCTTGTCCGCCGGGGGGGCGGCCACGTGGTTGTCGTCTGGTCGCGCGTGGTTGCCGTGACTATTACCCGACGCTGCCAAATCGTCATCACCTAGCGTTGTTCCGCCTTTCGTTAATGAATTTATACGGATATTGCTACCGTTTGGTATTTTGTGTTACTATCGTGTTTTTGAAATTTTGTTCAGATCTCATTGAGTGAATTGAATTTGTTTTGTGTAATTCTTTTTTGTGTCTTTCTAGAACATCGAGATTTTGAAAATAATACGTATATTTAACTAAATTTTGATTATGTTTTTTTTTCCTAATAAGCACTAATTAACAAAGCGAAATCACAGATTAAGCGTGTTTTTAGTTTTTACGGTTTTTAAGGTTATTAATTATTAATTAAAGCCACAACATTTTACGTACATAAAACGTATTATTTAAAGCCAATTGCAAATAATTTATACCAAACAATAACAAGTACACTTTTTGAAAAAAATATTTTGATCATACAATATAAAAAAATAAAACATGCGTAACAACGTTACAACACAGTAAGCTTCGCTTACGTCACCTGATTCTAAAAATTGTTTAGATAAATAATGTTCTAGCAAACAAACTTTATTACCGACACTAAATCTACAGTAATATGCTAACTATTAAAATGAAGTGTGATGTGTGGTATGAAGTGATCACGTCTTAATAAAAAGTAATATGCAGTAAAACGTACAATTTAAGCAAGTATAGGTTTTTATAGCATAAGTTTATTACTTTCTAAATTAATGTATTACAGTAAGTGTACACTAGGGAACAAAATGTAGTGACATATTGAATATATCACAGCATTCAAAAATATTTACACGACTGCCCAATCTTTTTGAATACTAACTCTTATTTTTAATTTTTGTAATTAGGGAACGTTCAAGTATTACGTAACGCAAATTTTGAAGATTTTGACCCCCCCCCTCCCCCCATGTAACGCGCAGTAACGTTTTCCTGTACCCCCCCCCCTCCCCCCATAAACGTTACGTAACACCCAACTGACCATTAATATCCAAATGTCACAACTTTTTTGAACAAACTACCGGAAAGTCGCTAAATTACTTTTGTTATTGTTCTAATCGCGTTTGCGGTAGTAATTAATGAATAAAACATTAGATTTCTAATTCGCAATAGATGTGTATTTTATTTATTCATATATTTATTTAATATATAATCGCACATAATAAACATTTACTAAAGTTTCAAATATATTAAATTGGCTCAAAGTCCTAATAAACTTACACGTAACAATTCAGTGAGGGATTCCCCGTGAGTTGCCAACTTGGGAGAGCAAAATAAAAATGTCGTACAATACAATCGGGGGATTCCTCGTAAACCATAAACGAAAAGGATTGCCAACTTGGGAGATTTTAATACCCTAGTTTTTTTTATTTAAATAAAATACGTGTTACGTAACGCGTTGTTCAAACCCGCCCCTGTAACGCATCGTAACGTTTTACAAGACCCCCCCTCCCCCCAAATTGCGTTACGTAATACTTGAACGCCCCCTTATGTGTACGTGGGTGTATGTGTGTCTGTAGGCGTATGTACGTGTGTGTATGTGGGTGTGCGCCATGATGTTTAAGTTATACCAATATTGAAATGATTTTAGGACAGCCCCATTTCTAATTACACTTTGTAACAATATATTATTGTGCCTGACTGCCAACAAGGAAGAGCTATGAATATCAATTATACGTATGTCTATATACTAAACTTGGCATGTTGTGGCGAAATTGAATTTTAACACAGTACTCGTAATATTAGTGCACGTGACATTTGGGTAAGTAGGCAGTCAGGTTTTTTGGTTTTGATTACTGTGTGCATGTCACTAATTTGCCCCGTAGTGTCCACTAGGACTAAAAAGCGGGGCTTAGCATAGGACGTAACTTACCTGTGAGGCTCTTGCGCTGTTGTTGCTCTTTCCGTTGCTGCTTTTTAGCTTCTACTCGGGCCAATATCACATCCGTCGGATTTTGTTTATCCAACAGTATTACAAGCATACACATTTATGACAACGATATCATTGTTTGTACATCATGCAGTCAACACGACAAATACACGATGCAATTTAAATGTGTATGTTTTTTTTATTTTATTTTATTTCATTTCATTTAATTTTTCATCGGCGATGGAGGGTGTGCGGCGGGCCGGGTTTCGGGGTGGAGAAAAAAAAATTAGGATGTCATTGAATGGGTCACACTATATGTTTGTGGGGCTAAATCTAAGGGCTCATTGCGTTTAAGCATTTGATAGAATCCGATCCGCCAATCAGCATAGGAGTGGTGGGTCGGATTAAGCTCCAATCTTCTCCCTTAGTAGAAGATGTTGGTCCGGCTTAAGACCGCATGTTATGCCTTCAAATGCTTAAGCGTTGCGACTAATGCGTTTATAGATGCTTTTAGGGTTTATTTTTAACTTTATTTTTAAAACTGAAACGAGATTATTTTATATAAGTACATGTTTACAATATATTTTTAGAGTAACATCTAGGGGTACTACTGGGTATAGTAAAATAATGAAACTTAAATCATGCTCCCACATTACATATCCAGGCTATTAGTCAAACACAACACGAACAACGTCCAACATGACCTTGGATAAATTTCATTAAATAAATAAAAACCCGTTCAGAACGGAAATATAAAAATAAAATAATCTCATATCGGGTACAAAACTGATGAAAGTTATACTAACAAGGCTTTAAAAAATATATTTTCTACAATTTAAAATTTTATATGAATCATAATTTGACCATTACTCATTTTTTACCACTATTATATTTCATCAGTTTTGCTTATAGAATTCGAAAGGGTGAGGACAAGAGTGCGGCGGCAATGATAACCATGTCATTCGTGATGCAACTACACTCGCCACGACGATTGACAAATATCTCAAAATAATAATTAATTATTTAATAAAACTTTTCAAAGAAAATTAATTTAACCGTCTATATCATCATCGAATATTGCCCTAGTCAAGCATAACATTACAATGCTCATTTAGAATTAGTTAAACTATTTTTTTTTTGCTTTTATCACCTCTATTGCGTGTACCGTAATATCTACTTTTGGGATACTAGAAGCAAGCCACCTTGAACCTCAAGCGTTTTACGAAGCATTGATATTATCATTAACTAAATGAGCAATGTATTTTTAAACTAAACTATATTTAGCAGTTCATTATTGCAGGCCATTTTTTCTGTTTCAAGAATTGTATTAATCCAAATATTTTAAAAATTCTATTCTTCAAGAGAAATATTTAAACAAAACCACAATTGTGGTAATTATTAATTTCTTTAGAACATTTTAAGCCATGAACCAAGAACATTGAAAGTATTGGTAATATTTGTCCAGTGAAAACAAACTCCTGACTTAAAATATTTGTAGAAAAAATGCCTTCAAATTTTTCTAAATCTAGAACATTCTAGCACCGGTAAGATTCCTGACCTTTTTTCATCTGCTTGATCTCTTTTTCCTGCTTGTCGACCGCCGCACCCAAGAGTGTGAAGATAATACCCGCCTGTGAGTTGACACCAACCGCCGTAACCAGCATTTTGCCGGAGCCTGGAATTATTTGTTGGACATATTCCTAAAATACTGAAAAACTGGACTAACTTCGCTCCACAATTTCGATTGCAGCTATGAGATTTTGTATATTAAATTAAAAGGGTTGTTTCAGAAAATAAAATGATTAGGGAGGAAAGGTAAATATTTAAAGGAATTTTCTACAACAAAGTCATATTTATCTCTATACATACCTTCCATGACGTGAGTACCGGATAGCACCATGGGATCAAATGATTCTCCCTTTTTAACATGGTCCGATTCACCCGTCAGTGACGACTCGTCGATCTATAAAAGAATTTAAATTTTATACACAAAAATAGCAAAATGGTTGCATGGAAACATAGCTGTATTAACGATAAGGCCACCTCATGCCACTGATATATATAATTTTTTCAAATTACACCTGTTGTTACTATTATGTGTGTATGGTCTAAGGTGTGCAAAATTGTAAAATTAATATAAAAATACAATTACAATCCAAATTTTTTTCATTTTTGTTCTGTGTATATACACAGAACTTTCAATTAAATGAGAGAGAGAGAGAGAGAGAGAGAGAGAGAGAGAGAGAGAGAGAGAGAGAGAGAGAGATAGCATTATACTTATTCTACATCTGCCTTTAGATACTAATGAAATAAGCATTGTAAAAACTAACTATACCTGTGCTTCCAAACATTATTTATGAAAAAAAAAAAAACCACAGACTTCGACCCTAGCTTAGGTATGACTTCTACATAATTACATAACTATTTAAGTAAAATAGTCGATTTTTCAATTAGAATCAGTACCATAAACTAGATTTTGATATATGGCGTGCTAATCATAAAACTGGATGCAAATTACTCATAATTATAGCATTTGTCATACATTACTTATACAGTTATACTCTATGAATTATAATTATTGATTATAAAAATTATGTTACTAGATCACTAGTGAGATAGCGTGTGCAAATAAAGTGATATAAAAATCCTGTCAACGTTAGTAATTAAATAAAGATGCTTAAGATAAAAATACCGCATTCACTGGTGTTCTTATCAAATAACCGTATTGTTATCAGTATGCAGGTACGTTATCACAGATCTGGACTTGAATTGACGCACAGGTGAGATAGACAAATAATCAGGATCAACATATTTACAATTCTACTTTAGATGGATGATAAAGAAATGAAGGTGAATTATTATTTTTTAATTTTGTTCTAAATTGGTATTCCGCGTTTATATTACATTTATTAAAATTAAATTTATTTATTTTAGACAAAAAATGTTACAATAAAGTTCCCCTTTCTATACTCCGGTTAAATTATAGGTGAATATATTTTGTCAAAGGCCTTCATTTAGCTTCAAATAACACTTCCACATTTAGGGCCACCTAAACTAATAAACAAGGACTTTTGGATTGCAATTAGAAATACCTGATAAAAGTAAATTTTTATGGTGGATAAAAAAAATGTATCATAATTTTATTTGTGTATTTGATACCGTTATACGCCAGACAACTTTATTACCTATAGGTGAAACTGTCCCTTAACCTATTTGTAGTGTATTTTCCTAAACTATAACGAAATAAACGGCAACGATAATTAACATCATAAATTTCAACTGAACCATCAGTCCAATTTCAGACACTTCTAAACAAACATCATATAGATAGAAAGTGAACTGCGCCAGCATATCAAGTGTTCAATATGGCCGTGGTGACGTCATAGCAGCGTTTAGGGAGTCATTTCGCAAGGTTAGTCCAACTATTGAAGTCTATACAAACACTCGATCCTACGTCGATAACCCAATAACCCGTCTTATCTGTTAATACGTTGATACTGTTTCGTTATCTAAGGGACGTTACCAATGCGAAAAGATAAGGTATTTTAGGGAATTGAATTTTGGCGTGATATTTTTTTTAATCGTTGACATTCTAAAATATTTATTATAGTTATGTTAATTTTGGTTTTTGTTTAAATTTGTACAGCATTCTTAGTGATTGATTTTACAACACTTAACATAATAGTTTCAAAGATTCAAGATTTTTAGATAAGAACACTCACGAGATATGCTATCACGATACACAGCGTCTATTCAAGTATGTTGCAGTTTAAGACAAAGCAATTTTAAAATTTCCAACATTCAGCAAATATTTTGTCTTGGAGTTCTTGAGAAGGCGGGATGGAGGAGAAAGGCCAGACAATTTTGCTACCATGAATATTTTCAGTATTCTTTTAGAAATTAAAAAGATTAATATTTTATCATCTTTATTCTTTCTTTCTTTATTCTTATAACAGAAATTATCCTTCCTTGTTTAAGGTATGATAAATAAGATATGACTGGCTGTTACAGTTAGTATAATCCTAATGGATAACTAGCATTAATTGCTGAACCTACCATCATCGTCAACATAACTTGGAATCGTGAGTAATGTAGCCAACTCCTGGAGATGTCTCCGGGAGCTTTGGCTACCTTACTTCCAACAGTTACACATCACTTGCAAGCACTTTTAGTTGGCTGATCTTCTGCAAGACTTAGGCACTTCCTCGGTCGAGTTGCTTCAGATTTTGAACTAGATATTTCCTGCTATCCTCAATTAAAAGTTCTAACTATTCCTCAAATTTTCGAGTAATTATTAGTGTCGGTAGCTCACCTTGAGATCGTTGCTCTGGAGCAGTACACCGTCAGCGGGCAGAAGGTCACCGTACTTGATTTGGCAGATGTCGCCGACGACTATTTCGCTTATCGGTACCTGCTTTACTTCGGAACTTCTGATCACTGCAAACTTGTGTTCACCTTCTATCCGAGACTGGAGTCCTCTGGAAATTTTTATGGCATATTTGTGATATTTGAAATGTAAATTTGTATTTGACGTTTTGCAGTAGAGACTACCATGCTAGGTATATTTTTTTATTTAAGTTGAAAAGTGATATAACCATAAAAAGTAATTGCTACTGTTAATTGACGGATAAGTAGTTTTAATTGTTATTAGTCATAGTTGATAGTAAAATGACGTGAGTAGAAGATATTTACAATCTACAAGATATATAAATGAGTTAATTGCAAATATTTTCTACGACATTCAACTAAATTTTTCACGTACTTATAATATTATACAAAATTCAATTTTTACAAACCTAAATTGCCTCTCTTTCGTATAATCGTTGAACGCTGTGACTATGACGACAACTATGACAGATATTAAGATCGCCAGACCTTCGATCCATTGGTAGTGACCTTCTTCTTCATCCAGATGTGCTGAAACATTAATACAGTTATTTGTGAAAAATCTCATTATTATTGATGGATTCTTTGCATTTTTAGCGTGATTTGTTTATATTACGAATTAATTGTATTCTATTTACAAAGCGATGTGCGCCATATTTAGACTGCGACATTTTATATTGAAATTATGTTATATATTTTCTTTAGTAAAGTATAAAACAGTATATTTTTAGGAACTTCAATTCCATTATCTAAAAATTTTGCACAAAAAAAAAAGAAAAAAAGAATCGAGAAGAAAATTAATTAAATTACGTTTCTATTTCCACTTTTTAACTAAAACCTTTTAGACGGCGAACGGGTTGTTTAGCAAAATATTAGCAAAGCTTTTAAACGACACAATATGTTTGTACTTCATTAAAAAGCAGATGAATACCGATGATTACGTACAATTGTGGTTTTTCATATTATTATCTTAATTTTAACACATGGTTTAAAGCTATTTAATTTATTTTAGCGTATTAATCCAGACCAATGAATCAAAATATCGGATGGCAATCTGTTCAGCCAAACGATAAACTGATTACAGTGGCACTTGTTATTTTATCATAGCCCATTTTTAATGTTCCTAAAAATATTAAAAATTTAATTAAAATTTAGAAAACAAACAAATAGAATATAAAATTTCAAGAATTACGTCATTGTTATGACGTTTAAATATACATAGGTTCAAATTTCACATTCATGCCAATAAAGAAAGAAGTAAGTATACGGGGAAGGATTGCGTGTACATTAAAAATGAAATGTATTTTGTGACCAACAGCATTTTTAGTTATTAACCTAAAAATTTTATACATTATCATGTTTATTTAAATATTAACAATTGCCGTAAGTCACTTTGACTTGATAACAAGCCTTGAGACTTAATAAGATATAACAAGTTTATATAAAACATGTCTAGAAACTTCGAGTACGCATGTGTCGAGCTTAAAAACAGTGATTGTCACGTACGAAATAAAACAGGATCACAACCACGACTGCATCTTAATGCTAGCACAAGCGGACAGGATGGTAAAGGAACGGACAGAGCCGGGGTGCATTATCTACTTGTGATCTACTTTTGGAAGCAACTAAAACAACATGCCCTATGAACACCATGGTATCTCGAATCGACGCTCGTGTTCAACGATTACAAACGTCGCTTTAAAGTATTATATCAAGATCTTAAACAATATTTTAATTCGAGATGATAGACCATGGTTTGAAATTCAAGAGACAAAGACCGATAGACATAACGTAGAGGCTACACGAACAGACACATGTTGCAGTCGAAGTCGATTTTTTTTTACCGGCCTTTAATGCGCACACACTAGGAAACGAGCAAGGTGCAGGATTTACAAATACCATTATTTACATATACTTGATCTTACCAGGGTCATCTAATGATTCCAATTGTTATTGAAAAGAGAAAATACACTTATTAATTACAATTATTTACATTTTTTCCTCTGCGTTATCTTCGCGCCACGAGCGTTTAAAAATTTTAACAGCGTACTATCTATCTTTCTTATCAACATTTCAAATACCAACATTGAGATGTTTTAAAACTATTTTTAGTTTATTACATTTCGGTAACAAGTTAATTTATTAAAAATTTCAAACAAATACAAATTATTATCCTTTGATATTCAAATCGATCTGTTCAAACTAAGGGCAGAAATAGTAACCGGGTAAAGTTTGATGAGTTTTCAAACAACGCATTGTTTTAACGTCAAATAATCAAATCTCGTTGTTAGTTAAGAAAGTTGCTCTGGTTTTGATCAGTCTGCCAACTAACTGGACTGGTTTTTGTTCTCAGGAGACTGACTGCGAAGTTCCTTGGCTGGCATTAACGAGTATAGCTCGTTAATATCTATCTAACAAAATATCATGTCCCCTCATGGGATAGTACATCACTGAAACGGTCATTTAAGTTTATTTTTAAAATATGTAGGATCATCAGATTTTTTTTGAATAATGTGATATATTCCTTTGTATTGCTAAATAAATGACCCAAATAATTTTCTCTTCGTATAAACGTAATTGGAAACGAGGAATTGGACGTCTGCCCTTGGTAATATTAATAGAATGCAAATAGATTCTTTTGCAAACATTTCTTACATATCTTTCTAGGTAATGTAGTAAGGACAAACGAAAATAACCGGTAAAGTTGTCTTCTGAAGTTATTTTGATTATTTTTTAACGATATGAATGACATTGAAGATAAACTTACCAAGATCACTCTCGTCTTCGGACGGTTTGTAAAAACTCAACCCTAGTGACACCACGGCAGCTACTTCCAATATGATGAGCGTAACGTCCTGCAACGCCTCCCAGACCAGGGTGAGGAAGGTTTTGGGAGGTTTCGGCGGTATCAGGTTCGACCCGAACACCTCGCGCCTGTGTTGCAGGTCCGCTTTCGAACCGCTAAGACCTGGTGACAAAGATAATCATAATTGAATATTATGCAATCGGTAAATTCGACATTTTGTAATGTTGTTTAAAATTTCGGTTGTTATGTTGTTTTGAAGTTTCTAAGACTAAAAAACAATATGATCAACAATATATTTATACATATAACGAAACGAACTGACTTGATAGATCCTGTCCTGTCTTGGGTTTTTTGAATCTTTTCAATTTTCTGTGCAATTATCCTAACCGATTATTCCGTAAGAACTTTATAAGTAAGTTTTAGAAGACCTTAAATATTCTCATTATTTGAGCTCAGCAATATATCTATCGTTTTATATATCTTTATATAAAGATGGATTAGACGGAGTAGACGTATGTATAACATTCGACGAGGTAAGTCATATATATTCTGTAATCCTGTTCAATGGCTCTTCGTTTTACGATTATCGATCTATTCTCGTACATCCGTAATGTACTATTTGTGAAATTGTATATTTTTTATATTATTTTAAAATTTGGAATAATAAAATCATAGAATCGGTTAGTTTATTTATCATAATTATATTTATTTGTCTCTATTATATATTAAATAATAATAAGGCGGTACAAAATTCGACAGGTCAGCTAGTATTATATATAATTATCAGGAAACACATATATTCATTAGATTAAACATTGGACATGGATTGAGCAGAAAGATGATTATACGAATATAAAATCCGTATACTGCCAAGTTGTTACGTACCTAATTGTTTCCTTGTTTATTACTATAATATATCATACTATGTGGCTAGTTATCATTTTTAAACAATAACAATGAACCAGACGTAATAAAATTTAATAATGTTATTAACATCCTTATAACTTAATTGGATAAAAAGTGTTGTATATGCATAATTTAAATGTGTCGAAAAACCATACTTAGTACTATATTTTCATTACTCGTTTTTTACATAAAAATACGTGTTAGTTTAACAAACAATTAAAAATAAAAATCTTGGATATGCATACATTATTCAAAGTAATTATTTCTCATCGGAAATAGACTGAAAAATTCACAATTACAATCGCAAAGGAATATACGTTTAAATGTGAAAACAATATTTTGGCTTACGACCAGAATAGTCACAATGCGGAATATTAATAAGTTTTCGAGATCAAAAACGAATGCCGTTCCAAAATTATACCCGGCTTTATTAAAAGAGCTTTGTTTTGAGAGATGCCACCTTGTTACATCCGTATTAATATTACAACGCTAAAGTAATTATGTTTACGATTTTTATCTCTACAAAAACATTATAGGTAGCTAGATATTCTTTGCGGTATGAAGTTCAGAAGTAATGTTACAAGCGAGAGTAGAATTTTTCAGTGTAATATTTAAAAACGTAAATATTAAATTTTTGATCGAAAAAAAAAAAATATTAATAGCTTTAAAACGACACGGACGATTTGCGTTAAATTGTATAATATTTCATTTTAAGAGTTTTCATAATTACTAAAACAGTCCGAAAGAGTTTGAAATAGTTTTTAGTAACTAATAATGAAAACTTTGTTCACTGTTATTTGAATCGAAACGAATGAAAAAAAAATCCGTCCCTATAGGTATGTATATACGTTGTAAAAAAGTTTTAAGTAGCCCTGTTTTTACATGATCTTGAGACCTAGTAATTTTCAATAACTTGTTTACCAAGGAATAAAATATATCACACTCTATATTCCAGAAGCGAAAAATAACACACAAGCGTCAATTAATATGAACATAATCAAGTTTAAACATTAAATGCAACCGAAGGGCGCGTCTAGTTAGCATTATTACTAATTAAAATTGGTCTCTAAAATAGGCCGATGTCGTGTCGTCAATAACGAATTCGTTAAAACCGCGCTCGCAAATTATATTGTTAGTTGTCACCTTCCGTTGACGTCACGAACGTAATTGTTCATATCCCCATATCCCGTAAACTCGATTCATTATTTTAACACGTTCCCTAGCTATGTAAATTACTCAATATTAAAACGAGGTCCCTTTATAGAAATTCTGTGACACGTTAATTTGTGACACGCGTTTAATATGAAATGCGGACGCCTTTCAAAAACATTTCGTTGTGCCCTTCTAATATTGTAAATGTGATAGGGTTGTGACGTCATATGGATGTTTGTCACTCTTTCGTGTTGACAACAAACGAACGACAAAATGACGATTGCTTAAATTGTTATACACATAGTTTGAAATCCAGAGTAATGTATTATTTTGTGTTTTATATGATATCGAGATTAAGAAGGAAGGGGAATTAAATTTAAAAACATTTTTTTCTCACGTTTATTTTTATTTTTGTAGGTACATCAAGTTATTAATCTTACATTAAATTAGAACGAACATAATATTTATTTATGAAAGTAAACACCCATATCAAGAGATAATTTCTACTCTAGATTACGTAATCACTAACGAGTGCTATTCTGATTTACGATAAAACGTTAAAAATGAGGACATTACCAAAACTTACCTCGAAAAAGTAATTTTTATCGTTTTAATCGAAGGTTGATCGTAATACCTTCCTGTCGTGAACGTTATGTATTTAATAACATGCTAGTAAATGTTGGACTTTCTTATTAATACCTACTACACTTACCACACCACATTAAAAAAAAAGTATAATGACTTGCAAGGGTAATCGATGATTTTTATATGGATATGAATAAAAAGTTTATATATTAACGTTATCTAATTGATTGACAACCCCTGACTTCGTAAGGTAAAATTAAGTATTTTTTTTTTGTATTAATAATATGAAAGGAGTTTTTTGTTAAAAGGCATCGACCCAAATAACTTCTTACACGACTTTTTATACTACTTAGACTTAAAGGTTTTGAGAAATATTTAGATACATATGTTATGCCAATAAGTAGAGTAGCATAGCATATTAAGCTAAAATCCTCACTTTGATTAAGATCTTTGACGAGAAGAGAGATAAAATATGCCTTTGTCTACCAGAGATGTTTAACTTAGAGTAGGTTAGGGTAAAATAATTTATTGACTTATTTTTTATTAAGAGCGATTTCACAAAGTAAATTGAATTTGCGAAGAAAACAAGATTTAATTACGGGTTTTTATAATTAAAAATTTCTGTTCTGCCGCGAGTTCACGGCCTACTTATTAACCTTGAATTAAAAAAAAACCCGTCTCAGTCTTATAACTTAGACTACTTAGAGGCTCACATTTACTTTCGTATAATGTTATGCTTTAGCGTGCGGCTTCGTTACAATTTATGTCTTGTTTTAAGGTAAGCCTACATCTATACTAGCATTATAAATGTAAATTTTATATTTTTGTGGTAATCCCAAGATGTTTCTTTTTGATTTAGTTATACGCATTTATTTGTGATGCATATTTTTAATAATTATTGTGTTTAGAAAGTCTTAAGAGAAAAAAAAACTGTGTTATATAAGATCAACTGAGATTTATGGAAGTTGAGCTTTATATACTTTTATCTTATTTCAATAAATTCGTATATATGTCTGATACGTAATGGATATCTAATTAAAATTTAAAAATAATTCTTGCACTAACTGAAGGACAACATTTTATTACAAGTTTAATTTTTAATAGAATATCAATGAAGACTTATACATTTTTTTTTTAGATAATATACCATAAAAATCTACTTGACGGTAAAATTTGTATAAATTTTGTATATTCTAAGTACTTTAGAAGACTTATTTTACACAAAATTAATTGCCAAGACAGTAGAAATCAAGAGACGGATGAAAATTAAAGTTAAATTAGAAGTGAAAACTTTTGACGTGTCCAAAAATATCATGATTATCGCTTTAGGCACATGTGACGTCACCCGCTATACGAGTGCGGAGGTTTTATGAGCGAAATCCTGAAACGAATTAAGGAAAACGCGTACATATCTCATGAACACATTAACCCAAAACAATTAACCGTTAACATGTGGAGATAAAACGTACGTAAACATGGTTTTAATCACGTTGTGTTTTATAATTAACAAAGCCGGTTAATTATAACCTGCTCGTCCTTTGAGTTTGCGATTTTTATAGAAAAAAAAAAACATCGAAAAAATTTATGGATACACGCACGGGCGGATCTTTTTCTTCATAATATTTTTCTTAGCTTTTAATCAGAAGAATTATAGACTACAAAAAATCACGCTATAACTCAGTCAGAGGCGGTAACCATAACGTAAATGCAGATTTTATATATATTTAAGATTACTAGCAATATAAACATTGAGTATATTACGTAATAGCATAAATATTGATTCAATAAGGGCAGAGGTAAAACAAAGGCAGTGCGACATATAAAGGTTGTAAAACGGAAATAGGGCAGGAGCCGATGTTTCCATGAAATGCTCAAAGTTATGACGCAAGATAACTTGCGCAATGTTACAGTCGGGCGTTGAACCGAAGTACTTCGGTTACTAAGTTTATTGTTACTTTCGTGTGGATTGATCGATATTATATTTGAATGTTATTTATTTGTACACTGCTGTGTGGTTACGGCAGTAACGAATATAGCCACTCCCTCTTTTCCCGTGGGTGTCGTAAGAGTCGACTAAAGGATAACTCAGTTCCACTACCACTCTGGAACTTAAAAATCCGACCGATGGCGGGATAACCATCTAATTACGGGCTTTGAAATACATAGGCCGAAGACGAGCAGCAGCTTCTGCGGTACGACCTAGCCAGCCCTGCGGTCACCAACCCGCCTGCCCAGCGTGGTGACTACGGGCAACACAGACGAGTTCACGCTATTTTTGGCGCGAACTTGTGGAGGCCTATATCCAGCAGTGGACTGTGATAGGCTGAAGTGATCATTTGTACAAATTTTTACAAGCTTTGCCGTTAAGAAGTTCTGAAGAAAGGAAGGCTTTCTTTACTTCTAAACTAATATTATAAATAGGCAATTGATTTGTTGATTGATTAATGACAATAAAGTAAAACAATTTCCTAATGACAATAAAGTAAAATAAAGCAAAAATAATTCGTAATAAATTACACTATAGCATTAACTTGGTATGTAGATATTTAGAGAATTATCATCACATAATTATAGTATTTTAATTATCATGATTAACATGGTATACGAGTAATGTATTATCTTGGTAAAACCACGGGACGCACATAGTATGAAAGAAATCTTATTAATTAAACGCTAAATACCTGAAACACTCTCGTAGATTCAACTCTGACCTTATCAGCTACGAACATCACTCTTCATTAGCGAGCTCTACGCTTGCTACGTACTAAAGATAACTTTTGACATCTTATTCTACAAAAATATACGCTCTTATTCGATTAAAATGCCATTAATTAGAGAAAATTTGATTCAAAGTTCTAATTAGTATAGCTTTAATTTCTAATAGCAAAACTTTCAAAAAATAAGCATCATCAGATTTCTTGTTCTTAAAAAATCGTAACGCACAAATAAATGGGTCAAACACAATTTTATTACCGTCCATCATTTAAAATTCGGACGGAAGGAGTTACTTCAGTAAAACTTCTTTAGCTCCATCTAACTTATATCTCCGTTCCGTTCCCCTCACCCGATCACACTTTTCGTAACGCTCTCGTCACGCATTCACCAGCTTACTCCCCAAGTCAAGCGTGCGTAAAGAAGCTTTATTTAAAAAAAATACAATAAACAAAAAAATATTTAAAAAAAATCCGCTTCTATATAACATTTAAAGTCAATAACTTTCCTAGAAATCAGGTGAATCAAACAAACTATTACAAGATAAAATTAGCGTCTCCGTAATTCTCGAACAGTCGGGTCTAAGAAAAATAGCTAACATCACGTAACGAAGTAAATAAAAACGTACAAAGAGATCGGTATAAGAATATCCTTAAGACAGTGAGTCGAACAGCAAATGAACAATATCCGTTTGACAGGCTAAACATAATTAAAGTCAGAGAAAAGGAAAACGATCGCAGAGTTTACGAGATGAAATAAATATCTAAAAAAAGATACGTTCACATGCGCACGTCGCTTTAATTACCTCTCCTGTCCTATATCCTATATATATTATACTATCTCCTATATATATATATATATATATTCTTAATTATTGTTTTGACGCGTTACCAATAAAAGGAGTACTATGTTTGAAGGTTTACATTGGTATGTATATGGGTAAATTCATACCACTGTAACTTTAAAACCCCTAAACCAATTTACGTATGGTATCGCTGGAATTCTCACTCCACTCGGATTGAAGCTTAACTAAATTGTTCTAAGGCACAAAAACCACAAAACTATTTTTAAGATCTGATTAGTTTATTATCTATTATATTAAATAAATTCATTTTAAAATAAAAATTAAAGAGGAACATAATTATATATTGTATCACCATCCATCCATCAGCCTTTAACAGACCACTGCTGCGTCACTCCGTCCAGTCCTGCACCCTCTGAATCTAGCAGTTTTCCGCTGTCCTCTTTAAAGTTATGTATACTTACATATATACACATATATTACATTAACTGTTTCTTTTCTGTAATTTATTACTTAGGCTTTAAAATATATTCAGTTCCACTACCTTATTTACACACGTTATATTTATAGTCTCTGTTTCTTATATGTTGGTAATATAGTAAACATCGTTCGCAATAAAACTGATTTTATTATTATTATTAATACTTAAAGTTGTAGATATAAATAGGGAAAGCGCTGATGTAAGCGAACCTCAATACAATTTTCTATCTATAACTTTATTCCCAGTGGCAATATGAAATGCTGAAAGCAATTAACGGCGGCAGCGAATTCATTGTTTTGCAATTTTTATTACCGAATCGTCCGGAAATCGTATATTCGCGCAATGGATTCTTTAATTATGGAGCAATACTTTGATATAAAATTTACTTAAGATTTCTAAGGAATATAAATAATTTACAATCCCTCCTTATGTTTAGAAAAAAATATATATATCGTGTATAATGGGATTTACACAGTGGGAAGTTATGATAGCCAGTTGATCGACATTATTGGTTACTCCTTCTGTGAGTGATAATAAATACAAGTAGCCTATTGATCGAACTATAAAATATGTCTTGGTTTGAGAGTTTGCTTAAAAGCAATGCGATTCTGTTGTTTTTCAGTCTCGGCGAATAAATCAATATCCGTGAAATAATAGCACAATAAAATTACTTAATCATTGTAATTATTTAAATTGAATTTAACTGAGGTAGGGCACAGCAGGAATTTCCTTCTCAAAATATGGAGCAGCCCGACTGGAGTAGTACCTCGACCTTACAGAAGATCACAGCAAAATAATACTGTTTTCAAGCAGTATTGTGTTCCTGTTGGTGAGTAAGGTGACCAGAGCTCCTGTGGGGATTGGGGATTGAGTCGGCAACGCGCTTGCGATGCTTCTGGTGTTACAGGTGTCTATAAGCTACGGTAATCTCTTACCATCAGGTGAGCCGTACGCTTGTTTGCCGACATAGTGACGTAAAAAAAAAGAATTATTGTATCGAATTTCACGCGAACCGCGGCCAGTGACAATATTCTATATGTGTAATTTCTCAAGTCTGAAAAATGATAGGGATTAGGTTTTAACTCTGTGATACAAGACGCACATTACGCGAAAGTAAAATTGTTTTATTTAGCTTCTATATTGAAATCAATATAACATATTTGTATTAAACTGGGGCTAGAGCCGTATATTAGTTACGCTAAAAATTAAAATACACATTATAGGTATAACTCAAAAACTACTCGTTAGCATATTTAAGTGCGCAGCATAATAAAATAATCAAATTGTGTATGAGACATGTAAAAAATATAATTAATTAGAAATAGGTAGACGTCCATTGTTATAGTGCCTCTTAGTTTTAAGAACTAAAGGAGGGAAGTGATGAAAATACGTACAACAAATAGAAAAAAAAAATCGATGTAGAAATAAGGAAATAAAAAAACGAATATCGTTAATAAAAACGACATTGGTATTTCGAGTGGTAAATTTGTTCATTCGCAGGTAAATCTCGCGGGAGTGCGGCGTGGATTATACAATTTCCAGTCGCTGCAGTTAATACGGTTAAAACTTTGACCCGCTTATCGGACCGGCTCGCGGTCCGGATAACGCTGATTATGTATAGATAGTGTAAGAGAGATTACGTTTAATGAAAAAGTAAAACTTATTTATGATATTAAAGATTGGCGAATTTTCGGGAAAGTCTGTAATATTATTAAATTACTTTTTTTTCTCGCTTACAAACAAACACTAAATTTAATCATTAAACTATAATTAATTTACGAAGCTACACTTAAACATAGTAGGTTAAACATGGTATTTCATTTTACGGTAATGACGGGATAAAAAATATAGAAACAAAACATTTTACATAAGCTACTGTTAAAAATAAATAAATTACACGACATTTCATTTAAACCAAAATCAGTTAAAGGTTTCCTGTTCCTTCATTCGTGCAAGTGCGGGCAAAACCAAGAACAGTAGCACTCTATTTAATATTTTTTAAGAAGAGGATGTACATATTCGGAACGAAATGGCCTGTAACTTGATAAATGGAAAACCTTAATACTGTATCGAAATGATAATTGAATATACACCCTATTCCAGAGACGATATGCTTTAAATTTAATTGATTTTCCAAGAATACGGAAGCATAGGCGCGGGCACCGAATATATCTTTTACGAGAAATATGGACGTAGAATGAAATACGCTTTTGGAGAAGAAATGTAATTCATAACAGGATGCAATTGAGACTCGGATTCCTGACATGTTCTATAACAAATCGATTTAAGATTAACGCACATTTCTTTATTAAATGTTTTGTATTGTGAACATTTTGAGAAGTAAATATAAACATTTCTGAAGAATACTCTAAAACTCGGTTTTCTATATTCACTAAGCCAGTAGCTTACTTACTAGACGGTTAAAATACGAAAATGTCGTGTTTTCATAATGACGAAAAAGCACGAGTTCTATTTAGTTATTCAAACTATTTTATGGAACTTCCAACTAGTTAGTACTTAGGAGGACTCCAAAAATCATTCGTAAAAAGATATTCTTTATTTTTTTAGCACGCTTAAATACTTATACAGATAAAGTTTATTTCAGACGATGATTCTCTAATAATTTACTTCGTCAGAATACTAATTGGAGAACTAAAACGCGCGACGAATGTATCAAGCGATAGATGAATTCGTTTCAAGGTAGTAATTTAAATCTACCAAAAATGACGTAAGTTACATGACTTATTACAAATTTTTGTTAGACTATAAACTCGAATCAGATCATATCTTGGACGTTCTGTAATATTTATTTGCTGAGCAAAATGCTTTCCTATAACAAGAATGACTATAGAACAATGTTGGGCAAACGAATAACAGGGACATCCTTGATTTTATTGAAGTCCATGTGCAATAATAATATTTCGTTTCACATACAAAATATATTAAGCTTTAAAGTAATTAAGGGCAACATATCAATTATTATCAATCAATTAGAATTAAGCAATTTGATAATCCAGTAATAGTGCTAAAGATAAAGCTATCAGATACGAAATGTCATAGGTATAAAATCGAACTGCTGCGAGGTATGATATCTGCATCGCCCGAGAGCTAAATCCCCTCTATTATGTCCCATAACCTGATACAAATCCTGCGGTAACCGGGTACATGAGACAGACGGGTTAGTAAAATAAATTGCTTTTCGAGAACGCCACGTTCCTTTGATGAAACTAGCGGTCAGAATCAACGGATTGAATTGTTTTAGAATATTCAATGTAAAAGAGTTTGGTGTAACATACAAGAGTCATGCGTTTAAATAGAAGATAAAAAAGTTAGCTATAATGTAAGACATATTTTCATAAAAAATGAAATTCGAATCGTGTTCGATATGAAAACATTCAGTACAAAAAAAAAAAAAAAAACTAGCAGACGATCTAAAATTAAAATCAAATGAATGTCGACTGACGTCACAGACAGTTTATCTTATACATATTTTATAATTATTTCTGATGTCAACATGAAAAGTATATATGTACGTCTGGAACCAATATAACGTCACATTGACGTTTGCAAAACGTCGGACCGCAGAGACGTCACGGGACAAGATGAAAATCGAATTCGAATTGCACGGTAATAACTCTTGAAAGGGCTCTGATGTCATATGGGATAGGATATATTTAAGTGGAACGTGTGTGTCTTATTTATGGCACGCATACACAGTGTTTCGCAGACAAAAAGAAATCCTAGCGTATTGAAATCTTATTCAGAATAAATAGCTTCATTTGTATATTCCAATACTAGTACAGTTTTATTTTTTAAACCTGCTTCTCATCACATGACCAAATTTCAAAGATCTCTATTTAAAAGTACAACTGGGATATTTGGCACGAAATCCGTAGTGAATGATAAATAGCCACAATCATTTTACCGATACGTATACATCATAGGTACGTGCGGTAAGAGGAGCGTGTTGTACAAAACATTAATCGAGGCGGACTAGGATAAGCTTGCCAACTTTATATCAACCAGGGCGTTTGATCCGCCCCGCTTCCTCCTGCCTTTAATCAAAACATTTATATAGCTGTACTTCGTCTAACAGTCAGGGGTCTCGTTAGCTGGCTTCGTTGCACTGGCAACGACGCCTGCCAAAGGGCTCTATAAGCAGCGAACATGTGAGAGCATGGTATACCTCGTACATGTATATGACGAAGGAGTCGAGGTTTGGCAACGCGCAGAGACCTGACTCTTGGGCTTAGCGTTGAAACGTAGATATTAATCGTGTACAAAATAAACTATACCACAAGGAATTATGTCACGAACTAAGACGTACGATTGACGAATATAGTTGATATAGAAATAGAATAGTTTTGACAAAGTGAGATGACACTCCAAGAATAAACAAATCGTATTACACGCTCACGTGAGTAGCATCAATAGATCACTATTATAACAAACTTGCCAAAATTTGTTTCTTGTTGTTATCACCATATATTACTACAAACTAGCACCGGCATATTTAATTTTACTCCTAGTAACTAAAAATGGGTTTTCCAAACCAAAATATTCCGATAAGCGCTTACTAAAATATTTTAAGGACATGTCGACACCAGCAATTTATACTAAGCTAACTTTTAAAAATGAACTTTACAATAGACTTATAAAAGGGAAAAACGTGATACCTTCTATATTAATTAAGAAACTTATTTGAAATTTGGTATCTTTAATAGTTAATTTATTCATTGCAATTTCACAATTTTTTTTTATTACATATAAAAACACATTTTATCAAGTTCGCATTAAAAAACAAACTTATCGAAAAATCGAATTGGCGTAGTATAAATTGTTGGTGTCGATGTGTGACTACCAATAAACCCGTATACCCGTCATTTCAAGAAAAACGTTTAAAACAATTTTAGTTTGCAAAAGAAATTACACTTCCAATTGAAATTGAAGGTCAGGACTGAACTGATTTCAGTTAACAAGTTTCTGAAGATAACGAGATTATTATCGCGAAAATGAATGAAACGACATCAAGGTGATCTAATAAAATCAAAATTTATCGGCTTGCTGATTAAAAATATCGAATCTCGAATATTTTTAAATTCAATTTAAGCGATCAATGAATCCTAATAAGACATTGTTAAGGCATATTTATAAATTACACTTATAAAACTGCTTTATAATTAAGAAGATTAAAGTAGTAAAAAAAAGCATCTGACAATTTTTCCAATAAATCCAATATTAATTAATAAAGCCTTTTTGCTCATTTTCATCACACGGTTAAACTAAATAGTTGTATTTGGGGATGCCTAATACGAAACGATATATCGATATAAAACGATATTATAGCCATACGATTCGCTACGACATATGGTATTCCGAATAAATATATCGATATTAATTTATATCGTATCGACGTATCACATCATACTATGACAATATTTTGTTAATAACCATTTTTATGTGGATCACATAACTGAAATGCACTGATCCGTATTATTAAAATGTAATGATAATACTAGACATTGTTATTATGTTTGTAACGTAACTAAACATAAAATAAAGAACTCCTATCACACGTCAACTTTTATTTAAAATTTTTCGAAATGTTTAATATATATATTATTTAATATTTATTTAAATAATTGGAGATCTTTATAAGTACCGAAAACTTTGTTTAAATTTAAAGTTAGAATTTAAAGCTAGAAAGTTCGAGTAATACCGATTTGCGTTTTTTATGGCAACACCACGAAGGAAAGTGTTAAGTGAGCAATGTATTCGTAAAAACAAAATATAATACTAGGAATTTTTTATTTGCTGGTACTTCCGATAAACTAGGAATGTGAGATAATAATATATGTATGTATGTAAAGAACAATGGCGAAAAAGTTGTTGATAGAATTCCTAAGCGTCTATAAATGTCTTAATGTCAAGTGTAAATAAAATAATTTCTTACGTTTTTTCAATATATTTTTAAGATCTGTGTAAGTCTAGAAAAAATATCATTTTTAATGAACAGAACATTTGATTATTGTAAAAATGATTTGACATGTCATTGGAATATGAGGTACCTAGCGATAGTTCCGTTGAATGTTGCCACATGGTAATAAATCTTCTCTCAGTAACATAAATGAACTTTTTGCCTATATATAAATAATACACTTAACACGTAAAATATTGCATCAAGTTACACGATTTATATTGTATAAACCCGAAACATTGTTTTATTACAAAAATAACACGTTATTTATTTATTTGCTGAGCCCAATTATTTCATAAATACAATAATAATTCGAGAATGGCAATGGTAAAATAGTATGATAGCCATGACAACACTTGAAAATCATAACTGTCATAATTGAGCGAAGGACTAGAATCCAGCTTTTAATAAAATATATATAAAAATAATGTACCCGGTCGAGCAGGAATAGTAGAGTACTGTTGTAGTTGTTTAGTTGGAGGAAGGACTGTTGGATGTTGCGCGCATACAATGACTTTGGTATGGTACCTTGGTTGGGCGAGACATCAATAAAATATCACAGCACCGGTAGGGTTTCTGGGTGACATTGTTATTAGGGACGATGTAGAATATACGTAATAAAAAAATAATGTTGTTTTATTTTATAAACAGGCCTTTCTTCTATTAGAAAAAATGAGCAGATACTCTGACTGACTGTAGAGGACCACTGTCTTTATGCCACGCATCTGTATATAAGTGGTTTCTAGAGTTTGCTTTTTAACCTAGAGGCCGCACTTTCATTTTTTGCAGGGAATAACCATTTTGTGTGCCATTGTAAACTGTTTCTTATTTGGTTAAGACCTTGCAGGCTGCTCATCTGATTATCTGATAAAAAGATGATCCCATGCTGCAAAGGGCACGATAAGTAGATGGTCCTGGTAACTATCTATGGTGATTATCATTAAAGAAAAATCTAATCAGAAGCGTGGTCTAGAAATTCTAAGAACAGGGTTTATTAGATCTGTTGACATACAGCGCTCATGATTTAAGAAGATGAACATCTTTGTTGATCGTCGATTTTATATCACCTACAGCTAACGTTGATGTACCTATGTAGGAAATACCTAAGGGCAGGTAACAAAGAAAATCCCTGAATATGAAATATTTTAGTCCTAAGGTTCAAAACAAGCGTCTAAGAAAAATATTTTTCTTTATTTTATTTTTATTTTATACTTTATTGTACACCACAAATATATTACAAACAAAGCATAAAGATAGTTACAGACAGTGAAGTACAATGGGCGGACTTATGACTAATTAACCATTTATTATTTTGCTGTAAATGCGTCGATAGTCTAAATATATCTACTACAAGGTTTTGTAATCAATCTATCTAAGTTATTAAAAATGTAGTTTCGGACTATATTTAGCATTTATTTGACTAAGTTTTTGATCAGGTACTAACAAGTTGTTGACACATAACCTCTAAATGTTCAACCTGGAATATCTTCAATTCATTACTTCTTTCGGTGGTGCTTCTTTAAGCAAAAGTGATTAGGAATTTAAGTACTATTTTACTACATATTTTTCATTAGTAGACGCTAAAAATTTATGCCAACAAAAATTTGTTAGGGGATCTGCCATTGTCCTTTGTATTTATGTATGTATGTATGTATCTATCTATGTATGTACTTATATGTATATGTGTTTAAGTAAATATATTCACACGTTTATGTCACAATTTGTACACCTACTCCGAGACAATACCATCTCCTCTGCCTCTAGGTTGCCAGGAAGAGATCGCTTTTCAGCGATAAGGCCGCCCTTTGTACCTTATGATAATCTGTTAAAATCAATCCGATATGTATTATTTCTGTTTTGGTGTACAATAAAGTGTATTGTTATGATATGTTATGTTAATCCCAAAGTTTTTAATCAATAATTTATGCTTTGTAACCTAATGCATACATTTTTTATTAGAAAAAGACCACGACCCGTCATTGTATCCGTAAACCCCTGTACATGTATGTAACTTTAGGTGTACCAAACTTATGTACTTAGTCTAACATTCATGATACGAAAAGTGTAATCGGGCAAGGCAAACGGAAGTTGAGAGGGAGATATAAGTTAGTTAAGATAGAAAGAGAGAGAGACAGAGGGTTACGTTTCGTAAGTTTTGGGTACTTCAGTCGTGTGGTCTAAAGCACACGCGTTTTTTTTCTTTTTTTGATAATTAAAAAGTCAAATCTCTTACTTGTCTTTTTTATTAACTTAATGGCTATCTAAATGATCACTATAGTAAAGCGCTAAAAGAGTCGACTAAAAAGTTACAGTTTTATCTTCATTATTTCGTAATGATAAAAATATCGTTAATATATATACGATATATCGATACTAATTACTTTTTGGGCATCCCGTTGTATTCAATTACATGTCGAATCAAAATAACTGTTAACAAGCGGTTGTAAAAGGCAATACAATTTCTGTTATGGAAACAATCACCAAATTGCTTCATGCAGCCCTAAGTAATACAATACGAGAATGTTATTACTGTTTCAATGTAATGTTATAATTAGTTTAACGTAAGGATAGGTCCGCGCTGCCCAAATATTATAACGCAATGTATTTACTGTATTTGGGTTTTGTTTGATTAAGATTTAGATTGGATTATATCGCTGAGAAATTGATGTTGTTATACAGATAGGAAATTTCTTTACATTATTTTTTTATTTGTCTAAAGTTTTCCGGCAGTGACCTCGTGATAGGTTTCGATATCATGAACCGCCTGCTTCGGACGCTCCCGACCTATTTCAGTCCGCGGGCAGCAGAGCTACGTTTTAAAACAATGAACTGAGTGCGCAAGAACAGGAAAGGTATATTTCCAGGTTGTAAGACAGAGCGGGACGGAAGCTTGGGCGGGCGTCACGCAGGGAGATCACATAGTACCCGCTGAGTTCTATTTCTGCTCGTCGCAAAACATGTCTCGGAATTCGTTTCTATGTGTCTGGGAACATTAGAAATCATGTGACTAATAACCTAAAAGTTAAAAAAGACTATGCACTGACGCGTGTCGTTAAACGATAAGAATAGATTTACGAGACTTGTGAAAAAAATTTAAGTTGCTAAACTGCATCTCAGTTAATTTTTAAATATTTATTCTCGAATTACTGTTCATAAAGGACGATTTATTAACTTAAATGACAAATATGACGCACTTTAATTAACGCCATGATATGTTGCCTTGAATGACATCACGTTATTAGGTAAGTTATGTTAAAACAATTGCCGACTGCCAAAATTCGCTTATAAATCAATCCGTTTGTCATCGATAGTTTCTTTGATTATAATCTTATACATCATCAATGTATTAAAATAAAACCTTTGATATTGCGAACGCTTAAAATATCAAAAAATTAAAACGGGTTGAGTGAAGTGAACGTTGAATATGAATCCATCAAATATATGTACTCGGTAATATAGCTTCAAATCTTCCTCCGAGTATAAACAGAGTTAAAAATAACCAATTGTTTCCTTCAGTTTACTGTACCGACCGCATTAACCTGTAACAGCGGTAAATAATATGATGTAGTACCTCAATAACGGGCTTGTGTAACGCATGTTGAGAACATTTTGGTTATTTGTTTTAGACGAACGCCGGTGAGCCCGTCGTCGTCTTTCGTTACTGTAAGATATTATTCACATTCACCGAATATACATCTAGGTAATAATAAATTATCTAAGCTTACTGTGGCACTAATTTACGACCGAATTAAGTGTTAAGGTAAATTAAGATAAGACAAATTTAATTAAATATCACAAGGTCCACAAAATTAAACAAACAAATAATGAAAACGTGATAATTGAAATAAACGACCACGACGAAAGAAATCTGTATCAAAAATGTACGAATTTCGTGGACGAAATACGAGCTGCAAATGATTAAGCGCTGATGTGCAAGATTCTTACGATATATTTTAATCTCGGCGTTAATATGAGATACGAAATACCTGCAAGCGTTCAATCATAAAACGTTTATACCTGGTTTGTTTCTGTTTTGCGTGCTTTAGTTACGTTCTAGGTATACAGTTTACTCGCATGTTTCCGCTTGGTCGCTCGCCTGTCTGACGAATGTGTGCCTAACCGTAACTGGCCGCGCTTTTGGCCTCGCTAATTAGCATTTGTTTCCATTCTTAATTTTTATTATAAAAAAAAAACAGGTCGATAAAATGGGTGTTGTCTAACCCGTTTCCGCACGAACATTTGAGTACCTAATTCTTGGAATGGGAGATATTTATTTATATTAATCGAACATTTTTTATTTTTAGAATTTTATGAGGGACACAAATGAAGAGAAAAATATGCTAATACAATTTAATTGTACGTAATATTCCGAACTGAATGTGTCTTCTGTGTATCGAATGTAACAAATGAAGTTTTTCTGACCAGTTTCAAGTTGTAACATTTTTTCAGTACTACTTACGTTACTAGTAATATTTATAATTTTTTTTAAATATTAAATACTTCTTTCACGAACCATAGAAGCAAAACGTTATAATATTAGTTAGTAGGAAAACGTTTAAGTCGGTTAAGTATTATTATTATTAAAATTTTTGTACAGTTGCGAAATAAAATATTTCTAGAACCAAACTCCTAGAAGAACAATTGTGTATTTTAACACAAAGGTAGCTTGTTCAAAGCAAGACTAAATATTTCACCTAGTCTTTAGCAAACTTGCATGTCTCGAAGGCGGATTAAGCGAGGAATGATTGGCGTTCTCTTTAATACGAAATGAGATATTTGCAGTAGGTTATTGACAAGCTTTTAGAATACAAAATAAACTGAATATTTTAGTTAGTTACATCAGAGTTACTAAAATGTTACTATAGCAAATTAGTAATGTTAAGCAAATTGAAAAACACATAATGTACTTGGTGAAATGGCATGACCATAGTATTCAAAAGGAAAATTATCAACATATGCTTTGATTCGAAATAAGACTGCAAATAGATCTAGATAGAGCAATCTTTGTTATTTCTTTTTAAAAAGTTTAACTATGGAATAACTTTGATTATCTATATAGCATTGAATGTTTCATGAACGGTACAAAAAATCGATTCTACTATTACCAAATTTTATGTTTTTTTTTCTCATTATGATTAAAATTGGCTAAATAAACTTAAACAAAATCTAAGGAAGCTTCTAGGTATGTATAAAATTCATCTAATACTGCCCGAATATAATTTCCAAATGTCTTCGACAAATATGTCAGACCACTCACACGAATGATTCAAGGCATTACTACATTCTTACGCTGCGTTACAAAGTCAAGACTATTTCCTTTTAACGCAAAGCAATGTTACGATGGGAAGACGCTGGATGTAGGGGAAATGGATGTATCCCTGTGGGGTGGGGAGCATTACGGGTGGTGGGAGGTGACGTCACTGGAAATTGATTCGGGAACGAAAAACGTGGCCGACACTAAGCCGGCGCCGTCAGCGAAATCAGACTATTTGTTGGACGAATTCTATCGTATCTTTTAGTTTTCATCTGTCCACATATTTTTACTTATAAGTTTATCTATCGAACTAACTTTATCGATCTTAAAGATATATGAACTTAACTTATAAATCTAGATTTAGCAAAAAAACATTCCAAAATGCTGTGTAACATTCATGAATTCGGTCTAAATAATTACATTGAGGCAACGTTTGATACAGAACAAGTTTGTCGCTTAAAAAAAAACGATACATAATTTAAATAATTAATTACAGTAAAAACTATTTGCTCTACAAATGTAGTAAAACATTAAAAGATAAAATATATCAACAACGTTACAGGGTCATAGTCAGGTATTAAATTCGGTACCGAAAGCGATTTTCGTCATCTTTTAAAAGGCTATGAATTATGCAACATCGTAAGTTTTGAAGTTAATTTTATAAACATTGGAAGTTCATAGGTTCAGGCAGCGTGAAATTAATGTCTAACGATGATGGCTTGATGTTCTTCAAATGTATTAAGCGAAATGTACTTGTATTATTTGCACATAATGCAATTTATCCATTGAAATACATTGAGTCTCTTTACGTGTGAGTAAGCAAACGTAGGTTTGTATTTATATGGTTAACAGCACATAGGTATATTCTTGTAAATTATTATTGCTACATGTGTCCTGTGGTTTTATCCGCATAAGCGTGTATCAAAGGATATGATTTTATTACAATTGTTTATAGAACAATAATTGCTTTCTATCTAGACTGTGTTTTAAGATAAAATATAACTTAGGTTTAAGTTAGAAGCTCATGACCAAAACTGTGAAAACAGAATCCAATTTAAAGAAGCAAATTTTAAGTGTTACTGAAATAAACATACAGACAGACCACAATTCATACAATATTTATTATATGCTCTTATAAAACCTTTACAGTTCGTTTTTCCAATTATCTCTTATGTATGAACATCGACGTTAGAATTTTATCATATTACTTAGACGAGTATTGCTGTCTCGATATTACAAAGGTAATCCTAATAAGTTTAAATGTCTTACGGTTGTGATCATTTATCCTATAATAGCAAAACATCTTAACTTAACACTTTTAAACGGCCTTCAGTCAACGCGTCTTCGACTAAAACCTGTTTTTTGATGAGTCAAAAGCAAACTTATTGACTTTAGTGGTGAGAGAACGCCGCTGCTATTAATACAATTCTCTTATTAATAATTTATTGTATACTAATTTAATTGTACAATAAATTCCTTTGACATTTCCAAGTAAGCTTACGTCACTTTACTAAGTTATTCACGCTTTATTTGTAATCAAGGACGTTGCATTGTATTGCTGATGCATGATTTCAGAATAAGTCTTAGTATGTATATTCTGCAGTGCGAGTAGTGACGTTAAGATTACACACACCCCAAGCACAATTTTATGTACGCCTCGTACTCACTGTCGCGCTGATGATGTCATCCCTCGTAAATACTTCCTCTGCGTGATGTCACTGTTTCGCTTAGCGATATCTTATTACTTATGTTTCGTCTTAGTTACTAACGGCCAGTTTCAATACTCTGTCTAGCTCTAAATTTGCTTGCTAGAGATAGAATTTTTACGTACGTAAACTCCATAAAAATTGTGTCAAAAATCTTTTGTTAGAAGGCAAATCCGGATATAGGTTATTGAAAACGGCCGTTACGTTCTTAGTCTTACTATTTTACTTTAATTCTATTATCGTTAATTTATTTTACTTTATTTTTAATTGCAATGCAAATTTTATTTTTATTATTTTTTATAAGTTAATTTGTTTTTCGTTTCTCAAGCAATTAAATTACTGTCATGGTTGCTTTTGGTGCAGCAAAACAAAAAATTAGTGTTTTTCATACCATTTAGATTCGAGTAGTTTTATGAGACTGTAATCACAATTAATTTAATTATACTCTGCAATATGTTTCATGGAACATTACACTTTTGTGTTAAAAGTCTTTCAACACGAAACGGCTATGAAAATCATTGTTTACCCTCAAATGGAACAATGCTGTATTTCACAAAGGCGTTACTAATGAACGTAAGGCACAACATATAGTGTTGTATGTTGGGCTTTGCCAGAAAATTATATGTTTGTTCAGCTTGCTGTCTTTATAGTGTCTACGTTTCATATTAACGGACTGCAACAAAACAACTGGTAATACTTTCACTACTACCTACTTTTATAATAATTAAATTTAGTTTCAATTCTTAATATACTAGTACTTCAGCTAATTTGACCTTTATTTCTATTTTCAAACAGTCATTATTTCCATTAATTATATTTCTTTTACTATTCAAGATGGTTTAAGTAAACATTTAATTCTGTTTACAGTTAATTGAAATATACTGCCAGAAATTTGTGTAATCTTTAGTCTTTTACGACATTATTTTTAACATAGGGGTTGTTATAATAAATTAGTCCTCCTGTGACTATGGTTGCTGTAAAGTATCCCAAAGGTCAAAAACTTATAAAATCCGAAAAAAGTTGTTTCATTATAATAAATTAATCAAAACAAATATAATTTTAATTTAAAAAATGACAATTCAAATGTATTTTTGTAGTCTACCTGAATAAATAATTTTCGATTTCGATTTCGAGACGCATGTAACCTTCCTTATTAGCTGTTATTACATAATTGCTTATCAAGTTTGGCTTGGAGTAATGTTATATATTTTATAAGTCGCTCTATACGAGTACACATGTTTTATTTAGTAGTACCTTTCTCATCATTTATATACAATCTTTATAAAGTGAAGGTTCAGCTAGTAACAGCCCACTGCTGGGAATTGGCGTCTTTCACCATTTAGGAGAACGGTCGTAGCTTAATTCACCACTTTGCTCCACTGCGGGTTGGCGAATTTATTATAACGATCGCTATCAGGTATTTATGATAAAAACCAGGACCAAAGCTTAACGTGGTCTCCGAGGCACGGTGGGGTGATCCACGAGGGTAGACATCTAAACCGGAAAGAAATATTTGTAAATACAAATATCCATCTCTACATAAAGTATTCAAAGTTTATTCACATCATATTAACGTTATATAAGATTACATATACTTTTTTGCTGATGTCAATAAGGGTCACGTGTAGGGCGTGACGTACGATCATTTATATGACTTGCCAAACGCATGCGGTTAACAGTGTTACCTATTGTACCTTCATTGCTGAAAAGCGTTTTTGCTAAATTTTCGTTTTTATTTTAATAGCGATGATTACGCGCCTACTTATAATTTGAAAGCAATGAATTCATTATTTATATAAAAAATATAAAAATCACTTTTATTACATCATCAATCAAGCGATTTAGATTCGGATTTCATTTTTATTTTGTAGTTAATTTCGTTATACAATTTTTAGTAATTAATTCATTACAGAACTCAGGACTTATTGGTATTAAATAATTCTTCTTTCAAGACTTTGACTCTTATCCCCGCCAACCCGCAGTGGAGCAGCGTGGTGAATTAAGCTCCGTTCCTGCTCCTACATGGGGAAAGAGGCCTATCTCCAGTTGTGGGATGTTACAAGCTGAATGGTAATGACTTTATTATAATATATAATATAAATATCTACACAATATACACACGGTCGTCTGTTCCTAAAGTAAGCAACTTAATGCTTGTGTTATAGGTAACAGCCGACTGGTATAGCTACATATTTTTTTTTTTTTGATAAACTGACTTATAAATAATACATATATAAATAAATACATATCGATGCCTAACAGTCAAAAATGGTTAAGCGACATTTTTTGAGAAACTGAGAATCGAAAAGAACTAGAATCGAATACAACTATATATATAAACTATATGTACTACTGTTCTCAGTTTCTCAAAAAATGTCGCTTAACCCTTTTTGGCTGTTAGGCATCGATATACATATTACATCCAGACTCAAGGTGGGAATCGATCCTACGACCTCCGGAGCAGAAAACAGAGTCACTACAAACTGTGCCAACGAGTTAGTCAAAGTTTGTTAGGATTATGGAAAATCCATGTCTGTAATAATTAACTATTTTCACTTGCTAAGTTTCTGATTTCATAGCTTTAGTACATATTTTATTTTAAATGTACAACATATTTAAAACTGACTATCATATAAATAGAAAGAAAATTATACTCAACCTTCAAACTATCAAACATAGGTACGTCATAGCTTAAACTCGATGACGTCATTACTAAATAGTTATGGATATCGAGGTATAGAATGTAGGTATAAGAATTTGACTTGCTTAGATTATTTTCAACGTCACCGTTTAGCTTGGCCTTGTATTACTAGTCTTGTAGTAGTTAAAAATAGGTTTTATAAATCTAATGGAAAAACGACTTTGATTAATTCATGCGTGACGGTTTTAAATATAAATAAAAATCTAGGTGAGATGTAAATTGTGTATTTAAAACCTGAAATTTAGTAACAATCAATAAATGGAAATTGTAAACTGTGCCGACATTACAGTAAAACAATTAATAATAAAAAACATGGTATGCCGTTTTTCGTAAAAATCCACTGTACATATTAGGTATATGTTATGGCTGTATGTAATTCTAGTGAATTACATACAGCCATTGCCTGCGGTCTCAAAGGGATTAAAACCATCAAATAATCCAAACCACCGCGTTTACATTATGTATACGGATAACACGTACATTAAATTAACTAATAATAATAATAGTTGAAATGAATCATCGTTAATCTAATCGAATCAACTGATTCACGTCCTGAGACACGTCCAACGAATCCTTTATTGTAAAAGCTCAAGTATCAAGTGCTATGGAATGGAAGTAATAAAGACGGGAATAGCGCTGCGTCTAGGGTTATCAACTATTTTCGAAAAAAACAGTTATAAATTCTAAGCCATATAAAAATTTTGCCAGAATATCGATAACCTGCATTTTAATAGACGGGTTAAAATCTAGATCATCTGTTAGTAAGTTATGAAGCTAAGTTATGAGCAGCCCGGTGGATTAAGCTCCAATTAAACCGGAAGTGATTTTTTTTTAAATTAAAGATCGATCAATTTCTCGGAAGGCGTATTTAGTGCATTATATTTAAGATTCAAATAAACTTATGTAAATATTTTACTTTTTATAGACTACAAAAAATTAATTTATAAAAATACAGTCATATATCACGAGTTAAGTTTAGCAGCCCTGACTGCATCATGCATCGATTACCAGCTAATGCGATTTGACCAGCCTTGCTATCTGGATCTATTCCGGTTAAGACAAGTTGCACTTGCTACGGGATGCATTAGGAAGTCATATTACGTAATTGAATTGTTCTTTTGTATGAATTCACTTAATACGTCACCTAAAAAAAAAAAAAAAACGAACAGCAAAATAAATAGTTTACACTTCTCTTTCCCCTTTGGGGTGACAATCCCGCGTAGAGGGTCTGTGAATACGCACTACAGAAATAAACGCTCAGAAGACGCCGTGACCACTGCACTAACATACCAAATATGTATATAAATATTTTTATATTATAATATTTTATTTCATTCATATAATTATTGTATATAAATATATTTATGATATAAAACAATTTTCTTTAAGTTTTCAAAGGATTATGTCGACATAGTTTAGTTTTTTAAAAACATTTTAATTACTCAGAGTACTTTTTACCTTTGACATTTAAAACTTGATATTAATGAAACAGTTTAAGAAAAACCACGAAGCACTTTATTAGATAAAATGACACGGAATAAATTAATCTGATGACCGCATAAGAACGATATTAAATTTCATTTAGAGCATTACTTATTACAATTATAGCACAAGGTCCGCATAATTTGATACGTGACAGCATTCCGTGACGTAAGTGTGGGATTCAGTTGCATATATATCGGAACAATAGACCGAAATAGCTGTAAAATTAATTAAGGATTCATAATAGCAAAACCGTAACGTATAGTATCGTGTTTCTTTTCTAGTTTTAACTTTCCGTTTTAAATTTAAAATATAACCGTAATGGACGACGTTGTCTAAGATTTGCCGAGTTTTATGTTTTCGTCAATACTAATCAACAGCCTAAATTTACCTGCCGTCTCAGATCGAAACATTTTCTTACGCACAATCATTAAAGCGTAATGGAAGAATTGGCAATGTGCCACACCTTTTAAAAAAAATAACTGGAGTTTTTTCAAAGTGTTTGAATGAGTGTTCGGGCCTGGCGAGATCAGTAACAAGAGACTTTGCGCTAGATAAAGACGTTATACCGTAAACGTCTGAGATCATTTTTCGTTTGCACAGAACGCTTGAACAGTTGACAGTAGCGATCTATCACCGGCGAAGAATAAGCAAACGATCGCCGTGGGAACCGAAGCTTTATGCCCTTAGGGAGAGGGAACTAAACCGCTTGAGTGCGAACCTTTCATTATAATATCGTTTACGAGAAACGTCTCTGTGTTCGTGTGCATCTTTGCTAATTTCCACTTTAAAGTACTGTTGATAATGACATCATTGAAAACACTTGTGCAAATTTACTGCTTTTGTATTATCTGAAGGATGTATGAAAAAATATGTTTACTGCAAATATATAAAAATCCTTTAACACTTACAATTATAACAAAATGTAAGTACAATCGATAAATTAGTACGATAACAGTTTAAAAATAAACTATTATGTATTGTATTTAAATGTACATTACAGTAACAAGTAATATATGTAATTATGTTATATTTTGTCTTGTCAAATCGATGAACGAGCACTCAAATTTCCTTTTAATTGAGTATCGCCGTTGATGGGCGGATGATCATCACAGTCAGAGCTTATTATAGATTAATGTTTATTGCTACAATCGCTGTAAATGTTGATATCAATTGTTATTACGATTTACAAAAGCGCCGATAAAGCAATAATATTTATGTTTGTAAGTCGAATCGCGTGACTGGTTAAAATTATTCAGGATAACTCATGATTAAATTTTTACGATATTAACGCGTTTGTTGTATAATTTAATATACCTAAGTGAACGTTTTTCTTAGAAGCGAATCGATATTTCGTTTCACGCCATTTCATAGCAAAGTCGCCCGTAATACTGTAATAGGTATTATCACGTAGCGAAACGTTCACTAGCGACCCGCTCCGGCTTCGTATGGTTGCAAAAACTATCAGTGTTCCTCTACTATATTATGCACGTATTATACATATAAACCTTCCTCTGTAATCACTCTATTGACTAAAGAAAACCGCATTAAAATCTGTTGCGTAGTTTTAAAGATTTAAGCATACAGATAGCGGGAAGCGACTTTGTTTCATACTATGTAAGTCGTAATGATACGAAATTTTGGCGAAGAAACTTCATAACGTAACAACTCCGAAAATCTCAATTGAGCTATGCAAAGAATAGAGTAATGTATTTCCAATCACTTAACATTATATAAGAGTAATGATCGCGACTTGATCTAATTATACTAACAATGTAGAATGAAAATGGTAATCAGATTAATGTGTATGAATTCAGTCAGTGTTTCGCCTTGTATAATGAAAATAGAACGTGAAATACGAAGCCACCCTTTCACTCATCCCTTAGCGTCGAACTTGACCTAGATAATCGATGCATGTTTGATCGAAGCTTATTAAGAAAGGAGGTTACTGTATGTCTATGTACTTACATAAGCGTGTTAACGCGGGAAACAGAAATATATATTTTATAGGGCATCAATAAAAGTTAAAATGATAAATATGAACCAGTAGATATTACGAGCACATATTACTCTACATTACAATACACATAAAGAAAAAGTGAAGAAAATTATGATGCAGCTATTTCATTGTAAATGATAGAAAAACTTGTTAATTAACAAGAGTTCTTACTCCTCATGTGTTAATGCAACGATAGCGTGAAATGTTTGTTTACATCTGACAGTTCAAATTATACGAGTATATCATTGGTTGGTTTCTTGTTATGACATTTGTGAAAAAAAAAAAAAAAAACTAATAACAATAATTGAAACGGGAGCGTTAAAACGTACCACGAACACGATTTTAGCACTATCGCTAAATTTTATAATTCAGAATATAAATACTAACAAATTGAAATAACTATGAGCGTTTATTAATAAATTTTGATGTTAATTGAAATGTATTCAAACATTTCGCTTTTATAACAACAACAAAATTATTTGAAAAGATCGACGTATAAGTTGAGAAACATTAGGGTAAATTCTTTGAAATCTTCAAAGCAATCGAATGATTGTTAACAGGCGAATTTATTTTTTAGAAGATCGAAAAGATGAAAATCGTTGTTATTTACATAACCCAGTTTGGTGAAGTCAACGTTCTGTACATGGTATCAGGGGCTTTTAAAAGACCTTCCGTATCGATCTGGGTTCGACGAACCGGGCTTAGCGCTTTATTCGGCAACGGCGGAGAATTACTAGCGCCGACACGAAAATTAAATTGATCAGCAACAACAGCTATTAATTACTAATGAACAGCTCTTTTATTGCTTAAAATACTCGAGAAAGAAAATTCACGTATATGTAGAGTGATATTTTATATATTATAATCTATACTAATATTATATAGAGGAAAGATGATTGTTTGTATGTATTGAATAGGCTCCGAAACTACTGAACCGATTTGAAAAATTCTTTAACTGTTGGGAAGTTCCGCGGGTGACATTAGCTATGTATATTATAATTTCAAAAAAATTTGGGGTAAAAATATTTTGAAATTTTTCTTCAATACCATAATGCTAGTAGTAGTATGTATGTATGTATGAATTTAGATGTATCTGTGTATGTTTATATATGTTTATGTATGTGTGGTGTATGCATTTTATATGTTTTATTATTATTATTATTTCTCTATTCCTGCACTACTTTGCCCCGCGTTTCACATTATAACTCACTGCCATGGGTTGACTGGAAGAGATCTCTTTTAGAGATAAGTTCGCCCTTGCCAACTTCCTTTATTATTATGACTATTGTAAAATTTACTTAGTGCAATAAAGAATATATATATATAATGCTAGTTGACTAAATAAAAGTTTTCATCTAAATTTGATACCTATGCAATGTTACTATTTAAAAAAAAAAATTCCAAAATTATATACACAGATAAAAATAAAATTTGACGTTAATTTTTATATGATAAAATAATGTCTACATCCAAAAACATTATAAACTTTTAAAAATATATTCAGACTTAGGTACTACAATAAATTAGCGACTACATATATCACTTAGTTATTAACCAATATTTATTCCGATTTCCACTACGTTGTAAATGACTTTATGAGGTCATCTGGTATCGGATAATTTAATAATGCCGTAAAACTCCCAATCCTTATCCTAGTTATTTGTTTTGTCTTCAAATAAAGTCGGCGCCTGACTCACTATGTAAGAGTATTTGAGTTGTCGCTAATTGCTTTTTGATGAGCGACGTGTGAGTAACGGGGATAATTACTAAGCCATTAAAACTACATAGAAGATTTACATAAAAATCTCTATTTTAAGAAGAGCATTTAAAGTGTTCGCATAAGACGTTGCATTAGATGAGAAAGAAAGTGTAACTTTGCAGCCTTTTTTTACAGTTTTCAGCTAATTTTTGTAACGTTGTAACTTTTATATGATTATTTTAAAAATTAGATATTTTCTGACGAAATATACGTACTTGATGCCAATTAATACCATTTAACTAATTAATATAACTATGTTTGCTTGCAAACGAAAAAAAAACCGACTTTTATTCTATCGGCAAGTAATACAATGTAGGTTGACGAAAAAATAGTCAAGCAAATACACGTTATCAAAGATTAAAAATATCTCGATCGAATTGAAAAAGGAACTACAAGATATGCCTCAGCTTTTGATTAAAACAAGAATCATTAAAATCGGTACAACCAGTAAAAAGTTATGATGTTATAATACAACGTATTTTGTCGAAAAAATAGTCCAAGTAAATACGCATTATTACATACATAGCTCGAAAAGTACTTATTAGATAGTAATTCAATTCGATAAAAAAAAAAACAACGAAATCGGTCCACCCAGTCAAAAGTTCCAAGGTAATATATATATATAGTCGAATTGAGTACCTTCTCCTTTTTGTGAAAGTCGGTTAAAAATTATAATGTATCAGATTTAATGTTTTATTCGTATGATTTATAATATGAATATACAGCATTTACTGAAACTACTAATAATTAAATCTAACCAACCCGTGCGTGCGGCTTTACCCGCATTGACGTTGGTCAAGAAAATAAGCTATAGTTACGGTAGGTTCCATCAAAATCAATTCTGAACTTCAAGAGATATGCGTGTTCAGAGTAGAAAAAATTTAAAAATCTATAAAAAACCCGTTTATATTTTATTAATTAATTAAGATATTCTATATTTTAGACAACCAACTTATCTCAAGAGTTCACAGCCTAGTAACAGCAGTTCCTATATATAAATGTAAGTAGCAGAAATAAATATATTATAAACTCTGCCCATCGCGATAACGATAGTTATTCTTCGCGGTGTCTCATACTCAACGATAACGTCACTTGAATATCTAAAAGCTACTTTCAACCAAGCATAGGGATTGAGTGCTCTTCCATATCGGACAACGTTGGCAAAAATCGACATATACTTTTCATTTAAGCGATTAAATTGTCGCGAAAAACGCTACCGAGTCAATTATTTAAAAGTACCGAATACGCCAGGTTACGGTTTGTCTCTTAACCGTTTCGGTGTCAGAAAGTTGCCAGTTAATCCACTTTCGAATAAAGGTATGTTGATTAGGACGAATGGTTAAACTTATTGGACATTTCTATTAATTAAGAAATGTATTAGGTTGTACCTACGCTGACGATACAAAAGTACAGTAGGAATTAGTACAGAAGATCACAGCTAAATAATACCGCTCGGGGGTGAGATTGGGAGTAAGGTCAGAAACACGCTTCCAATGCTTCTGATGTTGCAGGCGGCTATAAGTTACTGTAATAGCTTATCATCAGGCGAGCCATACGCTTGTTTGCCGACTTAGTTGTATAAAAAAAATCTTTTCATATTTCAGTCACGTCTTTCACTAATGTCACTTCGCTGACTATTTTGATCCGTTTAGTTAATGTTCACGTTATTTTTTTTTTAATTCCATTATTATTTTTCCATGACCAGCAAAATAAATATTAAGATAATTTTAGTCATGATTTATCGCTCTTATATAAAATGTCGTTTTGTACTTATAAAACAATGCAAATTCGTCGTCATTCGAATATTCCGAGAGATAACGTAATTATTTCGTTGAAATTACAAAATTGCAATTAGCAATAATTTTGTTACGTTTTAATTTATTACACAATTGTACCGCGATAGTTTGTATGAAAGTTTTGAATATATTTTATTATTTCAGTCGCGGGTTCCAACTTTAGAAGCATAAATGAATTACTAATAGGTAACAGTACACCGACTGTTTCTAAAATAGGTTTATTGATTTGTATTCCTCTTGTTGTCTAGCGTTTGAGTAATGCGGTCACGTGGGCTTGAGTCGGATTGATGGAATCATATTTTAACCGTTATTAATACTGGAGTTAATTCTACGGCTACCGATAAGAGTACTTCGAGTGAGAGTATTTCTTTACTTTGTATTAGTAACGAGTAAGCACTAAATACTGTATTTCAAGATTTTTGCAAAGTATATAAAGACATCTTTAATGGATAGTAAAATTTAATTATCTGCCTATAGAATTGTTCTTGTTCGTTGAACTATATTGTTACGTTCATTTCCTCGGCATCAAACTGTCTGAAAGTATACAAAGCTGTACGAACCATCTGTGGGCGATGTGTAGAGCTTCTTGCACAAGTCCTGAGGTCCGCCGAGCGCGTTGATCTTGGCTAGCCCCTCGGCCCCGCGAGTTTCCATCAGCTCGCGCAGTTGCCGAAGGGTGACGCCATATTGCGCCGGCCGCCCCTCTACCGTAGCCATGGTGCCGGGCACGCGGCCGCCGCCCGCACCACGCCCGACCCTCTAGATCTGGAACAACATATAGAAATAATTTAAAGAAAAGTTTTTATAACGAACTCCTTTATTCAAATGTTATATACAATTCTTAGTTATATCTTTACTCGGACAAATATGATTTGATTATTTACTTTCCCTAGAGCACCTGGGATGAGAGGGAGATTAAGGATAGAGTCTGTAAAACGCTTCGATGTTTTTGGTGTTTGCAAGCGTCTATAACCTACGGTAATCGCTTACCATCAGGTGAGTCGTACGCTTGTTGTATAAAAAAATGACTATAAACAGAGAAAAATGATACTTATAATCTAGTCAATAAGTTTAAAAACAGTAAGTTAACAAAAAATGAAAGGCAACTCAAAACTTACTAAACTTCTCTTTAAGGAACTTTTTTAAAATTCCTTATATGTTAATAGTTTCGGAGTTATTATCAAAATACGAATTTATTTTTTTACAACTTAATCTATATAAATAAAAATAAATGTTGCTAAGCGCATAACTCGAGAATGGCTCGACCAATACGGCAAATTTATTTTTTATTGTATGTTCTTTAAAGTCCACGGAAGGTTTAATACTAAAAAAAATTAACTTTACAGAACGAGGTCCGGGTAGCTACTTTTAAATAACTTTTGCAATTTTTTTCGTGCTAGAAAATCCTTCCGATCCATTTTTCTAGACGTCATTCTGGATAACATGATCTATATATGGCTCATATTTCTAGGATCTTTATCTCTATTTGATGTTTTTGAACTTGTTGATTAGACTATTATTACATTTCGAGAGAACAATGTCATTTTCGTTATTAAAAATGTAAACTAGCCATGTTTACTTGAAAACACTCCTGAGAGCACTAATTACACACAGATTTATGCGGTACCCAAACTGTTTTTAGAAGTGGATGCTCTGAATAATTCAAGAGCTCTTTAATTAGAGCAGCATCTAACCATTCATTGTAGTTTTATCTATAGCCTCGATTGCATTTTACTGTCACGTTGCGAATAATTAAATAGGCGAAGGCTGGGAGATAGAATGACATCTAACAAAGATAAAAGATGCGTTGTCCCACATAGCAAACAAGCAGACATATTCAGAGAAAATTATTGACATTCAACACATATTTTAATTACAATGTGCAATAGTTACAGCACCTACCAAATGCGTAAGTGATCACGTATTCGATCCCCGGAACTCAAAAAATGTTTTTATAGACCATATATGTATATGTTTTTCGTGTTTTTGGCGACGTAGTTGTGTTATGAGTGTTTCTGTTGAATGTGTACAAATTTAATTGTATTGTATTTCAATTTACAAAATAAAACTCCTATTGTCCTCATTCCTTAAATACTTAATAGGTCACATTTTTATCGATATTAATGACAACTAAACACAATCTTACAAACGTCACATCGGTCCTTGGTAAATAACAAACAAGGTGCTTGAACTGAGGGCAGCGAAATCGTCCACGTAACAGCATCACTGTTCACCCAGTCACAGAGACATTATTTCTCCAATCCAATTAGGTTGGGCTCGTAAATCTTCGTAAATAAGCTTCGGGGGCTTATTGAATATTTAGAACTTCGAATTTCAATTTTATTTTAACGCCAAATGTCTTAAATAATATAAAAGTAAATGGTTGAAAAAATATGTTATGTTTACCGAAACTTGATTTTAGGTTTTTACCTGTAAACATATTAATCAAACACAGTCTATTAATAATAGATTAAACATTTCATATTTTTGTTTAAAGCTACAACAAACAATTTCATTTACTTTAATTACATAAAACCTCTTTAGTGTCACGTATTCTTTTTGGTTTGTTCAATGATAGATTTTAAATTTAGTAAACGAAAGACCAGCTTTGACGATTTGAAGAGTCTATAATAACAGACGCAGAAGTTAATTACACAAAATAAAAGTTAACAAGGCACACCTGTAGTCTGTTAGCGGTGTTTACGACCCATAAACACAACTGACAGTACCCTGTTGCAGTATCCTGCATATTTTAGGAGATAACATAAAGACCATTTTCATACGCCATTTTTACGTGAAAAGGGACAAACGTTTCTTCTGTGTGTAATAATTTTTGAATACATAAAAATATTAAATTCCCAGGGTATTACGTGAAGTGACTGTATTTGGAGTACTGTCGACAACAAAATTAAACTTTTATACGGAATACATTAAAGAAACGCTTTTGCTAATACAAATACAAGAAAAGACGTTTCAGAACGAAAGGGTGAAACATCTCATAAAGAAAGCAAAATGCAAACGCGAAAATATTTACTTTTAAGATCAACATACAAACGTTTTCGGTGAAGTACTACTCTGCTAATAGCTTAGAAAAGTTTGGTTTACGCATTATGAACCGTAGTCTTTTAAGATAAAGATCATATTATCTACGAAGTATAATATTTTAACACTTAATACCTTTCTAACGACTAAAGAAATTTGTTTTAAGGTAAACGAACAAAACATTATAAATTTTATGATAAGTATCACTGTTTTGAATGTTGTGATAAGAAATTCAAGTAATTGTGCTATTACAACTATGGCTATACACGAGGGGTGAGGAAGGGTGACAGAAGACATCAGCTAATACGACGGAGCGTTTGAGTGTCGTTGGACAGCCAACAATTAGGTCGGCTGAGTGCCTATCTTTGTTAGATTACGCTAGCTTGGTACTTTGAGAGATGGTCCTTTGAAAATCACTGGGTATGTAAGATTTTAATGTATGTTAGAAATGCAATTGTAAGTTTTGCAGGGTGAATCAACACACTGTCACAATTTGAAAATACTAACTTTATTGTTTTACTTAAAATTGAAAAAAAAATCTGGCGTCATTATATATTATTAAATAATGGTTATGGTTTATTCTAATTTCTAACATTTTTTTCATTTTTGAAAATAGATTAAGGAATGAGAAACTAGTACAAGAGCTTACTGTCATATAACGAATTTATATAAACACTATTATGGTCGTATTAATCCTTAATGTAACAGCGTGTGTTGTAACTTAGGCAAATGGGTCAATCAACGTCCAGCAAACTTGGCACGAGCGGGCAAACAAACTTGATTGAACGTTCCAAATCAACCTACAGGATATTAATTGATATTGGATCAGTTTTAGAAAAGGAATAAAACAACAACCTTATTTTTACATTAAAATATCTCAAAAATTTAATTGTGACGCATACCAAGATTTCTGTAGATGATTAGAATTTAATAGATAAAACTTTATCATAAATAGAAAGTCATTTGAAATTCATATCGAACGAAATCGATCTTGAAGCTAAATGGTGTTCTGAATGTCATTTCGTCAGAAGATCTGGCAAAAAGGTAATAAATAACGAATTAACGTAATATTATCCATCATTGTATTCTGAAAGATTGATATCGTCTGTTCCATTATATTAGTATGAAAGCAGAACAAGGACGAACTTCGACTATTGTATGAATAAACAGTAAATCTACAATAGAGACCGATGTTACCGTTGGTATCCAGAAATACATCTGAAACACATCAGCGACGCAACCGTCCGCTGAACTTTAAAAACAAAGGTAAAACTTTTCCTGAATAACAAATTCAGTTTATATTATCTGCTTTATTGTTTGACTCAGTTTCCACGTAAGCTACAAATCACCAGATCGCTTTTTATCCTAAGCCATCCAGTTTTACTATTTTTACGAGAATAACAACGAATTGCAGATATTTTCTAACATTTTTATATTGTAATAAAATAAAATTGCAGAATACAATCCTTTTCATCTTGGAGATAGATATCGAGTGTAATATCGAATTAAAATTTACAATTTATATAGGTAAGGTCTGTTAAATAAAATTTGATTCTAATAGAATTTCTATTGAGATTATCTAATTCTGGGTTACTTTTTGAACTTTTTTGCCCCATTTTTGTGAATAATTCTGATACGTTTTAAATTATATTACATTGAATAAAATGTTACTTAAGACGGCGCGATTAGTCTATCTAACACATTCTAGGAATCATTATTTTAGATTGGTAAAAATACGGCGTAAAAACATCTCACTCACTTATATAATAAAAGTCTGTTTTTTTCATTCAAAATGCTAACCTAGAAAATTGTAGTTATGTATATTTATGGTTTCAAGAGGAGCAATATATTTACGCACTATCCTGTAAAAATCGAATTCTAGGTACTTGGTAGAATCTAAAACTTTTTATTACCTGAAAATCATATAAGAGTATATTTTAAAAATAATTTGAATAGCAGTTACTTATGAATAGTCTATGATATTCTCCTCATTCTGTATTATACCGTACAAATATTGTTATTGATGGATTAAAAATAACAAAAAATGAATAGACAAATTGGAATAAATTAGTCTTTTCTGATGACCTTAACCGCGAACCTACAATGGATGTGATGTAGGAGGGAATCGCGTGATCCCGCCACCTTATCTTGGCCACACCTGCCTTTTCGCAAATAGTAGATTACTTTAGGCAAATTGCTAGTGAGCTTGACACGAGTCTTTGACATGACCAAAGCATCGAGTTATAGTTTGAAAAATATGTTTGATCGTGGTTTTGTTTGGTGAATAATTTGGTTTATCCATGATATAAAGTTCTTCTTTTTATTACTTCTTCTTTATAAGAGTAAGACGTTATAATGTTTATTATAAATGAGGGTAGTTGTGAAATTTGTAGAGTAGCCAGTCCGCATTAGCAATCAGTTAGCAATTAATTAGCCGTTCTCTTAATTAAAGTAACAAATATGCTTTAAATTATTTGTTCGAAAGTAAATTGCACTCAAAACCATAAATTTTCTTATCATGATAATGAAAAGTGCTGACAAATCGATTTGTATGGCTTTTCCAGAACAAACGACCAATTTATTCGGACTACTCTTCTGATACGGGAAATTATTGTTACGAAACAATTTATAACTAAGACTTCTCAAAGTGTCAAAAACTATTTCAATTCTATTACCCAGTGCAAATAAGTTCTTTTTAAGTGATCAAGTGTACTGTAATCGTACCAAAGAAATTCCATTTCGCCAATAGTTGTACTAAAGTTTAATTATATATTATAAGAATTTTGAGATTCCAAGAGCGATTCAATTGAAATAGATCAAGTCAGAACAAGTCTAATGATCTGGATCTCAAGCACTATCACGAGTTTACACAATAATTATTACATATTTAGCATCACACTTTATTGTTACCTTGTGCAGATATAATTCTCACAGGACTTTGATATAAGTACCCTTTAATCGTCACATACTTCACTCTTGGAGCCGCGATCAAAGTTTATTTCATGATTTCTCTTAGTATCATACATATTCGTTGAATTTTAACTGAAATTAGATTGATTACATATTTATTTACGAAGATGCGAATTGTTCATAGTTGTAATCTTCACTATGGCTATAACAAAACCTTTATTTTTTTATTACTGTGCCAGAAGACCAGAGCATTTCAATAACGCCACCTAGAATAGAGAATTCACGAAAGAGATCGATAGGTAATAATATAGAACTTATTTGAAAAAAAAAAAACTTCGAATTGAAGTACTACCTATTTTTGAAACGGTTTGATTATAATGTAAAAAGTTAGAAAAAAAAGTATTTCAAAAGGAAATTGGATTGGAAAATTAGATATTGCAAAACCGACGTCTTTGTCATCGTGGTTTGATGCACAACCGCAGTCAAAGTGAAATCTATAATTTATTGCCTGCAACGAGAACTATTACATTACTGGTTTTTTCTTAGAGCAATATAATTTACATGATCTATTTTAAAATTGATTATGATAATAGTATTTAATATTGAGATTATATGGATGTATGTATGTTTAAACAAGATTTCAACATTTAGAATATTTAAAAAGCTTAAAGAGCCATTAATTCATTACATAACGGTCCCAAGGGGGGGGGGGGATCTCTACATACCCTTACTTTGGGGAAATTGATTCTTACATAATATTTTCCAAGTCGATATTTTATATTACAAATCGCACAGTCAGGTTTGGCTGGGATCGTATTTCATTTGCGCCTGGAAAGTTATAAACGTATTAGGATGAGCTGTTTATTACTTGTTTTAAAAATAATGAATAGTGTAAGATGTAATAAAAAAATTGCACTATGTACAGCATGTTTTGTTTTCTACACTACGGATCATATACAAAAAAAAAACGTCCAACTTTGTAGTGAAAATTACTTTACACAAAAAGGTATTTAATAATTATATAACAATTCTAGTGACGTAAAATTAATAGTACCTATACATAATTTTATATTGATTAACGACAAACTGGGAGTGTTAGTAGGGATCGTATTTCATTTGCGCCTGGAAAGTTATAAACGTATTAGGATGAGCTGTTTATTACTTGTTTTAAAAATAATGAATAGTGTAAGATGTAATAAAAAAATTGCACTATGTACAGCATGTTTTGTTTTCTACACTACGGATCATATACAAAAAAAAAAAACGTCCAACTTTGTAGTGAAAATTACTTTACACAAAAAGGTATTTAATAATTATATAACAATTCTAGTGACGTAAAATTAATAGTACCTATACATAATTTTATATTGATTAACGACAAACTGGGAGTTTTAGTGTAACTGATCCTTTCCTAATAACATTTTATTATTTTGAAAAACGAAATGGAATCTTACATGGAGGTAGAGGGGGGGGGGGGCGTCAAGAAATTGCCAAAATATTTCTTACGTAATTAAATAATGGCTCTAAGGGCTTTGGTCTTCCCAAGTTATATTTTTTTTCTAAACGCCATTTATATGAATGTCGAACACAGGCATATCTAAAATGTATGACCCATACATTTCCACATACATTTCCATTGATAATGTGTAGCGTATATCGATCATGAATGTAAAAAATACATATTTTTTATTAATAATTTACGTTCCTAGAGCATATTTTATTACCGTATGATAATGTATGTACGTATGAGTGATAAAATAATAAGAAAAAAGGTTATACTGTTTGTCCTTTTATTTATTTTTTCACGTTTGTTAATTTAAATTTTAAACAGATAGATGGTCGTAATTGGCCTTTTTGATTACATTTCATTCTTGTTTGTTTTATATTTTTTTCTGTACTGTATATCGTCCCTTATAAGTAAATAAATAAATAATAAATAAAATAAACCTAAGTTTCTTTTTTTCAATGTACATCATATAATACCATTTTATACCATATTTAAAGTTATTTTTCGCTTTGTATGTTCCAAAACATATAAAGTAGACAAACTCCTTTTTGATCTACTTAATTTTTAGCGATGTTTACTTTGACAGGAAAATATCGAAAAATATTTCTGTAATTTGAGTCATCAGAGATATCACAGCAGCCTTTCGCAGTCCAATACTGGACATAGGCCTCCACAAGTTCACGGCAAAAATGGCGTAAACTCGTGTGTTTTCCCCATAATCACCACGCTGGGCAGGCGGGTTGGTGACCGCAGGGCTGGCTTTGTCGCACCGAAGACGCTGTTGGGCGTTTTAGGCCTGTGTATTTAAAATCCGCCATCGGTCGGCCTTTTAAGTTCCAAGGTGGTAGTAGAACTGTGTTATCACTTAATCGCCTCTTACGGCACCCACGGGAAGAGAGGGGGTGACTATATTCTTTGATGCCGTAACCACACAGCAATTTAAATTAATTTAAGAGTAATTTTAATTTTTTTGTATAACTTATACTAAACTTTGACTTAAAAAAAGTGCATAGTCACGGTTGAATAACATGTAAGTAGATTTTAGTAAGGCTTCGATTTAAATGGATGAAATCTTATAAATATTATTTCAGATAGATCGAAAAGGATATTAAAATTCAAAGGGCGTAGGAGATCAAGTTATCTCGTTGCAGTCAAACGTAGCACTGAACAATTTTATATGATAACATTCTACGTACACTTTTCATCTAAATTGGATACGGATTCCAATTTATTGGAGTATATTTTATATAAGAATGATCATATGAAAGTAATAACATCAATAACGTGAAGAGGTTTGGAGGTACTTAATATTTAGTTTTAAGGCATTTCTATTTAGAAAACTTTATACCATCGTAATTTTTTATTATTACTCTTAACTTAGATAATAGGTTAATCATTTAGATATAATTTGAAGCGTTATACTAACATTTTACTTCGGACTATCCACAGCTTCTTTGAGAGGACAATATAATGTAATATAAATCCAAATTCATCCAAATTCCATCCAATCCATTAAAACATTTATACATATATTATGTTAGATAAAATATGCCTAAGGAGACATATGTGAATGGGAGTTACACCATAAACGAATAAAGAGAAAAGTAATCGAACGAGTTGAACATGTACTGAAAAAGGTTGATCATTATTCAGTGCACGTGCGTCTCCCCAACGGTATCACCGCTAATCACACTATCTCGTGACCTGCGGCTCTGATGCGTATAGTAGCCGAGTACTGGCGGTAAATAGCTTCGATGTAAGGTACTGATGGGTTCGACCAAAACGTTTCATCGTATTGGGATCAGATTCTATTTAAACTTGACGTGAACTTGTATTTGCATATAAATATCTTGATTAGAACCATCCTCTCTTTCAGCTTTTATAAAAAAATGTATAAAACTGAAACTCGAGTTCAGTAAAGGGTTAAATCTTTCCAAGGGTAAATGCGGCCCTCTTTTTAAGATAGAGAGCTTCATTTAAAGTTACGCCCGTGTTTCAACGCGTGCTTCCAGTAATTCCCTTTTATAATGCAAACGAAAAAGTTGGCAAGTTAAAGATCGATTAAGTAACAAAAAAAAAAAACCTCAGTTAATTATGTGATCGACCGATAAACTGCTTTTGAGTGAGAAAGTTACGTTGCTTTTGGAGAGAAAATGTATTGAGAAATACTATTGTTTTTATTTAATAATCTCTTTCTGTCATGTTATAAATGAGTAAACTAGATCCTTCACTTACCAGAACAAAACATTAAATAAAATTTTATAATAAAACTAGCTGACCCGGCGAACTTCGTATCGCCTAACACAAACTTTATCGTATGGTATAAAAGTTCAAATTGACTTAATTACAAATCTTTTGTATGGGAGTATAGAAAAGTGTTGTTTTTAGACTTTTTCAGGTTTTTTTTTTTTTAGAATTTTTCTCTCCGTAAGAACCATCCTCGTACTTCAAGGAATATTTTAAAAAAAGAATTAGCGAAATCGGTCCAACCGTTTTCGAGTTTTGCGCTTAGCAACACATTCAGCGACTCATTTTTATATTATAGATATTTTTATAATATTAAATTTTTCGAGGAGCTACGTTAACGGATATACGAAAACAATTTTCTACACAGTGCAGGCCTATTGCTAAAGAGGTTTTACTTCAGTCGTGTGGTCTAAAGTACACTCGTTTTTTTTGCTCATCTGATATATGTGTACCATGTTTACTGTATAGTAACGACTAATTTACGTCATAGTTAAATTATCGCATTTAAACAATGACGTTGACGGACAAGTACGTAAGTAAATATTATAGAATAAAAATGATTTCATCCGGTTATTAGTGTACCAATTATTGTTAAAGCACGCATTGAATCATTATTTAATATAAATATAAATATAAAAATAAAAATTTAATATTATTTAATATAAAATAAACACCAACTCTTACGATATACAAATAAGTTTTATCGCAACGTGACATCGTGTTTTTCTATAGGAGCGCCATTCTGAGGGGTTTACCTTTTATTTATGCTAATATTCGGGTTGCCTCCCAGTGGGAACATTTTTGATAAGTTTCGGGGAAACGAATGCTAATGTTTACATGTTAATTACGAAAATTACAGAATTACTGAATGTATTGAATTTAATTGGATTTCATACCATAGGAGGATGGCTATCATTTACATGTATGAATTCATACCATTTATATGTAAGACTAGCTGTGCCCGCGACTTCGTCCGCGTGGAATTTTACAAAAAAGTTATTGTACAGTTTGCCGAGTTTTAAAATAAATAAATTTCTAAAATAAAAGTAGCCTATCACTTTACACTTCAGCCTATCGCAGCCCACTGCTGGACACAGGCCTCCATCACAAGTTCGCGTAATAATTGTGTTTGCTCGCAAACGAAAAAAAAACCGACTTCAGTTACATCGAAGAGTAATACAACGTAGATCGACGAAAAAATAGTAATACTTTGTTCGTATTCCATATAACGCGACATTATAAAATTGTAGAATTATATAATGTTCTACTGTTATTTCTAACATTTTGTTAGCGATTGTAGGCAGAAATTTCATAAAAGGCCCGTCGTCGATTCGCGCGAAGCGCTGACATCGCTTATTACGGCGGGTTTTTTAGTTGAAGCGGATTTATATTGAATTACGGTTTATGTCTTTTTTATTAAAAATATGTAATGTTCATGTTTTCACACAGCTCCGATGCACGACTGGAGTTTACCCCTTCAGATCAACTGTCTAAATAGGCACAAAAAGGCTTACTAGTCTAAGAAATATATTATTACTATATCAAATTGTAAATAAATGAATGCAATAACGCCACCTATCGGAACCTAATTGCGTTATTAGAAAACGTCTGAACGCCATCTGTAACAAGGTCATTCGTTCAGTAGAGAAAACTCCAAAAACAGTCAAGTAAATACGCCATATCAGATATAGCTCAAAAAGTTCAAGTCAAATCTCAATTATATTTAAATGGGACCACATGACAAGCACCACCTATCGATTAAAAAAAGAATCATCGATATCGGTCCACCCAGTAAAATAGTAATGAGGTTAATATAACGTTGGTCGACGTAAAATAGCCAAGTAAATACCCAGTATTAGCGATAACTCAAAAATTAAAAGCTCAAATATATTTATAACGAATAAACTGCTACTCTCTACTCTAGTGGAATATTGTAATTTGATCGATAGTGAACGAAGTGATTTCATTACATTTTGATAGATGGCGTTGTGGCAAAGTATTGAACATGACCACAGTCGTCTTAACATCGTCATGTAAATACGTGTCATCAAAGATTACTCAAAAATTGCTCATTATATCTCAATCATATTTAAAACGGACGACATGACAAGTATTAGCTTTTGATTTATACAAAAAAGATCAAAATCAGTGCACCCAGTAAAAAGATATAACGTATAATACAACGTAGGGTGACGAAAAAACCGTCAAGTAAATACGCAATATTAGATATAACTCACAAATTACGAATCAAATCTCAATTAAATTTGAATGGGACCACGTGACGAATAGTAGCTTTTAATTTATATAAGAAACGTCAAAATCGGTGCACCCAGTAAAAAGTTATGAGGTATAATACAACGTAAGGTGACGAAAATAATGTCAAGTAAATACGCGTTATCAAAGATTAATCAAAAAGTAGTTATCAGATCTCGATAAAATTGATATGTGACCACATGATAAACATCAGCTTTCGATTAAAGTAAAAATTATCAAAATCGATACACCCAGTAAAAAGTTATTGCGGATTTTCAAGAGTTTCTCTCGATTTCTCTGGGATCCCATCATCAGATCCTGGTTTCCTTATCATGGTACCAAACTAGGGATATCCCCTTTCCAACAAAAAAAGAATTATCAAAATCGGTACACCCAGTAGAAAGTTATGTGGTATAATACAACGTAGGTCGACGAAAAAAGCGTCAAGTAAAAACGCATTATTAGATATAATTCGAAAAGTAGTAGTTAGATCTCAAATAAATTTAAATGGGACCAATCGGCACACACCACCTTTCGATTAAAACAAAATTTGTCGAAATCGGTCTACCTGGTCAAAAGTTCTGATGTAACATACATAAAAAAAAAAAAAAAAAAAAAAAAATACAGTCGAATTGAGAACCTCCTCCTTTTTTGGAAGTCGGTTAAAAATGGCGTGAACTCACTGGCGTGTTTTACCCATAGTCACCACGCTGGGCAGGCGGGTTGGTGACCGCAGGGCTGGCTTTGTCGCACGGAAGACGCTGCTGCCCGTCTTCGGCCTGTGTATTTCAAAAGCCAGCGGTTTGATGGTTATTCCGCCATCGGTCGGCTTTCCAAGTTCCAAGGTGGTAGTGGAACGGGATGAGAGGGGGTGGCTATATTCTTTACCACTCCGCCGTAACCACATAGCAAAAATAGCCTCCGTTACTCCTTATTACATCAGTTATCTGCCAGTGAGTCTCGTTAAAATCGGTCAAGCCGTTTCAGAGATTAGCCGAAGTATACAGACAGACAGATAAAAATTGTAATAAATATTATTTTGGTATATGTACCATGTATAGGTACATCTATATGCCTTTAGTAAAAAGCGGTTATTTTAATATTACAAACAGTTTACATACATACAACAATATAGTGTGTTTGTATAGATACATGTACAATAACTCAACTGACCGTATGTTCTTTTTAAATGCCAATAAACTTGAAATTTTGAAATTTCTAAATAAAAAGTTCTTTCGCGTTACAAGACGTGTTTTTCAATTATATAATACTTTGTGGGTTCACCGAACTGTCCAGATACTTAATGTAGCGCAACGTACACCGTCTAATGTTGTAACCCTGATTAAGGTTTTTTTATCATCACGGCTTGTATTATGTTTAGGCATGATGTAAGACGAATAAAAAATAGAAAACCGGTTTTCAAGTCTATTTTTTCAAACGAGTTCACACCGGTAGGTATAGTTTGAGAATATTTAATCACAAATAGTGAAAAAGAAACAACAATGGGCCCTGTTCTCTTTATACGAGCTCTAGGCCACTACAATTTCGTGTACATTCTAAATAAATGGATTGAGTTGACCTTATCTAATTAAAAAAGGTTTCAGAATTGTTTAAGTTTTAAGCGCTATGGAAATTTTTAGGTAATAGTTGGTATTGTTAAATGATTTTATCCTTATATTACGTAACGACTTGATGTGGTCACAATTTGCAGTAAGAATACAAAGCTGTCCGCCATCGTCGTGCGTATTCAGAATTCACAGCGCTGGACGCAGAAACGTATAAGCTATAGCATATAGTATTTGGAGTTGTACTATTTCTGTACAATAGAGCCGTGATTCTATTAGCCTCGTATTAACAGACGAAAATGAAGGTATAACGAAAAAAGGCCTGAAACGAAATTGAATATAGAAAAACTCGTAAATTTGTAAAAGAAATATTTTCCGCTAAAGAAAATCAAGAGCCTGTGTTCGTGGAAGCTATTATTATGAAGAAATTTTTTATCTTGTATTTTTCTATTCATGGAACAAACATTGTAAAGATAACGCGGGCACTACATGGCCTAGATTGTATCAGCAATATATTCTGTTTCGTTAAATAAATTGTAGTACATGGGAAAATTGTTCAAATGCATTCATTCAGAAATATAAATTGATTGAAAAATAATCAGGTCGGTCTAGCGTATAACATTTTTGGAACTCGTTTTGCATCTGTCTGTGCATGATCCGGAAGCGGCGGTACAGATTTATGTCCAGGTGAATACGCTTTATCTTCTAAAATGGGTTTATTGGAATTATATTCAGTAAAACTAAAGATAAAATTTGTATGTCAAGGACGTATAGCACTTATTAAGTATAATAATAATGATTAAATTACAGTAAATTAACGGGCAAGGCTATATTGACATTCTATAATATTTAGATACCTTTAAGCAGTTTTATAGTAACGAAAACTTTCAAGCGATGAAATATTTACTTTACTGTATTGTACAGGATTTGTTCAACAAACAATTTCGTCTTCTTTGTTCACGCCATTTTAAAAACCATAATTTAAAAACTTTTATTCCATACGGACCCAGATACAAAAAACACGTATATATTACATATATATATTATTACATACATTTTGATTTCCATCCCAACACATTAAATTTTAAAACGAAATCCATCAATAGAAATGCGAACTTAGCTCTACTATTGATACCAAATTCGATAAGCGTACACCTCATCCGGCATCAAGGACGTGACAAGCATGAGTCCCGACCAACGTTTGAAGGGTATAGTAACCTTTGCTAAGACTACTGGCAACGATATTGATGAACTTTTTAAAACTTTCAATAAAACAACTAACCGGTACGAACGTACCGGTTGTAACTCAGGAGTTAATTTTCGAAAATGGCCATATCCAAATTGAAACTTTTTGCATAATATTTTTTTAGTTACTTATCTTCTTAAAATTGAACCCAATTTAATTATTGCAAACCAAGTCTTCGTGGATTCTTTAAATATAATTTTAATTTAGTCTCTATTTTTAAAATAGCCTAAAAAACAAATTTGTACTCTGATAATATTGTAGGTGGAGTTTTGGAAAAGTGGATATAGTTCGTTTTGAAAATAACCTTCTGAATTAATCGCACTGCTAGAAGATTGCATGAAAAGATTTAGGATAAAGATTTGAGCCCAACGTATTACACTTCTCCACAGTAGATTAGATGATTCATTATATATCAAGTGCCAGTGGGAGAGGTGTTGAGGAGACCAAAAAAAAAAATACAACATTACATTTATTTTTTCAAATATATACCATCTGTTTTGCAACGAAATCGAAAATGGCCGTCAGTGCTTATCAAACTTTATCATCTCTATACTGGACCAGTCTTGATTTATTTATTTTTTTCATTTTCTGTGAACCTTCTCTTAAAACATAAGCTTTGTATTGGGTTGTAAAACCAGTTCTGCCCAGACTGAATACTTTTTGTACCAGTTAATATCAAGTTCAAGGTCAATGCTTTTCCCATAATTCTCTGTAGAATATTTTTAGTGAGTCCCTTCTTTATTTCATTCCTTAGAATCATTCTTTTGTGCAGCTTATGAAACGAAGAAATACATACCTATGCAACGATTTCTCAGATTCATACATATTATGCATAATAATAATAATAATATTATGCATAAACCCTATGAAATACAGGAGTGGAAGGAGAGATTGTCTATTTATAAATTATAGATTAATCAATTTACCAGTTTAGTAACGAAAATAAAAGTTCGTAAGTGTCAACATCTGGTAATCTAATCCTGTATGGAAATAAGAGTAGCGAATTTATTTCAGATAGACATGGTTCACTTGACAATGTTGTATCAATTTTATAAATGTTTTATTAGTTTTCTAATAATTTATAGATTCTTATAAAAAAATCCTTAAAAAATTTGGAAAATTTAACGATTTTTTTTAAAATTATATAATGGGCTTACTCTTGACCCCAGTCTAGCTCTAGAGCAGACACGAGGTCGAAGATGGAGCGAGCTCACCCAGAAGAAGCCTGTTCACTCGCACTTTAAACATGTTCGGGTTGTATGAACTCGGAAATACAGACGCCGGCAGGGAATTCCACTCCTTGGCCGTGCGCATTAAAAAAGATGATTCGAAGCGCTTTGTACGTATGAAGGGATCATTTACACTTCATGTGTTTGATAGTTCGGAAAATGATGTCTACCGTGTTTTATATACAAAACAAAGATATTTTTTTAGATTGTTTTTTTCTCATTAGCTATAATAATTTAGAGTAGGTACACAAATGCAATAGAAAACAACTTTAAAATTAGTCACCAGCGAAATTACATTTAAATGATATTTACATAAATACATAAATCAATACATAAATCAATACATAAATCAATATTTAAATACATATTGTACAAATATTTTCTATACGTAAGAACAAATATGCTCTAAAGGTCAAGGTTTTAATACATTGTTCGTGAATATCGGTAATACTCGAAATACGAAATAAATTGAAGTCATGAAATATATTTAGAGCTATATTCATACATACCACGAGTGCGTGTCGCACCCGTCTTTCCGCCGCGGCGTATGGCTCCCTATTATGTTGCAGGTGGCGACCTGAAAAGAACAAAAAAACACTTGAATTTTCGGCTAAAACTTTCTTTAATTTGAGCTGTTTTAAAACGTTTTTTTAGAGCAACACGAGTCAGAAGGTATTTTTAAACAGATTATGATTACAACATTTTTAGTAAGTTTCTTAACTTCAAAACTTTATAATTATGACTTTTTTTTATATAACTAGGTCGGCAAACAAGCGTACGGCTCATCTGATGGTACGAGTAAGCGATTACCGTAGCTTACTGACGTCTTCATCACGAGAAGCAATGCAAGCGCGTTGCCGACCCTACCCCCAAGGAGACTTTAGTGGAATGCTTATCTTGTATTTCACAAAAGACTAACTAAACTCAACTAACTCATTAAAGTTATTTAAGGTCCCACTGTAATGTAATAGGACTTACATTAGTATACTATTGAACATTTTACTTAGAACAATCATATATTCCAGCGATGGCCATTAGCCCGATAACAGAAAATGGTTAACAAGAAGAACAGAAACAGAATGATCGTTTACGATTCTTGGTATTAGAGCTAACTGGAATCAACAAAGAGGCGTCAGTTGAAAAGTGAGCTTTTGAAATATAGGCCATATAGCAAGTTTTAATAAAAACTAATTTCATGGTTCTTGTTTTATCATATTTTGTTGACGAAGATTTTGGCAAAAAAAAAAAATAGTTTGGTCAAAATTGCATTAATTATACGATAGGACTCAAATAATACGTAGGTATATAATTCAAGTCAATAGCGTAACAGTGCAAATAATCAATTATGTTTAACGTCTTAGGGAACGGGCAACACAAATATTTGTCTGACGCCGAGCAAAGCATTAGTCTTGTATACAATGTGTATTTGCGACCGTATTTTCGACTTTTCACTACACTCAAATAATTCTTACATATAATGATGTTAGCTTTTTGTTTTTAGACACACAAACTGCATTATGATTATTTGAGTGTTTCACAAATGCCATTGGAATAGATGAAATATGGTATTTGGGAGAAAAACACGTTAATATTTTTTTTTGCGTATGGAGGTCGCACTTGATGGTCAAATAAGAAAAAAGCTAGGCATTTAACGCCATGTGCGGTCTGACAAGGTTTTTATTCATTATTTTGAAACAAATTCAAAACGTAAACGTCTTAAAGAGGGCTTTTAGATAATCATTCTTTACATAAGTAAATATGATAATATGATTTCAGTTATGATACAGGCGGTATGTGGTCTTACAGACGGTTAACTCTTCAATGATTATTATTTAATTGAGGTAGGGCACAGCAGCAATTCCCTGCTCAAAATATGGAGCAGCCCGACTGGGGTAGTACCTCGACCTTACAGAAGATCACAGCAAAATAATACTGTTTTCAAGCAGTATTGTGTTCCTGTTGGTGAGTAAGGAGCTCCTGGGGATTGGGGATTGGGTCGGCAACGCGCTTGCGATGCTTCTGGTGTTGCAGGCGCCTATAAGCTAAGGTAATCACTTACCGTCAGGTGAGCCGTACGCTTGTTTGCCGACCTAGTGACATACAAAAAAACAAAAAAAAAAATCTCTGAACAAACTTATTTATATAGTTATAATATAAGTGTGAATATATTTTCAAAAACAATATCAACTTTGTCTTCATGTGATAATAAATGTAAAAGGAATTATTTTTATACGGATACAAGAGTAAAGCCTAGTGGGGGCCGTAATTGTACTTTGAAAATTGTTATTCACAGTCACGACAACTCATCATTGATTTTCATTCATAAAAAGAATATTTTTGTTACTACAATATATACAATGTCACGAATCTAAAATCATATTAATACAAACTTAGGCAGCATATAATTTGCTTATTATATTATTAATTTGCTTAACTAAGTTAGGGTAAGTTTCCTGCTCAAAATCTGGATCAGCCCGACCTTACAGATGATCACAGTTAAATAAAACTGCTTTCAAGCAGTGTTGTATTCCTGTTGGTGAATTACTTGACTTACATAGAGTATATAAAAATATACATAAGAATATGAGTAAATGAATTGGTCGTACAAAAATTTAGGGATAATAGATACGCCTTTTAATAACCGAAGACAAATTTTGTAGAAAACGCTCCGCTTAATTCTCAATTAAACAAGAAAATTTTTCTCACGTTTTCACTATTCATATTACGTAACGTTTGAATCGTATAATCTTCTACACTTTACTGGTTAATTCATCTTCCATTAATGTTATAATTATCACATTTCTATATAGAACAACTGTTACAAATTCACTTTTACAGCGTGGTTTTAAATTAAACGCTACTGCAACAATATCTTCAAAATAACTTATTCCTACTAAAATTATTAAAACAAAAATAAATACCTATAAGACGACCCACTTGAGTGAGAGTTTTAGATAAAATGCTTTCAAAGTCTTCTTATTTTTAGACATAGATATAATTTTATTTGCAAGTTATCAAGATAACATTCAAATATATGACACTAGTCAAAACATATTTCCGCATGACATTGAACGTAAATCACTCACTGTACAAATAATTAGATTTGTATTATTTTAGTTATCAGTTTTCGGTTTACATTCTAAAGACTGAAGCAAGACAGGTGTTAAAATTTAATCGCGTGCGACACTGCAGGCAGTTGCTTTATCACCCTGGATTATGAATACTCTTATCATTTCAAATGTTATAGGAATGAGGTTATAAAGACATACTGTTAGTTGTGGTTAATTTGTACATTTTAAAAAGGCTCTATCGAAAAAGAAATGATCACATGCAACGAAAAAAGATATGGTATGAAAGTAGTAGGAAAATTTTTAACTCTCGTAAAATTATGGCAATTGTTCCGGACATAGATGTACTAAATAGCTAAAAATTTGGCAAGCAGAACAGACATTTCAAATGATGTACACGGATACGAAACATTTTATGTAAATGGAAATGACATTAAATAGGACATTTAAAGCATTCTCGCATTATTTTAATGTATAAAACGCTTAAAGCTTCAGCTTGTAATATCCCACTGCTGGGTATAGGCCTCTTTCTACACGTAGGAGAAGGATCAGAGCTGAACCACGCAGTTCCAATGCGGATTGGCGGATGTATTCCCTACTATGAGTAACGATCGCTATCAGGTGTACATGATAACAACCAGGACCGACAGCTTAATGTGCTCTCCGAGACACGGTGGGGAGACCCACAAGGACTGCACGAACACCCAGACCACGGCAAATATCTGTATAGCCAATACAAATCAAAGTTTGTCATGTGCGGGGATCGAACCCGCAACCGCCAGCGCAACATAAACCAGTGCTGTAACCGTTGCGCCAACACCTCGTCATAAAAATTAATTTTAATGTATAGCGGAATTTTTTTTCTCCCACGGAAATTCTCAACTTTTAATTATAGTCTTTAACTTTGATCTCTCAGGATTTATTTCTGTCATTAAAATTTCATTAAACTCAAGACTTAAGTCACGATTAGAATGAATAAAATGAAGTTATATAAACGACTGTTTTACATTTATTCCAAGGAATTCCTTTTCAAGTTGCTGTTTCTAACAAAACTTAAGGAAATTTCGAGATTTTTAAATAAACAGAACCCATTTGTAGTGTAAGTTTTATTATTTCGTTTGTTTAGACAGTATTTACGACGTTTTTGTAAGCGATCGTTTTAACGGAGCTAGCGATATGGGGAATGATTCAATTCCGTACGGTAGTGGAGGTGATGTCATTCCAAATGTCACTATTCAAGTTGTGATACATCGTGACACATTTGCTTGTGCACAGAAATGATGCGGGAGTTATTTTAATTATAACAGGAACCGATCTTTTCACGCGGGCTATCACATTTGTGTTTATCTTAAATTTAAAAATGAATTAAGTAAATATAATATAATTAAATCGTATTAACCTTGATCATGCCACAAATCTAGGACGACTTTGCCAATTACATTGTACAATGTTCACTCATTATAATGAAACAACTTTTTCGGATTTTTATCGCGGTTTATTAAGTTTTTTAAATGCTCGACGTTTCGGATACTTTACAGCAACCGTGGTTACGGGAGGACGGAAGGTTGTTTCATTGCATTCATATTTTTTTAACGTTTTCCTAATACTCTGTAAAATGTTCTCACGGAATTAAAATTAATGCAAATCTTCTGAAAATTTTACAATTTTAGCAAACTTAACAAACTACTAAATATTTAAATTATACATATTTTACAATTCGTAAAATGATACAGTGTCTAATGGCCCAGCTGGCAAAATATATATTCTGAAATAAGCGAAACATATTGATTTCGAAACAGCGTACATACATTAGTTTCAGGCATTTTAAATATCTTATAAATCATAGTTGATGTTTACTAGCCTTGTTTTTTTTTTTAATTTTAATAATAGCTTAGCAGAAGGCTTTCAAACACAATCCTTTTACTACAAAATTAAGTTATCGAAACCAGCCAGTTACATAAGCTACGTACCAAGTACATACACTATGTACTATTAATGGAGTTAGCCTTCTGTATTATGAACTTACCTAGTTTATTTACTGGATAACGTACGATTCTAGTAAATATTGGGATCGTTCGATTGCTTAAAACAGCTTTAAATACAATATATTTACAAGTAACAGTTAAAAGTCAAATTCAACCAAAGGATATATGTATAAATATATCCCATTGCTTTGTACTTGAATCGCTAACGTTCAATGGCGACTCTGTGTATATTTTATTATATATACAAAGCCACATTTAATACTGCTAAGTGGTTCCGGCGAATCGCAAAATAAAAGAATCGATACGATGAAATAAAAAGCACCCTATCTGGTATCAGGTTCGACAGCTTTCAAAGCAAACATTAGACCGTATACGATTACTCTGTTACCTTTCTCGACAAATGGACTTGATATAGATCGATCCTGAGACAAATTTGGGTGACTCACATCTCCTAAACCCGCCTCTCTTGGCTCGGTATATAATTATAACGCGTCTAGACAACTGGCGTCGACCAGGCGGCCTCTATGGAAATATAATGATACTGCAGCGACATTTTTCTGCAAAATAGGATGCTTTAAATAAAATCAATATGTTAGTTAACATTCAATATAGTCTCTGATTCGCTACGCCCGATTTTGACCCACAGTTGTGAAAACTTTGCATCGAAAACGCAACATGCATTAGGTAATTGCACTGTTGCAATCGTATCACGATACGCCCATAATTTGATTTACTCGCAAGGTTTATGTGATGCAAAAGAATTTAGCCTAAGCATAAAGAACGTATGATGACTATATATTTTATTATACTAGATATCTATATCACGCTTTTCAATAACTTTTTTTGTAATTAGAACTGGAAAGGTAATATTGTAAGCTTTATTTTCAGAAGAACATGTTAAAATGATGACGTTGTACCTATATCCATTTTTAAAGGCGTGTGATACGATAATAATTTAACATACCTGATAGCACGTTGAGAGCAGTAATAAGGCAAGAGCGTGAGGACGGAAAATGCAAAGTGCTGATGTTCTCTGACACGTCTCTTATCTCCATATCACTACACGGGTTACTAGTAGTCCACTACAGCAAAGCGTATTCATCGCTCGAAGCTCTACAATCCTTTCACGCAATAAATTGGTCACCTAATTTATCAGACACTTGAGTCATAATTCCTTGTGAATTTTCGCGCGGCACCAGGGGGGCACACATTATATTATGAAATAGTAACGGGGACACGTGCTATCGCGGCAGAGAGGGACGGATTCACTGAACGTCCTTGGCGAGGGGGCGCGCGGGGCGCCTGCGGCATCAGACGTTTAAATCATCCCCAGGGTGAACGAGACGGAGATATCCGTTATGATCGGGAGGGAGAGAGATGTGAAACGTCGTGCTATTGACCGGCCTGAAGACCACGCCCACCCGGGCGAGAGGGGCGCGCTGATGTTCCAAGTGAAAATCGAACGTCGGCCCGGGCAGACGCGGCCGGCTGCTGCATCAAGGTTACCCCAAACCACTCATGCACTTCCTACATTCCAACGAGTCCCTTGTACTCATTACCGCTGTATTCATTACTGACGAAATATGGTAAGATTATGTTGGATTAATATTTATGAAACGCAAAGTTAATTGGAACACATCGACTGGTGTCGGACATGTAATTTATTTTACTTACAATGTTCCATTAATTTTTAACGAATTTAATAAATTATTGTTCTTCTTTAATAACCAATTAAATGTACGTTCACGTCAAGGATTTGTCAAGTTGTGAGTTACCAATAATCCTTTACATATTAGGTACAACTAGAACGCAGACAAAAAATGTTGACTGGTAAATTTTGGATCAGATACGTAACCTTCACATGAAATACTTACGTAAGCGACCTACCTTAAGGCGATGAAATCGTGCAAGAATTAATCTTTTCGATAATTCTGCACGAGAATTCACCAAATGCCAATGTTATAATGATTAAGTGAGCAATTTATTCAAACGTATGTAACACTTAAGAAAAATAAGAAGTAACTAAAATACGTCTTTTTATCGTTAAAACAAATTTTAATAATTTTTAAGTCATTTATGTCATACTGTATGTACAGGTATAAATAATGAAAGTCGTAACAGGCTGAATTGACACTTTTTAAAAATTTTCATGTAATAACAGTATAACCAGCTAATACGATCTATTGTACCAGCTAATATGATCTATTGTAAGTATTTCAGTACTTAATTACGATATGTCAAAGGTATTTGACGCAAAAAAAATATCCTTTTATTATATATTCATAGCTACAATTTTTTATTTAAATTACGTTTAGCTACAAAAGAAAAATAGCTTTAACTAAAAGTAAAACTCGTTTTATACTAGATAAACAATTTCAACCAAGAAGGAATTTGGGAATGTGGTAGGAAATTCCTTAAAAAGCGGTTATTTCCCAGTGAAAGGCAGTAAAAAAGCTAGCTGTTTCTTATAAAAGGTTCGAGTATGCAAAGATGGCTGTGCCCGTCACGTAAAAGGCAACTAGTTTTGGAGTACGCCTTGACCCGGTAATTTGGACGGCAACTTAGATTCAAAGCTGCAATGTTGTTAAATATGTAATTTAATAAGGAATTAATACAGTACAATGATACTTGATATAAAAATTGAAAAAACACGGAACCAAAGAAAATCTTGAAATTGAGTACTGTACAAATAATTTAAACCGACCTGGCGAACTTCGTACCGCCTTATTTTTATTTTTTTTGAATATAATAATTATATATATCGAAATAAAATATCTTTCAAATTGGATCAAACTGCACATGAAATTTGATTAAAATCGGTTAAGTAGTTTAGGAGTCCATCGCGGACAAACAACGTGACACGTAATTTATATATATTAAGAAGATTTATAGCGTCGTTTGACTTAAAAAAAGTATCTTTTGATTTTGAAGTTACGATACTCAAGTTTTAAGAGAAATTTGTATAATACATCGAGTTGTTTGTAAATATATATTTTGTAATTGCAAACTTGGCACATAATGTGTAATTTTCTTTGTTCACTGAAATATATATTGTTTATTTGCTACGCTTTGATATTATGTTATAATCTTACGGGTCATTTCGTTTCTGTCGCGTAAAATTGGGTCAAGGATTAAAATAAATGTTAGAAGTAAATTTTTGATGTTGTTTTTAATTCTTTCATCGGGTGTTCATAATACACCATCATAAATAAATACATGAATTACAACAAATATAAAAGAAGAAGAGAAAATCATTCCTCTGATGTTAACTGGAAAGAAAAAAAAACATAAATTTTATACACCTTTTCAAGTGGTGAGTATTCATCATGAAAGCTGACGTAACAGCTCCCCGACCACTCCCTAGAGAGTCATACTAGATTTATTTCATTTCGTTTGCAGTTTACGGAATTTTGTTCGCAAATATATTATGAATAAACCTATAAATTTAAGCGATAAATTTTATCTTAGAAAACATTAAATTTATTTTCAAGATTTTAAATTCGAAAAACCAGTTTCGTTACTCTGCACCAATTCACTTATCAACTATTTATACTTTCATGTTTTATTCTTTTAACCGGTTTTTTACTTTCATAGGAATAAAGAAATATTAAAAAATCGTCTTATCAATCCATGAAATACCTTAAACGGACGGACGTGTTGAATAAAATAAGAAAATAATGTGTAAATGTGTAAAAGATCGTCTATCGTATCATCTACAAGATGTGTACAATAGATATGTATAAGTTTAACACCATAAAAAGCAATCGTTAATTAATTATAGAAGTAGTATTTTAACACAAGCGTCTCGTCGGGAGACAGCTTAGAACAAGTTAGCAGATCCGTTCTACGAATGTAAGAGGACTTTTATGCCCAATCGGCTGACGTCTGCCAGTTCGCGACGCGACGGCGCTTAGCTCAAAATATTAGGACATATTAAACTTTGGAGCCAAAACATATTATTACCATTTACCTTTTTCAGATATACTTTCATGTACATTTCTTTAATTTTATTTTTGTATTTTATTTTAAATTAATTTTTGCACGGTTCTGCTTGTTAAAGATCTGAAGACCGCAGATCTGCGACAGTTAAAGTATCAAAATAACAATAACATTGACGAGTGCTGTTTAGATCATAAATGAATTAGTTTTTTCTAAATTTGTAACGAGGTTGATGTGCTCGAACATCGGGACGTGGGATGACAGCTCACAATGAGTGCTCTTCACACCTGCCAAATTAATTTCGAAGAACTGCAGTGCTAGGATTTAATTTCATAGAGCGAGTAAAATAAATATTGCTATACACCGAAATTTTATCGTTAAGTGTGTCGTTATAAATAGTTTGTTCAAATAGTGTGGTAAGAAAGGCACGCACATTTTAACTTTATTTTTCTCTCGGTTACATAATCACCCGCTCGTTACTCTCGTTCGATAGACAGTGTGAATGTAATACAAGGTACAAAATATATTTAATTAATTTGAATAATGCTGTGTGGCTACGGCACTGAAGAATTTAGCCATCCCCTCTCTTCCCGTGGGTGTCGTAAGAGGCGACTAAGGGATAACAAGGTTCCACAACCATCTTGGAACTTAAGAAGCCGACCGATGGCGGGATAACCATCCAACTGCTGGATTTGAAATACACAGGCCGAAGACGGGCAGCAGCGTCTTCGGTGCGACAAAGCCAGTACTGCGGTCACCAACCCGCCTGCCCAGCGTGGTGACTATGGGCAAAACACATGAGTTCACGTTATTTTTGGCGTAAACTTGTGGAGGCTTATGTCCAGCAGTGGACTGTATAGGCTGTAATGTAATTTGAATAATACATGTGTTGATAATATAGCCTCAACAATTTTGTAAATATTTTAGCCTTGTATAAGAATATATTCTAAACGAGGCATAATTACAAGATCGTACCACACCTAGTTGTACGATCGTAAAATCTGAGCGTGCAATGTACCTACCGTGATTAATCAGTGTTACACATGCTAGAGGGTTAGACAAAACTGGTATATTTAGACCGCTATGAAAATGATGTGAGCCTTCGTTGTCGGTTGTATGATAATTTTTGCAATATCAATAATCTTTTAATTTGTCGACAAATAAATTTAGCAATTACTAAAACATTCGCATAGACCCCGACCTAATTTTATTTTTAATATAGTACTAATATGTAAGGCTCCATTTTAAAAGCCCATGTCCAACCTATAAGTATGGGTTTCCAAGAAGTTCATTTCATATATATTTACAACTTTATTTTAATATATTTTCCTTAGAACAACGCTTATCTTTCTTTATCTTTACTATAATGTATCTAATTTAAACGTCGATAGACAAAAAATAACCCATTATCAATCATAAAACCAAAATTTTAGACCATTTATTTTGCTTTTAGTTTTAATCTTTATTATAAATATTTTATTTAGCAGCTTATTAAAAAATGAATGTAAATGAAGCTGTTGCACTCTTCATTTAATTTAAATTACCCGCGCATTATCTTTGAATTTTTTCAAAGTTTATCTATAATGGCAACACGTTGCACTAAATTAATTCTAGAACCTACAATAAAAATTCTCTGGCTTAAAACGTTAAAAGTTAAACTTTATTAAAATTAAATAATAGCAATTGTGAAAGAAACAGTATCCGAAGCAATAGCTTTTAATGTTGTTTCTCTTTACAGGTAATTTATTATAATTTATAAATAAGAATGTAGAAACAAGCTGTTTAAAAAAATAATGTGTTATGTTCTAAAAATAAAATTCTCTTTACAGAGCAACAAATATTAGTTTTTTTGCTTCAAGAATCAACATATAAAATAACATATTACATGAATTTAATTATGATAATATGAAGTGATAACACTACTAAAGTCAAATGAACAATTCCTTCAAGTAAATCAATGTAACGTAACATATTCATAATTTTTACGACTTATAAGATGGGTTCAGTAAGTGGGTTTAATAGGTATCTGTAGATGTCCCCCTCGAACGTTAACTGGATATGAATGGGCTCAACGGATTGCGGTGCTACTTATTGAATTGTGTGACATGCGAAGTCGCACAACAATGCGCAACAATGTCCAACACGGCTTGTGTACAGCGAAACTGTTTTAAACATTGTTATTGTGTTTACTTTATTTCGCCAGGTATTGAGACGTTAAGGATTTTCAAACAGGAATAAACAATACCTTAGGAATATGTTTTACAACAAAACAAGAAATGAAAATTTTTTTAATGCCAGAGAAATGTTTTAAAATCAAAGACTAATAAATATGCTACACAATATAAACTCGCTACATCCCAGTAGAATGCAGTATATAGCTATAGACTATACGACTCTTTCCCCCGCAGATAGAATAAAATTATAAAAATTATAAATTCAAATTATAAATTATAAATTCAAAATTATAAAAGTATCTATAATTTTAACAATTATTTGGAAAGTTTTGCGGAAATAAATGTTAAATCTAAAACTAACGATGCAGTTGGAACTTTATCAACTAATAATGGCACTCTTACGAGGTTAATGAGAGAACGAATGTAAGTGAGCAGAAGTAATCGTCTAGAGTTTAAACACCTAGGTATTATTAAATGTGATGATGTTATCTTTGATTAACTACGGTACTTAGGACTTAGTGAAGTAAAAAGATAAGTTTTTGACTGGTATTACGCTGAAAATAATCTGCTATTAATTTCCATATTGTAATTAAACTGCCTTGACTTGAGGCTCGCGTGATTGTCATAAAAATATTAACCAAATGCGAAAAGTTATTCAAACATAAAAAGAATAATAATTAATACGTAATATATATTACAAAAAATAGATTATGAGAAAAACAGTTCATAAACTAAGAACTAAGTACTATTTGCCAATAGGTATAGTAAAAAAAACTGTTATAGAGTAAAGCTTTCGTTGTTTGACTGTTATGTAGCTGGTAATGTATGTTTGAAAGACAAGAATTAAATATGAATTCTTCAAAAGCAGAAATGGCATATTACCAAAATATTTAGTGCAAGTTCCTTGACATTACCATCAAATTTCTCTGATTTTTCTTGGTTTTACATAAAGTAGCCACTTTGTCATTGTTATTATATCACGTTTTGTATATCATTTATATGAGATTTCTTACAAACATACAAACAAAGTAGGAGCAGGTGCCTTTGTATAATACAAGCTGTCCAATTCCGTTTATTTCTAAAATTCATTATCCCACCTGCGCTAACTGCAATCTGACGCTCGATTTCTCAATTCATCATAGTTGAAAATTTGTGTTGGCTCCGAATAACTTGTTTTACCAAACTCTTGTGTTTGGACAAGCGAACTGATGTAGAACGCGGATGCTTTTGAAATGTTTACGCTTCTTACTACCGGCAAGGTAGCTAAAAACTATATTAGACGCTTTTGTTGGTAGCGTCTGTTTACGTCACTGATGATAATGCTATAGATTCACTGGTTAAAATATTTTTGAAATATTTCACTTCTAATTATTAAGACGTAAGGTTTGAAAACGATAATTGAGAATTCTTTTGTATTTTCTTGGATTTGTCGTTATAAAAATGTTCAAGCAAGGTGTAGTTGAGTTTATACCAAAGTACACTTTTATTTAATTAAAAAAAATAAACATATATCATTATATTGGAACTCATAGTCATCACTCAAGTTTAACATTGCATAACGACAGTGTATAGCTAATGATAAATATTAAAAACGTTTTTAGATGTACATATGCAAAAGGTGTTCTATAAATATTAAAATAGAATATTCATTTAATTTGAAATAACATCATCCATACAGTTCACTACCCCAGTTACCTTAGTTAGTTAGTTTATAGCCTGACTTAATTTAGCGGTTTTAGGCCAGATGTTACGTCACCACACTCAACTATTAGACAATAATTACGTTTGTACAAGAATAAAATAACACCTCATAATGAGTGAGGATAAATAAAGTAACAAATAGTGTATATAAAATAATTGTACTAAAATAATTGTTGATAATTAGTTTCTTTAAAATCAACATCTCTTCATAAGGTTGATAGAGATTAACAAAAGTAATTGAAACAACAGCCTTTTCATCATTTTATGTCAATTATCCTTGTATAATTTGACGGTACATAAATTTCCATTTAGCCGACAATAATCTCGAGAGACCCAATGCAGTTTTCTCGGAACACAACACACTAAACATTAAGATATTTTCTTCTTATTAAAAACTTCGGAACAGTTTACGAACGCTTTTGACTTCCTTTCGAGTAATTTATAGCTCTGAAATTTGAAAACTCGAGAAACATAATATTAAAAATTCGTTGCACAGTTGACACTTAAAAAAGTAAGCGGTGAGAAATGTTACGCACATATTTCTTAGACGTTACAAGAGTTTGTATGTGAATTTTCATAGCACGATAAATTGCAGTAAGTTTTACTTTTAGAGCAAATTTATTATAAATCTAAGACAAATAGCCCCTAAATATTCTCTTACAAAGCGAGTTTAGATTAAAAGCACCAATATTAAATTCCAAACATTAATTTCGATTATACCTTTATTAAAAGAAACTTATTAATGAAATACCCACTTCGATGGTATCCGGCTGATTATTTTTAGTAAGTACCTTTGAACACGTGCTCGGATCATTGACCTTTAATATTTCAATAAAATGTTTGTTTTGATCATGTAACCTTTTATATTAAGAAAATGCGGATTTATTTTATCTAAAGATTAAATATGTGTTTCTAAAAATAGTTTATATTGCCAATGATATCTATATATATCTTTATACATCAAATTCATATTTTAAAGTTACCGTGGCACTGCTATTATTAGAATAGTGTTAGTAGAACATTTATTTTTATTAATATTATATTAAAATCGATAGGTATGTAAGTAGTTTTTGCAGCAGGTAATTGTTATGAAAAAAATAAAGAAATATTTTCTTTATATTTAGATAATCTTCATAAACTGCTGTTATCAGACTTATCTGTAATCCACATCCTCCTAACCATATGAAAGCTCCCATCGACCCACATTCAGCAAGTCACGACCTGTTCGTTTGCTCACACTCGACCCCAATATAACGTCAATTCATCAATATTCTGTCATAACTTTTTACAACAGAATCACTTGGTTTTATTTTAAACTCGGATATTTGAAATTGAACAAAAGTGCATTAAATTAAAGTAACTATATCTAAGATCAAAAACACAATTTCAAATATTGTAACGCTACACCATATTGTATAGCCGAGCCTTATGACGCCACGCCATAAGCTAGCGAAGTTAAGCCAAAGCCATCCGGTTTGTTAACTGTCTTCCGGTTGTGAGTGACGTCACACCCAACCACCAAATGAAGAGGGTATAAATGCCCAGATTGTTAACTTCTTTGATTATTCTTGTATTAGCATCGAAATAGGTAAAAATTGCCAGTTTGTATAGTGTTTATTAATAAAGTAATAGTTTCATAAAGTGGGTGCGTCTTTGTTTTACCTCTGCCATTTTACTCAGAAGTGGGATAGTCGTAACAATATTTAATGTACAATGCACCATGCATTGCGTGTTTTATTCTAAATTTTTCGAAATTAATAGGAATGTATAGAAAATAATTAATCTATTTGTATGGCAGTAAATAGAACAGAGAAAAAGATCACAATTAAAACAATCTTCGTTCAAGGCCTTCGCATTGTTAGTGAACATTAGAATAAAGTTGTTTTGTGGTCTGACAGTGACAGATCATCGCGAATGTTATCTTGACATACTTTGAATAAATTAAAAATATATTTACCTAATAAATCCTAAGCATCAATTTAAATATAACAGATCCGATCAGATGAGCACGCAAATCCATTAGACAAATTAAATCATAAGAAATATGGAAAAATAAATTCTTCCATCGTATTTATATTTGAGTGAACGTTAGGTAAGTTAGGGACATGATATATTACTAAATGGCATGTTCATAAACTATGAATGAAGTTAAAACAATACTTTTTATTTGCTGCTGAATTTAAGGATTTGTGCACGTTACATACCAAGTTGTAAGGCGTGTAAAAAATTCGAATGATGTAATGGCCGGCGACCTCGCCAGTGGCTTATTATGTTACTGAACACGTGGGAAGTTGACACATAATTTTTTTTTATCATTTGTCTGGCACGAGATATTGACACATGCGCGATTGGACTCGCTAAGTTGATCATTTGGATATTTCGCAATATGTTATTTTTTAATACCCGGTAATTTTCCAGTATTTTTTTTTAAATGAGATAGGACACAGCAGGAAATTTGCTGCTCAAAATATGGAGCAGCCCGTCTGGGGTACCTCGACCTCACAAAAAATCTCAGCTAAATAATACTGTTTTCAAGCAGTGTTGTGTTCCTGTTGGTGAGTAAGATGGCCAGAGCTCCTGCGGGGAATTGGGGATAGGGTCGGCAAGGATAGGGTCGGCAACGCGTTTGCGATGCTTCTGGTGTTGCAGGCGTCTATAAGCTATGGTAATGGCTTACCATCAGGTGAGCCGTACCCTTGTTTTCCGACCTAGTTACATAAAAAAAAATAAGTTTACATAATCATTACGTAAATAAATAAATAACATCGGTGTATAGAAAAAAAAAAATAAACTTTACTTAGAATATTTTAATGATGAAAGGTACATAATGGAAAACGTACTCAATAATTTTATTCAGGCTCGTCGGAAAAAAATGTTTAAATACATAGCTTTCAAACTACACAACAGCAGGGACATTTTAATATTTTTCTAGATAGAATTAAGATAAGAATGATAGTTAAAATGTCATAAAAAGCTGCACTGCGAAATACAAACTAGTGATATAACTTAGTTAACGATTCCTATCAAGTTCGTGATAATAGCCGACATCATTTACTACTATGAGACGGTGAAGATTGTAATAATAGTCATAAATAGTTCCAACTTAACTACCTACCCAACAATTTAATTCGTTTGAATGAATATTTAATGTCTACATTATTTGAAGGTTGTACTTATTCACAGCAATTTTAGGCATGTGTTAATATTTTTTTGTTCGTCGTATTTTAGCGGGCCAGTGAACTAACAACGAGTCCGTCGTTTCCGTTTTATAATGACATAACTTACTTAAATATATTTTAGAATGATATGTTCAAACATATTAAATTTAAACTAGCTGTTGACGTTCATTTTATTTGCATTTGTGAGTCATGTAACGAATAGTTAGAATTGTTGTTTGTCTCGAAATGATCGTCATACACTGTTTAATGACTAAAGTAAGATTAATGGACTATTTCCTGTTCTTCAGTGAATAAGCGTACTCAAACTCCTAATATCAGTTTTGTATTAAGTAAACTGTGTTTAATTCACGATTTGAAACTAAAACCTATAATTTATTTAATCAATAATAATCAACATATTTTTTATAAATAGCCAGATGCTAGTCTTAATGGCTAGCCGATTGTGGTCAACAACCTCATCTAATGGAATGCACGATGAAACAAGATGCTGTCTAGACTGTGTTTGCTTAGAAAAAGCCAATACCGATTAGCTCTACAAAATGTATACCTACCTACCTTAAAAAATAACAGCAAAAAAATATATATAAAATAAGCACCTGTATTTACGTTTAGCATCTAGTAGTTTTAAAACCGTTTATATATATTATCGCGGGAAGTGTGCGTCGATTGTATATAAACAAGATAATATACGGACAGTACAACATACAGACGCTGTTGCCGATAATTACCAATTGTTGGCGGCCATCTTTGCGCGTGAGTCATGCGCCCACGCACACCACACGCGCGAACTGCCTACATCGCAAATATAAAACCGAGGTTTCGTGTAACGATGTTACTTTTACTACAATCGGAATAATAATAATGTTTCTTTATTTTCTCCTTACAAATATAAATAATTTAAAAAAAAACAGTCTGTGAAAAGCTTGTATCTATTAGAGGTCCTGTATAATAGAGCACCAGTTCCTCACTATTAAATAATGTTAAAAATGCAAATGTTTTTGTGTATGTGTGTATATGTTTGCTTCTGTGTATGGGTGCATTAAAAATATTGACGAAGTGTGTGTAACAAGTCAATGTTATTATTATTTCCTTCCTATTTCAATATATGTATAATATATTTGTGTTTGCTCGCAAACGAAAAAAATCGACAATTACATCACGACACTAAGATTTTCGAGGGTTACCCTCGATTTCTCTGGGATTTCATCATTAGACCCTGGTTTCTTATCATGGTACCACACTTGGGATATCTCCTTTCCAACAAAAAAAGAATGATCAAAATCGGTTCATAAACGACGAAGTTATCCCCGAACATACATAAAATATATAATACACGGTCGATTTGAGTAACCTCCTTCTTTTTTTAAAATCCGTTAAAAAGGCAGTATCCAAAATAAAATTAACAATAATAATTTACATTAAATTATTAAACAACATTGAAAGCGAAAATAAATTTATTCAAAATTAATAAAATTCTTCAATACACGCTTATTAAATAGGTTTAATTACTGCTAGTATTAATATGTGGAAATAAATCAGCAATCGCTTTAAACCAAGTCCTGTAATTTATCATTAGACGGGAAATAATTAGCAGTAGCGATTAACAATTTATATCATCCAATTTTAATAAAGCATTATTCTTTATTATTCAATATACCAGATATAAAATATTGGCATCGTATTGAGATTTATTTTTCCTTTGAAGTGGTATTGGTGGAAAACCATCGAACAATAGCTTTTGTTGAATAAACTTTTCGAGATTAATTTATAATCAGATAATACACTTTTCAACCGACATTTCTTGATAATTAACTCATTTTTTGTTCTTAATAGACACCATTGCTTTAAATGCAATAAATGAGGCGTAATTACTTTATTTAATACTAGCTGCCCGAACAGATTTCGTTCTGTCAAAAGTTAATAGTATTTTTTTTAGTATTAAAACTTTCCGTGGGCCTTAAGGAAGATATGAATAATTATGTTTGCTCGCAAACGAAAAAAAAAACCGACTTCAATTACATCAAAGAGTAATACAACGTAGATCGACGAAAAAATAGTCAAGTAACTACGCGTTATCAAAGATTACTCAAAAAGCAGTTATCAGATCTCAATAAAATTTATATGTGACCACATGATAAACATCAGCTTTCGATTAAATTAAAAATCATTAAAATCGGTACACCCAGTAAAAAGTTATTGCGGATTTTCGAGTTTCCCTTGATTTCTCTGGGATCCCATCATCAGATCCCGGTTTCCTTATCATGGTACCAAACTAGGGATATCCTCTTTTCAACAAAAAAAGAATTATCAAAATCGGTACATCCGGTAGAAAGTTATGCGGTATAATACAACGTAGGTCGACGAAAAAAGCGTCAAGTGAAAACGCATTATTAGATATAACTCGAAAAGTAGTTGTTAGATCTCAAATAAATTTAAATGGGGCCAATTGACACACACCACCTTTCGATTAAAAAAAAATTGTCACAAAAAATCGGTCCACCCGGTCAAAAGTTCTGATGAAACATACATAAAAAAAAATACAGTCGAATTGAGAACCTCCTTCTTTTTTGGAAGTCGGTTAAAAAATAAATTAGCCGAATTGGACAAGCCACTCTCGAGTCGTGTATGTACTTAGCAACATTCATTTTTATTTAATATAGATTTATTAAATATACATAAATAAAGTTAATGATGGTTTTGTCTTCGGGTTGGAATCACAATACGAAATCGGTTAAGTTTAAGTTTATACTAACTTTCTAGTTTCTAGACCAGTTATTGCAGCTAGATTCAATGTGGGCGGGTGTTCAGTGCTTTCATATTGTACTACTTTCATCGCATATTGCGAGTTTAATAGCAAATACTGAAGCTATTGTAATCTTTGTAAACTATGAATTTTAGCATACGTTGAAAAGATAAATAGTTTTATGCATTTAATTTTACTTAGAATCTTACAGAATCTCTGGTTTTATTATTTAATCTATAGGTACTTATTTTGAAAATAGAATAATTTGTTTGTTTAGAAACGCAAATATTGGAACCGGTACGTTTTATTTGCAAAATAGATTTATGTCAGAAAGTTATTACCGAGGAAGGCAACACAGCCTTTATAGGCTGTAAAATATCACATACACTTGCGAAAGAGAAACAATAATGGTACACAAGGACGAAAACGTGTAGATCGTTTAGTTAGTGTATAAAGATACCTAATAAAATATAATAAAAACTGAAACAACCTAAAAACTCCTTTTTTTATACTTAAACCGGACTAAAATCAATTGTAATTTTGAGATTTCTTATTTCGATGACGTTGCAGAGGTCATGGTCACGGGAGACTCAAATTTCTATTTTTATAACTTCATCATTACAGCCTATACAGTCCACTGCTGGACATAGGCCTCCACAAGTTGACGCCAAAAATAACGTGAACTCATGTGTTTTGCCCATAGTCACCACGCTGGGCAGGCGGGTTGGTGACCGCAGTACTGGCTTTGTAGCACCGAAGACGCTGCTGCCCGTCTTCGGCCTGTGTATTTCAAAGCCAGCAGTTGGATGGTTATCCCGCCATCGGTCGGCTTCTTAAGTTCCAAGGTGGTTGTGGAACATTGTTATCCCTTAGTCGCCTCTTACGACACCCACGGGAAGAAAGGGGGTGGCTAAATTCTTTAGTGCCGTAGCCACACAGCACATTTTATAACTTAGAAGATAGAAAAGAATATTAAATCTTATTGTTTGGCTACATCAATCGACGTAAATGTATATATTCATTTATTTTTTCCAGTTTTACGTATTACGAAAACGAAGGTTAAATTTTAATTTTGTAAAGACAATTGAACAAAGTTACATTACGAGGTGCAGTTCAGCGTTTTAATCAATTAAGCCGTCGATCGGCCTGCCAAGAACTATGCGGGGCCTTTGCCAAACTATTTGCAGTGTCCCTAGTTAAACTTCCTCAAAACTGCCATTGTTTCTTGAATTATTCAAGGATCTTTGCTTATATCTACTGTACCAGGTCAAACCGAGTTGTGGACATTATTGAAAATAAATCTATAAAATATACTGTATATGACACATACTAGCGACATCTTTCGAGTCAAAACCTAAAGATTCAGAAGAAATTATGAGTTCGTGTCAAATCGTCCCAGTTTATATTATTCGGGTCAATTATGGTTTCCATTAAATAAATACTAGAGAGAGGTGTTTCTGACCTCTGTAATTGTTTTAAATAGTGATCCCATTCCTTAAGCCACGGCCTTATAAACTCGTTAGAGAATGACGCTTATAATGATGTCAGATTGATTCCTAACCCTTGATCTCACGGTTATGACTCATTTAATGTTTTTGGAGATGCGATAACAATATACTAATGTATAAATCTTGTTAATAAGTTAGTACACTGTACATAAAATAGTGAATTAAGCAAAATAAATTTAAGATTCTTGACGACTATATGACGACGCGGTGGAGCAATTGTAACAACAGTGATTGGCTGATGTTAGCGGTGTTGGGATCGATCCTCATACATAACAAATATTTGTATGGGCTATCTATACAGTTTGTCATGGTCTGGGCGATAATTTTTGTTTGTTGTGTGACTGTCGGATTTCCATAAGGAGTTCTAATCCTGTTGGGAACCGTTGAATGTAGGCGTTTATATGTTATGCGTGAGATGATATGTTTGACCAGATTATACTGAAACGTTAATTATTAGTTATTGCATTTAGTTTTTGAAAAAATGTAATTCCAAGGATATGGTAAATGAACGCGTGGTATGATATCACAAAAAAATCTGTCATCCGATAACACATAGTCCAACAATTGTGTTGATCTTGTCACGGTACTGAGTAAGGCGAGCCTGGCCGTCACGCATACCGGGTGACGTCATCTTCCCTGAGGGTCACCCGTTTTCTATTCGCGTTATACGGTGACGCACGCGCCAGTGACGACGCGAATGGGCCGCGCTCGCTTTTTAAAGTGTATTTATACCTCATCCCCAACCGATCGCGTAATTAATAGCATCTGGAACATCGTCACAGCGGGGTAACGGCCGTCTAGTCGCCATATTTCTGTCGAAATCGTCGCATACTCCCGGCGCCCCTCTCCGGTACATGCACTGTCCGTGCCAAAATGTTTGCAATGTTACTGCAAAATTAAAACGTGTCGCGGTTTCCTATAGCTTCGTACTCCTCGAGCCTGCTTCGATATTACCTCAGACTTCATTTCAATCTTACGAAACGATATTTGAAAGTTTTGATAATAATACGAAGTTCCTAGCGGAAAATCCATTTTGACAACGAACCGTATAATTGTATTCATTGTGTTGCATTCAAATTGTAAAGATTGTAATGCATTTTATTTAAAACTGTGGCCGTTGCAGTAGTAAATTTCAGTTAAAATATTGTTCTGATAGATTTATCAAATATTTCAAATAATGGTCTGCTTCGTTGTCAAAGTTTTTCATATAAATGGAAGAATTATAATGATTTTACAACATTATTTGACTTCAATTATTTTTTAACAGAAAAAGAAATAACATTACGCAATCGGTAGTGGGACTTTGACGTTTAACTGTTTCTATATTTAGTTCAACTACTGTAGATTTTCTGTAGTGTGTGTGTATCTACTACCTATTGGCACTATCAGATAATTGACAATATTTTTAATCAATTTTTTTTTTACTGATCATTATAAATGAACTATGGTATTAATATTGTTTTCTAATGTTTACGCGAATTTTACTCATTTAATAAAACACTTTTTTCGGATTTTATCGCGGTTTATTATTAAATTTTGATTCCCGACGTTTCGGATACTTTACAGCAACCATGGTCACGGGAGGACCGTCCTCCCGTTTTATTATATGGTATTAATGGTAGATTTTGGTTATATATTTACTAATACTATAAGCTAATAAATAGAGAACATTCATTTTATATTTTAGAAAACATAGAATATACTAAGATTTATCGTTATTTTCAATCTATACATTTAAAACTACAATCCCGAGTTGTGACAAGGTGGAATGGGCTTTAACACTTACCAATCAAACGAAGAGCCCAGAAGTGGGATCAAAGGCTTATACAGTACATTTAAATTCATACATTTGCCATATTATAATCTAAATCAAAAACGCTGAATACGAACAAGATTTTATTAAGATATACGTAGCATTTCTGAAGGAGACTTTTCTTTACGAGGATCACGTAAATGTTTTGACGCTACGAAATAAAATCATACGTCGGATATGAGTTTTCTCCGGCTTTAGTAAATTTATTATATCGTTAATTTCATACGTACATATACTAGTACATACAATCAGCTATATTCTCTTATTTATAACGATTATGTACCTATATGATACGTGTAGCACGTGTAAGTTATTAGGGAGACCGACACTAAACTCGAGAGGATGAATTATTAGAATTTTGGGATTTAAATTGTCCAATGATATTTAATTTGGTACTGTTCATTATTTTTTGTGGTTATGTGAACCATAAGTATGTGAAATAAATATTTTTTTACCTTGATTATTAAATATTATTACATCATTTTAAAGATATAAGGTAAGGTAATCTTATATATTATATTTAATAACATTATAAAAAAGAAAAATAAGTGTTATACAAAACATTTTGTTTTTTCAAATCATAAACGGGTTATCGTTTATTGCATCAATTAAAATAATATATCACAAAAATATAAAAAAGAAAATAAGTTTTTAAAAACTATGCATATTTATAACACGTCTATTAAAATGTTTAAGCAAATAACTGATAAAGTACTTGACCTCTGTATTAACAAAAATGACAGTATATTATTATTACATACATTCATTAGTGATAAAGAGATGTATATTTTATATATAATTAATCCTTTGAAACCGTAATGAATAATTATTTTTGTCCAAGAATATGGAGTAATTCAAGATACGTGTTCTTGAACCATTTATGAATAAAATAAAATATAAAATATTTATGGCATAGAATGAATAGTTAATTGTAGCCACAAATTCAACATCCACATTACATTTGGCTTTCGGCCAAGGCACATAAAAACGTTGTCTATGGAGAACCATCACAGCATAGAGGAGCAAATAATTTTTTTTTTGCCAAAGATGTATTATGCAACTATTACTACTAGATGTCATTTTTTGCAAATAAGAAGACCTTATTTCTAAAATATCAATAGATATTTATCATATATCAAAAATAGCATTTCAATGTTTATTTTAAATTTGGCATCATGAACAATCTTATTGGATTCCCATTAGTTCATATACATTTGATACATATTTCTTATAATGTGAACAATCTATTTGGTAGTTCTATGGTAATAGTAAACTCTATTGAATGAAGATGTTAGTAATTTTTTCTTTTGCTCAATGTGGTGGGACACTTAAATATTATTTATTTATTAACAAGTTATTCTAAATCATAAAAATACTAAAGAGAAACAAAACAAACTTAAGAAAAATACAAATTACGTTACTCAAAGGGGCTTCTTATAACCAATCGGTAAAACAAGCGTGTGACACACCTGATGGTAAGCGGTGACCATAGCCTATAAACATCTGCAACACTAGAAGTATCGTAAGCATGTTACCGAACCTATCACTGACCCTCCCCAGGAGTTCTTGTCGCCTTATTCAACACAGGAACACAACACTGCTTGAAAGCATTGTTATTTAACTGAGATTTTCTGTGAGGTTGTGGTATGTCGCCAGAGAGGCTGCTCCAGATTTTAAGCAGGATATAACTATACTGCTGTGCCCTAACTTAATAAAATCAGACTATAAAATTTATTTAATATTGGAGACTTCACACAATTGCAAGAAATAATATACTTTTAGGTAGCATATTTGACGTCGCGTTGGCGTAACGGTCACAAGCACTGTCTGTTGCGCTGGCGGGGTTCGATCCCCGCTCACGACAGACATTTGTACTGGCCTATATATATATATATATGTAGTGGTCTCGGCGTTTGTGCTTGGGTATTTGTGTTTCCGTACCCCCAACACAGGAGAACATGCTACTAGGAGCCGTTGAGTGTGAAGCGTTTATTATTATTTATTATTTCAGAATAGACAGTCATGTTTTTATCTCTTATAGTTCACTTAGAATAGTATAATTAAAAAAAATAAACATACTATCACTTACAGGAACACACAGCATACTTGATATTATAATGTATATAATATACATAATCATTTAAACACATAATCAATTGTTATCTACAGCAATCTAGGTCATTGATATAAATTTCAATGTTAGACAAATTTAACAAAAAAATATAGATAGATAATATTCATTATTGTACAATAAAATACAAATAAATATTGTGTATGTGGTGTTAGCCTGTAAGTGGTTGTTACATTTTCATTACTCTCAATATTATATGTTTATGAATTAATGTAAACGACCTTGGGTAATCAAATAAATAAATACAAATGAAAAGTAATGACAATTATTTGTTTTACCAAAAAAAAAACTTTTTTTAGGAATAAACTTGTTCTAAGGGCTAAGTTTGTATGACCTATATGTCAAATATTATACCTTCCAGTCAAATATTATAGTTAGCATTACTAGAGGTATCCATCGAGCTGCATTGCAGAAGAGTGGTGGATTAAGCTCTGAATCTTCTCCAAGATGGAGAAAGAGGCCTATACCCAGCAGTGGGATGTTCTAGGTTGAATCAATTAATTAATCATTAGAGGTACTTATGCTAAAAGAGATTACATTTGAACGGGAATGCATACTTATGCATTAAAAACTGGATGTAATAATCTATTTATTTACCGATGTTGCTGACAATTTGAACACTATTTACATGAAGTTTTCATCAAATTTAGTTAGTAATAACAGAAATAGATAAATTAATGAAATCAACAGTAAGCCACTTTTACTAGGTTTGTTGCTTTGGGCGCATTTTCTTTAATGATGATGTTTCTCCATAATGTTGTTGTATAATCTTATATATAAAATTCTCGTGTCACAATGTTCGTTAACATACTCCTCCGAAACCGCTAGACCAATTTTTATGAAATTTTGTGTGAATATCAGGTAGGTCTGAGAATCCCGAAGTTATAGGGGGGGGGGATTAAGGGGGATTAATAACATATATGGCAAAACAACATTTGTGGGGTCAGCTAGTATTTATATAAAATTGACATACAGTAATTTTCCAAAACTAATTTAAATATAAAAATCGTTAAATCTTTACTCTTTATATAATTTGTTTGACAAAATTATATAATGAGTAGGTATACTCAACTATTGCTATATTTATTCTACAATTGATAAGTAAAAAAATATGTATATCACATAGTCATTGATTGACATGAAAATATTATATTCGCTGGAGCAATTTTTTTTTATTTAGAGTATTAAACAGTGTAAAAATGTGTTTATTCTAGTAATAATTATATTAATGTATTATTTACACTTTTTTAATCCACCATTTTTTTCAACATTATATTCAATTAAAGTATAAAGTAAGTAATTGAAAAGTTAAGAATATTATAAAATATAATTAAATATATTTTGTATAATAATAATAATAATGATATATGAATTAAGCTCTGATCCTTCTCCTACATGGGGAAAAATGCCTCCATCCAGCGATGAAATGTTACAGGTTGAATCAAACAATTACATATATTCTTTAAAATGTAAATGAGAAATAAATTTAATATTTAAAAATATATATGAAATGACTGGAAACGGATATATAAAAATAAAGGAAATGATATCACCACTTACACATTATATAACACACACATATTACACACATATACAGCATTATATAACACATATGACTTTAATTCAGATATTTTAAGTACCTAAAACAATTTTGACATAATAATATGTTAAATTAATATTAAAGCTTTTTTTAAAAATAATATTATATACTATTGAAATTGGATGTTAAGGATCTAAATATGTCCTACACACTATTATGTACTGTTACAGTTTTAAAACCAACATTCTGGCATATAATGTATATAGAAACTGAGGTAGGGCACAGTAGTAAATATTCCGCTCGAAATCTGGAACAGTCCGACTGGGGAAGTACCTCCACCTTACAGAAGATCACAGCTAAATAATTCTGCTTTTAAGCAGTGTTGTGTTCCAAGGCGAGTAAGGTGACCAGAGCTCCCGGGGAGGTTGGATTTGGGTCGGCAACACACTTACAATACTTCCGGTATTGTAGGCGTCTAGAAGCTATGGAAATTGCTTACCATAAGGTGATCCGTATGCTTGTTTGCCGTTAGTTGATAAAAAAATAATAAAGATTATAATTATTAATACATTTATTAGAAATAAGTATATAAGGGGAAGTTTAAAAGTAGCATCTGAGATGGAGAAAATGAGGAGCAATAGTTTAGCGTGGTATGGGCATGTAATGAGGAGGGATGAACGCTATGTTGGTAAAAGAATGTTAGGAATTAATGTCGATGGACGAAGAGCGATCGGCAGACCAAAAAGGTGATAGATGGATTGTGTGAGTGGGCTGAAGTAACGAATAATAGAAATGAATGGAAGAGGAAAACATGTTGTGCCGACCCTACATAAGTGGGATAAGGGCAGGAAGATGATGAATTATTAATATATTGAACAAATAGATAAACAGAATATTAATAATTATTATTAACTTATATTACCTGAAATAGAATTTGAGCAAATTTATAAATGTACATATTCCTTACACTTAGTTTTAATATATAAAATTTTCTGTTGATGTGTAATTTCTACAATGTTAATAATAATATCCGTATTGGATACATTTAATCATGTTCTTATTTGAAACAATTTTAAAATTGCTGAATAAATTGAAAAGTGTTTACGCTGGTATGCTAAAATGCTTGGATTATTTCATTTTGAAACTTTTACCTACTTTCATTATACTTATTTAAATTAACATTACAATGAAAGATTTTAAGTTTTTATTTGTAATTATTATTTATATAATTCAATTTTGATCAGACATATTTCTAATAGTGGGTAACAAAATATATTAACTCATTTTGACATCTTAATTAATAGTAATCAAAAATTTTAAGTGCCAATTATAACCATTTTATTCAAGTTATCGTTTAATGTGATTTTATTGTGAAAGTTACATATAGCGTGATTCATTTGTAAATTCTTATTGAAGATCGTCATAATGGTGTAAATTAAATATTTGTTGAATAAAACTAACGTGTCCCACTAACCTAACCTAACAATTATGCCAGATATTGTATAATATGGACTAATAATACGTTGTCCACGAAGCCGGTTTGTCTAGCTACCGATAATGCTCGCATATTTATTTTTACCCATTACGTATGTACAGCTGTCTCAATCGTCTCGCCCGGCCACCAAGGGATTGAGTGATTTTCAACAACCATACACTTTCGAGTCTCCCCTTAAATAACTATGAATAACTCACATTACATCCAGTTTCGCTATATTTGGAACACGTTTTCCAGGCCCGCAAGAGAAATCGACTGCCCCAAATAGAATATCCAATGACCGACGACTTGTTCGAACGTAAAATGTAAATACCAAACTATAGCCTACCTTTGTCGTTCCCAGCAACACGTAGCGTAATAACACAAAATCCTGCACTTTACACGGCGAGAGTACACACAGCGTGCAATCACTCAATTCACAGCCGGCAATGAATTACTCACAAATGACTAGTCGAACACTAAAGGTAAACCGAAAATACACAGATTACACTAACTTAAAATCTATGCTTTCCACAAAATACCAAATTTAACAGAAACGAAAAACGCGGCAACTGTCAAACTAAAAAAACTACAAGCACCGACACGCCGCGCTACCGCGCGGTCCGAGTCCGCTTTTCTGACTGGCGAGGCCACCGTGCCATACACGTTCCGACTCAGAACCCGTCCGTCCGTCACCACACTCTCGATGACAATCCGGTCGCTATGGCATGATTTTGCCGCAATTTACTTTTCATTTATATAATAAAACAGAAGCAACTTTCTTATCGCAAAATTAACAAAATGTTTTACTAATGTTGACGTTATCTATATCTCAGTGCGGCAAAATGAGATAACTGCTAAACGTAAATTTTAGCGATAAAGTAATGCGACCACGTTTAAAAGATCACAGCGGACTACGAAAAAACTTGTGAGCGAATAGCCATCTGTATCTGTGCGGGATAGACGATTGCCAGACGCGCATGCGTCAGTCGAGCAGTGGTTACGACGTCAGTGAATGACAAACCCTGCGCTTGTATTAGCCGATCGATTTTAAAAGAAATGTGGTATCTTGAGCGGAATAGCGCTGATACCGCTTTTATATTTAATACGGTAATCGTAAAGTGCACAGCGCATGCGAAAAGCTTACCGTTTACATTATTTTACATATACAAAACAAAATGGTTTTAAACCTACTCCGTCGTATACAACTCTGTATTTAACTAATTTTGCATATAAAGTAGAAACTGTTTAATTATTTAGAGTACACAACTAAGTAATTTGCCTTAATGTATGTAATTTCTTTTTGGAATTTATTACGAATTTTGTCTTTACAATTAATTTTTGATTTCTGTTTTAGAGAAAACTGGAATAAAAGTTACAAAAATAAGAAAATAGTTGTGTTATTTCGCACTTTTCGATGAAGAAAAATTTTAAGTTTAGATTAACACAAAACTTAGGTAATTGATTGTAATTTAATTGACTTATAATTTACTAAACACTAACGTTAAAATAAAACTAATTAAAAATATTTTTTGGTCCTAGAAAAATGATTAAAGTTTATAAAATATATATTTTCCTTTAAATTCCTTGAACCTAATGAAATGAAATCATTCTAATGGCAGGTATGTAGATTCTGCAGTATTCTTTTTGACGTTTTTGAATTTAACAGCTCAATTAATTTTAAGTACTTTAGCTGTTACACAGTATAATTTTAGACAAGAGATAGATAGAGTAGATTTATATTATATCTATATATAGGTATACCTACATATTTATATTTATTTATTCAAGTCCTTATTTAACAGAAAATGAGCACCTAATTCAAGTAATTTTCACACAGTGAACCTAAAATATGAAGATGTTTCAGCTTTTATTTTATAAATATTCTGTTTTATTTTTATCAGACGAAAAAAAATGCATGTATGCTTTTAAAACCTTTTAAATCAAGTCAGACTTCAAATGGAATCCTTTACTTTATATTAATTGCTACATTTTCGTTTCATACATGTGTTTGTGTGTTCTTATGTAAGCATAATATGAATGCGCCTTTATCCACATAGACTTAATAAATATGCTTTAAGGGGCTACACTACCTCAGCTCGAATTCAGATTTCACCCGTTCTAAATACACATGAGAATTGAGAGCGCTTGGTTGTTCATCGTGCGAATTATATGTATTTTCTCCCCACGAACATTATCAATAGCTATTTTTTAAAAAACGAAACATATTAAATTTTCTTCATACTTATTTCAATTAATTTTCATGCTTAATCTTAATACCATAACTTTTATATTTACTGAGATATTAAGGTTTTAATACAAAAATAGAGGTAACTTTGCGATTTTGTATCGAGAAAATTTTATGGAATCGTGTTTTCGAAACACATGAAAGATAGTTTATGTCTTGAACTTTACCATACATAAATTTCAAACTTAAATATGTAGTAGTTTGGAAGATATGGACATCCTGCCGAGTGGAAAATAAGCAATTTGAGGTAGCATACACTCTTAAGGATGGTTATATAGACGTTAAAATTTTCTTTTAGATGTAAGTATTAGTTTTGGTTTTCTATTCAAAAATAGAACAATTTTATGGAGTCTTTTATTCACAGACACTAATATAAAAAGCTAATATAAAAATATATAAAAAACACTAATATAAAAATATATAAAAAATAAACAACCAGCAAGCAAAGAGGACTTCTGATGCTTTTTGATAACAATCTATACTAAAGAAACACATTCAAACTAATTTATACCGACAGGTAATAAAAGAACACAATGAAAGATAAAAAAAAAAACTAATTAGCAAAAATATAATAAGTCTGTAATATTCTTTTCAACTAAAATGATGATAACGGTTTTTGTTGAAGCTTGAAGCAAAAATAAAATAAAATAAATAATAAAATTTATAAAAATTGCAATAGGAAGAAAACATTGTTTTGACGTGATTATACTCAAACTTTTGAATATTTTTGTAGGCTTAATTTTTTTTTTCGTCTGCACAACAGAAGTCGTGCCAAAAAACCGTAGACGTCACCGGTAGTGGGTAGACGCCATCATACCGAGTTTCAAGTTTTCAACCCTCATAGATGACCTATTGAAATGAAAATTTGAACCACTATATCATCATCATCATTAAATCAGCTCACGGACTACTGCTGAGCATAAGCCTTCCCTAATGTTTTCCACAACGATCGGTCTTCTGCAGCACGCATTCAGCGGCTTCCTGCGACCCTGACCAGATCGTCGGTCCACCTCTTGGGGGGACCACCTCCTTTCAACGCTGCGGCGCCCTGTACGTGGTCGCCATTCGAGTACCTTTCCGCCCCATCGGCCATCGGTTCTTCGAGCTATGTGCCCTGCCTATTACCACTTCAGTTGTGCGAACCTTCGAGAAATGTCGGCTACCCTGGTTTTCCTATGGATCTCCTCATTTCTTACTCTATCACGCAGGGAAATACCGAACATTGCCCTCTCCATCGCCCGCTGAGCGACTTTTTTTTTCGCACCCGCTCCAGTTCGCATTGGGAACATTGTTCGAAGTTGTTGACCATTACATATACCTAGGACAGTCAATTCAGTCAGGTAAGTCCAACTTCGAAAACGAGATCTCTTGCCGAATCCAACTCGGATAGGCAGCGTTCGGGAAACCACTATATGTTGCATATAAATTAAGCCAATTACAGTACTTTGCATTTTTAGTGCTTAAATTGTCACGAAACTTTATTTGGGTTTTTTGTCAAATAGGGTTTAAAATAGCTTTTGAATGGTTATGTTACAAATTATAATTTCGTTTAACTTAATTAAGTAATTATACTCATAAGTTAAAAGTGAAGCTACTACCGATTCAGAATGTAGGTTTTCCGGCGAATGGTTAGAAACTTCGCAGATACTTTAAAATAAAAAAAATCTGTGTTTTATTATAAAATTTATAATATCTAGCATTAAATACGGTTTCACTAAATCTACACTTCCTTGTCATTATTATAATATGTTTGTAATTATTGAAGACGAAAGCTACGTAAGTGTTTGCTAATTTACATTTCTTTTAATTATTAACGACCGATGGTCAGTATCTGTAAAACACGACGCCTGTCGTAGATCATTTATATTCATTGTCACGGGTCAAGAACCTTCAAACACCAGCAACTTCCACGTAAACTTTTGAGGTCGTCCCAGCCGTCCACTTTTACTAATACGCCATTCTTTTCTAATAAGTAGTGTAGATTGGTTTTGAGTATTTATAATAAATACATATCACCAAATTTTCGAAGTAGAAATTTTTTACGCACGTAGAAATTTTTTAACCACTAAACTCAGAATCATGGTCAGGACATCATGAAGTTTACGATTACCGGATATAAAGTCAAACACAAACCATCAATACCTCAGTTGATTGATGTTGATATTGTCTCAAATGTTCCGATTCGTAACAGTCCAAATTAACCCACGCGTACGGTATAAACAAAATCGACTCGATCGTAAAGAACTGTGATGACTTTCAGAGAACTTATATAAAGGCGAGTTTGCAGCTATAAATCAATGGAACTTCAAACAATAAGGTTACCGTTCGAGAAATGAGCGACAAGCGGGCTTTAGAAAAATATTATGAAGTAAAACTTCTTTACGCACGCTTGACTTGGGGAGTAAGCTGGTGAATGCGTGACGAAAGCGTTACGAAAAGTGTTATCGGGCGAGGCGAACAGAAGTTTCGAGGGAGATATAAATTAGATGGAGCTATAAGTTAGATGGAAGTAAAGAAGATTTACTTCAGTCGTGTGGTCTAAAGCACACTCGTTTATATATTTCTAACGATGTCCTCAAAATAAATTTTATTCGTAGTATTAACCAAATAAACCAAAATTTCATTTTAAATAACATATTTTTGTATTACCTGAAAATATAAAAATCTGACACAATTATTCTACGACTCATAACTTCTACTAGTGACTAGAGGACTGATTCATTTTTCACTTAGAAAATCGGAAAATAAGTGATTCCACGAACAAATGGTGTCATCATTCTTTCTACTATTTCACGCGGACATGATTTATGCCACAAATATCTGTAAATAATTATTTTATAGGTTTGGCCTAACGTCCTATTCTACTTTCCTGCTCTTAAAGTCTATTTGTAACTTATGTGTAGGATAATTTTTGTCGACAACTGGTAAAACAAGCTCTACCCTATGGAAAAAATCTCATAAAACATGGACAAATCGAGACCAAATTCTCATACCGAGTTACGAGAGTCTACGAGAACTCTTATGCTCTCATAACTTGGTATGAGAATTTGGTCTGCATTTGTCCATGTTTTATGAGATTTTTTCCATAGGGTAGAAGGTAACTAACACGTCACTAGCTTTAACGTCAGCCAATTAACTACAAGTAGTTTTAGTACAAGTTATAGAGGCATGTTAGCAGGCATGGTAGAAGTAAAAATAGACCACGTTTTTTATTAAAGCTCATAATATTTTTACATAAAAATATGCTTAGGTTAAGAAAATAACTATGAGTATTATTTCAATAGTAAATAATGAAAGCAATTTGTGTAAGGTTTCCATTAACTTACACATTTTCTTTAGAACCAACGTAGACTTGTGCTGTGTGGCTACGGCACTAAAGAATTTAGCCACCCTCTCTCTTCCCGTGGGTGTCGTAAGAGGCGACTAAGGGATAACAAGGTTCCACAACCACCTTGGAACTTAAGAAGCCGACCGATGGCGGGATAACCATCCAACTGCTGGCTTTGAAATACACAGGCCGAAGACGGGCAGCAGCGTCTTCGGTGCGACAAAGCCCGTACTGCGGTCACCAACCCGCCTGCCCAGCGTGGTGACTATGGGCAAAACACATGAGTTCACGTTATTTTTGGCGTGAACTTGTGGAGGCCTATGTCCAGCAGTGGACTGTATAGGCTGTAATGATGAACGTAGACTTGTGTAAACCCAGTAAGACCCAATCTTCTTATTTAAATAATTTTATGACCTTATGCGTAGTATAAAGTTTTAAAAATTATCCAAAAATACATCTAAAAAAAATTATCTTACAGCAAATAAATCGTATTGGAATATTACAAGAATACCAGAATTTGGAAAAATGACTAATGTTAAAAAATTGGATTGCAAAATTGTCTGTATATTTCAAAGTGATACGTATATGTATATTAAAACATATTTTTGATATTAATTTAGAACCCACCTAAAATACATTTCATGTATAAATAAAGCCCCGTTAAGAATAAAATCTAGAAATAACAAAACTCTATTACAATATAAAAAGCGTATCTACAATTTGACACAGTTCTTAGAAAATATCCGTATAATATTATTTATTTCAATATGATTCAAACATTTCGACCCCTTAACCTTCACCGTGAGTTATTAAAATAATTTCTTTCAAGCGCCTTATTATTGATCTAATACTTTTTAGGTAGAAATTTATGATGTAGACCAGTATTTGTCGTATTAAAATGTAGCGGTAAATCAACAAAGTGTCTCCATTGTGATTTTCGTTCACATTGAACCCTTGGGCATTGATGTCAGATCCAATCTCAATTTCGGAAAGTATAATCGAGTCTAAGGCTCATACAGCTCCAAAAACTTCAGTATTATAAAGAAAGAAAAGCGAAAATTTACGCCACAATAACGTCCCAAATTGTATTAGACTTAGATTCGTACTGGTATAAAGGACTGTCATTCTTGGGATGGATATGCCCACCTCATGCATATGCACACCCTGATCAGCACACCCACAGTATTATAGGAAAAATTGCCTACACATACTAATTGCTTAAAAGTACAACTAAGTAGACGTTGGAGTGTATTCTGGTACTTTCTAATCTTGTATTTCTACAGCTTTTCTTCCAACATAACGGCAAGACACCACTCACATCACAGCGGTGTTATCCTTACAAACCTTATCCAACTCACTAAATACCGCTTCTCCCCTACTTTTCTGAAACAAATTGCTTAATACTCTGTAGCAACCCTGTTTTATGTCATTTCTAACTTGAAGAACTTCATGAGAAGAATAATAGGTTTCTTTTAGGTGCTATTCTCCAAGGCTAGATTGCAGCTAGATGCTGACATATTATGCATAAAAAATAGTTCAGGGACGCTAAACATTTAACGATGCTTGACATTAAGATTTTTCTCCATTAATAGCCAAATTGGCAGAGTATCCAGCCTTTATAAGCAAAATTTGCTGATTTATACACCAACAGCATTTTATACTTATCGTAGACGCCGTATATTTGCATGATTATGTTACAAAACGATATCTTATCGATTGGTCCTTTTTTTACTGGCAACTTATACATAATATAGTACTTTTTTACACAATAGTCCTGACGTTTGCATTTGTGTGCGTTAACATTACATAGTTGCACCTAATGTATTGTTGTTTGTTTATTTGTATGCATGCTCTCTTGTATATTAGATTCCAATACCTAAATTCCTATTAGATTAGAAAATCTGCTTTAATGTTATAGGATAAACATAAGTAACAGCCTATACGAGAGAACAGTAGCAATAAATGTCGTTACAATTGAAAATGAGTGGTTTGTATTTTTTTTAAAAGGTTAGAACTTGTAGTTAGCGATAGAGTACATTTTTAAGACTAACAGTAAGTGGGAATAAATTAGTACAAAACTCCTTATCAAATTAAGCGCTATTGGTAGATGTATATGTACATATATTTGTACGTGCGTTTAAAAGTAGATAACGGTAAAATAACGATACTCCCACGTGATTTACGTTGATATTTCTTCAAGCAGAAATATGCATAAAGTTATACTCCAGTACTTAAACTAAGACGTTTGTATTTTTAAATACTCTTTTTTATATTGCAATTTTTTTTTATAATTTTTTAAATACCGATTAAAGATACGTGTACATAGTAGGTTTTAGTAGTAGGTATAATTATATACTGTGACGTGGTTTTTACCCTACCTTCCTTATCAAGTTTATCATTACAATTGACGTAAATGCGTTAAATATGCACAGAAATATGTTTTTTTTTTTAAACTAAATCAGATAAATTCAATGATAAAATTGACGGAACCTGCCGATCAGGGTATAATTTAAAAAGCAGTATAATATATATATATTTTTTATGTCACTAGGTCGGCAAACAAGCGTACGGCTCACCTGATGGTAAGCGATTACCGTAGCTTATAGACACCTGCAACACCAGAAGCATCGCAAGCGCGTTGCCGACCCAATCCCCAATCCACCCAGGAGCTCTGGTCACCTTACTCACCAACAGGAACACAATACTGCTTGAAAACAGTATTATTTTGCTGTGATCTCGTCTGTCTACTCCAGTCGGGCTGCTCCATATTTTGAGCAGGAAATTCCTGCTGTGCCCTACCTCAGTTTAAAGGTTATTAATTAGAAAAGTTTTACAAAGTATTCTTGTAGAGCAGGGCTCCCAAACTTATTTTGTCTACTGCCCACTTAGAGAATAAATTATTTTATAGTGCCCCCTTTGAGCAATCTTTTAACGAATATTAGTTGATGTTCACAAATTGTAGTCGAGAGTCCTTATAGATTAAATGACAAATCTACTCGTAGATAACGCCACCATTTTTTTCTACGTCTCTTACCTTACCTTAGTACTGCAGCGCCCACAAGGGGGCGTTATCGCCCACTTTGGGAAACACTGTTATAGAGAGTAATAATTTTTTCGTCAGCATTATGTGTGCTATTCTTAAATATGTTTAAGTGGATAACATTACTAAAAACTCAAATCCCTCCGCATACTATTCACGTAATTAGCATTGTATTTTTATCACGCTCGTAATTAAATCAAATACTGGTAAAAATAAAAATTACGTGATTCAGACGACAACTTTATCACGAAAATGATTATATAATACGTGGGATTATATTCTTTATTTATATTAGTATTATGTTGTATTTTTGTATATACATATAGTTGGTGTGTATTTGTGTTTACGTTCATACAGTTGTCGCATAATCTATTAACAACGGACCTTGAAGCGATTAGTGATCAAACATCACTATCTAAGCGTTGTTTCAGTTAATGCTATATTTAGGGATGTCATTTAAATTACGTCAATTATAATTATATTATACGGTCTTATCGATATTACACCTTCATCGATACAATTATATAACACTTTTTTGTAATTTTATTTGTATTGAGTTGTATATGCATTTACGTTTGACGTTTTACAGCATAATATCTAGTTTTTAGGTTTTCGTAAATCTTCTAAGGTCAAACTATTGAAATAACTACGCTCATACACAAGGGTTGCTTTTTGGTGTAGGCGAGCACCAAGATTTTTTTTTTGAAATTCTTGTCATAATGGGTTGAAATAAGAAGGATAAAGATTTAGTGTTTTTTTTTATTCCGTCATTTTATAAGCTTGATTCTGAAATGTAATTTTAATGGTTTTAATACTGTTTTGTTAATATAATGGATGACTAAAATTGTTCTCAGAAGCGTGATGTAGATATTATTCACCACTTGATTCTATTTTTTTAAGCAATTTATCACTGTCAAAACAAAAAACAAAAAAAAAGATTATAAATGATGAACATTGAAAAACGTTCTATTAAAAAAAGAATATCAAGAAAAAATAGCAACTCTAATCATCAAATACCTTGCTCAGATAGTGATGTGCGTCAGTCCTTATCACAATGAAATTAAATTACAGCAACGTAGTCCTAATCACGTATCTTGTTCAATCGTTTCCTGACACTGGTTGATATCTGCCAGAATTACCTCGTTTTATTTTTTCCTGAAAAAACTACTCTTCTGTATTAAGATTGTTATATTTATTTAAAAAGTACAAAATGAAGGCAACTGATTATTTTTAATAGGTTATGTAACGAAAGAGTAATTAAATGATTGCGTAGAGAGGCAACTTTTCCGTTGAACCTATCATGGTTTTTTTGATCAGTAATAAAAGTAGTACCCAGTGACAAATGATAATATTGGACATATTAATTACAAAATATAAAACGAATCATAAAATAAAAAAGCCATAACTTACGCAACGTTTTTGGAAATTCTACGTCTATAGAACTGAATGGTAGTATGTGTATGTTCCTGTTTTAAAGCTACAAATTTTCATTACGTCACATCACATCATCATTTCAGCTTATTGCAGTCAAAAAAACTAAGTAATACAAAAGAAATTGAAATAAAAGAGAAACACACGAGTGCATACATATATAGGTACCTCCTTATCCCGAGATGATGTTTAGCTAGGACAAATTCTTTCAAACGGCAACTCTAGATCAACCTAAATTGAAGCCATCCTTACTTTACATTTAAAAATTATTACAGATTGTACAAAGAAGTAATAAAATATCAAAAATCGAAATTAAAATATCTTTTAATTAATTAATATAATTACTATTTGTAATTAAATATAAATTTTAACATTAATTTAATTAATCATTGTAATATTGTAGCAGTTTTTACTGCGGGCGTAAATAAAAAATACTTATTATGATGTCCAATCATAATATTTGTTAATTTGTAGCTAACAAATTAGCAAATATGTACAATTTATTTTTTATTTTTTTTGTATCCCATTTTTTTTCGTTTTTGTGAAAAAATACGGCAGTTCGAAAAGTAAGAGAAAAAAGTGACAGTCGTGAAAAATTACAATGTTCAGATTTCAGCGGAAATATCCAATTTGTTCATTCCTGGATCCAATTTGACTAGTTTCGGCGTGACATCTGTATGTAAGTATCGATCACGCGTAACTTAAAAACGATTTACCGTAATTTAATAATACCGTAATAATTCTGTAACATTCAATTATAAACTTTACGCTTCGGCTTATCGAATTCACTGCTGAACGTAGGCCTAACCAAGTTCGCGCTAAACTTCCCGGTTCTCCGCAGTCCTCATCCAGCCTGCACCAGCGATCTTACGTAGATCATTGGTCCAACGGCCTTTATGGCATTCCCACTGCGTTTGCCAACAATCAGTCTCCACTGGACATATCTGCTGCAACGGCCATCGATAGAGGTGACCAGCTCGCGGCCGCTTGAACTCGCTTATTCTACGGGCTACTTCGGCTACTTTTGTTTTCTCGCGGATAGCATCATTCGCTATTCGCATTTCTGATCCTACCATCGAGAGAGACCCCAAGCGTAGCTCGTTCCATAGCACACTGAGTGATATTGAACCTGTGAACTAGTCTCCTTGTCAGCGTTTACGTATAGACACCATAAATTAAAACAGGCAGAACTTATTAGTTTCGCCTGTTATAATAATATGCCAATAAATCATTTATTGCTGCATATTCCTACTACATACCATTTTTAAGTTCATCAAAACTCCAGTCTATTGAGGTAGGGCTCAGTAGGAAATGAATATGGAGCAGCCCGTTTGGGGAAGTAAATCAACATTAGGAGAATATCACAGCTAAATAGCACTACTCTAAATTAGGGCCGTATTCCTGGGGTTAGTAAAGTTGCCAGTAGTGGTAGTTTCGTCACAGATTTGGTAGGTAGGCACACAAAAATATAACCCAGTTATCACGTCGTAACATGCGCGCATCTCCTATATTCTCCATAAATATTCACAAACTTGATAAGACTGACGCAACTGTCAAGGTGATAAAAGTAACCTGTGTGCGCTATCTCTTATCATTATATATTATTTTTTATACACTAGTTTTAATCATCAATAACGATCTAATCAAATTATTTGATTTAGCTTTCCCACTGACTTATTGAAATAATTATCCCACTTGCACCTACTCGATATACGTAGGTATATTGCTTCGCGCTTAGATTCACAGCCAACCTAAATGTTTCCTGGCTACTGAGGAAATATCTTCTAATAGCTACCCAAGTAACATATATAAATTAAGTTACAAAACTCTGGGGATGTCTAGCTAGGGGTTTTCACTATGTAAAGTGTCTAGCAATGGTTGACGTAATTTCTAATATTATTTCGAACAAAACATTAAATAATTAGGCTTTATGCAATAACGAAAGTTAGTTGGCATTTTGTACGCCCGCTTTACTTAGTATCTGCCAAAGCCAGTATGAGTCAAATTTCATATTTGGTCGATGCTTCTACCAATTTTATCAGCGCATGATAGACTTTTAGCTTTTATAAGGTGACAAAAGTCTGACCCTCGCGAGCACCATAAAATTTTCTCGAAATTCTCATTCACAAAAAAAGACAGTCAAACAGAAGCAGCAGTTCTTGCACAAGAAAAGTTTAAAACTGTACGTACTGAGCTTTGAAACGGTATATACGATATGTGATTTATATAATGTCCTTCACTTGTATCCACTATGTATGTTTATAAGTAATGTACCTTTATGAGAAATCGATAAAGTGTTAACACAACATTATGAATAGTATGTGTAATGATTATTGTACTTTATGTGTACGTAAGGAACATTTACAGAAATGTTATATGCTAAGAAAAATACTGATAATAATGAAAAAACCTATTTCTGTTTTTTTAAAGCTATAATTTTTTTTAATGTTTAAAACAACTTTTTCAGTTCTCCCTTGACCTTGATTGCTTTAAAGTATCCTAAACGCCGGGCATGTAAAAAACCCAATAAACTACGATAAAATCCGAAAAACTTGTTTCATTATAATTATAAGGTTTTCACAAAACAAAATTGAAAGGAGATCGAAATCTTCACGCCAAAAAGTTACGGTACGAAGTTCGCCTGTTCAGTTAGCGAAATTATAAAATGAATTAAACGTCACTATTTTAAACTGGGCCTTGAATCATGAGACTAACTAGTCCAATTAATACGCCATGAGGTAAAAATAGCTGATGATGGTGTCTATTGTGTGGCGTAACATTATTTTAGATTTCTTCCAGAGGTGTGGAATGAAAAACTAGGAAAAATACAAAGTTATTCCGAAAATATCAGTTGCTATTGTATGTTATCTACTACTGAATTTTTTTGAATACACATAAGTCTAACCACATAAGCAATAATTGCTCAAGTTATGTTGATATTATTTAGCATTTATACGTCAAATCGATTTAGTATAAGATATAGGTTTTAGAAAGCTTTACCGTACAGTTTGACAAGTTTTTTTTGTTTAATGCTTTCATCACAACAACAAGTTCAAAAATGACTGAGTGAAAAGCACAGGCGATAGTAACATGTTACATAAGTGATATACATATGACACTATTTTGTAAAAGCACTACTGACAAAAAATAAATAAAACAAAATAAAAAAACCACTATTTCAACAAAAAGTATTGTCAGGCGAAATAGGATTTGAAGCTGAAATCGAAATTGGAATTAAGTCTACATTTTCGCTCGACGTCGAAATACGTATGTATGTACTACCTGACTCCGAAAACGTTGTTTTGCCATATATGTTATTAACCCTCTTAATCCCCCTCCTCTTATAACTTAGGAGTATGAAAAATAGATGTTGGCCAATTCTCAAACCTACCCGATATGCACACAAAATTTCAGAAAATCGGTCCAGCTGTTCCGGAGGTATATGGCAACCAACATTGTGACACGAGCATTTTATAATAATAAGATTATTTAGAGGTGTCAAAAGTTCAGCTTTGTGTAGAGTATAAAATACATTTGTACGTCAAATATATATAAATACTCGCTGACCTGACGAACTTCCTATCGTCATATTTTTTTAAATTTTGCAATAACAATATCGCAGTCATTATTCGAAATAAAATAAAGCATATATTTTAAGTTGGACAAAGTTACATATCTGTTTAAAATTACTTTTATTTATTTATTTCCAAAGCGTTACACAGAAAATAACACGCTTAAATGTAGTAAATCACAGGTTTGCAGTTTTATTGTACACTCAATACGTTTGTCAAAAATAACTATTCTTTACTTAAAATAATGGTGTGAGTCTGATGTCTATGCTAGGTATAGAAATACCTGTATTACAGGTCATTATTCATTAAAACCGGTCAAAGTAGTTTTGGAGATTAGCCCGGACAAACAACGTGACACGAGATTTATAAATATTAGTTAGAGCGAATTAATAACAAAAAATAAAAAATAAAATTAGTGCTCAATAAAGTCTTACAAATAAACACACTTTGTCGTGTTATAATATAATTATGGATAAAAAATATAAAAAGAATGAAAGATATAAGAAAGATATACTAAGTTATATTAATAAAAAGAATATAATTTTTATCAATTTACTCTACAGCACAGTATCAATATTAACAGAAGGCTAATTACCGTTATTGCAACATCTGTTCTACTTCTAAGTTCTTGATAAAATGATCTGCTGTGTCTAGGCGAATGCGTTATAGACACGTCACTAACGCAAAATACTATCAGGCTCTCGATAAAAATCTTAATTTAGTGTGATTTAAAAAAACCAAGAATAAACTGATAAGAGTTAAAATTCGATACTTTGATAAGTATTTAATCGATTTAAAATTTAGGACAACTTTTCATGTCAATTTACAGAAATTGGGTTATCAAAGTTTATTTCATAAGCATTTTGATTTAGCTATATTTTTACGTTAATTTTATTATCTAATCAATTTGACGCATTGGCGCAACGGTAACAGCACTGGTTTGTGGCTGTTACGCTGACGATTGCGGGTTCGATCCCCGCACATGAAACACGTTTGTATTAGCCATACAGACGTTTGTCATGGTCTGGGTGTTTGTGCAGTTAGAGAGCACGTTAAGCCGTCGGTCCCGTTTGTTATCATGTACACATGATAGCGATCGTTACTCATTGTAGGGAATATATTCCGCCAGCTCGCATTGGAGCAGCGTGGTGGATTAAGCTATGATCGTTCTCCTATATGGGGAAAGAGGCCTATGCCCAGCAATGGGATATTACAGGCTGAAGCGTCAGCATAATTTTATAATTAAAATTAAGCTAACAACAATTTAGAGAAACTCGACTGGGAGAGAATCTCAACCTTACAGAAGATCACAGTTAAATAATACTAATTACTCGCAAATTTTGTTGTTTCGTATATTTTGTTCAGTTTTGTATGTTCACTGTATGTTCAGTTATATATTCTGCTTAATAGCGCTACCTTATCTGTTCTATAACGGGCATGTCCGGTCTGGTCGTTTAAGAAACACGAAAAAATTTCTAATCGGGAACTTGAAGTCAAAATTTTATCATACGTTTTGTCATAACTATTTTAATCATAGTATTTAACATTTTTGTGTTATGGCAAAACAACGTTTGAGGGGTCAGCTAGTATATTACAATGTCAGATATTCAATTTTAAGTAACATCTTTAATTATAGGAATAAAATTCTAAATGGAGTCTTGAGCTCCAAAATCGCAAATGCCACGGATAGCATAATAAATCCACTATCATTATTTGTAGCTTTAGTGTTAATATTCACTTAATACTGGCAGTGGAAGTGAAAAAGCTAAATACAGATTTACCCAAGCGTCGTAGGAATCTATAGGGCTGTGAAAATTAGATGCTAAAAAGAAAATAAAGGCAATATATGCCCTTTCAGCGGTGGGGGAGCATTTAGTCAGTCGCAAAGTAATAGTTATTCAAGCGCGTCAGATATTAATAGTAACTACGAGTATATGCGCGCTACGTGTTTCTGATAACGGAAAAACTTTAATCTGCCGGTTTGCGTGGTCGGTGTGACCGCACGAAATGATAGATTTTTTGAAACTGTCAGATTGAGGAATTTACTCAACATAATTGTCAGATTTTGTGTCAGTACGAAGAGAACATCAAGGTGTAGCGTCTGTACAGCTTAATAATCTGACACGCTCAAGTTTTTCGAACAATCGATTTTCTTTACGAAAGTTCGGTTACTTTAGACTAGACGTTCGACACTACATAAAGGACATAAGTATGGTTGGAGTACTTAACAAGGTGCAAGCCTACCCCCATTATGTTCTTCTGACGCGCTCGAGTTACTCACAAAAATCCCGGTAGGGATAAGCCTTAATTTTATTTTTAAACGTTTGAAAGGAGTCTATTATTTTTATGCAGTAAAAAAAGAAATCAAAGAATGAAAGAAATTTAAAATCAAGCGACATAATACAAAAGTTTAGAGTAGTTAATCTTTAAACTGTACAATGTTTGCGGTATGAGGTATCGCCTAATTAAACTTCCAAGGGTGCGTGCAGTAAACGAAGTCGCCTCGTTTCAAAATAGACTTTGAAACAATGCACAGACTAAACACAGAAGTCGATCTGTCTGTCTGTTTAATATATATTAACTGTTCACAGGCGTTGGGCGTTTTGTAACAAAATTAGATGACATTGGAAATGTTACGACTAGTCTTGATAGAGGCGATGAATTTTTATTGTTACTTTTATAATATAGGACGTATGAAATTCCTATTCTGTTATTAATATCTACAGTTTTACGGATGTGAAAGTATTGCACAGACATAGTCTAAAACGTAGTTTGTTTTAAAATTAGCAAAACACTTTGCGGAAGGTAAAAATTGTTGAGTAGGTATTATTTAATTATTTTTCAAATTCGATTTTTGAATAAATATTTCAAACATTATAAAATATTAAAATAGACTAAGTGTGAAAAAACTTGGCAGATAAAACATTAAATTAGGAAGTTACAATTCAGTTAGACCTTTTAAAATAAGTCGAATAAAATAATTTAAAACCACAATGTTTACATTTTACGTCAAAAAATGACAGCCGAAATGACAAACAAAAAATGGCAGCGCTTATTTTACCGTTCACAGCTTTTTGATCTTTTATACCTTGGGAAATAGATTATAAACTAATGTTTTAGAAAATAATACAATTTTTTTAATCAATAATATGTAAACTGTAATAATATGTAACTAAATTATTAAAAACCATATAGGCAATTTTACTTTATAATCTTAATAATTTCATACTACCACATCATTATTATAACGCATCTTACTAAAGTAATGTTTTTTTTAAGTTTTTATGTGAACTTCAACGCAGCCAGTATAAAGAATATATATATACATAATTGCGAAGCTTTCAAAGAGATATTTCCGAATGGAAACGTAAAATTAAACCTTTGGATAAAACCAGAGTAATACTGTTCTCACTTTTTCTCTCATTCGTTAAGATTTTAAATGAAAAAAATATATAATAATAAGAAAAGGCGTGGCAATTTTCATTAGCTGTGTATACTTAAATAAATATTAAATCCCTGCTGAAAGTCCCAAATAAAAAACGATGATTGTATAGGAAGTTATTGTAAATTATTGTGTGTTTGAAACAGGCATTCCAAAATTTTCAAATTTTCAGACAATTTTTATCTGTTTTATCTGGTCTAATTGGATTCCAGATAGACCTATCGGCAGGGACTACATTAAATAAATGAAATTGTTTAAAACATTAAGTTTTAATCTTAGTCGACTGTTCATATGTTAGGAAACTTATACTTATATTTTAACTTCCGGCTATCTATATTAAAATACAAGCTGACCTGGCGAACTTTGTATCGCCTTATTTTTTTTCTCAAGTATAACAATTACATATATCAAAATAAAACAAAGCCTATCTTTCAACTTGGATCAAACTGCACACGGTGTGTAAATTTGATTAAAATCGGTTAAGTAGTTTAGGAGTCCATCGCGGACAAACAACCTGACGCGTAATTTATATATAATAAGATTATAAAGCTAAACAATTTGTGTTGCTCTTTGCCAATCTTTGGAACTATTGTTTCGAATTGAAAATTGCTTTTTGTGTTGTATAGCCGATTTCCCGAGGAAGGAATAATATATAATAGGTTATATAATATTTTAATCCCTTTTTTCTCAAATTAAACACAGCTTTTATATTGTATTTTAAAATAAATATAGTTATAGATACATAATACATACACGAATATTACACACGGACATGATTCAGGAATCAAACCCACCGACAGTAAACTAATAGTTAATTGCGTCATAAGTTTTTTCTATTGTCTATCGAGGTGTGAAATATATTGTGAAACACGAAGTAGACGTCACAACTACTAGATTACGTTTATAGTTTATTTTCAATTTTCTTCGTGAGGTATCACTTGTTTCTCCACAATTACTTCCATTCGATTGTTGTTATATTAATCCCGCGGTTTCATACGCGTTAATTTAAGGAATAAGATAACCTATAGCCTAAATATTAGATAGCCTTTAGCCTTTTTTCGGTAAAAGGGCTTTCCAACGCAAAAATAATTTTGCCACCCAAGCTCGCGCCAAACATCCTGAGTCTGATAATAATTATTATCTGGTTTATCTCATTCTTTATGTTAATAGGTACAGACGTTTTCTTTAAAAAGTATTTTCAATGTAACAAAAGAAGGCCTATCTTTATGAGTTTTCTTTTAATTACTTTTTGTTTTAATGATTCTAAATACAGTTGAGGTCATATTTGTAATCCTTGTTTAGTTAAGTCGTTTTAGAAATTTGTTAGAAACAAATTGTGCTTTAGCATTACGTCCGCCTTTTCTGTAACATTTAAATGTATTTTGTGACAAGTCTTGTCATATTTAAATATAATATGTTAAATAATTTGTTTGTATGAATCAATAGTTCTGTATCAATAGTTCAATCTCAGTATCTGTAATTTCGAATTAAAAACTCATTTTCCTTATTAATTCCAATGCAATTAGTGCATTTATGAAAGCAAAATCTTAAGTTTATTGATATAAATAATGTCTTTTGACCTGTTGTTTGTCCGTGACAAAATATTAGAAAGATTTACAAAACACCATAAATAAGTAGTGTCACATGTTACCCCATGGACGACAAATAGGATACTTTCACTCCCGAGAACAAAATAGCTCTCAAGAGGCTGTCAAAAAACTGTACCTCATTATTCAATGTCCTTGTTAAGCAATTCGCGGACACGAAAGGAAAACAGGATCTACCAAGACTGGGGAACACTTATGTGGAAAGGGCCACAATTGGATTATTATTAGTTTGTTATAAATTATGTAAAAGTTTGTTATTGGACATTTTGTACATTTACTTTTTTTTAATTAATTAATTAAGCAAATGGATGTTTTTTTTCGTTTTTAGGTATTACCAATTTTGTATTAAAACACAGTTTATTTTTAAAAGGATCGTAAAGTAAGGAAAGTAACTGCGGAGTTGCGCCGATTCTTCTCTGCAGAAACTACATTCCGAAAAGGGTGGTAGCTTCACTTATAACGATAGTTAAAATTTTAATTTATAAAACTTCGAATGAAGTTGCTTTTGAAGACTGTTTTAATTACGTTATTTTTTGATCTTGATTTTGATGCTCGCGCAGGAAACCTATCTAAGGAAGTACCTAAGGGTTAAGCTATTTAATTTTTCAGTCTATGCTGAAAGTACTTCTTTTTATACTACATTAGAGGTTCTGCCTTCAGATGAGACGACCACCCCATAGTGTAGACCCATGTCGATTATTAGGTTATTTACCCCATTTCACTCCCTAAGGGGTTGATTTTCGGAAAATCACGAAAGACGTATTTGCTTATTTATTTTTGGGAGTACTCCTACGAAGTTTCGAATCAAAATGTCTACTTTATATTGTTCCGCCATACAAATGTTGAACTACCATTTTACCCCTTTAGGGGTTGAATTTTGAAATATCATTCCTTATTCCTTGTATACATCATAAAGGAAAACTCTGCAAAATTTCAGCTTTTTAGGTCCAAGGGTTTGGGCCGGGCGTTGATGAGTGAGTCAGGACTTGTCTTTTTATATATAAGAAGAATATAATAACGATTTTTGTTTTTCTAAAATATATTATCTATTATCTATATATTTTTTGCATGTGTTCAGCCCTCTTTGTCTTTAGTATTTTACAACTATAGGTTTTAGTAAAATTGTATAGTCCATATTTAAGATTGGCATAATCTATTTATATAAGAATATTTAAATAGATTGAGAAGACTAAAAACATTGAAAAATACCCGAAAACATTCAAATTATTCTGTCTGACGAGGAGACGACACGAAAGGTGTAACAAGTTAAGCGGTCCTGTTTCACGTGGTTGTAGGTTGGATAAGTAATAAGCAAATCCCAAGATATTAGGTGCCAACTCGGCTTTGTCGTCAAGACATAGGTAGCTTCTTAAAGTTTAGCAATCTGCTTACACTAAATTATTTTGAACTAAAGTAGGGCAAGTTAGCAAATATTTAGCTTAAAATATGGAGATCACATAATACTTCTTTTACATGGTGTTATGTTCTATGGTAAGGTAGCCAGAGCACCTGGAGATGTTCGGAGTTATGATCGGCACTGCGATTGTGGCTTCTAGTGTTACAGGTGTCCATATGTAACGTTTTCATATATATATATCAAATCAATTATTTTAGGTAACAGCTTGTTCTAAAGATTATTTGATTTCACCAAATCAAAAATTGAATAAAAACGATAATACATAATCCTATAACTAAATCAGGTGATAAAATTTATATTCTGTTAACTTTTGACGCATTTTATTCGCTTTTGACGCACATCTTTCGTTTTGTTATCTTATGAATACGATAATCATATTTAAGTACTACTGCAATGTCGTAATGATTATATTCGTCAGTTTTCAATTTGATATCAAGTCGTATCTGTTAAAAAACTTGTCACCTATGATGTATGTATATCGATTGTAATAATGATGATTGTGGCGTGATAGTTCTTCGTAATTGTCAACTTCAACCAATTTCCAATTTCAGTTTCAACCAACTTCCCGACTCTGTTTCAATTCATTTTAGTGAGGTAAGTTGAAGAAGTGGTCTAGGAGCCTTGAAATATATATGTCCTACAAAACATTTGTTTTGCTTAACGTAATCTTATTTATTTTTGTTTCAGTTGCTGCTAATTCGTCTTTTACTGGTATATGAGTTATTATAACTGACATAGCCTTCCATATATATACTTTATGCACTTTTTATCTCCTTCGTTTTAGGTAAATGTCAAATATTTCCATCGAAAGTACACCGAATTTGGTAGAAATTACAGTGGATATATTGAAGACATAAGAAATATTCATTAGTTTGAACCAAAGTTATCATGCACATGTACACACTGCAAACAGTGTAAATTTGTACTACATTGGTTGTAGCAGAAGTATCTTCCAAGGTTATATTTAGAAAATCTCGAGTTGGATAATCAAATATCATAGAACATTTAGTATAAAATAGCTAATGAACCGCGTACGAAGCACCACCGTGCTACAAAGAATGGGGAAGGCCACAGAGATACTTACAACCATAAAGAGGAGGAAATTGGAATATTTTGGACACGTGATGCGCAACACCAAAAAATATGAACTCCTTCAACTTATCATTCAGGGGAAAGTAGCAGGCAGAAGGAGGCCTGGCTGCAGAAGGATATCGTGGCTAAAGAACTTGCGCCAGTGGTTCGGGAAGAGCACAAGATCACTTTTTAGAGCAGCGGTCTCAAAAGTTGAAATCGCCTTAATGATTGCCAACCTTCGCAAGGAGACGGCACCTAAAGAAGAAGAAGAAGCTAATGAAACAAAATAGAGGTGAAGTTGCTATGAGGATAAAAACTTACTTTTATTGATATTTTGACCCAATATTTTATAACAGTGAAAATGTCAATTTTGGCTTGTAAACGACAACTGAGAGGCCTAGCGTGTGGCAAAAGTGGCAAATAACCCATAATCGCCAATTCGCTAGCGTTTTTAGATTCCAAGAATTTTGCACTGTTTCAACTCACCTCTGTTTCAACTCCCCTCGTACTCTCGTACTGGATGATCGTCGAGTATTACCAGATGTTGAGTGTGGAGGTGGTTCGAAGCAAGCGATTATAAGTGGATGAGCGGAATAGAATAACGCTATTGTAATGAAGTTCTTTTTACTATAAAATAAACTTAATTTAAATTGGTTTCCATATTTAAATTCCATTTCGTAATAAGGCGTCTTCGATCCTCAGAAATACATGAACAGAGAACTTGTACTGAGTTCAGTTTCAGAGTAAATTAGCTGTTATAGACGGGTAGGCAGTTACGCCAACAAAATTATGCCTAATGGTTTTCTTATTTCTTATTCGAACATATGGTTCTTGAAAAACAACATGTAAACAATATTTGGATTCATACGTACAAGAGGCTTAATAATATTTAGTTTTCTCTTCCCTTTTCCTTTTCTATATCTATATAAAAATATTCTGTATTTCCTTTATAAAGTAGAAATTTAAAAACGATTTTACTGATTTCTTTCACCTTTTTTGTGTTGTAGTACTTTGTAGCAGGTTTTTACGGTATAAAAAGATACAAAAATTCGCGTAAAAATCGTAAAATTCAGAAAATGTAATTATTAAATCAACAACCAAATCGAACCATGTCAGTCAGATCAGCTAGTAAATTATTTAAAATAAATTTAACTGAAAGCCATTAAGCCAATCAATCAATTAAAATAAAATTCGAAATGGTATCCTTAGGGCCCGTTTCACTAATTGTGATGATAAAAGTTTTTGATGTATTATTCGTTTTCATCATTGAATTTCACTGTATTTATGACATAATATTTCTATTCGCAAATAAAAACCTGAAACTAGTAGATTATTAATCGAATCTATCTTTATCTCCTGCTGTTGAAGTCTAATCGTAACTTATTTGCAGGATAAACTTTATCCGTAACTTGTAAACAGGCCCTTAGTAAAACATAAAATACGTTCCTACTTACATAAATAAGCAGAAGGAAAGTTATTGCTGTACGTAATGATATGTTGTTTTCCATTAATGTTATAGTCTTTTGTCAAAGAAAATTTGTCACTTATCGAAGAAGAGGGATCAGTAATCATAGGGTAGTTAAAATGAAACTTATTGATAGATACAAATATGTAAAATAGGTTTAATAATATTTAACTTATACGGTTAGGGGATGCAGATATAACAATAACTGGCTGTGGCAGTAGGTCGTATTTTAGGCTCTGCTTATGACAAGTGTTTGTATAGGTCTTATGGTTATCGTGATTTGGGCTTTTTGTGTATTCATTCTTATTCTTATAGGATATGGTAGTAGCCTACAAAGTAGCTAACAAAAGTTAGAACTTTAGTTAGGTATTTTGTTGATAAAATGATTTCAATTATTATGGGAAAGTCGCGTTGTTTTTTTATTTCCTGTTATTTTAATTTACTGCTAACAGCAGAGGAAATGTAGGTTCAAATCCTGATAAAGATGTGTTTTAATATTTACTATTAAAAAGAAAAGGCAAAGTTAAGGAAGGATGCTTAATCCGCTACGCTGAGCTGCTGTATATTAGCGGATGTACGTAGATTACAATTTATTTTGTTTCAACTCTGTTCTTCTTAAATAAATTATGAAGTCAAAATCATGTGATAATATATATACGGTTTACAAGGTGTGCAGCTTCTAATAACTTACCAGTTACGTTACCACGTGTTATCAACTCTGCAACTGCTATTTAAAATAATTTTTTGTTGTAATGTAGAACTTATTATTAGGTGATATAATCATTGTTTTTTTTTTTTATGTTACTAGGTCGGCAAACAAGCGTACGGCTCACCTGATGGTAAGTTATTACCGTAGCTTATAGACGCCTGCAACACCAGAAGCATCGCAAGCGCGTTGCCGACCCAATCCCCCATCCCCCCAGGAGCCAGGATCCAAATAATTTCACATTAATACAGATTAAACCAACGATTTTGTTCATCAACCAGTTACTGCTTGCAGATAATATTATGAATAATAAAAAATTATATTCAGATAATAATATTATGCAATCATATATTTTCTTTCTAAGTTTTTGTAAAGAAAAAAAATTATCATTAATAGTTTGTTAGTTTAATATAATAGTAGTTTTCGTAATAACATATAATAAAACTGCGATATTTTTAAATCTTAAAACGATTCCACAATCGTACTTACTAGTCTACTTTAGTATTTTACTAGTTATTTTTAAAATTTATTAATCATTTCATTTTTATTTTGATTATTTTTTAGTCGCTTCGCAGTTTTTGTTTTTTTTTCAAGTGTTTGGTTTTCATTTTGATTGTATATTTTTTATTTTTTTTTTATTTTTGTTATGTAGACCTTAGAACTTTTGATTGTGTGGACCGATTTCGATGATTTTATTTTATCGAAAGGTGTTGCATTCTATGTGGTCCCATTTAAATTTAATTGAGACCTGACAAGTACTTTTTGAGTTATATCTAATAATGTGTATTTACTTGTCCACGTTTTCGTCGACCTACGTTGTATTGTACCTCATAAATTAGCACTGGGTTAACTGATTTTAATAATACTTACTTTAATCGAAAGCTAATGTTTGTTATGTAGTCTCATCTAAATTTGACTGAGATCTGATGACTACTTTTTTAGTAATCTTTGATAAAGCGTATTTACTTGACTAGTTGATTCATTTTTTTCTAGTTTGCAAACACAATTATTTCATATGGCCTCGTCCAATAAACGTCTAGAATGGCGCCATGTGAATAAAGCAAATCAGTATCAAGTCAAAAGGGCTAAGATTTAATATTTCAAGGTGAAGTATTGTGCTAGAGATATAATTATTGTATTTGCTTGAAAGCAACCTCAGGCCGACGATGTGACGTCATCGGAGGCGCGCGCAGCTGATCGATGCTACTCGCGCTTTCTATCGCTCTAGCGCTGAATCGTAAAAGCTAACTAAAACCCTCGAACGCTTCAATTGCTTTATGGTGAAACTTTAATAAAAGCGCTATTTTCAAATCTATGGGAATCGATAATTTAATTTGGACTCTATGGTTTGTATCGTTGGGTTGGAAATTAAAAATTTAGTGAAGCTAATATAGATAGCTGTTTATAAATTACTAACGAAGTAAGTTCTATTTTATATTATTACTAGCTGACCCCGCAAACGTTGTTTTGCCGTATATAATATTAACCCTCTTACCCCCCCCCCCCCCCAATAAGTTAGGCGTATGGAAAAAAAATGTTGGCCGATTCACAGACCTACCCGATATGCAAACAAAATTTCATAAAAATCGGTCAAGCCGTTTCGGAGAAGTATGGTAACTAACATTGTGACACGAGAATTTTATGTATAAGATTTATAATTAAATGACAAAAATACCAAAATTATTAAAACGGTAACTAATAATATAAAATCGCATATAAAATCTTAAATATTTCCTTAAAATAGATTATGTAATATACATATATGCATAATAAACCAGAGATTCAAAACAGATTCTCTTTACTACATATATAATTAATTTATTTTTAATAGCATCAAAATGGCAGAAAGCCAACATAATTAAGTAATATAATTTTTTAAAGTAAATATAGTAATATCGACTCGACCTTACAAAAAACCACAGCTAAATAATATTGTTTACAAACAGTGTTGTGTTCCTATTGGCGAGTAAGGTAACCAGAGCTCCTGGGGGGAATAGGGGATGCTTCTGGTGTTGCAGACGTTTACAAGCTATGGTAGGTAATAGCTTACCATCAGGTGAGGGGTATGCTTGTTTGCCGACCCAGTTATATATACCTAGATATAATGAAGTGCACATGTATAAGTCTTCATTAATAGAAATTGGTGGTCACGGGAGGACATGGAGTCTTTAAGTTACAAAAATAAAACATAAGTTGGTCACAATCTACTATAATAAATAAAATAAATATACCAAATTGCGCACTGAAATTATTTTCATTTGCACAATCGATATGAAGTCGAAGTGATGGAAAGTTTGCAGACATTGAATTAATGTCAAAATCAATATTTAAAATGGCGCCTAATTCGCTGTCATAATTCATGTGACGTCAAAATGTTTTCGCGCCTTATGAAAATTCAATATAGCTGATGACACGGCGAACTTTCTGTTATAAATTCGTTTAGGAAATTTTCTTAGACTGCATAAATACAATTAATTTTTGAATATATTGGACTTATATTCACTGTTTTTCTTTCTTATTTTATTTACCATTTCGTAAACCTTTTATCAATGATTGCCTGACCCGGCTAGTTTTATACGGTAATTTTTATATATATATTTTTTATTTTTTTTATTTTATTTAGTTTGCAAATATCACGTGTAACGTCGTCGGTCGTTTGGAAGTTGTATGCATACATATATTTCAGCGATTAATTTTTATTTACATGATGACCATGTTGCCCGTAAGACGTCCTATTTTTCGAACTGTTAAGCGTAACCTTTACGTTTTCTTAAATTTTCCGATTCTTTACACAATTTTCTTAGTTAATCTTTCAGTAAAAAGGTTTTATGAATCATTAGGATAAAATAAAATAAAAATAACTGAATCGATCTAGCCGTTATAGAGTTTTTTTATTTTTAAACTTATACAGATAAATATATATGTAGATATACGTTACAATAACTAATTTTTATAGTCTGTGGAATATTACAACCAAGGAAAAACGTTACCGAGTCACGAATCAACAGCTTATTGTTTCAGCAGTTTATTTTAATCATTGTTAGAAAATCTTTTTGTTTTCAGTATTTTATTGGCGTTCGGTCGCGTTTATAAGGGGTGTTTGTTATTCTAATCTAGATCTGCCGGTAAAGTACCAGCTAGTAAAGTTTTTATTCTGACTAATTTTCATTTGTTATTTAGAATTTTAAACGGGGAATTTATTTTTATTATAATTGTGATTGAAAAAAAAATCGTCGCTCTTTATTGTACGTTTTTATTTTTGTTGTAGTTATTTAATTCGTACATAAATAAAATTTTGACTATATACTATTTGTATATTGTACAATCTGTACTAACTTTTTTCCTCCTTATTTTTCATATCGTTGTTCCTGTCAGTAACTATGGCTTTGGTTGTTATACTATTTGAATTAAATTTATTTACTTATTAAAATGTATACTTATCACAATATAATGAGATTAATTATAAATGATTTCTAGAGACTTCTGAAAAATGTAAAAGTACCCTCAAAACGAAAAATTAAATCCATGCTAAGTTCATGATTCGCAGTGGATGCAGGCGTATTAGCGCAACAAATTCCGTGTTGCGCTAATACGCCTCGACGAGACTTGAATTGACGAGAGCGTTAAAAAATCCTGGGAAATTAGGAAAACGATATCACCACGAGAAAGAATTTTGATTATTTTATCAGTAATATTGGACTTTGGACATGTTAAGTAGTTTTGTGTGAAAACTGTGGTTGAAACAAAAAGCTACTAATTGTAATAATAATTTTAAGTACTTATGTATAAAACTTTTTATTTTTTTCTAAATTAAGCGTTTTAAGTGTTCCTGGATTAGGTTAAATTTTAACCGCAGAGATTTTTGTAGAACTAACGTAATTAATGCAAAATCATAACAATCACGGTTGCTTGTAAGAAATCGCTTTTAGTGATAATGCTGTCCTTAGTGTATTCCTATACTACGTGCAATAAACTATTAAAAATATATAATAATATTAATATTTAAATTTGCTTATAGCTGGAAACGTTTATTTTTGAAAATATTTCTAGTATTATTCAAGTGTTGAATATCTACAAGGCGGTAACAATAAAGTATGAAATATAATAACTTTCACACTCTCAACAGTCACCATTGACCTGGATACAAAACAATTCAAACGCCAACTTTTCTCTTGTATTTTTTTAATATTTGTCACCCCTTACAAAACTGCGTTCAAGTGTCTGCAACAATTCATTTGTAAGTGTTAAGCGAAATAAAATTACGCCGGCGATTCTAAATTGACAAGCAAATAACTCTTTTCATTGTTGAATGAAATTTTTGTCAAGATTGCCGTAAATATACAATTATTTAATATTATTTCAAGTTGTACCTTGTAAGTTCTTTGTATGAATATACATTAATGTTACGAAGTGAAGGAGTTTTGATTTGGTTTTTTTTTAAATGGCTTTTAATATTATGCTAGTCGTTACGAGGCATGAGAAGCGGAGAAACTATACAGACATATCAACATACATACGGAAAAGAATGAATTATCTTATAAGATAACTACGACTACAACAAAACAAACATACAATTTTTAGTACTTAACTATTTTTTTATATTCTGTATTTTTAAATAATATTAGTTTAAATGATTGAAGTGCATTCCACCAACCCGCAGTGGAGCAGCGTTGTAGATTAAGCTCCGACCTTCTCCTAAACGGAGAAAGAGGCCAATGCCCAGCAGTGGGATGTTATAGACTGAATTGTAAATAAATAAATAATAAATAAACGTATCAAACTTAACGGCCCCCAGTAGGACTTTTTCCCGTGTCCGGTACCCCCGGGTCCCACACACAAACGCTCAGACCATGACAAACATCTATATGGCCAATACAATTGTCTTTTGTTTGTTAAAAAAAAATGAAAAAAAAATTTTTTTTGCACGTTAGCACTTTTAGTATAGAATAGTCTTGGTCAGTGGACTCGCGTCGATTTTTAGAGCTTATAAGGCTAGTTCTTAAGTTTTCTAAAGTTGCAGGGAAGTACCGATGCATGTTTAAAAAAAAAAACTTAAAATTTGGAATAACAAAAGCACGGGTATTATAAGTCTGTGGATATATCACTTACATAAAATAAAATAAAAATACACATGTCGAGAGACATGAGCGGCGATCGAACCCGCGACCGTCAGTGCAACAGCGTCAGTATGTGTATTCCAGCAAGGGATTAAGCGATCCGTTTTGATATGCGAAGAGGACGAGAAAAATCTCTTTTAAACGTTTCTACTAATCCTGTGAGCTTAGTAAAACTATAAGTTTTATTTAAATTGATATATTTTCTTAGAAGCTCCTCAGTATGCATACGAGAAATCGAACTGATTTAGTGTTTCTGAGATGTTTCAACTACGATAAATGCTCGATTGCATTAAATGGAAGTCAGAATGATAAATGGCAAACATGACTTATATCCCATTTTTCGTCATAATACTAATAAGTTATGTAACTACCCAAGCACATCCAACCTCATAGTAGGGTTAGTCACTAACGTACAATTTATATTTGTACCATATTAGTTCGAAATTAAACACAATTTATAATTTTTTATTACTGTTTTTTTTTCAAGTTCAATAAAGAATATATAAGTTAGTAAATAATATTGTACCTCAAAAGACAAATACATATAAATATTACAGATTTACAAATGAGTTCTATGTGCAGTGATATTTGAACTATTATAAATTTAATTATACAGTTATCATCCTTTTAAAACTATTAGTGACTGTGATTTATAAATCCATCAGATTGATAACACAAAACTATATACTATATAATAATTGATAGTTCACTTAATGACATACACGGCGTTACAAATAGTTCTGTAAGTATCTACTTCTAAAATCAATATTACAGATTATTAACCCTTATTTGAAGACCTTCAATTATAAATTTATGTACATTGTTTGTATTATTTATTCATATAGCTTATTATCTATTTATAGGGCGTTATTAAGGGTTTTTGAACTATGAGTAATTGATTCAATGTTGCTTGTATGATATTGATTAATGACTGATTGATGAAGTTCAGTTCTTCTACTATGGATAGGGATTAGGGACTTTTCCGATACGCAAATTGGCGTCTATCTTAGAAATATTTCGGATAAAAATGAAGTGGTGAAGTTTTTAAAAATGAAATGGTCTAAATAATAACCGATTGTAATTAAAAGTCGTGAGTTTAAAGTTTGGCCTGTGTTTTAATGTGATTTGTTGGTTTTTTAAATACAAAATGATTTCATAATAACTTGATATAATAATCTAATAATATATAAATAAAACTGTACCGTCGCATTGTATGTAATGTACGCGCACAACTTTTGAACGACTGTACCATTTGGATGAACCCTTTTCTTTACATTCCTTCAGTTCAAAAGAAAATTAAGAAAAAAAATTGATATATCCACGGAAAAAAAAAGATTTAGCAGTACGAAATTTACTTAGCTTGTTCGTAATAAAATTAATTGCATTTTTCGTCTATGAATAAAATAAATAGAAAACGAGTATAAAAACTTTTATCAGAAAAAATCTTCTTTGCAAAATGTTATCAGATTCCCTCTGGCTCGCTCGCTCCCGGTCGCTTTTTTATTTTGAGGGCTCGTAGCGAGATAAATTAGGCGAAGTGTGAAAGACCTTGGTTTATATTTTTTATTTGTTTGCCTCTTTGACTATCCGTGTCAGACTTATTTTATGCATGTAGCTAATTAGTATTACAAGGTTTTATTAAAAAATTCTATTTAAAAATTTGTTATATATTGATAGTACAATGTAGCTTAACTTAGTTATTAAATTGTGAATTGTAAATATGTATAGCATTGTAATTTTTTTAATGAATGTGACTTGACTATAAGAAAAGATGTACAAGTTTGCAAACTCAAAAATTATTTCTATATTTGGATATTTAGTTCTAGAGATTAGCGTAAAAACAAATAAATTACTCTAGGTAGTTTCTTATACTTATTAATGTGAATACAGATTTACAAAATCATTTTTTTATACATTTTCGTGTTATTTTAATGGGCGTTAATAAACACATCACAAGAACAAAAAAATCAAGACATCTTTTATTACTGACATCAATATTTACGTAAGTTAATAAATAAAAACTTCATAAAAAAAAATAGAATAGGTATATTTATATTAACAAGGTCATCGGCCGCGTTACACCAAAGCTCGGAGAGATCAAAGTGGCGACATTCTCAGCGTGATTACCGTTGAACAATTTAATCGGTCGTAAAACTGTTGTAGACTTAACCTAATATCGCGAGTACATCCGGGGTATTTGGACCATACGGAACGCTAGAGAACTTCCGCGGTTTTACTTGACATCTTATGCGATAATTGTTTCAGCCTGTGGTACCCCACTGTTGGGCATATACTTTCCCCATGCAAGAGAAGGGTCGAAACTTATGAAATGAAATGGACAAGGACAGATATTTAGACAGGAAACAAATATTTGTTTAAATATATCCTTATTCGTTACATGTCAGAATGATTGGAATTTCTAGCTTTTATTCTATTTGCTAGTTATTGTTCAGCTTCTATGAATGACAGCTATGATGTATATTAATCTATACTTACAAGTATAATATTTGTGCTTTCTACCACAATTTTCCTGGCATGGATTATTTTAGATTATTAACTTTGAACAAACAGTTTTTATATCAGATAATTATATTATTCGTTTTATTTATTCAGGGTAGTTTTATATTTAAGCGATACGCATTGCAAAATTTCATGAAAATTAAAAAATAAAAAATAACATGTCTACACGTATATTATAGACAAAAAAAATCTCGTTTCTCAATTTTTAACTATACACTTTACATTTACGATTGATATTTTCCTGACATCCTGTTTTAGTCACCATTTTAAAGTATTGATTACTACTAGACACTAATCATACAAACAAAATGGTGACATATTCCACTTTTGTACAACAGTCGTATAAATATTTTAATTATACTAAGATGAATAGAAACTTTTCTGAATCAAGAAAATCCTACAGCGTTTGTAAAGTTTTCCTTTAAATTAGAGTAATTAACACAAGATTTAATCTAGGTTCCTCATACACGATAGCTATGTATGATGTAGTGTCATTGGATGTCTGGAACTGGGGTAAATGTACTCAAGGTAACACGGAAATGCGTAAAATTTAACATCCCTGAAGAATCGGTCACATTGTTTTCCATTGGAACAAGTCAAATGATTTTGAACTTAAATTATGATGTATTTTAGTTGAAATACGGATCTTTAATACAGTTTAAAAGAAATTAACATGATTAAAGGATTAAGGAAATACGTAATGAATAGATTAGAAATAGAGCTTCCTTACATATATACTGTTTTGTCTGTATTTTATAACGTAACTACAACATATATATGTCTGAAATTGTAAAAAATATTTTCTGTTTCTGTTTCATAAATTTCATTTTATTTCATTTGAGTTATAAAGTCCTTTCAAAATTGGTGCTTATTAATAGCAATGGTCCTTTATTGATCCAAATCTTGAACCTTTCACATTTTATGTTACCGACTTTCGTAGATCTTAATCGTAGAACTTCCGTTTTAGAAGCCAGCGCCATTATTAAGGTTAAAAAAGGTTAACGTTGATTAAAATTAATAATCTGGAAAAAATTCGTATGATAATTTTTTTTAATGCCAATGAATTTTTTATTAGTATTTATAAATTTTTAGTAGTTGAAGTAAGATTTTTTATTTGTTGCCTTTGAAATTAATGTCTAAATATTTATATTAACAAAACTATTAAGGTAGTTTATTTAAGGTAAATTTTGATAATGTAAGGTAAAAAAAACGAGTGTGCTTTAGACCACACGACTGAAGTAAAACTTCTTTAGGAATAGGCTTGCACAATTAGGCCTGTACTGTGTCTTAGATATACGATAACGGAGTATGAGAGAAATAGAGAAAGAGAATGTGTGCTTGCAGCTCGCTCTTGCTCCGTTCTCCTCACCCGATCACACTTTCCGTAACGCTCTCGTCACGCATTCACCAGCTTACTCCCCAAGACGAGCGTGCGTAAAGAACTTTTACTTCAATAGTATTTTTATAAAGCCCGCTTGTCGCTCATTTCTCGAACGGTAACCTTATTGTTTGAAGTTCCATTGATTTATAGCTGCAACCTCGCCTTTATATAAGTTCTCTGAAAGTCATCACAGTTCTTTACGATCGAGTCGATTTTGTTTATACCGTACGCGTGGGTTAATTTGGACTGTTACGAATCGGAACATTTGAGACAATATCAACATCAATCAACTGAGGTATTGATGGTTTGTGTTTGACTTTATATCCGGTAATCGTAAACTTCATGATGTCCTGACCATGATTCTGAGTTCAGTGGTTATTAGAGTGGTAAAAATAACACGGGTCCACCTATTCAAAGGTTATTTATTTACTGTTATAAATGAAAAAGTTTGGATAGGTATATGTTTATTATTAAATTAAACCCAAATCGTTGAAAGGACGGGAATGAAATTTGGCTCGGATAGGTATAGGTTATAATCTAGAATAGCAGAAGGCTACATCCTTTTTCGAAAAAATGTACGATTTCCGTGGGCTTTCCACGCGGATAAAGTTGCGGTAAATAGGATGTTTTTATATTTTTAGACTGTAGTTTATTTATAAGTTTAATAGTTGAAGCATGTGAATCAATAAAACATTTAATGTGCCATACTGCGGCAATCATGAAAATCTATTAAACCCACGTAAAATTAACGATACGCATCAGATTACTGACACTATTTTAAGAAAAAAAAAAAACAAGTAGTTTCTTAGTTATTTTATTTATTTTTAAAAAAACATCCTTTAAAATGTGCTTTTTGTAGTAATAATTATGTTAGTAAAATAATATACAATTTAAAAACTACTACATTTTAATATTGTTCTTTCAGCAGCAGCAGTTCGTCTTAATATTTTCATTTTTTTTCTAATTTCTAAATCGTTTTAAACAAAAGTCGTTTAAAAGTTGTGTCTGCATTCGTGCAAGTTCTCATAAATAATATAAAAAGCTTTTTGCATGACGGATGAAATAATATGTATCATTTATGTAGTGTAAGAAAAATGGAAGCTGAAATCTTATATGTAAAATTGTTTCGTAACTTTTCTTTTTTTGTAAAAATAATAAGAGATTAAAGTCTTACTCAATTTACTAGACGTATGTACACAACTACACACGTAACTTGACAATTAAAATAACTTCTCGAGCTCTATTGGTCCGGTCGTTATGATACGTTAACGCTTTAAAGCGTTTTAATTTTATTAAATTAAATTTAATTAAATAATTAAATTTAATTAAAATAATTAAATTATATTATTTCATTTATAAATAATTTAATTATATTTTAATTAAATTTTCTAGAATATATTTTATTACAATATATTAATTTGACGTTATTATTAAAGTGTAAAATTTCATTTGTAATTTATTGTTTAATTCAACGACTAATTTTCTTCGTGTGTTCTCCATTCTACGTAATATTGACGTAATCATCTAATTATTTTGGCAATAATGAAAGCTATTAATTTATAATACGCTTAAAACTGTATTTATAATACAGTTTTAAGATATTACTGATGTTACTAATCATTAATAAAGGTAATCAATCAATATACTACGGAGTCGGGAATCTATCAATCATTTCATTGAACATCGTAAAATTTTAATTTATTAAGTTATAAATTTTTCATTAAACTGTCATTATAAACGAACGTTATTAACCGGTTATTGTTTGAATTTTATATTTAAATTTGAGTTGAAAAAGTGCGAAAATTGAAATAAATGTCATTACTCGTCTCGTGGTAATAAACCCCAGAATTCAAAATATATTTTGAAATAAAGGAACTAAAAAAAAAACAAAAAAAAATTGCAAGTGTGGTTTTTACGTCAAAAAAATACTTCTATAAAGTGTACTTAGTTCAACGATTATTCTTTAGAATTTGAAATAAGATCTCTTCTCTTATTCATATACAAGTTTTTCCTTTGTAAGTCGATTTTCTGTTTCGTTTGCATGGCTTTAAAGATAAGTTTTTACTGTTCTTGAACGATATTATTAGATGACCTAGAATATATACGTTTACAGAAAAACTAAATTCACTAGTTTTTTTTAGCACAAAAATACTTTTCTACTTCCTTTTTAATTTTTTTTTTTAATTTGTGAATTTTATTTTCGTTAAATATAAAAAAGTAACACTTTAATTTATCGACCATTAATATTGTCGTTGGTTAAGGTTTTTATTATAATTACACCACCTGAGCAGTTAAGCTGAGATTGATTTAAAATAGAGAAATTGTGTTCAAAGTTTTGAGTGTGCCAATTGCGAAAGTACTTCAACCTATATATTGCATCTAAGTCATGAATAGGGTAGCTAGTTAGAGCTGAAAGGGTATTCTATTGCAGGTGTCCATAGGCTACGGAAATCCAATAGCCATCAGGTATGGTAACTAGGAAATAAGTGTACATATATGATAACTAGCAATAAGTGTACATATAGACACATAGATAAGAAAATGAATAAAATGTTCAGAAGTTATGAATGAATGAATAATGAGTGATCAAAGAGTATTTGTAAGGAAAAAAAAGATCGTCAGCGTCGGACCACGACCTAGTTTTACTAGGCAGTCACAGGACTGTCGATCTATAGTTTGTATGAAAACCGCCTGTGGTATTAATATAATTATAATGCATGTTTAACAAAAGGCATGGGCATTTTGAGCCCGTGGATGTAAATTTTGTAATAATAAAAAAATAGCCATCAGGTGGACCGTAGTTATATTGCAAATATTATAAAATCATAATTATCGGTTTCGAGAACGTCCACCATATACTACGTGACACAGTATTTACTTATATTTACTTGTTATATACTATTATGTGTATGAAAACAGCTGTCAAGTATATGGATTTCGACGTAGTGTAATATTTTACATAACCTGCTGAGACAAGGTGTCATGCTTAGTCAGTGCAATCAGGTGTGAATGTAAAGAACCTCTTCATCAGTTTGGAAGGTGAGGTTGTTTTTTTTTAGTCTCATAATAGGCCTTACTATTAAATTAATTTTATTACGAGGCTGTTATTTTTGTTTTTTTTTTTCATTGTACAGTAAAATTTTTTTTTAATAGTACATATATGAAATCGTTGAATTATTATAATTTTTGGAAATATAAGCATAAACGTTGTTTTACCATATATGTTATAAACAACTTTAACCCTCCTTTATAATTTAGGGTTATGAAAAATAGATGTTGACCGATTCTCAGACCTACCCGATATGCACACAACATTTCATAAAAATCAGTCCACCCGTTTCGGAGGAGTATGTTAACTAACATTGACACGAGAATTATATATATAAGATTTAAGCTATACATTATTAGTGGATGGCACAATAAAAAAATATCTCAAATTTTTAAAGTAAAATTAACGTTATATCATAGATTTTGTTTAAATAGTAAAAGAAAAAATAAAGAAAAAAAAAAATCTATTTTTTCAATTCTACAACTGTGTAAATTGTCAGATTGCAAATACCTTGAAAAGTTAACGATTGAAAAATTTTAGTTCATTTATTTTTAAAGTAAAACGAAGTTAAAACTTGATTAATCGAATCAAGATTTAACTTTAACAAGATCACAACATATAACAAAATGTATGAAGCTCGTAAATAACAATATTTTTCAAAAAATACGAATTATTTGGAGTGTGAAATAACTGGGATAGACAATGAAATTGATGAACGGGAGTGACCTAGATTGCAGGGTTGTGAGTGACCATAGGTGTTGAAGGGGAATGGGGGGGTGATGTTGAAAACTGTCGTTATATGACATAAATCTACAAATCATTGCGACATTTTTATATAAATCACAAAAATGTACCGTAACAAAGCAACATGGGTTCTTTTATCATTTTTCAGTTCTACATAAGATATTTGTTATATTTGATGAATTTATTTTCAGTACTTGGTATCTGACCTGGTGAACTTCGTGTAATTTATATTTTTGAAGTTACACTTTTTTTGGGACGTCAGGGAAAAATTATGAGAGTAAACTTTTAAGACTCGCGCGCACACCGTCACGAAAAAAAAAAAACCGACGCCCTAAAGTTAGCTAGTCAACGAAGAAGTTAGAAACGTGAAGTTAGCTAGCCAATGAAGTAAAATTTCTTCCGAGCGTATATAATATAATATATCGATTTTTTTATGTCACTTATGTAGACTTTGTATAGTATCAAAAACGAAACAAAACTTCTTTCTTTCTAAAAATAATAAGTTCCAGTTTGATGTAGCCGTTAAGAAGCATTTTAGCCATTCATTTTAACATATACGAGTAGATATGGAGTGTGAGCTTACGAAATAGAGCAGTCAACAGTTTTTGCTACAAAGTAAAAAAAAATGCTTTAATTACCTACAGCATACTCGGGGTCTTATTTCCGCACCTTGAATTTCAATAAAAGCTTGCTCTTATTCAAGTTATTTTTTCAAATCCATACTTTTTCTATTTTTCAAGACAGAGACGGTTGGACAAAAACTGTTATAGATTTTCACTTTCTTAGATTGCTTCGTCCTTAGCTACGCCTATGAACTGACGTCAAAAATTTATTTCTAGTTGCTAATACTAGCGTAGTAAATTAACACTATAGCTAATTTACATTTAGTTATTTAATTTAAAAAATCAAGTAATAAATCCGTCTGTCATAGAAGCTTAGCGAAGCAGCATTTTTTAATATCTTTGTCAGATAAATCAGAGCCAGGTAGTATTGCAATTCGACGCTAGATGGCGACACTACATGGAATAAAACGATATGTATAATTAAGTTTTAATTGGAGTTTTACGATTTAGCCTGTAACATCCCACCGATGGGCACAGGCCTCTTTCTCTATATAGGAGAATTAACTTACTCCTTATGAAACGATATTAGGACAGAGACTTGATGGATCGACGTTGGTTCCCTGGGAAAGGGGACGGGTACTTTTTAGGACACAACCTGCGTAGACACACTCGCTCTGTCTCATATCAGGGAAACAGTTTTCAAAGCGGGAGCCGCAGCGGAAAAAGCTAAAACGACTAAACGGCACAAATATTCGTCACTAATTCCAAATTACATCTTTGTACCGTTTGCAGTCGAAACACTTGGACCTTGGAGTAGCAGAGCAAAATTTTTTTTAAATGAGATCACTCCTCGCCTTATTGCCTCCACTGGTGACAAGAAGGCTGATGCATTTTTTGCCCAGATAATCGGCATAGTGATTCAACGGGGACGGAGAAGATTTGTACCAAAACTATCTGTAAATATTTAGTTCTGAATCGTTAATAAATCTTTAATAAACTATTGTTAAAAAAAAAAGATTACAAAATTAGTTACGTTTTTATCATGAATGTTATTTCCGATTGTTTTAAGTCATATACTAACATTTTGTTTGAAATTTATTATTGTTAAATTTTTTCGTAACTGTTAATTAGTAGGAATATAAACATATTTTAAATATTATTAGTGTATTTCATTATTAGTATCTGTAATACTGTTTTATATTGTTTAAATTAATTACATCTAAAATATTGCTTTTTAATCAATATTATAAACATTTTTAATATCATATCAAAAATATACCGACCTTTCCAGCGGGGATCGACTCCGCACCTCCGACCCATCGTGTCGTAAATGTTTATAATTTCTTCATGTGTGTGTATTATTACACAAAAAATAATATAAACAAATTAATCGATATTACTTTAATAAATTTAAGTTTTACTAATTTTTTTAAATATATTGTGTAAGAAATATAATAAAATGTTCCTACCTGATCGGTTTCGTCAGACCAACGTATTTTCCTGTTTCTCTGGTACCCCTCCGATGCGTCGCCGTAGCCGCCGGCGCATCACACAAACCAACCTCACAGAATTACACCTCACCGTCCAGCCCTAAATTACTTCAATTCCTAAGACACCTACGCCTATGGCAGTGTTAACTATACAGCAAAACACATTATGAAAAAAAGTTAAATTAAGGCAAGTCCATTATAATTAGAGCACCCAAAGTCCTTAAAGGAAGTCCGTTAGACTTAGGCGTAATAGGAAATAGGTTTGGTTTGTTGGTTCGCTTCCGCGCTATTACCTATATTCGAGGTGACTATGTGTTTTAAAACGCGGCGAAGCACGCGTTCTATACTCGTCCTGCTCCATATAAGGCGTTTGAAGGGATTAGTTAGACCATCGGTCCCTTTTACATGAACCGCGCGTTAATCTGAAACAATGGAAAATTTATTAAATTAGATTTTGAACAATCGTTTTCAAAATTCTATAAGTTTTGATGATATTGCTTCGTTTTCACGGCTACTAATATTTTGGTTAAAGGCGGGTTCGATCCCCATTTTCGACTAAAATATAAATAGGTTATAGCTGTAGTATTTGTAGTAGGTAGTAGTAATCTTGCAGCATTCCTACTTGTAGCATTCTTGCTTGTAATTTCGTTTGCTTATGTGTTTTTAGATCTAATCAAAGATAAATATCTATGATCTCGTCCTACTAGGGACCATCAAATTTTTATTTATATAATATTTATTTATATTCAAGCGTTTGCCACTAAAACTCACCGGTGCCTGGGAGTAAGCCAGCAAATCTTTTGACTAGATATCCCTACTGAAAGTAATGATCATCATGTGTTGGGATAATGTTGTGTGACTAAAAGCTTGACGAGCCGTTTGTAACACTGATTGAGGGCTTTAAATGTATATTACCTACATTACAACCAGAACTGTACACTTTTTTCTGGATTTCTCTTCTAACAATAATAATAATTTTTTTATTTATGTAAAATTTTAGTGATATACTAATGTCAGTACCAATTTTTTTTATTATGATAACTTGTATTTCATACTGTCTGTTTTTCTATCAAACATACAATAAAATTTTCGTTACATCTCGTTTTTTTTTAATTCCAGTTGTTTGTAAGGTAAAAACGAAATAAACAATTTTTAATTATGATTAATATTTAAAAGCGACTTGAGACAAACTCTGAATATGTATTTGTTAGTATTATGTGTACGAAAACGAAAACTGTAAAGCAACGTTGTACCAGTAATTTAACTCATCAATCTTGCGCGCCTCACTTAACGGCGCTAAGTGAATACACTTAATTAAGGAGATTGGTTTATTCATTATCAAACACATTATTATAAGAAAACACCGCCTATATATAACTAGCTGTGCCCGTGACTTTGTCCGCGTGGAATTTAACAAAAAAAAATTCAGTTCGCAGAGTTATAAAATAAATAAATTTCTAAAATAAAAGTAGGCTAAGTTACTCCTTACTACATCAACTATTTGCCAGTGAAACTCCCTTCAAAGTCGAGTTAGTCGTTAAATTAGCCGGAACAAACAAACAGACAGACAGACAAAAATTTTAAAAAATGTTATTTTGTTGTATACACCGTGTATACATCCATATGCATTCAGTAAAAAGCGGTTATTTTAATATTACAAACAGCCACTCCAATTTTATTTATTTGTATAGATAGACAATAAAGTGTATTATTTGTATTTGTAAAATATAGGTATATATTATACTTGATACGTATGTAAGAATATTCTTATAGGTATGCTTTTCAAAATAATCAGACATTCTTTTGCTAATATTATTTTTTCGTAGAGCCAAGAAAGCAGAGATGAATTCGCCAATGTTTGTTTTGATGATGAAGTCCATTTGAGGAACAAGATTCTATTGAGATGGATAAAACCGTAGAGGATTTCGTACAGACATTTTGTGTAAAAAAGTAACTAAATTGATACACCTACAATACCTATCAATACAATTTGTGTTTTTAACTGAGGGTAGATGCAAAAAAAAAATAACAAGATTTTATCTATTTCTAAATTATATCATTATTACATAATTAAGATTTGTTATAAACGACAAGATAAATTCTTGACCAATAGGATTCTAAAATGCTAATAAGCCTAGATTTCATCAAAACTTTTGGGCAGATTCGAAACTGTCACAACAGCCTGTCTAGCTGGCCTAGTCCAGTTTCTATTCCACTACGGTGGCATAGACCGCATAATGGTAAGAGGTTATCGTAGTTTATGGACGTGACACCAGGAGTGTCTCAAGTGCGTTGCTGACCCACTCCGTACTGCGAGCTCTGGCTACCTGTTCATCACAGGATAACAACACTAGTTAAGAGCAGCCTGCAACACCAGAAACACCGCAAGCGTCTTGTCGACCCTATCCCCAATCCCTCCAGGAGCTCTAGTCACCTTACTCACCAGCAGGAAAACAATACTAATCAGTATTATTTAACAAAACAAATAGTATTATTTAAGGTCTGTAAGGTCGAGGCACTACCCTAGTCGGGCTGCACCATGTTTTGAGCAGAAAATGTCCTGCTGTACCCTACTGCAGTTAAAGCTTCTCTAATTATATCTATTTAAAACTAATAGTTAAAACGCCAATGTAATATGACGATTAAAAGTTTTTACGGTATATAAAATATGATACTATATAACTACTAAGTTCTGAATCGCGCTGACAAAGTTTTTAAAAATGTTAACAACTAATGGCTAATTTAGCTTTATCAGTGTGGCGATCCGTTTCTACATAGTGAACCAGTTTATTGAGGGGCTGGTCTAAGCCTTCGTTCATTGTCGATACACTTAACACGTTAGAGACCGTAAGTGTTCATAAAATCCGAAAATCCAAAAAAAAATTACTGGTGGTGACCGTTTAGAGAAATCGTTCTCAACCCTACTATATAGAAGCTTCGATCGCTTTTTTATTTCTACTTTTTATTATTAAATAAAAAAGGGTGTTGCATATACACATAAAACATTTGCAGTGATCCCGCTTTCTGCTCCGAGGGTTGTGGATTCGATTCCCGCCCCGAGACTGGGTGGGACATATATATCTAAATTATATTATTTGTATGTATTTACCTAAAACACCGTAGGGTTTGTGGGTTCGAATCAAGCTTGGAGTGGATATTCTTGTTTATTTAAGTATTTATTTCCGGTATGGTTGTTTGTCCTTGTGGGTGTCCCCACCGTGCCGGAGAGCATGTCTACCCGTCGGTCCCGGTTGATGTTGTAGAAACTTATCCGCCAAACCGCAGTGAAGCAGCGTGGTTGATTAAGCTCCAATCCTTCTCCTACATGGAGAAAGAGGCCTGTGCCCAACAATGGGATGCTACAGGCCGAATGCTTTATTGGTATTATTTGTACCTACGTTTATCGAAAAAAAATATTGGTATATAGCTACTTAAATCAGCCGGTTGTTACCTATAACATAAGCATTAATTTGCTTACTTTAGGAACAGATGACCGTCTGTGTATGTTATAAGATTTTTAAATAATACCTTCGGTTCAAGTTATTTTTAGTCTATACACTAGCTATACACTAGTTGCATCTCGCGATTTCACGCGCGTAATGTCCGGTGCCATGGGAATGTCGGTATAAAGAGTAGCCTTTGTATAATTCTGGATTTCCAGGTATATAAAAAAATAAATAAATAAATAAATAAATAAATAAAAAAGCCTTTATTTTATGCAATTTTTTTGAACATTCGTTATTTACAATCAATCTTGTTACAGTCATGAAAAAAATATAGAATCAATTATTTTATACATTACTTAGAAAGACATGACCATTTTGATTTTTTCTTATAATAATAATGTTAATTAATTATAGTTGCGTAAAATTAAGTAAAATAAAATTAGAAGTTAAAATTATAAAATAAAATTTAAAAAAAATTCGATAATCATAATTATATTAAAAAATTAACAACAAAATAAAAACATTAAAATTAAAAAATTAAACATTAACATTCAAAAGTACAAATTAAAATCAAACTTCATTCGACTAAAATAATTTGTAAAATTTAAAAAATCAAAATCAAAATTAAAAGATCAAAATTAAAAAAACCAAATTAATAATTAAAATATACAATACATATTCCAGGTATATACCAAGTTTCAATACAATGAGTTCAAAAGTTTTTGCTTGAAAGACTAAGAAACATCGCTTCATTATAATATTACTACGATGTTGTTGTCATTAAAAATGTCGATAGCAATAATATAATTTTGACGACGCGTTGGCGCAGCGGTCGCTGTACTTACTGTAGCGCTGGCGGTCGCGGGTTCGATCCCCGCTCCGAACAGATGTTTTTATTGGCCATATAGATGTTTGTCGTGGTCTGGGCGTTTGTGCTTGTGTATGTTTGTGTGTCTGGACCCCTGACGCAGAAAAAAATCCTACTGGGGGCCGTTGAGAGTGAAGCGTTCATTTATTATATATAACTTTTTTTTTAGTTCAAGTAACTATGACTTCTGTTGGTAAGCATTACTTTAAGATAATTTTTAACAATTGTGTGTACCTACATCGATCAGATGGTATAAAATTATTTTGTATCCTAACTTAAAGTCGTAAAAGTAGATAATTAACTTTTGTTTTTATAGTGACAACAGTTTTATACTTTGTAGAATATATTATTATATACTATTAAGTATTAAAATATTTACTGTACCTTTAAATGTAATTAAAAATCTTTTGGAATTAAAAAAAAAAAAAAAACAAATTAAACAATCTGAAGCGTATCTTATGCTTACATCAAGTTATACGGAATTAATTTCAGTATTTCTCCGTAAAAGCTTGTTTAGTTGCTGTATTAAACGAAACCGTGCGGGTGACCGAGTGTCCAATAAAAGTAATCATCAATACGTTGCTTATAAGACAGCGTCATAACAATTTTATATCTGCCATTTAAAATACGACCTTATTTTATGAGCCGGAAGTCATTATTTGAAACATCGCCGACCGGTCGTAAAGTTGATTATTATTTGTAAATATTCATTAATTACGAAAACACGTATCTCGTAAGTGGTGCCATTGTTTCGTGGCGCTAGCATTACATCTAGCATATAATGGATGGATGGATAGATGGATGGATGGGTGTTTGTTGTTATTTCACGAAAAAACAACGGAGATAATTATGATAAACTTTTATATGTGGGTAGATAGAAACTTTGTATGACAATAAAAAACAACCCGTTTTTATTCTGTAATTGTTAAGGGATTAGAATTGATCTCTGAAGAACTGGGTAGTACAGTAAGTTTCATATCGTCATGTCGTATTTGGCTATTGCAGTTTGCAGCTAGGTAGGTCTATAGGCTACGGTAATCACTTACCATGCATGGCTTTTTTAACCGACTTGCAAAAAAGGAGGAGGTTCTCAATTCGACTATATATTTTTTTTATGTATGTTACTTCAGAACTTTTGACTGGGTGTCTTTGGACAAATTTTCTTTTGATTGAAAGGTGGTGTATGTCATTTGGTCCCATTTAAATTTATTTGAGATCTAACAACTAATTTTCGAGTTATATCTAATAATGCGTTTTTACTTGACGCTTTTTTCGTCGACCTACGTTGTATTATACCACATAACTTTCTACTGGATGTACCGATTTTGATAATTCTTTTTTTGTTGGAAAGAAGATATACCTAGTTTGGTACCCTGATAAGAAAACCAGGATCTGATGATGGAATCCCAGAGAAATCGAGAGAAACTCTCAAAAATCCGCAATAACTTTTTACTGGGTATACCGATTTTGATGATTTTTAATTTAATCGAAAGCTGATGTTTATCATGTGGTTACATATAAATTTTATCGAGATCTGATAACTACTTTTTGAGTAATCTTTGTCTAAACAAAAACAACTTTTAACATCGAATAATTCTGCTAATAATGCGTTCAAAAGAACAAACTTCGGAGAACAGAACTTTACTTGTTATATTATTATATACGTTAAGTTCATTATTTTGTTTGTTTTGAATCGCTAATCTCAAGTGTAACACCGTCTAGTGAGGTAGTGATTTATACTTTGACGAAACTACGTGCTTAGAGTTAACGGGTCTGGAATTAATTTCTTTATACTTTATTGTTTTTTGTTTTTTTGTATACGTTGTTAATAGGTGTGAGATATGATCATAACAGCGATATCGGGTTATGTACTAATAGCATCATTTTTTTTTTACCATTTAACCTGTTTTCTTCAGTAATATTTTCAACTCTAATGTTTACAAAAAAAAAGTAGAATATATTTATGTACATTATTGATAAACAAAAAATTTTTTTCTGAATTACCGTCAATTTATTATTCGTTATTCCATTATTTTTCAAAACTTCTGAATTTTTTATATCCTAAAATATCACTTCACAATGTAATTGTATCTTTATGCTCATAGGTCTTAAAATTACTTCCAAGGTATGCACGAATATTATATTTAAATAATTGTGTTTGCAGGCAAACGAAGAAAAACCGACTTCAATTAGGTATATCGACAAGTAATACAACGTAGGTAGACGAATAACACGACAACATGATAAACATTGGCTTTCGATTAAATTAAAAATCATTAAAATCTGTACACCCAGTAAAAAGTTATGCGGATTTTCGAGAGTTTCCCTCGATTTCTCTGGGATCCTATCATCAGATCCTGGTTTCCTTATCAAGGTACCAAACTAATGATATATCCTTTCTAACAAAAAAAATGGGCAAAATCGGTTCATAAACGACAGAGTTATCCCCGAACATACATAATATATATATATATATATATATATATATATATATATATATATATATATACGGTTGAATTGAGTAACCTCCTTCCAAAAGGTCAGTTAAAAAAAAGATTAACATTAGTAAAGTCAGCGTTGCCAAGCCAAGTTTTACTCCAAGTTTTGAGGTAAAAGCCATGTGATTTCACTATGGCATGTAGACTCAACAAGCCACAATAAGTCAACAGATTATTTTATAATGATTCAATTTGCGAAACGTAAAATAACACGGTCGTTATGTCGGAAAAGCGACGAGTGGCATGTTGTGAAGATTTACAAAGTTTAATTTGTTGAAAAGTAAAAACTTACTTCAATGTTAAATTATTGTCATGTTTTCGAATTTACGAGTGTGTAGTTAACAAAAGCTGACTTATGTGTTATTTTTTATTTCTTGACTATTTATTTTTCTTGACTCGAGAATTTTAGAAAGAGATAAATTTCTGGTATTTATTGGAAACTCGAGAAACATTTAAAGCGTTTATGCCCGTCAAAAATACAAAACTAAAAATTATATTACCTTTTTAAATATTTTGTCCCTTTACTTGCTGACAAAGCAGGACAAAAATGTCATAAGTAATAACTATTATTTAATTATAACAATTATTTAATTATTAAGGGTGAACTTATTATAAACTCTATTCAAATCATAGTTGTAATTACAACAAATTATAATCTATACAATTACTTTTAAAAAGTTGTCACACGTACATTTTGTGTTGAAAACACGTCTATTTTCCGTCAAAGTAGGCTTTACAGTCATGGCTTTGTATGAAGTTTTAAAGCCCACTTTGGGCTTACTTTACTCCACTTTCAAGTGGCTTTAAACAGCTTAATAAAGTTTTTGAAAGATGATTTTCATTTCATTCATTTACAAAGCAGTTGTTGGTTGTTATAGCCATCTTCAGTTGCAACTCAAAACTATACTAACTGTTGGAATTTTCTTCATCATCTTGTGATATTGAGATGTTGATGTCACTGTCTGGAATGCCTGAGACGCTGGTAGCAAGTCTATTAAGCTGTTGTTCTTTAAAGCTTAGTTCAAGATTATTATTTTTTTTATTTCTTTTTATTTACTCTTTGTTGTACACCACAATATGCAAATACAAAATAATAATAATACAGACAACTTAAGAATGTGTAGTACAAGAGATTATACAAATACGAGAGTTATATTAATGTTAAAAATGCGTGTGCTTGGTGGCAATGTTTTGCATCAAAGACATACGAATAACTAAATTTATATTAATTCTTAGTTTTTCAAAAGAGTAATTGCTGAGTTTCTTGCCGACTCTTCTTACAAGGAGACGGTCAGGCAGGTACATTAAGTTGAGCGGTCTTACTTCACTCGGTTGTAGTGTTGCTAGGCACTAGGTATTCAGTCGTAGTAACAAAGAGACTAGTTCAGTGGCGAGTCGACATCTCTCCGTACAACTCTGGTTCGATTATCCGTTTACGTTTTTTTTTTAATTTTTGTTAAAATCGTATAATACCTATATACCTAATGCACGCACAAAACTAATTTTACATTATTTAAAATTAAATAATTGTTCTTAGATTTTCTTTACCAAAACTTGTAAACTATACTACAAGTATCTACTCGATGCTCCTGTAAGACCATCTCCCATCTCTTCCTTAGTAGAATCTACATTTTGAGTAATAGCTTTGTATTAGCGCTAATATATCTATTTATCAAAAATTAATACTATTATAATTTGTATGATGTTTGTATGATGAAGCCTAATTGAATAAAAAAAGATGTTTTTGACGTAATGAAAATTTAACGAAACTCCTTAGAGCTTGCGAACTTTGTTTCATTTCTAGTTGTTTTCAAATTTTCGAGTTCTAGTGTTATCGATAATGTTTTTTCTCTTTTTTTTTCTAAATATCTCGGAGATTCGCTTCGGGAATATTGATGTTTAAAGTTAGTAATTTATTATTCATGGAGGTTGTATTTATGAATAAATTGTTATAATAAAAGTTAAAAAGTTGGTTTTGCTTGAATGTGCTAACCTCGGAATCTATAGGAATTATAATGAAACAAATTTTTCGGATTCAATCGTGGTTAAGTTTTTTAAATGCCCGAAGTTTCGGATACTTTTCAGCAACCACGGTCACGGGAGTCTATAGGACTTATTTAAGCCGTACGTGACGTCTACTGGTATTATAAAGAAAGACTTTGCCAAAGTAATAAATTATTTATTGCGGTTTTAAACTTAAATTTATAATTCTTATATGTTTCTTATAACTAAACTTTCTGCTACTAATCAATAATATCAATTGAACGCTAAATAATATTAAGTTCTTGCTTATATAGGATATTTAGAATTTTTATTAGATCTTCGTAAATATTTGTATATAGCGTATATATTTGTATCATTATCATCATTACAGCCTATACAGTCCACTGCTGGACATAGGCCTCCACAAGTTTACGCCAAAAATAACGTGAACTCATGTGTTTTGCCCATAGTCACCACGCTGGGCAGGCGGGTTGGTGACCGCAGTAGTGGCTTTGTCGCACCGAAGACGCTGCTGCCCGTCTTCGGCCTGTGTATTTCAAAGCCAGCAGTTGGATGGTTATCCCGCCATCGGTCGGCTTCTTAAGTTCCAAGGTGGTTGTGGAACCTTGTTATCCCTTAGTCGCCTCTTACGACACCCACGGGAAGAGAGGGGGTGGCTAAATTCTTTAGTGCCGTAGCCACACAGTATATATTTGTATATTATGCATTAACTACGCTGATGAAAGGCAATCGTAAAAGAATACAATTAAATCACATTAAAAAAATAAGGTTTAACAAATTAACAATTGCTAATTTTACTTTATTTTCAAGCCTACTATAACATACGACTATAATTTCAACTCAAGTTTTATTGCAATTACATAAATCGAATATCCTTTCTGTAATACTTCTTTTATATACAGAAAAAGCTAGTAAATAACCATACGGGTCATCCGATGTTGAATAGTCACCGCTGCCCATGGGGGGAATGCGCTAAGAATGCGTGAGGGTGTATGATGGCTTTTAGCTCTGTTATTAAACGGTCGAATCGGCAATGTCTGCGTCATGCTGATTTTCTATACCACCTGGATTGAGATAGCTGTGTACTACATATATTATTATTATCTTGCATTTACATAGAATTATATTTTAATTTAATAAATAATAATGTAGATAATTTAAAATAATTAAAATAGAGCACATAGTACGTAATATATACAATTATTACTATAAAAATAAGTTAAATTACATTAAACTGAATGCTACAATGCCAAAGACAGACAGAGACATTGCCGTCAAACTTTACACCACTTTTTAGTGTCGGGTATTAAACACGTAATGTTTATAAAGATTTTGATTAATTATTTTGCAAGTAGGTATATGACGATCTATCTAATCTAATACTATTAAACGAGCAATTCTTGTATATGTATATTAGAAAATGTCGTTTTATCCCAGTTTTTAGACATTGAAAAAATGGTTACAATATCGTTAGAATACGAAGGTAAATTTCGCAAGTCTCAATAAAGTTGTAACAGATCAGATGGGAAATCGGCCGGTCACGATCGACCGAAAGACCACGGTTCGAATCCTCATATTTCCAGATCGAATATTATTTTTTCTTTTTTTTTTAATTGCACTCGTTATTTTTATTTAAATAGCCTCGTTATTTTTATATAATAGTTCTTATTTTTTATTATTATGTCGGTAAAATCGAAAAATATTATTCATATTTTATAGTTATTATTTTTATTTTATTTTTATTTTTGATTTTTTATATTTTTTTATATATATATTTTATTATTGTCGGTAAAAAAAACTATAATTCATCTATACATATAATAAAACTAGCTGACCTGGCGAACTTCGTATCACCTTATTTTTTTCTGAAATATAATAATAACATAATATATCAAAATAAAATAAAGCCTATCTTTTAAGTTGGATCAAACTGCACACGGTGTGCAAATTTGACTAAAATCTGTTAAGTAGTTTAGGAGTCCATTGAGGACAAACATTGTGACACGAGATTTATATATATTAAGATGGTAGGAAAGTCAAAACTGACATTAAATATTTTTTTAAAATAATATTTGGGGTGTGATGCCGGTGTGACAATCGATACCGAAGCCAAAAATATAGTTTTTAGAATTTTCGTCTGGTTGTCTGTTTGTGTGTATGTATGTCCGGGATAAACTCAAAAAGTACTGCATGGATTTACTTCAAATTTGGCACGAATATTATTAAGAAGTCGGGTCAACATATAGGCTACATAATATCACGCTATCACCTACGGGCAACGAGCAGTGAACCTTTATTTCTTCAACGCATTCTGTAACAACGTGTAATTTAACGAGGCATATTTGAATATTGTTGTTATTATGTTAATAACCATGCTATAAGCTAGCTTCACACTATAAATAAAGATATTCTGCAGTATATTTAGTATCAGCATTGCACCCGTGCGAAGCCAGGGCGGGTCGCTAGTATTTTATAAATATGTAATTCGTATTTAATTATGATTTCCAAAAAACACGATTTACTAAAAATACCGAGCTAGGCTCGGTCACCCAGCTACTTATATTTTAATCGCATTGTATTCTTTACTCAATAGACAAATGCCTGACTTAATTATATTAGTGATCAGCAACTAAAACGTCATTTGAATCAAATTGAAATACTATATTCGTACAAGAAAGATAGTTTAAAATGTTTCTAACTTCATAAAATTAATCAATCAGGCTTTACCGATAGCCATAAAATATTACACTAAACGGAACAAAAAATAATCGATGTAGGTGTGTGCCGTTAAAAAGGGCACCATTTTAGGTGCGCTTAGGGACCTATTACTGATATATATGACCAAACCCACTAAAACGGTTCAAACTTATTATCCCAATGTATTAATATATCCTTATTTAGATTGTTAAAAAGAAGATTGAAAATATTGCAGATATTTAAGTAAATTAATTGATAAATTATTTTTTATTATGCTTTGGCGGCGAGAGGAACGTGGTGTGAAGAATCACGTCCGCCATCGAAAAGGGAGGATCCTCCGACCAGACGGATGTTGTGTCTGGCGGGCTACCGGCCCCGACGGTTGTTGTCGGGATCTTGTATATATACTTAATGACTTTGAAAACTCTGATAGCGCGATGTAGCATACGTCAGTTTTTTTCTCTAATTACGTAGTTTCGTAGTCGTTCGTATTTCGCGTGATAGATGTCGCCACATCACTCCCCTCCGAGACCGGAGGTCGATAGCAGGTTAAGTCGTCCATTCATCTTGTGATGCTTGCCGGGCCAGTAGAGTGTTCCAGTGAGTCGGAACCAGATGCCGCATAGTTCACGGTGAGTCGGAACTGTCTGCGGTGATGCTGCATATGCTCCAGTGAGTCGGAGTGGTGCAGTGCTGCGTAGTGGCTGCTGCTGCGTCGACCAGGAGAGAAGTGCGTCTCTGCTTGCTGACCGGCCGAAGTGCAGTGTGCTGTGCCAAAGTCGCTGAGAAGGCTGTGGGTGGTGACCAGGAATGCGCGTCCGCTGCATGCTGGTGGTCAGGATACCCGTAGTAGCCGTAGATTCTGGCTAGCAGTATAACTCGCTGCTCGAAAGCTTGAGGAAGTGATGATGACGTGGCTTTTTGCGAAGGCTGCGCTGACGTTCATGCTCGGGGTCAAGTGATGATCACGATGACGTAACTTGCGAAGGCTGCGCTGATGTTCATGCTCGGGGTCACCAGTTTGGCGGCGAGAGGAACGTGGTGTGAAGAATCACGTCCGCCATCGAAAAGGGAGGATCCTCCGACCAGACGGATGTTGTGTCTGGCGGGCTACCGGCCCCGACGGTTGTTGTCGGGATCTTGTATATATACTTAATGACTTTGAAAACTCTGATAGCGCGATGTAGCATACGTCAGTTTTTTCTCTAATTACGTAGTTTCGTAGTCGTTCGTATTTCGCGTGATAGATGTCGCCACAATGCAATAGGCACGTAGTAAAAAATATAATTTATAAATAAATAAATAAATGTCTTACGACACACACGGTCGTTTGTTCTGTGTCTGGGTAACAACCGACTGCTATAGCAATTTTTATTTGATTAATATACATAAAAATAATTCAAATATTACAACCAGACACAGCCGGGAATCGAGCCCTCGTAGAGCATAATAATATTGTATTCTTAATTTAATTTGAAACAAAATCAATCAATATATAAATAAATAAATAAATATTCACACAATACACACACGGTCGTCTGTTCCTAAAGTAAGCAACTTAATGCTTGTGTTATAGGTAACAGCCGACTGGTATATAGCTACATTTTTTTTTTCGATAAACATACTTATAAATAATACATATATAAATATATAAATAAATATTTATATTACACCCAGACTCGGGGTGGGAATCGAACCCACAACCCTCGGAGCAGAAAGCAGGGTCACTACAAACTGCGCCAACGGGCTAGTCGATAGTTTTAGTAAGTATAGTTTTATAAAATAGAATAAGTTTTGAAAGTCCAAAATTCACCAAATTATTAAGTGTTTAAATTTAATAAATTTAAGTACTTTATCTTTAATAATAATTTAATTTGATCATTAAAATATAGAATCAATCGGATACGGCCTCATCTGTATTTTCTTAAAGAACACATATATTTTACATACATAATTGTAGAAGAAGAAAAATAACGAGCATTGAGACATTGTTCTTTCATTTTTAACTGACAATAAAAAAGGAGGTTTTCAATTCGACTGTATTTTTGACAGTCGCTTCATAATTTTTGACTGATACCGATTTTGATTAACCATTTTTTAATCGAAAGCTGAGGCTTGTCATATCATGGGTCAGTCAGTAACATCCACGCTGGTTATAGGCTTCTTCCTCCGTGTAGGTGATGGATTGAAGCTTAATCCACCACGCTGCTCCACTACGGGTTGGCGGCTTGTCGTGTGATCCCATTTCAATTTGATCGAGATCTCACAAGCACTTTTTGAGTTATCCCTAATATTACGTAATTAACAATTTTTTTTTACTACCTACGGTGTACATATTACTTGTGAATGTAAAATGAAGTCTGTTTTATTGTTTGAGAAAAAATAATAAATACAAAACTAGAAACAATTATTCCGTTTCACTATAGAATAAAAAAACATTTCTAGCTCGAAGGTTTTAATACAAAATGCATTGTGCCCTTTCAGAGCTCAGCAGATTGTTTGTATGAAGTAAAAATGAATCCCCTTTTGGATGCAATAACCTCTGTTTCCCTTGTCAGTCGAGTGACGTAAACTGACGTCAGCGCGCCACGCCCTCAGAGCCGTTCGCTTGATATTGTGTATAGTAATACGTTTATTTATAATAATTACATTGTATTTTATTGAATATCTATACTAATATTATAAAGCTGAAGAGTTTGGTTGTTTAAATATGTTAATTACGGGAACCGCTGGTTGGAATTGAAAAAATATTTTTTGTTTAGATAGTCCATTTACCGTAGAAGGCTGTAGGTTATATAATACTTTAGTACGTTCTTTTTTTAAATTAATGTTAAATGGCTTTTCTTTCTGGAATGATCTAAAAATAAACTACTAGTATTTCGAAATCGATAAGACACATACACTGTACAACTTATACAATTTTTTATATCTCCAACTTGAATAGCGATACTCCCATCTACGATAATTTTACCTTTCATACTAATACTTAACGATGTTTTTTGATACTTTAACTAGGGGGTTGTCTCCTTGTAACAGACTATAGATGAGCACCCGTCAGCAACATTCCATCATTGTCAGACCATGTCCTAGCTTTTCTAGGCTGTCTGAGGACTGTTGGCCTGAAGTGCCAATTTTACAAAAAACCGCTCGAGGATGAGCAATAAAATGCTAGACTGTTTAAAAAAAGGCACGGGTAATTACGAGAACGTGGATTTTGCGATGTTGTATAAGAAATATAAAAAAAAAAACAGACAGTAGGTACCGTGCGAGTTACAGCAGCTGAGTCTAGATACCGACGGCGATTACCTCAAGGCTGAGAACGTAGATGCGAGTGTTATGTCAGAACAGAGTAGGTACTCATCTCGACACAATAAAAGTTTTAAAGATAGCATTCATACCCTCCGGCATTTTTATTTTTACTTGCGTTTATCAGTGTATGTCTAAATTTGATGGATATATACGTAATAATTATAGATTTTAATGTTATCACATTTTTACATATGTATTTATATGTGTGTATGATTGTACGTGTACTTACTATAAGAATTATGCCAATCGTTTTCTTGTTTGACTTGTCTAGTACGTACTTACACATTTTACGCTCATACTTATATCAATTAATTTGTAAATCATTTATTGATTAATCACTAAAGTTACTAGAGGCATTTATTAATAAAATAATCTATGTAAATAAAAATAAATCGTCGAAATGTATCTATATACACATATAACTTTTGAACAACTGCACCAAATTGTGTAATTCTTTTTTTGGGTTAGTATTCTGAAAAAAAAAAATAAGAGAAATAACTTCATCGGGTCAGCTAATATTATGAATAATAAAGGGTATAATAAATAGTAATTTTAAAATTCCTAAAAAATGTTATTTGGGTAATGTGCACTGGGCGGTGTTTTTATAGGAACGCTACTTTTTTACGCCTCGTTGGAAATTTGATCATTTGCAAGCAGAACAAATCGTTATTTGTATATGGATGGGAACCGGGCGTCAGCTAACTATTTTTTTAGCGTAGCATGTAACATTAACGGTGTTTGTGCAGTCCTTGTGGGTCTTCCCATCGTGCCTCGGAGAGCACGTTCAGCCGTCGGTCCCGGTTGTTATCATGTACACCTGATAGCGATCTTTACTCATAGTAGGGATCGTATAGGGATATATCCGCCAACCCGCATTGGAGCAGGGTAGTGGATTAAGCTCTGATCCTTCTCCTACACGGGGAAAGAGGCCTCTGCCCAGTAGTGGGATATTACAGGCTGAAGCGATGTAACGTTAAAAATGCTTATAAAAAAGTGATAGAATATAAAACGTAAATAATAATTGTAATTATAAATACGTCTATATATACTTAACATCGTAAAGTTTAAACCAGTATAAAATGATCGTTCATGATATACGGCCAGTGTAAAATGAAACTCCGTATAAGTATGGGATATTTTCCACAAGAGGTCGAGAGGCGTGTTCTACGTCACTAAGGCACTAAGGCACACTCGAGCCGAGTGATGCTCGAGCACCGTCATAATTACGAGGTTAATTAAAAAAAATACAGCGTTAGTATAAATCGTACTAAGTGCTATTTTTGTGATATATCACTGATTTTGTAAAACATTTTTTTTAATAATAATAAACGTTTAACAGCGCTTCATTCGTGTTTTGTTATTTGTGCAGATACATTATAACTAAATATATAATAAACCATAAATAAAAAAAAAAAATTGTATCCATCGAGAGTATTACTACTATTATTATGGCGAAAGATATATGAAATGAATATGAAGATAAGTTTCGGATATAGATATGGATACGGATATAATTATTATGGCGTATCCACACATAAAAACTTTTTGTATATCAAACCTCACTTTTTTTTTTGCTATAAAAATAATCATTTGGTAGATGTCACCAATTTATATTTTAGACTAGCTGTGCTCGCAACTTCGTCCGCTTGGAATAGTGACTTTGCATGTTCAACGTGATTCTTTAATTTGCCCAGCGTGGTAACTATGGGCAACAATCAACAACACACATGAGTTCGCTCCATTTTTGGCGCAACTTATGGAGGTCTATGTCTAGCAGTGGACTGCGAAAGGCTGAAGAATTGATGATGAGTAACGATCGCTATCAGATGTACATGACAACAACCGGGCCCGGCGGCTTAACGTGCACGAGGCACGGTGGAGAGACTCACAGGGACTGCACAAATAACGTTTTTCATATGCGGGGATCGAACCCGCAACCGCCAGCGCAACAGCCGCAAACCAGCACTCTGACCGTTGCGCCAACGCGGTGTCTAAATGATTAAAAAAATAAATAAATAATAACTTTTATTTATCTAAGTTCGAGACCGGGTACATTTCCCTCCATCGCATATTTTATTTAAGCGGTTATTTTTAAAAAGTTTATACATTTACTTTTATAAATAGAAGTGGCTAAAATTTACATATTTATATCTCCACAAATGATCAACTTTATTACTGCCATTTTCAAACTTTACTTAGGGATGTATTTATACGAAATTGCTTCCTTTTGATTAAACCGTTTTGTTATTTTCCTGTTTTATCGGTTGCTGTTAACGCTATTTGTCAGATGATGGTATCCAGAAGATAAAATTTTATGGTATATTATTCGTCTTTATCATCGAATTCCACTTTATTTATGGAATATTTCTATTCGCCACATGGCCTTTGCCGCTTAATCGTATTCGTAACTTATCTGCGGGATAAAAGTTATCTATAGCCGATGAAACAGCCCATTATTAGTGTGCAGACGGTGCAGTATCGGTAGGATTTAGCGCCTTATACTACCTATCAATACCCCGTTACTTTGCTATTGCTACTTATAAGGGGTTTTGTATTAAATTATTGTATTATGATATATGAGTATAACTGCAAACGAATAAAAAGATAAAATACCTAATATTTTGTTGAATAGTACAAATCTGCTTAATTTGATTACTTCAAATGTAGTGCTTGTTTATAAGATCTTGATATTTTTGTATGTAATAAGCTTTAAACTAAGGCTTCTCTTCATATAAGTAAGTAAGTTAACTATTTCATCTTTACTACCAATATGTATAAACAAGGGATGCCATTTGCATTATTTTGTGATTGATTGATTTGTAAAATTTGGAGGGTAGTTATGTAAAAATATTGATAGTATTGTTCATGGAGCATTTTCTCTATGCTCCATGGTATTGTTACTGTTAAGTTGTTTTATGCTATTATAGTTACTAATTTTTTATATTGTGAGCGTACGATGTCGAATGTCGAATGCGGATAAATCAACAATGATCTTTTTGTCACACCGTTGAATGCTAATGTTTTTTAGTTAAGATTCCTTGTATTTTAAATATATAAATAAATGAATAAAAATAAAAATATTATTAAAAAAATAACTAAGTAATAATGACGCGATTTTATCACAAAGAAATAAATCAATGCAGCATTTGCACTGATCGACTGTCGAATAAAAATGCCTTTTACCTCGTCGATGCGCATTTTTTTTTTTATAAAGTTTAGGTAGGTAGTTTTCACTCGTTGTAAAATGGCGTCAAATACTTACAACGTGATTATAATTAGTATTATGAAATAACAATGATACAAAACATACATTTTTACTGAGGTAGGGTACAGCAGGAATTATCCTGCTCAAAATCTGGAGCAGCCCGACTAGGGAAGTACCTAAACCTTACAAAAGATCACAGCTAAATAATACTGCGTTCAAGTTGTGTTGTGTTCCTGTGGTGAGTGAGGTGACAATCAGAGCTCCTGGGCATTAGGGGTAGGTTCATCGGCAACACGCTTGCAATGCTTTTGAAGTTGCAGGTAGTCATAAACTACGGTAATTGCTTACTATCAAGTGAACCGTACGCTTGTTTCCCAGCCTAGTTGTATATAAAAAAATATTTTTATCAAAATCATAATTTACTGTATTCACGTAGGCTTCATAAGCACTTATGAATAAATGAATATCATTCTACCAATTAAATTATATTTGTTTTCATTAGTACTACACACATCATCTCAATCTCTCTCATCTCAAAATATTTTTAAGTAAAGCCGAATTACGTAAGTTGTTTGTAATAACAAATTAAAATGCTCGATAAGCGAATTCTCTCATCGAGATTCGTTTCACGTCATACTTCGTAGTCAAGCAACATAATTTCACAGGATTGACATTAGGGAGTCATATCACGCCCTTGTGGGGTGAGGTTGTTACCTTAACGTTATTGAGGCGTCTTTACGAAACGGTTGGTGATATTTCTCTAAAATACTCGACGAGTATATTTTATTTGACGTGAGTTTTGTCTGGGTTTATGTCGATATTTGAAGACATTTCTCTTTTTATTAACTGACGTCGAAAATTTGTGTTCGTTTTCCTTTGAAGTCTTTTTTATTATTATCTTTTTTTGTTTTATTATATTACGATGTATTTTCGTCGTCTGTGAATCGATTCCGTCGATTCTTGTTTTATTAAATAAATTATATTCCACACGACGAGACGAGTGGCACAGTGAATGAACACACGTATCGAAATTATCAGTTGCCTCTTCAAATCTAAGGTAATCGGTACCTAACGAGGTTATTTTAAAAAGAGTTTACAAATACTTTACTTAATTAAAACCAACGTCAAGTTCAAAAAATACTAGTTTCTACAATAGAATAACTGTTATAATCAAATGATGCTTACAAACGTATAATGGCACTTATAATGAATTAAGCAAAATTCGAAGTTAATCTTTTTGTGAGGCTGTTAAAAAATCGATTTGTTTCTAGATTTAAAAAGTACCTATAACAAAAGATATTAAAGAAACATTTATCACAATATGACAATGAAACCGCTCAAACTATTTGAATATTAAAAACGTCGCCAGTGTACTTCACTAATCAACGCTGGTTGACTAATAGGTTTTTGATGAAAACGCACAGTTTCAGCGCCAGTGAGGCGGCATTTCGGCCTTGACCATACCCCCTCCTCCCTACGGTGACCTATCCGTAATCCATGACTTAATTCTCAAGCTAGCCAGAATGGCGGCACCGTTTATTTGGTTCAACTGTTTGATTGTTTTGTTAAAATGTTTAACTTGATTGCAAAACTACAAGTTTGTTCATTCAATTTCATTTTATATAGTCATTTATTTGTGTGAAATTTTATCTTTTAAATATACTTTATTGCTGGGCAAAGACTCTTTCTAGATATAATAATAATAATATTATTTATTGCACACCATTCAAAGATACAAACAAAAGTAGTATAATTAGAGGAAGATGTACAAAGGCGGTCTTATCGCTAAAAGAGCGATTTCTTCCAGACAACCTTTGGGTATAGGACAGGGAATAGAAAAGGAGGAGGAGGATTAGGAAGTGTTCAAATAATTGTTATAGAAATTAGAATAAATGACAAAAAAAATTATCCATACATACATACATATACACCCATATATACACACATAAGTGTGTATATATACGAAGTATAGGTGTCGTAAGAGGCGACTAAGGGATAATACAGTTCCACTACCACCTTGGAACTTAAAAAGCCGACCGTTGGCGGGATATCCTTCCAACTGCTGTCTTTGGAATATACAAGCCGAAGACGGGCAGCAGCGTCTTAGGTGCGACAAAGCCAGCCCTGCGGCTCATCGTCATGAGGCTGCAGGCTCACTAACCCGCCTGCCCAGCATGGCTATAGGCAACACACATGAGTTCACGTCATTTTGGGCGCGAACTTGTGGAGGCCTATGTCCAGCAGTGGACTGCAATAGGTTGAAATGATGGTGATGATGATGGTATATTTATATCATCCAAAGGTGAAAAGACAATCGTGGCGAATTTAGCGACAAATAGTGAGCCTTAAGATACTTTTTGAAACTAAAGAGTGATTGAGTTTGTCTTATAGAAAGGTTAACAATAACTCTGTTAATAGTTAACAGTTGTCACGGAGAAGGAGATGGCGTAGAACGAAGAAGTGTGACGTGGAATCTTAAGAACGAGATTTGAATTAGATCAAAGTGACCGATCATGGGTGTCACAAAGAAACGCAAAGCATTCTTTGTGGTAGTGAGGTGTGTCAGGATGGAATGAATATATATCTTAATGTCCTTACCACGAGCAACGATTGTTATTAGGTGGAAAATAAGGGCCAATGTGTTCACTGTATGTTTTTGAAGGAACAGTGGGGAGACCAACAAAAACCAGACCAGATTTTGTGAAACTATAACAACTGGTTAATTGTTCTGATCAGAAGTCGGTTCCGTGGCCATCGACGTTAATAAAATTTTGGCACATTAACTTTATAACAAGTTAACTTTATTAACAGACATCTATATCAAAATAACATATGCTTACTACGAAACTTGTGTGTATGATAATGTTCTGTATTGACCTGTAAACAATTTACTGATAGACTTCGTTTCTTATTTAGAATAAACGTGTGTACATATATATATATATATATATATATATATATATATATATATATGTATGTACTACATACGTTTATATGTCATACTGACATATCATTTATTAAGTTGTTATCTAAAATAAAGTCAAACACTTGTTTTTATTTTAGTTACATTTTTAAATTAAACTTCATTAATACTAAATTAATGATTTTAATTAATATTCCTGAAACTTTACTGCGACTGTTTATTTAATTTTAAGAAACACAAAATTTTACTGACTGAATAATTGAAATGATTCATAAAGGCTATCATTTAATGTTTCAAATTTTTACGATAAATAAAATTTTTATCTTTATTTAAAGCTGCTATTCGTAAACTTTTAGTTAATAAACTATCAAATGTATAAAATAAATAAATAAATAATAATAAATATTTACACAATACACACACGGTCGTCTGTTCCTAAAGTAAGCAACTTAATGCTTGTGCTATATGTAACAGCCGACTGATAAAGCTACAATTTTGATCGATAAACATACATATATAAATAAATATATATAATACACCCAGACTCGGGTGGGACTCGAGCCCATAATCCCCAGAGCAGAAAGTAGTGTCACTACAAACTGCGCCAACGGGCTCATCAAATAGTAACATTATTATTATTTTTTAAGTTATAGTATTTATGTTTAGTTTTAACATTTATATATCTTTATCTACTACATACAATTTTGCCGGTGCTACCGCTGTAGTCTTATTAATATAGTCTGAAGTTGAAACGTTACTTAGGTTTTTATACAGAGTGTTTATTCCTTGTGGGTCTTACCGTTTACCGGAGAGCACAGTAACATATTGGGCCTGTTTGTTAACCTAACAACCTGAGAGCGATAGTTACTCATAGTAGAAAATATATCCGCTCCGAAACTTCTCCTATATCTAGGAAGAGGCTTATGCCGAGAAGTTGTTTTTTTTTATACAAGTAGATCACCAAAGAAGGGTACAAGCAAGCACCTGCAAGGAGGTCTGGTCACGTTACTCGCCAAAGGAATACAACACTGCTTGAAAGTAGTATTATTTACAACGTAGGACGACAAGTCATACAACGTAGGTCGACGAAAAAATTGTCAAGTAAATACGCGTTATCAAAGATCACACAAAAAGTACTCATCAGATGTTCAAATATAAATGTAACCACAGGACAAGCACCAGCTTTTGATTAAAACAAGAATCATCAAAATCGGTACACGCACTGAAAAGTTATGCAGTATAAATACAACGTAGGTCGATGAAAAAATATGCGTATTATTGGATATAACTCGAAAAGTACTTGTCAGATCTCAACTAACTTTAAATGGGACCATTTCACACGCACCACCTTTCGATTACAAAAAATAATTCATTAAATCTGTCCACCCAGTCATTGTTCTAAGGTACATAAAAAATATGTCGCGTTGGCGCAACGGTTACAGCCATGGATTGTACCTGTTGCGCTGGCGGTTGCAGGTTCGATCCCCGCACATGACAAACATTTGTATTGGCCATACAACTGTTTGCCGTGGTCTGGGTGTTTGTGCAGTTCTTGTGGGTCTCCCCACCGTGCCTCGGAGAGCACGTTAAGCCGTCGGTCCCGGTTGTTATCATGTGATAGCGATCGTCACTCATAGTAGGGAATATATCCGCCAACCAGCATTGGAGCAGCGTGGTAGATTAAGCTCTGATCCTTCTCCTACATGGGGAAAGAAGCCTATGCCCAGCAGTGGGATATTACAGACTGAAGCGACATAAAAAAAAATACAATCGAATTGAGCACCTTATCCTTTTTTGGAAGTTGGTTAAAAATGGTTAAAAATGTCTAACTTGTAAATTTTTTATTAAATAACTTCTAGATCTTGAAACTCAACACCCGTGCGAATGAATAGCTGAAATACAACTACAACTATTCCGTACGTCACATGTATGACGACAGCTAAATATTAATGTGCTCTGTTTATTTCTTTTGGCCCAAATATCGACAGCTTGGCGGCCTTTCAATAACGTGCTCCTACCAGACTAGCTGACCTCCAAATCAGCTTATTTTTCTACATTATCATTTGAGATTAAGACATTCTAGGGATCTTTGTTAGCTGGATATTTTATTGATACATACGCCTGTTTATATTGAACGGTGTCTTAAAAATTTCACTTGGGTTTTTGTCGGGTTTGAGTTACATTATTTCAATTGTTGAATTGTAATTTGAGTGTTTTCTCATTTTAATTACTTTGTGTATTGAAACGTCGAAAAACGTTCTGCTGTTGTAGTGCATGTACGCTTCAGCCTGTAATATCCTACTGCTGGGCATAGGCCTCTTTCCCCATGTAGGAGAAGGATTAGAGCTTAATCCACCATGCTGCTCCAGTGCGTGTAGTCCTCTAAAATCCAATGGCCACGAGTGCAATTCCCACTCGGGGTAGATGTTTTTAGTTATAAAATTATTTTTTTAGTTTGATCGTTTGTTCTTGTAGGTCTTTCTACTTTGCCTCGCGGAGCACGTAAAGGCGTTGTTACCGGTTATTATCATGAACACCTGATAACTGTCGTTACTCTTGTAACTCGTATTATACAAAGTAATCCATCAACTAGAATTATTCACTAGCCCTTCTCATATACGGAATGAAGAATAAGAAGAAGAAGAAATATACTTTATTGTGCATATTACAAGCTAACATAACATACATCTTTAAAAATAAAATTTGCAAAACAATATTATGCACAAAGGCGGTCTTATCGCTAGGTAAGCGATTTCTTCCAGACAACCTTGGGGTTGAGGAGATTTTAAAATAAAAAGAGTAGGGTTATCAAAAGGCAAAACAGAAAATTAAATATGGAGAGGAATGATTTCTAATGATTGTAATGGTGGAAATAAATAAATATTTGGGTACGACATATTCGAAATTGAACAGTAAGTGTGTATGAGTCGCTTTGAATATAGGAACCTAGCCTTAAGGCCTTCTTCATCGGTTACACAAGTTAACATAGACTTTAACAGCAGGAGGTAAATAGGCCATTCGGGTCCGTTCCACCTCAATTAACAAACTACAATTTTTAGATTCACAGTTGCGAAACTCTCATAAATCAATTGGAATTCGAAGGTGAAAGAGATAAATATGACAAACTTTTTATCTGTTGGATACTGTTATACGCCAGGTATCTTTAACGGTAAAAGAGAGCTATAGTCGTATTAAAAATTTACGAGACGTATTCTGCCGTAAAGGAAGAATTGAAAAAATATAATCCATCTGTCGAGTTCGCTTCAGTTCGTAAATCTCCAACGTACACAGTACTAGGAGGTTTGTAGGAAATGGTACGTGCTAATTCTGTGATTACTCCCATCCCGGGAGGCGGCGCGATTGCGTAAGTTCCCACTGTCGTACTAAATTTTTATTTCATAAATATGTTAAAATGTTTTAGTTTTTTATTGATTCCTTAGTGATTAAATAAGATATAATAAGTGATGCCTTTATTTCGGATATCTAGCATAAACAAGTTTTCTTAATATTTGCCAAGTCAATAATTAAATATCGTCGACAATCGTGTCCATTTGAAAACTCGTTTGTTTTTTCGGAATAGGCCTCTTTCAACTTTTTCCATTAATTTCCGGCTGTACCGAACCATGTCTTTCCAGCGGTCATTTTTTCTGACTAATGTTCGCACACTTTAATAATAAGATGATCTTATGTATACCACTCCTAAACTATGTATAAAAACAGGCAAATTACGTGATAGGGTGAGGAGAGGGGTCTTCGGTAAAACTTTACAAAATATCACAAGGAGGAGGGCTATATTGATATACCACATGTATTCTTTCCTTTTTTTAAACTTTCTAGAAATTTGTATTACGATGCTTAATTTTGTTAAATTTAGTCAGATTATACCTACCTTTATTTAAATAAAATATTCTAAAATCTCACCAAACATCGCCAGGGGGGTGGATCAAAAAGTTGGTAAAAAACATTACGTGATTAATGGGCGACGAAGTATATATTTGTCTAAAAATCCATTAAATGTTTTTGAAATTAAAATCAAATGAATTGTGGTGGTGCTGTGGACACACATTCTAAACGCGTGTAATTTCACATCACAATTGCGGTGTTGTGGCAACGTTATGTACTGCAGTGGATTACTTAGTAGGAAATGTTTCATGGTGACGCATATTTAGTTCTGATAAGAATTTGTCGTTTTTATTTTCGTAAACATGTGAATAATTTTATTCGTAATAATTACCTAATAAGTTGTCTATTTATGAATTTTATTGTAATATATATTTGTTTTTGTCGTCGTTAATATTAATAGTAATTCTAATTTCATAGTTTTGAAAACCTTTTTCACTTAATCATATTTTGCTGTTGCTGTATTGTATAGCTGTCGCTTTCGCTGAGATCGCTATATATAAGATACTACCCCCGCACGCAAGGGCGGAAGGGCTGCACTTCCCGTAGCGCCGGAGCCAAGCGTTCCTCTAACTTTCGAAATTCTTCTTCTAACCTCAAAACTTTAACCATGGATATCTCCATAACCAAGGGGTTCCGAGGTGTGACAGTGGTACCAGGGGTAACGTTCCCCACCCTCTCCCCCCCCATCCCCCCACGGTCCCGAAATTCGGTTTTACCTAATCTAAAGCTTTACCGAAAATTTTATTGTTTCATGTTGCAGGGTCTCCAGCTTACCAGCAGTACCTCAAACTGCAGAAGGTAAACACAGACAACCTTGAAGCTACTACGAATTTTGAGGAAAAGGTGTCAAGTCATAGGTATTGATATGTATAATAATTATAATCATTACTATAATTGTGTGTGAACAAACAATAAAAAAAAAACTTAACTACATTAAAAATGAACATACTTACACATACAATTTATATAATTCTCAGTATTTTACACCAGGAGTGGATCTGCTGTAGTAGGTATGGTGGGTATGCTCACAACTTTCAGAGGAAACATTTATTCATTGTTTTCCCTAGGCTCTATTATTTTATGGAATTATGGTGTCTGTGATTACGACCGGGACCAACTGCTTTACGTGCTCTCATGGCACAGTGGGGAGACCTATAAGGACCTACAAACAGATGAAAATTAAGTATTTGTACAAATACAAATCATGTTAATGTCGTACGATCAATGTCTCTCTGATTAGCAAAATGAAAAAAATAATAATTGTAAACTAACTGATCCGGAGAACTTCTTTTACTTTACTGTACTCGTTCATTTCTTTTTCGTGGATGTATCGATTTTTTAAGCTTTCCTTTATGCAAACCTTGACCTAGCCAATAAAGAAATACAAAAGCAATAATTATTTAATTAGGTGCAGTAGTTTGGAAGCTATGTACGTCCATCGCTTTGGGCAATTCATTTTTATTTACATTGACATGTTTGTATATTACTTAATAATACTATAAGTAGTAGAGGAATCAGCACTGAATAGGAAATCAATACGTAGGTGTGTATATATTTATACATAATTACATTTACAAGTGTTAGCATTTAAATTTGTAATTCTGACAATTATTAAAATATTGGATTTTGTGTCGATATTACTCTGATTGTTTATTAGATTAATACCGGAACAGTACAAAAACAGTGACGCCATCTACCGAATGGTTAGTGCATATTCATTTACGATTAGTCAGTCACTATCTTTTTTATCTGTTTTGCAGGGTAGTTACACAATTAATACTGTTATCATTTATGCTTCTAATCTTATAAATAAAATTCTCGTGTCACAATGTTAGTTACCATACTTCTCCGAAACGGCTGGACCGATTTTTATGAAATTTTGTGTGCATATCGGGTAGGTCTGAGAATTGGCCAACATTTATTTTTCATACCCTAAAGTTACAAGGGGGATTAAGAGGATTAATAATATGTACGGCAGAACAACGGTTGCGGGGTCAGCTAGTAATTTTAATATAAGATTTTAATATTTTAAAATTTTTTAATATAAGATTGTCTTGTACTTACTGTGATTATTATTTGTTAAAGTACCGGAAGAGCATGAAGATGGAGACACCGTCTTTCGAATAGTTAATACTAATTTTATGATTGGTCAGTCGCCATCTTTGTTATGTATTGGCGGGATTGTTTTACGGTCGGTCAAGAAAGTAGTGTATAAGTTTTGATTTAGTTACCTGGTCATCGAAAATTATAACAAGGTTCGTTATTAAAAGATATTACTGAAAGAGACGTATAATAATGACGTAAATCTAATTGATAAGTATTCATACGTCATTATTATATATGGCATTTTAAACTCTATTAGACACAAATAATATCGTTATCAATAATCATATAAAGACGGCAATAGAAGTTGTCAGATCGATCTGCAAGCGAAACTAATCTTTGTCACTTATGAATCTGCAAGCGGCATTCAACCTTAGGGTGGTACATATGATAATTTGTAAGTGAAGAAGCAGTTATTGTGTAATTCTTGTGCGACTAACGTTGCTACTCGATAAGTGGCGTATAAGTGATTGGTGTGATAACGTACTTATTCAATGTAGTTAGAAGTGTGTATTCTGAATGAACGCTTCAGCTTCTAATATCCAACTATTGGACATAGGCCTCTTTCCCCATGTAGGAGAAGGAGCTTAATCCACCACGCTGCTCCAATGCGGGTTGGCAGATATATTCCCTACTATGACTAACGATCGCTATCAGGTGTACATGATAACAACCGGGACCGACGGCTTAACGTGCTCTCCGAGGCACGGTGGGGAGACCCACATGGACTGCACAAACACCCAGACCACGGCAAACACCTGTATGACCAAATGTTTGTCATTTGCAGGGATCGAACCCGCAACCGCCAGCGCCACCGGTATAATCCATGGATTCTGAATGAATAACATTAGTTTTTAGTGAGAAAAAATAAATGTCGTATAAAAATACCCTCCTGTTTTGTTAGTCGAATAAAAATTAAAGCTTTTCATAACATATACAACGTTATTCATGAGTAACGTCTTTATAAGCTCGCCTTAGTAATCATTAGTCTTCAAACATTTCTTTACAGTGTTAGTCAACCTTCGGTGTGAAAGGAAATTGTAGACTTGGCGGTATTTACTAATTTGCTTTATAGTTTGCTTTAACACGATACGCTAAGAATTGTGAAAATGTATTGAAAAACCTGTTTTATTGTTGGAAGTTTTCGTTGGAAGTAGTCGTACACTACTGCAGTCATATAGACTCCGTCTTGGTCAAATACTATTGAACTAAACTTTAATACATGACATTCTTTGGATGTTCTGGTGGGACTTGCGAGGTCTAGTTTGATTTGAGTACCGAGATAACAGTTAGGTGAGCAATTTCATTTATTAATTTTGTTTTCGGTTTGTATATGACGTTTGTAGCTTGAAAAACCTCATAAAAACAATTTATGGCTACTATTATTATGATGGAAATATTTCTTAATTAAAGGCTTTTTAATGCAGAGAAAGCTTCTGTTTTTCTTCGTCTAAGTCGGTAAAACCACTGCCCACCTGATGGTAGCCGCTACCATAGCCTATTGACGCTTTCAATACCAGAAACATCCCAAGTGAGTTGCAGAACCTACTCTTGACCTTTCCAGGGAGCTCAAACAACATTAATCACCACATGGACACAAGAATACTTGAGATCAGTATTATTTAACTGTGAACTTCAGTAATGATGTGACGAGTGACAATGATGAGGTACTTCCCCAGACGGGCTGTTCCAGCAGAATATTTCATACCTCTTAGAGGTTCTTAAAATTGTACTAACTTTTCTAAAAGTAAGATGTTTCAATCCAACAAACAAACCGTAAAAAAATTGTTTGTTAAAAAAATCAGACATTATTAAATAATACTATTTTGATATCCAAAGTATTCGTTACTATTTTTACGATTCTAAGTGACGTCAGTACTTACGTTACTAAGCGCCATTTTTGTGTATTTGGCGATATTATAAAAGGTTTGCCGTTCTTGCCTTAGGGCCTGTTTACATTGACCAGTAATAAAACACTCCACGGCCGTAAGTTTTACTGCACTTTTATTATATAGCAGATTGCGATATTTTTGTACGCGTCTGGTTAATAACAAAAGGATCATACGATTTTTTAAGTACAAGACAATTTGTTTTGTTTGCAGATACTTCTTAAATATTTTTAAAAGTAATAATCTTTACTTACTGTATATTTTGTGTTATAATATTATAAAAAACTAGCTGTACCCTGCGCGCGTTGCTACGCTTTTTTTTTTGGTCGTACCAATTCTGAAACCTTTGTGGGCTCATGCACAGCACTTTATACTGAAGATCAGGATAAGATCAAATGCATAGTTTACGATACTATGAAGGACATACAGACAAATATTTATATATATATATATATATATATATATATATACATATATATATATATATATATATATATATATATATATATATAATAGATAATATTTTGACTGGTAAGGTTCAATATTTGTGTACGTTAGTCTATCGTTGTTGTAAATTCATTTTATATGGTTTTATGTCAATTTTAATAAACACAATCAAATTTCTTTTGAAGAAGCCAAATATTGAATCCCGTGGAACGCCCATCACTTATACTGGAACAGGAGTTTCATAGAATTTATGGAAACTAATGTTTTTGTTTCTTTTTCATGCGTATCAGTCGTATACTTTTCAAGACAAAAGTTTATTATTGGAGTTTTTAGTTTATTTTTTGAGTATTATTGAAGTTTTAGTTGTTAGACCCCCGGTGTGAAAAAAATATGAGTGTTAAAATCTACTGAATGAATGACTTTGTTCATAGATGGCGTTATTTAACTCGTTTATTTACCATTTGTTAATCTTTTTCTTATATTAGTAAGCCTTTTTTGTGCCTATTAAAACAGTCGATCTGAGTAAACTCCAGTCGTGCGTCGGAACTGATACACACACTTTTTTATATTATAAATATAATTTACATAAAATAAAATATTTGTATTATCATAAATTTTTATCTCAAATATTTTTTTTTTTTTACTAAAAAAACAAGGTTCATCTGGGGAGGACAATTTTATTATCATGTAACTAGTAGACTTAATATAATTTATATAATCTTATTTGCTACTTAAACTCGTTAGAAGTTTAAACTGAAATCAAAGTTTCGAGCTAACCGTGATTTGTGAAGGTAACTTTCTACAAACAGAACTTAACCACACCTAACTTAATTGAAAAGAACTTTGAACTCTGAGTGGAATTAAAACCGTACTCCGTGAACAAATTAACATGGAATACAACACGATATCACGTGACGTTTCTTAAGATATTTATTGCGAGCTATATTTTTCAGCGCCTGTTGCTTTGGAAAATAAAAGGCTATATAACTGAGTTTCCTTTTTTTATACAACTAGGTCGGCAAACAATCATACTTACCTGATGGTAAGCGATTAACGCAGCTTAAAGACGTATCCAAAAACAGAACCATCGTAATCTATCTACTTAAAGACTTTGCTTAATAATGACAGACTTCTGAAATAATTCGTGTGGAATTTGTGTTTTTATATAGGTAATATTTAATAATATAATTGGCTTATTTAAAAAAACGAACTGCTCCGAAACGGCTGGACCGATTTTATATATATTATTTAGCTAGTGTTTATATATAATATTTGTGTGAATATCATCATCATCATCATCATTTCAGCCTGTTGCAGTTCGCTGCTCGACATAGACCTTCACAAGTTTGCATCAAAAATGGCGGGAACTCATGTGTGTTGCTCATAGTCACCACGCTGGGCAGGCGGGTGTAGATGTATATAAACTTAATACAGAACCTGCAATCCACTGTTATTAAGGTTGACCAGTGGCGTTACATTGAAAACAAGTATAATAATTGAAGACAAAGCAAATCGATCTATTTTAACATAATTGCTATTTTCGTAACAAAGGCGTTCTGGATCGTATCAGGGAGTTTTATGCGACCAGTAAAAGAAATTTATACAAAAAACAGACACGAACCAAATTAGACACAACAATTGATGTTATTTAACGCTTTTAGACATTGTTACGGAGCTGTATATACAAAAAAATGTTGAAAAGATGTGTTGCTATAGAAAAAATGTCAATATTGTTACATTACGGACAAATTGTACAGAACTATCAAAATATAAATGGCTATCACACTAAGTTCTATTGTAACTTCCTGGATTATTTAGTTAGAATTTTTTTTTTTTGTATACATTTATGTTTAAATCTAGTTTTATTGCATTTTTTGCCATCTCTTAGTTATGTTTAAATAACTGGTATAAATTACCAGCTGACTTGTCGAACTTCGTATCGAATTATTTTTTTCGTGAACATAATAATTACATATATCTAAATAAAATAAAGTATGTATTTAAAGTTAGAAAAAGTTATGCGTCTGTCCAAAATTTCATTAAAATCGGTTCAGTAGCTTCGGAATAATATCCGAATACTACTGAAGCCCGGACAACCATCGTGACACGAGATTTATATATGTATATTGTATATATGTACAGTGTTTGACTCGTAACTGTGTTTCTTTAAACGGGGGGTTCTGTAGGTGTATTAGTAGATCACGTTCCGTCTGACAAAAACTTCAAGCCCATTTTTAAATTTGACTTTGTTTAATAGACAAACTACTTTGTTTGACTCGTTCCGCATGATATCTTTCGTGAGCCCGTAAGCACGGCTATGAATTACAATAAAAAACATTCTACGACAAAAAAGGATTCGTTGCCGCTTGTGGTTCTTTAGTTGTATGCGGCAGTTAGTATTTTTATTTCACTTTATTGATGTTTTTATTAAACGGTTTTATTTAGCTCACCCCGTTTGTTTTATTTATTTTTTATTATTCTTGGGTCAAATTTAGTAATTCAAATTTCACCCTCTTCCTGTCAACCGATTAATCTGAAATTTTGTATACACTTTGGATTTTGGTGACAATACAATTATGTTTATTCATTATCATTATAAATTCAAGATGGCCGCCACTACAAAATGGCGGATAATTTATGTTTTATTAATCTCATCAATATGGGTATCAAATGAAAGGGCTCAACAAGCAGAATACAATATACTATAAAAAATTGAAATCCAAGATGGCGGCCGCTACAATATGGCGGATAACGTAGGTTTTATCAATCCCATCAATATGGGTATCAAATGAAAGGGCTCAACAAGCAGAATACAATATACTATAAAAAATTGAAATACAAGATGGCGGCCGCTACAAAATGGCGGATAACGTAGGTTTTATCGATCCCATCAATATGGGTATCAAATGAAAGTGCTCAACCAGTATAATCAATGTACTATATAAAATTAAAATCCAAGATGGCGGCCTCTACAAAATGGCGGATAACTTAGGTTTTATCAATCCCATCAACATGGGTATCAAATGAAAGGTCTCAACAAGTAGAATACAATTTACTATGCAAAATTGAAATCTAAGCTGGCCGCCGCTACCAAATGTCTGATAACAATTTTTTATCAATCCCACCAATATGGGTATCAAATAAAAGGGCTTGACAAGAAGAATACAGTGCACTATACAACCTCAATATTTAAGATGGGCCTTGCAATAATGAAGCACTAAATGAATTAAACAGAATGCGAAATAAAAACTAAAAACTAGAAAATAAAAATAGGTAAAAAAACTTTTTAAGTTAAACGGTTTTATGTTAAACATACATTGCAATGTTTAAGATAAATGTAGTAAAAACCAAAAAATAATAAAATAGATACAGTCGTGGGAATTATAAACATATGCATAGACTAGACTAAAATAAAACCGTGGGGCACGTCAATTGTGTACAAATTATCGACTTAATGTGCGATAGAAGAATCGTTTAATTCGTCGTTAAAATAGGCAGTTGGCCCGCAGACGGTGAGGAAATTACTTACTATTTTCTTGCTCATGGAAATTCCAATAGTTATACACTCCATGTAAATAAAAGAGATGTTTCAACTAGTTTATCGTTGGACATTCACACTGCTGGCTGGCGAGGAATCGTTTCACTGCTCGTAGTTTGTCTTTAATCGACAAAACATATGATAAAAGTACTACTCGCTCACCACTATGAAACCCTAAAACTCGCTTATAATCGAGCTTGCTAGCTTGTTTCCACATTCTAGCCCTACTTATCACACGTCCATCGTTGTCGGTTGAACAACTGCCTAATTATAGTGTAACATTACAAAACAAACATTTTAATCAACGATTGCAGACAATTGACGTGCCCCACGGTTTTATTTTAGTCTAGTCTATGCATATGTTTATAATTCCCACGACTGTATCTATTTTATTATTTTTTGGTTTTTAGTACATTTATCTTAAACATTGCAATGTATGTTTAACATAAAACCGTTTAACTTAAAAAGCTTTTTTACCTATTTTTATTTAGAAATAAAAAAAATGTATGGGACGGTTATGCAGAAGTACGTTGCCAAAGTAGCTCGTGTATTAAGGCAAAGACGACTCCCAGCTCGTTCCTTTAAATTGTGAGTTCTGTAGGAGTTATATATCACGTTTCAAGTGAAAAAAATTATAAATATGAAATATATAGAAATACATATATGTTTGAGTCTATGAATGTCTACTGATGGTCATAGTTTTTCCAAATGCTAGGCCAAATATCCCGGGTGTCTCTAATCTTAACCAAACTGGCTATTTTAATGTTTCGTTGTAAAAAAAGTTGCAATAGATGAGACAAATGTACTAACTTTGAAAGAATGTCGTATGTTTTTGAAATCAAAATAAATGAATGTCATAATAATAAGGGTGTAAAGTTACCTTCTTTCCTTTCCTTTCCTTGTACTGTGTGGCTACGGTACTAAAGAATTTAGCCACCCCCTCTCTTCCCGTGGGTGTCGTAAGAGGCGACTAAGGGATAACACAGTTCCACTACCACATTGGAACTTAAAAAGCCGACCGGTGGCGGGATAACCATCCAACTGCTAGCTTTGAAATACACAGGCCGAAGACGGGCAGCAGCGTCTTCGGTGCGACAAAGCCAGCACTGCGGTCACCAACCCGCCTGCCCAGCGTGGTGACTATGGGCAAAACACACGAGTTCACGTTATTTTTGGCGTAAACTTGTGGAGGCCTATATCCAGCAGTGGATTGTATAGGCTGTAATGATGATGATGATGATGAAAGTTACCTTCAACATTTATAACAAATATTGGTAAGTTAAAAATTTTAGTCAAATTTTATTAAATTGGGTTCTTAAATTGTTCGCCATCACAAAGTTACGTTCATCTATTTGACATGGGTTAGGTTAGAGTAAGCTGGTGAGTGCGTGACGAGAGCGTTACGAAAAGTGTGATCGGGCGAGGTGAACGGAAGTTGACAGGGAGATATAAGTTAGTGAAGATAGAGAGAGAGAGAGAGAGTTACGTTTCGTATATTACTTTAGAAGCTAAAGAAGTTTCACTTCAGTCTGTGGTCTTTTTTTTAATAGTTCTATCTGTTTAAAAGTAACTACTCTTTATAGTTGCTGTTAGTTTGATGACACGTTGACGCAGTGGTCACAACTCCGCTCCGACATGACACTCCTCCTTCATGGCATACATTTGTATTGGCCATATACGAGTATATGTTTGTCGTGGTCAGGGCGTTTTTGCTTTTTTTTTTAATATCACTAGGTCGGCAAATAACCGTACGGCTCACCTGATGGTAAGAGATTACCGTAGCTTATAGATGCCTGCAACACCAGAAGCATCGCAAGCGCGTTGCCGACCCAATCGCCAATCCCCCCAGGAGCTCTGGTCACCTTACTCACCAACAGGAACACAATACTGCTTGAAAACAGTATTATTTAGCTGTGGTCTTCTGTAAGGTCGAGGTACTAACCCATATTTTGGACTGCGTCATGTTTTGAGCAGGAATTTCCTGCCGTGCCCTACCTCAGTTTGCTTGTACATTGTGTGTATTTTCGGACCCCAAACACAGGAATAAATTTTACTGAGGGCTTTTTAGAGGACTAGGAAGTCCTATTGATTATGAATTGTTTATTTATTTATACTTAATGTTGTTAGTAAATAAGAATAATAGAATTTTATATTACGTGAATAAAGTCATTGCGATTTTGTCTATGCGGAAACGAATGAGCCTTACATCTAGATCGTTGCAAAATACTAAGAGTTTAGGGTTGTCAACCTTTTTTAAATAGCTTGTTTCCGGTTTGAAACATTTTTATTATACCATATTTCGTATATTCAAAGCTTATATCATTTATGAGTTGTGTATTATGTATAATTTAAATTAATATGTAATGATGATGAGACATTATTATGTAAGTTTTTTTTTTACTTTTTGTTTTTATGTAAGTTTATGTAGCTAAACGTATTTAGTCCTTATATATTTTTTAACTGTCAAATAGTCAATATAGTTTTTTACTAGTAAACCAAGTCAATTAAATATAATAAATAAATAAATATCTACAACGTATACACACGGTCGTCTGTTCCTAGTGTAAGTAACTTAATGCTAGTAGTGTTATAGGCAACAGCCGACTGGTATAGCTTCATATATTTTTTATTTGATAAACTCACATATAAATAAATACCATAACTATCTGTATAATATTACTATATCTGTGTAATATTTAGCTCTTAAGTTGTTAATTATAAATATGTATAATGTTTAATTTAAAAAATATAATAAATATATATGACACCCAGAATTAGAGCGAAAAATCGAATGCACAACCTCGGGAGCAGAAAGTAGGCACTAAAAATTGGGCCAACGGGCTTTTCAAAATGTAAAAAAAATAATTTTAAAATTTTTCAAAACAAACCGACATCTAAAACAAATGTTCTCTGTTTAGTTGAAAACTAAAAAAGAGGTTTGAAAAAAAAAACTATATGTTCTTAGAACTACATTCATATTTATAAAAAATATCTCCTATGCTTCTTTTTGTGTTTGAATTTTTGTAAATATAATGAAGAAAAAAAAAATTTCAAAATCCACATCCCTAGTGGACTTCGTCTGTAGACGCTGGCGTGGTTCCAGCGCGCGCGCAGAAATAGCACTAGCGACACTTACCTCGCTTTAATTGCCCATACTAACATTAAGATATTTTTTTTTTGTGATAACACAAACAATATTATATTAAAAAACCTTCTTAGACCTAAGATGAAGTGAAAAGTTAACATATAAGGTACTTCAAAGACACTTAAAAATAATGCGATTTTAAAAACTAATATACGTATCCTACCCATCGACCAATATTATATTAACAAACCTTCTTAGACTTAAGACGAAGTTAAAAGTTAACATATGGGACTTCAAAGACACTAAAAAATAATGTGATTTTAAAAATTAATATACGTATCCTACCCATCGACCCCACGGTATATAAATCTTGTATCGGGGTTCGGAAACACATAATACACTACTTTAACTGAGGTAGGGCATAGCAGGAATTCATCATCATCATTACAGCCTATACAGTCCACTGCTGGACATAGGCCTCCACAAGTTAACGCCAAAAATAACGTGAACTCATGTGTTTTGCCCATAGTCACCACGCTGGGCAGGCAGCAGGAATTATTCTGCTCAAAATCTGCTAGCAGCCCTATTGGGGAAGTACCTCGACCTTACAGAAGATCACAGCTAAATAATACTGGTACTTCTATTATGCAGTGTTGTGTTCCTGTGCTGAGTAAGGTGACCAGAGCTCCCGGGGTGATTGGGCTACCAATTCGTTTGGGTCGGCAACGCGTTTGCGATGCTTCTTGTGTTGAAGGTGTCTATAAACTACAGTAATCGTTTAACATCAGGTGAGCCGTACGCTTGTTAGCCGACTTAGTTATATAAAAATATTTGTATTTGCTCGCAAACGAAAAAAAACCGACTTCAATTACATCCACAAGTAATACTACGTAGTTAGACGAAAAAATAGTCAAGTAAATACGCGTTATCAAAGATTACTCAAGAAGTTGTTATCAGATCTCAATGAAATTTAATTGTGACCACACGATAAACATCAGTCGGTACACCCAGTAAAAAGTTATGCGGTATAATACAACGTAGATCTACGAAAAAATAGTCAAGTAAAAACGCATTATTAGATATTACTTGCAAAATAGTTTTTAGATCACAAATAAAAAGTGGGACCAAATGACACACATCACATTTCGATTAAAAAATTTTTTGTCGAAATCGGTCAACCCAGTCAAAAGTTCTGAAGTTAATATACATAAGAAAATACAGTCGAATTGAGAACCTCCTCCTTTTTTGGAAGTCGGTTAAAAAAAACACGAGAGCAGATTCCGTACCATGATAAATATAGTCTAGCCCAAACAAATACTTGTCATATGTGTGTAGGGGTTTAAAATCCAGGCCAAATTAGTATTATGCCGTCATATTTGTTATAATAAATGTGTTTGTGTGTGTGTGTGTGTGTTATAAAGGCATATTGTCTAATAATTGAGTTAAGAAACTTACTTTATAATAAAAGTAATATTTCAGTTTTAGTTATTATCTGAATCATGCTCAAGAGTCCTTTGAGTATTTCTTTTTATTTCCATTTGGAGTCGAATACACCTAGTCACGGAACTAAGGACGTTCTGTACAAATAACCACTTTTCTTTTCATGATACATTTCTGGTGTACTGCAAATTTAGGTCAAGTGTGTTTGAAGTGAATACTCTTATCCAATATTTAAATAACCTAAAATTTCGTATTAATTGATATAGTTTACAATTGGTTCGAATTGAAAGTATCGGAATTAGATTCTTTTTACGTTTTTCTTGTTTTATTTTAATTTTAAATATAATTATAGTTGGTAATTAGTAACACGAAACTACACTCTTTAAAGGCACATAACAGAAAATAACAATATGTTCACAAAATTATGTTAGTGAAATTTACTATCTGAGTTATAACAATAAACCTAAAACTACTGAAGATATTATAATAATAATATTTAATAAATATTGGCTGTATGGTGTATTACTTCATATTGTCTTCTGCAAATGTGGCTTTCTGATGTTTTACGTATTGATAAAAGTTCAATTCATTCAAAGTTAATATTTTATTAAATATATTTAAATATCTATAACTAATAGATCTTTTTGTACTAGGTGGATGAAAAATGAGTTAACGATCTATTGATGGTAAGCGGTTACCCTAGCATATGGACAGTAACGACACAGGTTGCGTCACAAGCGAGTTGCCGACCCTTTTGCGCGCCTCCAAGGAGGTTGTGCTTTACTCTCATAAAATGGTAACTACGGGAAGCGCTTACTCTTAAAGCTCTATATATTTTTTGATTTTAAATGCTCCGCTCCGCGGCCTCCTTCAGACTTTAGATCTATGGTTTCCTCGCAGAAGGAGGTCAGCATAAGAAGAGGAAGCATGCTCTGCGTTGCCGATCTTTATTCTGACCCTCTCTACGAGCTCTGGTTATCGGTACTTCTAGATTATTTGGCTGTGATCCTCCATAAGACTGAGGTACTTTTCCTGTGTACCTACGGGGTTATTGGAACTAATCTACATTTTGAGCAATGTATTCCATGCTGTTTCCTATATCAACAAAAATCTTATTATATTTGTATAATTTTTATTATTGAACATGTAGCATTTATGATGTCCATTATAATATTACAACGTTCGTATATACGAATATTAATAGTAATTAATATTCGTATATTACAATGGACATCGGTGTATTGATATATCTTCGACAACTTTAACATTTATTATATAAATAAATAAATAAATATTATCACTGTTCTAAATCCGTCGTCTTGTTCATTAAAAGAAAGAGAAAAAAAACTAAACCAAAAACGTAACACGGATCGACAAAACATTCCTTCATATTTCAAAAGGGTACAATTATACTTCCAAAGCGTCATATGTACGTTTTCTCACGTCTAACCTTCGAGGAAGGTACAAAACAATAGCTGCAATCAGAAGTTGAAACCGCGACCACTCAGGATCACTTCAGACCCATTAAACATGTTCTATACACTGGGCCACCTTGCTTTATTGTAACACTACACATTTCTTCCAGTTTTAAATACGTTTTTTGGTTTTTTTTTCAACAACAACTTTTTTTAATCGATTTCGAGTATAATAACGGGATATAAAAACGGGAAAATTCGTGAAACTAAAGATTTTTAAAATTATTGGGTTAATAACCGTTGTTTTTATCAATTTTGGTGTCCGCTTCAGCCTGTAATATCCCACTACTGGGCACAGGCCTCTTTCCCTTTATAGGAGAAGGATCAGCGCTTAATCCACCACGCTGCTCCAATGCGGGTTGGCGGATTTATTCCCTACTATATGGCTATCATGCTATATATACTATGCTATCCATGGCTGTGACCGCTACGCCAACGCGGCGTCAATTTTGGTATTATATTAAATTAATATTTTATTCAAATTTACTATAAATAGTAATAATTGCAGTATAAACACGAGAAGGAATAACAAAATTGTAACTCCAAGTTTCCGACGGCGCACATTAAACGTCTCCTTTCTGGATTATGGTATTCATATGTATAATAAAATTGCACAAACGATATTACAATTATTTACATTAAAGTTTGTTCTAAAAAGAATTTAATAGATAAAGTTTATTATTCGGTGCAGGATTACATAGATGATCATTCAACATTTCACAAATGACGATTCAAAAATGATTTAAAAAGCCAATTTGAATACAGATATTTGATTTTGATTTGTTTAATTTGGATACATATTATGACTTTTTGTGAACCCAGCGATTCGGTGTAAAATATTTACCGCTTCAGCCTGTAATATTCCACTGCTGGACTTGATAGGCCTCTTTCCCCATGTAGGAGATTGATTAGAGCTTAACTTCCACCACGCTGCTCCAATGCGGGTTGGCGGATATATTCCCTACTATGAGTAACGATCGCTATCAGGCACATGATAACGACTGGGACCGACAGCTTAACGTGCTCTTCGTGATACGGTTCCGAGATCCACAAGAACTAATATAACCAGACCAGAGAATACATTACTGAATAATAAAAAGGTACCTAAAAATAGGAATCATGATGCAAAAATGAAAATTAAGCAAATTAATATTAAAAGACTTAAAAATTGGTCATTTATGAAATTGAACATTAGTAATGAAATAAGTATGTGTTACTCAATGTTTCTATTAGACAGTTACATATGTAGGTAATAGACAATTACATGAAGAGACCCTGACCTGACATTTTAACTGAATGTCATAGATATCAGCGGTGAGTGATTAAATTAGTCCGATCCAAAACACCCTTATGACCTTAGTTACATGAATGTTATGGTAAAATTTAATTGCTGGTCTGAATTTCTACGGCTAGCTATACTTCGGTATGGAAAGCGCTGAATATCTGCCTCCTTTTCTCCAAAATTTTGTAAATATCTCTAAATATAAGAGAAAAATTACCCGCTAGTTAGTTTTTTTTTTCAAATCAATATTGTATCATTGTTGACTACACGACGAATCGTTGGCGAAGTTGTTGCATCATCACATTAATGCGCCAGTTTTCGCGGATTCGATCCCGACGTATGGCAAATATTTGTTTATGCAACATAACACAAAACGTTTGTCGTGGTCTGGATATTTGTACTTTTGTATTTTATGTATTTTTTGACCTACGACTAAGGATTAAAGTACTAGTGGGACCCGTTAATTTTGAATCGATTTTTTTACATACTTCAAAACATGGAGTGGGTTAGTCAATTCGATTACATTTTATGTTTGTTCGAGGATAACTTCGTCGTTTATGAACCGATTTTGATCATTCTATTTTTGTTAGAAAGGAGATATTCCGTGTGTTGTACAAGGAAATTGTTGTATAAGAAAACCAGGATCTGATGATAGAATCCCAGAGAAATCGTGGGAAACCCTCGAAAATCGTAGTGACGACTAGTGCGTTTGTTAATTTTTTACTAACTACTTACATCTATTACTTGTCGATGTAATTGTTGTCGGTTTTTTTCGTTTGCGAGCAAATACAATTATTATTTTATTATTACAAACTTTAACGAAGGTTAATTTAAATTTTAAGTTACATCATCATTATCATCATTACAGCCTATACAGTCCACTGCTGGACATAGGCCTCCACAAGTTCACGCCAAAAATAACGTGAACTCATGTGTTTTGCCCATAGTCACCACGCTGGGCAGGCGGGTTGGTGACCGCAGTACGGGCTTTGTCGCACCGAAGACGCTGCTGCCCGTCTTCGGCCTGTGTATTTCAAAGCCAGCAGTTGGATGGTTATCCCGCCATCAGTCGGCTTCTTAAGTTCCAAGGTGGTTGTGGAACCTTGTTATCCCTTAGTCGCCTCTTACGACACCCACGGGAAGAGAGAGGGTGGCTAAATTCTTTAGTGCCGTAGCCACACAGCACAGTTACGTGTAACGTTTAAGTTACATACATACATATATTTCAAATATTTATGTGTAGTCGATGTAAAAAAAAACTGGTTATAACCACTTTTTACATATATTTAGTAGTTTCAGTATCAATTACCCCCGTATACAAACAGACTCACAAAATCCGATCCCTTCCTTTATAATATTACCGCATATAATTCACCAATTTTTTATTATATCAATATTTTAATATTTCAATCTTTTGAACAGTAGGGTATATACCCTTTAGTCGTGATAATCCTCTGTCCGAAGGTTGAAAGAGGTCGCCATTACGATAAGGTCGCCTTTGTGAGGAATTTTCTTTTAATGTTGTTCATGTTCATATTACGGTTGTAGACATATACAACATATAAATGAGGTGGAAATAGCTGTATGTGATGTAATAAATTCGCAGTATTCTCAAGGTATTATTATTATACAGGATTACTACTTGTATATACCGCATTCGTTATCATACCTTCGAAATGGTTAAAGAGATTCTTAAAGAAATAATTTGAAATGATATTTGTAAAGCAGTTTAATAAGAATATTTTTTTAAATAGTTTTAAAAAGAGCGTTTTTTAAACGACGTGTTAGAATAAATAATATTTTCTAAAATTATGTAATACTTTTAAGCGATATGGTATCCATTACAGGCGCCATATTCTAGTAACTATTATCGTCGTATTACAATGGTACGTTATAATAGGTCGATCAATTACTTTATAATGATAGTTATTGATAGATTTAATATTCTACTATTTTGATGACGTAATAATAACGTCATTAGAGTAATACTTCAAAAACTTTTATGGCATAAAAACCAGACATAACCCTACAAGATTTTGACTACCCTAACTTAGCCCTACAAATTCTTACTTCATAATATTCGTCACTGATAATCATCGGAACAAGATTTCAATAGTACAATAGCGATACTGATTCTCCCCCTGGCTTAATATCAAGCATTAGGTTAATAAAAGATGTACGAATATTTATATTACAGTTATCATTTACCTGACCATACAGTAGTGTACGTGGGATCACTTACCTGAAAAAGAGAAAGGTATATTAAAAATTAATTTACATAAGATATTATTCATAAATTATTAATGAAAAAAAATTAGGCACTTCGTATCTCTAAAGACAATTTGAAATATTTATATCGTAACACAGAACGAACTATTGCGCATGAAATTAATGGACTTTTAGTGTTTTTAATATTTGGGTATAATTTTTAACTGTTTGTTATAAATAACAATGTAATACAACATACAACTAACTATGCTGAGAGTTATTTGTAAGGCCAATTGTCGTTAACATTAAAAAAAAATGTGAGCCATCATGTGACGGCTGGCAGATGTGAAACATTTAATAAACTTTTTTTTCTATACAAAATTTTTTAATTCAAAAATTCCTTTAAACTTACTATTTTTAGTTAATCTAATATATAAAATTCTCGTGTCGCGGTGTTTCTAGTTAAACTCCTCCGAAACGGCTTGACCGATTCTCATGAAATTTGGTGTGCATATTGGATAGGTTTGAGAATCGAAGAACATCTATATTTCATCCCCCTAAATGTCAAGGGTAGTCCACCCCTAATTTTTTTTTAAATTTTTAGATGCATTTTTTATTTTTTTATGAGACAACATTAAAAATACATACAACCCTAAATTTTCAACCCCTACTCCCTATTTTTAAATAGCGTTTTGCGGCAAGACAACGTTATAGTATAGACGTCCTCCGGCCCGTTGCACCGACGATCTACGAGAGATTGCCGGTGTAGGCTGGATGAGGATTGCGGAATACCGGGATGTCTGGCCCAAACTTGGGGAGGCCTCTGTCCAGCAGTGGACTGCCATAGGCTGAACTGATTAATTGATTGACTATTGATAGTATAGTACATATATTCAATCATATAACTTGGCGTTGCGTCGCCACGGCTTAGATCGTCACGCCATCACATCACATCACATCAAAAGAGAAGTTTTGAAAAACTTGAATAATCGAAAAGTATAATAATAAAGTTCAAAATTGAGTATCGTTTGGTATGCCTTAAAGTTTCGCATTTGTCTTACAAATTAATATTAATTGTTTTCAAATTTGGTCGTTACGCCCGTTACGGTTTTCTGACTATGTTTGTCAATTTATTTTTGCTTAAAACTGTCTTCGCAATTTTTTTTTTGTTTAAAGACCTCTATTAAGGTATTATACTATATCTAGTACTATACTTTATCTATTACTGATAGACAGGCTTCTACTATCAAAGAGCCGGTTAACTCAGCTGTTTTAATATGGCCTGATAGATAAAATCGTTAATTAGTCCCTTAATTTTTTATTATTGGAAGAATTATTATTACTAGTGGTCTCCAAGTGGTCAAAATTCAAACATAATTAATTTAAATTATAAGTTTAAACATTATTAAGCTTCTGTTATCAAAGACTATACTTTTGTAATAATAAATAATGTAAAATAATATAACTGTGTAATTTAAATAATGTAAATTCCGAAATTGGCTTTTGTTTGGATGCTCTGTATTGGTTTAAGAAACAAAATGTAAATATATATATATATATATATATATATATATATATATATATATATATATATATATATATTAGCATTCTCCACTCCTTTTCTATATAAACTACCTATAAGTGTAAGAAATTTCATAATCAACAAAAAATTCGACTGGAAAGATCTATTTATCTTGCGATTCGGTAAATGACGCTGTAACAATATTTTATAACATCATTCAATCATGTATTTCTTTATTAGTACCCATAAAAGTTTCTTATAAAAAATCATATCCTTCGTGGTATAGCCATGCCCTAATAAAAATTATTAAAGAAAAAAATAAAATTCATAAGCGATGGAAAAAGTACGGTAACCCCAGAGACTATGATGAGTTTAGTTTACTAAGAGAAAGACAGCATCGAGTTCAAAAAGCCTGTTTCGAATTATTCACTAGCTCTTCTGAAAAACTCATCAAAACATCACCTAAATACTTTTGGAAATATGTTAAAAACAAAATGGGATCTGCAAACTATCCTTCTAAATTCACACATAACAATATTGACTATACCAAGGGCGATGATATATCTAACGCATTTAACAAATTTTTCGAAAGTGTTTTTTTAAGACCTCAACGAGCAAACCATACAACACCTATTACCTTTATTAACTCTAGTAGTAACTGTTTGTCTAAAATTAATGTTAACAAAGATAGTGTTTTAAAAATTTTACGAACTATAGACAAAAGTGTGCTGTGTGGCTACGGTGTGCTGTGTGGCTACGGCACTAAAGAATTTAGCCACCCCCTCTCTTCCCGTGGGTGTCGTAAGAGGCGACTAAGGGATAACAAGGTTCCACAACCACCTTGGAACTTAAGAAGCCGACCGATGGCGGTATAACCATCCAACTGCTGGCTTTGAAATACACAGGCCGAAGACGGGCAGCAGCGTCTTCGGTGCGACAAAGCCAGTACTGCGGTCACCAACCCGCCTGCCCAGCGTGGTGACTATGGGCAAAACACATGAGTTCACGTTATTTTTGGCGTAAACTTGTGGAGGCCTATGTCCAGCAGTGGACTGTATAGGCTGTAATGATGAGACAAAAGTAAAGGTGCAGGATGTGACGGTATCCCGCCGTTGTTTTTCTTTTCTTGTACTGACAGCCTTTGCTATCCTATTACAATATTGTTTGACAGGTCATTACAAGAAGGAATTTTTCCTGATGCCTGGAAAAAAGCCCAAATTGTCCATAAAAAGGGTTCAATTTCTAACTATCGTCCAATATCCATCCTCAATACTATCGCTAAGTTGTTTGAAAAAGTAGTGTATGAAGATGTCTACTCAATTATTGCCAAGGGCATCCCACATACACAACACGGATTCATAGGCGGTAGGTCAACCTTATCTAATCTAGCTATATTTTCTGATTTTGTTTGAAAACCAAGGGAAAAGGGTGGACAGGTTGACGTGATCTATACGGATTTTGAGAAAGCTTTCGACCGTGTAGACCATGACATCCTTCTTGAAAAGCTACACGGTCTCGGAATTCATGGTGATTTGTTACGTTGGGTGCGGTCTTATCTTACAAACCGTACGCAGATTGTTGTTCTTGGAGGTTATAGATCCAACTACATCTATGTACCCTCTGGGATACCCCAAGGACCTCACCTCGGCTCTCTTTTCTATAGCGCGTATATTTATGACATAAGTACGGTTCTTGTAAACTCAAAACACTTACTCTATGCTGACGACAAAAAGTATACCCGAGCATACACACGGTTGATGATTGTAAGCGGTTACAACATGATCTTAACAACCTATTTAATTACTACACAAAGAACAATATAAATGTTAGTATTCAGAAATGTCAATATATTAGTTTTACTCGTAAAAATAATCCTATTGTTTTTAAATATAATTTTAATGGCGTTGAAATTGGCAGAAAAAATATAGTCCGTGATTTAGGTGTATATTTTGATAGCAAAATGTTAATGTCTTCTCATATTGATATAATTAGATACAAAGCACTAAGAAATCTTGGTTTTGTCATACGAACCTGTAGTCCTTTTAAAGATCCTCTTAGCTTCAAAATAGTTTATTATGCATACGTTAGAAGCATCTTAGAATACGCTGCTCCTATATGGTCCCCACGGTATGATGTTTATATAAAACGCATTGAAAGTGTACAAAAGAAATTTGTTCATCACCTTAAATTTAAGTGTAGAAAAACCGATGTAAGTGATGAATACGTAGAAATCTGCCGAGCTTATAACCTTCTGACGTTATCGGAACGCAGGGAGGTATTAGACATGGGGCTATTTTATGATATTTCGTGGCCGCATCAACTGCACGGAGCTTGCTGAACGCATTATACTAAACAACCCTTCACGACGCATAAGACACACTGCCTTATTTTATGTTCTGAACTGCTCCACCAACTATGTACAGAATTCTATACTTACAAGATTACCTAACTCATACAATTTGAAATTTCAAGACGTAGATATTTTCAAAGGTTCAAAAAATATTTTTCAAAATAAAATAAAACAACAGTTCTTTAAAAAAAATAATCAAAACAACAACTAAAATATATATAATTTATATATATTTCATAAATATTTACACAATCTTCACTATTATTATTATCAATATTATATTTCCTTCCAATAGAGTAAATTGTTTTTAATTTATACTTCCCAAGGGTACTTATAGGTTTAATATGGAAATAAGTTTGTTTTTTTTTCTTTTTTTTTCACCGTGTTAATGGTTTTGTGTTTCCTTTTATTTATTTTATTTATTTATTTTTTGTTTTTCACGTTTGTTAATTTTAATTTTAAACGGATGGATGGTCGTAATTGGCCTTTTTGATTATATATAATTCTTGTTTGTTTTATAATTTTTTCTGTGCTGTGTACCATCCCTTATAAATAAATAAATAAATAAAATAAAAAAAAATTCGCTTCGCGTGTTATTTATATATGTATATATTTACGAGCTAGCCCGACAGACAATATTCTATCTTGCGAACTGACTGTGCATGTGGCTAAATAGTCGTAACGGTTTCTGAAATATTCTAATTTTCTTTGCGAATTTCTTAATTTTTTTTATTAAGAATCTTCTAAAAAGTATCTAGTATATTCTCGAGTTTTACGCTTAGCAACATATTAGCGATTTATTTAGATAAATAATGTTTATCTATATGAAAAAAAAAATATTCATATACTCGTAGATAAATAATGTCAAAAGAAGAAATCAATATTTATACTTAGGTAGGGCACAGCTGGAAGTTTCCTGCTCAAAATCTGAAGCGGCCTGACCTTAGAGAAGATCACGGTTAAATAATACTGCTTTCAAGCAGTGTTGTGATCCTGTGGTGTATAAGGTAACCAAAGCTCCTAGGAGGGATTGGGGGGTTGACAACACGTTTGCAATGCTTCTGGTGTGGCAGGTGTATACTACGCTACGGTAATCGCTTACCATCAGCCGTACGCTTGTTTACTGGCCTAGTTATATAAAAAAAAAGAAAAAAAAAAACGTAATCAGTGTAAAAAAATTAAAGAGATGGCAGGATTTTGTTAATCGATATTAATTATCGTAGCCGGATATTGGCTTCGTCAATTAGTAAAACGGTATTCAATGTTAACAAGAACACAATAGTATATGATATCTGTATTATATAATAATAATAGAATAATATTATAATTCTATCCCAGTGATAAATTATTAAATCACAGAAAAATCGTAATAAAATCGTCACAAGAATATTTTGACTCAATTCAAACAACTATTCGATTTTCGAAAAATATATAAAATCAACGTGTACAAAGAAACAAAAGTTTCATTTTTGTGCATTAATAGAATAAATTAAAATAATATTATTAGAATTTTGAGTCTGTTATAATTGTGTATCTAAAGCATTTTTTAATGATAAAAATAGAACAAAAAGTTGGTTTTTATGATAGGTTTGACATCGATTGAACCCGAGATCTGATTGGCTTATTTTACGTTTGTAACTAACAAAGAATTTAAATAAATATCAAAAGTATCTTATATTAATTCAAAATGTATATAACTTCATAAATAAACAGTTTTAGAAGTTTATATCACCTTCTTATTACAGACATAATATGATATTTTATAACATTTGCTATATAAATTCAGTTCCTTTGTTCAGTCTTCTAAAAACAAATATTATGTATATTTTTAGAAATACCAAAATGAAAATTAGTTGGTCCAAACTTTATCTCGTTCTCTACTTTAAGGAAAACTTCAAGAGAAAAACTACATTCCCGTGGAAAATTCTGAAGTCTGCTTATTTAAAAATTGTGAATCAGCATGATGATAAAACTACATTTTTTTCCTTATTAGTAGATGATAACTTTCAGTAGCGGGTAGCAGCTTTGCTTGATAATTATGAGGGATAATGATATCCCCCTGTTTATGTGAACACATATTTTTTTAGCCCCATACCATTTTATATTTCTACTGTCTAATGAAAGACGACTTATTATAATTAGATATATGTTATCGTCTGTCTAGCGGTCCAATATTGCGTACAACTCTTAGTAAATAATAATAAAAAATTAACTTATAGTTGTACGTTGTATAAATTGAACCACTCTTAAATGGACATTCCACCCCATGGTATGGATATGCTGGAGAATAAGTATGGATTTTTTTTGATGGTTGTAAAAATACGCTAAGGAAGAATGAATATATGAGCATTAGTATTATAGTAATTATCGAAAAATATAGTCACGTTAATTTTAAAATGTAAACCCTAAAATTGAGATTGACAATGAGAAATTTTAGAAATGATAGGTACTAACCATGATAATATGTATAAACTGCGAGTTCCAAAGCATTGGTAATTCGTCATAATAATTATTTCAATACTGTAAATATAAAGTGATGTAAAAAATCCAGGGCGATAAAAATTTGAAAAAAAAAATGAATTTTTCTTGAAATTACAAAAAAAAAAATTAAAAAAATTAATTAATTAAATTTACATTTAACAACAAATTTTTTTGTTAAAAAAAAGATTTTGCATTTTCTCTACGTAGGAAAAAGGAAAAAATTACATGAAATTTTATTCATATTAATTTGCATAATAAATTTAGTTATTAGTGATTTGTAATAAAAATGCAAGTCACTTATGCTTATCGCAATCCACAGGATGCGTCGAAGGGCGTCCCACACTGCGTTTGCCAACACGCGGTCTCTACCCTAGGACACGTCTGATCCAGCGACCATCGGTTTTACGACACAGGTAACCAGCTCACTGCCACTTCAACTGGCTAATTCTGTGGGCTATGTCGGTTACATTCGTCCTCTCGCGGATAGTTTCATTTCTGATCCTATGTTTGAGAGGGACCCCAAGCATAGCCTGTTCCATTGCACGTTGAGCAACTTTAAACTTGTGGACTATTAACCTCATCAGTGTCTCAGTAACGTATCTTAAAACAGATGCATTGCTCGAAGATTTTTCTTTTCAAGCATTGCGCAATCGTAAGTAGGTATTTTTTATGCGTACAGATTAAAATAAAAAGCCGATTTTAAATTGATTTGAAAACATTTCTACAAATAATCACAAATTAAATTAAAAGTCCGTACCATCAACCTACATGTCTATTCAAGTTGCTTAGATATCGCTAGAGTACGATAAGCCATTGTTATACTCCCATTGTGCATCAACCAGTAACAAAGTCGCTCACCCAGTTTACATTTGTATGAAAACAGAAGATATTTCCTCTGGGAGTAGGATAGTTGAGAGGTCTCTTTACAGTGGTTTTAGTCTTAATAGAATGCCGCATTTGATATAGTTTCTGTGGAAGTTAAAATGGCAAAGGTTGTGAAGAACTGGTTTGATCAGTCACCATTTCATTCTATTATTAGAATAAAATCTGATGAAAAGGATGAATAATTTAGTTTTCATCTATATGTACATGTAAATTTATTTGTGATTTAAGAACTATGATGATATAAGGAAAAATCAGAATTTTTTATACCACCATACAAAAAATAAAAATACTCGTACTACATAAAAAAAAATGTACAAAATCGGTTTGCAATTGGAGAAGATATCAAATAACAGACACCCAAAACAACAGCCAAATGAATTAAGATACTGTCTATATTGGAATTTGAGTAAGCAGACATAGCTTAGTTTTCCGCATTCCATCATCGATGATTGGCGATACGATAAGACTACGATAAGTGAAGTGAAGATATCAAGTATCATATACCTAAACTTCCAGTAGATCCATCACCCTCTTTCTAAAGATGGTTGAAAAGTAAACAAATGTAGCTTAATTTGCTACACTCGATCATCGGGGAATGTCGGATACATCCGAAGAGATACACAACCAACTTTTAATAAAGGGTTCTAGAAGATTCTGTACGAGAAATATCTTTTGTTTCAGGTAAATACACATACATATAAATATTGAATTGATTTATTGCCTGGTTCACAAAATAATGGAAATTACTGTCTGGCACATTAGTTATACCTCAACTTATAAACTACTAACTTTTGATTCCCACTTTATGAATCTAAGTGCCTGATAGATGAAGTAGAGGTTGATAGTGAAAAAGAAAATATATACCACAAGTTTTATCCGTAGAATACAAAAATAGAACATATCAAACAGTTTAACAGCAGCTAACGAAACAAGGCTTTGGTCTGTTAAATTAATTTAATTATTTATATAAATTTTTCTATAACAGTTTAAAACAAAGTCAACAAGCAAGTATCAATAGAAAATCCAAAATATTAAAAAAATATGTTCCATTGATACAACCGCGATTCGTCTTTATGTATCTACAAACCACGGTCGAATGTTTATTTAATCACGCATACCGCACATAATGGTCGAATTTAGGCTTGAACAAATAAATTTTTAGACACTGTGTGGGTAACGTGGCTGATGAATGGTTATTTTATTGTTATAATTAGCACGAAACAATCAAGCGAGCTGCGAGCGAGCGCTACAAGACATGACGTCACTTTACAAAATTTGTAATATAGAGATTATCCATAGCGTTCGGTGAGGTAGAACATAATTATATGAATTTTAATGAAATATACGTAGAGGTATTAGCTTATAGCTTTAGCTATTCCTGTATAGGGTTCCCATCATTGGGTATATTACCTCTTTAATTGGGAAATACCTATCGGAACCTACCAACATTTAAATATAAATAATGTTCAAACCAATGCAAAACCTTAAATAATCCAATTACTACGTCTGAGAAATCTTAGTTGATACATTCAATTGATTTGCTTCTGAAAATTTCTGGTGATCTATATGTACAAGAAGAAAGAGCCCTATACCCTATATTTTATAAGTTTTATAATGCTTTATAGAATGTTAGAAAAAATTGAAGGTTAGAAAATTGCTTAGAAAATTATAAATTTAGGTTATTTGAATGTAGATTTAACGAAAATTTTAAAATTTTACTAGTAAATTATTATTGTCCTTCTCATACATGAGGAAAGAGCCCTATATCCAGTTGGATTATTGTTGAATATAGGTGTAGCTTAAAAATACTTCTGGTTTCCTATGTCCACAAGTGAATGATAAATAATAAGTATAATGTTCTGTTGAGTCGATGAAAAGCGTCAAACTGCTTTTTTTACAGTTCCGTACGTAGCATAATTGTTTTTAAAAACCGACTTCAATTACATCGACAAGTAATACAACGTAGATCGATGAAAAAATAGTCAAGCAACTACGCGTTATCAAAGATTACTCAAAAAGTAGTAATCAGATCTCGATAAAATTTATATGTAACCACATGATAAATATCAGCTATAGATTAAATTAAATATTATCAAAATCGGTACACCCAGTAAAAAGTTATTGCGGATTTTCGAGAGTTTCCCTCGATGTCTCTGGGATCCCATCATCAGATCCTGGTTTCCTTATGGTACTAAACTAAAGATATCCCCTTTCCAACAAAAAAAGAATTATCAAAATCGGTACATCCAGTAGAAAGTAATGCGGTATAATACAACGTAGGTCGACGAAAAAAGCGTCAAGTAAAAACGCATTATTAGATATAACTCGAAAAGTAGTTGTTAGATCTCAAATAAATTTAAATGGGACCAATTGGCGCATACCACCTTTCGATTAAAATAAAATTTGTCGAAATCGGTCTACCCGGTCAAAAGTTCTGATGTAACATACATTAAAAAAAAATACAGTCGAATTGAGAACCTCCTCCTTTTTTGGAAGTCGGTTAAAAAATGTTCAGCAATGGTTGAACCATTTTCTTCAGACCAATCAGAGAAATCAATAACCCGGAGGTACAGAGTTTCAAGATTATTTATTATAGAACTATAAAAAAGCGAAATATAATGCCGTTTATCAAGTACACATAAAATGAATGTATGAAACTTACGTATGCTTTAAATGAAAATTATTTTACATGACACTCGATTAAAACTTCAACCTGCAGCCCTGTATTTTACTCCTTCAACTTTTACTTCAGGAGCGAATTAAATTACTTTTGAAAAATGCAAACCTTTTTAATTGGCGACAGAAAGGTTGCGCGACTTCTGACATTTACCGAGGTCAGGAGGTCAGCGATCGAGGTTGCTCTAGAGGGAGATGAGGAATGAAATATTCGTATATAAATCGATTGGAACACATTGGGAGAGCTTGTTTCGTCTATTGGATCTGCTGTCTATAAATATAAAACTTTTACGACTCAAGTAAGTTTTTTTTTTAAATTATTAAACGTAGGTAGAAGCGGACTAAAGCTCAGCGGTCTAGTTATATAAAATGAAATGTGTTTTGTGACATTTACTCAAATTTATTTTTATGGATAAACATGAAATTTTGCTCATGTAATTATAGATCAATCTGTTCAATTTTCAATCAAATCAATCAAATCAATTTTGATTATGTAGGTAATTATCGTTGTGTGTAGCAGCTTAGCGGGTTTCAAGTATAGGGTAAAAACCGGATAGTTGCCTTGATGGGATACACGCCTCAGTTTCGAATGGAATATGTTAGGGTTGTTGATTGCGTTAGCGCTTCGTCACAATCAGAAGTGCACACCTCAAGCAGACAGGTACAACAAATTCACAATTATTATATATAAATGAAGTCATTGCGTTTATCTATCCATAATAATTAAAAAGCTTTGTAACACTCAGTGTCGTTGAATAGAACTGATATATGACTTTTTGAATTTTGAAAGAAGTAATTGAGTAGTAATTATTGATAAGGATGGAGGGATTTTTTTTTAATTTTTGTGGACTAACCGAACCATGCGCGCGCGTAGCATTGCGATACTTGCGGGCTAGTTGACATGTCATGTCAAAAAATGTTAGTCTTTCCCATTAACCTTTTAGCTGTATCGCGTACGTACAAACAAAATTACACTTTATTAAATTTATTTTATTTTGATTAATTATATTATTATGACATATTATAAGTTTTATTATTTAAAAAAAGTGGCAAGAACGCTTCAATAATTTTTTGATAGGTAAATGGAAGTTTATTCAATGGTTTTTATTAAAAAAAATTTTTCGCCACGCAAAATTTCACCGTTTCGGACCTTCTTGACATGTTAAGTCACATTTTCAGTAACACCCTAACGGATATACAATACTACGTCACATAAAAAAACGATTGTGTTTGCTTGAAAATGAAAAAACCGACTTCAATTATATCGACCAGTTATACAACGTAGACGAAAAAATAATCAAGTAAATACGCAGTATAAGAGATAACTCAAAAAGCATGCATAAGATTTCGATTAAATTTAATTGGGACTACATGAAAAGCAACATCTTTCGACTAAAAAAAGGATCATCGAAATCGGTCCACCGAAAAAAAAAAAACTGAAATAACTTAAAAAAAAATTAAGTGGAATTGTTTAATATATATATGATGTATTCATAAATGATTTCAAGATTAAAAATAGCGCACAGATTAATAATAATTCTTTATTCGCAGACATATAAATAATCTTACCCTTGCCACATCTCGTCACGCTAAGTAAATATCTCCCCGTTAATTGTGAACGTATTTTATTGACAACCTCTTATAAAAAAAGCTAAATTGTTATTTAATATTATATAGAGAAGGAGTGCAGATGTTAATATTTTTTTAAAATTATGCATAAAAATATATTAAATCAATAAAAAATCATTACACACACTACTATGTATTTGACATACACACACATTATACTCTTTTGTTGATTGTTTAAGTCTGTAGTCAAATTGAAAATTTAAAAAAAGGTTCTTTATTTTCATAGTTTTTTGGTTTTCTTTAATTTAAAATTTTAATTATGGTCGAATTTCGACCTCTGGGCGACCATTAGTTTTAAGAAAATCTCTAAATTTCGTTATATATAAGCTAATAATAAATTTTAATAAGTATTACTTGTGACAAAAAAAAAAAAATATAAAAAAATAAAATAAAATAAAATTTTTAAGCTATATTTTGGATCAAATGTTCCATAATATCTAACTTGTCTTAAAAGTAAGTCTTGAAGTCTGAATTTCGTAACAATATATTTAAGAACTGTACTGTAACTGTAACTGAACGTACTGTGTGGCTAAGGTACTAAAGAATATAGCCACCCCCTCTCTTCCCGTGGGTGTCGTAAGAGGCGACTAAGGGATAACAAGTTTCCACTACCACCTTGGAACTTAGAAAGCCCACCGGTGGCGGAATAACCATCCAACTGCTGGCTTTGAAATACACAGGCCGAAGACGGGTAGTAGCGTCTTCGGTGCGACAAATCCGGCCCTGCGGTCACCAACCCGCCTGCCCAGCGTGGTGACTATGGGCAAAAAACATGAGTTCACGTTATTTTTGGCGTGAATTTGTGGAGGCCTATGTCCAGCAGTGGACTGTATAGGCTGTAATAATAAAATAAATAATAATATTTAAGAAAATCTTTTTAGATATATAATATGAAATAAAATTTATATTGCTGTACTTATAAAAGTGTAACATAGATTCTCCTCCTTTTTGAAGTTTTTTAAAAACAGGTTATAGAACGGAATTTAGATAACAAACTTTAATTATCAAAAATAACACAAATAATAAATATTTGTTAGTCAGACATATGTATGTATATAGATATTTATTATGAAAAAGTGTATTAATAAATCTAGATTTTTAGGGTCTTAGTATTACCAGTATATCAGTTGTTGCGGTCAAGTCCTCCGTCAGTCATCCGCACCCTTCATGGCTTTTCAAATTTTCTATATACATTGCTGTCATGTGAATGATATTTTACTTATTTTTTTTTTTTCATAATAAACATTATTTTACTTAAAAGTATTTTTGAACACTTTTAAATACTTTCTGACTGAATTCTACTATTTGTAAATATACGTTAAAATTTGAGTTTGATTACTTACGTGATGAGAATAAGATAATTTTCATCTTTAATCATGTAAAAAAATGGCAAGTAAAATTTTGTAGAAATCTTTTCGTTGCTTATATTATATTTATCCACTGCATTGTGGTGGGCATAAAATTGGTATGTTAGTTCAACTATTCCTTGACCATTTTAACTAAAAACGAAATAGTTATCTATATGGTTACAAATTTATAAAATATGTGCTTAAGTCAAGTTGGTTTCAAGTGTTCAAATAGTTTATTATAATCAATAATTTTATATTTTTATGCTAAATAATTAAATTTAAGGTTATGATTTAAATAATCATAGGACTTAGTTTATGAGCTTTATATGTTCTTCACTCTACTTAAAAAATTATGGTTGTAAAAGAAGTTGGCTGGGGTGAATTTACCTCTAAAAGAAATCATCCCACCCATCATACATCAGACATCATAGGAATCATAATTGTAGACCCACGAACACAACTTTGTATTCTATTTATTTTTTAATGTACATGTATGAATAAAACATTGTGTATGTTTGACTGTACAGTCACTCGTTTTAAAAAAGAGAATCTGAAAATAGTAAAGAAGTCTTAAGAAAGAAGTTACAATAAATAAAAATTAAACTGTCGTTTGAGCTGTACACTGCTTTCATATTTTAAAATTTCATTCCATTTTTTCAAATCAATATGGTCAATATTTATTTAATATTCGTAAATGCTTAAAGATTTATAGAAATCCTTAAAAAGGGAATGTCATGATATTTGCATGTTAAGGCTTTTGAAGCCTATTAGAATAAATTTGTTTTTGATTTTGACTTTATGGTCACGAATATATAAAAAAAAAAAAAATACTCCTAGTTCACTGCAATAAATTTTTTATCTATTTTCATGCAATTTTCTTATTAATATTATCACTGTTAATTATAAATATTAATATTAATTGGGATTTATTTAGACATAAGACACGAGAAAATAAGCTGTGTACTTTGAAGAAGCTGTAAAAGTAATAATGCGTAAATGTATAACGCGTTAATATGTCTATGACCTAATTTCGCTTCTTTTAAAAATTAAAAATATGTTTCATACTATATTCACTTTTCTTCTAAAGATTAATTTTTTTTGTATAGTTTTGAAAAAGATAAACTACTGTCTACGAGAATTAATGTGTTTTACAAATGTGGTCACGTATGGTTTTTGTTAGCGATCGTTGAAATGTTTACTATCCGACGATTACAAAATAATTACATTAAATTAATGGACGTATCCATTTATATTAGCTGCTACTATTTTCATTTATTTGTAGTATTTTTAAGCAGTTATACAGGAAATTTAATGTTATTTTTAAACATTACTTATTTTCGCCATTACTGATTTTGGCAGATTTCAAATTTAGTTTTTATATTGTTCTTCAGTCAAAATTTAAGGGGTAACGTATATAAAATTACCTTAAAATAGTTTGATAAAAAAATCATCTAATTTTACTTCTAATAAGGTATTTATGTATATAAATCAATACAATTATAATGTTCTTAAGGGCACTACAAATTCTATTGAAGATTCACGCATTACGTCAAAAACGTGCAAATTTCAAGGATTATTAATATATGTCGATACTAAATATCATATTTATTATATCTATAGTAACCTTCACGTAGACGAGCGTACGTACACGTTTTTACGTTTGCCTTGAAAAAGTCAATAGCCAATAGACAAGTAGCGACATCTATCGGAAATTTTCCGAGACAACGTTTTATTTTTTTAGGAGAACTAAATCTATTTATATTGTAATATAGTTAATGCTGCTGGAAGATCGTTTACATATCTTAATTCGTAAAATAATTCCTTTAATTGTATAATAATGAGATTCAAAGTCACGGATAGTAAAATGTCACATCAGCAGAGGTTATTTACAGAGACAAAACTGAATGAATATAACGGGATGAATTAAACTGTCGGGGAATGCTTGTGGGATGATGTAGAAAAAAAAAGTAACGAGAAGATCACACACCAGGCAAACGCTTGGCATTTAGCTAGGTAACATTTAGCTCGATTTAAATATATCTTATTAGCGAAACGTTGGCGCTTACCGACCGGTATCCGGAGACACTCCCAAGAACCGAGAAAGCACCGTCACACGCGTATTATCGATCGAAACAATGGACGGGCTGGCCCTAATGTGGAATCAATCCCGAGCGAAACAATAACGCACGAATCTTACATAATTTCTATCCGCCATTACGGATACGGCACGGGAATCGCGCCCCTAAGCGGCAAACGCTACGCGATGATGGTATCCATTTTTCCATGCACAATAGCTATTTCAGTGCTGCGCCGGCGGCGATTGCAACCTTGAATTCGGAACGCACCTTTAATTTTAGCCGGTTAACCTAGATACGGGTACCATTTCGAGTGCGACGGATCGATATTCGCATGCGCGATGTCTCGTTTCTTTTTATATAAGCGGTGTCGGGCCGTGTCCGGGCGGGTGTGTGAGGAGCCCGCCTGCGAGCGACTGCTGGCCGGCGGGCGTGCTCCGCCGCGCACGCGTCTTCCGTTCGTAACGATCGGAACCGTGCCCGTCGCCCGTCGGTCCGTCGTCGGGCCCTCGGACGGGCACTCGGCGACACAGGTGTGACAGCCTCAGCACCACCGCCACGGGTCACGACTACCACGCTAATGGTATTCAGAACATTTTCGAATCGAAAAGCTAGGAATAGAGATTTAGGTCATAATGTTGGGTCATTTCCAGTGACGATGGAAGTCGTAACCATTGTGCTCTATAAACATAATTTTAAGTGGCATGAATAAACGGGGGCGGGTTTAACCCCATCCCCTCTATGTTTAGCGCTATATTGGCGCCTACATTGTAGCAGACTTCAATCCGCTGTCGGCTGGGAACGAAAGGCAATATTTCTAAAAGTATTTCATGTGTCAAGTTGTTTAGATGAAAAATCGTAAGTGGATTATATACAACAAAATGTAAATATGAAATATTTTATACAAGGGTAGTTTGAGGATAGTAGACTATTTTGAAAAGTGCACACACGTCTTAAATCATTTATATGTAAAATTGGCGTTCAGAAATTATTAATGACGATAAATGCGAGTGATTGAGAATAATTAAAAACTTAATATTATTTCAAACATAGAATTTAATATATTTTAGTTATGTATATATGTTGAATATTACCACAAATTATGTTAGTTACTTTTTATTACATTGAAAATAAAGTTTACAATAAAACATTCTTATTTTTCGTTATTTTTTGACCCCGATCTGTTCTATTTTATCTGTATGATAAATTTTTGCGTTTCGTTATTTAACCTATTACAGCCACAAGTCTGTACAAACTGAACCAGTTAATATAACGCTCAATTTAGACAAACGTTTTAAAAATACATTTGAAGACTCTAAGGAACCCTGTTCCAGACATTTTTGGCTGAAGCGACGTTGTAGGTCGGTTCTGAATTTGGCAGGTTACCAAATTCAACCGAGATCGACTCTTCGACCTCTGGAGGGGTGAAAAACCACATTAAGTTAGACTACTCTAAGACAGAAATCGTTGTTATTGCTCATAATTCATAGTGAATATGTTAAGAACATGGCATTTGATATTGTTATATAGGTCTTCATTATATCGATATGACTCGATATATAAATCTTACATATTAGGTAAGCTGTGTGGCTACGGCAGTTAAGAATATAACCACCCCCTCTCTTCCCGTGGGTTTCGTAAGAGATGACTAAGGGATAGCACAGTTCCACTACCACCTTGGAACTTATAAAGCCAGCCGATGGCGGGATAAACATCTAACTACTGGCTTTCAAATACACAGGTCGAAGACGAGCAGCAGCGTCTTTGGTGCGAAAAAGCCAGCTCTGCGGTCACCAACCCGCCTGCCCATCGTGGTGACTATGGGCAACACACCTAAGATCACACCATTTTTGGCGTGAACTTGTGGAGGCCTATGTTCAGCGGTGGATTGCAATAGGCTGAAGTGATGATAATGATGAGATAAGATTCGCCCGTTAGCGCGATTAGCAATGATTCTGTTTTTCTGTTACGTTAATTGTGGATTCGATGGGCTCCGAGTCGGTGCAATAAATATTTACTTATATAGTATTGATTTGTACGTATATAAATATATTTTAGGCGGCTGTTGCTGCTGCTGATAAAACAGCGATAGGCTGAAGTGTGAATTTAAAGCTAAAACAGCCTGTTAAGAGTTTAGAACACACTGTTAATAAGAGGCCTCCTTCAGGCCTCATCTATATAGGAGATTTATTTGTTCCACTACGAGATGGTTAATATAATAATTTCGCTACAAATGAAATAAAATAAGTGAAAATTTATGTATCCGTTTCACATTTGGCCTACGCAAATATGATCACATCTCTGATTTTCGCAAAAAACTCAAGTGGCTCCCAATTCGCCTTCGCAGGAATACCCACATACTTGCTTTGTTATATTGCATACTATTTAATCTTGCTACTCCTTCTTACCTACGTGAACGTTTTAAGTATCTCAGCGAGTCTCATGAGCGAAGCCTTCGCTGCGATGACAATTTACTTCTTAAAATTCCTCCCCACTCCACTCCTATTCCATTTCTATACTAAATCATTTACTGTCCAAGCTGCTCGGCTTTGGAACTCCCTTCCTTTGCCCATCAGACGCGTTGAATCCCTTCCAATTTTCAAGAAGTTGGTGAAACACTATTTCTTTTAATTTCAATCCTTCTATCTAGTTACATATTATCTCCTGTCCTCACTTTGAATCTTATCACAATAATTCATTAACTTTATATACGTCTATGTATGTCTATTACAACTTTCCATTTATATATGCCATGTACGTACATATACTTTATTTTAATTTTTTATTATTTTTTTACCTTATTTATTTGTCTAAATATATTGTATATGTTTAGGTAAAACTGTACACCTAAACTGTACATATATACCATTTCCTTTACCCAAAGGTTGCCTGGAAGAGATCGCTCATTAGCGATAAGGCCGCCTTTTGTACTTATTTCCCGTTTTTATTTTTGTAATTTTCCTCACTCTTGGCGTAAAATAAAGAGTTTTTATTATTATCATTATTATTAGTAATTATGTGGCGACATCTATCGTGCAACATACGAACTACGAACTAAGAACTGACGTATCCTACATCGCGATATCAAAGTTATCAAAGCCATTGAACATATATACAAGAACCCGACAACAACCGTTGGTAGCCTACCAGACACAACACCCGTCTTGTCGGAGGATCCTCTCTTTTCAGTGGTGGATGAGGAACTTAACACCCTATCCACCACAACCCCAAAATTACAACAGGAATCGCACAGGACCCTTGTCAGTAATTTTTAAAAGTCGTAAAAAAGTGATAGCACTGCAATCGTTGGCATTTATGGTATTTTGCGCGCCTTTAAGTGCTTATTGGGTAAGGGCACAGAATGAAATATCTCGCTTCAAATTTTGAGTGACTATACTAAAGTACTTCAACTTTAGACGATCACACCTAAATAATGCTGATCTCAAGCAGTGTTGTGCTCCTGTGTTGAGTAAGGTAGTCGGAGCTTCTGAATGGTCGGAGATAGGTTCGGCAAAGCGCTTGTAATACTACTGGCACTGCAGGCGTCTCAAAGCCACGGTATTCGCTTACTACCAAGCGGACCTCAAGCCTATTTATATGAACTGTATGAAAATAAACTAAATAATGTTTTTATCATTCATTCATCATCATATATATAAATATGAATGTTTGTCTGTACGTAATAAGCAAACTATACCAATTGAATTAAATATAAATGGTGCTGTTGTAAGCTCGGATGACAAGTTGGCAAACCTCTTTGAAGCCTTTTTCGATAAAATACCAATTGAATTAACTTCTCGACTGAATTCATCTTCAACCGATTCTATCCAACTTCTTAAAAATAACGTAAGCAAATGTAATGTTGATTTTTCATTCTCGCAAGTTGATTTTTTAGATATTCTAAAATCATTAAAGAGTCTTAATATTAAAAAAAAAACAAATGATCTGTGGTGGATTTCAGTTAAATTAATCTGTACTATCATTGATGACCTCGCTCCGTACTCAGCTTTAATTTTTAACAATGGTATTAAAGTGGGGTCTTTTCCACATTTGCTAAAATGTAGTAAAGTTTTACCACTTATTAAAAAGGGGAGTCGAAGTGATCCCAATAATTATAGACCCATTTCAATCCTACCGTCCTTAAGTAAAACATTTGAAAAAATTATACCAAATCAACTTCTTTTCCATTTTAAAGTTAATGGAATTTTTCACAGTGAACTATATGGTTTCACTAGAGGTCGCTCTACGTAATAGAAGCTCACGTAATAGATGCTGGTGTGGCACTTCTCAAACATATATATGATGCTTGGGAGGAATCACAAAATGCTATTGGTATATTTTGTGACCTATCAAAGGCATTCGATTGCGTGGACCACGTCATCTTATTAAGTAAACTTGAGTATTACGGCGTTACTGGTAAAGCTCTTAATCTAATTGCTTCATATCTATCGAGTTAAAATTCAACACGTATCAATAAACGGAATGAAGTCTTCTGGATCTGTGCTAAAAATGGGCGTTCCACAGGGGTCGATTCTGGGTCTATTTCTTTTTTTAAGATATATAAATGATCTGCCATTTTATGTTAAATATATTTGTGACATAGTGCTATTTGCAGATGACACTTCTTAATTATTTAAAGTTGAAAAAGTAAATTATGGTGACGCGAACACTTTTTTGTCGCAAATTCAATATTGGTTTAAAATAAACAACTTGGTTTTGAGCACCAAAAAAAAAAAAAACAAGTACGTTGTGTTTTCGTTTCCTAATGTTAAGCATCCAAATTATAATTTAATAATAAATAACAAGAGGCTTATTGTCAATGATACTACAGTTTTCTTAGGGATACATTTGGGCTCAAAACTTCAGTGGAATTCCCATTTGTCATCCTTGAATGGTAGACTCAGTTCCGCAGCATTCGCAGTTAGAAAAGTACGACAACTGACCGACGTTGCAACTGCACGCTTAAAATATTTTAGCTATTTCCACAGTGTTATGTCTTACGGCCTGTTACTGTGGGGTAATGCTGCAGATATTGAGACTATATTTATCTAGCAAAAAAGGGCTATTTGCGGCATTTACGATCTTTTAGCTCGAGTTTCCATATGGGATGTTTTCCAAAAGGTAGACATATTAACAATTGCGTCGCAGTATATTTATAACAATATTATGTATATTCACCAAAATATTCATTTGGTATTCGCATGTATAATAAAATACCACAAACGATTTTGGAATTGTCTCAACATAAATTTAAAGTTTTTATTAAAAAAAATAATAATAGATAAACCTTATTACTCGGTGCAGGATTACATAGTTGATAAAGATGTGTGGACTTAGTGACGCTGTATTTTATGCAACATGTTATTAATTTTGTACTAAAACACAGTTTCTATACTATTTTTCAAAAGAGTAACTGCGGAGTTTCTTGCCGATTCTTCTCTGCAGAATCTACATTCCGAATCGGTGGTAGCTTTACTTCTACAAATATAATGATTGATTTTAAATGTTTCAATTTTTAAAATGACGATTCGAAAGTGCTCTTGGAGCCTATTTGAATAAAGCTGTTTTTGATTTTGATTTTGATTTTGATCTTGTCCTTTATAAAATCGTAAACTATACATTGGATCGTGTCATGATCTTCAGCAAAGTGTTGTGCATGAGCCCACAAAGTTTTCTGAGTTGGTACAACCAAAAACCGCGCCCATGGTACAGCTAGTTATTTATAAATAAATAAAAAAAAAATTAAAAAAAATGAAATAAAAAAGCCTTTATTTCCTTTTCCTTAATTTCCATTTCAAATTTTGGTATTTGTTTGTTGTCTAAATGTAGTAGTTAATTAATAATGATTTGCTTATTGTCTAAATGTTAATAAGTTTTTTTTGCTATTGGATATGGACTCCTCGGGTGAAGGCCTCCTCCAGTCCTTTTCACTCATTTCTGTCCTTGCCGATAGTTGACAGTCCTTTCCTAATAATTGGGTTATATTGTCCGCCCATTGTCTTTTCGGCCTCCCTACCCTTCTTTTGCCGATTGGCCCTTTCCACCTTATTGTGATAATTTTCCACCTGCTGTCTATCTCGATACGTAACCTGCCCACTGCCATTTCAATTTAAGAGCTTGTGTGAGGGCTGTTCTCTTTCTGTTCTCTTTGTTTTCTGTATGATTACTTTGCTCCTGACTTTTTGTACTTTTCTTATGTTTAGGATGTTTCGCTCCATAGCTCTTTGTGTTGTTGTGATCCTTTGTTTTGCTTTTGTTGTATAAATCCAATTTTGGCAACCATACAGTAGACAAGGCAGTATACAGGTGTCTAATACTGCTTTCTTAAAATTTATCGAGAAGTCTCCTTTTAGAATTTCTTTGATTGAACAAAATTTCTTCCAGGCTATGTTTGTTCTTCTTTCAATTTCATCTCAATAAAATAAATATAAGCCCTATATCTAAGGCTGTTGTCGGTATGCAGTGCGACTCAAGTTGAAGCGTTGCGATGAATACTTTGGGAGTCATGAATCAACTCGATAAAACAGCAGCTTTTAAACGTAATGACTATTTGATGTTTTCGTTTCTTATCGCGTCGCTTAGCTTTGTCACCCTATTTGTTTATGTAGAAGGGGGTAATGCGAAAATAACTCTTTCAAATCGGAGATCAAGGGCTGCAAACGCTTAAACCAACATCACACTCTTAAAGAGCTCGTAATAGTAATTTTCGATTTTTATCGAATAATTAATTAATTTTTAAAGTGCAGTTGACTACGATTATATTTATAGTAATGAAGATAATTTTTACAGAACCAATAATAAACTTTTATTGTTCAATAATGATTGTTTAGCAATCTTCCTTGCCTTCATACCTTCTCCGCAGGAGCATATTCTGTGTTAGTTCTGGAGAATAAGACAGATGAAGTAGCGTGATAAATTGAGCTCCAGCCTATCTATATAGAAAAAGAGATTTGCTCAGCAGTGGGACGTAACAGGCTAAATACGTTAATCAAACATAAGCATACTCTTTGACCCTTCCCTAAACACGTCACAGTATTCGTAAAAACCCGCTCATGTACAGTTACCATTTATAGTTTAATTTATATAAAAATAAGTTTAACGTAGAGACACGGCCGCGCAAGTCGTTTCATTTTTATTGGCAGTATAAATTATATATGGCATGTAGTTTTTATGTTCATGGCATGCACGCTGAACACGGATTATGTTGTTCGTGTATGTTTCTCTTTTCAATTTTTAACCGACTTCCAAAAAAGGAGGAGGTTCTCAATTCAACTGTATTTTTTTTATGTATGTTACATCAGAACTTTTGACCGGGTGGACCGATTTCGACAATTTTTTTTTAATCGAAAGGTGGTATGTGTCAATTGGTCCCATTTAAATTTATTTGAGATCTAACAACTCCTTTTCGAGTTATATCTAATAATGCGTTTTTACTTGACGCTTTTTTCGTCGACCTACGTTGTATTATACCGCATACCTTTCTACTGGATATACCGATTTGGATAATTCTTTTTTTGTTAAAAAGACCTGATGATCTGATGATGGGATCCCAGAGAAATCGAGGGAAACTCTCGAAAATCCGCAATAACTTTTTACTGGGTGTTTCGATTTTGATAATTTTTAATTTAATGAAAAGCTGATGTTCATTATGTGGTCACATTAAAATTTTATCGAGATCTGATAACTAATTTTTGAGTGATCTTTGATAAAGCGTAGTTACTTGACAATTTTTTCGTCGATCTACGTTGTATTACTTGTCGATGTAATTGAAGTCGGTTTTTTTTCGTTTGTCTGCAAACACAATTATGTAGAATAAGTTTAAGTACATTGAAGCTTTAATATAAACTGCACTGTGCATTTACATCAACGCAATACTGTAATGTATACGTGTATTATAACCTAATAATGTTTATATATTATAACTTGTTTATAATCATTTCTGCAATGTTAAAAGGCTGTCACTAAATCTCTCATTTAGGTGTAACGCAGGTTTTTGTAAGACAACCCCAAATTGATATCTAAATTACTTTATAACAGTTTATTAGAATGTTAGTTATTATTTACTCAAACAATCATTAATCGAATTAATTATTAATTACATACAACACATACATACATACAACACATTACATACACTACATAATTGATTAACATACATTATGTAATCCTCCTCTATCAAACATCCACGACCCATTATTACTTTGCAGAAATTATCAGAAACGTAAAAATGTATAAAAAATACAACAAAAATAAGGCGGCGGGTGCTAATATAGAATAGAAAATAACAGTTATTTTAACGTTTTTTAAAGTTAATATCTAGTATTATTTAATTAAATATGTTATAACAAGTGTTTTCCCGGTATTTTATTACGAGTTAACAACCTGTTTTTTTAACCTCAGTATTTTCATAATAATTGATAATTGAATCGGTCATTACAAAAACCTCTTAAGCGACATTTTTTTACAATATGCTTTTTTTTTCCTAAAAATGGTTCCTTAAAGGGAGATGCGTATTATGGGTATAAATCACGTAAGTAGCTTAAACAACATTAGTCAGTGACAATTTCATATTATATTTTTTTCTGTTACTGTTCTAGAAACACAGTGTACTGTAAAACTGTCTATTGTTTTAAGCTTGAATACATTGCGGCCAAGATTTGGAATATTCTTCAGCAATTTAGGGACTTGAAATTAATATAATATAAAAACAAACATATTATAACAAGCATATGTATGTATGTATGTATATATGTATGTATAATTTTATAATCTATTGTGATGTATTCTAATTTCTATAACAATTATTTGTACACTTCCTAACCGCTTTTCTATGCGCTGTCCTATACCCAAAGGTTGTCTGGAAGAAATCGCTCTTTTAGCGATAAGACCGCCTTTGTACATCTTCCTCTAATTATACTACTTTTGTTTGTATCCTTTAATGGAGTGCAATAAAGAATATTATTATTATTATTATTGTCCTGAATGTCACTCCGCCCGCCCAATACATAATAGATACATATATTATAATAACTAATTATATAAATAATATAGTAAATTTACTTATACTTACATATATAAATATAAGCGGGTGGAGGAATACGCCCCCGGTACGCCATACGGTTAGGGCTGTAGGCTGAGAAACCGGCGGACAATCCTAGCCGAGTCAAGTAACACCGCCTTCTGCATCCTGGCTACCGAGCGAACCGTCCCGGATCTCCAGTTGCCTCAGATGGTGAGCGAGGCTAACCGGGATCAAACCGTTGGCAGATATTACAATAGGGATTATATCAGCAGACCCCACACCCCACATGTCGACAATCTCGTGCGCCAGATCCAGATATTTACGTTTTTCTCAGTCTCGGCTTTCACGAGGTTCTCGTCATGCGGGACAGTGACGTCCACTAAAAATACCCTCATCCGTGCCCTGTCCATCACCACGATATCAGACTTGTTCGCCAGTATCGTCCTGTCTGTGGCGATAGGCAGGTCCCAGTAGAGCCGTACTCCGTCGCGTTCGAGTACTGGCACCGGTGAGTATTGGTAATACGGCATCCTCTGTTCCAGGAGACCGTACATAAGAGCAAGCTCTTGGTGGAGAATCTTGGCCACTTGGTTGTGTCTGTGCAAGTACTCAGTATTAGCAAGCGCGGAACAACCCGAAAGCACATGTCTGAGTGACTCACCGGGATGACGACAGGCTCGACAGAAGTCGGGAGTGCCATCCTTCAGGACGTGCTTTCGGTAGTTGTTTGTCTTGACCACCTGATCTTGTATTGCACAGACAAAACCTTCGATTTCCCCAAAGAGGGCGCCGAATCGCAGCCACTGCAAGGAGGCCTTATTGTCAATGTGTGGTGCGTGAAGCGCCTTGTAGAACCGTCCATGCAGTTCCTTCTCCATCCATACGGTCTCCCGGTCAGAGGTGCTCAGTACGACCGGTTTCTGCCAGTTCTCTTTGGCCAAGGCTAGGGGGGTTAGTCCTTTGTCACACATTGAAACGTCACCATGCAAAGCGCTGTCCCGTCTCGTTTCAAAGTAGGCCCTGAGGCTGCAGACCTCGCAGTTATGCATGGTCTTAGCGCTTAACATACCTCGACCACCACACTTCCGCGGGATGTACAGTCTCATGACCGACGACTTAGAGTGATGCACGCGATGGTACGTCATAGTTGTGTGGACTCTTCTGTCCAGGGCGTCAAGTTCGGTCTGAGTCCATCTGAGTATGCCAAAGGTGTACAAGAGAGTGGGCATGACCCAAGCGTTATAGGCTTGGACTTTGTTGGCTCCAGACAAGTAGCTCCGAAGAACTTTTGTCACCCGTCCAAAAAAGATTTCACAAACTGCCTGTTTCATGTCCACTTCCTTCACCCCTATGCATTGTGACATGCCCAGATACCGGTAAGATTCAGCTTCGGAAAGGGTCTTGAATGATGTTAATTCGAGACTAAGCTGCGCCGATTGAGTCACCTGACCCCTGTCCACATGCACGACCGCACACTTATCCACTCCAAGCTGTATCCTGATGGAACTGCTGAACTCCGTAGTGATTTTCAGCAGTTCCTGCAGGCGTGCAGCGTTAGGTGCCAGCAATTTGAGGTCGTCCATGTAGAGAAGGTGGGAGACTTTAGTACCTCCTCTCCGGAACTGAAAGCCTGTCCCCGAACGCTCCAGCAGGGTGCTTAGAGGGTTCAAGGACAAGCAGAACCATAGTGGACTCAGGCAATCACCCTGGAAAATACCCCTCCGTATCCTGATTGGGTCATCCGCACCCGTCAGTCGCTCGCCCTGGAGACATAGGTTCGTGCTCCATTGCCCCATACATACTCCGAGGAAGTCTCGAACTGCCTCGTCAATCTTGTACAGCTCGAGGACCCTCAGGAGCCATGAATGAGGCACCGAGTCGAAAGCCTTTTTGTAGTCGATCCAGGTGGCCGAAAAGTTCCGACGGTTGCGTCTGACAAGCTGGCCCGCCACGGAGTCGATGAGAAGGAGCTCCTTTGTACCGCGACCGCCTCCACGACATCCGTTCTGAGCTGCAGACAAGATATTAAACTCACCAATATGTCGTGAGATCTTACAGCTCAGAATGGACGTCAGTGTCTTGTAGATGGAGGTCAGACACGTTATGGGGCGGTAGTTGGTGGGATCTGCGGTGTTGGTGGACTTTGGAGCTAAGTGAGTGATCCCGGTAGTGAAAAGGTTCGGGAGTGTCTTCCGATCTATTGCCTCTTGGTATTGTCGAGCCAAGGTCGCATGGCAGACCGAGAGCCCTCTCAGCCAGTAGTGATGCAGACCGTCGGCCCCCGGACTTTTCCAGTTCGGAGCCCGCCGGACCGCACCACTGACGTCCTCCGTAGAGATGGCGATTGGGTTCATCGGTTCGATTTTAGCACATGCGTCCTGAACCGCCGCAATCCAAGGGCCCTCCTCGTGCTCCACCTCCCCTGACCATATGTTGCGCCAGAAGGCGACGAGGTCAACCGTACTCGGTTTTAGGGAAGCAGAGCCCGATATCGGGTTCTCCAGCTTTCTATAGAACCTTTTCTGATCACTCACGAAGAGGCGATTTTGTCGAAAGCGCTCAATTCTCTCAGAGTACCTGCGAATGCGCTTTCCCCATGCCGCGATTCTCGGCTTCAGGCCGTCGATGCGCTCCGTTAGTTTATCGGCTATGTCAGGCTGATCGAGGCTGATGCCTAGCCCGTTGAAGGCCATTCTAACAGAGCGCACAATCCTTGGCCTTGTGTTGCCCGATCTGAAAGCTAGCAGCCTACCAATGAGGGCCCTGGCCAGGTTGATACGGCGTTCTATTCTCCCCTTCCAGGCTGGTACGTCGCTATTCTTATGAGTAGCGCGTCCAGACTCCTGGGTCTTGGCTCTGACAAGGCGGTGCACCGCTAGAGCGGCGCCGAAGAGAATAGAACCCGTATCCTCCAAGCTGAGGCTGCCTTCCAAATAGGGAGGCAACAGTCTGTTGGCTGCCTCAATGGCATTCCGCGTCGCGGCATTGAGGGGGAGGCGAGAGAGTCGCGATCTCATTTCCAGAGGAGCGCCTCGGTGCGAGTCTCGGAAATCGCCTCTTGCAAGATCCCTCTCATCTGTTCTACTTTTTGGGCGACTGCTCCCTCAGTGATCACCTCCACAGGCGCTTCGCTACAAACGCTTTCTTGTTGCGTTGACACTTCGTTGCGCACCGTGGACATGGGTTCGACTTCAGGAGCAGCCTCACGTCGAAATCGTTCGAGCTCGGCGGCGTCAAATATGTACGTTTCGTTGGATGTACCGAGCTCGATCTGCCAGGTTCTGTTCCGTAACAGCGTAGGCTCAAGCAGTAGGAACTCGCGGTGCATTACTGCCCGGTAGCCAGTCCGCCCGGTTTCACGTCCTACAGCCCTATAGTACGCACGCATGACACTCTCGTTCATTTTCGGTGTCCATCTCATGCGACGTACTCCACCAGCGGCGGGCAACGAATGCTGAGTCCCTTGGGACTCTGTCGTCGTCTGTGTCGTCGTGTGTCTGTCGTGTGTCGTGTGACGTTATTATTATTATTATTTTTTTTCTCACTGAGCTTAAGAACAGCAGCAGAATATATGTCTACAATGAAACGTAATACAATACGTACTGAATGTTTTTTATTATTTTATTTTGCAGATTTTTATCATTAAGTATGATCACGATGAAGCCTGTAATATCTCACTGCTGGGACTAGGTCACTGCGGGTTGGCGGATATATATATTCCCTTCTATGAGTAACAATCACTATCAGGTATTTATGATAACAATCGGGACGGACAGCTTAACGTGCTCTTCGAGGCACGCTGGATAGACCCATAAGGGCAGACATCCAAACCGCAAAGAAATATTTGTAAATACAAATATCCACCCCGAGTGGGAGCTAAAGCCGCAAGCCGTTGTGTAGTAGTACCGTGTGTAGGCGCCGATACAGCACACCCGAGTAGAAATTTTTTGGTGTTCCTTAGAAGGACCGGACCGGGCATGCCCGATCTGGACCAGATAAGGTATGTAACGCAGAAAGTTTGTCTGGACCTGATCAGGATGAGATGAGATCCTGATCGGGTCCAGATCAATCATCTGCATTACATACCTTGTCTGGTCTGGGTATGGTATGCCCGGTCCGGTTCTTTTAAAAAACACGAATGTATATTCTTGAAAAACCTGTTTATTAAAAAAAAGTGAATTGATATAATAAATACGTTACTTAACATAGTAACAATTATTATATTTGTTTCCGTTTATTTTTTCCAATGTATTATTTATTTTTGTTTTTACTTAAAATATCAATTATTTATATTTATTTTTTATTATTAATTAATTATTATCATAATTAAATTTTATGTATTTGCTTCTATTAATTAACTATTTCCTACTACTTACGATTGCTCCACTGTGTAGAAATGGACTCCCTGCTAGGCTGTTCTGATAACTGTATATATACTAAGTGCGCTTAAAAACATCGATAGCGCGAACCAGGCTCAGTTCGCGTAATTTCTTTCAGACTATTCTGATCTGGACCAGACTTGGTTCTGATGTAGTTATGCCTTACAATACTTGATTATATTTTACATCAGGCTATCCTTAGCTGGACCGGACCGGGTCCTGATCCAGTATGCCGTACTATAATTGATTATATTTTACATCAGGCTATCCTTATCTAGACCGGACCGGGTCCTGATCCAGTATGCCTAACTATACTTGATTATATTTTACATCAGGGTTTCCTTATCTGGACCGGACCGGGTCCTGATCCAGTATGCCTTACCATACTTGATTATATTTTACATCAGGACATCCTTGTCTGGACCAAACCTGGTCCTGATAGAGCTTGCCGGATCCGGCATGCCTCATTATATCCTGATCCGGTCCAGATAAGTCGATTACTTAAAATCATAGATAAAAAACAAATAATATTCTAAAACCTATTTTAATCCCAACTGTAGAGGGTATAATGCTAAGTAAGGTTATGCCTAGAAACTAACAAAAAATCGTCTGATATTTCGCGAGAAATCTGTACCTAACTATAAGGTTACACTGGATTTTATTAAAAGCAAAAAGATTTTTTTCAGACGAAGGTTTTCTTTCATTAAAATAACATTTCTATTTCGGTAGTAGCTATTGAATTTGACCTCGTTTCCAGATGAGGTCTTATTTAAAACAATCACAATTCCCTTGTTTTAGTCACGTTGTTTTCTATTTTTAATTCGTAATACTTGTTTAAGAAAAAACAATTTTTTGTTGAGTGTTTTTTTTTCGGGAATAATGCTGAAAATACCAACGAGGTTGATTTTAATTTTTATACTATGATAACATATATTTTTTTCATATACGATATACGTTAAATAGGAAAATATTTGATCATAGATTAAATCGCGTGATTCAAGTAGAAAGTGAGTTAAATAGTTAATTCCGATTACTCTTAGGGCCAAGTCCAAACTATGAAAGATAAGGAAAGGGCGCGAAAATAGTGCGCTGTTTGTCGGGGCACGGTAGTGCTATATAGAGGAAATGTACAGGATATATGGATCAAAACCTGAATCTTTGAAGTTCAGGGAGAAACTTGATGAAACATAATGATTGATAGGCCACTGAGAAGACATGAAAAATACGTGGAAATTAGCGGGATAGGATAGGACTAGGACAATTCTAATTGAGTACTTACTTCCTCTAAGAGATCAAGTTTGGTCAACCAACTAACGAGATTAAACTAAATCATTTAATCGGTAGTAGCGAGGGGCGGTGTGAATAAAGCTAGGGATGTAATCAACGCTAGCTTGGGGATGGAAGAAATGCAAACCCCAATCCCAGCTCAAAGGAGTTTCAACGGGTTGCCCGGGCTTCAAGACCAAGAAGAATATGCTGATTCCTTCAGTGTAACGGTGTGCAGCCCAGGACTTTTAACGTCCATACACCAGCACCCATGGAATCAAGAAAGAGCTGGTAATCTGTCAATTCTTTCGGTGTCCGGACCTGGTGAAGTGGGTGGATTTACTTATTCATACAGTTATTAGAGATGGGTGAAAAAGGAAGGGAAGTACACGTAAATAAATAAGTGTGGCTAGAAGAGAAACACGTAATGCGTGAGCGCTTGGTATTGGTTCGAGCACCCCGTAAGTTCAGCAGGGTTAGTGGTCAGTGACTGACTGCTGGAACTCTTCTATATAAAATAGGTGACAGAAAAAGTTGGTATTTACCAACTGACCAGATTTGGGTTCGCTCATCACCCTGTTTTCTACCGACAGGTGATTGGCATGGTGATGGATTTTACTTTGGTGTGCTCTTAAAACCCTAGGTTAGTCAAAATCTTTATATTTAATACATTAAGTACCTGGGTGATCGAGCTTAGCTCGGTATTTTTAGTAACTCATGTTTTTTGGAAATCATATTTAAAAACAAATTACTTATATATTGATAAAATATGAATAATATTTTCCGGTTTTACCGACATAATATTAAAAAATATGAACTGGTTATTCAAATAAAAAATCATGAGTGCAATTAGAAAAAAAGGAAAAAATAATTCAGTACCTCAGAGGTAATGTGTGTCAAGTCACAATTGGCGAACTTTACAGGAGAGGCAGATTATGAAAAATTTATATGAATTTTACATTTTATTTTTAAATGTTTTTAGGAAACATTGATTATTATCATGGTTTTTATGCTTAAAGGAGTACTTTTTAATATCATAGTGTTAAAAATATTTTAGCATGTACCTAACGTTCACAGAAGGACTTAACGCGTTGTTCTCCGAAAATATATTACTTACCTATATTAATAAAATTACTGTTTTAAGTCCATTATCTATTAAGAATTATACTTTCAGCCGTGGTTTTGTCTACATTATTACATTTTATGACGAAATTCAAAATTATATATTTGTACTGCAAACTATTTCCATACAACTATATAATTTTATATGAAAAGTTTAGCATTTAAGCTTTAAAAGGGAATAGACAGACAGATAACTTATGTATGTATTTTATTATTTAGTAAGGATTTTAATATAATAGACTAATCCAACAACAGTGAACATTATGATAAGTAAAAATGAAACAAAATTGTTATAGCTTGATGTTTATTTATTAATTTCAAAACTGTATACATTCACTTTCCTTCTTAAACTATTTTTTTTTTCAATCGTCTTCTTCGGGGAATTCCGGTATTTATGCTCCATGCTGCAATATTTTATAGTAATCGTGAAAAATTGTTGGGACCCATTGTAGAGAAGTCATCAAATCTTTATATTTTTTAACCGACTTCCAAAAAAGGAGGAGGTTCTCAATTCGACTGTATTTTTTTTATGTATGTTACATCAGAACTTTTGACTGGGTGGAGCGATTTCGACAAATTTTTTTTTAATCGAAAGGTGGTGTGTGCCAATTGGTCCCATTTAAATTTATTTGAGATCTAACGACTACTTTTTGAGTTATATCTAATAATGCGTTTTTACTTGACGCTTTTTTCGTCGACCTACGTTGTATTAAACATAACTTTCTACTGGATGTACCAATTTTGATAATTCTTTTTTTGTTGGAAAGGAGATATCCCAAGTTTAGTACCATGATAAGGAAACCAGGATCTGATGATAGGATCCCAGAGAAATTGATGGAAATTCTTGAAAATCTGGAATAAATTTTTACTGGGTGTGCCGATTTTGATAATTCTTTTTTTGTTGGAAAGAAGATATCCCTAGTTTAGTACCATGATAAGGAAACCAGGATCTGATGATGAGATCCCAGAGAAATCGAGGGAACTTCTTGAAAATCCGCAATAACTTTTTACTGGGTGTACCGATTTTAATAATTTTTAATTTAATCGAAAGCTGATGTTTGTCATGTGGTCACATATAAATTTTATTGAGATCTGATAACTACTTTTTGAGTAATCTTTGATAACGCGCAGTTACTTGACAATTTTTTCGTCGATCTACGTTGTACTACTCGTCGATGTAATTGAAGTCGGTTTTTTTTTTCGTTTGCGAGCAAACACAATTATTAGAATTTACAGGTTTTCTACCTGACCTTATGGGTTGTACATCTTCAGGCCATGGTCTTGGTAAACGTTTTGTACCTCTTCTTAAGTCTGTGCTCTGATATTCAATATCATTAAAACTCGTTTTATAAAATATGATATCTGGCGCTGATGCTCTTACTTGCATCCAAACCATTTCGGAAATTAGCACTTGTTGGCTATTGGCACCTTTTTTTCTTATTACAAGAGGAGCTTCAGGTCTCGAATACAATGACTTAAAGTTTTTGAATTCATTGGTTTCCATGGTTATGACTTCCATGGGATTGTTGGGTGAATTACAACTCCGCACAAATTGCATCCAATCCCAAGGCATCCATCCCAAATTGATTTGGAAACTGTCCAGTCTTTCGATTACAGAGTGTTGTACATCAACCTATGACCGTATGACCTTTTAAGAGGTACTTGTGATTTGTCACTTTTATAGGTAATTTTTTCAAAAGCTTAATATAAAAAGAAGCCAAAATGAAATTTCTGTTTTGTCCAGCACACTTGTCAGACCAAACTGTCAACTCCTCTACATTTGTGTCTACTAGTTCAGATAGGGCCCATTTATTCTTTTTTAAGAGCAACATCGACAAAGCTTTGGGAAATGCAAAGAGTATTGAGAAAAAAGGTTTTACATACATATACATCAGTCAGTCAGTCAGTCAGCTCAGCCTATTGCAGTCCACTGCTGGACATAGGCCTTCCCAAGTTCGCGCCACACATCCCGGTCTTCCGCAATCCTCATCGAGCCTACACCGGCAATCTTACGTAGATCGTCGGTCCAACGGGCCGGAGGACGTCCCACACTGCGTTTGGCAAGACGCGGTCTCCACGCCAGGACTCGTCTACTCCAACGGCCATCGGTGCTGCGACACAGATGACCAGCCCACTGCCACTTCAACTTGCTAATTCTGTGGGCTATGTCGGTTACTTTCGTTCTCTCGCGGATAGTCGAATTTCTAATCCTGTCTTTGAGAGAGACCCCAAGCATAGCCCGTTCCATTGCACGTTGAGCGACTTTAAACTTGTGGACCAGTCCCTTCGTCAGTGTCCACGTCTCGGCTCCGTATGTCGTTAACACAGGCAGGACGCATTGCTCGAAAACTTTTGTCTTCAAGCATTGCGGAATCTTCGAAGCGAAGACTCGACGGAGCCTGCCAAACGCCGCCCAGCCCAACCGAACCCTCCTATCGGCCTCCTTCTCGAAGTTGTTGCGGCCTAGTTGGATAGTATGGCCTAGGTAAATCCTGAACAACCTCGAGAAGGGTACCATCGATCGATACCGGTATCGGTATGACTTGGTTGTTAAACATAACTTTCGTCTTATCCAAGTTCATACAGAGACCGACACGTCGGGAGGACTCGTTTAGGCCGGCCAGCATTTGGCCTAACTCATCCAACGTCTCCGCAAAGATGATAATATCGTCGGCGAAACGATACATATACATCTTTATTATTTATTTTAAAACTGTACTTTAAGGACACCCCACTTTTGTTCAGTCTAGAGTCATTACGCGATCTCCGCCTTTCAATATCAGCTTTCGTGACACGGTTTGCCACAAATGTACGTATATATATATGTATAAATTATATATGTAAAAATTTATTTTATTATAAAAGGTTGTAATTTTTAAGGTATTTATCCTTGTTATTATTTTTATTTTCTTAGGACTAATGCATTAAAAATTCAAGTGCCATAAAATACTTGGAGGTAAAATGTGTTATGTGGGACTTAACTTAAAATTGTACCATTGAGTAAAAATTTCACAATTCCAAAGTGTTATGTGGGACATAAATTAGTTTACCCTGTGTTAGTTTGTCACTTAACATAATTTATTTCTGAGTATTTTTTTATTTATGGAAGTTAGGACTTGACGCAATTTACCACTAAATCCGTCTGAACAAATTTGACATAAATCATTGAAAAAGCAAAATTCATAAAAAATGGACTTGACACAGTTTACCTCTGAGGTACAAAATTGATCTAAAGAACGAGGATTTGAACCGTGGTCTTCTCCTTAGATCCCGACCGGCCGATTTCCCAGCTATTATTATTTTATTGATAATTGCGAAATTTACCTTCGTATTCTAACGATATTGTAGCCATTTTTTCATTACCTAAAACAGGTATAAAACGACATTTTCTAAAAATGAATCCTAGCTATATCGATTTATCGCCCCTGAAATACCCTGCATTAAAATTATGAAGAGAATAAGGCTTTACTTGAAGTAATTACCTAGAAATATACTAAATACGATACTCACAAACACACACATATACAAACATACACACACACAAAGACAGACACTCATACACACAGAAACATGCATAAATAAACTCTTTTTTTTAGTCTTTTGTGATTGAATTATGATAATGTTAAGTTTTTATTTTATAAGTATGAATATGGAAGAGCGGGACATCCTGACAGGTAAAACAGGATGTCCTAACAACGGTATCATGTTATGTAGACGTTTTTTCTAAATAAATAATTTTTTATTTTTTTTATTTACAAATTTTATTAAAATCGTTGGAGCCGTTTCCGAGATTCAGATTATATATACGCAAGAATTGCACGTTTAATAGTATTAGATAGATTATATTAACATATTATGTAGAAATCTATGACGTGCAAGAAGTACGAAAACGTTAGGGCGCTACTAAAACATTTGTTCTGTTTAGGTAAACACCTACTGCTGGGCACCTCCATTTAGAATTTAAAAAAATTGAAGAAATTCGTCAGTGTGTATTATACATCTACACAAATAAATAAAATTGAAGTGTCTATTTGTAATGTTGTATCTGTCTGTCTGTTTGTTCCCGCTAATCTCTGAAACGACTCGAACAATTTCGACAAGACTCACTAGCAGATAGCTGATGTGATAAGGAGTAACTTAGGCTACTTTTATTCTAGATATTTATTTAATTTTATAACTCTGGAACTGAACCGGAACAACACCTTTTTTGTTAAATTTCACGCGGATAAAATCGCGGGCACAGCTAGTAATGTATATAATATAATGTATATCTAATACGCCGCATTTAAGCAGCGTAGAAGATCAAGCACTCTTTGATAATTTCGCTGGCCCAGTAGTGGAAATTTTTCAGGCTTCTACGGTACAGTATAGTATGATACATTTGTCCAGTGCTTTACATTGCAGGTTGATTTTACCTGTAAGTTATTTCGTCGCTTTCACAACTGTAATACGATTTTAATCGTATGGAGCCAAATGTAATAAATGGATAATAGGAGGTTACTCAATTCGTATATATATTATGTATGTTCGGGGATAATTTCGTCGTTTATGAACCGATTTTGACAATTATTTTTTTGTTGGAAAGTAGATATCCTATCTGTGGTATCATGATAAGAAAATTAGGATCTGATGATGGGATCCTAGAGAAATTGAGGAAAACGCATAACTTTTTACTGGGTGTACTGATTTCGATGATTTTTAATTTAATCGGTAGCCGATGCTTATCATGTGGTCACATTTAAATTTCACCGAGATCTGATTACAACTTTTGGAGTAATCTTTGATAATGCGTATTTACTTGACTATTTTTTAAATTGTCGATGTCATTGAAGTCGGTTTTTTTTCGTTTGCCAGCACATACAATTATATTTAATATGTCTATAATTAGAATACAAAGCTTAAAAGATTTGTCTTTTAAGCTTTGTATTCTAAGTACGTGAGTTTTGGGTATCAATAAAAATGTTTCATCGTCAATAATTTTTATATTTCAATAAAAATAGCACAGAGTTGTACATTTAAACAAGAAAGAAAATATTGTATCAATTTTCAAAATTAGAAAATAATGGTAAAATATATTTGTATAAATTATTTATACTTTTCAAAACAGGGTTTTGATTGATAAATATATTAGCGAACTCATAATTTTTTTTTTAACAGAATTGTGACAGTTTACGTCAATTTACATTAAGTCCTCATTTTCAATGTGTTCAATATAAAGAATAAAAAAACACAATAATTTCACAGTGTTTTTATTAAAATAAAAATTCTCTAATTAAAAAAATACCAATACATTTTCAGGAAATAATTGAACATTATTCTTTGCAATTAAAAATACTGTCTTTTTCTGTTAACAACTCTTCAAGTCTAAATCACGTCATCATTTAGCGCCTTATATTATTGTCAGATCAGATTTATTACGATGAAAAAAAAATGTACATCCACATGTCACCATTCAAAGCTAATTTCAGGTAAATAGTATTATTCCTAGCCAGTTTGCTTAGCAAGTTCTCGAAGGCACCAGTTATATCTAAGACAAAACTTGTATTATATACTGAACTGTCAATCTGTCTAAAAGTCCTAATTGTTCAAGAAAATTTATATTTGGAATTGAAAATGACTTTGGAATATATATATAATATTGGATAAAATTTGTAAGTAAATCCGAGGAAAGGAAGGACGAATTAAATCAGGTCATTAAACCAGTTTGAAATAAGATATAGTAAATTGTCGAAGAAACATCAATGTAGGGATTAGTGTTTCTAGAAAATAGCTTAAGCATGGTTATTTTATTTCAATCTAAATTTGGATTTGCACGGTAACGTGAAAATCTCAGTAATAACAATATATGTATATGTATTTTTTTATAATTTTTTTGGTTAAATTTGTAGCTCTTTTCTAAATCTGACAATAATAAATTTGGATGGCAATAAACGTCAGTGGCGATTATTTGACCTACGTACTACATAACAATCAACTATATACATATTAAAATCTCAGTTTTATCACATCATTCATTCAAATATATACCTTACAACTATTGTTTACAGTCACGTTTTTCCGTGTGACTCCGGTACAAACACGTATAACAACGCCTCGAGTAAAAAATCGTATTTTAGACAGTTAAAAAGTAAAACTGTATTGTTTCACAGATAAAATACATTAATAACATAAAATTGTAGAAAAGTCAAAGTGTAAAAGAAACATAATAATTTTGTATCTGAAACGATATATGACAGATCAAAACAATAAAATTTTATCATTATCTGTAGCAGTTCGAAAAAAACACACAAAAAATTTTATTAAACGCGTTTAGTATTCGGCTATCGCTCATTACGTCAAACAATAAAGATCATTCCATTCAACCGACTATTTTTAAATTTACAACTATCAATAAATTATTTTTAGGTACCTTAATACTAGGAATTGCTTTATTGTACCGGTTCTCCTAAAATAACGGCTAACTAAACTATCGAATGTCTATTAAGATATTTATCTCGTTCTATGAAATGAATTGTTTTATAAATACTACCAGGATGTATTGGCGTAACTAGGACATCATAAAAATATGGACAAGCTTAAATTCTTAATTTTTAGTAAATTTTGTGCTATCCCAGTGCATTTATATATCTTTTTATAATGTAATTTTTTTTAGGTGGGTCAACAAACATCATTCTAGTTACGCCTATATCTCAATTTACTTCGATACGTATTTCAAACAATTTATAATTTACACATGCAAATTAGATGACTGGCAAACATTTCTATACAAGATGTTCATTCAAAGATCATTAAATTACGAATATGTATTTTATAAATGCGATAGATGTACTTAATGAAATGAATGCTTATAATCGATCGTATTAAAAACATCGTTGACATTCTCAGTCGAAATACAACAAATTTGACAACTGATAATTCAAACGAAATCATCAAAACATAGTCTGAACGGAAGATTAAATGTCGTGATGACGTCACAAGAATATTAATAAATGTCAACCGCGAAGTGATTCAATACGTTTTTTTAAAAGATTATAATTGCATTTAAATCACATTTTTTGGAACATATCACAGTTGGAACCGCGAGAGCGGAACACTTTATGCATTATATTTTATTATAATCATTAAAATGTTTACAAACACTTGCACTATTGCATTACACATATCAATATTAAACGCCATCAAAATTAATTGGCACTGCTTTTAATTTTATCTTTAAACACGCCTATAATACTGTTACGGCTTGTTTATAATGTTATAAATTTTACAATATAAGTAACAACTCAAACGTTCGATTTTACTTAATTTCGAAATAATGAAACAACTCGTGAAATATTTTCAACACGCGATGAAATTGATGACGTCAATGAAGTGATTGCTTTGTGCAAAGGCGTCACTATCAACTACGCATAGGAGTAGCATTAATAGATCGCTATTAAGATTCAGAGTAAAAATTTTATTTATGCCCTTTTTTTCTTTAGACCGTTTTTAATTATCTACTTCGAAACATTGTTACCGTAATCCAAACCGAATAAGGATAGAATTAGGAACGCTAGGAGGAGGAAAACTGAGCCCAAGAGATCGCCCAACGCTGTTAGATACGGTATAGCGGCGTTGTCTGGATCCTTTTTTAACTTCCACATGAAGTGAATCAGCATGTACGATAGATACAAAAGCACCATAACCTGAAACAACACAAATTATAACATGAAATTGTTATTTTATTTCGTGTAATTCTAATTGGGCAATAAAGAATTATGGTTTAAGAATTTAGTTTTCAAAAAAAAAAAAAAAAATTAAGTTAATTAAATAAAAAAATAAATAAGTGAATAGTATTTTATGCAGCTTTCTAAATATCTACGCAATAAACGTATCGTATTTTCATATCAATGTTAAATGACAATTAATTGGTTTATCTAATTTAAAATTCCTATTTTAGGACGAAATATAGTTATGTATCATACTTAATTTGGATTTAATCAAGTGAAATGTCGTTATGAAGTAAGTACTATCGATGTTATTACACTATAGTATAGACAATTTGACAACACGTCAGCGGAACGGTCTCAGCACTAGATGTGCTGTTGCGCTGGCGGTTACGACTTCGATCCTCACACATAGCATCCATTTGTTGGCCATACAGATGTTTGCCGAGGTCTGAGCGTTTGTGCTTGTATATTGTGTGTTTTCGGACCCTCGATACAGGAGTGAATCCTGGTCGAGGCGTTGAGTGTCAGACCATTAATAATATATTTGTATAGAAAATCATTTAGATTCAAATTTTTATCGACCTAAAGTGAATCTTGTTGGGTGTTATTTACATTTAATTTTAAATTCGAAAATGGGGTTTGATTATTGCGAAGTTTTACTTATAATTAAACGATCAAAGTATTCCCAAATATGTAAGAAATATGGTCAATGCAAGAACAAACTTTCAAGCATTAATTGACTAATTGCGACTAACAATGGATGACGGTAAATCAAAATGATTATAAGTGATAATAACACCATATAAAGAAGAGGAGACTTTATCGATTTCAGACACATCCTAGAAACAGACGGGATTACTAATATCAGACAAAAGAAGAAGAAGATCAACTGCAGATTCTGACAGCTATTACTGTAACAATATTTAGTGTCCCGCAGCTTTTGTAACTCGTCACCAATAAAGAAAGAGGCTTGGAGCCCCTAATTTGTTATGGTGGTTCACCATGAGTTGGTCGTATATAGTCAACTATATCAATCTTAATTTTTTTTTCATTTCATAGATACACGGCAACAGACCAGGGCAGTGCTTCAAATTTATACAAGACTATGCATAAATAGTACTTTCAAATAATGCCGTTGCCGTGCTGAGTAAGATAGCCAGAACTCCTGGGGAGTGTCGGGGGTAGAGTCGGCAATGCATGATATGCTCCTGGTAGAGCAGGCGTCGATAAGTTATGGTATCCGCTTACCACCAGGCGGACCGTACGCTGGTTTGCAACCCTTGTAGTATAAAAATAAAATATGAAAAAAAGCTTACTTGTGTCAGTGAGCACAGCACATATGTGATTCCAAACGCGAACTGCAGTGAGACAAACCCTTGGAATACAAAGTCTGCCACCACCATGAATATGATCTGACCACACAGCGCAAGAACGAGCAACATTCTTGCGACTTTAGCTGCGGTCGCTGGAATAAAATTACACATTATTAAAAAATGTAGAAATAAAAATGATTATTATTTATTTTATTTGTTAATTAAGGATACATAAAAGAGATATTGCCCAAAACAGAAACGAGTGTCTAGGACTACTCACTGGGAAGACTTAATCACAATGTATTGTATAACATTTAGAAATAATGAAGATGACACATAAATTCATTCGAGTTTTACCGGACATCAGTGTCGTCATTAGGTACCTTCAAACTTTATCTCGAAATTCTGCGTCTTAAACTTCGTACTATCAAAAGATAAAGCTCAAGCAAAGAACAAATCAATAGTTTTTTTTTTTTTTAAATTTCTATAATAATAACGTGAAGCATTTGTTTATTCATTTACTTATTTTATGTTGTGCGGCACCAAAGAATATAGCCACCCCCTCTGTTCCCGTGGGTGTCGTAAGAGGCGACTAAGGGATAACAAGGTGCTACTACGGTTTCGCTACCATCTTGGAACTTAAGAAGCCGACCGATGGCGGGATAACCATCTAACCGCTGGCTTTGAAACACACAGGCCGAAGACGGGCAGCAGCGTCTTCGGCGCGACAAAGCCAGCCCTGCGGTCACCAACCCGCCTGCCCAGCGTGGTGACTATGGGCAAAACACATGAGTTCACGCATTTTTGGCGCGAACTTGTGGAGGCCTATGTCCAGCAGTGGACTGCAATAGGCTGAAATGATGATGAATAAAAAAATCCACCAATTATTCTCACATGTTTATAATTTTAGAACCTACTGTTTCGAATTGAATAATTCTTTTTGTGTTCGTGATAGCTCATTTACCAAGGAAGGCTTATAGGCTGGCTTTTTTCAAATTAACGCGGGAATAGCTTGTATATATATGTATACTCACTTCCATAGAATAACGTCTTCCAAGGCCATTCGATAATCCTCGTGTTCTCAGGCAGTACACCGGGTATCGCAGTCTGATGAAGGTTGGTTGCCAATCTTGAAGACTGGACGCAGACGAGGTTACCACCGACTCCGTTCACTATTGGCTGGAACACTTCGTAACCTTGGAACTGGTTTACCGCTTGATCGAGGACAATGCCTCCGATACTAAAAAAATAGAGAGAAACATTATAATTTTATAACATATATATATAATAACTAAAAGACTAAATAAGAACAAAAAAGTCTGAAAAAATAGGAAATTTCATATTTTCTTTAATTTTCCCCTTCGATTTAGCAAGTTTTTTTTTTTTTTTTTTTTTTTTTTTTGTAATATGTTTGCTTTTAACATTTTTCTTCAACACGCTATCTAAACAAATACTTTATTCTAATATTCAATCTTGAACGGCAAATATTTTAAATATTGCCAACAATTTAAAAATACAAATAATGAGTTTAGACTAAATAATTAAATAAAAACTATCAAAATTCGAAATTCCAGCTAAATAAAGTGACGCTTTTCCATTTTTCCGTTAAAGATATTATTTTCTTGCTTACCCGCTGATAAAGAGGGCAGAAATGACAGGCGTCCATCCAGTAGTCAGTACGGTCTTGGTATACTTGTTCTTCCAAACAATGAACACCCAGACCGGCAGAAGACTGTAGTAGACGCAGAGTAGAGCGATTGGCTGCCATAGAGATAACTCTGGGAATAAAAATACATACAATAAATTACAACTGACAATTTTTGGGCTAACAAGTGCAAGTCCAATTTCTATTCATGAATGAATTGAAATAAACCAGCCTGTAATGTGTTATTGGGCAAAGGCTTCTTCTCCCAATAGGGATTCGTTAATTAATCCCGTGAGGCTCGAAGGGGGAAGGGGTTTCGGAAGAACGCCATGAAATATCACAAGGAGGGAGGGTAATCCACATTGAGATATCACGTGTATTTATTTTTCGTTAAACGCGCGACTTCTAAACCAAAAACAATCAACAACCTTGATGCCTGTCTAGAAATTTCTATCACGTTGTTAAATTTTTCAAAATTTAATCGGAATATACTTGTATTTAAAGACAATATTCTGTGAATTATAAATTTACTTTGCAGAAATAATACACGTCATTTGTGGGTATGGGGGAGGGGGGCTAGTTTAAAACCTCACCAAATATTGCCAAAGGGGGTAGGGGGGTCAAAGAAGTTGTTAAAAACATCACGCGATTAATGGCCAAATCTTAGGAAATGGATTGGCGATTATTTCACCATACGCTAATCACTCCAGCGCTTTTGCAGGTTAGCTAACGTTATTTTATAACATGAGTTACAATAGCTATCAGGTATTTATGGTAACTACCAAAGAAACGTTTGATGTGCTATCAGAGACCCATCAAGACACCCAGACGACCAACAAGCACCTGTTCAAATACAGATCGTTCTGAGCGTTATCGAACCCGCGACCACTGGCACTGTCGATTATCTTTGTTACATACTAACTGTAACTATATATAAGCTTATATAAAAAATAAACTAATTCAAATATAAACTCTTTTATTATCAGCACTGATTGCCAAAAAAATTTACATAAAAATTGATTCAAACAATTATTTTAACTGAAATATAAATGCTATTTTATTGGCAGTTTTAGAGGACATTTCGTATCAACAATCTAAATTAATCGATCATAAACTTTCTTCTAAGCATCTTTACATCTTTAAAATTGGCTGTATTTTTATACTCTATTTACCATCTATAATATTACATAAGAGGGCACACATGAACATCAATTATACTCTTTTCATTTCTTAGATACAATAAGAATTAGGATATGATAAAAGTGACATATCAAAAATGATATCAACTCGTAAACAAAATAAAAAAAGGTTATAAGAAAATTTTAAAGGATAATAATACTTATTAATTATATTTATTAATTATATTTATTAATTATACGTATTAATTATATTATTTAACTTACTTATTTGTTCAAACATGTACTGAGCGGTGACAGCGAGTACGGAATTGCTGACGATGTCCCCGATAGAGGCTGCGAGGGGCGTGGCGACGTTGTCTGGATTCACTTTGAACTTCTGCGACCCGTATATCACCATTACCATAACGAAGTCTGAAAAAGATTGAAGATTCAGACCAATAGGTATTTGGACCCATTTCGAAAGAAATAATTTTGTTATATAATATTTATTACATTAAAATTTGTGGGTTTTATTCATAATTTGTACGCAAGACACCAAAAAAACATAAGCATGAAGCTATTAGGGCGAGAAAAGTTTTTCATTTTATTTATTTATTTATTAATATTATTGTCGTTTTACGAAAAATCTACATAAATATTCTACTTTTAAGTTGTACACGTAACCTAGACCAATATTTGAAAAAACTACGATCTATACAGAAAAATAATTAACTTAATTTAATTTTCTTACATAATATTAAAAAATTAACCACTAATAATTTTAATTACCCAATACAAAACAGGTAGTGGTAGCGGTGAAGATGGCGGACGATGTCAGCAAAAGCACGTATTCACCGTTGAAGGTGTCTGCTATGGTGTTGACCACCACCGCGAACATTGACACCACCGTCGCAGCCACTATCGCTTGCACCTGCAATTCGCCATTAATTATATCATTATTGTATCTATCATATGTTAAGAGAGAGATGCATTATCAAAAATTTACGTCTTACTGATAGTGATACCATTTTCATAATCTTGTCTAATTTTTATTGAATTCTTAACGACACCTCCAACAAAAGATGGTACCATAATGTACTGTAATGCAACAGCAGGTCAACTGGTCGACTGGTCAACTGATCAACTGGTCAACTGCTAGTCAAATGCCTTAGAAAATTCTTGGAACTCCCTTCTCTTATAAAAAACCCCATATTTTAAGAAGAAGGAACCTTTCGCGTAGGAAGAAACTTTCTAATATGTAGAAATCTTTTATAATATAAGAAAAATTTATACGAGAGAACAATGCAGCATTGGCTTTAAACCACATTCTAGCAACTGCTCGATTGAGAGTTAGTAAAAAATACGTACGCCAAGTGTCATATGTTTTCCGAATGTTTTGGGATTTTACACGATCACACAGACTGCAAGATTTTAACCGTAACTGACACGTAATCAGTATCTTGGGCGATCTTGGATCGGACTATATACACTATTAATTTAGGTATCAAGTGATAATCTACCATTAAAAATTTCATGGCATGTTTTTTGTAATAAGGACGCGTTAGCGCAGCGGTAATAGCACTGGCTGTTGCGCTGGCGGTCGCGGGTTCGATCCGGGTTCAGAAGTTAGTCGTGGTCTGGGAGTTATGTTGAATAATAATAATAATAAATAATAATAATAAATTTATTTGTGAAAACACACTGCATTAAGTTAAGATGATATAAAAATAATTGTGTTTGCTCGCAAACGAAAAAAAACCGACTTCAATTACATCGACGAGTGATACAACGTAGATCGACGAAAAAATAGTCAAGTAACTGCGCGTTATCAAAGATTACTCAAAAAGTAGTTATAAGATCTCAATAAAATTTATATGTGACCACATGACAAACATCAGCTTTCGATTAAATTAAAAATTATTAAAATCGGTACACTCAGTAAAAAGTTATTGCGGATTTTCAAGAAGTTCCCTCGATTCCTCTGGGATCCCATCATCAGATCCTGGTTTCCTTATCATGGTACTAAACTTGGGATATCTACTTTTCAACAAAAAAAGAATTATCAAAATCGGTACATCCAGTAGAAAGTTATGCGGTATAATACAACGTAGGTCGACGAAAATCGCGTCAAGTAAAAACGCATTATTAGATATAGCTCAAAAAGTAGTTGTTAGATCTCAAACAAATATAAATGGGACCAATTGGCACACACCACCTTTCGATTAAAAGAAAATTTGTCGAAATCGCCCCACCCAGTCAAAAGTTCTGATGTAACATACATAAAAAAAAAAAAAAAAAAAAAAAAATACAGTCGAATTGAGAACCTCCTCCTTTTTTGGAAGTCGGTTAAGAAAACACATTGTACATAATTTACAACAAGGACAAGGAAATACAAAGAGGATGCAAACGTACAACAAAACAAAAAAAGAGATACAATGTTTGTGTATTATATGTGTTTCCGGACCCCCAACACAGGAGAAAATCCTACTGGGGGATCCGTTGAGTGTGATGTGTTTATTATTAATGGAAGATTCCAAACGTTTTCCGTACATACCTGAACTAATGATATGTTTCCGATCACCATCGATACAACTTCTCGCGACGACTTCATGTTTCCAAGATTCGCTTGAGTCGAAAGCCGAGACGCAAGGCACATGTCGAGATTTCCTGTAACAATTAATTTTCAACTAATTTCAAAAATTCTAACTAACTAGAAAAGTACTTTTGTATAAATGAAGATACAATTTTCCTCCATCTAATAAATAAGTGTACTTTCGATAAGTACAACTTAAATACGTTCAATAATATTTTAAAGCCAATATTTACAACTTTCTTATTGATAATATAATTGGTTCACTAAAATATAATCTTAAGTATTATATAATCTGTTGTGAAATTATTTTATCAATGTCTTGTGAATGAGTCACGTGTATGTTTTAATTAAATTGATCTATGAAGAACAATCTATAAGTAATCTAAAACAATCGTATCGTCTCATACGATATATTGGAAAATAATAAGAATACATAATCCGATAAAATTGAGGCGACGTGAGACCTAAAAATTGATTTTTCGTTCGATTTATCCATACTTAAAATATATTTCGATGTCATCGTAATCTTGAATATTTGCTTATATATAAGCTAAAGGTGAAGCTAACCATTAAATCATGCAGTTAGTTAAAGCAAATATATTATTTTTATTTCGAATAAGTAATTTAAAAAGCTAGCTATACCCGTACGAATAATTTGCACTAAATAAATATAATAATTATCACTTTAAAAAATTACAAAATAGTAATTTACGTGAGTTGATTTGAAATTGAACAAAAAATTTATCGACCGTCAATCATACTGACATTGTTTCAAAATTAATTCCGTTATATATAATTCATTAATTTACAAAAACAACAGCAATAATATTTTTTTTAGTTGTTGATGCCGGTAGAGCAAGCAGTTATCCATAAAATGATATATAATTTATGTGGAATAATTGTGAGGCTTTTTATAACAAGGGAAGCAAACATCTTAAACCTTAGCATACTAATATATATGATACCCTCATCACTTCAGCCTATCGCAGTCCAATGTTGGACATATGCCGTCAATCATCTATTTTGTTACAGGTTTCGTAACCTGCTTGACTATTATTATCAAAGCGATTTGTCTACGAACTATACAAACGAAAACTATACTTAGATATATACCACGTAAATAAAATACACGATTTTGACTAACTTCACATAATAAAATTAGTCAAGCCTTAATCTAAAACATGAAATGTTGCTGAATATAACCACAGATGACCGAACATCCTAACCATCGCCATTAAAGTCTAGTACATTGAACACGTAAATACTCAGCAATTATTATCAATAATGACAGGTCCGTCATCATGACCAGCTTTATCAGCGTGAAATATAAAGGGTAATTTTATGACAACCATCAAAGACATGTCTCATGTAATGTTATGTTCAAACGAACGGTTAATTTTTGCACGGATGTAATCGTTTATTATTTTTTTATAGCTCCCAGTAAATGACTTGATTTGTATTCATTGCAAGAAACTATTTTTTACTTTAAGAATAAAATTAAATGTTAGCAGTTTTTAGTTTCATTTCATTCAGCATTTGGCTATGCTAGCTACATTTGCGCGATTTTTTTTGTCCGATGCGGAATAGTTATATATTTGGTCTTGTAAAAAATTGATTTATTTTTACCAAGTGGTTTTCATTTTATCTCATAAATTTTCATTCTATACCTAATGTACGTTGTGTACGGCTTTTTTTAGGGGAATCCAACGAAACCTACTATAGTTTACAAAATAAGCTATTTATACATACATACATATAATCACGCCTCTTTCCCGTAGGGGTAGGCAGAGACCACTTCTTTCCACTTGCTACGATCCTTACATACTTGTTTCGCTTCATCCACTTTCATTATTCCCTTCATACATGCTCGTCGGTTTAGGGTACTCTTGACCTGGCCTTTTTTCAAGACGTCCCCGATTTGGTCTTGAAATGTCCGCCTAGGTCTACCCCTTCCAACACTTCCACTCACACTCGCCTTATACACTTTTTTCGTCAGTCGTTCTTCATTCATTCTCTCGACATGACCAAACCACCTCAGCATACGTTTCTCAATTTTTGTCACTACATCTTCTGAAGAAGAAGAAGAAGCTATTTATAGACTCTAAAAATATTATATTGAATAATCTACTACAAAAACTAAAAAGTTAATAATAACTGAATTAAGATTAAACTTAGTTTCAGACATTTTTTGTCGCCGGATTAAAACAATTTATAGAATTAATAATTGTGTTTGCTGGCAAACGAAAAAAAAACGACTTCAATTACATCGACAAGTAATACAACGTAGGTAGACGAAAAAATAGTCAAGTAAATACGAATTATCAAAGATTACTCCAAAAGTTGTAATCAAATTTCGATGAAATTTAAATGTGACCACATGATAAACATCGGCTTTCGATTAAATTAAAAATCATCAAAATCGGTACACCCAATAAAAAGTTATGCGGATTTTCGAGGGCTTCCCTCGATTTCTCTGGTATCCTATCATTAGATACTGGTTTTCTTATCACGTTACCATACTTAGGATATCTCCTTTCCATCAACAAAAAGAATTATCAAAATCGGTTCATAAACGACGAAGTTATACCCGAACATACATAAATATATCTAATACTATTAAACGAGCAATTCATGTAATATATATATATACGGTCGAATTGAGTATCCTCCTCCTTTTTTGAAGTCGGTTAAAAATTACTCTTAATGCGTGTGCGTTTTTTTTTCAATTAAGTACACATTTTAAGTATTTTTAATTATCGTGTCTCATCTTGAATGATTGATGCTATTTCAAACTATTCCATTTAAGAGATGCACATGTAGGTATTAATTAGATGATTTGAATCAATCAGTGTTTATTATCTGTCATATTTTGAATATAACGACACGGTACGATTTCGAATAACAAATTAATTATCATAATAACGTTTGTTTTGTGACAAATAATAATTTATGAACGGGTGTGAAGATGATTCTTTAATATCTAGATAGACGAAAATCTATCTAATAAAATATATTAGGTAGGTATCTTTATCTAAAACTGCATTTTTTATTACCTTTAATTACATAATATACATTAATTACATAATAGACGCCATCAGTCACAGCCATGGATTGTGCCGGTTGCGCTGGCGGTTGCGGGTTCGATCCCCGGACATGACAAACATTTGTCTTGGCCATACAGGTGTTTGCCGTGGTTTGGGTGTTTGTGCAGTCCTTGTGGGTCTCCCCACCGTGCCTTGGAGAGTACGTTAAGCCGTCGGTCCCGGTTGTTATCATGCACATCTGATAGCGATCGTTACTCATAATAGGGAATATATCCGCCAACCCGCATTGGAGCAGCGTGGTGGACTAAGCTCTGATCCTTTTCGTACATGGGGAAAGAGGCCCATGCCCAGTAGTGGGATATTACAGGCTGAAGCGTACATATACATAATAACAATTCAATGTTATTTTGTTTATTAGAATAACTTTACGGAAATCTTATTACATACATACATATAATCACGCCTCTTTCCCGTAGGGGTAGGCAGAGACCACTTCTTTCCACTTGCTACGATCCTTACATACTTGTTTCGCTTCATCCACTTTCATTATTCCCTTCATACATGCTCGTCGGTTTAGGGTACTCTTGACCTGGCCTTTTTTCAAGACGTCCCCGATTTGGTCTTGAAATGTCCGCCTAGGTCTACCCCTTCCAACACTTCCACTCACACTCGCCTTATACACTTTTTTCGTCAGTCGTTCTTCATTCATTCTCTCGACATGACCAAACCATCTCAGCATACCTTTCTCAATTTTTGTCACTACATCTTCTTTCAGACCACACCGTTTCTTTATCTCACTATTTCTCATCCTGTCACTCAGTTTAACTCCTATCATACTTCTTAACGCTCTCATCTCAACTGCATTTATTCTGCTTTCATGTCTCTTCTGCCATACCCAACTTTCGCTTCCGTACATGAGTGTCGGAAGCAACACCCCCTCATGCACAGCCAAACGAGCCTTTTTAGACACCTTCCGACTGCTCATAAAGGAGTTCAAAGCTCCGTTCACCATGTTTCCTGCATTCACTCTTCTTTCAATATCACTCTCACACTTTCCATCTCTTGTAAACTTCGAACCCAGATACACAAACTCTTTCACCTGTTCAATTTGTTCATCTCCAATCACGATATTACAGTCTGTCACTACCTCATCTCTTTCAAACACCATCACTTTCGTCTTCTTTACATTCATCTTCATTCCCTTTCTAACAAAAGCTCCACTCATAGCAGTTACCATCTCCTGCAACTCCTCGGCCGAGGACGCAAGTAGTACTTGGTCATCAGCATAGAGAAGACATTTGACGAGTAACTCACCCATTCTCAAACCACTTTCATTCTCTTTTAACTCTGTCAAGCAATTGTCCATGAACAAGTTAAACAGCCACGGTGACGCTACACATCCCTGTCTAACACCTTTTTCGATATTAAACCATTCAGTGTATGCCCCGTTTATCCTCACACAAGCACTAGAATCCCTATAAAGAGATTGTAGTGCTCGCATGAGTGCGCCGCTCACACCGTACACGGACAATGCTGACCACAATTCATTCCTCACCACTCTATCATAGGCCTTTTCCAAATCCACGAACGCGCAATAGACCTTTTTGTTTTTTGCTAAAAACTTTTCGGCTATGCACCGCAAGGAAAAGACCTGATCCGTACATCCCATTCCCTTTCTAAATCCCGCTTGTGCATCCCATACTTTTTCATCTGTTTCATTCACAACCCTTTCAATCAACACTTTCGCATACAATTTACCGACGATGCTGAGAAGGCTTATACCGCGGTAATTTATGCAGTACTGCCGTGACCCTTTTCCCTTATACAACGGCACGATTACGGCTTTGCACCAGTCTTCCGGTACTTGCCCATTTCGCCAGCACAAATTGAAAAGGCAGTACAGCTGGCTAGCCACTATACCCTGTCCAGCCCTCAGCATCTCGACGGTGATCCTGTCATACCCTGCAGCCTTACCTAATCTCATACTTTTCAGCGCTTTCACTATTTCATCCATGCTTATCTCACTTTCATCGACATTTATACTACTCTCAATGGAAGGTGCCGGATGTTGTACCTGCACTTTCTCTCTTTCAAACACACTTTCAAAATACTCTTTCCATCTCTTTAACACACATTCTTCTCCATTTATAACGCTCCCATCTTGACTCCTGATTGTGCTCAGCTCCGAGGGAGAAATTTTTCCTCTGGCTGTTTTGATGGATTTCCAGAAAAACTTAATGTTTGACTGAAAATCTTCAGTGAGCCTCCTATCAAAATCATCCTTTCGTTCTTCTTTCTTTCTAGACACCACTTCTTTCGCTACTGATTTCAATATTTTATACTTCGTTCTTGCTTCCTTTACCTCGTCATCCGTTGCCTTTTGAACCTTTTGGTTAGCTTTTGTTGCTAACCAATCCAACCACGCTTTCTTCTTTTCTTGCACAGCCTTTTGTACATCTTTATCCATCCACACATTATAGTTCTTTCTTCCTTTCCTTCTTTTAGCTACCCCGCACACCTCAATAGCACTATTCACGACCCCTTTCTTAAAAGTCTCCCACAAATTCTCAATCACACCTATCTCTTCTATGCCTTTAAAACTTTCTTTCAGTTTCTCTACATACTCATCTTTCTTTTCTTTTCCTTGTAGGTTTTCCACTTTTATTCTGGCTAAAACACTCGTAGGCTCGGCCCCTCGGTGGCGCCATCGTTTAAAGAGGCCACGTATTCGGGCTATGACCAGGAAGTGGTCTGTGTCGAGACCAACACCGCGGTATGCCCGAGTGTCAAGCACTTTCTTTCTCAGTCTTTCATCCACAATTACAAAATCAATCATACTTCTAGACTCACCCTCATCTCTTGTATACAAATGGATCTTTTTGTGTTCAAACATTGTGTTGACCACGCAAAGATTCCATTCCAAGCATACTTCAAGCAGACTTCTCCCATTGTCATTTACTCTTTCGTCCCCAAACGTACCCAGAACTCTTTCATACCCATCACGCTTTACTCCGACCCACCCATTAAAGTCCCCTAACATTACGATCCGTTCATTTTCTCCGCATTTATTCAAGACCTCTCTCATGCTATCCCAAAATTCCTCTCTCTCTTTTTGGTCTTTTAATGACCCACCTCCGCGCAGATCCGTCGGTGCATAGACCCCAAGGATAAACAAGCGAGTGAGTCCGACTTTCAACCTAATCCAGAGGAGTCTTGGGCTTACACATTCATGCTCCATCACACATTCAACCATTCGAGAGGAAATCTTATTAACTTCACAAAAAAAAATTAGAGTGTGATTTTTAGAGGCACGCGTCTATCCGTGTCCATTTTAAGGGCACGCATTCTCAAGGGTTAAACTCAATAAATACATTCAGCTATTTGAATTTTAATCACTGCAGTTATATGTCTCGTGATCGCTCTGACGTATATTTTATACAGAATGCCATCTCAAGCTTTTACTCGATCATTGATCACTAGTTAATATTTTTGATATCACCTATATTATTTTTATCAAGAAGTATATACGGATAAATCTATTTTAAAAAACATTGCCTACTTTATTTATGCCAAGAATCCTGATTTTTTGTTATTGTGGGTGTCTCGTCTCTATTGCCTAAAAATGAGTAACAATACCAATTACTACATTATCGAACAGGGTATAAGGTCGTGCTTGCTGCAAACATCCGTAGGCTACGGTAGTCACTTACAATCACGTGGATTATATGCTTGTTCGCCAACACATTGGTATAATAAACATATATTAAGGAGACGTTGGTTAAAAATACTAAAATAGTAGACATAAAGTACATACCCTTTAAGCCTGATAGAGATGGCACTAAGACTAGTATGGCCTGTACTTCTCGGAAAACGTCCCAGTTCTGAAAGAGGAGAATTGAACATTAGTAAATAGTCGAGAAGACCTTGCGGCCATTTTAACTAGCTTTCATTATGACGGATACCGCTGGAAAACTTATTTATTTATTTAAATTTTATTTATTAAATATTTATTTAAATAAATATGCAAATGTATCATTATTTTAAGTATTTTACTTGTGGCTCTTCTAATCTTCTTCTATCCTTTTTCGGGTGTACATATTTGACAAATTTGTTTTTATGCAAACGCGTATCTTTTTATCTTGTGTGTTCAATGTCATGTGTGTTACACTTAGTATTCAATAAATATTGTTTTAAATCGGAACAATGATTCTTAAGATTATCGTATTGAAATTGCTACAATTTGCTAATAATATTGTGTTAGTGTTTCTACAACATATCTGCGCACACGCCACTTTACAATACATCACCCTTTTAGACGCTCACAGCAAATAACTATACAATTACACAGAAAATCCTCAAGTGCTCATTGTTCTTCAAGTGTTATTAAGATTGCGATGAAATATTTGCGGTTTTATTTATATTGCATTGACCTCAATTTCACTTACAATTAGATTTGTGTTTCATAAGAATAACATCATATTGTGGGGGAATCCCCGTTTATTATAAGCACCGCTTTTGATGATGTATATAATATTATGTAGTGATCCCAAACACACTTACGATAGTCAAATGAACAAAACAAAAATAATTGTAACGTAAAACTGTTACACGTGATGAGAGAACATTAAAAAAAAAAAAAAAAAGAACACGTATATGTATGGTTAACATTGTATTCTTTTAGTCCAGTACTTTGACTATATAAAGATATTATACAATTACAATTGTTTTATCAAAGTTGAGTGAATACAAACGAGGGAATTTACTTGTAAAAGAACGTAGTATCGTTCGTAGGCCGCATTATCTGACTATTCTTAAAGATAATTTAGGCCGCAGAAATATAGCCGCATTTTAAACACACCTGATCTACATCATCGTTCCATCTCTAACATAAGTCCGTATAATGGTCCCTTTCATTATACTTCCTTAAAGATAATAGGTAATCTTCGTAATAAAACATAGAAAACGTAAAATAAAAGCATAACTTTACTCACCCTCACACTTCCTAAAACCAGACCAGCTCCGATGGTACCACAGCCAGCAATGAAGAAGGGTACCGCGACCTGCATCAGCGTACTCCACCATCTCTCCTCTTTCTTCTATAATATATAAATATATACATTTAAAATGAAATATACACGCACAAGCGTATTACAATACGCTTACTAAAACTACACTACGTTAAGTAATTAATGAAATATGTACAAATGCATTTTCATGTGGTAAATGTGTGCAGCGAATCATTGCAAGTTCAAGGTCTGACGTGACGAATGCTATTAAATGCTTCAAATGGTGCAGTAGTGTACTAACATATATATAATATATAATAACCTTACACCTATATACTGAACTTACAACGCTTGACAACGGGTAGTCAAATTATTGATGCAATATAACGCCTTGTTAAGAAATTTCTATTGTATCAGAATATTTCCAAAAAAAAAAAATTAACGGATAAAAAAATTCTTCCAATTGTAATAAACTTTTTAGCATTTATATTTCTATTACTTATTTTTTTCAAATTTAGGTAGGGTCATGATTATAAATATGTGTATTTATAGAGGATTTATGCATTAAAATTATCTGTACAACTAACTATTTAAAACATATAATTAGAAATAAAAAAATTGGCTTTTCATGACTGAAATTAAAAAAACAACTATTACCTTACCCTTCAGAGTGAAATAAACGTATTTGGAATTTAAATGGCTATATATTTTTCGGAAGACGACGGAAAACTGAATTGGCAGAAAACTTTGAGCAGTTTGCTATATGAGGCTTATAGAATTAGCTCTTTAAATTTTATATTTATAAAAACATTACACAAATTATTTTAATATATATTTAAAAAAATTACATCAATTACTTTTATTTTAATTCATATATTTGTTAAATTAAGTCTACATTACAAATTAATCAACATTGTTATTGTTGCTGTGGTTACAGCAGTAAGAATATAGCCGACTAAGGGATAACACAGTTCCACTACCACCTTGGAACCTAAAAAGCCGACCGATGGCAGGATAACCATCCAACTGCTGGCTTTGAAATACACAGACCGAAGACGGTCGGCAGCGTTTTCGGTGCGATAAAGCCAGCCCTGCGATCACAACCCGCCTGGCCAGTGTGGTGACTATGAGCAAACACATGAGTTCACGTCATTTTTGGCGCGAACTTGTCCTTGAGGGCCTGTCATGTTATGTCATGTATGTATGTGTCATGAGGCCTTTGTCCAGCAATGGACTGAAATGATGATGATGATGTTATTGTTACTTAAGTAAGCTATAGATAAATCAGATATAATATTATATCTTTATAATCAGTAATCAAATTATCATTTTAGTGTATGAAACGTATGGATTTTTTTTACTGATTATGAGTAATACTTACATTAATTTTAAATTTACACGTAGCTCTTTCAAGATCAACGATTCTATAAAATATTTACGTAATCTTATAAATGTAGGTATCGAGCTAGAAATATTATCATCAAATTATCCAATATTATCGTAATCATTATCAATTTAAATTAACGAAATAATTATTCTTATATTCGTGCATATATGGATTCATTTTCCTTTTATCAAATGAGCTATCTATATATTATTAGTAATATACTCATTATAATAAAGATGATATTTGTAAGGTATACTGAAATACCGAATAAGCATAAAGATGGTTTATCGTGAACCGATGTATGATTATGAATCATAGACTACACATGTTTAGAGAATTTAAAAAAAAAAAACAATAATTCAGTGGCCCGTTGCGCTTATTACGGTAAGGCTTTAGATTATGAACCGTCGAATTATCTAAGCTCAAATTAGACCGTTTATCGGCATAATTTCGTAAAAAAAATAGCCCTAACCTATCTTAACTTCAAAATGACGGCCTTAGACGGAATTAGTCCTTATTACTATTACGCCGAGTTGCACGAAAAGAAACAAAAATTTAAGTAGTGATTAAATTAATTTAATCGCAAGAATTGTATGAAATTCTTGTGATTAAATTAGTTTAATCTCTACTTAAATTTTAATTTTGTTTCGTGCCACTCGGCGTTAATCTCACAAATTTAATTAATAAATTGACTATTAAAAAGAAATAAGCCTTAGATATTAAATATGGAATAAAATCATAATATAGAGATACGTAAAGTAAAATAAACTGACACATAGTTAAATGTGTAACTAAAATAAGGAAAAAGCAGTTTTTCTTCACAGCACCAAAGATTCCTTAAAAGAAATCGGAAATTACAGACCCATTTGCATCGAGCAAAACCTTTTGTTACTCATAATAGATAATCATCGGGTTTTTGATGACTTTTCCTTGCAAATTATAATATTTATAGCGTAATCACTGACTTCTCGTTTCCTTGTTACTTTAAATTATTTTAATATTTTCTGTTTTCCTATTTTTTTTTTATTATTCACTGTCACGTTCACGCTATTTCTTTATATTTGCATTTATTAATAAGAAATAAATCAACATTAAACATTGATTTACAGATAACACATTTTCTAAATAGCTTCTGTTTCAAATTTAAACTGACAATAAAAAACAAAAAAGTTTGACATAATTTACAGGCTTTTAAAATTATTGTTTGTATTTTTAATAAAAACTCTTTTATAATTTATATTGTAATAAATTCAAAAAGCATAAACTCAACACGTGTAGGCAATCGTCCACTTTTTTTAGACATTGCATTGCACATTTAAATACTATTTTGTATTTTTATATATTACATTATTTTTATATAAAATTATTAGAAAAAATTAAAGAAAAAAGTCCAATGTTGCATATAAAATATAATTTAGTGCTTTAAACTTATCAATCTTGCTGGACTATGGAATGATCGTTTGAAAATATTTAAATTAAAAAAGTAATAACCCTTAGACTGAAAGTACCAAACATAAGGAAAAGATGTCGCAAATGTCAGTAACAAATTATTAAGACATTATCATTTTAAATATGTAAAACTAATTAGCGATTAGGAAAGTAATTTAGTACCATATCTTTATTATTACCCTCACATGAATATCACAGATCGTGTGAGTGTATTGTATTTTATTGATGATGATAAAGATGATGATATGTTTATATCACGACGACACAGGATTTCAAAATTTATAGATTTTAGCATTTTATGAAATATATATTGAATTATTAATTAATAGTTATTGAATTGAAAGCACACGCACACACACACACACACATAATTTGAATTGAAATGGTGGACATTTTGTAAGGTTAACTGAGATAGGTCTCAACAGGAAATTTACGGCTCAAAATATGGAGTAGCCCCACTAGTGTAGTTACTCGACCTTACAGAAGATCACAGCTAAATAATACTGCTTCCAAACAGTATTGTGTTCCTCTTGGTGAGTAAGGTGACCAGAGCTCCTGGGGATAGGGTTGGCATTGTGCTTAAGATGCTGGTGTTGTAGACGTCTATAAGCTACGGAAATTGCACCATTAAGTGAGCCGTATGCTTCTTTGACGAACAAGTTATAAAAAAAACTATATGGAATAAAAAAATTACGAAAATTGCTCAAAAATTGAAAAATTTGAGAAAAGACAAAGTCAGCAAGACAAGACGCCTGTCGCTTCGTTTAATATTGTTGATTTCGTCTACTTTCACAAGCTTCCCTATTTTAATTGTATATAAAGGTTAAAGGTCAAGTTTTATTTTAGTTTAAAATGCTTCAGTAAGTTAAGGTAAGTTGTTGAAACTTCAACATGAAACAGTAGTTTCAAAGTCATATCGGATTATCCGAGACTTAAGGTTATCTTCAATTTGCTTAGTTTAAACTTTATATAATAGTGTTATCTTACAAAGACCAATTAATACTTATTCAGAGACTAACAGGCAAATAGAATATTTTGATTTTGACAAATATTTTATGAAGAGATTTCCTGATATGTTTCGTGGCAATTTTAAATTAGTTCAACCTATTGCAGTCCACTGTTCGACATAGGCTTCCCTAAGTTTGCGCCAGATCCCGGTTTACTGCGATCCTCATCCAGCCACCACCGACAATCTTACGTAGATCGTCGGTTCAGCGGGCCGGAGGGCGTCCCACACTTCGCGTTCCAACGCGCGATCTCAACTCCAGAACACGTCTGCGGATACTGCTGCTGCTGGACATAGGTCTTGAGACACAGGTGACCAGTCCAACGCCACTTCAACTTGCTAATTATACAGGCTATGTCGTTACTTTCGTTTTTTCGCGGATAGTTTCATTGCTAGTTCTATCTTTGAGAGAGGACCCAGAGCACTGCCCGTTCCATTGCACATTGAGCGACTTTATCTTGTAGAATACTCTGTTCGTCAGTGTCCACGTCTTAGCAGCGTATGTCAACCCAGGCAGGACGCATTGCGCTCCGGCCTGTTTTTTATATGTGTCTTTAATTAAATATTTAAGTGCTATATTAAATCCTACATTAATCCCATCAGTTTTACTATATCTCATTATGGTAAGTGGCAATTCTATATTGCGTAAGGATGATTTTGGCTATTTTTGACCCTCTTTACCTCCATGTAAGAGTACCTGAGATTTTTGCTCCGTGATCATTATGATTGTGGGATTATATAAATATTGGTACTGTGGAAAGTAAGAATATATGTATAAAGGTATGTGCCCACAAATCAAAACCCAGCGAAATCCAATTGTCATGACGTGATACTACTAAAAATTATCAAACAGTCGATTGGCTTTGAAAAAAAAAACCAGAAAAATTGTATTCTATTAATTACTTACACAAAAGAATACTGTATTAAATGCAGTAATATAAATGATACTAGCGACCAAAATATCATATACTAGAACCTTCTCCGAAACACGCTGTATCATATCTGGTATAAGTATTATTCCGTTCGGTTCAGTACTATTCGCAGTATAACCGAACAAAAAAATCAGCTCTCTATTTATTAGTATGTACTAGTAGTCGAAATTCAGTAGTCGAAATTCGACCATAATTAATTTCAATTATAAGTTTGTGCATTATTAAGGTTCTGTTGATAGACTACTCCTTTAATAGTAAACAAAAGTGTATATTATGCGTGTGTGTCAAATACATGGTAGTGTGTGTAGTTTTTTTAAATTAATTTAATGTATTTTATGCATAATTAAAAAAAAATTCTATCTAAATTATAAGTGTGCGAAATTTCATACTCCTCCGTCCGAGAAATTTTCGTAAAAGGGATACAAAGTTTTTGCTTCACGTATTAATATATAGAAGAGAAGATAAGATGAATGAGAAAAAGAACAAATGTACAATAAACAAAATAATAACATGACATATTCCATCCACTTTCAAAAGTTTTTTACATACTAAGTCTAATGACGAAGCCTAATAATAACGAAGTAAGATTAATAATATGAACAACTAACTGTGCCCGCGACTTCGTCCGCATGGAATTTAGCAAAAAGTTGTTCAGTTCGCAGAGTTATAAAATAAATAAATTTCTAAAATAAAAGTAACCTAAGCTACTCCTAATAACATCAGCTATCTGCCAGTGAGAGTCCTGTCAAAATCGGTCCAGCCGTTTTAGAAATTAGCCGGAATAGACAGACAGATATTTTTTAAAAAAATGTTATTTTGTTATATGTACCATGTATACATCAATATGCATTTCATAAAAAGCGGTTATTTTAATATTACAAATAGATATCAATCCAATTTATCTAAGAAGATGTTACTGATTGTTCAATTATATTAATCTCTATCTAATCTAAACTAAAATATACGTAAATTTGTAAAGGAATCTATTAAAATGATAAAATATATAAATAACATAATATAATCTGATAATTAGTTCGAAGCCGTCCCTACTTACCCGACAAAGGGGGGTTGAGTAGATTTATTCATGTTAGTACGTAAAAACAGACAATATGATAAACAAACTTACGTTTAACTAACGTGAATAATTTAAGTCCATTGAAAATAAAGTTTATTTTAGGTTTGAGTTTATATTTATGAATGTACATGTTTTAGTGAACGTGTTTGAGTTAAGCGTAATATAATAAGTATGGTTTACTACACATTTAAAGGTTTTAATAATGACATAATAACGTAAACTCATGTGTTTTGCCTATAGTCACCACGCTGGGCAGGCGGGTTGGTGACCGCAGGGCTGGCTTTGTCGCGCCGAAGACGCTGCTGCCCGTCTTCGGCCTGTGTATTTCAAAACCAGCAGTTGGATGGTTATCCCGCCACCGGTCAGCTTTTTTAGTTCCTAGGTGGTAGCTATGGAACTGTGTTATCCCTTAGTCGCCTCTCACGACACCCACGGGAAGAGAGGGGGTGGCTATATTCTTTAGTACAGTAGCCACACAGTACACATGACACATGAGTTCTCGTTATTTTTGGCGTAAACTTGTGGAGGCCTATGTCCAGCAGTGGACTGTATAGGCTGTAATGATGAAAGACATAATGGTTTTATTTTTAAGTTAACTAGTAGTTTGTAATACTAAGGCCTTAAAACATACGGACACACAATCGGCTTATATATTATCTTTAATATAGAAGTATAGTAAAACTTTATGTACGACTAAAATAATGTTGATTATTGCTGATAATTTGATATTGACTAGCCCGTTGTCGCAGTTTGTGTGACCCTGCTTTCTGCTCCGGGGTTGTAGGTTCGATTCCCACCCCGAGTCTGGGTGTAATATATATATATATATATATATTTATTTATATATTTATTATTTATATATATGTTTATCGAAAAAAAAAAATATGTAGCTATATCAGTCGGCTGTTACCTACAACACAAGCATTAAGTTGCTTACTTTAGGAACAGACGACCGTGTGTGTATGTGTAAATATTTATTTATTTATTGCAGTTATAGGGCTACATTCACTTTTTTGTTTAATATATATGCAGTGCTTTCTCTGTGAACTGGCAAAAATAAGTGTTACACTAGTGGCGTAGCCTCGTGCTGTCTAAGTAATAACTATCTACTTACCAAATACTGTAGCGGCAAAGGAAGGGTTAAAATAGTTAGATAATTGCGAATAATTGTTCAAAAAATATTGCCAACCCACAGCGGTACACATTTACACACGCAAAATCGATGAACGCAATAAAGTTCATAAAACATATTTGTAATTTGCTTGTGAATATGCGTAGGATCAGTGTCATACCGTGGGTTTGCAGCTTTTGATTTTTACTTATAAGATATATTATATAATTTAACATTAGGTATAAATTTATTAGTTAAAACAGCAAAAGCTTTGCTATGTCTGAAATTTGAACCTGTTCTAGTTATGACATCTAGAGGAATTAGGCAAATCGATTAACGACAGGTCATAGTAATCATTCAATTTCTTACCAGAGATAAATTTCTTAAACAATTAGGTAATATGTCCACATTAGTCAAAATAGATTTAGATAATTTGTTTTCTACATCTTCGTAATTTTTAATACTGCATTTTTGTATTTACCTGAATATTTTTCTTATTTTGGAAACATTTATTTTAATTTTAATATTTTTAAGTAAGTATTTCTCTAATAAATTCATCATCCATATAAATTTCCTTACGTATGTAATGTTTATTTTTATATAGAGGTTTTTTGACGTTGCCGATACTACTAGACTAGTATGGGTTATATAGTTTTGTTATACATTAGTTGTTATGTAATTGAATGACGATGTGTTAGGGTAACGGTCACAGCGCTGAATCGTGGCTGTTGCGTAGGCTGTTTTGGGTTCGATCTCCTCACATGGCGTACATTTGTATTGGTTTTCCTTTTGTGCTTCTGTATTTTTTTTATGTTTTCGAACACCCGACACAAGAGTAAAGTAGTGGGAGCCGTTGTTTCTAGCGTTATTTATTTATTTAATTGTATGTAGCTTACGCCAGACAAAGGTTGTTTTTCAGCATCAGCATCGGTGATCTTCTTATCCGGTGGGCTTCCGGGGCTTTTTAGGTCCCCGTTTGAATTTATCGATGCCATAGTAAATCCACTGTCCGGGCTGCCAATCTCATCTGTAACAATACAAAATATTATGATTAGTCTTCTTTACAGAAAAGGGTGGCAAATGAGCGTACAGTAGGTACAGTACACCTAAACAAGAGGATAACCGCAGCCTACAGACACCTACAATAATAGATATTCCCTGCTGTACCTTACAATAAAAATTACTTTAACTGTTAATAAATATAACTATGTTGTTTTTTATACATTTTAAAGGCTTATATTTGACAAGCCCATTGGCCCTGTTTGCAGTGACCCTGGTTTATACACCAGGGATTAAGGTTTCGATTTCCACCTCGATTTTGGGTGTGATATATGTATTTATTTATATTTAAGTTTTATTTTTATGTATATATGGAAAAAAATGTAGGTATATCAGTCAATTGTTACATTTAATACAATCGTTAATTTGCCTTTCATTCAGTTGGTTACCAGGAACAGACGACCGTATGCATGTAATACATATTTTTTGTTTATTTATTTATCGACTTTTAGTGATAGAGTGAACGTTAGAGAATAATTTAGTTTTTTTTTTTCTCCTGCATACCCTAGCTAATTTATTTACCATATTTCACGGTTTTTTTTTTAATTTCAAGGGATAAAATTTATATTACGATAGTATATGAATAGCAGTTTTCGACATAAAATAATAATTTGTGGCTCAAATTTTTTCCTTTTCATAAGACACGTGACTTACTTTTGTATTGTTCTTTTGATCCGCAAGCAGAAGGAGATTATTCTTTCAGACAAAATGCTACCGATTATATAATCTGTTTTTATTAGTTTACTATTTATTTAATTTAATTTCTTAAATATTATTTAGATATAATAAAAATAAAACTAATCACAAATTATAAAAATAACACTTAATACACACATCTAATTATATATAAGTGTGTTATGTAAACAATTGTTAGTGAACCTTAAGAATAAAATATTATAAGCTCCCTATCTTACCGTGGGTGTCGTAAGAGGCGACTAAGGGATAACACAGTTCCACCACCACCTTGGAACTTAAAAAGCCGACAGATGCGATGGCGGAATAAGCATCCAACTTTGGCTTTGAGAGAGGCTTTGAAATACACTGACCGAAGACGGGCAGCAGCGTCTTCGGTGCGATAAAGCGACCCCTGCGGTCACCGTGAGTTAACGCCATTATTGGCGCGAATTTGTGGAGGCCTATGTCCAGCAGTGGACTGCGATAGGCTGAAGTGAAGAATAAAATTTAAAAAAAGTTGCGTACGAAAATTAATATACGTACCTAATTCATGAATGAAATAATCGTTTAACTATTGTTGAATATTTGTTTTGGGTCATCTTTCGATAATATCGTCATTTTATCATTATAATGAGCTTAGTAGATAATAATTACGAAGACATATTGGACAACATGATATGATAAAGTAAATCAAAAAAATCGTTAAATATGTAAAATTTAAGATAAGTCAGTGGAATGAGATTGCGAATTAGAATTGCAGAAAACCGAAATGGTCGGCGCGAACTTATGTCCAGCAGCGGACTGCGATAGGGTGAAGTGAGTAAGCGTGAAGTTAATTTAAAAGCTTATGAGTACTCATTAACTCTACGTATATATCAAAAGACATAACTTATCTGGATTATATTACAGTATAGAATATAGGTTTTTTGGACTTTACTCCTTAATAATCGATTTTCATATAAGGCCATTGGTATGAAAAAAATATGAATTGTAAAGTCTACTGAACGAACGACCTCGTTACGTTTGTGTTAACGCCACTTGATATGGTATTAACCTTTTTTTAGACTACCTAGTAAACCTTTTTTGTGCCTATTAAGACAGCCGATCTGAAGGTGTAAACTCCAGTCGTGCGTCGGAGCTGACACACATTTTTTTTCTACAATTATTATAAACACATTATTAGCAATCTGTTTAAAGAAAAATTTCATCACACATATTTGCATGCGTTAATTTAACAAGTTTAAATTACTCTATGTTATCATTGACCATATGTTGTGCATCGACAAACGCGACAAAGATACAGAATTAGAAAGTTTCTCATTCTTATTAAATCTATAAGATACTCGCATTAGGCGCTATCATAGTAAGACGCGAATAGTTTATCATAGTAAATAATAATAATAATAATAATGTACACTATTAAAAGAAACAACAAAATAATAACATGAAATGAAAGATGTACAAAGGGGGTCTTGTCGCTGAAAGAGCGATATCTTTCAGACAACCTTTGAGTCATCATTCCAGCTTATTGTAGTCCACTGCTGGACATAGGCCTCCACAAGTTCGCGCCTAAAATGCGTGAACTCATGTGTGTTGTCCATAGTCACCACGCTGGGCAGGCGGGTTGGTGACCGCAGGGCTGGCTTTGTCGCACCTAAGACGCTGCTGCCCGTCTTCGGCCTGTGTCTTTCAAAGCCAGCGGTTAGATGGTTATCCCGCCATCGTTCGGCTTCTTAAGTTTCAACAAAATAATAACATGAAATGAAAGATGTACAAAAGAGGTCTTGTCGTTTAAAGAGCGATATCTTCCAGACAACCTTTGAGTATAGGACATGAAACAGAAACTGCAGTTTGGTTACAAATAATTACAAATAGCTATTATCTACACTAAGTTGAGTATTGTCTGTGTTATGTCGAATACAGTGTTCGTAACATTTTGTTTTATTGAAGTTATACTTCATTTGGCACGTTAGGGAAAAATGATGAGTGTAAATTTTTACGATGCGCGCGCACACTGTCACAAAAAACTGATACCCTGAAATTAGCTAGTCAACGAAGAATTTAGCAACGTGAAGTTAACTAGCCAATGAAGTGTAACTTTTTACTCATATTTTTTTACATAAAATTATTATGAGAATAATAAGGAGAAAAAAGTTACTTAACACGCCTGATATTAAATAAAAGCATGATTTGTTTAATAGACGTAATTTTAATGATTTCAGCAATAAATTTACACTAATATAATAGCGCTGAAGAATTTATTTTGTATTAAACCGAATAATTTTCGATAAAGCTAAGGTTAAAGGCGGATTCTGATAACCGTTTTAGGCTTATTATAATTGTGAATCATAAAACTGACTTTGCGCTTGGGGCAAACGTGTTGGTCCAAAGTAAGATGAAACTCTAGTTGTTGTTTACACATTGTCACATTGATAATTCTACTGCGACGTAGAAAGATTTCATTATATACTATGTATTAATTGATAACTTCTATATAAATGTTATTTATATGTATGAGGACATACGCAGATGTCATTGTAATACAAAGGGCATAGTGTTATATTATTAGTAAATAATATTTATTCTATATCATTAAAAAAAACGTAAAAAGGATGTACAAAGGCGGTCTTATCTGTGAAATGAAAGAGCAATCTCCTCCAGACAACCTTTGGGTATAGGACACGACATAGAAAACACAGTTAGGAACTGAACAAATAATTGGTGTGCGAATTAGAATATAATAAGCATACTATATAAGTACCATACAAAACATGTGTAATGATATACATTTCGATAAGTTTCATTTTATAATAAAACTTCATAGTTAAGGTCATTGTGGCTTTCCTTAGGAATACGATCTTCACTTCCGACCTTGCTTACTAGTAAAAACAATGAGAAAATGCTATTGGCCCAAGATGTTGGCTAATTTTGCGCTTTAACACTAGAAGTGCGGGCGTCCCAAATTTGACCCATTTCGAGGTTCTTCTTGTTTTAATTAATAATTTACTATGCGTATAATCGTAACTTTTTGTGACTTTTCATGAAATAAGATGATTGTTATTTATACGAGACTTCAACCACGTAAATGTAATGTAAATATTTTTTTATCCCATTTTACCTCTAAGCGCGATTGTGACAATTTTGACCCAGTCATGGATGTCAGAGTTTAACTTTATATTTCTTCTAAGTTAATCGAAAAAAAAATCAACAATGATTGGTTAGTGTAGGTACTTATGCGTTGTACTTTACCGGCGAAGCGTTGAGGGGGTGTCAGGAGGGGGGCGGTGTGGCACTGGCATCGCTTCATTACTTAGTAAGCGGGCAGCAGTGACGAGAGCGCAACGTATGTTTTGTTTCTGTCACATCGCATTTACGTAACTATTATTTTTGCTCATTATGGCTAAACGTGTTCTAAGACCAGCGGAAATCACGCAACTACTTCAAGATATCGACGAAGACAACTCGGAAGGCGAACCGTTGCATTCATCCGATGAAGAGTGGCAACAATTACCTACTAATAGCGACTTATCGTCATCCGAATCCGATGATGAAAATTATATGAATCAAGTTCAAGATCGGCCAGGTAAATAATGTTATTCTCAATAATATATATATACTAGCCGACTCGTGCCCACTTCGTTGGCCGTTAATTATATTTTTGTGATGCAAATACACAGTGAAGTTTTCATCCCGTTCGCATTTCTCCGACTTGATTTACATATACTATTATTTTTCGTAGATTTTTTTTTTGTTCAATTACATTGAAATATAGCCTATGGTACTTCTAAATAGTGAAGCTTTCTGTTAGTGAAAGAATTTTCATGATCGGATTAGTATTTGCGAAGATTACTTCGTACCAAGAAAGTTAGAAACTTACCTCTTTATAATATAGAAGATATAATTATCAGCGTTGAACTGTTGTATTTTTTTTGTTTGTATTATTGATTTTCGTAATAGCAAATTTGTCTAATTAGTGATAAATTATTTTTTAGGTGAAGAAATTATGATTGTAACTTCTGGCACTGAGAATACAGCTAGGCAATGCAGAGGGCGTGGAAGAATCAGAAATCGTGGTGGATCACGCAGTCGAGGACGAGGCCGAGGCCGGAGTCAGCCATTACTTCGTTTACATGATACATACAATTCTCTGAAAGAAATTCCCTTGGAAACAGAAATTACGGCACCAGATGGAACGAATTGGAAAGTTGAAACAACGAACTGTGCACTCCCAGGTAGGCGAGGTCAACAAAATCTGTTCAAAGATCATGCTGGACCAACTTCGTATGCAAAACGTCATGTGGACGAGACCTGCAGTAGTAGTTGGCGACTTATGATTGACAAAAAAATTTTGAAACAGGTTTTGTCTTGCACTATAGCAGAAGCCCGACGTACGCACTGTCCTGACTGGGTCATTACAATCGAAGAGCTCCAAGCTTTTCTGGCCATTATTTATGTACGTGGGGCAATAGGTGCAAAATGTTTAGATCTGGATGCACTGTGGTCAGTCAAATGGGGTAATGATTTTGTAAAATCCACCATGTCTCGGGATAGATTTAGGGAGATTATGAGGTTTTTGAGATTCGACGTGAGATCTACAAGATCACAAAGACTGCCAACTGACAAGTTTGGATTGATATCTGAAGTGTGGTATAATTTCATTTCTAATGCTCAAAGTTGTTATACGCCAGGACCTTACATAACAATTGATGAACAACTTTTCCCTTCCAAATGTCGATGCAGGTTTACTCAGTTTATGGGTTCAAAACCTGACAAATATGGACAAAAGTTCTGGATGGCCGTAGATAAGGACTCTAAATATATAGTAAACGCATTTCCGTACCTAGGCAAGGATGATGTCAGGTCAAATGAAGAACGTCTTGGAGATTACATAGTAAAAAAATTGATGCAGCCATACCTAAAGAAAGGAAGAAATGTCACTTGTGATAACTTTTTCACCTCTCTATCCCTTGCTGAAAATCTAAAATTAAACGGAACAAGTATTGTTGGTACAATAAACAAAGCTCGTCGGGAAATACCTGCTTGCATCAAACAAGCAAAAGAAGAGTTGTACAGTACAGTGGTACTGAAAAAGGATGATATCACTTTGACAGTATATCAAGGAAAGCACAAAAAAAATGTTCTTCTCCTTAGCACTATGCATCCAGATATTCAAATAGAAACTGGTACAAAAAAGAAACCGGATGTAGTATCATTTTACAATAGTTCAAAGTATGGGGTAGATGTAGTGGATCAAATGGCTCGCAAGTACTCTGTCAAAGCCCCATCTAGGCGTTGGCCAGTTCACACTTTTTATAATTTGCTAGACTTAGCAGCAATAAATTCTTGGATATTGTATTGTGAGCTAAATGAAAAAAAAATCAGCAGAAGGGATTTTATCTTACAGTTAGGAGAAGAATTAGCTGAGCCATATTCAAATATCAGGAAAACCTCTAATGTTCATATCAATATACCAAATGAAATACCTGGACGTCAAGAGAAACGTACTCGTTGTCAGGTAAAGTCTTCTTGTGCCGGTAACAAATCGTGTGTGAAATGCCAAGCTTGTAAGAAAACGGTTTGCAAGAAGTGTACATCGAAAGAATTTTCCATTTGCTCATTATGCGATTCCGAAGAGTAATAATAATTGCACTGCCTTTTTTATAATTTTATTTAATTTTAACTTTAATCATTTGTGATTGTTGTTTCTATTTTAAGCCAAAGTACACCAAAAATATGTGTAATACGTAATAAAAATATTCTATCATAATTACAAGTTTTATTTGTATACATAACTTCAAATTACTGTAACGAAAATGAAATGGACAAAATTGACCCACCCGCGCTTCTAGGGGTGTCAGGATGTTCCGCGCTTCTAGTGTTAATGTGATTGTTGGATTTGGTTTGGATTGTATTGGTGGCCAATTTCTAAAAATTAACTGAGGTAGGGCACAGCAGGAATTTCCTGCTCAAAATATGGAGCAGCCCGACTGGGGAAGTACCTCGACCTTACAGAAGATCACAGCTAAATAATACTGTTTTCAAGCAGTATTGTGTTCCTGTTGGTGAGTAAGGTGACCAGAGCTCCTGGGGGGATTGGGGATTGGGTCGGCAACGCGCTTGCGATACTTCTGGTGTTGCAGGCGTCTATAAGCTACGGCAATCGCTTACCATCAGGTGAGCCGTACGCTTGTTTGCCGACCTAGTGACATAAAAAAAAAAAAAAAAAAAAAAAAAAATTAAAAATGTGTCGAGACGCTTCCCGCTACACAACCACATAAATAATACAAATAATTTTCGTTGTCTTGACGTGCATCGCTATGTGTACGTGTTTGTTAATACAGTTTTTTTAATTATGTCTTAGTAAATTTACAGTCGTCGCAAGGGCAGCTCGTGTTTTATTTGTTGTTAAAAGAGTATAATCAATAAAACTTAATGGTTTTAAAGCACAAAATTGTAATATATTTTTAGTACTTTACTAAAAAACATATATTTACCAAATTGAAAGTGATTTTCTTCATAATACAAAAAAAAAATGCGTGTGTAAAGCCTACGCGATTCATGCATATATACACCATACAGGCTTGGTACATACGCAGAAATGGTACAAAAGAATATATACGAATTTATTGGATGTTGTTTCAATATTGCAATTATTAATATTTATGTGGAAAAAATCGACAATTAAAGATTAATTAAGTCCTCTTTTCGTGATTAAGTGATCGATGACATTTTTGAATGAGTTGAATTGAGCTTTTCGAATATTATTTAGGTCATTAAAATCTTGACTAAAATTACACAATCGTCATAAACATACAAAAATAAAAATAAAAAAATTCTCAAGTTTTCTTTTTGAAGTTAAACTTCTTTACGCGCACTCGACTTTGAGAGTAAGCTGGTGGATGCGTGACGAGAGCGTTACGAAAAGTGTGAGTAAACGGAAGATGAGAGGGAGATATAAGTTAGATGGAGTTAAGGAAGTTTTACTTCTGTCGTGTGATCTTAAGCGCACTCGTTTTATTTATATGTGCAGATAGCAGTTATATACAGGTTTTGTAGTGTACTTAATACCTACTTATGTAGCTTCTGTTACTATTTTTGTTATACTTAGCGATAACGTTTTGACCTTTAAATTCGGTTAAAAAAAACAAAGCAATTAATTAAAACCTTAAGTGAATGGCTTAACCTAGGTTCTGATCATAATAGGAGCTAACTCAAAGTGTAACTTTTTTTTTCCGGTGACGTCATAACTTGCGTTCACTTATTGTTTTGCAAGTAAAATTTTAACACTTTTTCTGTTTCATAATTGTCTTCGTTATGATTTTATACATTAATACTTATGTAAAATAAACAATGCAAAATGGATTCTGTTCGTTTGTTAAGCGCTCCTTTTATGTATTTTTTTTTTGTAGGCGATCACGATACGGCTAAATAGTGGTTAATGACAAATAAAGGACAATTTAGGTAAAGCTAAATCTCAATAATCTAAAGCTTTGGAATTTCTTACATAAAATACGTCATAATTACGTTCAAAGTCATATCATAAGATTTTAAAGGTTTTATATATTATTTATTAACTTAATTTATTTACTGAATTTAAGCAAGTAATGGATTATCCATTCTAATATGAAAAAAATTGTAATAAAATATTTCTTTACTTTATATACTGATAAATTTGAAAACTACTAAAGCTATTTTAATAATTCTTACACAATTAAAAAGCCACCTTATCCAAGAATAATATAGGCTATAAAACATAACAGTATAGTTCATTGTAATGGCCCAGTATGCAAAAAATATTTTACGCGCGGAAATTAACAAATTGAATTAGAGAATTTATTAATAATAATAAATTACCTAGTATAACATATCCTTCCTTTTTTCTCCAACATTTCTTCAGAAATATCTCTATGTCGAAAAGGTTGTAGTACGTCATCTTCAATAAATTATATTAAACACACTTTAAAACATTAAACGATCTATCACGATCACAAGAAACATAAAACTGAGCGACACAAAACAGAAAACGCGGAAACAATTTAGCTATTTCCTATGTAAAAACACATTTCTTTTTTGACGCTTTAATGACAAATTCTAAAAAAATATATAGCCTTTGTCACAGCTACGAAGAATTGAATTTTTTGCCTTTATATTAAAATTTCACTGTACAGTCACATTTTCGGTCACAAATTATAAATATTTTTACTGCGTGCGAATAACGTTATAATTTAACAGCGGGTACTCATCGAATGCCACGCTTTTAGTGAATGCATTTAACAATTTTAACATGTTGACGTTCACACAAACGGTGGCGTGCGTTTACAAGGTTTGTTTATTGTTGATAGTGTAGTGAGTTTGTATTTAAATTTAAGTGTTGCCGAATTGGGGAATTTTCCCCTAAATTTAGGGATATTTTGCAAATAGCGGGAAAGTTTTAGGGGATAAATTTTTTTAGGTTTTTTTTTGGGAATTTTGAATTAGTCAGAGCGTAAAATATTTTAATATATAAAAAAAAAACTAATAAAAATTTAAATTAAACTATTAAATAACTTCAACTACTTCTAAAAAAAACTAATAAAAAATAATAATAATATTAATTAGTGAAGTGTCACTTCACTCACTTCAGCCAATCGCAGTCCACTGCTATTTTAATATAAAAAAAAAACTAATAAAAAATAAAAATTCCTCAATTCACTCACTTCAGCCTATCGCAGTCCGCTGCTGGACATAGGCTTCCACAAGTTCGCGCCAAAAATGGCGTTCACTCATGTATGTTGCCCATAGCCACCACGCTGGGCAGGCGGGTTGGTGACCGCTTCCTCAATTACCAATTTTTAAATGAACATGTTCGATAAATATACTTAAAAAGCATAGTATACAAAATAATTTATTTTCTACTTTAAAACTAATTAAAAAAAAAAATATTACAAATTAATTGTGCACTTATAACTGTTAACTTTTACTGTTAAAGGTTGAATTGATTATTGATCAGATTCATTTATTCCGTAAGGATAAATTAGGGGAGATGAGATGTCCGGTTAAATCTCATCAAACACCATTTACCCATTTTTTTTTTTTAAGCTGAGAGAACGAAAGTGAATTTAAATGATATATATTTTTTAAGAAAATTAATATATATTATGTTTTTAAATACAGAAAAAAAATTATTGTTCTTTTTTTCTAGTTTAAACATAAATCTGCTTTAGGTCTTACAATATTAATGGATAAAATTAAAAGTAACATTTAGTATGTAAGCCTTTGGGGGAAAAAATAATGTTTTGATGTCCTCAAAACTCAATAATCATACTCGTATATTTACTAAACAAATTATTTTAAGAGTACATTTTGGACTTCGAATCTTTCTTCCTTAACAACATTCTTAGAGCAAAGTAAATATTTTATAGTAGTTTTAATTATTTTTATTCGTATTATTATTATTATTATTTATTATTATTTTGCAATCGTTATTTTCTTTTGATATTTATTTATTAACTAGCTGTGCTCGCGACTTCATCCGCGCAGAATTTGACAAAACAGTTATTGTTCCGTTTGCAATGTTACAAAAAATAAATAAATTTCTAAAATAAAAGTAGCCTAAGCTACTCCTTATTACATCAGCTCTCTGCCAGTGAAAGTCCCGTCAAAATCGGTCCCGCCGTTTCAGAGATTATCTGGAATGAACCGACATTCCGATTTTATTTATTTGTAGTATAGACTAGCAGTTGAACAGTAGCGTTGTGTCGTTTTGTCGCGTTCTACATCAAATCGACCGTGAAATTGTTTATTAATAATATAAATGAAATATATATGTATGTATATCTTATTTCATAACATTGTGGTTTTTGTCTGGTATGTATTTCAAGTTCATGAAATTTATTTATTTAATTTGATTAATACATTTGTTTTCATTCATTCATTTGGATTAATGGCTATAAGTTTATATAATTTACATTTATGCATGCATTACGCCTGTCCTACTGCTGGGCATAGGCCTCTTTCTCGAAGAAGGATTGGAGCTTAATCCACCACGCTGATCCACTGCGGGCTTACGGATATGTTCCCTTGGGGAACTTTCCTAGCACGAGTAACGATCGCTATCAAGTATTTATGATAACTGGGACCGACTGCTTAACGTGCTTACCGAGGCACCGTAGGGAGATCCACAAGGAAAGACATTCAAACCGGAAAGTAATATTTGTATAAGTACAAATATCTATCCCGAGCGGGATTTGAACTCGCAAACCGTCTGTGTTAAGACGACTACTGCCACCACTATAACAGAGCGGTGTATATAATTTATTATAGTTTTTTATTCATGCGTCGAAAACAGAACTCGTCGTAAATAGGGAAATTATCCACCAACCCGCAATGGAGCAGCGTGGTAGATTAAACTCCAACCTTTCTCCTTTATGGAATCTTCCTATGCCCAGCTGTGGGACGTTACGGATTAAATCATCATATCATTAAAATTACTAGTAGCTATTATACTTACCGTATCAGTACTATCTCTTACCGTTGTGTTTCAACTGACGGCGTTTTAATATACTACGATTTAATTCGTCAATGGATGCCCCTTGACGAATTAAACACTACGATGACGACACTAGATGATATGATCATAAAGTAACAGCGACCAGTAAAATTCTTAAAGGCAATACTTCATAATGGCAAACTTCTTCTTAAGGAAAAATGTTAAGCGATTGATCCCAGGAATATGGAACAATAGTATCTATCCTCTAGGTACCTATATCTTTAGCGATTATTATATTTTATTCCCTAGTTCTATATCTAAGCTATTTCAATTGATTATTGTTTTGTATCCATAATCATTATATGATAATCGTGATAAATGCGGCGATCGTTTTGTATTTCAACTATTTTTTTTAATTATGAGAAGATATTATCACCAGCAAAGTTGTGTGAATAGCCAAAATATAGGAAACATTAGGAACTCTTATATTTAACAATCAAATTGTTATCGCTCAACGCCAGGCCTGTATTCAGAAAACGTTCTGTTCAACGGACTGTTAAATTTCAAACACAATATGTTTTGAACAGTAATCGTGTTACAAAAAACAAGGCTGTTATGTTATAATATTTTTCGTAACGCATTATTAGATTATAGATCTCAATTGATTTTAAATGGGTCCACATGACACGCATCGCCTTTCGATTAATTTTTTTATTAAAATTAGTCAATCCATTCAAAGTTCTGAAGTAACATTCATGAAAAATACAATCGAATTGAGATTCTTCTATCTTTTGAAAGTCTGTCAAAAATTATCCAATTGGGTGGAGTCGTACGCAAACGCTACGCGTGTATACATTTATATAGATAAATAAAATAAATAATTACAGTATTAAACGTAAAATAATGAACTTAAATCAATAATATAAATCTAATTTAAAGGCCAATAAAACAATAACAGAATCAGAATCTCACGGTCTTTCCCAGAACTTTCTTAACAATAATAATTGACGTATCTACTTTATATACATTACACAATGTAATTTACATAAGTATATATACATTAAAAACGTTCCCGCATAAATTAATTTTACTTCACTGTTTGTAAACTAGATTTATCACGCGATTTTACCCACTTTTATGTTTATAGCCGCGCTTATATGAATCATAGAGTAAAGTTAGCCTATAGTTATCTATGTGACGGCGTCAGCGATGGCAGAGCGATAGTGCCGTCATTATAGTCAATAGGTAATCGAGGATTTGACTCGAAATAATAACCAACAAAAACGCCAGTCTACACCGATCATGAAGGTATCGGTAAACCGACAATTTCATTTTGGACAAGTGACTGACCCAGTTGGTGCCCGAATCCATTCTCCCCTGCACCATCGTCACTCTCCAAAGCGAATCTGTTCGCGTGTCGCCATTTTTTTTTACACAAGTAGGTCGGTAAACAAGCGTACGGCTCACTTGATGGTAAGCGATTACCGCAGTTTATAGACGCCTGCAAAACCAGAAACTGCAAAACCAGCGCATTACCGACCCTATCCCCAATCCCCCAGGAGCTCTGGTCACATTACTCACCAACAGGAACACAACACTGCTTGAAAGCTATATTATTTAGCTGTGATCTTCTGTAAGGTCGCGGTACTTCCGTACGTACTACGAGCTGCTCCAGATTTTGCGCAAGATATTTCCTACTGTCCTTACCTCAGTTTAGTCATATTAAATGACGTTACGGCGTTTACCATTCTCTTCGTATTAGAGTAAATAAAATTATAACTCACTAACTGCACATATCCTGCGCGTTGCTACGCTTTTTTATGCATACCAACTCAGAAACCTTTGTGAATGATAGTTTACGATTCTATAAAGGACATACAGATACATAATTATATATAACGTACTCGTATTTATTAGTTTTACAATATCGCCTCATATGTGTACAATTCTTTCAATGTGCCCGCCCTTACAATAACAATTTTTAATAACTCTCTTTCAACGCGCCGACATACACAGTACAAGCGATATATTGTTCATTAATAAATTAGCAATGTATTATTTAAACAATATCGTTTTCCGCAACATAAGTATATGATCAGACTTTCTAAGCTAAAATGTTTTAGTAGGAGTAGTGAGTAGACAAATAACAATATTAATTTAAATTTAATAGAAATAATAATTTGCTGTGTGGTTACGGCAATGAAGAATATAACCACCGCCTCTCTTCCTGTGGGTATCGTAAGGGGCGACTAAGGGATAACACAGTTCTATTACCACCTTGGAACTTAAAAAGCCGACCGATGACGTGATAACCATCCAACTACTGGCTTTGAAATAGACAGGCAGTAGACGAGCAGCAGCGTCTTCGGTGCGACAAAGCCAGCTCAGCGGTCACCAACCCGTCTGCCCAGCGTGGTGACTATGGGCAAAAAACATGAGTTCACACCATTTTTGGCGTGAACTTGTGGAGGTCTATGTCCATCAGTGGACTGTGATAGGCTGAAATGATGATGATGATGATGAGAAATTATAAATACAAATATTAAAAATATTATTTCTGATCGACCTTAATACTGCATTTAATTAACGCTATTTAAGATTTTAATACCAAGAAATAAGTGGTGGGCATACGTCTATCAAAACATTAAAAAAACACGAACAAAAATAAAATAGTATTAGAAGACATTATTATATATAATTTAAAGTTATGTCTTCTATGTAATTAAGATAAATCTAATGATATCATAGCATTTTGTAAAATAGATCGAACATTAATTGACTTTTAAAATTGTATTTCCATTTATAAACATCAATATTATTATTTTTTATTTCGATTTCAAAAAAAGTTGCAACTCACCCAAATTCGAATCCATTATTGACATGTGAGCACGTCTATACTCGCTTCAGCCTGTAATACCTACTGGGCATAGGCCTCTTTCTCCATGTAGGAGAAGGATCAGAGCTTAATCCACCACGCTGATCCAATACGGGTTACAAAACGTACATTTTAGTATTATCGTAGTTGTATTGACACCAGAACACTTCAGCCTGTAATATCCTACTGCTGGACATAGGCCTCTTTCGCCATGTAGGAGAAGGATCAGAGCTTAATCCACCACGCTGCTCCAATACGGGTTGGCGGATATATTCCCCACGATGGAAGTAACGATCGCTATCAGGTGTACATGATAACAACCGGGACTTTACGTGCTCTCCGATGCACGGTGGGGTGCTCCGATCCACAAGGACTGCACAAACACTCAGACCACGGCAAACACCTGTATGGCCAATACAAATGTTTGTCATGTGCGGGGATCGAACCCGCAACTGCCAGCGCAACAGGTACAATCCATGGCTGTAACCGTTGCGCCAACGCGGCGTCTACACTCAGTCAATTGAAATCGAAATTAGCGAAATATGATTTTTTATTTTATCTTTTATAGATAAATCTGATCAACAATACATCACAGCCTTATCACAACCTTATAACGAATTGAATCATTAAAAAAAATACTAGATAAACTAGAAATTTTGAGATTACATAAAAAAACAAAAATTAAAAAATCTATTTTTATGCAGAAATAAGAATTTTGTCGTAGTAAATGTGTAATAAAGTGCAATAAATAAATAAAAAATGTATTGTAAATATAAAAAGCTCATTTGTATAAAAGTAATCTAAATTAATCCTATTATAAATGCGAAAGTAGCTCTGTCTGTCTGTCTGTCGCGCGTTCACGCCAAAACTACTGAACCGATTTAAATGAAATTTGGTGCACAGATAGCGGCCTGAGGGCCTATGTCTATATGGGTATATAGGCTACATTTTAATGCGAAAAGGGGGTGTAATAGGTTGAAAGGTGGGGATGAAAGTTGTATGGAAGTATCGTCATGTTTAGAGCTAAAAGCTTGGAATCCCTCCTTACCCTCAAGGGTGTAAAATAACAATAGGAAATAGAGGATGTAAGTTTGTATGGAAATATATAAAGTTTATATGAATATTTTATAAGTTTGCGACAAGAGACAAAATATTAAAGTTATTCTGATGTCCAAAATAAACCAAAAGATATATCGAAAAAATGTTGTTCAAATTCACTATTTTACACGGACGAGGTCGCGGGCACATCTAGTATTATGATAAAATAAAAATACTGGTCTGTAAAACTATTGTTAAAATCATTTCCATGAAACATTAGAATATGAATAAATTTATTTCAAATATAAGTTACAATGTTATATATACATATGCTAGGTTTCGATTTAATTTAAAACGGTCTATATAATTATTATATGTAACATAAACGTATTAGATTTCATTTATATAAATGATGTGTACTATGGTCACATGTTAGTTTTTTTCATTTATTTTGTAACTCTGCGAACTGAACGAAGACGCGGACGACGAGACTCCACGCGGACGAAGTCGCGGTCACAGCTAGTATATAATAGAAATATAAAATATATGTGTACGCAAAAATTAATTTTTTACTTATATTATAAAAGGACATTATTGGGAGGTAATTCTCGAAATTGATTATCTCGAAATTGAATATCTCGAAATTTAAGTTTTTCAGCTTTCTGTACACAATTTTTGAGTTACTTCTTTTGAATATTACAATTAATTTAATTTCTTTTAAACAAAATCTAATATAATGTAAATTTTTTGCAAATTATTTCAAATTATCCTCATAAAAAAAGTAGTGGTTTAGAATCGAGTCACTTAATTAGCTTTATTTATCTTTATGGTACCGACATCTAACGGGGTAGCCTCAAGAAATATCTAAATTATGTAGGAACAGCAACTTACCGCTAATAGTAAATATCGGGTTTCCGTTGACGTGAGGAGAGTAGAATTCGACTTTATCTGACGGTTTGACAACATCGGGTGCTCCAACCATGCCTGGAACAAGAGAAAGACATAATTAAAAATCATATTACCTAATATTCAACATTTATTGACTACTGATTACTAAGCAAAAGCTTCATCTAAGTATAGGAAGTAAAATGGCGGGGTTTTATGTCCTAACTTATTCACATAGCGAGAGGACCTTACACGTACATTATTAGTATTAGTACACATACATTATTACATTATTAGTATTTGTGACATAACATATACACTGATTTTCGTTCTCCCATCTGTTGGCGTTAACGATCTCGAGAATGGTTCGACCAATTCGACTAATTAATTTTTTTCTATGTTCCTTAAGGCCCACGGAAGGTTTTAATAGTAAAAAATAACAAAAAATTTAATTTTAACTTTTGACAGAAAGAAGTCTAGTATGATAATAAGGCAAACAGAAAGGATATATAAATATATAATATCCTTACATAGTATAAAACAAAATCGCTTCCCGCTGTCTGTGTGAGTGAGATCTTTAAAATTACGCAACGGATTTTGATGCAGTTTTCTTTAGTAAATAGAGTGATTCCAGAGGAAGGTTTTATATAATACATGCATAATATTCTATATTGTTCTATATTGTTGGAACACTGATAGTTTTTGCAACCGTGCGAAGCAGGGGCGGATCGCTAGTAAGTAATAAACGAAGTAATTCTTCGATTTATTAACCCTCTATAATTGAATGGTGTTTTGTTAATCTTGTACGATAATTATTTTTTGCTATGTATCAAAACAAGAACAAGTAAACAATATCATAAATAAACATGACACATTAAATCGGCTCTCGAGATAAAAAAGAAAGAATACTGAATCATTATGATTCAACAAACATTAGTATATCTTAGTTGGTTAAAAATTAAAATAATTATATTTTATTATATTGTTTTCTAATGTTTAAGCGAATTCTACTAATTTAATGAAACAACTTTTTTCGGATTTTATCGCGGTTTATTAACTTTTGATGTCCGACGTTTCGGATACTTTACAGCAACCATGGTCACGGGAGGACTGAGGTGTCAGACGTCCTAACGTTACAAAGTTATTCGAAACTACCCGACATACATCAATATTTTATTTACTCCTATCTACGCAGAATCTATATTTTATTACTTTATTTTATACTTTATTGTTTTCTTATGTTTACGCAAATTTCACTCATTGTAATGAAAAAAAACTTTTTCGGATTTTATCGCGGTTTATTAAGTTTTTCAACCATGGTTACGGGAGGACATGGTTGCTGTAAACTATCCGAAATATCAGGCATTTAAAAAACTTAATAAACCGCGATTAAATCAGGAAAAGTTGTTTCGTTATAATAATTATACTTTGTTATGTTTCAAATGTTGAATTTTCGACTATTGTTACAGAGTTTTTTTTTTTGATAAAACTATATAGTACAGAACAAATGTTACTGTATTCCAAAATATAAAATAAAGAAGAAAAAACAAAATTGAATGTAAGAAGGTAAACAACCCGTAAAACTAAATGGAAAATTCTTCTTTAGACTTCAAAAGATATAAACATCTTCTTTGAAACATATATTATTACATACAGAGTTTGAATGTATATTTTGTAAGCTCTTTTAGCACTATCTATGTAGAGTAAATGAAACATATTATTGTAAATTGATAGTTAAAATGCGACTTAATTACAATATCTAAAAATTGTGTTTGTGCAATTGACACAAGGCAGAAGTTAAGCTTCGAAAAAATATACTACGAGAGACTTTTAACGATATTGTAAAATACTGTAATATATTCTATCTCATTCTCTCCTATACATTTATGATTGTCTCTTTATCGTGACGCATTTTCGTTTCAACGAGTTTCCAATCGCAACGATTCTAAAGAATCTCTTCAAACACAATAGCTTGGAATAGTTTTACATCTACGATTTAAGCATATCAGACCATCATACTTATGTTAAGAAAATCAGACCTCTTAATCTAACATATTTCAAACATATTCGTATATATTCCAGACTCTGTTTGAATGAATGAACTTGTAGTCTATTCAAATAATTATAACACTCCTACAGAAATGAATCATAAATCTATAATTAAATTATAAATTTTCTTAAATAACACAACTAATTATGTTAATTATGGTCCAAAATTCAGCTCGGCCTAAGACAGTTTAATTTGGTCTAAAATCAGGTTTGTGCTGTGTGGCTACGGCACTAAAGAATTTAGGCACCCTCTCTCTTCCCGTGGGTGTCGTAAGAGGCGACTAAGGGATAACAAGGTTCCACAACCACCTTGGAACTTAAGAAGCCGACCGATGGCGGGATAACCATCCAACTGCTGGCTTTGAAATACACAGGCCGAAGACGGGCAGCAGCGTCTTCGGTGCGACAAAGCCCGTACTGCGGTCACCAACCCGCCTGCCCAGCGTGGTGACTAAGGGCAAAACACATGAGTTCACGTTATTTTTGGCGTGAACTTGTGGAGGCCTATGTCTAGCAGTGGACTGTATAGGCTGTAATGATGTAATGATGAAAATCAGGTTTGACCAGAAATATACACTATGTTATCTTGATTAACAGACCTAATTATCCCATTAAAATGTGTGAGATAAAAAAATGTGTCCACATTTAAAAGTCGTTTAAAATTAATCTTTTAAATAAAATTCTCGTGTCACAATGTTAGTTACCATACTCCTCCGAAACGGCTTGACCGATTTTTATGAAATTTTGTGTGCGTATCGGGTAGGTCTGAGAATCGGCCAGCATCTATTTTTCATACCTCTAAGTTATAAGGGGGGGGGGGGGGGGGTTAATAACATATATGGCAAAACAACATTTTCGGGGTCAGCTAGTCTTCGTGTCACAATGTTAGATACAATACTACTCCGAAATGGCTGGACCGATTTTTATGAAATTTTGTGTGTATATCGGGTAGGTCTGAGAATCGGCTAACATCAATTTTTCATACCCCTAAGTTATAAGGCAGGGGAGAATAAGGGGGGTTAATAACATATATTGCAAAACAAGATTTTCGCGGTCAGATAGTCTTCGTGTCACAATGTTAGATGCAATACTACTCCGAATCGGCTGGACCGATTTTTATGAAATTTTGTGTGCATATCGGGTAGTTCTGAGAATCAGCCAACATCTATTTTTCATAGCCGCTAAGCCTGTGTCCAGCAGTGGACTGCGATAGGCTGAAGTCAAATAATAATTACTACAAACAAAACATCTTTTAGAATTTTACGCTGTTTGTCTATCCTTTTCCTACATAGAGAAAAGGCATATATGTCCAGTAGTGGGATGTTGCAGGCTGAATCGTAATTGTTTTTCATTTTTTTTATTTATAAACAAAGTGTCCCAGAAAGTAAAATTGATTTAATGAAATTTAACATTGTAAGAAATTATGTACTTAGGTCGCAGTAAAAAAAACGTGATTAAATTTTTAATTACGACTCAAATAAAGTTAGTAGTAGTTAACATCTACGCAAGCAACACTGCGCGGATCGGCTAGTTAAATAATATAACTTATATTTAAAACTAAAAAACGAGCTGCAATATTAATTCGACCACGGCTTTAATGTTATTAGAAAATAATAGGTATGTTGATTCATGCAAAATAGTTTTATTAATCTCAAGGGACTGCTGAAGGTCATGCAATGATAAAATAAATAACTTTGTGATGTTTTTAAATTTTTTATACACTAAATCTATATATATGAAATAGCAAATGTTAAATATATTTTTATGAGTATGTTAATTATAAATATTATGATACAGTCTGCTAGGAACTCGTTTTGTCTATCTTATTAACAGAACTCTGTGTTGGGTCCTAATTAATAAGGATAATAAAAGTCTTCGAGATCGTTATTAATACTACTGGTCGCCCAGTGGCCGAAACTTGACCATAATTATTTAAATTATAATTAGTTTGAACAATATTAAGGTTCTGTTGTCACAGACTACTTTTATAACAATAAACAAAACAGTATATATGCGTGTGTGTCAAATACACGGTAGTATGTGTAGTGTTTTTTATTGATTTGTATGTTAATGCATAATTTAAAAAAAAATATATTAGCATTCTGCACACCTTCTCTATATAAAATATAAGTGTGCGAAATTTCATACTCCTCCGTCCGCGCAACCATCCGTACAAAGTTTTTGCTTCACGTATTTATATATGGATAGATTAAATAACATTATAGTTTTCTTAAATTTTCTAAAATCCACCTATTCAGTTTATTTTTAAATATTTGTATTTTATTTAGGAAATTCGATCCGGGCCTTTTTCTCATCACGGGATTTCGGTATTGACGATATTAGAATTTCACAAAACATAGTTAAAAACACATAAAAATAGTTTTGATTCAGACTTTTGCAATTGTAATCACATTTTTGAACTTTTATAGGATCGTTTATGAATCATAACTACTATTCAACACTAATTATGAACATAATATTTGTACTATAAACAACCAAAAAACCAAACCAAAAAAACAACAAAAAAAAGTAATAAATATTATTAGATATCAGTAAAAAAAAAACACAATAATTATTATTATAGTTAACTAATAAATACTATTAAGGTATTTATATTTTGGTATTGCGAAAATAGGAACGTAAAAATAACAAAGAATCCAATCTTTGATCATCTAACCTGTTTCTTAATTTTACGTTTCGTTCACTAATCAAAAGTGAAAAGAGGGTACGCGTTTGGTTTTTCCTATATACGGGTGTTAACAGAACTAATGTTTGAACGTAATGTATCTTATTTATATATAATTATGATAGGCTAAAAATGATGTATAAAAAATATTTTATTTGAAATCCTTAAAATCCCGGGTGCTAAAAAGCGGAATTCGGAGAACCATATTCCCTAATTGTATTTTACCTATATTATTCAGAATTTTTATAAAATGTTAGGGCAAATAAATATATTACCTATGTACCTCGGTAGGGTAAATATCACGTGGTGAGGGTCTGGAATCACCCTTAATGCAACAGCCCGAGAACGGTAACCGTATGTATGACCATTTTTTTTTTATTGAGGAAACAAACAGTACCATAATACAAGGAAAAAAATCTTCTACAACTGATACAAAACCCAATAAAGTTTCCAATAGTAAATAATTCATCAATGAGCTAAAAAGCACTGAAAATATAAATAATTCAAACATTAGTAAATTGAATAATTAGGTAAACAAATACGAATAGAAACATTTTATACAATTATCAATTAAATAATAAATAATTAAAAGATAACAAATTCAGACATATATATGATACAAAATATTGTCACAAGCAGTGAACTAGCGACAAAGTGGTTTCGATAAACAAACAGTCGAGTAAATAGCGAAATAACGATATCAAATATTTTTGTTTTATTTTTAAATTGATTTTATAATTGTTCGAATAAAAAATTCTGTAATTACGATAATTAATAATAACGTAATTAGTATTAAACTCGTTTAGTGAACTAAAACATTTTTATCTCTGAAAAGCAAAAAGTTTAAAAAATAATTTCTTAACAAATATTTAATTTATCACCTTCAGCTTGTAGTATCCCACTGCTGGTCATAGGCCTCTTTCCCCGTGTAGGAGAAGGATCAGAGCTTAATCCACCACGCTGCTCCAATACGGGTTAGCGGATATATTCCCTACTATGAGTAACGATCGCTATCAGGTGTACATGATAACAACCGGGACCGACAGCTTAACGTATTCTTCGAGGTACAGTGGACTAACAACGAGACCGGAAATAAATATTTTTAGAAACACCAATATCTACTCCGGGCAGAAATCGAACCCGTGACCGTCGGTGTTTAGACGCCGCCGACACGACACTCGCACCATCACACTAGAGCGGTCGTCATCATTTATTATACGCGATTTGATTTCTTTTTTTTTTTCATACATTTATCTAACTCTCATATCTTATAGATTGGTTTTTATAAATGTAAAACAATGACGTCAAAATAAAAAATAAATTTATAATAACGTAAAAATGTAATAAATAAAAATATATTTGCTTTAATTATACCTAAAAATTTCTTATTCCTATTTAGTTTAACCCTGACCTTTATTGGCATGATAATTTTAGTAACAAAAATACGGACATTTGACCTCCGATTCAATTTGCCGTGTTAACTTAGAAAGACGATACTATGGGAATACTTCTTATCCTGTGCACGGCTGGGTTCTTAATGAATATTGCGTTTATTGTGGGATTCAAGTATTCACGGTCGTATTTCAAGTTCAGGACTCGGATGGACAAACATAAAATAGATAATAATCGAGCTAGTTTGAAGAATAATAAATAAATAAAGGCCTCACACTCAAAAAGTTTGTAGAAGCCATATTAGTTAGTCTAACTTTTGAACGCTAGAAGTAAAGTTCATGTATATTTACTTATATATGTATTAGATGTGTGCATGTGTATTTTTTGTTTGTTGTCATTATTATTTATTTTAAATATTTTTACGATTAAATTTAAAACACACCTCTTATACCAAAATTGACTATTCAAAAATTGTGACGTTAATCTGCCAACTCTCCTTGATATGTCCCCTATACTTTTATGAGCTCGTGAGGTACAAAAAATCTAGAAGTTTTCAGTATAATCCCGAAAATTCTGGAGATTCGGGAGAATTGTCAACCCTACCCGATTCATTATGCTTCGTAGTGCATCCCAATTATAAAAACAATCTCATTCGTCACATTAATTTAAAAGCGAGTAATTCAAAAGTAACTCAGGGATTATCATACGATTTTTAACTATATGGGATCATAACTGAGAAATTAGTTAACAGAGTTACTTTAATTTTTACTTATGCTTTTATCTTTAGTCTTAATATACGTCATTCTTCAGGGTCCTATTCTAATCACATTTTTTAAATACTATTCATTAACAAATTCAAACCTAATGAGGAAAAAATGTTAAAATATTATAATATAATATATAATATAATAGCGTAACTGTAACGAATTGATTACGATCACTCACCATGAGATCACGGTTTTTGTATACATATATGTAAGATGTTATACAATAGCCTTCAGAAGCATGGTGTATATTGATATTACATTTTAAATACAAAATAAAATGGTCTATTTGATTTAAAGCCACTGAATCTTATATATTATTCATCAATGAAAAGGCAAAGAGTGTCATCTTCAAGAATAGATATATCATTCTATGACAAAAGATTTTAGCAAGTTTTACTCGCGGTATCCATTTTCTTTCCACTCCGTCATTATACCTGTTAATTTTAATAAGTAAAATCGTTAATTACGAATTTGATATTATAAGCAGTTCTTTATCATAAGTCAGAGAGCCCAAAATAGGTTTTTAATATATTCGTAATCTATAAAGGAGAAACTGCACAGAATAAACATTGCAGATAAGGAAAAGAGCTCTGCAGAAAAAATATAAATAAATAAATTTATCGTTTTTTGAGATTTTAGTTCTAAGAGATTTAACTTATATAAATAGTGTAGACACGTGATAGTTACGTGAACTCAATGTTTATAAAACGAAAGTTAAAGTATTGGTCACAATTTTCTATTGTTCTACACAAGTCGTAAATAACTGAATGCACATCAAATGGTATAGTTTGACGTAATTCTGTTACATAATTTTATAATTATGTGAATGCTCTGTGTGATGATTTTTTTTATCTTAGGTTCGTTGATATCTGTCTCTCGATGGTGCTGATTACTTGACAGGTAAAAAGTAATTAACATAGACATGTTAAAAAACAGTAATAAATGTATTTAATGTAAAAAAGCCACTTTTTAAATTTTAAAAGAACATTACATTTTGTTTATAATGAGGTAGATTATATGTAGGATAAATTATTAACAGTTTCATAATTATTTTTTTTTGCTTGAAATTGTTATTGTTATATTTTGTTCATTGATTTCTTGATCAGAACTTAATTTCGCTAACGACGCAACTATAGAACACGTATCTACAAAACGTTACAAAACTATAATCCAGGGGTGAGCAACCCGCGGCCCGCAGGCCGCATGCGGCCCGAATAGAGATTTTGTGCGGCCCGCCATAGTTTTAAAATTTTCAAAACTGACATTTTTATTATAATAAGGCACACCAAAATTCAGTACTTGTACCATCAAGTCTTATTATTTTCCATCATTCTGTGCTTTTGCCCCGAATATCAATTTTTCAAAATTTTTGCGACCCTCTACTAAAAAAAAGTTGCTCACCTCTGCTATAATCAGTACGATTTAATCGTTTGTAAACAAAAAAATTGCCCTTATTTCAAAACATGGACGTTTGTTGAGAAAGCAATTATTACGAAATAGTTCACTCGACCGTTGAAACTTGCGACAGCAGACATTTTGTCTGTGATTTAATTTTCACTTAAATGAAACACTTGTTATTAAATATATTTACAAGGTCAACATCATCTTCTTGGATTTTTCGCTTTTATGCACGTATATGTAGTTTAAATTTGCTTGTAAATATATATAATAAAATAATTAAAAATTTAATATATGTTGTTTTAATACTTATATTTTTAGTTTCATTAATTTTATTATAGTTTTTTCACAATGCGTGGAGTCCGAGATATTTAATAATAAAAAACAACTACCTCATGAAACAAAATTTTTAGTAAAATTATTTTGCAGGTAATACCCGGTAATAATTTATGAATATGAGAAACAATATAAATAGTAAATTTGAATCATACTGGTATTAGAAAAAAAAAGTAAAGAATGGTACTGACTAGAAATGTTCAAAGCGTATTTATCTATTTTTATTAATCGAGGTCCATGCAGTAGATTTTAAATAGTTCAAATTAAAAGAGTTTTCATTCAAGGTAAAAAAATGGCTTCTTAACGTTAAATGGATAACAATCTAACAAAAAATAAATAGCCAAAAATTTCGATTTAAACTAAGCATATACAATTAAGCAATATTTACTAGTTAATGTCAAAATGCCATAACTAAAATTCAAGTCTCAAAAATAAAACATGGATTTTTTATTATTTATGTTATGGTTATGGGTCATCTAGACCAGGAAGTTTTTTGGTCATTTTTGTGGTGAAAGCTAAAACAATACATTTTTTTTTTCATCATCTTTCTACAGATTTTTCAAAACATGAAACCTTGAAACGACCTTATATATTTGAAAGTGCCATTACCATAGAAGTCGCGACCCCATTATTTTTAACGGTATTAGGCCGGAGTTGGCGTTATGCCATGATAATATATATGTATGTATTTTGCGTTAAATTAGTTTTGGTAGAATAAGTGTAGGTAATGTTTATTTTTGGAGGTAGAACCTCAGATTAATTCAATTAACATTAAATACTTTATTTGTGTAGGTATATATTAAAATTAATTCGTATAACCCTTGGTCACGTCATATTCGTCTTTTTGTGTTTTCAGAACGCTCTGTTTAACATTTTGTCTATGTTTTAGTATAATGAAAATTATTCACTCAGTCACTTCAGCCTATCGCAGTCTGCTGAACATAGGCCTGGGGAGAATTTAAATGAAAATTATTATTGACTGTTATTTTTTTCATAAATAATCTTTGCATAGTGAAACAAAAATGAAAGAAAAATTACAGTTCTGGCTTCAGCACAGATCGTGGACAAGACATTCGTAGATAATGGCGAAATATCGAACTCCGCAAAATGAAAATAAAAAAAAATTAAATATCCGTTTTAATTAATTTTAGTTATACAATACTGTCCAAATAAAAGCAAATCTTTAATTTACACAACAGGGTGATATTAATATGCAGTTTTATTGGAAGTATGGAATAAAGTGTTAGATTTTACTTATGACTTTTTCATTAAAATTTGGTAGTACACCCTGTCCAGTGATTGTGATGACAATGAAAATATCCAGTAGACCTTTGAAACATGTAAACAGGAAACGATTGTAAATTAAGTTAGAGAAGTATCTCTTGACAAAATTCAAAATTTAGTGTATTCAAGGTAATAGATAGCTTAATAAAGTAACATTTTAAAACAATGATATCTGAGATGGCATTGACTGGCATATGGCAGGTGAGACCTTATAACAAATTCAAATAAAATTTACGTATGATTGTTGCTATTTCAAACATGCACTGCATCTACTAGCAAAATGACACTTTTTAGTGTGCAATAATCCAGGATTCCTTCCGTTCTTTGGGGGGGGGGGGGGGGGGGAGTACGTTACAAAACTAATGGCTATTTTTTTGACAAATATACATAGAAATAATACATATATAAATAAATACAAATATTACACCCAGACTCAGGCGAGAATCGAACCCGCAACCCGCGGAGCAGAACCAGATATATTTTTTTTATTTTTTTTTTGATTTTTAGCTACCTTAACTTTCTTTTATTATTGTCGAGTTTTTTTTTGTTTTTTTGTATTATTATTTTTGTCAATGACATTATTTTGATTTTCGTTAAGTGTTAAGTTATCATTTCAGGGCCACTACAAATAGCGCCAACGGACTAGTTAAAAAGCAGAACCAATTAAAACTACCTTTTCTCTTCTTATTCGTGTTTTTTCTTGTTTCGTGGTGTCAAAGATGTTTTATAGACATGCGATTCAAAATAAATATTGAAACGTCAAACTAAAATTTATTTAGAAAAACCAAACCAAAACGAAGATATATTTATTATTATTTAATTTTTTGTTGTTTTTTCGTTCTTACAATTTACTTTACATATAATTAACAAAATAATAGCAACAAAAAACCACTAAGGCTTAAGTTCTTTTTTCATTATTATCAAACAAACAAAAAACCGTAAAAGTATCGTTGCGGTCGATATTACATAACCTAAATTAATTTTAAAGACGTTATAATTAATCCATAACAAAAAAAAAACAAGACAAATATTTGAAATGCGCTAAAAACATATATGTACATACGAGTATATTGTTAGTAAGGTCACAGAAAAGATTTAACAAAAAAAGGTTTGACAACTGACGTCTGACATCAGTCTAGGCGGTATGGTCAATGACCTCAGCCTAATCGTATTCAAGCGATTTTAGAGGAAAATCGAAAGGAATAAGGAGTTGGTTTTCCGTTCCTAGTGACTGATGCCGTATACGCATACTTTTTTTTTACTAATTCGTTTCATTTAATGTCATTCGAGAGTGGCAAAACAGCAAAGATTAGTTTTTTATTTTAAAAATAAAATTTCAATTTTGACAAACCACATAATGACTACTAACGTTTATTGCAATTTACATAATAGCTATTAATAAAATAACGTATTGACGTAAAACTGCAATGTAAATGGTAATTAGGCCAATGATCGGATTAGCAGCGAGTGACGTCACTAGTTAAAATTTCAGATAGGAAAATAAGGGCCAATAACCACTACATTCGTAAATATGTTCAAGATAACTCAAGTGACACGATTACAATAGAATATGACATATATAGTCTCAATCAATAGAATGATTCGATAATTTTGATAATTGATTAGTAACTAAAATTAATTTATTCTAACAGCCTTTCTTATAGAAAATGAATTGTTACATTATCAAAATCATCATTCTTGTTAACTATAACAACAATATTACTTAGAACATGGGAATGTATCGTAGGGCAAACAAGGGGATAGTTTGATACATGAGAACATGACATATTTTTTAAATTATTTGTTTTTTTTTGTTTTTTTTTTAGGCTAAGAAATAACTACTAAGAATAATTATCGCTATTGGTATATCTGAACTAATATATATATCTAATGATTATGTGAGATCTATGCTACTTACTAATGTTAAAAATAAAATATATTTAACTGTTTTAAATTTTTTTACAGCTTTAAATCCACTTGTCTCGCTTTTCTTATTATCTATTAATATTGGCAGAAGTTTATCGGAATCATCTCTTTCACTAACTACCATCTGTTTTTCATATAAAGTTAGTGTCTGGCCTTGAACTTGGACAACAATTTTTGCAACAACTTCATTGCCTTTCTTTTTTAATTCGACGAATTTAAATTTTTCCTCATTCTTTTTGTATTCCAATTTGTCGATGCGTTCTTCAAGTAATTTATTGTACATTTATAAAAACGCGATCGGGTCTTCTAAGAATTTGAATTTTTTCTCTGTTGTTTTTTGATCTGCGTAAAGTTTATTATAATTTTCAGCCATAATGAACCAGTTCAGTCAGTTCACACAGGTTTTTAGTGTTATCTGCCTAAGTCACGTTACTGGACTCTTTGATACAATCCGCTAAAGTAAGTAAAGTAGTACTATCGCTCAAGCTCTTTGATTTGTAAACATTGATTGTTTCACGTTGAATTTCCAAAACAAACTTTAAAAACATATTGGTTTACAAAAACAATGTGGAAGGGAAAACTAACTAGTTCCAAAAAGGGCAAATATGTTTGTAATTGTAAAAATTTAAAAACTACTAAAAATAATATTAGTAAGATAATTCTTTACAAAACTGCATTGTCCTAGAACCAACAATAAATTTAAATATATCGCTTTGAATTTTGTAGAAAAATACTTAAAAATATGATTTAAATTTAAAAAAAACAGGATCGTCTGTTACAACATAAATTATCTAAACATAAATTACTTAACGTAGACACTCGTATGTATGGCAAATTGTTTAGGGCTTCTGGTATTGCTAATACTACTTTAGTTGATCTAATACAAATATTTGCTTTAATAGGAAATTGAACCCGTAACAACCGGTATTAAGGCACACATACACCAACACAGGTACCAAAATACCAGAACGATCACTGCCCTAAAATTAATAATATCGTGTTATCTTCGCATGATTTTTTCACTGCCTCTAACCCTTTATATATTTAAATGTTGTTCCTCAATTTCTTAGAATATGTATCGATTCGATTTTTTATGAAATCAATCACGAGCTTCTAGATAATGTATTGATACTCGGAATCAAATAATTTGTTATTTAAATTATTTTTATTGAAACATTGCTGGAAACTAAAACCAGCTATTTTTTAAAGTTCGTCTACACTTGCCATATTATTATGCATATTTATCCTGTATTGAAGGATTTTGATGTTATGGTTTAAATATTTTTAATTCTCAAAAGAATCAAAACAAATTTTGAAATTTTAAAGGATAAAAATTAAGATATTCAGATTTCATTTCCGAGAATAATTATTTATTATAAATCAAAAAAGACTGCTATTGTGATGTAGAATTAAAGAAAATTAGACTTTTTTAGGTGATTTTCAGTTTTGACTTTTTTTACCACTTGTAAATAACAGATGTGTGGTACATCAAATGGTAAGCATACTACTAACGCTGACTATGGACGTGTGTAACATAAGTCTCACAGAAGCGTTGCTGACCCGTCTCCCGAACTTATCAGAAGCTCTGGCCTTAACTATACCTTATTCACCACAGGAACATAACACTCAGGTAAATGCTATTCAATGTGATCTGCATAATTATTTTTTGTAACTTTATCAACATTACATATATTTGCCATCTTTCCAATATATTTATTCAAATTAATGTAATTTAGTGCGGTGGTTGGAACTACTTGACTATTGTGATAATGGACGCGGGTTTGTTCCCGGATAATATTAAATTATTGTGTAGGTTGTCGTGGTCAGGACGTTTCTGCATGTTTGACCTTTGACAGAAGAGTTCGTCGTACCCTTAAGTACGAAGCATTTATATTTATTTAAAAATAATTAGGCTCAAATTTACCATTAAAGAACAAGAACTTGGTATCTTTTGAAAGAAATACCGATGTTCTGGACGAGGAATGCAAATTCTGCTGAGAAGAACCAACATGAAACTCAACAGTAGCTGTTAAGTCTTCAACAAATTGATCTTCTTCTACAAAATGTCCTTCACAAGCCCAGCGTAACAGCAGCACGTAAGCACTTTTTCCATACATGTCATCATATATCGAATAATCTGTTTTAGCTATAAAAGACGTTTTCAGATTTACATACTTAAATTCCAATATTGACCTCGTTTTGGTAATGTCGTAACGAATTAAGTAATTATTATAACACAAAACGCAGTTTTAAATACAAATATGAATAACGTGAAATCAGTTCGTCATGTCGATAGTAAATTATACATTAATTGCCTTGATAATGAAAACATACCTACATTAGCCGAGAGTATTGGATAAAACACGCGGATTTTTATCAGTGTTGCGTGTTCGAATAGGGTTGCCAGATGGTCGGGATTCGTCGGGATTATCCCGACATTTCGTATGATGTCCAGAGTCCCGAAAAAATACTAAATGTCCCGACAAACAACAGCAAAACAAAAATCTAAAACTATCGCAAAAATAAATGTAATGCGAAGTACATGTGGCAGTAATTTATCAAAAAGGAGTTCAAATTTCTAATAATTATAATACTTATTAGAATAAGTGATTGTGATAATTAATGATCTCAGAATCTACCAAAAAATGTTATTTTTTTTTTTCGTTTATTGTTTTTGTGATTTAAATTTTTATAATAAAAAGTGATTTTTTATATTTCTTAATATTTATTTGTCCCGTTGGTCCCGACCCTAATCCCAAAATCCCGACTTTTTGAAAATTTGCCCAGATATTTTAGTCTACCCATCTGGTAACCCTATGTTCGAACGTGAGTAACACAGTCTATTAACGTTACAAGAAAATAGTGACGTATCACTGTAACTTAGCTTAGCCACACTCCTTGACACTTAAATCGTAGTCAATTAGAACGCTTTGTCCAAACTGATCAGTTGAGGCTTGTGGTAATTCCTACAGGCAGCTAATGCAGAATATTTTGTCTATTATAAGTAGCAGGTGTTTTCTTTAACAACCTTAACTGAGGAGTTATGAGTATTCAATGAACAATAATGCGGTAAGATGAAGATCGAGGCAAACATCATATCAGAAAGAATTTTTAGTAAAAGTATAAAAATTCAAGAGATATTGCAGTTCATCAGCATTACCATTACGTTATAACAGAATGTATACTCGTAGTAACCTTCCATTGCCGTGTGGTGTCGGCCGAGTAGAATAGCATTACCCCCATTCTTTCCGTGGGGTTTGTAAAAGAGAACCGAGGGATAAACCTGGCTCAAAACCATCAGGGTCCTGGAGAAGGAAAACTTCATATGAAACCCGAAATGGGGTATCCGTCAAGCATTCGTGGCATAGCTCTAAAATGCGAAATACTCCTGCAGCCGAACTGGCTCCACACGTATCGATTCGTCGTTCCTGTGAGCCTAGTCAGTGAGGTCGAGAGGGTGGCGCAGAGCTTAGGCAACTCTGCGTTTTCCTAAAGTGTGTCCTAGGCGACACAGTGTCTGTCTGACACTGTCTAAATCGCCTGCAATAGACGGACTAAGGCCAATTAGTAACCTGATTACTATATATTGCTTAGCGACTCGATCGATCATTTACATAATTCTTTTTAAATTCTTACATATATTACGCTATTAAAATACACAAATGTAAACCGCTGCTGCTGGCCGTGCTGGCATTTTATGTAACATAGCCTTTTTAAACTTTGAATCAGTAATTCCTGAGATTAGTGCGTTTAAATAAACTCTTTAGGTTTACAATATTAAGTTTTATGTTTAAACTAGTATAAATTAGCTACCGAACGAAATTGAATACACAATAATTTCAAACTTGCTATTGGCATTCGGAGCCATAAATAGTTTGTATATCTTCGATTGATAACGTTATCAAGATTAATTTTATAACCGTCGCTTGTTATTTATTTGTTAAATTAATGTATTCAAGAAAATTAACGTGTATTTCATAAAACTCTCCTTTACGTATGGGAGTACAGGCTACTAAACATCGTGATAAGTCATTTAATCATTAGTAACCGTTATATAGTCATTAAACAATAATATGCGATAAGTCTACTTAAGGTACAAGTTAAAATCTAAATAAGTAGACATAAAAGGGGATTTTGTTTACTGAAAATTTCTACTTATATCAATATAACATACTAAGATTAGCAAGAAAAATATATAAGGAAAAGTCTTAGGCAGTAAAAGTAAATATAAAAATAAATACTTGGAAAGCCATAAATGATACAGTTTGTAGCTTCTTGATAAGAATTAGATGGAAAATTTCTTGAAATTTATACTATATGAGCACCGTCAACTTGTAAAGCTTTAGAAGTATCACGCGCCCTTGCAACGTGAGCTGAGGGGTAAGTGACCTTGATACTGAAACCTAAACCGTCATACTGAGTAATTATTGTTGTGTTAATTACAGTATTGTTCGAATTAATGTGAACACATCAACATTTTTCACAATTTAACTTTTTTTCACAGTTGGCAATACTTTTATGTCAAAGGAGCGGCCATTTTGTTTTACTGTTTTGTCAGTCAGTAATTGGTCAGTAAGTAATAGCATATAACAAGGTACAGACGCGTTGCATTTGTTGTTTTTGCGAATTATTGTATTTTGAGTGAACTAAGGCTTTATTTGCTTTTTATTTGTGAAGATGGATATTACTCCCAAAAAGCGTACTAAAATTGTGACTTTGAATGAACACACCTCCATGACTCAAAGAGATATTGCCAAGGAGTGTGGTGTAAGTTTAGGAGCTGTCAACAAAATTTTGCAACAGAAAAGGGACACTGGGACGATTGAAGTAAACAGAAAAGGGAAATGTGGAAGGAAAAGAAAGACAACAGCAAGGGACGAAGTTTTTTTAATTAGAGAAAGTAAATTAAACCCTAGGAAAACCAGCCAAGACCTTCAGCAAGACTTAGCACACGCTGGAGTTATTATTCATGACTCCACCGTACGAAAACGACTCATTGAAGGGGGAAGAAAAACAATTAGACCTCAAAAAAAAACAGTTACTGACTGCTGCTATGATGAAAAAACGATATGATTGGGCAAAGAAATATGTGAGCTGGACTGTTGAAGATTGGAGAAAAGTGTTGTTCTCAGATGAGAGCCATTTTTTGGTACAAGGACAGCGATCTCGTTTCGTTAGAAAAAGTGACAACGAAAAGATTACGGCAGCTCATATTGATCAAGCTGTTAAACATCCATTAAAGAAGATGTTTTGGGGCTGCTTTTCTTATAAAGGTACCGGATGCCTTGTGCCAATTGAAGGGATGATGAACTCGCAAAAATACAGAGACTTGCTAGAACAAAGATTGGAAGTTGAACTAAGAAAAGTTGATGCTAACGGTCAAGAAGTTTTTCAACAAGATTCGGCTCCATGCCACGTGTCCAAGATCATGAAGAAATATTTCAAGGACAACAATATATCATGCCTTGAATGGCCAGGGAACTCGCCGGACCTTAATCCCATTGAAAATCTGTGGGCTATTGTAAAAGCTAGACTTCGTAAAATGGATTGCACAACAAAAACAAAACTAATTGAGGCTGTAATCCATACATGGTTTCGAGACCAGCAAATAAAAGAAAACTGTAAAAAACTTGTCGATTCCATGCCAAAACGTGTTGAAGAAGTTATAAAAGCCAAAGGGGGACACATTTTCTATTAAAACAATTTAAATTGTATTCATTTCTCTATTTTTTTTGTCTTATGACTAATAAATGTTGATTTTTTCAAATTATCATTTGTGTTCACATTAATTCGAACAATACTGTAACTCCTATACTTCTAACGTTAATTTTAATGATAATAGCCACTATATTATATGAATAAAACGTTATATATAGTTTAATATATTTTGAAATCTGACTTGTGTCTGTGTATATTAGTATTTATGAATATGTGTTTATCATCTTTCAACATCGTCAGCCTCTTCGGTGTGACAAAGCCAGCCCTGCGGTCACCAACCCGCCTGCCCAGATTGGTAACTATGGGCAAAACACATAAGTTTGCGTCATTTTTGGCGCGAACTTGTGGAAGCCTATGTCCAGCAGTGGACTCCGATGGGCTAAAGTAATGATATAAAGGTAAATTATATTTCTTATATAAAATTAGCTAACCGAAAAGACAGGACTGGGCTTGCGAACTGTCAAACACGTGACGTTAAAGCAGTCTAAGTTTTCTGAAATTTTACAATTTTCCAGAAAGAACCATAAAGTATTAGAAAATTAAAAAAAAATGAATATAATAGGGGTCGTCAAGTAATGGTCCATAGATCCATCTTCCATCATCGATTTCTATATGTAGATACCAATAATTAAAAAATAAAATATGATAAATGACGGCTATTGTTTATAAATTATTGAAATTGTTTTTAAAACTTTTATAGTACTCCTATATGTAGATATATAAATGATTAACACAAATTGAACGACAATATTACAAATAACACCTTGATTTTTATCAATATAGCTTGTAAACAAAACAAAATATTTAATTATTGAAATATCTCTTTCAGTTAAGTATTTATTTTCCTTATCATTGTTTACTTAGTGATGAAAATTATCGATATTTGCGTCGTTTATACCTAATTATGTTTTACCTTTTTAATAAAGTTACTAATAACTCTTTATTATTATTATTTTTTTTAGTTTTTGGAAAATTCAAAATATTAATACAAATAAAAATTAAATATGTATGTAGGCAATAGTATTTACTTGATAATTTACCTAAAATGATGCAAGATAATATTTTTAAATTATTAATATAATATTTAAACATTTATGTTATTTATTATCATATGCTTAAGGATATTTTAATCTTTATTTAACCAAAAATTTAAAGTCATTATAATAACAAAAGTTATTTTAATTCGAATGACAACACATATATATATATTTATAATCTTACTAGCTGTTCACGTGCTTTTGTCCGCGTGGAATTTAACAAAAAAGTTATTGTTCAGTTTGCAGAGTTATAAAACAAATAAATTTCTAAAATAAAAGTGCCTTAGTTACTCCTCATTCCATTAGCTATCTGCCAGTGAAAGTCTCGTCAAAATCGGTCCAGCCGTTTCAGAGATTAGCCTGAACAAACAGACAGACAGATAGATAGACAGAAAAAAATTTGTTAAAAATGTTATTTTGGTATATGTATCGTGTATACATCCAAATGCATTTAGTACAAAGCGGTTATTTTAATATTACAAACAAACACTCCAATTTGATTTATTTGTATAGATTGGATAGATGAGCAAGTAACGTCAAATGCAAGGGCTACACTTCTACAATTTTTACGGTCTTCAAAATTCTATCTGTCATCTCGATCGCATTGCTTAGTTTCGTTCATGTTTTCTCAATTCTCCGTGTCATCGTCATCTGTGCTATATAAGCAGGCGGAGATCTAGTGAAAATCAACTGCACATCTTTTAATTTATGTTCTACGAAAGAAACAGAAGATTTTATCCTTACATTATATCTCGATGTCACTTAAATTTTGTTCCTCATATCGAGAAGAAGTTGCACGTTTCTAATGAAATATTTTAGGTACATGCATAGGTATGAGTATAAACACATGAATTTGCGTATAATTTCATTGAGTTCGTTTAGTTCTGGTATTTAATAATATTACAAAAATCAACAATTTTAGTGTTTTTTGTTTGAATAACAGATAAGATGCTTCGAATGCCATTCGTTTCGGAAGTTAAACTAATGTTAACGAACTTAGTATTTTACTTGGTATAAATTTAGAAACAATTATTTGTAGGTGCGATATTTAATTGAAGGTAAGTTGAATCACTATTTACTATATCGTTTATATTACGTACTGGCTGTGCCCCGCGGCTTCCACTGTGTTAATTTGAGGAAAAATATAGTCTATAGCCTTCCTTATATATAATAAGCTAACTTATAATATTTTGCTAATAATTCGAAATAGGTTAGATATAGCGACTATATCCATTCAGAATATTTTGAGTTTAACAAGACAGAAAGGTAGACGTGATGAAGACTGTTCTCTATTATTTGATCAACATTTGATTGATAATTTGTACTGTGATTATATACAATACTAGCTTCTGCCCGCGAATTCATTCACGTGGAATAGTTACTTTGGGCTAGCTGGGGAAGCTCTCAAAAGGAAAAAAGCCCCCGATTTTAAATAATAAATACAAAGTGCGTCAGTCCTGTGTTCGAGGTTTTGAGTCTTTTTTGGATTATTGATGTTTTCTATTAAGTATTTTTAGGCTTCACGTCTTACCGTAGTACATACTGTACTGTATATATATTTGTGTGCTAGCTGTTATGTAATATTTAAGTCTTAAATAACTTATTTTATTTTCTTTTATTTTGTACTAGTCGATCTGTGTCCACTTCGTTGGGCGTTAATTATTTTTGTGACGCAAATATATATGTTTTCATCTCGTTCGTGTTTCTCCGACTTGATTAACATATAATTTAATTTTTCCCTGAATTTTTTGTTCAATAACAATAAAATATAGCCTATATTACTCTTGAATAGTGTAGCTTTCTGTAACTGAAACAATTGTCATGATCGGATCAGTATTTGCGAAGATTACCCCCTACAAACGAACAAAGTTAAAAACTTTACCTCTTTTTAATATTAGTATAGATACAAATGGTTATGATAGTAAATAAAATAATAAAAAAATAATAATATTGAAAACAGTTTGCGACATTACAAGTATGAATATAATTTTAATTTTCGTATATTTTATCGTAAGTAAACAGTGACACGACAGATAAACATCAAAGTCACGTACTAAAGATACAATTTATAGTTTTACGTAAACTTTAATAATGATTGATATTGACGAATATTATCTTTACCAATACTTACAGGAATTTCTAAAAAAGATATGTGTCATATCTTTGATTAAAAATATCAAATAATAGTAATTAATATTTGGTATCATCACTTCAGCCTATCGCAGTCCACTGCTGGACATAGTCCTCCACAAGTTCGCGCCGTAAATGGCGTGAACTCATATGTGTTGCCCATAGTCATCACGCTGGGCAAGCGGGCTGCTGCCCGTCTTCGGCCTGTGTTTTTCAAAGCCAGCAGTTGGATGGTTATCACGCTATCGGCCGGCTTTTTAAGTTCCAAGGTGGTAGTGGAACTGTATTATCCATTAGTCGCATGTTACGACACCCACGGGAAGAGAGGGGGTGGCTATATTCTTTGCTGATGCGAATATTTGGTATACATTAAAATAAATCTTAATGTATGTATGTGTATATTCGAGTATATAAGGTGTTCGACAGCTAACTGCGTAATCGTGCATACTCTCACACTGTACTTACTATGTTCATTAAATTTATTTGTATGATACTAATGAGATACAAATTGTTTACTAATATATTTAGTAATATTGTCTAACAAGACTGAAAGTCAAGCAGAAAATAGATTTAAGAAACTTTCATAAATTTAAGGAGAGTTAAGAATATTATTTTTTACGGTAAACAGCCAGTTGAAAGGCTGATGGCATAAAAATAAAATGATTACCTAGTAGTGGAGCAGTAACTTTCAATTGAAAATCAATTACCTAATATCGCATGAAACATCTAGTGTAATAAATAAATAAATAATCAACAAAAATAGGCTCAGCGCTAGCGTGTTTAAATCAATGAAAATTAGCTATTAAAATTGTAAATCATTTGAATCCCAGTTATCAAATGTAAATAGCGATTGTGATCAAATTTCTATAAAACGACGGGTAAATCAGTGATTCATTTAAAAGGCATGGAAACAGTTTAAATGATTCATTGTTAATGTAATAACAATTATTTTTTTTACTTTGTTTTTGTATCCTTAGGTACATTTCAAAATGTGTACATAATATACCTACATACAAGAGAACAGAAATGTAGGTACGGTTCTTTTTAATATATTAGTTTTAATAGTTTTAATAATTAGTTTTAAATTTTTACTTAAGGTTTATATTTATTGTTAGGACCTACCTACTCGTATATTGAGTGAAATGAATCAGGTTGTTATAATCCAATTGTTAGTCAAAGGTGTCTTGATCTGGCAATGTTCTATAACATGTTATTGTACCTGTGAGCTACGAATTTTCAACTTTGCACGCTGGTGAAATAGGCTTCAATCCTTATGTGTATTATATTTAATATAGCCTATCATAAGGACCGGTCGACTAACGCCACGTTTTTTGTGAATACATATATATAATTATTTTTTTGTTCTAAGAATTAGAACACGAGTAAAACGAATAATCTAATTTAGTGCAATTATTTTGAAGTTATAAGCGTATATATGTATATAGACTAATATGTATTAGAGATTTATTTTTATTTATTTAGGGTTCTTCGAAGAAGGCTTCTTATATGAGTCAGATGAACCTTAAAGCATCTACAGGCTGCAGCTCAAAATAATTAAGTATAAGATGCGATGTGATCCTGACATACAGAAATAGCTAAGGCCTTAAGTTTACTGCCCTTAAGTTTTTGCGTCTCGCTAAAAACACCAACACTTACTTAGCTCTAATATCACTTTAATCTTAACTCCGAATGCCTTTGGACTTTATCAGTTACATTAATGGTAATATATGAGTAAAATAATTTAAAAAATTTGAATTCGTAAGTATATTTTATCGAGAATCGATTTGTTTTTTTTTTTTTTTTCAACTTGTTTAGTACTTTTATATAAATAAACATATATCATTTTAGATTATGTTAAGCGCAGTTGTTTATTTTTCTTTAAAATATAAGATAAATGTATTACAACTAAAAACAGCTGTAGGTATACATTTCACATTGATTTTTCAATATATTTTTTTACGCCACCAAAAATTTATCAAGATCATTTTACTCGTTCACTCTCGTTTTTCTTGTTCGTTCATTTAAATCATTGTAAACATCTCGCTTCAAGGAAACAGAGAAATGGAAGTAAATTTGTTATTCTGTTAGACTCAGATCACAAAACTAGTTTTGCTTTTTTCATAGACACGTGTATAATTTGTTTTTTTACTTAGACGAGCGTTGTTAATTTTTTTTTAAATAACTATATGGAAAACGAGTTTGTTTATCTAGAGGCGACATTCTCAAGATAAGCACTAATCACACTATAAAAACATTTAAACAGCTTAGATGGTCTTTTGATAGGCTGTATAAACTCAGACTGATGAGTCCGAGTTTATACAGCCAAAACCATAATCTGTGAGTTAGTTAAGTTAGGCATCAACGTCAACGACTAATAAGTCTCTCTTCTTCGTTTCGTCGACGATATCGTCATCTCTGCGGAGACGTTGGATGAGCTAGGCAAAATGCTGGGCGGCCTAAACGAGTTCTCTCGACGAGTTGATCTCGGGTCGCTATGAGTTTTGACCAAACGAAAGTTATGTTTAACAACCAATTCATATCGAGACCGGTATCGGTCGATGGTGCCCTTCTAAGTTGTTCAGGATTATGCGTACCTTGGCCACACCATTCAACTAGGCCGAAACAAATACGAGAAGGAAACTGATATGAGGATTCGTTTGGACTGGGCGGCGTTTGGCAGGCTTCTTTGATTGTTTACTTCGAAGATTCCGCAATGCTTGAAGACAAAAGTCTTCTAGAGCAACTACGAGAACTACATAATAACTTAAAACTATTATTATTTACACGTTAATATCGCTTCAGCCTGTAATATCCCACTACTGGGAATAGGCCTTTTCCCCGTATAGGAGAAGGATCAGAGCTTAATCCACCACGCTGCTCCAATGCGGGGTGGCGGATATATTCCCTACTATGAGTAACGATCGCTATCAGGTGTACACGATAACAACCGGGACCGACGGCTTAACGTGCTCTCCGAGGCACGGCGGCCGACCCACAAGGACTGCACAAACACCCAGACCACGTCAAACACCTGTATGGTCAATACAAATGTTTGTCATGCGGGGATGGAGCACGCAACCGTCTGCGCAACGGGTACAATCCATGGCTGTAACCGTTGCGCCAACGCGGCGTCAACGTTGATATCAATTTCTTTAATTATATTTAGCAGTGTGTAACGCGAACGTTATAACTAAATGAGGTTCACACGTTGAGAACTAATTACCTGTATTAAATTTTTTTTTTTTTTTTGTTAACAACTAACACAAAATTGCTTTAAAAATCATCGTTAAATGTGTAATGACAAAATGGCGTAACAGCAATTACTAAACGATCGGCAATGGCATTATTGTCGTGTTTAATTTTTTTAAACATTTTACTGTAATTTATTTTATTGTGGCTTGAAACGGTCCTTAAATTACTTATTCGTATTTTATGCTATTTAAATAGATAATATGTTATTTTCGCCGCAACAAGGTTAAGATGCGGAATTAAAAAATTTGTTCTTTTTTTTATACAACGATAGACTTGCGTTTGACCACTATTTCACCTGATGATAAGTGAAAATACGGTCTAAGATAACCTATTCACTCGCGACTTAAAGATCCCCAGGTTATAATTTTCTGGAAACACAGGACCTTCTAATGTAACCTTGTATTGTCAGTAATGGTATCTGGTAGTTGGTAATTTAAACAATGTCACAAATTAAATTGCAGTTATGTGTTAAGTTTAGATGATTGTGCATGATACATAAAACAATTTACTTTTAATTATATCGTTATAACTAAAATAATGTTCATAATGCACGACACGTACGGCTCTTGAACCCTTCTGTGTTCAATAGAATATTAAAACTATTTCTACTATTGTGATAGCATATTATTGTTTAATTTTCAATCGTTTTGATGCTCTGTTTTCTCGTACTTATGTACAAGCTCAAACTTTTACATGAATTTAATAACATACTTTCTAAACATAGTACACAATTCTTGTATAGTTTATTACAACATATATTAATAATAATAAAAAATATATTATTATCAATTATTTGTGTAATGTTCTTTATATAATTTATAAGAATATATATGTATATATGTCATCTCGTATTTGTGAAGATATGTTTAACATTAACAAAAATATATCATCACCCAGAATGCAAAGGCTGATAAAAAGTGGTAAGAAAAATAACTGTTGCATACAGTTTCTTCTAAAAGAAAAATCTTAAAAGTAAGAATATAGTTATATAAGGATATAGAATAATAATATTATCGTAACGACTTAGTATCTTCTATATATTAAAACGTGAAGCAAAAACTTTGTACCCCTTTTTACGAAAAATGCGCGGATGGAGGAGAATAAAATTTCGTACACTTATAATTTATGTAAAGAACGAGTTCAGAATGCTATTTTTTTTTAAATTGTGCATAAAAATATATTAAATCGATAACAAAAAAAAAAAAAACAGTACTCATACTATCCCGTGTCAAATACAGTACATGTATAATATACTCTTTTGTTGATTGTCTAAATCTGTAGTCGAATTGAAAAATTAAAAAAAAGGTTCTTTATTTTCATTACTTTTTGGTTTTATTATTTAAAATTTTTAATTATGGTCGAACTTCGACCACTGCGCGATCACTAGTTTTTCATAAATTGACTAATAATGAGGGAATAAACTCGGCACAAAATATCAGTCCTAAAGCTTTCCCACTCTTTGCTTTAGTACGAGTATGTCAGATAACAGGTGTATAGTGATTTTAGCGTACCCATAGATTAATATAGTTAACACCTTTAATAAGTTACTTGACCTACGCTGGTCAACTTATATATGAGTAAATGGTGATTTCAGTACCCAGAAATCTTTCAATGACTGAATGATGTGTAGTCAAATCTCTACTAGCTTTAGAAGCGTTTCTTGTGATATGTAAAAAGTATTTATCGTTTAATATATTGTGCAATACCATTAATAACAAATTGCGTCGATATTTTTTATCATTTATTTTTTATTAATATAATAATTATGGTAAAACATCCTGGTTATCGTCGGTTCTTCGGACTATCGTCTAAATTGTTGATACAAAGCAGCCCTACAAAGGTAACAGGAAAATGTATGTCCTTTGTTATATTTTTATCAGTTTACTGGCCACGAATACGGAAGATATCGCAACAATAGTTCGATTATTTCACACATTAATATATGTATATATTTATATAGTATCAAAGAAGAGTATCTTTGTTTGTTTAGTAGTCATACAGATTGTTTGCGTTGTAAAATCAGTCTATTGAGAAAATCTATAGGTAACGAAATTCTACGTGGTATGATTATACGTGTCTTCCGTTCTTGATGTGCTGAATTATGCGTGCATTCTTTTTTGAATTATAAAAGTGCGTTCGATAAAAGACAATTTTTTGTAATTTTTAATGAAAAAGAAAAACATTATTTCATCGATTTTTTTATATAATATATCGACGTTTATAAACGTGTGTAAAAAACAATTTCGTGTTTTATTAAAGTAAAAAAAAAGTTTTTTTTTAATGTGACTGCATAACGAAGTGGCAAGTGCACGTGTTGCTCGTATGACGTCTGCCACGCCTCTGTCACGCACTATAAGGTTGCATATTAAAAACGGCTCACACACAGAACTGCACGTCAAGATGAGAAGTATTATCTAATATACAACATATGAGAACGCACTTAAGAACCTAATCAAGGCACATTACTAACGGTAAACGATATCACTAAAGTACAAAATGTTTTGAATTAATAAGAAATACAAGTAATAAAAACAGTGGGACAAGTCCCAAGATAGAGAAACAAGTACAAGGCTTTCTACCAGACCAGAAATAATAATCAGTGCAAATATCAATATCTGCTTCTAACGGGAATCGAGTCCACAACGCCAGTGTTTAGTAAACGTACATTTTAGTATTATCGTAGTTGTATTGACACCAGAACACTTCAGCCTGTAATATCCTACTGCTGGACATAGGCCTCTTTCCCCATGTAGGAGAAGGATCAGAGCTTAATTCACCACGCTGCTCCAATACGGGTTGGCGGATATATTCCGCTCGATGGAAGTAACAATCGCTATCAGGTGTACATGATAACAACCGGGACTTTACGTCCTTTCCAATGCTATGGGTGCTCCGATCCACAAGGACTGCACAAACACTCAGACCACGGCAAACATATGTATGGCTAATACAAATGTTTGTCATGTGCGGAGATCGAACCCGCAACTGCCAGCGCAACAGCCACGAACCAATGCTGTGCTTGCGCCAACGCGTCGTCACCAGAAAGTTGCTTATCAATTATATTTTCTTATAGTATAATTATTATAAGCGCAGTGTGTGCGTGTGTGGGTAGTTTTTTCCATTTGACATTGGCGACATGACATTATATGTGTCAAATTGACAAAACTAAAACACATAAATAACTTATATCTCAATTATATGTCAATTTTGCGAACCTTGAGACGAGTGTCTGTTTGATTAGATAGGTTAATTCTTTCATTCGCATCATTATATTGTTAGGAATTCTACATTAAGCCTTCATCTTATATTTATATGAAATTACAAATTAAGTTAAACTTAATTTTGGTATAGTGGCATAAATAGTTTTAACGCTGACATTTATGTATTATTTCTAAAATATTTTGCTTCTGATCTGGGTGTGTGTCCTTGTGAAGCACCCTACCTTACCTCGGACCACATAGACAACTGATAACTTTCTTTACATTAAGAAATAATCCACCAAACTGTGACCAACAAACATGTACATATACTTTTATCTATTGGATACAGAATACGTCAGATAGTTTTATCAACATCAAGTGAAACATAGCTCTGCGCAAAAAACATCAAAGCATTGTAATATTAGGTATATTTACGCATATTTTTTGCGTAGAATGGTAATTGTTTTATTGCATTTTGAACGCTGTGTCAACACGTCATTTCTTCATAAGAAAAGTGCGCAGCCTATACGAACTAGTCAATAACTCAAAAAGTATTAAAATGAACATTTATGACATGAAGATTAGATTTACTTGAAATTTATTTTAAATGACTTATCGGTCATGCGCGTATATTGGCAGTTAATCTTTATCGATTAAAGAACATACTGTAAATGATACCTTTTGATTTACAACAAAGGACTTTTATTTGTATTTCATAGACCGCGATATGTGACATGTCGATACATGTAATGTAAGGAACTCAAGGACTGCACCGAATTGCATAATTCTTGAAAAAATTAACAGTCACGAAAAAAAATTGTCAGTACTAAGTTTCCCGAGTCAGCTAGTTTAAGATGTTTATTGTTGGTCACTGAGCTCTCGTTTAGGGAGTACGCATAGTATTTATAAGCGCCATATGCATATGCATGTACATATGTGCACCGTGTTCACGGGTGCACTGACCTGGCATCCGAGAACATATCTCGTTTTACACATAAATCATTACTTAAGCTTTATTCATTTGCTGTTTGCAAAAAATTACCTCATTTAAATTTGCATAACATTGTATTGGCGTGCAATCAATAACTAAATGTTATGATAATATTTACACGCTTCTTAATTTTATTTATATAACTCTATATAACACTTATATAAATAAAACCATTGTTCATATAATTATACTATTAAATTATTGTTACTAGACGTAAAAGATACAAGTGAATACTAAACAACCATAAGCCTAAGCCTATAAATCTTAAAATTCACCAATTAGTCATAGATACTACTTAAAAAAATGCAATCTATGGAAGAGAACGACTTAATACGGTAATCATTACAGTTTGTATACCTTTGTCACGCACCTTAGATATATCCGTTTCAAAAAAAAAAAAAAAAACATAAAATATCATTTCTTTTTTTGTACAGATCTATTTTGTATGCAATAAAATAAGTAAATAAGAAATGCATACGAAAACAAATAATTTTATCTTTTGCCTTTAAACAAGTTACGTATTACAATTATTAATTTTCATGTTAGTTTTATACAAGAATAAATAATATTCTAACGATATAATTGTTATTATTTTATCTGCATTTATTGCTATACGCTCCTGCGCCGGTGGCATTCTGTTCTTCGTTGATAAGCTATTCAATGTTAGATTAAAGATAAAAAAAAGACAAATTAAAAACATTTTTACGGCCTTGCTATATTTATAATAATTAAAAAATGCAAACTTATTTTAACGTAATAACAATTTTTTTTATACATATAAATTAAAATTTATTTTATAATTGAAATTTTCGTAATTGTCTTACAAAAAATATATGACTTATTCTTTTTTTGCTTTTTAAACGATTTTTTAACATTTAATTTGTAACATTTTGTTGCGTTATGTATAGTGACGTTTTTGAATACTGTTAATAAGTTGGTTTTTTGTTTTGCGTAGATTGTACTATGTTCGTTTTTCAAATTGAAATGAAAATTTTTAATTACCTTTTACTCACGAATACTTCTTTAACCAAAACCAAATTGTAACAAAAAATAATTAATACATCATTCGTTATCTAAGATTTGCGCAAAAGATTATATTTTAAATATTTATTTACAAGAACATTTCATCAGTTGTATAAACTAATGACTTAGCAGTCAATGTTTGTCTTGTAATATTTATTTAATACAAGATTCTCATGCTCTCTTAATATCGTGTGTTTTTACTAGCACATAATTAGTTAAATATAGATTTATCTCGTTTTTTTTCCGAGAAATTATATTTATTTATTTCCTTCAAATAAATATTTCTTTATGATGTTAAGATTGGGACCGTCTTTTTTAAGTTTCATGAAATGTTAGAAGCCTAAAAATATGTTAAGAAAAACGAATTTCATGCTTTATTAGAACGATAGAGCCTAAACAATCAAGTTCGTTTCGGTGCGGCATCGCACAAAATTTTCTATACTAAATTAGATACGGTTTTTGTAGTGGAAATCTTATAACTAAAACATTTTTGGGAAGTTTAATTTCGATAGACAAATTAGAAGTGGCGTTACTTTATAATCTCTACGCATTATTCTATAAACAGTGGTAGTAAAATTCATGAAGTAAAAATATTTATTTAAGCATTAAATAATTATAAAGTCTAGGCGAACTTCATGAAAAATCTACAATAAAATCTAATTTTTTTAAATTATTAACAAAAATGTAGGGTAGCGAAATAAATACACAATTGAAAAAATTACTACATTTTAGAATTAGGTATATTACAGAGGGCCAATAATTACGCTGTTCAATAATTATAACAAATGATGAGATTAACACAATAAGAAACACAGACAAAGTCGGGGCCATCAGCTATCTTTAACATAGGCATTGTATAAATTGTAATATATATTCATTTTTATAAATAGACATTTTCAATAATATTTCAAACACGAACATGTTAAGTTTTTATTGTTTTGTGATAAAAATACATTTCCACTGTTAACTTATCGATGTTTCGTAAACTAGTGATGTAATGTATTCTTAAAGTCGATAAATCGAGAAATTATATTGATGTAGAAATTGAAATTATGAAATTTATTATTTTCATTGAGTATTACAATAATACCTATGATAATAATATGTATAGTTGAAACTATAAACTATTTATTTTTTGTAATAATTGTGTTTGCTCACAAAAGAAAGTAAACCGACTTTATTTACATCGATCAGTAATACAATGTAACGTCAAGTAAATACGCATTGTTATAGAAAATTCAAAAACTAATAGTGGGTAATAAATTAAAACGGGGCCATGTGACAAGCACTAGCTAAGTAAGCTAAGTAATGTATATGTAGTGTTTATATGAATGTATAATTATGTGTATATATGTATTACATGTGTATATATATGTATTATATGTGTATATATATGTATTGTTTGTAGTATATTTACTTATTTTTATATCATATAACTTGTAAACTCCATGCCAATTCTTTATCAACTATTTGTACACTTCCCTACCGCTTCTCATTTTAAATGCCCTGTCCTATAAACCCTAAGGTTGTCTGGAAGAAATCGCTCTTAGCGTTAAAACCGCCTTGTACATCTTTCTTCGTATGTATCCCTTTTTGTGACATTTCTTTGTAGTGTACAATAAAGAGTATTTATTATTATTATTATTATTATTATTACTAGCTATCGATTAAAACAAGAATTACCAAAATCGGTCCAACCAATAAAAAGTCGTGAGGTAACACACATAAAAGATACAGTCGATTTGATAATCTCCTCCTTTTGGACGTCGGTTAAAGATTAAAATATTAAGTAATAAAAAATTGAAAATGCATTATTTGTATTTTTCGATGCATTCATTTTAAATGACGTTTACGTGCAATGACGTTGACGATGCAATAATTAGTTTCCGAATAGATGGTCGCTGCTCATTAAGCTAATATAATATTGTAAATACACAATTTATAATTAGTTTTAAATTATTTTGACGCCTATGTTATAGTAGATCGAACTTGATATTATTGCATTTATTATTATTTAAGCATTTATTCTTAAAATATCTAACGATTATAAAATGATTATTGATAATATGACCATACTCATTAATAATTTTGCTGCATCACTATACAGCTTAAGTTATTAAAGTTTGTGTTGTAGAATTTTCGGCCCGTTATAGCTAACTTCTTATTATGTACTATGTTGAAACTTTATTGCACAATGTAATTGGAATATACCAATAATAATTAGAACTAATTATTACCGAAAAATAGACATTAGTAGATATTTCTTCCCAGTACGTCTTTAGTATAATTGTCGTTGGTTTTTTTATTATTCATTAGTAAACTCGTTATCAGCTTACAAACTTGCGTAGCATAATCGATATCATTAAACACACATTATTTCTATTAAATTGTTGTAATATTAAAAAAATATACCTTTGTAACTAATGATATAGCCTTAAAATATTTCTTTTCTCCTTTGGTGTACAACAAAGTGTATTGTTATTATTATTATTGACTAGTCAGGTTTTAATTCTAAATCAAAATGTGTTTGACTAATATGACGGAAAATACGTACGATATTTAAAATGTTGTGATCTGGAAAAAATCTCTTCGTATTATCCAGTTAAAAGTTGCAATAAAATCTTTTTGGGTGTATTGTTTGTAACTGGTTTTGATACCATGAAAAGGTGACATTTTAAAAATGAAATTAAAAAATAAGGTAGTAAGTAAGGTAGTAAGGTAAGATAAATTTTAGTTTTACTTGTAAAAAATGGAAAATGCGACTCGAGCTGCGAAAAAAAAAAAATTGTGACATTTTTGGGCCTAATGTAGTAAGTATCAGGAGAGTTGGGCAAAATTGGTATGAGCGTTTTCAGTCAGGCAATTTTACGATTATACGCGACGACATTTTTGTAAAAGTAAAGCTAGATCGACATTTGAGTAGTTATATATAGCTGAAAATCTGCGAATCAACTATAAAACAACTTTGACCTATTTGAAAAAGGCTGGCTGAACAGAAAAAACAAAAAAAAACATGAAACCAACAGAATCGAATTTGAAAATTACTTTATCATCAAAATCGTGTAATCCAAGTTAAATGAAACCGCGGGCGGAAAATATTTTAATGATAGTCATAGTAAATATAAAAAGTTTGCAAATATACAATTAAGTTCAATTTATCTTTTCATCAAAAATGTTTTTGTGTATTAATTACACGTTTATACTGTACTTACGTATTATGCATATAAATTGGAAGTATTGAATGAAAAAAAATATATAAATTTTAATATGTAAAAAATTCAATTATCTACTGCATTTTCTATTCAGTTTTAAATAAATAAATAAAAAAATAAGAAAAAGATTTAAAAAAACAGACTAAAATTGACTTTTCGTATATTCTATGATATTACTGACATGTTAATTTATCACATCACTAATTGTTAGAAACAAAAATAGTAAAAAAGTCGCACTAACGAAACGCATTATAAAACGAAAGGTTTCCTTTTTTTATTGAAGAAATTTATGCCGTTTCTTACTCCAGCCTCTTTGTAAAGCATACAAAAGCGAGGCCACTGGCCTTTGTCGTTAACGTACTATTAATATAAACTAAAAACTATTAAAAATTAAATTTAAGCACATTAAAAAAAAAACATGCAAAAATATACTCACTTGCAGTCGTAATTCCCAGCTTTCTTATTACTAATATCACAGGATTTTATAAATTTAAAATTAAATATATATACACTTATAAAAAAAAAACACTTTATTTACAGATAATATATACACTGGCCAGTTTATTCTTTTTTTACCCCATATAGTCTTTATTCTTTTCTGAATTCGAAATGCAATTACATTTTTCGCGGATTTGCAAGGGATCGTGAGTCATAGAGTAACAGGTGTGTTTAGTACGGCGTCTGCTAGCGAACTGTCGTCGAGGTGTCATTCTTTCGCTTAATATCAGGTGTAGGGCTCCATCAGTGATAATGATAAGAATACATAGCGGCGTCTCGTTGGTCGAGCTAGGGGGTTTTTCGAACTCAGCCGGCATTGGACCGGTTTGAAAAAAAATACCGGTCAACGATCGAAGTGCGTGTGAATCTGAACTTGACGGGTTTCGGGATTAGGGTTGCCATTTTGTTCGTGTTTATTCATTTTATGAACATATTCGCTTAGTAGTAAATATACTGTGATATGTAATGGTTTTTATTTTATTTTTATTTAAACATACTCGAAGAATAAAATAATCGAGCGTACAATTTTGTTGTGTAGTATATAACGTTGTTAATTTCTGTGCCTCTTGTATTCTATATTTAAAGCTTTGAAATAGAACAAAATTACTTAGATACCACTGTATATTCATTGTACGGGTTATATAACGAGAATTATGATAGGTTAAATAAATAAATATAAAAAAACTTTTCATACTCAACGGCCTTCAGTATCATTTTCTTCTGTGTTGGAAGCCCGACAACACACAATACATAAGCACAAACGCCCGAGGATCATCTATATGGCCAATATTAATGTCTGTCATAAGCGGAGATCGAACCCGCGACCGCCATCACAACAGCCAGTGCCGTGACCGCTGCGCTAACGCGTCATCAAATTAAAATAATTAATAATTGATAGTTATCATTTGAATAGGACATATTCTTACAATGACTTGACTTTTCGACTTCAAAAGAATGTTGTTTTGTATTAAATCATTACTTAATGTAATATTTAATGACAGTGTGACGAAACTCTACAAACGCTAATCTATTTCTCGCTTTCCCACTTTTTATTTTCAAATTTAAACTAATGATTAAAACTACGTTCATACTTAGACTTAAGAACACTGACCGTTTCACCAGTTTTGGATAACCGTTTGACGGATGACGGTATCCGACTGTTGAATGTTTTTGATTCATCTTTTTTTTTACTATTAAATTCTGCTATATTCATGAGACATTTTTATTCGCATATATTAATTTTAAAGTAATTTTTGAAACGATAAGTAATCACCAATGTATTATATGCTTTAGTATACCTTACCTTACTACCTTATACTTTACCTGATACCTATAAAAAAACCTTCTCCGAAACACGCTGCATCTTATGGTATAAGTATTACTCCAATCGATTCAGTAGTTTTTGCAGTATAACTGAGAAAAAAAACGGGCTCTCCATTTATAATGTATTTGGTACAGTGCATACATGTATCTATTTTCAAGTTAGAATTGATATGGTATAAAATATAAAACAGATTACAGACCAAGGTCGCGGTTACAAATCCAAATGAAAACGTATAAGTTCTATAAAAAAAAAATAGATTGTGAAACCTTTTTTTATGAGACTTTCATTGAAAGTAAGTACTGACACAACATGTGAAGTGTGTAAATATTGTGTTTTATTATCTGTTTATAGATTTAAAATATAATAATTTAGTATAATTAATGGCTGATTGAAAATTTTATTTATTAGTCTTTTATTATGAAGTATTTGAGTCTTAAAAGATATATTATTTTCAATTATTAATAGTAATAAAGTTGTCTGATTTTGCACGTTATTCGTCTTCATTCAGCCTGTAACATCCCACTGTTGGGCATAGGTTTCTTTATCCATATAGGAGGAGGATCATAGCTTAATCCAACATGCTTGGCGGATTTAATTGATTGACAAATTGCATTAAGCCTTTTTTGTTACTAATGCTGCACTGCTCATATACGTCATAGCTTCATGTAATATCGTCTATTCAAATATATTCGCAGATTATAAGCCTTTTCGATTCGAAGATTAAAATTAAATCTGATCTTAATTTCAACTACATTTTTGCATATTTATTTTTTATTTAGGGAGCCTATTTATCGTTGTAGGCTCTAGATATAACAATGCACATTACAACTCAAGAAGGCGATGGGAATAGTATCAATTGTTACAGCGTCAATTATTTTTAATATATATATATCTATATATATATATATATATATATATATATATATATATATATATATATATATATAGATATATATATATTATATTATATAATAGTTTAAGTTAAAAAAAAAACTAAGATCAAAAGAAATATGTATAGTTTTGTTGTTTGTTTTTTGTTTAGATAAAGATAATACAGTCTCAAGTGACATAACGACACGCGACACGCTACAGATAATAAAAGCTCCAATTCAAAAGCTTAGACCACACATGGGTGCTCGCAGTTAGTAACAACTAGATTCGTTTATTTAATAGCTGATCTGATGAACTTTGTACCACCATATGTGTAATCGTTTGAGAGTTTTGCACGTATGTAAATTTAGGCGTAACACTTTTATTTATATAGATTTGATAAGTTTGTTAATATATCTATGTATCATTTTTAATCTGATTATATTTGCAAAGAGTGTCTTAAATCATCATTACAGCCTATACAGTCCACTGCTGGACATAGGCCTCCATAAGCTTACTCCAAAAATAAGGTGAACACATGAGTTCACGTCTTAAATATTGTTCCCAATTAATTATTATTAGTAACTCGTTATTTACCGGAAGTTAGAAAACAAAGTTTCATTGAGTAAAATTAAAAATAGCGGTTTTCATACAAACTTTTAACCCTTAATTTTATCTATTTGGCGGTAAAATATCTAAAATTCCATTGTGAAGTTTATTTCCTTAGTGTGTGCTTACACACTAAACTGACTCTATTATTGTTATCTGTGTGTGTTGCTAAGCCCAAAGGAGATTGACATGATCACACCGGTTTGGATGTCTGTCTTTGCGGGTCTCCCCATCGTGCCTCGGAGAGCACGTTAAGCTATCGGTCTCGGTTGTTATCATATACACCTAATAGCGATCGTTACTCATAGTAGGGAATATATCCGCTAAACCTACAGTGGAGAAGCGTGGTGGACTATGCTCTGATCCTTCTCCTATATGGAAAAAGAGGCCTATGCCCAGCCGTGGGACTTTAGAGGCTAAATCGCTTATCTAATACTTTCTAGAAAAACAATTACAGTCACAAAAAAAAATACATTTAGAAAGTTTTACAGTTTGAAAAACAGAACAACGTCAATCAGGTCAACTTGAAAATGGAAAAAAAATTAATGAAATTAAAATTCTTATTTTGGATGCACAGTTAAAGCCAGAGATAGTTATTCTTATGTCCTAGTTAACAAGGCTTCATAATTACTGTTATAATATCAATAGTAACTCGATACGTTAGCAACAAAGAACTTTTAAAAGTAAACGGAGATTGTTGTAATTGTTTATCTCGAGTATAGAGCAATGTGTAAACACGACTATCTATATTTTTTAGTTATAATCACTTTCAAAATTAATTAATGTTTTCGGTAAAAAAAATGATTTTAACTCCCACTTCAGCCTAATCCACTGCTGGACGTAGGTCTCCAAAAGTTCGCGCCAAAAATGGCGTTAACTCATGTGTTTTGCCCGTAGTTTCACCACGCTGGGCAGGCGGGTTTGTGACCGCAGAGCTGGCTTTGTCGCACCGAAGTCGCTGCTGCCTGTGGTTCAAAGCCAGCAGTTGGATGGTTATCCCGCCACCGGTCGGCTTTTTAAGTTCCAAGGTGGTAGTGGAACTGTGTTATCCCTTAGTCGCCTCTTACTACACCCGCGGGAAGAGCGGGTGTGGCTATATTCTTACAGCCGTAACCACACAGCATTTTAACCACACCAATTTTAACTTAGTAAAAAATATTTTTGAACTTAATTTTTGTGTATGTTTTGTTATATCACTGAAATATATATAATATTTATATCTCCAAAGAAAAATAGAATGTTCTTTAAGCTAGTTTCTATTATGGTAACAGGTTTTAATTTTTATTATTTAATTTAATTTGATGTTGTTAGAATGTTGAATTTATTAAAATTTATTCAAGTTATTCAGAATACATAATTTAAATAAACATTTGAACTAATTTATCCGTCAGTTTTAATGTAACAAAGCGGAGTTTTTTTCTAGTTTAACTTAATAAAATTAGTATTTATTAGTTTGATTCAATTGGGAATCATTTTTTAAGAAAGACTGTAATAAAATACTACGGTTCATTGATTACCAAACCATTCACTTTAATTAGTTGTTACATGCATGCATGGTTTTACATTTACATGCATGGTGTCATCCAAATATTTTTCTAACATCAATAAAATACGCAATATATTATTATTAATTTTTTAATTATACAAGTATAACCATTGGTATGATTCGTTGAATTTAATTATTATTTATACTAACGTAGTAACCCTACCATGATCTCGCAGATCGGACCTTTACCCCTAACCGGTTTAGTAGGTATGCAAAAATTTATCAATAAGTCTGACAGACTAGCAGACACTTTTTGCGATTGTCGCTAAGTCTAGAAATTATTATTATCAAGCTTTTGTAAACAACGTTACGTCTAAATTTATTTTACTCTTTTATGACTGAGAAGATGTGTGTGAAATAGTAACGCAAAGATGACACTGAGACCTGCCCCGAGAGTGACGTTTACCGTGAAACGTCTCTTGCGAGAAAGAGAAAAAGATATTATCAAATATCACAGTAATCGTTTTTAAGTCCAGTTTCACAGCTGACACTTTTTGAACTAAAACTTCTTTACGTACGCTTCACTTGGAGAGCTTGGTGAATGCGTGACGGAGCGTTATGATAAGTGTGATCGGGCGAGGCGAACAGAGCAAGAGAGAAAGGTGCGAGCACACGTTTTCTTTCTCGCTTTCTCTCATAGCCATTTACGTTCCGTATATCTAAGACATATTGCAGGCCTGTTGTGCAGAAGTTTTACTTCAGTCGTGTGGTCTAAAGCACATATATTTATTTTATTCAAAACAAGTCTGTAACTGTTACCTCTCAAACAAATGTCATATTTAATTAAGACAATTTCTTAGAATGTTTGAAAGATTTTTCAAAAAGACGACACTGTGTTTATGTACTTTACTACCATAGTGATTTTCATATATTTTACCAGAACAGTCACTTTTATTAATAGCTGATCCGACAATCGTCCTGTCTTGCGACGCGATACAAGTTTCGTTATAAATAGAAAATTCTTATCACCTAGCGCTATAAAATGTGCGTTACGAACTTTTGTCATACCTATAAAATATACACAGAAAATACTCAAAATTGGCCGACCCGTTTTGTAGGAGTACGGCCACAATCACGGGGACAGGAGGCTTATTACTTGTTGCAGGATTACATAGTTGATAAAGATGTGTGGACTTAGTGACGCTGTATTTTATGCAACATGTTATTAATTTTGTACTAAAACACAGTTTATATATTATTTTTCAAAAGAGTAACTGCGCAGTTTCTCGCCGATTCTTCTCTGCAGAATCTACATTCCGAATCGGTAGTAGCTTTACTTCTACAAATATAATAATTGATTTTTAAAGTTTTAATTTGTAAAATGACGATTCGGAAGTGCTCTTGGAGCCTATTTGAATGAAGCTGTTTTTGTTTTTGATTTTGAAGAATATTTCTTAGTAAATCTTTTTACCTTTAAAGTCATGTAAAATTATTTTATGTTTATCCGATCTAAATGAATAAAACTTGTAAATAATTACTAAAAACTGGTTATTTAGCATTATAATGATTTTTTATGGAAGGAAGAGTTAATGGGAGCCAGGTGGACGACTGGATAGAACACGTTATTTCATTTAAAAAAAAATTAAAAATTAACACATTTAAAACTCTCGGAGGAAAAATAATGTATTACGTAGCTCTAAAAATGACTTCAAAGTTAAAAGATGGCAAAAACGAGAGCATTAGTGTCTCTTAAACACCGAAAACGAGCGTAAAAGCTGGAGCGCGCTTGAACAATGCCTTATCATGCTATTACAAAAAAACTTAAGACCATAATGGTCACTGGAATGATTATCTAGTGATAACGACCGTTTTGGCTTACTGATAATTGATATGCCATTATATTTCATGGTGAAGGTTAAACATTCGATTACTGCTTTAGAGATAGAGTGCTAGAGATCTTCTGTTAGTACGAATATTGGTTTAAGTTAAAAACATCCATGGTTGCTCTCAACACTTTTAATTCTACGGGACTTCCCGCGATTTTCATTTGGAACCTATGATGTTCTAGTGACGTTGCAGACGCCATAACCACGGGGGCAATCGTATATCGGTTGCCAGGTCATCTCCGAGAAAAATTTTCAAAGAAAGAATTATTATTTTTAACTGACTTCAAAAAAGGAGGAGGTTACTCAATTCGACCGTATATATACATTTTAATGCATGTTCGGGGATAACTTCGTCGTTTATGAACCGATTTTGATAATTCTTTTGTTGTTGGAAATGACATATCCCTGATGTGGTACCATGATAAGGAAACCAGGATCTGATGATGGGATCCCCGAGAAATCCAGGGAAACGAAATTCCGCATAACTTTTCACTGGGTATACCAATCTTGATAATTTTTAATTTAATCGAAAGCCGATGTTAATCATGTGGTCACGTTTAAATTTAATCGAGATCTGATTACAACTTTACCTGCGTTGTATTACTTGTCGATATAATTGAAGTCGGTTTTTTTCGTTTGCCTGCAAACACTAGTGCTAGTTATTGATATATGTATTAAGGACCCTACACCTAATGTGTTTATAACAATGTAAAAATATGTATATTGTTAGTATGCTAAAATAAATAAATAAATAAAAACAATTATTACTATCTTTTATTTAGATCAGTAAATCGGTCCGAAACTAGAAGAAATGAATCACTAGTTATGGTATGTTGTTTATTCAATCTCAGTATAGCGTAATAACCTGAAATGGAAATAATAGCTCACGTTGGTAATCGTTTTCAACAAAAGATGTTAACAAAAAAATTCAATTCGCACAAAAATTCAAACATTAATGAAAATTATCGTTTAAATAACAAAAAAAAAGAATAATAGTATGAGAAAAAAACCCAGCCCATGCTCAAAGAATGTCGGTAAACGTCACAACTAAAATTATGTGGATTTGAACGATAATATAATCTTTATCGGGTGTCTGTGGCATTAAAATTTATGGCTTGGTGACAACGACGTCACTATTACTAAACGTTCCTATTGTATCGTGTAAGCAGCAAATTTTACATTTAATTGGGTGCTTTTTTAACCCCCAACGCAAAAAGAGTAGGTAAGTTTAAAGTGGAGGTTTGACGCCAATGTTTGTCTGTGCAACGTATCGCTCGAACGGATGGACCGATTACGATCCGAGTATTTAACATTGAAATGCAAGAAATGAAATCGAGTTTTGATGCGGTTGTTCTATAATAAAAAATAAATAAATGTCTCACACGCAACGGCTTACACTAGGATTTAATCCTGTATTGGGAGTCCGTAAACACACACTACACAAGGACAAAACCCAGACCACGGCAAACATCTGTATGGTCAACAAATGTATGGTAAAACCGGGAGAGATGCCGCAGTGGGATAGATGCCTCATGTTCTAAAAACCTAACATCCCGAACTCACAAATAAAAATTAATCGCATAAGTAGGAGTCGAAGACACCTCGTACCTCAGATACCCACAGATATTCGTGTGGCAAGGACGCGTTTGGATCGTGTGTGTAATTTTCTCCGTGGCGAAATTTACAAACACGTCAAAGTTTTTAAGGTTAGTATTTAAGGTTGTATAATTTTATAAATAGTAATAAATTCCGTTATATTTTTTATCACGTCTATATACTGGGTCTGATTGAGTCTGCATATAGTTGTAAATAGATGCTATTTTGTTTATAATTTATTTAAAAAATACGTGGGCATCTATCCCAATCACAAAGGATAGTTGCCCTGATTTTTTGAGGTATAGGTACCTTAGCACTCTTACTCTTTGGCATCTATCCCTTCATTCACCATATACAGAGTAAGTTTATATGTATAATTTTTTTTTGTGTCTGTTATATTTTTTATGTATTTACGTATATTTATGTCTGGATGTTTTACTGATTCTAGCAGAACTATGCCACGAAAATATAAAAGAAAGTAAGAAATGCGAGCTGGAGTATGTTCTTGGACTATAGAAAACCTGCAGTCAGCTTTCGATGAGAAAGTATGATTGTGCAATGTGCATGTTGACACTTGATATGAATATTTTAGACCAACAATTAAGAATTTATAATTTTGTTGAATAAATGCTTGTAAAATTTAATTAAATATATATATATCATGTTGAAACTTAAGAATTTATATTTTAGTTAAACAAAAGCTCTAAAAATTTAATTAGGTATAGTAATCTGTGTGATATAAAAATTATATTCTAATTATAACAATTAAAAGATATAAAAAAGCACAAAATTTTTTCATTGCTATGGCCCATGTTTCTTGGAGACAATCGATGTTTTAGGAGTAGAACTAACTTAACCTAACCTAACATTTGGTTTGGGTTTTTCGTTTACACGGTTTAAAGGGCATCTATCCTACTCACTATTTTCATGGTGGGGCAACTATCCATATAGGTAGGCATCTATCCTCAAAAAAAAGGGTTCACGAAAAGCTAATTTCTGCTTAATCTGCATTGGCTAGGTTGAAAAAAAATAGTCATAATTCAACACAAAGGATTGAGCTAGCTACATTAATAAAAATTATTCGTATAAAAATCATATTTTTAAAAATAGGTGGCTATTTCAAAAAGTGAGGCATCTATCCCGGTTTTACCCTATGCGATGTGCCAGCCAACCAGCAACCGCCAGCGCAACACCACAATCCAGCGCTGTGTCAAATATATATAATACTAGCGACCCGCCCCGGCTTCGCACGGGTGAAATGCTGATACTAAACATACTATAATGTCTTTATATACAACGTTCACAGCTTTTTTTAATTAGATACTACTCTTGATTGATAAATTATGGTTTTAGTCTAATCCTATCCAACCTAATGTACTTACTATAGATGCGGTTTAAAAATTAACCTTAATACCGACTAAAGTACGAACATACAATTTCGAAAAAATTCCGAATACCGCCGCAACCGTTATGTCATTCCATTTTAAATCTGTAATCCCTTCGAAAATATTCATTTAAATTACACGCTGGTAAGAGCCATATCGATTTATATCAAATGCACAATGTATTTATGGTACTTAATTGAATAAGGATTAATGATATATTGCTTAAAATCGCTTCGTAAATAAGCCACTACTTCTCGTAAAAACTCAAAGATAAAAAATGGATATTATGGGTTATCCTTATGATATACTAGCTGACCCGGCGAACTTCGTATCGCCTAACACAAACTTTATCGTATGGTATTAAAGTTCAAATTGACTTTTAAGTATTATCACAAATCTTTTGTATGGGAGTATAGAAAAGTGTTGTTTTTAGACTTTTTCAGGAAATTAAAATTTTTTTTTTTTAGAATTTTTCTCTCCGTAAGAACCATCCTCGTACTTTAAGAAATATTTTAAAAAAAGAATTAGCGAAATCGGTACAACCGTTCTCGAGTTTTGTGCTTAGCAACACATTCAGCGACTCATTTTTATATTATATACTAGCTGTGCCCGCGGCTTCGCCCGCGTTGAAATTAGTGTGTCACAAAGTTTTCCCGGCAAACTTCCAGTGAAACTCTCATCAAAATCGGCTTAGCCGTTCCGTAAACCTTCCTCTTGCCAATGTGGAGCCCTCTCTCCAATGGTGAAACCGCATGAAAATCCGTTCAGTAGATTTTGAGCGAATCGATCACATACACTTTTGAGGACTTTGTTTTATAATACACTAACTGTTGCCCGCGACTACGTCCGCGTGGTTATGAAGATATGCATTACTATTAAGATGTTTAACGCAAATTATTTTTTTATTTTAGTAACTTCAAACGCTTATCAAACTGAGCAATTTTTTAAAAGGCACAATTTAGTATAATTTAAGAGTTATTTTTATAAAACCTCTCTATACACCACATTTTTAGTTTTATTTTCAGGCTCTATATGTTTCATACAAACTATCAACCCCCATTAAACCCCCTTAGCGGTGGAATATCGTAAAATCCGTTCTTAGCGGACGTCTGCTAACTATAACCTACCTCCCTGCCAAATTTTATCTTTGTCTAACCTGGATGGATGGGCCCTCCAGCGGTTTTTGAGTATTCGTGATGAGTGAGTTAGCGACCTTTCTCTTTTATATATATATATATATATATATATATATATATATATATATATATAGATTAAGATGCATTATTTGGACACCTCGTTCTTAGCGGATGTCTATGCCCTATAAGAAGCCTATCTGCCAAATTTCAAGTTTGTAGGTGTTATAGTTCCAGAGATTTCGTGATAAGTGAGTAAACCTAACATCCCCCGTTTTAACCCCAAAAGGGAGTTGATTTCTAAAGATACATTATTTGGACACCTTCTCGTCATCTATAAGGTATACATTTTAAAATTCAAGTCTCTTACTTCAAAAACATGGGACTTTTACACAAACTTCCAACCCCCGTTTTACCCCCTTAGGGGTCGAATTTCTTAAAATCCGTTCTTAGCGGATGTCTATGCCATATATGATGCCTACCCGCTAAATTTCAAGTTTGTAGGTGTTATAGTTCCGGAGATTTCGTGATGAGTGAGTCAATCTACCATCCCCCGTTTTAACCGCAAAAGGGAGTTGCTTTCTAAAGTTACATTATTCGGACACCTTCTCACCATCTATAGAGCATAAATTTTAAATTTCGAGTGTCTTACTTCAAAAACATAGGACTTTCATACAAACTTCCAACCCCGGTTTTACCCCCTTAGGGGTCGAATTTCGTAAAATCCATTCTTAGTGAATGTTTTCGCCCTATAAGGAGCCTATCTGCCAAATTTCAAGTTCGTAGGTGTTATAGTTTCAGAGATTTCGTGATTAGTTAGTAAACCTACCATCCCCCGTTTTAACCCCAAAATGGAGTTGATTTCTAAAGATACATTATTTGGACACCTTCTCATCGTCTATAAGGTATACATTTTAAATTTCAAGTCTCTTACTTCAAAAACATGGACTTTCACACAAACTTCCAACCCCCGTTTTACCCCCTTAGGGGTCGAATTGCGTAAAATCCGTTCGTAGTGGATGTTTACGGCATATATGATGCCTACCCGCTAAATTTCAAGTTTGTAGCTGTTATGGTTCCGGAGATTTCGTGATAAGTGAGTCAATCTACCATCCCCCGTTTTAACCCCAAAAGGGAGTTGCTTTCTAAAGATACATTATTCGGACACCTTCTCACCATCTATAGAGCATAAATTTTAAATTTCGAGTGTCTTACTTCAAAAACATAGGACTTTAATACAAACTTCCAACCCCCGTTTTACCCCCTTAGGGATCGAATTTCGTAAAATCCATTCTTAGCGAATGTCTTCGCCCTATAAGGAGCCTATCTACCAAATTTCAAGTTCGTAGGTGTTATAGTTTCAGAGATTTCGTGATTAGTGAGTAAACCTACCATCCCCCGTTTCAACCCCAAAAGGGAGTTGATTTCTAAAGATACATTATTTGGACACCTTTTCATCATCTATAAGGTATACATTTTAAATTTCAAGTCTTAATTCAAAAACATAGGACTTTAATACAAACTTCCAACCCCCGTTTTACCCCCTTAGGGATCGAATTTCGTAAAATCCATTCTTAGCGAATGTCTTCGCCCTATAAGGAGCCTATCTACCAAATTTCAAGTTCGTAGGTGTTATAGTTTCAGAGATTTCGTGATTAGTGAGTAAACCTACCATCCCCCGTTTTAACCCCAAAAGGGAGTTGATTTCTAAAGATACATTATTTGGACACCTTTTCATCATCTATAAGGTATACATTTTAAATTTCAAGTCTTACTTCAAAAACACGGGACTTTCACACAAACTTCCAACCCCCGTTTTACCCCCTTAGGGGTCGATTTTCGTAAAATCAGTTCTTAGCGGATGTCTACGTCCTATAAGAAGTCTACCTGCCAAATTTCAAGTTTGTAGGTATTATAGTTTCGGAGATTTCGTGATGAGTGAGTGAACCTACCATCCCCCATTTTAACCCCAAAAGGGAGTTAATTTCTAAAGATACATTATTTGAACACCTTTTCATCATCTATAGAGCATACATTTTAAATTTCAAGTCTCTTACTTCAAAAACATAGGACTTTCATACAAACTTGCAACCCCCGTTTTACCACTTTAGGGGTCGAATTTCGTAAAATCCGTTCTTAGCGGATGTCTACGTCCTATAAGGAGCATACTTGCCAAATTTCAAGTTTGTAGGTGTTATAGTTTCGGAGATTTCGTGATGAGTGAGTGACCTTTCGCTTTTATATATATTATAGATTACATATACCATCACGGGCTTTTTTAAGTTGTACAATACTGTAGTATATTATTTTGATCTATCTCGTAGGGTCAGCCAGCGAGGCTGTGTTTGCAATGTAAACGCAAAAAATGTGTTTATTTACGATATCACATTAGAAACCTCTAAAATTATCAGCGTTTCTCTACTATTATATGCATGTATTATACATACAACCCTTCTTATTGAATCACTCTATAATATTATATTAGAAAACTGCATCAAAATCAGTTGTGTAGTTTTAAAAATCTAAGCATACATAGGGACATACAGACAGCAGGAAGCGACTTCGTTTTATACTATGTAGTGATTTGACCAAAATTTATCCAGCAGTATGAATTGCATTAGTTTTTTTTTTTTCAAAATTATGTATAGCATTTTCGTTTTAAAATAGTTTATCATGTAGGGTTTTTTTTTAAATTTCATATTGATAAGTAAGGATAACAATTTGAAAATTATAAATCATCCTCCTTTCTAATTCAATACAGTAAATTTTTCAAAATTTCTACAAAAATATGTAGTTGACCTCACGATAACTTGCATCGTTAGAGCTAAATTTTAAACCAGTTCTTGAAAGCTCTGCGGTACTGCACCGACCTTTGAGGCTTTAATTATAATGCTAAATATCTAAAAGTAAATCTATACAGATCTTTAGAACGGGGCTTTCCAGTCCAAAGCGGAAAATGGATACTCCGCTTTGGACAGGGCAGTCCCACTTAGGCTTTCTTGCTATCCTCAGCAAAGGTAAAATGTTCCACTTTCGTAGACTTACCTATAGAATATATTTAACCGACGTTAGCAAATAGGAAAAATAATTAGAAAAAGGGTCGATTTTTTTTATCTAATACTCAACTAATGAAATGGATATTTCATTAATGATTTTAACTATAAACTCGTCTGTTACATTTACATGATGTAATAAAATATCAAGAAGTTTGTTTTTAAATAAAAACTTGTTAGCCAAAGCTAATCACAACGTTCAATATAATCAATCAAATTTATTTTATTATTATACTAGCCATCCGCTCCAGCTTCACATTGATGATATGCTGATACTAAATATAATATATATAACATAAATAGAAAATAAAATAAATAAAATATATGCACAAAAAATTAGGTCATTGGTTACACGCAATGCCGTCAAAAAATCTTGGGATACTTTTAGACAATGAAAGTCTTAGAATTGCTCTCGGTCTCCGGTTGGGAGCTCCACTGTGCATTGAAAACAGATGTCCGTGCGGAAAAGAGGATGATTCTTTCGGACTACACGGCCTTTCCTCTAACATGAGTTCAGGTAGGTTTTCCCGCCACGGTTCCCTAAATGATACCATAAAAAGGGCTCTTGCCACCATCGACGTTCCTGCTCTTATTAAGCCTACTGGAATTAGTCGCGATGATGGCAAGAGACCTGATGGATTGACGTTGTTTCCCTGGGAAAGGGGACGCCCGCTTTTGTGGGACGCAACCTGCGTTGACACACTTGCTCCGTCTCATGTCAGCCTTAAAAGCGGGAGTCCTATATTTTATAATATTGTAAAAATCCTTTACAGTAATTCACGACAAATTTAGTTTGGAATCCAAACTCGTCTATAGCAACAACAATAAATTGAATGCTTAGTACATTGTACAGTAGGTAGAGATATATAACTTTTCAACGCATGAACGGAAGCAATGGCGCGAACACGTCGAACTAAAATGATGTGAACTATATGTGAACTATAGTTATTTATTTATTTTATTTGTGAATTTTGCTAGATTAAAGTTAAATTTTTTTGTTTTGATGATCAACCAATAAACTTGGCTGTGAACTTAGCTTCAAACTATCGAAGGCCGTCTATGACGTTAAAAAAGCCAGGCAATCATTTACCCAATTTATTATTAAGTATTCGTAAACATTTCCACTGAAATATAAAAAAAACACGTTTCTAATTCGTTCACTTTTCGTATCCAAAGTTTATATAAACAATTTTTATGGATTCGATAGAATACTAGGCTTTTTATAATCGACGTGTAGTTTTCTAACATTCATAACATATAATGTTATTGACTAACCCTTTAAAAACAATTAGATAAACAGGTTAATGCTACTGAGAATTTAGTTTGACGTATTTAAAAAGCTTGAACGGTTATTGTAATAAAAAAATAAATAAATAAAAAACTTGTAGGAACAAGTACGCTGATTTTTAATTTAGTGGTATTATAAAATTAGTTATTACTAACTAACCCTTCACACGTCCTGTATTGCAATTGTTATACTTGAAATAACCGTTTTACGTTTTTTGAAATTTCCTTAATATTTCATTCCGGTTTTTCCTTCCTTCTTCTTTACCTTCTAAAAATATATGAAAATAAAACAATAAATAGCCAACTTTATCAAGATGTTATCGTGTTATGCTTAGAAACATATTAAGCAATATATTTTTTTGTAGATATAGTATCGCATGATGACAAAGTCTAGGTTCTTCTGTGACTTCGACTTTTCAACACATCAGTAAGGCTTTAACGAATAAGAAAAATAAAATCAATCTCCAAAGATACAGCAAGAAATGAATGATAATCAAAGGTGAAAGATAGGAAACAATGAATAAAATTGGAGGAAGCCTTTACCCGGAGAGAGGTTCCCATTTAAAAATTTAGAAAATAAAAAATCATAAATAAAAACATAAAAGTATATTCATAAACAAATAAAAGATAATTTAACTGAATAAACCAAATAATGTATTAGAAACGCAAGAATAAAAGAAATATAAAATATACAAACATTGTAAAAAATAAATTTATAAAAACTAATAATAATTATATGTATAGGTCTAAAGTTTCATTACTGCAATTGTTATTCTAAGAATTAATTATTGTGAAGCAAGTATTAATTTTCTTGTGTTAGTTGAAATTTAAAAGAGGAAAAAAGATCACGATTTTTTTTTTCATATTATTAGAAATGACATCAATATATAGTGTTAAGTTAAAAATTTCAAAATAAATATAGAAATATAAATTAAAAAGTTATAAATAAATAGTATAAAATATATATATTAATTAAAATATTTATATTAAAATATAAATATATATATTATTATATACAAGAAAATTAATACAAATACATACGTTATATGTAAAAAAAATATGTATGTATGAACAATGGAAAATTTGCATCTAAAAAATTGGAAATAATAAAAGGCATTATTAATTTTTATTTTATTTTATTTATGACAAAGTCACTAATATTGTAACAATTTATTTCAGTAACGTTGATTCCTCAATCTGATAAAATGCAATACCTTAATAAAAATTCACTCTACAAAGATAATACAAAAGGTTGGCTTGACGACAGACGTTGTATTGTGAAGCCAGGTGGTGCCAGTCAGCTGTAGGCTGTGTTCATTTAGAGGACATTAAAATACTGAGAATTTAATATCTCACATCTAAGCACGTTCTACCATGTAATGCAGGGCTGGGTTTGAGGGGTACGAGACAACAGCCCAAGCGGAACGGGGCCAAGCGGAACAACCAGACAAGGGAGCAAAAAAAATTGTCAACCAGGAAAGCAACAAGTTATGTCTTTTTTTCGAATTTTTTATAACAATATTTTGCTATTTCGTAAATTTTGTTCAATCTAGGATGATAATTCTTCAATTACTGATAGAAAAAGGATTTTAAGTTATTTCCTATAAAAAAAATGTAAAAAAACTATTTATTTTTTTTTAATAATGAATCTCAATTTGTCCAAATCTGTACATTGAAAATATCTTGATTTTTTTTAGAGGGCACTATAGTCGACCCTGAAGTCAAAACAGTATTATTATTATTTTTAGTTTTTATCTGTTTATCTGCATTTTGGCCGCAAATCATGCTAAAACTACTGAAAGATTATGAGTGACGTTGAGTACCTACTATTTATCCAGAATTTTTTTGGATTGAAAATGTATTACTACTAAGCTTGTGTTACTATATGATAGTGAACTTAAGAAACGGTAGATAAAAATTATTATTAATACAAGAAAACTATTTAGAATATTGCAACTTTAGTCGTTCAAACTTTTTTTTTCAATTGATAAAACTACCAATAGTAAAAATCAAGAAAAAATCAAGTGTATCGAGAGCGAAATAATAGAAATCAAAAAGGCACAAAACACTGAATGCTCAACATTGAAACCGCTTCCGCTTATGCAAGAAAACCTATACCTAGAAATAAAAGACAGATGTGAGCGCGAGAAAAATATTGTAATTGTGGGTATTTTGGAAAAAAATGATTCAAACTATAAGACCAGACAGTGTTATGATGATGCGGAGGTTATGAAATTGTTAACATCGGTATATGAATCCTGTCCCAAACCAATAAAAATAGTACGACTTGGTAAATATGAGCCTAATAAGAATCGTCCCATTAAGGCGTATTTTAGTGATGTTAATACTGTGAGATATTTACTACGCAACAAAACAAAATTGTCTGGTAATACCCATTTCTACTCCGATCAAACCCCAATGCAGAAACAGTATTTAGATTCATTAAAAAAGGAAATAAAACAACGTGAACAAAGTGGCGAGAAAGATCTTATAATTAAATATAAAAAAGGAATACCCACAATAATTGCAAATAAAAATAACCAAAAAAACTAGAGAAAATACCATTACAGAATACATGTATAAATAAATATAGTAGATTAGAACATTACATTTTTAAAAAGTACGAAGATATACAGTGTCATTCTAATTCACTACGATGTTTTTATGCTAACCTACGTAGTATCCGTACGCCGGGAAAGTTTGATGAATTACTATGCATAATAAAAACAATACCTAAGACTATTCACTTAATGTTGTTTACTGAGACATGGATTAATTCGGAACATGAGGCGAACTTGTACAACATATCAAACTATCAACATATATGTATATAACTATAGAAATAAAAGTAAGGGAGGTGGTGTTTCCCTTTACATACACAACAGCATTTCATTTGAGACAACAGAGGAATTATGTGAAAATGGGAATCATTACTTGTGGATACATATGAATAAATTAACCTTAGACGTTGGTATTATTTATAGACCTGGTGACACCAATATCAAAAACTTTATGGATTTGTTTTCGACTCAATTGGAACGCAGAGAAAGAGCAGTAATATTTGGAGACTTTAACATTGACCTACTCAGTACAGATAACCATGTCATTGAATACATGAACGGATTAGAGGAAAGCGGATTTAAGATAATAAACAAAATAGATAGTAAGTTCAGTACTCGCGAAACAAGCACAACAAACACAATATTAGATCATGTTTATACAAATGTTAATAATCATTCATTCAACATGTCGATAATAGATTCATCTTTGTCCGACCATAAACAGATTTTTCTAGAAATTGGCACCCTAGCACCGGAAATAACCAGGAAAATACACTATGAAGCCCTAAATTACGAAAATCTCTACGCAAATGCTTTAAAGGCAGAGTATTGCAATGAAAACAAAGAATATCAGAACTTAGAAAAGTTTATTTTAGAACATATACATAATAATAAAGTTAAAAAGACAAAATTTTTAAATGTACCTAAAAAAGATTGGATAAATAAAGAAATAATTGACTCGATTGATATGCGAAACAGATTATGGCAAGAAACTAAAGTGAATCCAACTGATGAAAACCTTCAAAGGCAGTATGATGACGAGCGTATAAAAGTGAAAAACCTGATAAGGACCCGCAAGAAAGATTACTATTATTCTTTGTTTAGTACCAGCAGTCATAATCCGAAGAAAATGTGGAAAACCATCAATAGTTTAGCATTAAATAAGAGTAAAGAAAGCTGTGCTCCCCTCAGACTCGTATTGGATTCTGGACCTGTTACGGAAGGCAATGCGGTTTGTAATTGCTTTAATGATTTCTTTTCTTTAATCGGCGTAGAATTGGCAAGTGCAATACCTAACAAATATCACACTAATAGTGATGACATATTAATGTATGACCGTAGGTATAAGCATAATATAACATTAAATGAGTTAGCACCGTGTAGTAGTGAGGAAGTATCAAACATAATTGATAATCTAGATAGCAACACAAGTACTGGGATAGACGGAATTAGTACCAAAGCTATTAAATGTATAAAAAATATAATATCTCAAAGATTAGCTGATTGTATAAACAAGTGTTTGTCTGACGGCACCTTTCCCGATTCGCTAAAGATTGCAAAAATTAGTCCCATTCACAAATGTGGTAGTAAAAGTGATCCAAATAACTATAGACTCGTTTCCGTGTTACCAGTGATATCCAAAATATTCGAGCGAATACTGTACAAACGCTTAAATACTTACTTGTCTGAAAAACAATTTCTCATTAGTCAACAATATGGTTTTCGTTCAAAATCGAGCACTCTTACCGCCGCCATAGACTTAGTTACAGAAATAAGGTCCCAAATCGATAAAAAAAATTTTGCTTTGGGAATCTTCATTGACTTGAAGAAGGCTTTCGATACGGTAAGCCATGGTAAACTATTGTTGAAATTAGGGAATATCGGTATCAGGGGCAGGGCTTTCAAAATCTTTGAATCATACTTACAAAACAGGACGCAAGTTGTAAAAATAGATAGCTTTACCAGTTCTGTTAAAAATGTTACGTGCGGAATTCCACAAGGCTCCATAGTTGGTCCATTAATGTTTTTAATTTACGTTAACAATATTATTAACATTAATCTAATTGGAAAACTGACACTGTACGCGGATGATACATGCCTTTTTTATTACGGTAGCTCTATTCAGGACTTAATAAGTAAAGCTCAAAATGATCTTGACAGGCTAAGTGAGTGGTTACAGTACAATTTGCTTACAATAAATATAAATAAAACGTCCTATATGATTTTCTGTGCAAAAAATAAACATATACCTAATTTCACACCCCTTACAATTAACAATAAGATCATACAATCCTCAGCAAAAGAAAAATATCTGGGATTATGGATAGATGATAAGTTGACTTGGAAAGGACACATAGAACACGTTAGAGCCAGACTGCTACCTATACTGGGCGCATTGAGAAATGTATCAAACTGCATTCCTAATAAAGTACGAATGATAATTTATAATACCTTAGTTAAATCTAACATTGAATATTTAATAGAAGTGTGGGGAAGTGCCGCTAAGACAAATTTAATGCCATTACAAAGAATTCAAAATAAAGTTATCAAAGTGCTATTTCGCTATCCCTATTTTACATCAACCAACAAATTGTATCAAGAAACAAAATTGTTAAATATCAACCAATTATACACCTATTACACCTGCATACTAATTAAGAATATTATCAACAATTCAATACACTCAAACATCAAAATTGATAAAAAAATAACTAAACACAACTTAAGAAACAAGGATAAATTAATGCTGCCTAGTGTACGTACAAAGTATGGTCAGAAAACAATATTGTTTGAGGGAGTGCAGCTATATAATAATTTACCAAATCATATTAAAGGTTCGGACAACATAAATATTTTTAAATCAAAATTAAAAGAACACGTTTATACATTGTAATTATAAATATTTCGATTAAGCGCTCCAGAGGTAAAAATTGTTACATACTACTATTTATATTGATTGTATCTCATTATAAGTGAACGTTATGTTTTTATGAGAAATAAATTCTTTAAACCTAAACCTATATGCGATGTCAACGACTTAATCTTTATGTTGTTCATCTGGTTTCGAAAGTGAGATTATTTTATTAATTGATATCAATTACTTTTGTTTTTAATGAGAATGCTGTATAAATGCCAACGTTGCTTTATTATTTACGGAAAATAATGTCCGATAAATTCATACGTCGCAAATTAACGGGACAAAGCAGGAGAGCTAGGTATTATGACTGATAATTCGTATTATAATGACATTTTTACATTTCTGACATTGCATTTGTATAACAACGGGAACAGATGAAACTACATCTTCATTGAAATGACCTTGAAATGTCTGAAAATGATGATGATGAAATCAACACGATAGCGCTACAAGTTAAAGATAATGTTATATCCAATTATTTCAACCGATATTTAAGTAGATTAAGGAATCCATATTTACATTATCGCAAAATCCATTCACAATTATTCGACAAAAGATTTATTCCGAAATGTGACATCTAACGACATTTAAAAATGAATGATAATTAAAGATAAAGCATCGTGTCTCCTGCAAGTTAGTCTAAGCCATAGATTTTCGAATACGAATTCTTAAGGCGCAAAGTCATTGTCTCCTGTAGACTACTTATTTATTTATTGATTACTAGATTATTGCACAATAAATTAAAGAAATCGTACAAAAAAGGCGGGCTAAAGTACTAAAAGCATTCTCCAACAGCCATCTTTAGGACGTCCTAAGCGGACTTGTCCTTGACGTCGAAAGCGAACGTTTGTAGGTGTGCAAAATTGAGTATTAGTAAAATTCACGTTAAGAGAAAAAAAAAGAGAAAAAAAGGGAGGAAAAATAAGGTACCGTTAGCGACAATCATTATATTATTTAGTAACATAGTCTTGTGCAATAATACCTTATGATCATTTACAAAAAGGCGTGATTGTATTTTAAGCGACGAGGACGCAATGCTTGTCACTTTGCATGTGTTTTATGGAGGTGTCTAAAATTTTGATAAAATCTTGAATATGTAAAAAACAAGTGAGACTACGCCTGTGCTGAATAGAACAAACACTTCCCTTACACTACAAAACTGAAGGAAACGTTATAGTTTCTTCAACTGCGTTAATCCAATCAGCGTTAATTTTATTATAGATTCCTTATTAACAGCTCTCATTATTTTTTTATTACGAAATTTTATTATATTATACTTATTTACAATTCAGAACTAATTAAGTAAGGTTTGGCATTATGGCCGTATTATAGGAACGTACTACTTAACCAGTTCTTTGGTCTTCAAAAGTGCCACGTTTGCTATTACTATGGATGGTCACCGAGAGGTAAGGTGGGCTAAAAATAATGATGAATAAACATGGTAATTTAGACTTAATAAAACTCTTGTTATCGGTGTACCTTTGATTACCATAAAACAGCGTTTCTATCAATATTTTTTATAACTTTAATAAAATTTTATTTGTGATATGAACATATCCAAATAGGTACGCCAATTTATCGACCACGTTCGTTTTGCTTATATCTTTTATCTGGCAATCCATAAATAATAGTTGCTACGGCTATAAACGAGGTCTTATTTCGATAAAAGTTATTCTTTAATTCTTTAGAAAATTATTAATACTTAGATAAAGAACTACACATCATACATATAATGCACATTTGTCAGAAATAATTTCTTTGGTTTTAACATAAATATATGAACCATATTTGAAAGTTACCACTTGAGTTTTAAGAGAATTACCACTAGTCTAATAGAACTTTCATCTGCGCATGGTCAATAAAATGCAGACATTTTTTAGTACTTTTTTAAAATTTAGCTTAGTCATTTATTAGAATAATTATCCATCAATAAAATTCGTTCAAATTTTTTTAACAAAGGCCTAGGTATTAATTGCTTTCTTCTCTATCGTGTTCAAGGAGCTGGACGCCTTTATTTAGTCTACACATTGCTTGTTTGCTTAGTCTGCCATATAAACTATCTTATTTTGAATAATAATCTTCCCATAAATTATAGTTTACACCAAATTGTCGTTTCTTTATTAATTCAAAGTAATCTTACTTCCTCTACTTGCTTTTAAACATAGTCATTGCTCCTTATTACTCCAACTCATAGTAAGTTAAAAGCAAAACGTATAATTTCTTAAGACTCAGGCGATATAGCGTCAGAGAACTTCTGGATATTGTTGGTATTCGTCTCAATTCTTGCGGAAACAAGAACTGAGAAGAACTGAACATTTAAGTTTATTTTAAATGCATATTTAAAAAGATATCTAAACTATTTTTGTAGTTTAGCTTAATTTTCTGTTAGAGTTGCAAAATCAGATTTGAGAAAAAAGATTTTTTCATCATTATTGTGAATATCCATTACATTATATATTGTGACCTTACTAGCTGTGTGGCTACGGCATTAAAAAATATAGCCACCCCTCTTTTCCCGTGGGTATTATAAGAGGCGACTAAGGGATAACACAGTCCCACTACCACCTTGGAACTCGGAAAGCCGACCGATGGCGGGATAACCATCCAACTACTGGCTTTGAAATATACAGGCCGAAGACGGGCAGCAGCGTCCTCGGTGCGACAAAGCCAGCCCTGCGGTCACCAACCCGCCTGCCCAGCGTGGTGACTATGGGCAACACACATGAACTTACGCCATTTTTGGCGCGAACTTGTGGAGACCTATGTCCAGCAGTGGACTGCAATAGGCTGAAATGATGATGATAATGATGGTGGTGATCTTACTACTTTACTAATAGTGATTTCTACAAACGTATTAATTTTAGTTGTGTGATAGAGAACAAACCTGTCTAACACGTTAACTTTATCAAATGCCTTTGAATCGAAAAATTTTTCAAATACTCAACGTTACTTACTAGAAACCGACTTTAATAGTATTTTGTCTACTTTGCCGTTACCAAAATCATACTGAAAACCTACCTACTGACGATTCTTCATCAATGGCCAACAGACATGGTGTTCAGCTGTGAATATTAATAAAAAAGTCTTTATCTAAGGCGACGACATATCTACAGCCTGGTAAAATAGGCAAGACAAAAGAATCGAATGATAGCTTCCTTGGCAAAAATGCTGCCATCAAATATTTCTCCAGTAGCGAGCAGTAGTATTGCTGATGCTAGTTAAGGGCCGAAGAAAGCTGAGCTCGGAATTGGTGCGTACTGTTTATTAAAAGAACTTCGCCGTTAAGCCGCGTGCTAGAGACAGTTAGAAAAACTACCGCTCTTTAACCTGTGTGTGTAACGATAGCGGAAATGATGAAACTAACTGTGCACTCATAAATAACAAAAATGTTAATGTTTTACTCAGATTTGACCTAGATTTAATTCTTTGATTTCCTGTAATCAATAAAAGATCCAAACGAAATACTACATGTATTATGTTAGCGAAAGAGTTCCATCAATAATTCTAAATATAAAATAGTTGATGATATAAAAATGACAATTTAATCCATTTATTACTAAACAACAACAATGTAATTTATTATAATAATATTATTATGAGTGGATACTAAAAACATTGTATACAATGATTTGATTTTTACAATGCAGTATTTCTCTTAATAAAAATATTACATAAATATGATAATTTATGGATTATTTCCCGATTTTTATTTGCACCCATTATGTTTATATAATCTAAGAATAACGTGGAATGCAGGAGACAAAATATTACGATAGAACATGAGTAACGCCGAATTTACTATAAATTAGTATTGTATCGAATCTTAAAAGGTACAGTCTCAAAGGTACTATTTCTTTTATAAATGATAAACCACTCTTTCATAGATGTCAAATATATTTTTTATATACATTTTGCTTATTTTTCCTTTTTTTAATTATTATTGTTGATTTTATGTCGGTAGTTACCTTTTATTATTATTTTTAGTTTTATTGTGTTTTATTTTGATTGTATATTATGTTCATTGTTTCCAATGTAATTATTTGTCATACTATCTATATAGTTATATTTTAATAGAATTGTTATGTTGTAATTTTTATTTTTTGTCTTGTCTGTATATCGATGTATGTGTGTGAGTGTGAATAAATGTTTATTCATTTAAATGAAACAATCTATTTCGGATTTTATCGCGGTTTATTAACTTTTTTGATTCCGTAATCTTTGAACACAGTCTAGACAAAGCTAGCCATTATATTAGATTCGATAAACCACAGATCCTCGCAAAAGAACACCGATTCCAACTGAGGATGATCCGTGAGGCTATTGAAATTAAAAAACCTCCAAATTTCAATGGAGAAGATGGCTGGCTATTAACACCTGCTTGGGATCCCATTATTAATATAATTAAATCAAAAACCAAGCATAATTTATCACAGATTAAAGACTCAATTAGCACATTCTGCGTAGATAGGACTAAATAAAATATTGATGTATGTCGGGTAGTTTCGAATTACTTTGTAACGTTAGGATGTCTGACACCTCAGTCCTCCCGTGACCTTGGTTGCTGTAAAGTATCCGAAACGTCGGGAATCTAAAAAGTTAATAAACCGCGATAAAATTCGAAAGAGTTTGTTTTATTTGAATGAGTAAAATTCGCGTAAACATTAGAAAACAATAAATGTTTATTGTTGTTGTTGTTATATGTTATATGTGTTAACTATGGGTATCATAAAACAGATTAATATCACTTAACAAACAGTGGAAAAATTTTTAGTCGCCGTGATAAAACCAATAAACAAAATCAATGGAATACCTTCTTACTTCGTGTCTTTTACGCAACAGGGAATGAAAGTGGCAATATGTGGGGCACGAAGTTCGAAAAGTCAATATCTTAATAATCTTAAATAATCTCTCATCATCATTTCCGCCTATTGCAGTCCACTACTGGCTATAGGCCTCCACAAGTTTGCGCCAAAAATCGCGCGAACTCATGTGTTTTGCCCATAGTCACCACGCTGGGCAGGTGAGTTGGTGACCGCAGGGCTGGCTTTGTCGCACCGAAGACGCTGCTGCCCGTCTTCGGTCTGCGTATTTCAAAGCCAGCAGTTGGATAGTTATCCCGCCATCGGTCGGCTTTATAAGTTCCAAGGTAGTAGTGGAACTCTGTTATCACTTAGTCGCCTGTTACGACACCCATGGGAAGAGAGTACTATATTCTTTAATGCCGTGGCCATACAGCAGTTGAGTCCTAAGAAGCTACAAATAGCGGTCATGTACCGAAAAGTGTAGCGTTTGCATGACTCGTGAAAGAATAAAAACTATACACGTGTATGTAGCGCTACCTAGTAAGATAATTTTTTTTTATTATGTTAAGCAAGTGTGCGTTTTAAAGTTTTGCGGTTTTCCATATTATCTGACTTTTCGATACTATTACGTTGAAGGTTTAACACCTTAAATAAATAAGTCTATTGTCTGCAGGGCCACTATAAACATATACTAGTTTGTAGTGGCCCTGCTTTCTGTTCTGCGGGTTGCGGGTTCGATTCCCGCCTGAGTCTGGGTGTAATATAATATTTGTATTTATATATGTATTTTTTCTATGTATGTTTATCAGAAAAAATATATATATCTAATATATAAAATTCTCGTGTCGCGGTGTTTGTAGTTAAACTCCTCCGAAACGGCTTGACCGATTATCATGAAATTTTGCGTGCATATTGGGTAGGTCTGAGAATCGAACAACATCTATTTTCATCCTCCTAAATGTTAAGGGTAGTCCACCCCTAATTTTTTTTTTAATTTTTAGATAAATTATTTTTTTATGATACAAATTAAAAAATACATACAACCCCAAATTTTCAACCCTCTACGATCAACCCCTATTTTTAAATAGCGTTTAGCGGCAAACGTTTGCCGAGTCAGTTAGTATATATATAACAGTCGACTGTTACCTGTAACACGAGCATTAAGTTGCTTATCATAGGAACAGACGACCGTGTGTATGTTATATGATATTTATTGATATTTACTGTCTACACGGCGTCTGATCCCAAAGAAAGAATTTCCAACTCTGTGCCATCGATATATTAAAAGCAGGTTCTTATTATTTTACTACACAACGTAATAAACACACTGCGTCCACTTAAAACGATGTTAAATTAAAACCTAAGTTATTGCATATAAATTATGATATTGAATAAACATATTTGTGTACGTTGATTTCTTTTTTCAACGTAATAATTTTAATTCCATTGCACATATTTCCGATATCATCAGCCATTTTATTATTAGTACTTGAAGAAATAACAAGGAAAATTTAAAGATTTCTTTTGTGAGTCAAATCTTATCGCTGTTTACTTCAGGTTTTTGAAGATATGCACTAATTTTTTTATTGTTAATGATATTAACTGTATATGATACACTGCCTACATATACTGATACACTTTGAAATACCTATTACTAGTTATACACCAGGGCTCCAGGTCTGCTAATATAGTTTTTTCACAATGATAATTTAGTTGATGACCGATTAATTGATTCTAAGGCCTCTTTCTCCATGTAGGAGAAAGCACACATCGTATTCTAATATGCTGCTTTACAGTGGGTGGGTCGATATATACTATGTCATAAGTAACGATCGCTATCAGGTGTACACGATAACAACCGGGACCGATGGCTTAGCGTGCTATTTGAGGTATGGTGGGGAGACTTATGACAGTTAACGATAGACAGGCTCTTACTAACAATAACAATTGATTGCTAAACAGACTGTTATTTTTTATATTAATTATAGATAAAAACATAATGACTTTATTTTAACAGTATTGGAATTGTTGGGCGGCGTTTGGCAGACTTCGTCGAGTATTCACTTCGAAGATTCCGCAATGCTTGAAGATAAAAGTCTTCGAGCAATGCGTCTTGCCTGTGTTAACATACGGAGCCGAGACGTGAACACTGGTGAAGGGACTGGTCCACAAGCTAAAAGTCGCTCAATGTGCGATGGAACGGACTACGCTTAGGGTATCCGCGAGAGAACGAAAGTAAGAGACATAGCCCACAGAATTAGCAAGTTGAAGTAGCAGTGGGCTGGACGCATGAAAACCTGCACCGTCATATGATTTCGATTCTATATCGGCCAACCCGCAGTATAAGATCCCATAAATAATAAATTAATATACAGCATCATCATCACTTCAGCCTAATACAGTCCACTGCTGGACATAGGCCTCCACATGCGCGAGTTCGCGCCAAAAATGGAGTGAACTCATGTGTGTTTCCCATAGTCACCACGCTGGGCAGGCGGGTTGGTGACCGTGTGGTGATTAATATACAACCTTCGATTATTACTAATTCTTCTTTTTAATTCTTACTTAAAAATAAAAATAAAATGAGCTATTTTCGGGAACTACCGCATTTAAGTTATTTTTATTAACCTTTATATTGAAATGGGCTATTCAGTTATATTGAAACATATGTAAGAATCTATAAATAAATTAACTGTAGAACTATTTACTATTTAGAATATTTCTAATACGTTTCGATACTAAAAGTTATTTCGAAGGTATTGCTCTACCAGCTGCCCTTTTTAGTAATATGTATTTATAGATAGATAAATGGGAGAGTCGAGCGACATCGTATGAAACTCCATTCATCCATAAATTGTAAATATAAAAATGTAAATAATTTTAGATTTGTTAATATGCCACTCTCGAGTTATGCGCTTAGCAACATTCATTTTTATTTATATATAAAAAAATTATTGCTGTGGCGAGGTAAATAGACATAAAAGTCAGTTGGAGAATAGAAATTTTGTCTGTGACATCTAGCAATCACAATAGATGTGGCAGTCGCAACAATCTTAACGCGATTGCGAAATAAATAAATAAATAAATATATATATATATACGTTTCGCTCGTTTCGCTTCAGTCTGTAATATCCCATTGCTGGGCATAGGCCTCTTTCCCATGTAGGAGAAGGGTCGGAGCTTAATCCACGCTACTCCAAAACGGGGGTAGGCGGATATATTACCTACTATGAGTAACGATCGCTATCAGGTGTACGTGATAACAACCGACGACGGCTTAACGTGCTCTCCGAGGCACGGTGGAGAGACACACAGTATATTATTACGATATATATATATTTATACACTAGTCTCTCGCCCCGACTTTGCACGGGTATTTAACAAAAATTTCAAAATTATTTTTTTCTAATTAATTTTTTGAAAATATAATAGGTATATAATATAGCATATGTCACCCGGGGATAATGTAGCTTCCCAACAGTGAAAGAATTTTTCAAATCGGTTCAGTAGTTTCGGAGCCTATTCAATGCAAACAAACAATCAAATGTTTCCTACATATCGACGCTAGAAAGCAAACACGTAGTAACCAACACCCATCGAAATATTTTTTTATTGCGTCATTAGAATAAGAAAAAAATTACGCGTCGAATGGTATATGTCAAGTAACTGTACGACTGATAATAAAAAATATAGGATTTTCAAAATTGCCATTTTTTTTCATTCTTGCACCAATAAAACGATGTAAATAACAAAAAAACAGGTATTATTTCTTACTCTGTGTCTTACGACAATTTGTTTTCTACAAAAAAAACTAATCTAAAAGTTACAACATCAATAATTCCATATCTAATGCGGGTTACTACAGTTTTGCTGCTCGTAAAATTATGGTCACTTGCGTTTAATACCTTTTAGTAGGTGATATTTTTTTATATTGTGATGCTTATAACGCTTTACACGGATTATTTTATTTTTTTCACTTTGTTTACACCATTTACAAGGATTCAATGAAACAAGTAACTTTGTTTCACAACACTACTAAAGATTTTAGGTTCAACACAACGCATATATACTAAACTAGCTGTGCCCGCGGCTTCGTCCGCGTTTAAATCAGTGAGTCACAAAGTTTTCCCGGCAAACTTCCAGTGAAACTCAAAATCTCATCAAAATCGGCTTAGGCGTTCCGTAAACCTTCCTCTTGAAGCCCTCTCTCCATTGGTAAAACCGCATGAAAAGCCGTTCAGTAAACTTTGAGGGAATCGATCACATACACTTTTGGGGACTTATTGTTATAATACACTAACTGTTGCCCGCGACTACGTTCGCGTGGTTATGGAGATATACATTACAATCAAGATGTTTAAGCAAATTATTTTTTTATTTCAGTCACTTGAAATGCTTATCACTCTGAGTAACTTTTTCTAACGCACAATTTAGTATAATTTATTAGTTATTTTTATAAAACCTCTCTATACACCACATTTTTAGTTTTATTTTCAGGCTGCAGTATAAATAACCTAGCAGGCGAACTTATAGCTGCTGTATATGTTTCATACAAACTATTAATCCCAATCAAACGCCCTTAGCAGTGGAATATCAAAAAATCCGTTCTTATCGGACGTTTACTAACTATAATCTACCTCCCTGCTAAATTTCATCTTTGTCCATCCTGGATGGATGGACCATCCAGCGGTTTTTGAGTTCTCGTGATGAGTGAGTCAGTGACCCTTCTCTTTTATATATATATATATAGATTACGATACATTATTTGGACTCCTTTTCACCATCTATAGAGCATACATTTTAAATTTCGTCTCTTACTTTAAAAACATAGGCCTTTCATACAAACTTCCGACCCCCGTTTTATCTTTTACGTCCTATACAAAACCTATTTGCCAAATTTCAAGTTTGTAGGTGTTATAGTTTCGGAGATTTCGTGATGAGTGAGTAAACCTACGATCCCCCGTTTTAACCCCAAAAAGGGGTTGATTTCTAAAGATACATTATTTGGACACCTTTTCGCCATCTATAGAGCTTACATTTGAAATTTCAAGTCTCTTACATCAAAAACATAGGACTTTCATACAAACTTCCAACCCCCGTTTTATCCCCTTAGGGGTCGTTTCTCATAAAACCCCACCCCTTTGTGACCCCAAAACAGAAGTTGTACTCTTCAAAGTTGCCAATTTGTCAAAAGAAATATGCAGATTTAAAAAAAATTGTAGAAAAACTGGTAATTCCGAAAAGATTCGCTTTCGCAAAAGAATATTTAGATTTTAAGACCAGCGCAAAAGTCAAAGATTGTTTACCTGACACCGATGTTGAAGACGATTGTTAAAGTAATTATTTTTAGTTTATTGAAGGTAAAGAAAGTACTGATTATTTTTAAAGGTTTGTAGGGTTTATTATAACAAAAATTGTTTTTTATTTATACTTATATGTTATGACAGAAACTGTTGATTGTTAATGTTTTATGGATTAATACGTAATAATGATTGTTTTAATTTCGATTAGTGCAAGAAGGTACATCATGTTTTGTTTAGGTCTAATTGTAATTTTTTTTTTCAAATATTAAATTAAACTGATTTGTATTCTTAAATTCAATTGGTCAAATTATGGTCTAAAAAACGAAACAATATGTTAAAAATACTTTCTGATTTTTTTACATAAACATAATATCAAAAGTACATTTATTTCTATTATATACGTTTTATTTCTTTGACTCTTACTGCGGGCTGTTTAGCAACCTCAGTTCAATTGATTTACCTTTACTACAATTAGATTTTTCGGGTTATGCAAAATAATACTAGTTACTACGTACTGATGACAAAATATCAAACATTGTTCATTATTATGAGGTTTTTATAGGTGATGTTACCTAAAGTAATGATGGTTACCACATTTTTGCTTTCCAAAAAAAAGTGCGATTTTTGTCGTTCCATACGTTTACTTATTTCAGTTACTACGTTTTAATGGATTGTAAAATATATTGTCAAATGTCGTAACCCACAAAATATTATTTTAAATAAACTTTAGGTTAAATCCATTTAAGATAAGCTATTTAGCAAAAAATCATAAATATAGTGTCAAAAAATGGCAACTCTAGGTCCATAATAACGCAAGTTATGATTAAAATTAAAAAAAAACAAAAAGTTTTTCTGCTCTGGTGAACAATTGTACTTTTGTGGATTACTACCTGTTTGCTTTCTAGCGTCGATATAATATTATAGTATGGATAAGTTCTTAGAATTCGTGCACATCGTCTGTTCCTAAGGTTGGCAACTAATATAGATACATATTTATTCATGAATAATATGTAATCTATATATATATATATATATATATATATATATATATATATATATAAATTAATGTTTATCTGTATTTTCTTTATAGAATCGTAAACTATGCATTTGATCATGTCATGACCTTCAGCAAAGTGTTGTGCATGATCCCAAAAAGGTATCTGAGTTGGTACGACCAAAAAAAATTGTAGCAACGCGCGCAGGGTACAGCTTGTAACGTAATAAAATAACAGGTTTTAAGGCCACTTCATAACATTGCAATTTGTTTTGAAAAGGATTAGTGAATCGTCCTTTAATTTTATCGTAGGATATAAATAGAATTATTTAATCAGTATGTTATTGTAAGTAAAAATGTGCGTACATTGCTTAAAATCTTATTGAACATAATTTGTATCATTTACATTTTGACTAGGCCCGTTGGTACAGTTTGCAACCCTACTTTCTACTCCGGGGATTACGGTTTCAGTTTGTGCTCTGAATCAAACTGTAATATATTTTTGTGTATGCATATTTATATGTAAACTTATTACAATTAAATCTACTTACATCAGCCGACTTATCTAAAACAGATGCATTAAGCAAGCCTTCGTTAGGAACAGATGACCGTATGTGCATGTTAAACACGTTTATTTATTCTAATTATATTTATTTTGACTTGCGAACAACGATGACAAATGAAATAAAAGTAATTTTGTTTTTACGATCGCAATTATTTCTTCTATAAATTTTGTTAACGACAATAACCTGAAACGTTCTTAGATTTAAAAAATTCAATCTGATCTCCAAGCTTTAAAATAATAAAAATACATTAATTCTTCGTTCACACTTCGTTCACAGTTCAACAAGTACAGTCTGTAACCCGTCTTGAAGGAACAATGAAAAGTCACAAAATTTCCGTTATTATACGATTTTATAAGACGGTACTTTATACTACGCCTAACTATTGGATTAAGCTCCGATCCTTCTCCTACGCAGACAAACTGTGTGTGTCTGTTACAGGCGACTAACTCGCAACGTAAATTAAGATTTTCTCTTTCTTTAAGAGAAGTCGCTAGTTTAGATTATTGTATAAATTGTTTGTTCTAGGATAGAAACGCAAAGACGGAATTCGAGCGAACTATCACGACGAATACTTAGCATGACGAAGATTTATACGACAAAACGAGACGGTCTGATATACATACATATATTATTAAATATTCGCCGTATTATTAAGCGTTTATCGATTAAGGAGAAAAAGAGGTTAAATAACAGTTCTTTGATTTAAAAAAAAATTAAAAAGACCAGTTAAAAATATAAAAAGACAGACGATTTTAAATATATATTTCAAAGAGAAGAGTGGCAAAAATTTCAGTACTTATTTGTTTTTAAGTGAACAACCACTAACTTTGTCTATATACAGATAACCCTAAGCTTATTAGTGTACAATAAATAATGACTTACAAAAACGATAATTATTTTTAAATGAATAAATCATGACAAGAGCAATTGCGTGTCGACAGGCTAAGATGAACTAAAATATCTTTCATAATTTGTTCTATATTAAAACAACAATGGTATTTAAATTTTTGTTGACTTATATAATAAAGAAAAGAATACATTAAGAGTGTCGACGAATTTTGTTAAATAAGACAAATTTATATTTTAAAATAAAATCTTTAGTTCTAGATTTTCAAATATAGAATATACAAAATAGAATAGAATACAACAGAATAAACAAATTGTTCGTGTTAGGCATTAATGTTTGAAAATTTGCATTTAATTGTCCTTTGATTTTGAGATTATTTGCGTTTACTGGTGTCTTTACCCGCGTAACACATATCTTGTGAGATTGGTGGGATAAAAAATGATGTCCAGCTATCAAGGTACCAAGTTTCATTACAATTATTCAAAAGCAGAATTTTATTAACTTTACCACTAACGTGACTGGGACAATTACGATGCTTAACACGAATTTAATGGTAATTGGAGATCGATTTTCGTAGAATAAATTATTTTTTAATAACTTAACGACCTAATTGTTCCTTTTATTTCAGAACGACGGCATTCCCCTTACACCGGAAATGCAATCACTTCAATCGTGTTCTAATGATCAATTAGAAAATGTCTTTTTTTTGTAATTAATGTTTAATTCATTGTTAAATCGTAATGTAACCGTTATGAAACTATAATGACTCTTGAAAATATTTGAAATACTAGAAAATATCTTGAAACAATGAAGCGGTTACAAGAAGAAAATTCAATAAATTTCATGACAAATACACATTACCAGTCAAGAATCGCGGGAAATAATCGTGTAACTAATAATATTATATCACAAATTTTAGCAGGCGATATGGTCACAATGGAGCCAATTAATTGCGTTAATAAGAAGGCGTAATTACAAATTGATGTATCCTGAGAAACAGCGTTTAAAACCCCTAAAACTAATAATAAGGGCCTGTGTCATCAGTTGTGAATAACGCTATTTGACGGATGACGATACAAATAGACTTTGACAGCATGAAGAATAGTTCATTAGGCCCAGTTTATCAATTTTTTTATCAATTAATAAACTACAACTTTAAGAGAAATATATGCGAATAAAAATATCCCATAAATATAGTAGATTTCGATGATAAAAAAGAACAATTAACCAAAATGTTTTCACCGTAGGATCACGGTGTCATCTGTCAAACAGCGTCCACAACTGGTGAAACATTACATTTACTTACAGTCTTACATACTTATATTACGCAAAAGGCTAAATAATAAATATTCTGAATGTGAACGCTTCAGTTTCTGAGTTTTTTTTTTTATTTATTTATTATAAAATAAAAACCCAAATTAATAAAAATGAATTATCGAAATGTATGCCTACAATTTCCGAACGACGGCTGTAAATTGGTTAATTCTTTTTTGTGTGTACATTGAAATCAGCACAAAGTTTGTATAAGAAATTATTTTAAAAAATTACATATTCAGGAAAAAACAATGAGGTACGAAGTAGTATATTAAATTTAAATGTAAGCCAATTATTATCACTTATCGGTACTAAAAGTAGCAAAAATTTTCTCTAAAACATGCAAAATTAAATTCTACATAAATAAAAGGAAATTATAAATTCAATGTTACGTATAGAATTAATTAAAAACACAGGAATCATTTCAATTGAATCAAAGAAAGACAATTTCCTATTACAGTTAAACTATCACGAACTTAGATTTATTGACTATTTAAATGCTATAAATATATATAAAATCAAGAAGTCAATATCAATTAAGTATAGCAAGAGGAAAACTAGTCAATAAAGGCTATTAATTGTTAGAAAAATTGGATATTCTCTGTTATTCGCCATGCAAAAACATACAAATAACTAAATTTTTAAATCTACATAACTCGCATATATGAATGAGAAATTTTATTATATATATTATATTTTATATCAGTATATACTTTATATTTATACACGTATACTATTGTGTCTATTTATGTTATTATGTGTGTGCGGATGCATTATTGAATCTATTAAACACTATTATCATTCATCCATATAATCGTGTCTGTGCTCAAAGGTTATCTGGAAGAAATCGCTCTTCAGCGATAAGATCGCCTTTGTACGTTTGTTTTTAATTACTACTCTGTTTTTTTTTTTTTTGTATTTTGGTGTACAATAAAGTATATTATTATTAAGAACGGGCAGTGGTATTAGAGGCTATTGAAAAGATTTAGAGAAGGTATGAAAGTTCACATTTTTTTTTATACAACTAGGTCGGCAAACAAGCGTACATCTCACCTGATGGTAAGCGATTACCGTAGCTTATAGACGCCTGCAACACCAGAAGCACCGCAAGCGCGATGCTGACCCTACCCCCATTCCCCGCCAGAAGCTCACCTTACTCACCACAGGAACACAACGCTTTTTAAAAACAGAATTATTTAGCTGTGATCTTCTGTAAGGTCGAGGTACTACCCCAGTCGGGCTGCTCCAGATTGTGAGCAGAATATTTGTCCTACGTTTTAAACAAATACCATTTAATTGAAGTAAGAGTTAAAAAAAATAGTTGTTTAAAACGTCTAAAAAATTCTTTGGCAATATTTTGTATGACTCATGAATCAGAAGAATAGAAAAGTATTTAAGTATTTTTATATTCATAATTTAAATACTTAGGAAATTATTTATGAATAATAAATATTCAAATAAAATCACAACCTATCAGAAACCAATTAATATTCATTTTAATTCCATTACTAGTAGTAAATAAAAAAATAAAATAAAAAAAAAAAACTTTAACAGGATATAATTAGCGTAAGGTTTTATATAATTCGTTTGTCCTTTTCATCTGTTACCATGATCGAGCACTTGGGTGAAAATACCTATTTATATATTAATTTACATAAAAGATACCTACTTATCCCTATTTTCTTTGGTCACGCCATAACTTTAAAAAGACTTCATCGACTTCATGGATCTCTTCTTAAGTTTTATTTTTTTTTTAATTTTCCCTATTCGTATTTTTCTATATTTATTTTAAAGGGTTGTCAACTTTATGTAGACAAACACCGCATGCATATAACAATAAAAAGAAGAAAACTTAAGAACTATTTAAACTTCATATTTGTTATTCAATTCGTATTTGATAGTTTACAAGACAGTAAAATGTCTATATCGTCAGCTATATAAAAATTATAAAAATATTTGTGAACATAAACGAAAATCCCTTTTTAATTAGGCAATACATCAACAATATTTTGGCAAACGTATCGAAAAGTATATGGTTATATTCTGTCATCCTTTCATAGTCAAAATTGTCAGACTCTTATTAAACACGCCACAGGAACGTAAAACAATGAAAAGACCGACTATGTGTATGCAAAAGTGTATATTGCAAACTACATCCAAAGTCACGCATTCAAAATAAGAAGTGACACAAATAATTTTAAAATCACAACTTTGCAGTTTTTTTTAAATATAACTTGGTCTGCGAACAAGCATAGGCTTAACTTGTGGTTAGCGATTACCGTACCTTATAGATGTCTGCAATACCAGAAGCATCGCAACCGTGTTGCCGATCCTATCCCTAATTCACCTCAGGAGCTCTGGTCACCTCACTCACCAACAAAACACAACATTGCTTGAAAGCAGTATTATTTAGCTGTGTCTTCTCTAAGGTCGAGGTGCTACCCCAGTCGGGCTGCTCCATATTTTGAGCAGGAAATTTCCTACTGTACCCTACCTCAGTTGTGGTAGAGGTACTACCCTAGCCGGGCTGTTCCATATTTTGAGCAGGAAATTTCGTACTGTGCCCTACTTAAGTTATTAATGTAATTAATAATCAGGGAAAAAAATCATTTTGCGATAATTTCGACGTTAAATGTTTAAGTCACAAAGTGTAAAGTAATAAAACATGTCAGAGATATCATGTCAGCGAAATAACCTTCTTGGCTACACTAATCAATGCGATAAATATCCCTACTCCCTATCCTTAGGTCACAGACTACCAAACAAAGTCTACTTTGGATCGGTTGGTATGAACTCAAAAACAGTTTATGAATCTGTCAGTCGCAAATTGAACCTTAAATCAAATTTAAGGCTTTATGCGAGTACATTTACATGATCAAACTTTTGGCGTTTCCCTTGTCTATAATTAAATTGAAACAGTTTGAGAGGTCGTATTCAAGGATACGGTCATGACTCTTTAAGCAATGTCTGACCCCAAATTATTGGAAGAAAATGCTGAAACTGATTTAATATTATTTTCTATATAAATATATAAAGTCGTTGAGCCATTGACTCATCACGAAATCTCAAAAACCGCTGGACACATAAAAAGGAAATTTGGCAGGCAAGAAGTATATAGTTAGTAAACGTCCGCGAGGAAGCGATTTTTCGATAAGGCTGAATTTTTGGGGTATATAGGCTCTCACAATTTTGTATGAATGTCCTTCATTTTTTTGTGTTATAAGCTTGAAATTTGGCACAGAGACAGATAATAGTTAGCAAACATTCTCTAAGGGCTAGACTATTTTGAGACTAGGGCTAAGTTAAAGACATCTAAGGGCTTTTACAAGTTTATTTATTTATTTATTTATTTATTTATTCAGAAAACCAACAGCTTCTTATATACTATTCATATCATAAAGCATATTACAAAAAATCAAGCCAATAACAGGTTTCCCTAAAGTTAACAAATTGTGGAGATATCGTTAACAAAAAAGAAAACAACAGTCACAATCAGTACATTCTGATACACAAAAAATGCTTATAAGAGATGCAGTTAACTTACACTTAACAATATACATATATAAATACATAGTAAAAGAGGCATATATAAAGAGAGCTACACATCATACATATACAGATACATAATATATACTTATAGTTTATACATTGTTACGGTGACTCAGATAGTATTTTTATTATATTGGTTTTAAATATCCTTTTAGACTTTGTGAAGATGTCGACGTTTTTAAATAATGTGTTATACGTATGAGGGAGTCTCAGTAACAGCGAGTTTTTTAAATAATTCGAAAAATGTTGAGGAACTTCTAACATAGATGTATTACGGGTAGGAACACAGGGTTAAGGAACTCGGAAACCTATTTTAGATACTAGGTGTGGGCAATCAAGCTTACTATTTATTATGTCATAGAGCAGACCCATATCCAAAAGAATACGTCTCTGCTCCAACGAAAGCATTTCATGTTCCGCGCAACCATCTTCATAACTCTCACAAAATTTACGACACCGAAAGTTTAAATGTTTTATGAATTTTTTTTTGTATATGTTCTAGGCGGTTAAGATAAATGCGGTATTGAGGTGACCATATAGGGCTAGCATACTCTAAAATGCTCCGTACATAAGCAAAATAAACACACTTAATAGCTGATATATTTGTAACCGGTTTACACACGCGAAGAACAAATCCCAGGTTTTTATATGCTTTCATTACTATATTTTCTATATGATCTGATAGTATCATTTTTTGATCAAAGTAGACCCCCAAATCTCTCAAACTTTGTTTCCTGTTAATTTGTTCACCATTAAAATGATAGCTATATAGAATAGGCTTTTGTTTCCGCGTAAATGAGATGCATTCACACTTGCCAGCATTGACTGTTATATTATTATCTGTGTAAAAGTTATATAAATTATTAAGGTCGCATTGCAACGATAAACAATCCTGTATGGTATTAATTACATAAAAAATCTTTTTGTCATCAGCGTACATAAGATAGTTACAATGCTTCAAACTTGAACCAATATCAAACAAATATGCATTGTAGAATAGTGGTCCTAAATGTGAGCCCTGCGGAACACCAGTTGGAATTTTGACGTAATTTGAGCGATATCCAGCCATGACTACCGCCTGAGAACGATTAGTCAAATATGACTTTACCCACCGAAGTAAGTCCCCGTGGATACCCAGAATTTGTAATTTATGTAACAGGATCACGTGATCCACACGATCAAAAGCCTTCTCAAAATCAGTGTAGATCACGTCAACCTGTCCCCCCCTGTCCATTTTTTCTAAAACAAAGCTTGAAAAACATGCTAAATTAGTAGTAGTGGAACGTCCTACCATAAAACCATGCTGCTCTAAGGGAATCGATTGAGACAGCGTACCATAGATAGAATTATACACGATTTTTTCGAGTAATTTTGCTGCAGTATTCAGAATCGAAATTCCTCTGTAGTTTTTAATATCCATACGCGATCCCTTTTTATGTACAGGTACTATATGAGCGCATTTCCATACGTTTGGGACAATACCCTCGCGAAGAGAACGATTAAAAAGTATAGTTAACGGGAGAGCTAGTGATTTAGCACATCGTGACCAAAATACCGCAGGCAAGCCATCACTGCCAGCTCCCTTATTTATGTTTAAGGATTTTAGCATTTTTTTAGTAGCAATTAATGATGTTTGAGCACGAGAGACAATGTTATTAATACATAAGGGGTTCTCAGATGGGAGTAGATAGCTTTTAGAAGGCTTACCAAATACATTCTGAAAAAACCTACTAAATGCGTTACATATGTCCTGATCAGCCGTATATTCTACACCTTCCAAATTAAAATTCTTAGGATAAGCTGAACCACCCCTCGTAGCTTTTACAAAAGTCCAAAACGTTTTAGGATTATTTTTAATGTTAATTTCGCAATTCGACGTAAAGTTCTTAAAGCATTCTTTTTGTACGCGCCGTTCTCTTGATCTTAATAAAGAAAATTCATCGTAATCCAACCTATTTCCATATTTTTTCCACCGTGAATGAGCTTTTGTCTTGTCTTTAATTATACGTATTAATGCAGGCGAATACCATTTGGGATAGCAACGATTACCAGACTTACGACTATAGGGTACATACAAATCCACAGACCTATTAATAATTTTGTACATGACTTCAGTCGCTTCATCAATAGTACCTGTACTTAAGAGAGCGTGCCAGTCATGTTGTAGCAAGTATTTATTAATATCTTCATAATTCGCTTTTTTAAAGTTACGTATTAACGTAGGAGCTTCTCGTAAAGGAATAATATTTACGTCTAAAACGGTAAAACTAAATGAAGGGTGTGCACAGTCCTCTTTAAGGAGTGGCATCGATTCTGGTTTAACAATTACGGGTAGATTTGAAAAAACGAGATCTAATGTATTCCCAGCGTGATTTTTAAGAAAGTTATATTGTTTAAATCCATAATAGCTTAAGTTTTGCACTAGTTCTAAGCCCGCCTCCTGGACTTCAGTTGCACCCTTTTTTAATAATGAATATCTATTAGCATTCCACGACAGGCAAGGCAAATTAAAATCGCCTGCTAGTATATAATTATCATTAGGACAACGCTCAATTGATGTTCTAAATATATTTGTAAATATTTTTAAATTTAATGAGATTTCACGCAAATCAGGGGGAACGTAAACAGCGCAAAAATGTAAGTCAAATTTAGAGGCGCAAGTACGGGACGGCACAGTAACCCATAATATTTCTGCATTTGCAAGCGACACGTCGAGGTTGTGAGCTTTAGCACAGAGTGAACGCCGTATTAATATTACTACTCCTCCGCCGGTATACTTACCACTGGCCTTTAGGTCTCGGTCCGCCCTAAAAACATCATATCTATCATCACATAATTCGGTGTCAAAAATGCCACCATGCAGCCAAGATTCCGTCAGTATTATTACGTCATAATTATTATTCAGAACACTTAGTCGCAGTTCATTACACTTAGTTCTAAGACCTCGAACATTCTGGTAATAGATATTCAAATTTTTAGTAGCCATTTATAACAGAAAAACTAAATATAGAAGTACAAGACATATAAAATAATCAGAATCGTTTACACACCCGATATATATCTCAAAACAATTGCTTAATTCAATTAATACAGCGTTGTTCCATAATTTTATATTAAACAGTAAAAATATATTGAATAGATTACATTGACCAAACACTTTGAAATGACGGATGTCGTAGCTATCACAGAGGCATTCAAACGCATAAGAAATATGTAAAAACAAAGTAATTCGTCGACGACTGTGAACAAAAGCCAGAAACACGATAAAGAAACTTGTAGGGTAGTATGCAAAACATATAACAAGCCGGACTATCATGATACGTTCAGCAAAAGAGGTTGCGTTATTAGTAAGTTGTTGTAATTTCATTATTCCGTAATCAATGTAATGTAGGTGTATAATAAAATAAAAATAATAAGATCTAGTTTGGATGTATATAAATATTGTTTTGATGTATTTTAATATAGTTTTAATATAGATAAATAAAATATTTCGATAATGTATATTAATGAGGTAAGTACATATGATTTTTATATTACGTTTAATTATTATGTTAGAGTTAAAATAAATTACATATAAGCATATAGTAAATATTAAATATAAGTCAAACAGTGCAATTATGTACGCGTAGTTAAAGTTGCGATTTTGAATTTTGCGAGCAAAACGTCGCACCTGCATTAGTCGCATCACCAATGTATACAAAATGCAAGTCATTCCAGTCAAAGACTTAAGTTTATAAAATATCAAAGAATATGTATCAATAGAGAGGCAACTTTGTAGTAACTGATTGCGACAAAAAATTATAACAATTAAGAATATTTTTAGTAATAGTATAAAAAATTGAATATATAAAAGGTTAACATAATAAGTAGTCTTACTAAACATTAAACAATTCTTGCAATATCTTCTTCTTGCTTTATTTGTACAACAGGCGAGGTGTCGTTTCGTCTCACAAATATTCTTCCGTTTTTTGTCCAAACGTACTGGTAGCTCTTGTGATTTGCCGCCTCTCTGCATTTCTTAAATAAAATCTTATTGAACTGAGTAAGGTGTTCATTAACGTAAACCCTGCTGGTATTACCGATTATACCAAGATCCTGATTCATTATATGCTTTTTACGAATACCAGAAATTATATTTTCTTTTAGGAGACGAGATTTCATCTTAACTATAATATTTCTGGGGCGTCCCTGAACTTTGTTTTTGGGGGTAATACGGTTTACTTCTAGAATGTCATCAGAGTCGATTTTCACGCAGGCATGCTTTGCAATTGACAGAATTAAGTCTGGTAAATTCTCATTTCTTGTCTCAACGACACCGAAGACCTCCAGATTCAGAAGACGATCTCTTTGGTAGTTGGAGTTCAGCTCTATTTTTAATAGCTTGTGCTCATTCTCCAAAAATTTGATTTTAGATTCGAGGGATTCTATATTAATTTTATTATTTTCTAGTAACTCCACTTTTTTATTTAGGTCATCGTATTGGTCACTATGGAACTGCACCGATTTTTCCAGATCTTCAACCTTTTCAATCGTTTCTTCTTGTTTCAACTTAAGAGATTGCATTGACTTTTTAATCTCCTGGTATTCTAGACGAACACAACTTATTTCCGATTTCACTTCAGAGAAAGATGTGTTGAGTTTATCAAAATCAGTCTTTAGTACTAATTCTAAGTCCTTTTTGATTTGTGAGATGTTATTCTGGATTTCAGCTTTCCAAGTATCCAATTTATTTGCTATATTCGATGTTAGATGCTTCAGTTCCTCCGAATAGTCGTCATCGTGCTTACGCTTCCGAACTGTTATATTGTGTGGTTCGGATAAGCTACTGATGTCTGGGTCAGAGCAGTATTGCTTGTTCGGTGAGCGAAGCATTTTAAGACCTTTAACACCTCTGGGTCTTGTTTATTCTTTGATATAGGTCGTGAATTAGTCAGTTTATAATAATACACCACAATGCACACGGAATATGACTTATTTTTGAATGACTAACATGGAGCAAAAATCAACGATACGTCCACTCTGATCGAACTTCGAGCGCAGGAGTTCTTCAAAAGTCCATAAATTTTTGTGCCATGAACTCAAAATTGGAAACAGAGATAGTTAATAGTTAGTAGACCAGCTAAGAACAGATTTTGCTACAAGGCCAGATTAATGTGGTGTAAGGGCTAAGCTTTATTATATATTTTATTGCAATTATGTTATATTTCATTCTTGTTTTATAATAACTTTTTCTGTGCTATGTACCATCCTTAATCTATGTTATCTTATATAAGTATAATTAAAAATGAATGTTGCTAAGCGCATAACTCGAGAATAGTTCGATCAATTCCGATAATTTATTTTTTATATGTTCCTTAAGGCCCACGGAAGATTTTTAATAAATAAAAAATAATAATTAATAATTTTTACTATTGACTTTTGACAAAACGAAGACTGTTCGGGCATCTAATCTTATATATAAAATTGTCGTGTCACAATGTTAGTTACAATACTCCTCCGAAACGACTGGACCTGGACCTGGCGTGAGTTTGAGGAGGACTATGTCCAGTAGTGGACTGCGATAGGCTAAAGTGAATTAATACAAAAACAAAATTAAACATATTCTATAATTTAGTACCTATTAAAATGCGTTCAAAGTTTAGGAATCAATTACTTTTGGTGTTTTTACATGTAAACTATTTAATAAAGAATTAATAAAAATTGAGAAAATAATTAAATATATGTCTGATATTCGAGTTGAAATAAATCTGAAAGTATTCTTCCTTGTAAATATTATCAATTTCAACGCGAGCGAAGCCGCGGGCAAGTCCTAGTTTCTTATAAAAACTAACCGACTTAAACAAATAGTGTAATAAACTATAGTTACGATTTTATCTTACTTTTAATTTGGTACTATGTAATTTTTATAGCTAATATACACAGAAAAGATAATTTATGTGAATTATCACTGTCGTGGCAATTTCTCTAAGTTTTAATATTATACATAAGTTTCCTAGACATTGTGTAAACAGCTCGGGTTCACCTGACGTTCACATTAATACCTACTGCTACCTTATCATGAGTCACGTGTTCTCATCCTCACAAACACACAGTCTGGACTATATATATATATATATATATATATATATATATATATATATATATATATATATATATATATATATATAATAAAAAAATATAACTTGAAGGTACTTACCCCTTTCTTTTTTACTTTCTATCGAATGAGAACTACCGGCCCTAAGATAACTAAATCAATAAACAAAAATAAATCTAATTACCTTTATAATAAGCATACGAACACACAAAGGATTGTAGGCGTGCATGACAATAATTTTACAATTAAATAAAAACCTAAAACATACGGGCACAAATTATCACTGTGTTTTTAAGTTGACACTACTACTAAAAAGTATCTTGTAGTTTACATTATTATTTAATTTATCAATTCTTTCTCCTTATTACATTATTTAATCACCACTAACTGCTAGTTTCAGTTAATCAGTTCAGCCTATTGCAGTCCACTGCTGGACATAGGCCTCCCCGAGTTCGCACCAGACATCCCGGTTTTCCGCAATCCTCATCCAGCCATGAGGGCAGGACGTCCAACACTGCGTTTGCTAGTTTCAGTATGATACGGTAAACCAGTCAATAACTTTTATTTGGTAATATTAGAAACATTTTAATTTATTTATATTTAAAAGTTATTTTTTTATTTGTATAAGTGCATATTTTTGAAAGAAAAAAAAATCAAGATAATAATAAACATATTGAATCACTGGGAAGTTAAAACTCAGCTTCGCTTATCAACTGATAAAACAAAGGGATAGATAAAACAAAAATAAAAAATATACAAACTAATTTCACTATTAATATTTACTAACAGTAAGATCTTATCATATTATACTAATTAAAAAATATTAAGTATTTTATAGGTTCGTTAAATATTTACTTAAAAATAAAGCAGGTACTACATTATACGTTTTTCTTTTGTCATTAAAGACGAGATAGCGTTAAGGGGAATTTTGGAAATAATTTATTCATACAAAACCCAAGGTTTTAAAAGTCTACACAAATCAACATTACGCATGATCTTGGTTCTTGTTGTCTGTTTTTCCTTATCATCTGAAGGGGCTTTACCTTCGTTATTTAAAGTTTTGTAAGTACCTAAAAGGATGTATGGAATTATTTACAGTTACTATAAATGGAACAATCTATACTTAATATTATAAATCTGAAAAGTATGTTTGTTTGTTTACACGGGCTAATCTCAGGAACTACTGGTTCGAATTGAAAATTTCTTTCTGTGTTAGATAGCCCATTTAACTAAGGATAGGCTATTTTCCTTTAATTAATACGTGAGAAACCGCGGGTTACGGCTAGTAGTTGATAAAGTTATTAAAATTGAGAAGTGATTCAAGAAATGTGCTTGACATATCGTTAAGTTTATTAGTGCCTAGCTGTGCCTAGAGGTTAGCGGTTTCTTTCTTTCTTTCGTTCTTTCTTTCGTTCTTTCTTTCTTTCGTTCTTTCTTTCTTTTGAGTTGTCAATTCAGCTGTATTTCTTTTTATGTGTTACATCAGAACTTTTGACGGGACCAATTTCGATGATTTTTTTTTTAATCGAAAGTTGTGGTGCATTTGGTCCCATTTAAATCTAATTGAGATCTGACAAGTACTGTTTCAGTTATCGATAATAATGTAAATTAATTTGACTAGTTTTTCATTGGACTACGCTATAACAACTTTTTACTGGGTGATTAGATTTCGATAATTCTTGCTTAATCTTCTTCTTTCTTTTAATCCAAAGCTGATGTCGTGTAGTTTCTTTTAAATTTGGTGAGATTTGACTACCACTGTTCGTTAGTGAACAAACAAATTATTTCTAAACCTATAACTTTTGCACGAGGCTTGTCAAATTCAAAGGTACGAATCGTTCAAAGGCTTTTGAACGTCTTAAATTTCAAGTTATTGTGATGTCTGTAATTTAAATATTTTATATATCAAATATTTTCTATGTAATGTTTAAAATATCTCCTTTATAACAATAATTTGAATTTAATCGAACAATGTATTAACGAATTATCCTTCAACTAAGTACATATTTTGACTTTCATTGTCTCCCCCAAGGTCGTTATCTGGTTGAATTGGGATAAATATTCAATAAATTAGAATTTTTTTAAATATAATAATATATGTGAAAATAAAATTGTAATATAATTTTAATTAAAACAGAATTATTTTATACTTTTTCCTTCCAAATATGGATATATTTCTCACGTGTACGTTTGGAAAATTCTGTAAGTTAAATAGTTTCACAGATTATCACATATGAAGTGTCATTAGGTTCGTCATAATAATAAAAGTGACACAGAGTGTATGCAGTGGTAATGTATGCAGTTGGGTATTTTTTTCATGTACTCGTCAACTTTTTATGACTTACAAACAACTGTGGGTGTGCTGACTTGATGTAACCTGACCTTCGTACTTACTTTCCTTTTGCACAAGGCTTGTGAAATTAAAAAAAAAAAAAAAAAAAATACCCAATTTGAATGTTATACGTATATTCGGTGAATCACTTCTGTTTATATAGATTAGATTTGATCTTTATAGTGCTCTATGTTGGATTAAAACCTTTTTTTATTTTTTTAATAAGAATGGAGATAAGTACACGAAGAATTAATAAAGATTACGCAATTGTACGGGAATAACCTGCGATGAGAGAAAGTACGGTATTCCCCAAACTACCGCTATGTGATGAAGTTTTGTGTATAATAATTATATATACAGCTCAATATTTCTTATAGCGCGTTAGATTTCTGTTCAACGACCTTTCTAATGTAATGGCGTCTGTAGTCGCCTTTATACAGGAGTTACTCTTGGTTGTTGTCATAGACACCTGATACAGATCATAACGTTGCTCGCGGTAGAGAAATTATCTATAAATTATCTATAAAATTTTTGGAGCAGTTTAGTGAATTAATCTCAAATCTTTTTCTGTAATAAAAAAAGTATATTTAGAGCTCGTTCATGCGACGTAATTCAGACGTAACATATTCATTACAAATAACCGCACACTATATACGACAGGGAAATCCGGGTGTCGTACTCAGTTACAGGGAAAATACGGGGTATCGTTGATTCAGTTCTAACCTCACAGGAAAATCGATTTTAAGCTATGAACGAGAATATATATTAGGTTGTTTTATTCAACAAATTCGTCATAAAATATTCAATTATTAATCATTGTTTATTTAAATGTTATTTTGAAGTTATAATTCTTTTGGCCCATTAGGGAAAATTAATCGAGTAAATTTTTACGATGCGCGCGCATATTGTCACGAAAAAAAAACCGACACCCTGAAGTTAGCTAGTCAATGAAGAAGTTTGCAATGTGAAGTTAACTAGCCAATGAAGTATAACTTCTTACGTGCGTACTCTTTTCAGTAAAAACTCTACGTTATATGAATTATATAAAGCTTTTAACAGGTATTACGTCTTTTTGATACTTTGCAATACATTGCATAGCGTAGCTTCCCTTCGTAAGATTATGGTTAAGGAATTATTAATAAATTAAAAAAAAAACAACTGTCTGGCTGTTTATTTTCAGCAGAGTGTACATTCTGAATCGGTAGTAGCTACACTTTAATTTTTTAACCGACTTCAAATAAGGAGGAGGTTCTCAATTCGAGTGTATTTTTATGTGTGTTAGCCTCGTAACTTTTTACTGGGTGTACCGACTTTGATGATTCTTTTTTTTAATCGAAAGCTGGTGCGTGACATGTGGTCCCATTTAAATTTTTTTGAGATCTGATCGGTACTTTTTTAAGCTACCTCTAATAACGCGTATTTACTTGACTAATTTTTCGTCTACCTACATTGTATTAACTGGTCGATGTAATTGAAGTCGATTTTTTTTCGTTTGCAAACAAAAACAATTAGTTAAAAATTGAAAATCGAATTAAGTGAATATAGACATAAGGGACAACTAATGTGACATATTATATAGTATTGAACTAGAAAACCGACGATGTCATCACTAATGTATATCTTAACATCTCAACACTTGTCTTAACAAATAAAAGGAAACATTTAACCGTGTCATCGGGGAAGAACTCCTGTGGTTTAATTACTGGCACGACTTTGTATCATATTTTAAACTTTGTACGATAGTTGTTATGAATGCTGATCACGATTTGAGGAAAACGAATTAATATGAACCTGTTTACACTGTAAGCATACGAGAAATACAATCTAAATTAATAAAAATGTTGCTAACTCTAATGCTAGCGACGATTAAGTTGTGATGTGCTTGAGACAAAACTTGATATGTATATTGAGAAGGTTAAACAAATGATTTCTTAATATGACTTTATCATTACATAGTATAAAACAAAGTCGCTTCTCGCTGTCTGCTGCTGAGATCACTAAAAATACGCAACGGATTTTGATGCGGTTTTCTTTAGTAAATAGAGTGATTACAGAGGAAGGTTTATATGTATAATACGTGCATAATATAGTAGAGGTACACTGATAGTTTTAGAGGTTTCTAATGTGATGTCATAAATAAGCACATTTTTTTCACTTACATTGCAAATATTTATTTTATACTTTATATTAAGTATTAGCATTGCACAAGTATGGAGCTGGGGCAAGTCGCTAGTATATAGATAAATCATTAGATCCTGTGTTTAGCACATTTAAACAAACCCTATAATTTTTTAAAATTAGTATTTACATAAAACTAATTAGGCTGTTTACATGTAATTTATAATATAACAACATAGAATGGAAGTTAAACAAATGTCTCGTATCTTAAGTAGGAGATTTAGACACACAACACAAATATAGCCGTCCCGTTATGATATAATCTGTATGACCAACAGAAACATGTCACTAGAGAAAATCGAATAGACAATGCTTTATTTCAATATAAATTTATTAGATCAATTTAAATTTGAACAACTTATCCTATAACCGTTGCGCCAACTTGTAATTAATTAAAAAAAATATAAAATATTTTTTTATTAATTTTTAGCAGATTTAAATATCTATCGTAATATAAACAGAGTAAATTTCAAAGTGACTTAGGACGAAGTAAATTGCCTGGTTTGATACGTGTAACGATAGTCTAGCCACGTACGATCTGTGGATAATCCAACACTCATTTACCTGTTAGATTTTCCTTAACATAATATTAGGTAAAATAATAACCTGAGTTTTTTTTCTAAAATATTTTGTAAATAATTTCGGTCACTTTCAACAATTTTTAGTTCTAGATTATAATAAATACAGAAAAAATTATGTGGTGTCATGGGACATCAGGTAGGAACGAAGTTCCTTCGGATAGTATAGAAGCAACACAATTTGAAAAAAAAAATGATGAATTTTATATATATTTTCTAATTCATGACTTTTTTTATTTGTTGATTGGTTTTTAATTAAGAACATAAAATTATTTAGGAAATTTATTTATTTTAGAAAATAACAAATACCGTAAAATAAAATAAATCAAACAAAATAATAATAATAATAATTAAAACTATTAAGTGAAATAAAAAACATATGTCTTTATTTATTTTTGTCGACAGTATAAAATTTCATAAATAATTTAAAAAAAAGTTTACTAGTAATATTTTAGTTTTATAAACGTCATATTATACAGCCGTGTGACTGATATTACGTCTCTTCCGTTATATATTTTTCTTACGGTTTTAGTATCACATTTTTTTCAGTTCGGTCTCCCAGCCAAATGTCAAGCCTGCCGTAAGGAGCTTCATTCCAATAATAAGCTTTATATAAGAAATCCACCAGCAGGTCGACCACTTAATTTTGAGTGATCAATGTTCGTGAAAACTTGCAAAAATGTTACAAAGATGATATTGTTAAGGAATGTTAAACAACATACAATTTTTTAAAAGAATGAATAGAAAGAGTATAAAGTGAAGTATGTAGAAATGGCAGGATAAGTACAGCTGCGTTTTATAGCCATAAATATTATACTATCCATTTACCTACCGCTGTTAGCCATTTACGAGATATTTGTAGTTACTTACTAACAGCTAATAAAAAATAATTCTCGAATATAAAATAATCCACGAGAGTATTCTAAGAAATGGTTAATTTAAAGTTTAAATGATGCAAGTAGTAAAAATAAATAATTTTTATGTAAAAACATGCATATACATATAAAAAAGTTTGAATAGAGACGGATCGGGTGAAGAACAATCAAGCGCCGAAACTACGCTGTAGGAAAATAGACTTATGTTCCAGCAGTGCTACAGTTCGGATTAAGCAGCTTAAAGATTACATTACAAGATCATTAACAACGCAAGAAACTCACGCTTAACTCTATATTAAAGTAAAAATAACATAACGTACTTAAAATGCAAATAGTCATATTATTAACATAATCCTGTTCAATAATAACTCATAACTGTTCAGCCAACTCCTTTTAAATTTACTTTCAATGGGAACTCGTGTTTCTGTCATAATCCTCTATTTTATTTATAGAAATAACGTATGATTTTAACATATACATGAAAAATTTTCCTCTACAGATCATAATGATGCTGTAAACATCTTATTTTATTGGTACATAAATGTGACATAAATTCAATGTCAAGGTAAGTCTTTGTTTCAGTCATGTATAGTAACTTACATTTGAGTGTTTGTCTGTTTAAACTTTCTCATAAGAGAAATATATCGATGAGGAAATTTTAATTTTTTACATTGAATTTATGACTTATAAATTCATATGAATTAATAGTTTCTAATATTGCTAAAATGGCAACCGAGATTTCGCCAATGTCACAAATGGAGATATGAGGAAGATTGAATAAAGGAAATTAACTGAGATAGGGCACAGCAGGAATTTCCTGCTCAAAATATAGAGCAGCCCGACTGGGGTACCTCGGAGTACCTCGACCTTACAGAAGATCACAGCTAAATAATACTGTTTTCAAGCAGTATTGTGTTAGTGAGTAAGGTGACCAAAGCTCCTGGGGGGATTGGGGATTGGGTCGGCAACGCGCTTGCGATGCTTTTGGTGTTGCATGCGTCTATAAGCTACGGTAATCTCTTACCATCAGGTGAACCGTACGCTTGTTTGCCGACCTAGTGATATAAAAAATTATAATAACAATCGGTGAAGTTGAGATTACAAATTCGATAGAATTATTAAAATTGCTCTATGACTCATAAAAGTGGACCAGTAATATCGATAATTAGCCTATCTGATAAGAAACTCAACGCTATGTATGTCTCTTGTACCGTGTATTAAGTATATAAGAATTGGATTTAAGTAAAATTACTAATACACGGAGACACACAGATAGAAAATAACTACTGCAAGTTAACAGATAAACTAGTTGCTTGCTAGCTACATTTCATTTTTAACCGACCTTAAAAAATAAGGAGGTTACTCAGTTCGACCGTATATATATCTGGGGGCACGGCAGTGCCCCCGCCAAGACGAAACAAAAAAAAAAAAAAAAAAAAAACGAAAAGCACTACCTATCTTTTCTCGAAGCGCTTCGTCGTTTTTTTGAACCCTCATAACTTGGGTTTGGATTATACCAGATAAACAAAATTCTGGGGATATGATGTCAATAGCGGATTTATTAAACTTATAAAGTTTTAATTGCATAGCTCTTATACTTTAGATTTTATTGATACCTAAAAAACCCCGATTTCGTCACTCACTGATGATCATCAAAATTCATAGAGTACTTCCTGAAGTCCCAGAAAGCTGAAATTTGGTATGTAAGCTAGTATTAGTACACAAACAACAAAAAAATTCTAAAACTTGGAACTTTTACCCCCCAACCCCTTAAACTAGGAGATGGAAGTTTGTATGAGACTTCCGCAAATTTTGATGCTAGAGGTCTGAAAATTGATATAGGGACTCCTTGTTATTAATAATAATAATAAAATATATAAAAAATAAAAATCGGTTATTAGTTTATGTCGAAAATTTACATTTTGTAATTTTGCTATTTAAGTTTTGGCGGAGGTCACCGTTTGCATATCAGTTCAACATAAAATCAAAAACAGCGTGCTTAAACCGAATATTGTGAAGATTGGATGATATTTATGATATAAAATGTGTCGAAGCTAAAATGCAGCTATAATATTGTCATAAGCAACTTACAAAAAGAAGTGAAATCCCACCAAAAACATTTTCATGTAAAATGTTGCCAAGACGAGATCATATGGCTCGCACTGTCAAAAAGTTATCAGATCTCATGTAGAACCATGCTTCTAACTCTACACGCCCTAACTCTGCAAACCCTAACTTTACAAACTCTACACCTTAGTCAAAATATGTGGCTTGGCCGTTTCGTTACTACCGGCTGCCGATGTTGTAGATGACGACTTTCCTGTCTCATTTATATATATGTATATTTTCTTTTTATTTTTTATTATATGTATATCAATTATTCTTCTTCTTTTTATTTTTTCTTTAATAGAACTATTATATAACAGAAACGTAATAAACAGTGAATAAATTTTTCACCTTACGCCCACGTGACGGTAGCGAAACGGCCAAGCCACATATTTTGACTAAGGTGTAGAGTTTGTAAGGTTAGGGTTTGCAGAGTTAGGGCGTGTAGAGTTAGAAGCTTGGTTCTACATGAGATCTGATAACTTTTTGACAGTGCGAGCCATATGATCTCGTCTTGGCAACATTTTACATGAAAATGTTTTTGGTGGGATATATATATATATATATATATATATATATATATATATATATATATATATATATATTAAGCCTAAGTAAATCATGCAAATGTAGTTATTTTTTTCTTTCTCTATTAAGGACCTCTTTTCGAGTAAAGGTCTCCTCCATTTCACTCCAAAGTTTTCTATCTTTGGCTTTTGACGTCCAATTTTCTCCTGCTATCTTTTTAATTTCATCAAGCCATTATCAGGGGGCCTAACCTGTTTCCTTTTTCCAAACGGACCTGGCCAATGAGTTACTTTGTTAGACCATCTATCTGAGTTCATACGTGCTACGTGGCCTGCCCATCTCCACTTAAGTTTTTTGCAGTGGTTTAGAGCATCCATTACCTTTGTTTGTTTCTTTGTTTGTCTATGCGTTTTAGGTTCAGAATACTCCTTTCCATTGCTCTTTGGCAGGTTTGGATTTTTTATACGGTATTGATATATATATATATACATATAAGGAAACCAGGATTTGATGATGGGATCCCAAAGAAATCATGATTCATCGTGATCTAATTACAACTTTTGGAGTAATCTTTGATAATGCGTATTTCCTCGACAATTTTTTTGTTTACCTGCGGTGTATTACTTGTTGATATAATTGAAGGTGGTTTTTCTTCGATTAAAAATTTTTTTGTCGAAATCGGTTCACCCAGTCAAAAGTTGTGAAGTCACATACATAAAAAAAAATACAGTCGAATTGAGAACCTCCTCCTTTTTTGGAAGTCGGTTAAAAATAGTACTGTCCTGTTTTTTATGCTTCGTCTGAAAAATAATTCAATAAAATTTAGTAAAATTATCTATCTCTTGATAACCTAAATTATTTCAAAAAAAAATTTTGGTTATCAAGTTGTACTTAATCTTTACCGGCCATCACTTTAATAATATATACACACACACACACACACACACACACACACACACACACACACATATATATATATATATATATATATATATATATATATATATATATATATATATATATATAATTAAGCCTAAGTAAATCATGCAAATGTAGTTATTTTTTTCTTTCTCTATTAAGGACCTCTTTTCGAGTAAAGGCCTCCTCCATTTCACTCCAAAGTTTTCTATCTTTGGCTTTTGACGTCCAATTTTCTCCTGCTATCTTTTTAATTTCATCAAGCCATTATCAGGGGGCCTACCCTGTTTTCTTTTTCCAAACGGGCCTGGCCAATGAGTTACTTTGTTAGATCATCTATCTGAGTTCATACGTGCTACGTGGCCTGCCCAATTCCACTGAAGTTTTTTGCAGTGGTTTAGAGCATCCATTACCTTTGTTTGTTTCTTTGTTTGTCTATGCGTTTTAGGTTCAGAATACTCCTTTCCATTGCTCTTTGGCAGGTTTGGATTTTTTATACGGTATTGATATATATATACATATAAGGAAACCAGGATTTGATGATGGGATCCCAAAGAAATCATGATTCATCGAGATCTGATTACAACTTTTGGAGTAATCTTTGATAATGCGTATTTACTCGACAATTTTTTTGTCTACCTGCGGTGTATTACTTGTCGATATAATTGAAGGTGGTTTTTCTTCGATTAAAAATTTTTTTGTCGAAATCGGTTCACCCAGTCAAAAGTTGTGAAGTCACATACATAAAAAAAAAATTACAGTTGAATTGAGAACCTCCTCCTTTTTTGGAAGTCGGTTAAAAATAGGACTTTCCTGTTTGTTATGCTTCGTCTGAAAAATAATTCAATAAAATTTAGTAAAATTATCTATCTCTTGATAACCTAAATTATTTCAAAAAAAAATTTTGGTTATCAAGTTGTACTTAATCTTTACCGGCCATCACTTTAATAATATATATACATATACTAGCTGTGCCCGTGGCTTCGCCCGCGTTGAAATTAGTGTGTCACAAAGTTTTCCCAGCAAACTTCCAGTGAAACTCTTATCAAAATCGGCTTAGCCGTTCTGTAAACCTTCCTCTTGCCAATGGTGGAGCCCTCTCTCCAATGGTGAAACCGCATGAAAATCCGTACAGTAGATTTTGAGCGAATAGATTACATACACTTTTGGGGACTTCGTTTTATAATACACTAACTGTTGATCGCGACTACATCCGCGAGGTTATGAAGATATGCATTACTATTAAGATGTTTAACGCGAATTATTTTTTTATTTCAGTCACTTGAAATGCTTATCAAACTGAGTAACTTTTTAAAAGGCACAATTTAGTATAATTTAATAGTTTTTTTATAAAACCTCTCTATACACCACATTTTTAGTTTTATTTTCGAGCTGTATATGTTTAATACAAAATATCAACCCCAATTAACCCCCCTTAGCGGTGGAATATCGTAAAATCCGTTCTTAGCGGACGTCTGCTAACTATAATCTACCTCCCTACCAAATTTTATCTTTGTCCAACCTGGATGGATAGACCATCCAGCGGTTTTGAGTTCTCGTGATAAGTGAGTCAGTGACCTTTCTCTTTTATATATATAGATTACGATGCATTATTTGGACACCTCCTCACCATCTACAGAGCATATATTTTAAATTTCAAGTCTCTTACTTCAAAAACATAAGACTTTCATACAAACTTCTGACCCCCGTTTTATCCCCTTAGGGGTCGATTTTCATAAAATCAGTTCTTAGCGGATGTCTACGCCCTATAAGGAACCTACCTGCCAAATTTCAAGTTTGTAGCTGTTATAGTTTCGGAGGTTTCGTGATGAGTGAGTCAACCTACCATCCCACGTTTTAACTCCAAAAGAGAGTTAATTTCGAAAGATACATTATTCGGTCACCTTTCTACCATCTATAGAGCATACATTTTAAATTTCAAGTCTCTTACTTCAAAAACATAGGACTTTCATACAAACTTCCAACGCCCGTTTTATCCCTTTAAGGGTCGAGTTTCGTAAAATCAGCTCTTAGCGGATGTTTATGTCCTATAAGGAACCTACCTGCCAAATTTCAAGTTTGTAGCTGTTATAGTTTCGGAGATTTCGTGATGAGGGAGTCAACCTACCATCCCCCGTTTTAATCCCAAAAAGGAGTTTATTTCTAAAGATACATAATTTGGACACCTTCTCACCATCTAAAGAACGTATATTTTAAATTTCAAGTCTCTTACTTCAAAAACATAGGGACTTTCATACAAACTTGCATCCCCCGTTATACACCCTTAGGGGTCGAGTTTCGTAAAATCCGTTCTTAGCGGATGTCTAAGTCCTATAAGGAGCCTACCTGCCAAATTTCAAATTTGTAGGTGTTATAGTTTCGGAGATTTCGTGATGAGTGAGTGACCTTTCGCTTTTATATATATTATAGATTATAGATATATATATATTATTATTATTACTAAGCCTAAGTGAATCATGCAAATGTAGTTATTTTTTTCTTTCTCTATTAAGGACCTCTTTTCGAGTAAAGGCCTCCTCCATTTCACTCCAAAGTTTTCTATCTTTGGCTTTTGACGTCCAATTTTCTCCTGCTATATTTTTAATTTCATCAAGCCATTATCAGGGGGCCTACCCTGTTTCCTTTTTCCAAACGGGCCTGGCCAATGAGTTACTTTGTTAGACCATCTATCTGAGTTCATACGTGCTACGTGGCCTGCCCAACTCCACTGAAGTTTTTTGCAGTGGTTTAGAGCATCCATTACCTTTGTTTGTTTCTTTGTTTGTCTATGCGTTTTAGGTTCAGAATACTCCTTTCCATTGCTCTTTGGCAGGTTTGGATTTTTTATACGGTATTGATATATATATACATATAAGGAAACCAGGATTTGATGATGGGATCCCAAAGAAATCATGATTCATCGAGATCTGATTACAACTTTTGGAGTAATCTTTGATAATGCGTATTTACTCGACAATTTTTTTGTCTACCTGCGGTGTATTACTTGTCGATATAATTGAAGGTGGTTTTTCTTCGATTAAAAATTTTTTTGTCGAAATCGGTTCACCCAGTCAAAAGTTGTGAAGTCACATACATAAAAAAAAATACAGTCGAATTGAGAACCTCCTCCTTTTTTGGAAGTCGGTTAAAAATAGGACTTTCCTGTTTGTTATGCTTCGTCTGAAAAATTATTCAATAAAATTTAGTAAAATTATCTATCTCTTGATAACCTAAATTATTTCAAAAAAAAATTTTGGTTATCAAGTTGTAATTAATCTTTATCGGCCATCACTTTTATTGATCATCATTAAAAGGATATGAAACATTTCTTGAAGTGTGAAAAGTTCATTTATTTGCGTTCTATAACTTTTATTACAAAATGAAACCGGTAAATGAAAATCATGGAAGAATTATTGATCTTTTTAACATTTGTCTTAAAATAGTGTTTTAATACTTTTGAAATTGATTTCTAATGTTGTTACTTTTACAAGAAAATGTGATCGCGGAAGTGCAACAGCGTTCCCGTAATTCCGCCTAGGCTTGTCGAATGAACATCTTAGGGGTTTTGGTCGTTGAGAGTCCGACATAACCTATAACTCCCCGGGGCGTGGTGTATCCATAAGGGATTTCTCCTGGGTCAACAAAAAAACACTTAAAACTAAACCAGTTTGTATAATAAATATATAAAACGCAAATGATTGCCCTAAGCCACAAACTATTCTAAATTGCTAAAAATTTTGTCAGAACACATCTAATGATCTCGTTCTTTTCGGTTGGAAACCCAAAATTTATAATCACTTGTAACAAAATCAAAATTTAGTTTTGTCTTAACCCTCATCCCCCTTCTGGGTCTAACATTTTTATTTTTACTATATAGTATTGGACGTAATCGAAAAATCCACGTACATTATATACTATTTTAATACTATTTTCAAAAGTCGACTTTTCAGTTAACTAATATCTCTCAAAGGAGTATTTGCTCGTAATGGTTTCCTGTAATTATAAATAGATTAACGTGTTTACGTAATGTTTTACTATTTACTTTTTGAATTACCTATCTACTTGAATATTAGCCACTGACATATGTTGATGTCAGATAATATAGATTGCTATCATGAAGTTGTCAAATTATGAAAAAAGAAATTGCCAATTTTTTTGTAAATTTTTAAGCGTTGAGCTACTTTTAACCATATAAGCTAAAGTTTTATGGCTAATGCTTAGCGCACTCTGGATACAGAGACCATAACTTTGCGTCAGATTTGACCTTTCCTACTATACAATGGAAAATCGATGACAACAATAAATCGAATGGTTTTCATCGGCCAAAATAACTTGACCCTTTTAACCATGTCAAGGAAATACATTTTTTTGGGTAGGGATGGAATGCCAGTTTCATCAATAACTATGAAATATGGTAAGAACCGTGTAATCAGGGATAGAGAATATGTTATATTGTAGTTTTTAACAGTAATTAATAAACTATCAAATAGCTATCCTATCTTCTGACTATATTTTGACCATAATCTATTTATTATCAGGACATTGATTTTGAAACACGCTAGTGGACCAGGAAGCCATAGACAAATTTTAATTAAGTTATGGAAAAACCACATTAATGGCAAAAAAGTAGGTAACCCAAATAGCTGTTTGTGTATTAAGAATCTTCAGTGACCTGGTGTCCTCATTATTAATTGTTTTTTCTTCTACAAAAGTAGAAGGTTTATTAAATAATTAATCAATTGAAAAAAAAAACTTTTATTAATAATACTTATTAATTTTGAAAAAAAAATATCCAAGCCAATAATTCAATTTCAAGCCGAAAATTCAAGCCGATAATACGTGATAAGCATGACATACTTAATTAATTATACAAATCTATATTATTAAGTGATAAGCAGTAAAATTACAGTGGAACTTCCTCACGCATCTTTTGCTACCATAAAGTTATTTCAACATTTGCTACGTACAGAATTTATCAAAACATTATATCATTGAAATATACATACATACACACACACCCACACACACACACACACACACACACACACACACACACACACACACTCAGACACACAAATATGTATATATATATATAACTTTAGAACATTATTGATTTATCCAAATTTCTATATAATATTTTTGAAAAAATAAACTAAACTGTGTGGACCGAGCAGAAAGTAAAAATAGTCAAATGATAGATATAGTTAAATAAAATATATATGAATAACAATTCATATTTTAAATATAAAGTCGCAGTACATACAAATACAATATCCACTTTAGCCTATCGCAGTCCACTGCTGGACAAGTTCACGCCAAAAATGACATGAATTCATGTGTGTTGCCCATAGTCATCAACACAATATACTTATTGTCGTTTCAACACGTTCTTAACACAATAATGTGAAATACGTCATAGTTTTCTAAATATAGGTTTAATAAATTTCATTTAATAGTCTACGTAGCACTTCTAATTAAAAGTTCCCATCTTATGTAGGTATGCTAGGGGTTTCTCTCAAATATAGGATTAGAAATGAGACTATCCGCGAGCGAACGAAAGTAACCAACATAGCCCACATAATTAGCAAGTTGAAGTGGCAGTGGGCTGGTCATATGTGTCGCAGGACCGATGGCCGTTGGAGCAGACGTGTCCTGGAGTGGAGACCGCGTCTTTGCAAATGCAGTGTGGTATATCCTTCGGCCCGTTGGACAGACGATCTACGTAAGATTGCCGGTGTAGGCTGAAGTGCTGGATGAGGATTGCGGAAACCAGGATGTCTGGCGCGAACTTGGGGAGGCCTATGTCCAGCAGTGGACTGTAATATGCTGAAATGATGACTGATTTAAGTTTTATTTTTAAAGATACCTATGTATGTTAGCTTGTAGTATGCACAATAAAGTATATTTCTTCTTCTTCTTCTTCTGATGTAGGTACACGTTTTTTTTCTCCATCATCTACTTTACTTTCTCTATCATCTATAATATATTGTACTCGTCACCCTACAAGATATACTTCACTTCAAGGCTAGGATAATTGTGAAGGGTTAAAGTCTAATCAATCATTCTGTTCAAATGTCACTTGGTGATAATTTATCTCGAAATTTCTTCCAAAACATTAATGTTCCTGAACGTGTTTATCTTCATCGGTGATAAGAGTAATTAAAAAAAAAATAAGCACTTGACAAAACTGCGACGCCAGCTCGGAACAACCTGAGACGTCAGGTATCGATTGATGATTTATATCCAGTAAGCTATCTTCGAATAATTTTACAGGCCACATTTTGCATTTTGTTTCTCTTGAGTGTAAAAAAGAACTTTTTAGGTTTTCTTTTATAAACATATGATTTAACTTCACAAATTGGTAGAACCTTTTGTACCTTCTGAAATTTTTTGTTTTAGAATTAGGGCTAACAATGCTGTTCTTCCATGCGCTAAAACTTGATCATAAGCTTGTCCACATGATAATCATTCCTCTAAAGAAACATCGGTATGGTTCAGTGTGTTTCGGAAAATAATTTGAAACAGATCCGTAGTGGAATAATTCTAATTAAATTCCGATTATCATAGTCACCACGCTGGGTAGGCAAGTTAGTAACTGGAAAGCTGTTTTTATCGCACCGAAGGTGTTGTTGCCCATCTTCAGTCGGTGTATTGTTGGATGGTTATCGCATCGGTCATCGGTCGGCTTTTTTTGTCACAGGCTCATATAGAAACATTCTTATCCTTTAGCCGCCTCTGACGACATACACGGGAAGAGACCCCACTCTTCCCGTAGGTATCGTGAGACCCTATATTAATAATTAATTCTCCTAATGTATCTCCAGCTGTAATTCACTAATTTCATAGCTACTTTTATGATCGTTGACAGCGTGTTTTACGTGTTTCAATTTTTTTATGCATTACCCTTTTTATTATGATCATGCACATAAGTCTTTTATTTTATGATCAAATACGAATATTGTAAATTGATAAGGTTAATATATTCAAAAGCATGTTTTCGCCTAATTGGTTACAAGTTGGATAGATCTTTTTAACTTAGTAAATATGATATATAACTTCATACCAAAAATGTCTCCTTTAAAAGAAAACTTACGTGTTAGCGCTTATAATACTAGCGCATTCTTCTATGTAAATCATGTGTACTTAAATGTTAATACGTTTTTTTGTTCTGTAACGATAATATGTGGTGATATTAGATCAATATTTGTACAACTGGAAATATCTACTTTAAACGGAAATTGAGTCTGCTTCAGTCAAACAAAAACAGTTTTAAGGCGCCACTACACTAGAATGGAGTTTTTTGCAACATTGTATAGAATGCAAAAGCACTAAAATACTTACTTTAAGGAACACTCTAACAATTCATTTGACGGTAAAATAGCTACAAGAAATGCTGCTTGAAATTTTTTTTAGAAAGAACTCATTCGAGATTGTTGAGGGTTGGTTTTGTTTCAAAATAGGTTTCGTGGTCAATGTTACGTTTTTTATTCTAGTTTACACCTGAGGTTTTTCACGCTTAAATTATAATCTTTCCGAGGATATTAATGTGTCGAGTTGAAGCAAAAGAATACCAAGTATATATATAATATATAATAATAATAATAATAGGTATACATTTCATAATGGTCAAAAACGTAGGAAGTAGTTAAAAAACAATCTCATTTTCAGTTTCAGTTGGTACATCATTTTTTATACAATATATTTTAATAATTTTAGGTTTTCTCAAACGATTTAAACGAGAGATCTTTTTTAAGTTTTTGTTTTATTTATTAATCGAGGAACTATGTAAGCGAACGTTCTTTCAATAACAAAAAAAAAACTAAAAATATTTTAAATATAACGCAATCTTGAACAATCGAACTAACAAAAAAAATAGATTTAGAACGTTGTTGGTACATATAAGAATTGTCGGCTAATTTCTTAAGCTATAAGGTATACGTCAGGCGTTTGTTCTCCCTATCTTAGCTTAACCCTACTCCTTAGATAAAATTATGTTAATCATATATTATCATCATCATCAATCATAAATATGATAATAATAATAATAATTTTTATTTGCATCAAACATGACATACATTAAACAATGCAGTATGATGATATAATGTCTATTAAAACATTTATCATCGTCATAATCATCATCATCATTTCAGCCTATCACAGTCCATTGCTGGACATAGGCTGCCCCAAGTTCACGCCAAACAACCCGGTTTTCCACAATCCTCATTCAGCTACTACTGGCAATCTTACGTAGATGCGGTCTACACTCTAGGTAACTCTGCTCCAGCGACCATCAGTTCTGCGACACAGGTCCCAGCGACCAGCCCATTGCCACTTCAACTTGCTAATTCTGTGGCTATGTCGGTTGTTTTCGTTCTCTCGCGGATAGCCTCATTTTTAATCCTATCTTTGAGAGAGACTTAATTGAGGTAGGGCACAACAGGAAATTTCCTGCTCAAAATGTCGGGCAGCCGGACTTGTACTTGACCTTACCGAAAATCACAGCTAAATAATACTGTTTTCAAGCAGTCTTGTATTCCTGTGGGTGAGTTAGAGGACCAGAGCTTCTTGGGGAGAATTGGGGATAGGATTGGCGACACGGTTGCGGTGTTTTTGGTGTTGCAGACATCTATGAGCTACGGTAATCGCTTACCATCAGGTGCGGTAAGCTTGTATGCCGACCTAAATAGAAGAATCCAGGACAGCCTAGGTCTCGACAAAGTTGAAGGCTTTCTTGTAGTACACAGATGCCATACACAGCAGCTGATTATATTCTTGTCTTTTGTATGATCTGCCGAACAGTATGGATATGGTCCACGGTGCTGTAGCCATTTTGAAAACCAGCCTGCTCCGGTGGTTGATATTCGTTAAGTCTTGTAGCGAGACGATTCGTAACGTAAATATATTGTTATTGATTATTATAATTGTAAGAATGATAAAGATGTAATGTTAAAAGAAATTTGAATTTTTCTTATTATCATTTCTGTAAACTCAGCAGATATGAATAAAAGATAATAAATAAATAACTAGTTTCACCAGACATAATATATACTCTTAAAATAATTACTATATGAATAAGTATGGACGAAAATATGGAAGTATCAATTTTTATACAAGTTCAGTAACTAATAAAAAGACATTTCTATTAGCAAATGTGAATCTAAAATTTGTACTTTATTTATCTAAAATAAAAGTAGCCTAAGTTACTTCTTATTGCATCAGCTATCTGCCAGTGAAAGTCCCGTCAAAATCGATCCAACCGTTTCAAAGATTAGCCGGAACAAACAGACAGACAGACGGACAAAAATTGTAAAAAATGTTATTTTGGTACGAGTATACTCGTATGTACTGTGTATGTACATATATGAATTTAGTGAAAAGTTGTTATTTTAATATTACAAACAGACAATTTTCTAGTTTTATTTATTTGTATAGGTTCTCTTCTACCTCCTACTGTTAAAGTCTATTCGTAACTTACTACACGTAAGTAAGATAAATTTAGCGGGAGGTAGAATATAGGCCAGTAGGTCCTTTCTCCTCAAACAATAAACTAAAACTTTAAGATTAGATAATATAATATATTTGTGAATAGTAAAAAGAACGATGAATCAACCTTTTAACTATCGGATAGCGTTATCCGTCAAATAGCCTAGCCTTATCAATAACTACTGAAACAGGCCCTAAGGATAGCAAAAAATAAATGTTTACATACAGTATTTTATCACTAGAATAGATAATGTAATGTATAGCAATTTCACACTTTGACTCTCATGGTAGCGTGGCCGAGCGGTCTAAGGCGCTGGTTTAAGGCACCAGTCTCTTCGGAGGCGTGGGTTCGAATCCCACCGCTGCCAACACAATTTTTTTACTTATCATAAAATTTTAACATAATTAATAAAACTACTATTTTAATATAATGTATAGTACCAGAATTCACAAAAAAAAACAACAAATTTGCCGTTTCAATTTTTTATGAAGCAAATATTTTATTCCGTATAAGTGATATATTATTTTATAAGGCGAATAATTTTAAGTTCTAAAATTTTTTTAATTAAAAAGACGGCCAGAAATCAGAAAGCACCAAGTTAAGCTTGTAACAGTAGTAGTGGAGTAACGTAACGTTATCATAAGCCTTAATATTTCTAACATATACTGAGATCGATCCTCTTGTCTTAAGCATATAACTAGTTTTATACAATTTAAATAAAACTACTTAACTATTTTCTGTGGTTAATAATTGAGTTTACACGCAAATGAAAAAACACCGACTTCAATTTTTCGATCAAATTCGAATCGACAAGTCATAGGTAAAACGCGGGTAATCGAAAAAATTGTCAACTAAATTTACATTATGACGCTTCAGCCTGTAATATCCCACTACTGGGCATAGGCCTCTTTCCCCATGTAGGAGAAGGATCAAAGCTTAATCCACCACGCTGCTTCAAAGCGGGTTGGCAAAGCGGGTTGGCGGGTATATTCCCTACTGTGAGTAACGCTATCAGGTGTACATGATAACAACTGGGATTGAGAGCTTAACAGGCTCTCGGAGGCACGGTGGGGAGACACACTAGGACTAACAACCAGACTGAAAATAAATATATGTATAAACACATATATCCATTCCGAGCGAGAATGACCCACAATTGTAGGTGTTTTGGCGCTAAAGACACGGCACACGCACCATTTCACCAGAGCGGTCGTAGCACCAGAGTGGCCGTTTTCGTTGCTTAGAATAGCCTGCATAGGCATAGGCAACTTTTTTGTTAGAAACTATAAATTCAAATTAATATACCTACTATGTAGGTATCTTTATGTAGGTACCGCGTTAATAACACCCTACTTTCCCTATACCTCACTCAATGGCATACCAAAGCTATTATACTAGTACCGTGTGAAAAAGAAAACATTCTATGGAAGAATTACCGGACGTAAACAAATGACTATGCAGGTAAATGGTACATTAGCTACAACTCGAATAGCTAAATAAGCTATAACTATAATAGCTACATTAGCTATAACGGCAACAAAGAGGACATTTTTTATAAGTACGTAAGTTGTCTGTTACGGTGGTTAACGCTGCAACTTACAATTAAGTTTTTTTTTTTGTTACCAGTTTGGTTACCACGTCTACAGTAGATGGTGCAAGGCGTCGCTATGTATAGTTGTAAGTTATGTACCACTAGATGGCGTTAGGCATAATTTAGATCACGCTATTATTGTATCGAACTCTGTATATGAGTATTAGTGAAACCAAGAATAAAATGGTAGTGAACAATCCATACTGGGCGTTTCAGTTACTCCTACCATCTGAGGGAACTAGTTCCTGGGAACGCTAGGGCTGTACAACGGTTTTTTTTTGTATAAGTTTAAATTTTTTGGATGAAAACGGGTAAAAAGCAGTATGTTTGGGCAGTGCAGTTATTTATTGTGGTCTAGGCATTTGTATCATTGTTATGTATATTTCAGAAGCTCCCGAAACAGTCTTCATTTTACTGGGGTTGTAGTTTAAGGGTTTTTTTAGAATTCAAAAAAATAGGTTCTCAATTCAACCTCAGAACTGATTGAACCGATTTCGATGATTTTTTTGTAATCGAAATGTAGTGCGTATCATTTGATCCAGATTAAATTTAATTGAGATCTGAAAAGTACTTTTTAAGTTATCGCTAATTATGCGTATTTACTTGACTATTTTTTCGTCGACCTACGTTGTATAACTGTTACTTGGTTTGTAATCTCATTTAAATTTGATCGATATCCGATGAATACTTTTTTAGTAATCTTTGATAACGTGTATTTACTTGACAATTTTTTCGTCTACTTACGTTGTATTACTTATCAATGCGACCAAACAAATCTTCAATATCTTCTTATATATTAGTAAAGTATCTGATAGCCTAACACAAATTTAGATGCAAGGTAATTCAGCTTTCTCCATCACTTCAGTCTATCGCAGTCCACTGCTGGACATAGGCCTCCTTACTATACTCCTTACTTATGGGTTTTTCCCATTCCCCATTTTCCCATGTCATCACGCTGGGTGGGTTGGTAACCGCAGGGCTGGCTTTGTCCAACAGAAGACACTTCTGCCCATCTTCAGCATGAGTATTTGAAAGCCAGAAGTTGGATGGTTATCCCGACATCGGTCGGCTTTTTAAGTACCAAGGTGGTAGTGGAACTGTATTATCCCTTATTCGCCTCTTACGACACCCACGGGAAGAGAGGGAGTGGCTATATGCTTTGGTGCCGTAACCACACAGCACTACTAATATATGTATAAAATTGTTAATATAAGTAACAATACCTAATTTTGTTTTTTCTTTCTTATCTGTCCCTTTTGACCTCGCTCTAGTTGGTACCATATTGTATTACACGTAATATCCCACGAGACTCGCAGTGTATCTTCCATAAAGTCCTTTATTTATTAATGTCCCTTGGGGCTTTTAATACATATTAGGGGTGTAGGTATTATAACAAGTTATATTCTATTGCTAACATCGTCTTACAATTAATTATTAATTTAACTGAGGTAGGGCATAGTAAGCCAAATCTTGCTCAAAATCTGGAGCAGCCCGACTGGGGAAGTACCTCGACCTTACAGAAGATCACAGCTAAATAATACTGCTTTCAAGCAGTGTAGTGTTCCTGTGGTGAGCAAGGTGACCAGAGCTCCTGGGGGAATCGGGGGTAGGGTCGACAACGCGCTTGCGATGTTCTTGGTGTTGCAAACGTCTTTAAGCTAAGGTAATCGCGTACCATCAGGTGAGCCATAAACTAAAAAAAAACTACCGAAAAAAAAACACAAACAAACAAAAATAAATGAAAAAATTATACTAACAATTTAGAAAGCAAATAAGAAAACAAAATAAGGATACAAAACAAAACAAGATTTACCCTTCTGAAAATTAAACTGGTTTTTCTCAAAAAACCGGCTTACGGTGACATCATTTATCCCCTTTATAAAAAATAGTTAAATATCGAGTAACTCTGCAGTTTCTAACTGCGTTATATATATATCAGAATGTTTGACACTTATCCCCTCGAAATCGCTTTTATGAATCATTTCCTAAATACCTTCCTTAAGAATTAAAACTTGGGATATATTTAAATAGTTACCTACATTACTACTTAGTGCCCTCATACTTATTTATTCCTGTGTCGGGGGTCCGGAAACAGACAATTCATAAGTAAAAACGCCCAGATCACAGCAAAGATCTGTTTTTCCAATACAAAAGTGCAACAATTGAACCCAGAACTGACATCACAATTAACTTAAGTCAGTGCTTTATGCTAACACACCGTCAAATATATAATATCTAAAATAAGTTGCTCAAAATAATTTTATCTTAAAAACAATGATTTTAATGGAACGGTCTATTAAAATACCCATTATAAGATGGCATTGATCGTAAACGATTTCCTGATATTCTATATGAAGTTCTCAAGCATTAATGCTTTTCATCGTACCTTTCTCTTTGAAACCTCAATGTATTCAATTCAATAGAAAATTCGTTTCAATTGATTCATAATCGATTAGGATATTACACCACTAATAGAACAAAGCTTATAAGGCCACCTTTTGGACTGTCTTGTTTTTTTAATTAATTTTTTGTACAATACTGACTATATGATATTAATAGTAAACCTTAAGATTTAATATCTTGTTTGTTTGAACGTCACATTCTTATGTCGGTAATTGAGTTAGGGCTGAGCAGGAGCTTAAAATTTGGAGCAGCCTGACTGCGGTAGTACCTCGACCTTACAGACGATCACGGCTAAATAATCTGTTTTCAAGTAGTGTTGTGTTCCTGTTGGTGAGTAAGGTAACCAGAGCTCCTCGGGAGATTTCGGGATAGGCTCCTGGGGGAATTAGGAGTGGGGGTTGGCAACGCGCTTGCGATGCTTCTAGTGTTTCAGGCGTCTTTAAGCTACGGTAATCGCTTACCATCAGGTGAGCCGTACCTACGCTTGTTTGCCGGCTTAGTAATATTACTAGGCCGGCAAACAAGCAACACAAAAATGTTGGACGTAAGCTTGCTCTACACATGAGTTCACGTTATTTTTGACGTAAACTTGTGGAGGCTTATGTCCAGCAGTGGACTGTATAGGCTGTAATGATGAAGCTTGCTAAATATCCTGGTTCTCAGTGATCCTCATCCAGCTTATACGCGGACAAAATGCGTAAATCTTCGATTTATGACTAAGCTAAGCTATCTTACCATTATAAAATATTCACGCTAATACTTGAACCTAGAGTAATCTCTACTCTCTAACTCCAGTAAGAGGAGAAAGTAGAGTTTCTACTACTAGACTTTTTAGGTTGACAAAGCGTAAAGACAGACGAAAGAATAATATTGAATTGCTAATAAATTAGATCATATTGCGCCAGTATAGTAAGTATATATATTTTAAACTACTAAGGTCAGTTAAACTAAAAGTCTTCGCGTTCTATAAGAACAACAACTATCTAGTCTTTCGGTACCTTAATGTGGTCTTAAAGAGATGAAAACGCTCGTGGTCTTGGAGTCATTAGTTCAATTGAAACCGATTAGTTTTGAGTATCAATTTTTAATACTTTTTTATATTCAAAAATGTCAGTTAGTCAGCCAGTCAGTTTAGTCTATTGCAGTCCACTGCTGGACATAGGCCTCCCCAAGTCTGTGCCACACATCCCAATTTTCCTCAATTCTCATCCAGCCTACACCGGCAATCTTATGTAGATCGTCGTTCCCGCGGGCCGGAGGACGTCCCACACTGCATTTGCCCAGACGCGGTCTCCACTCAAGGACACGTCTGCTCCAACGCACATCGGTCCTGCGACACAGATGACCAGCCCACTGTCACTTCAACTTGCTAATTCAGTGGGCTATGTCGGTTGCTTTTTCTCTCGCGGATAGGTTCATTTCTAATCCTATCTTTGAAAGAAACTCAAAGCATAGCCCGTTCCATTGCACGTGGAGCGACTTCAAATATGTGGTTATATTTAAATTTGAGCAAGAATTACAATAAGTTTGAGTTATTTATAAACATATATTTCGAATTAAATGAAATTGAAGTGTCTGTTTGTAATATCAAAATAACCGGTTTTTGCTAAATGGATATGGATGGACACGATACATATGCCAAAATGACATTTTTTACAATTTTTTTCTGTCTGGCTGTCTGTCTGTCTGTCTCTTTGTTCCAGCTAATCTCTGAAAGGGCTGGACCGATTTTGAAGGAACTTTGACTGGCTGATGGCTGATATAATAAGGAGTAAGTTAAGCTACTTTTATTTGAGAAATTTATTTATTTTATAACTGTGAATAAAAATTGAACAATAACTTTTTTGTTAAATTCCACGCGGATGAAGTCGCGGCTACAGCTAGTAAATAAATAAAATTGGAGTGTCTGTTTGTAATATTAAGATAACTGCTTTTTACTAAATTCATATGGATGTTTACACTGTGCATATAACAAAATAACATTTTTTACAATTTTTGTCTGTCTGTCTATCTGTTTATTCCGGCTAATATCTGAAACGACTGGACTGATTTTGTCGGGACTTTCACTGGCAGATAGCAGATGTAATAAGGAATAACTAAGGCTACTTTTATTTTAGAAATTTAACTCTGCGAACTAAACAATAACTTTTTTGTAAAATTCCACGCGGACGAAGTCGCGGGCATTGCTTGTATACATACTTGTATATATACAATTATAAGAATTTTACTATACTTACGAATACCATAGAAACCTAGAAAGGAGACGTTTACTTTGCGCAGCCGGAAATTTTGAGTTACAATTTTGTTATTCCTTCTCGTGTTTACATTACGATTGTTAGATACAATTTACTTGAAAACAATAGATATTCTTGTGATAAATGGTGTATATGAACACATATGTTGTAATATGACGATTCAAAGGTGTTTCAAGTTTAAGTCTACTTAAAGAAAGAAATTTTTATTTACCATTTACGAGAATGGTCCAGTTGCCTTTAGAAATAATCACAATATACTTAAATACATTTGCGTCAACTATAAAAGAGACACGTGCCTAGGCTACTGGGACCAAAGTAACATGCAATATTGCAATGAGTACATTCTTAGCGTATGAGTTCGTAAATATTTCATTGTAGGCTTTGACCTTGTCTCCTATGAAGGAGAAGAAGTTATCTCAGCCACGTTGCTTCAGAAATTATTAAATGTTACATACATGGGTACATATATTTCAGGTTTTCTTTCCAAAACATGCGGAAAATTTCAAAATAAATTTATCTTAACCCACCCACTATCCATTTACCAGAGCCACTTAAAAAAAATTACTGAGTAGGTACAGTTTGAATCAAAGGTCATAGAGTATAGTCACGTTTTTTATCCTCTGGACCATGTCGGTTTTTAAAAAAATACCATACTAGTCATTATTAATACAATGTGGTTAAATTTTCGTACAATTAACTAAGAAATGCCATTAAATATTTAATTATTGCATACCGATGTTATCATATATTTTTGCTATAAGTAAATGAATCGTATATGTGTAAAGAATGATTCTAACAATATAAATGATTATACCTGTAAGTTTCTATTTCGTAGGCTTTTTACGAGATGATTCAAAGAAAAGTAAGTCACATCCTTATTGTATTACTTAAATAATTTTATATGTCCTAACCCTAAAGGATAACTTATTCGTATCAATTATTTAAATGAAAAAAAAAACCTAAGGGTTAGTTAGTCAATCGTAACGTTTTAAAATATCTAGATGTAAAACAAAGGACAATACTGTAAGGACGCGTCGTGTCTAACTATAAATTATTAATGATATTGATTAAAATGCAGCATGTTTTTGGGTATTTTAGTTAGTAAATGGGTATAGTCCGAAAATACAAAGGTAGCTATAAAAATTCCACTCATATTTTATGTTATAATCGTTGTAATTTTGTTTCCCTAAGTTACTGTTTGTATAAGTGTATTATATATCACTAAAATAATCATACTTTTAAATATTTTAATTTTTACGTAACACAAAAACTTAACCAAAATATGTCTAACCACATTTGGGCATTTTAGATACGAATATTATATGGTTTTATTGTTTTTTTTTTCAAATCAAATTAATAAACTGGTTTAAATAATATTTTTACTATTACAGAGATTTGAAAAAAACTGACATAAAAAAATATATTACCACTTCTCACAATGGTAAAACGATGGTTATAAATGTCATTTCGATTAAAACCACGAGAACCATTTAGTCATTAATTATATGATTTTAAGCAAGAAGATTTTAGATTATTCTATAAGCTTGAATATAAGTTAACGCTTAGATAATAGTGATTATAAAACCACTATAAGATCCACATGAAATAGAAAAAGTTTACATTTGGTAATTGTTACGAAAAAACAATATTTTATCGCCGGTATTGATAATAAATTAAGGATATTTCGACGATATATATTTTAACCTACACCACACTTCAATCGATTTCCAAAATAATCGTCACTATGTATTCGATCATTAATCACTGAGGGCATTCCGATTTCACAATATTTAAAAACATAAACACGTGGTACATTTCCAAATTTAAATTTAAAAAAAATCACTATTTCTCCAACATATTAGTAACATAACCTAAGTGCAACTAAACACAACATTCACTACAGCACACTTAACGCATTCCATATGCACTATGATTCTACTTTGCACTATCACCGACTCACCATTACATAGCTGGTATTAATTATTGGCTTCGTCCGCACTGTTAAAGAGCTGACGTCAGACTGACGGGTCGACGACGAAAAATCGTCAGATATTCGATTTTTCCAAAACAGCTGATACCAACATAACGCGAGTCTTGCTTCACTGAACTAAACTCAATTCATCTAGAACGGAATCGAATGTAACTGAACATATTTTAAAAAAAAGGAACTACACCACAAAGTTGATTACTTTATTTAAATTGTCGCAAATTTCGCAACTGTATCAATGTATAACATTCAAGAATTGTTCTATTGTCATTATAATATGGTATTTGACGCCATTTTACGGGTTGTTTCAGTGCGCATGCGCGATCAGAAGGGCAGGGGTGAACGGTTTAATAGCAAGGACTCGACACCCTTGAAATTTGCATAGAGTTGATATTCGAAAAGCTTTTAGAAAATATTAGTTTTTAAATAAATTATGTCTATATTTTCTAACACGTCCGTGAATTCAATAGACGACCTCAATTGCCTTCCATAACGACAATGTACATAGGTCTTACAATTTGTTGTGAAACTTTTTCAATACAATTTGCCACGTGATTTTATTTTAACTTTAACAGAACAGACGCGTCGATATTTCATTGTTTATTTAGCTGCTTATTAATGCGATGGATCAGCTAGGCCAAATGCTGGGTAGTTCTAAATGAGTCATCCCGACGAGTCGGTCTCGGTATGAATTTCAACATTTAAGTTGTGAATTTATGATATAAGCATTATATATTTATTCAATTATAGTATTTGACAAAACAAAAGTTGTGTTTAACAACCAATTTATACTGAGACCGGTATCGGTCGATGAAGGGTACCATCGAAGTTGTTCAGGATTATGTCTACCTAGACAAAACCATTCGAGTCGAAAAACTTTGAGAAAGAAGCCGATAGGAGGATTCGGTTGGGCTGAGTGGCGTTTGGCAGGCTTAGTAGAGTCTGCACTTCAAAGATTCCGGAATGCTTAAAGACAAAATTCTTTGAGTAATGCGACTTGTCTGTTTTTACATAGGTGCCGGGACATGGACACTCACGAAGTGACTAGTCCACAAGCTTAAAGTCACTCAACGTACAATGGAATGGACTATGTGTCGCAGGACCGATGGTTGCTAGAGCAGACGTGTCCTGGAGTGGAGACCGCGTGTTGGAAAATGCTGTATGAGCTCTTCGGTCCGCTGGATCAACGGTCTACGTAAGATTGCCGGCAGAGACTGGATGAAGATTGCAGAAAACCTTCATATTTGGCGCGAGTTTGGGGAAGCCTATGTGGTTAGGTTAGCTTATCACAATAGGCTGGAGCTATAATTAGCGTTATTTTCAATCATAACTTACTTTGATTTAAATGTTTATAGTGACTATCGTATGCAACCTTTTTTAACTGACAAAAGTAGATTAGCTTTTTAATGCGACTTCTACTTTTTAAATATCAATACTGTAATTCTTGTGTTCTTATGCTGAGAAAAGTAGCGAAAGCTTCAGGGAAAACGCTGGTTTGACAAAGGGAGTAGGGTTGGCAACGCGCTTGTGATATTTCTGGTGTTGCAGACATCTATAAGCGACAATAACCGCTTATTACGAGTACCGTACCTACTGACTGTACACTTAATTGGACCTTGAGAAACAAAAACTTTAAAAGAAGGTTTATTTAGGCATTCCTATTGTCAAAACAGAAGCTCCAGCTCTCTTCAAATTGCTGATATTCTCAACTACGGACACAACGGTTCTCTGTTTTGTCTTTTACTAATTATTCATTCTACATTTAATACTACAGAAGTAATAATACATTAAATTCTTCTATAAGTAATCTCTTAGATTATAATTTAATTGCAAATAAAAAAAACTGTATCAAAGTAAACAATCTACCGAAAATAACTGCAAATTGATTTATATGATAGCAAACGAAGGTATAGTACCTACTATAAAATGGTCAATTCTAATTCTTTAATTTGTTTTCTTGTACCATGTAACAAACAGTAACAATTCAAAATACACATCAATATAAACATACAAAATAAAATTAACATTAATGTCAGAGAGCAATATTAAAACAAAAAGTCAAAAACATTCAAAGTTTGTTAACATTTAGTGTGAGTGCATAAATATAAATTACGTCTTTACAAAATAAATTAATTCAAATTAAGCTAGTAATCTATAAAATTGTCAAGTTATAATATTTCAAATATTTGATTTTAGTTATATGGAATATGATGATATGATCTTCACAAGTCTGAGTACATAAAAAAGGTAGTTTTATACAAATATAATTGACATGTCAAAGTGTTAAATGTCATTGTTAGTAATAAATTACATTGTTGTTTTTTTCTTAAAGTACCTTAAATTATCACCAAAAATGTCGAGGCCAAAACTGTCTGACAGTTTTTATTCTTACCATTTGAAGCATTTACATGTCTGTACATGCTATTATAATTAGTGATCATTCTATTTATTGGCGAGTGACGACCGTAACGTGAATGTGAAAATCTCTCGACAAACGGTGTATAAGTTGCTTTTCTAACGGATCTCACTGGAGCCCGAAACATAAGTCTTAGGCAACAAATAGAGTCTATTAAACCATTAGCGAGCTTCAAGAGAAAATTGTTGTCTAATATACGTCTGCGGTTATCAAGAGAAAGAAGCCTAAAATAAGATAACCTTTTTTCATAGCTTGGTACTTCTTTGGCCAGGTTGAGACTATAAGTGCCATAGAAACTTTTTTTGTACACTTTAGATTCTTTTTTTTATAAATTTCGTAGTGAGGGTTCCAGACTATACTACCGTAGTCCAGGATGCTGCGCACTAGTGATGTAAATAGCACAATTTAAGTCTGAGCATTATTGAAGTACTTACAGTTGCGCAAAACAAATTCTAGAGTCTTAAACGCCTTGTTTACCATGTCATCTACGTGAAGATGAAATCTCAACTTGGCGTCCAGTGTGACATCAAGGTCACGGATATATTCAACCTCTGCAAACGTATACCCGTCTATTGAGTACGTTCTATTAACTGTAGTCTTTTTCCTACTGAACCTAATTACAAAGCACTTTGTAGTGTTAAGACTCATGCAATTTGTCTGACACCATAATGCCAGGCTGTTAAGGTCGTTTTGAAGACAGATGGCATCCGAATCAGTGCAAACACTTCTATAGAGCTTCAGATCGTCGGCGTATAACTGGCACTTGGAATTTTTGAAGCATTTGCTGATGTCATTAATGAAAATATTAAAGAATAGAAGACCCAAGTGAGATCCTTGGGGTACCCCAGAATAGGAAAGAAAAGGACTAGAATAGTATCCGTTAACTACAACGACAGATTCTCTGGTACGAAGATACGAATTACACCACGTTAGTAAAATGCCAGTCACACCAACCATCCTAAGCTTCTGTAATAGTATAGTGTGATTAACTTTGTCGAAGGCCTTACTGAAATCAGTATAGATAGCGTCAACTGAGCCGCCACCATCAACTTCCTCAGTAAGGTCTTCAACAAATGATGTGAGGTTGGTCGTAGTAGATCTAGCTTTCAAAAACCCATGCTGCTCAGGAGCAATAGTTGTCTTAAACTCTGAAAAGAAGATCGGGTACAAGGTCTACGTCTTATAAAGAGCCTACCTGCCAAATTTTAAGTGTGTAGGTGTTATAGTTTCGGAGATGTCGTGATGAGTGACCTTTCGCTTTTATATATATACTAGCTGTGCACCGCGGTTTCACCTGCGTTAATTTGAGGAAATATATCTCTATATCTTCTAATGATTGTCCCATAAAAATTCAACACAATTATCTAAATAATAATAAACAATAATAAAAAGAATTTGATCGCCAAAAATTGTCGTATGTAATAAATAATCTTTGGGTATTTCATATCTATCTGGGCGTTAGGTACTCGGACACGGCAAACATGGTTTTTCCCGCGTAAAGCCCCGATTTAGCGGAAATTTCGGGATAAAAAGAGCCTATGTTCTCCCCCTAAACCTTTTTCGTCTTCTAATGACTATCCCATTAAAATCAGTTCAGCCGCTCCGAAGATAAGGCAACAGAAAGACAGACAGACAGACAAAATTAGAGACTACAGTACGGTAAGTGAAATGATGATTATAATAATAATAGTAACTACGAAAATGCAAAGAACGGTTCGTCAGAGAATGTGTCGCAGTGTGGCATGCAAAACGTGCATTTCAAGACATGTGCAATAAATAGGATTTGGTCCTAAATACAGCTCGACATATCGAAATAGATAATATCTTGGATCTGCGACTTGTCAAATTAAAGGTTGTGACGGTGCACACATTTTTTCATGTAAAGCTTGAATTTACCATCTAATGACCAGGAAATATAGACACCACGCGTGCCCAAAGAAATTTGTTCGTATACTGGAGCTAGTAGAAACTTGTATTCTTTAAGTAATTCCAAACACCTGTGTCTTATTTTTTTATTAGGTATAGCTTCTGCGCGCGACTTCGTCCGCGTGGAACAGATGCGCGCGCAATACTTGATCATTATTTTGCTGCGATGTTATTTTAAAACTGCGATATCTCCTGAGATACTCATTGAAATCGAATTGTGTAAAGGGCTATTATGTTTTAAATTAAATACTTGTGATGAATAACGTATTTATTTAGATAAGGATTAATATCATGTTTATAAAAACATCTTCGCAAATAATGCATTATTTTGGAACACACTTGGTTAGCATAAAAAAGGTTATAGAGAGCCAACCTTAAAAGATATATCTATGCTGTCACGGACTTTTTTTTAGAACTTTTACAGGGGAACAATTCTGTCGTACATGATTTTTGCGAAACTTTAACTGTTTTCACAGCGCACGGAGCGGAGCTCTTAAAAGGAAAAAAGAACCCCCGATTTTGAAACATTCTTCATTGGTGCTCCGCTCCTTTTGGTCTTAGCGTAATGATATATAGCCTACAACCTTCCTCGATAAATGGGCTATCTAACACTAAAAGAATTTTTCAAATCAGACCAGTAGTTTCTGAGATTAGCGCGTTCAAACAAACCAACAAACAAACTCTTCAGCTTTATAATATTAGTATAGATATATAGAATATATAGATTAATGCGATTATTGCTTGACATAATTGCATTTATGGTCAAACATAAAAAAAGCGACAATAGTTTACATCGACAAGTAAAAAATGAGAAGAACATAGTAGTAGTGAGAGTAGGCAGTCAAAAATGTTCAATTAAATGAACATTATTAATGATCTAACTAACACACACAAAACACAAAAACTACTCATTAGATCTCGCTCATTATTTTCATTAAATTGAATCACATGATAAGCACCAGCTTTCGAATTTAAAGAGAATTATCAATATAGGTACGCAGAAGAAATTTATGAAATACACATAAAAAATACATGCGAATTGAGAATATCCTCTTTTTTGTAATCGGTTGAAAACGCTCTACATCCATCGCAGGTTCGTACACCAAATTCTGGTATAAATAATACAAAATTGCCCACAAAGTCATAAAATTATCGATTTGTGTACATTTTCAAAAAAATCATAAATTCAAAATGTTAAAATATTATATATATTTGGCTTACAGGATTTGATGGTAGGGGAACACCGGGCAAGATGGGGTACTTAAGGTTTAAAGCTCCAGAAATCATAGGGGTTCATGTTTTCATAATCATATTTATTCTTAATCAGGCTTGTAGTTATCAATCTTACATATTAAATTTAAATTAGGAACATAGAACCATAGCATTATTAATAATATAACAAAATGTAGAATATGACATATCACCCCGTCATGCCCGATAGGTCGGGTAAGATGGGGTGGGCCTAATGGGCAAGATGGGGTATAGCATTCTCTTGACTATTCAGGAGTGCAGAACTCGCAAATGAATGTTGCTTCGGCATCATTATCATCCACCCCTGCACAGCCATAATGTGACCATTTACCACAAGAAGAATAAGCAATCCAACCTTTCTTGGAGTCAAAATGTAGCCTGTACAATATAGGCATGCAGTGTTTTCGGTTTCAACATCACTCTCTTCAGAAGACGATTGTCTAATAGGTTTCTTTGGATTAAATTTTTTGTGGCTTTACTCTTGAAATAGTTTTTGTTTCTCTTCCTTTTTCTGTTTTTGCTCCTTTTTTTCACTGTCTGATTTCAGTTTCTCTTTTTTAACTTTTCTCTCATATTTTTTTAAAATAAATTCTTGTAACTTAATTCTAATAACTTCTGTTTATCCTATAAAGAGGTTATGATAGCAGTTTTACCGCATCTTTTGGTCACTCTTAATGTCTTCTTGGTCACTGGAAAAGGCATTAGTTGCTTTGGACTGACCAAGGTGAAGTTACTGCATTATCTTGCACTAAATTAGGCCAATAGGAACATCTTGGGGAAGGACTCAAATTTAAATCTGTGTTAACTTCAGTTGTACTAGTTGTCACTAATGTTGAAGTAGCAGGATCTGTAACAACAACTGCAGTGCTCGTTGCTGTTGTTTTAAGAGGCGCTGCCACAGTAACTACAGTTAAAAAAAACCTGCTTTCCATGTCTAGTAAATAATCTACCAGCTCATCCTCTTTTTTTAGCGAGGAACTGGTACCCAAAGGTACCTTTATATTCACCATTTTATTTGGTTTTCACGAGCCTTTTTTGCTTTTCATTCCAATGTAGACTAAGAAAGATTTTGCAGCCAACATATATCCCATTTCTCGCTTCAAAACAACTTCTATCGCCTTTTTTATTGCTTCCCCTGACCATTTTCCCTTTTTTGAGTTTCTTTTATAAACATATATGACTTTTTTTAAATAAACCACCCTAAAACAATATTTAAAAAAAATTGAATAATCAAAACAGTGTCGGGCAAGATAAGGTATCTGATACCCCCGTCTTGCCCGTTGATTCGTTTTAAAATTAATATTCAAACAAAAGAAAATTGAATAATGTTTCATAACAAAAGAAGTTATTACCTGTTACTGCAGTGTACTGTAGATAGGATTTACCGAGGTGCCGCTTAAAATTCACCAAATACAAGTTTCATGCACTACGAAACGTATATATAAGAAATTTTAAAACGAACAAACGAAATCTACTTTTCGACGATAACTAAAACAAATGACTAGCCACAGTCTTAGTACTCGTGTGACTAAGAGCTGTCATGGCAGCCAGTAGAGAGATGGCACAACGAATGTAATTGATCAATTCAAATCACCTAAAAGGCCTGATGCCCCATCTTGCCCACCACCCCGTCTTGCCCGGTGTTCCCCTACATGTGTGCTGGCTGTTGGGGTTCTTTTGAATACACGATATTTGTATAGTCAAAAATATCTGATACTAAAATATGCACAGCGTCGGTCTGGCCTAGGGGGACTAGGAGTTTTCCCAATAGACCACGGGTCCTTTTTGGCCACTGTAACGCATTTCGATTCGATTTTTTTTTTAGTTACAATGTAATCTAAAAAAAAAATTAAGTATAATAAAATAAATAAAATTACAGAAGAGTAAATTGCGTCGGGTGATACAAACACAACTGTCAGCAGACAGCAGGCGCTCCTCTATACATGCAAGCCGAGCGTCCATCATAAACCCGAGGGATACCATAATTGGCGCCTTCAGTTCGTCAAGCAGCTGTACATCGCTTTTAGTCGGTGGCTGAGGAGAGCCACACCGCCAATCGTGCTGGCGCGGTGCTGGCGCGGTGCTGGCGCGGTGCTGGCACGGTGCTGGTGCGGTTCTAGTGCAGTGCCTGTGCGGTTCTGGTGCGGTTCTGGAGCGGTGCTGGTGCTGTGATGGTGCGGTGCTGGTGCAGTCCCGGTGCGGTCCTAGTGCGGTAATGGCGTGGTGCTGGCGCGGTGCTGGCGCGGTGCTGGCGCTGTGCTGGCGCGGTGCTGGCGCGGTGCTGGCGCGGTTCTGGCGCGGTGCTGACACGGTGCTGGTGCGGTTCTAGTACGGTAATGGCACGGTGCTGGCGCGTTGCTAGCACGGTGCTGGTGCGGTTCTAGTGCGGTGCCGGTGCGGTTCTGGAGCGGTGCTGGTGTGGTGCTGGTGCTGTGCTGGTGCGGTCCTAGTGCTGTGATGGTGCGGTCCTAGTGCGGTGCTGGCGCGGTGCTGATGCGGAGCTGACACGGTGCTGACGCGGTGCTGGTGCGGTGCTGGTGCGGTGCTGGTGCGGTGCTGGTGCGGTCCCGGTGCGGTCCTAGTGCGGTAATGGCGCGGTGCTGGCGCGGTGCTGGCGTGGTGCTGGCGCGGTGCTGGCGCGGTGCTGGCGTGGTGCTGGCGCGGTGCTGGCGCGGTTCTGGTGCGGTGCTGGCGCGGTTCTGGCGCGTTGCTGGCGCGGTGCTGGCACGGTGCTGGTGCAGTTCTAGTGCGGTAATGGCGCGATGCTGGGGCGTTGCTGGCACGGTGCTGGTGCGGTTCTAGTGCGGTGCCGGTGCGGTGCTGGTGCGGTTCTAGTGCAGTGCCCGTGCGGTGCTGGTGCGGTGCTGGTGCGGTCCTAGTGCAGTGATGGTGCGGTGCTGGTGTAGTCCTGGTGCGGTCCTAGTGCGGTAATGGCGTGGTGCTGGCGCGGTGCTGGCGCGGTGCTGGCGCGGTGCTGGCGCGGTTCTGGCGCGGTTCTGGCGCGGTGCTGGCACGGTGCTGGTGCGGTTCTAGTACGGTAATGGCACGGTGATGGCGCGTTGCTGGCACGGTGCTAGTGCGGTGCTGTTGCTGTGCTGGTGCGGTCCTAGTGCTGTGATGGTGCGGTCTTAGTGCGGTGCTGGCGCGGTGCTGACGCGGAGCTGGTGCGGTGCTGGTGCGGTGCTGGTGCGGTCCTAGTGCGGTAATGGCGCGGTGCTGGCGCTGTGCTGGCGCGGTTCAAGTGCGGTGCCGGTGCGGTTCTGGAGCGGTACTGGTGCGGTGCTGGTGCGGTCCTAGTGCGGTTCTGGTGCGGTTCAGGTGCGGTGCCGGTGCGGTGCTGGTACGGTTCCGATGCGGTTCTGGTACGGTCCTGGTGCGGTCCTAGTGCGGTAATGGCGCGGTGCTAGCGCGGTGCTGGCATGGTGCTGGTGGGGTTCTGGAGCGGTGCTTGTGCGGTGCTGGTGCGGTCCTAGTGCGGTGATGGTGCGGTGCTGGCGCGGTGCTGACGTGGAGCTGGCACGGTGCTGACGCGGTGATGGTGCGGTGCTGATGCGTTCCTGTTCGTGTCTTAAAAAACGTATGTCCTGGTGCGAGATGGAGAATTGTTCATGCGGGTGTTGAAATGGAGTTCATACCAAACGCTTTATTGATATTTAAATCCCAGTCGAAATCAGGTGACTACCATGATGATATGAACAAAACAAATTTTAGGAAATGGCTTCAGGAAAAGCTAATACCTAACTTGCCGGCTAACAGCTTAGTCGTTGTGGATAATGCCCCTTATCACACGGTTAAGTTAAACAAGGCACCAACATTATGCTCTACCCATAGATCAAGTAAAAAAAGGTAGATAACGCACCTAGAACAGAAAACTGAAGCCACTTTTTTAAAGATGTATGAGTGAGTGAAGTGTTGACACCTTTTAAAAAAAGTCCCTAAAATTTTTATTAAACAATTAATTTAATATAGGTAAAATGGGTATGTGAAAATAAAAACCTGTTTATAGTTTTAAATAAATTTACTAAAAATAAAACAAAAAATCGGTAGAATAATAAAAAAATATATTCGTAAGATAATCGTATGAATGGACACTTCCTATCCCCTCTGTTTATCTGTTTTCAGTTTGCAGTCGGTTTTTTTTAACTATTTTTCTTAAACTTAGAATCCTTTATGTTGTATAAGTTTTTTAAATTTTTGTCGCTTAGAACTCAGAGTCATCGTCATTGTTTGCATTTTACTAATATGATGTAGTCTTATGTTCAAATATTTTTCAATCACTAATCGTATTAAATTGACTTTATGCGCATGGCCAGCATAATCGTGGTCATTTTCTCAGTCTCGCAGCCGCTACCCATTCACCTCTTATTAAAATATTCGTTGGAAACCTAAAACCATGAAATTTGATAGTAAAATATGGGTACCTAGTTTACTCAAAAATTGTAAAAAGTTAAAACAAAAAACAAACGAGTTAATAATTCATAAATATATTTTGATTTTTTTATTTTCAATTTATGTAACATAAAATAACACGAGAAAAAAAAACAATATATGTCTACTTTTTACTTAATTATTTTTCTGATTGCGTACAATTTACTTACCCACATTTTGGGGTATTGAAAAAAAGAACTACTGGCAACACTCCCGTGGTACGTCATTTCGTGACATTGAATTTATAAGTTCCGAATAACCTCAATATTATTTTTGAATAACAATAAATTTAAAGTTTTGTATGTACTTACGTGTGAAACGATATTCCTTCAGATTTTTTGTTTACTTTGGTATTGTTTTTGCACCATTTAATCACACAAGACGGTATTTTATAAGCAAAGTTACTGTATGAAACCTCGTGACATACTAACGAAAATGAGCGTAGTTTGATGCATATGTGTGCGTGAGCGCGTGTATTTACTTGAAGGAGCCGAGTTTTGTGGCTTCACTAACAACAAAGGCCGCGCATTATCTACTTTTTTTTACTATATCTATGGCTCTACCAAAGCAGAAATGCAAAACTGGATCATAAATAAGGGGTTATCCTATGGTAAAAGTTCAACTTTATGAAATAATAAAAGAACACAAAGAAGCTCCAATTTATGAAGCCGATCAAATGCTTCAAGTTCATGACCACAAAGTGGGTAGATTGCCGCCGTATCACTGTGAATTAAACGCTATTGAATTTATGTGGAGTCTTGTTAAAAGGCGAGTAGCCAGTAAAAACGTAGGACAAGAAACAAACAACATAGCTAATTTAACTGAAGAAGAATATAATTATGACAGTCATGTAATTTTAATCGAAAAATTACTTCTGTATATCAAATAGAACAAAATTTAAACTTTGCTAACCAAATTTTGGTACAGCCGAACTGTTTTCTCAAAGAAATAAATTTAATTGCGTTAAGCCGTCCCGATAATAAAAGATTTTGTTACAAACATTACAACGTTATCGTGTTTGAAAAAAATAGGGATAGTGATTATTAACAATAGGTTATTAATAACTAACCTTATAAAAAAATTAACATTTCGTATTAGGGAGTCATATAAGCTAAATAGGGCAACATAACGCTCAGACTGACCAATATAACAGCTGTAGGTAAAATAACTGTGAACGCACTCTAGTATATAAAATTGAGGAATTAATGTAAATCAAATTTCTCACTTATTTACTCATTACTCATTGTAGACCATCATTTATTTACTTATTATTTGCTTACAAATAAATAAAATTGTAGTGTCTGTTTGTAGTATTAAAATAACCGCTTACCCCGCTTCTAGTGTCTTAGTACAATCTCGTGTTTTTATAGTAGGTTTTACGAAATTTTTTAATCTGCTCTTTTGTTGAAAGCAACATTACTTATTGTCAAGATTAAGTCAAAGTTTGACGTTTTATGTCAAGAATACCGCGTAACGGATGGCACTCATTCAAAAAAAGTGTTCTGACAAGAGATGTTTTTATACAAAATAATTATAAATATTTATTAAAATAAAACTACGTAAAATGGATTTAAAAACCTCTCAACCTGTTCAACGCAACCGTATGCATCACTTATTTTAATCAATAAATTATTAATTCTTGCAAAGTATTCATATCTTTTATGTAAATATGTCGTGTTTTTTTTAGGTTTTTTAAAACTATCTCTGAAGAAAAACAGAGAAAAAATTGATAATGAAACGAAAAAAACTTTTCGTGATTCAGATATCATTATTCTTGACGAATCGTTTGAAAACCTTCGCTCGGAGTTCCCGAAAAAGGTAACTAATATTTACTATTCTGCCTTATTCTTTACAAGGTTCTTATACATATATTTATAGTAGTTAGTTTATAGGTTAATTTTTTCTAATATAAATTACCAGTTAAACGTAAATTTTAGCACAAAAAATCTTCTTAACTTAAAATACCTTGGGCTTATAATAGGTATTGGAATTAAACAAATATTTATTCCCGGTGTTCATGTATGCCCTTGTCTGAGTCTCTCGATTCCATTTTAAATGCAAATATCTTTGGAAGTATGTAATGCCGTTAGTCCCAGCTGTTTAGACACTTGATAGCAATTTTTACTTATAATAGGAAAATTACTGCCAATCCGCAGTTAAGTAAAGTTGTAGATTAAGGTCCAATACTTATTTTATACTAACCCACCAATGAGACATTTACAGGCTGATACAGTTTATTTCATTTAGTCTTTCCTTTAAATAAACCTTATTAGACTCTATTTATGATTATTTTCTTATCAACTTATAGGCATTATCTCTTAAGACATTTATGTACTTCTTAAATCTAATCAAACACCTTTAGTAGGACAACACACAATCAAAGATCTTTAATAAGATTTCTTTAAAATATTAATTCATAATTTTTTTGTGCATTTCAGGTCAATCCATCTATAGACTCACCAGTTCTAATAAACGACTCTTGTGATGATTTATTTGATGAATTATTAACAAATAAAGAACCCAGCAAGTCAGGAAATGTAAGTTTGTCAATTCAGAATACTATTTTTATACAATACAATTATGAAAATAATGTAAGAATTGTCATTTTAGCGTTTTTTATATATATATATATAAAATAAAACAAATTAACTACTCCAACAGGTATCTCTAAACATAACAAATGAATTTAAGTCTCCAGTCGCTAAAAACTCCAGACCCAGTATCGGAGGCTGGTCACCTGCCCAAAACATTATATGCGCAACACCAAAACATGACACCGTCCCTTCTACACCACAAGACAAAGCCAATGAATCCTTAAGCCAATGCTCTATAAAGAAAATACAAAATTCACATCAGAAATTATTAAGCGATCTGTATGGAGAAACATGGAAATCAATACCGTCATTATTCAAAACAATACAACAAAGCCACGACAATTTGAACGTAATTTCAAAGAAATTGCACTTTGATGACGATGATGACAGTGACAAAGAAAACATCAGATCACATATAAAAAAGAATAAAGAACTATATTTAACGGATTCTGAAATCAAAAAGAAAAAAGATTTAAGCGATTTTGAAAGGCGATCAAAGAAAAAATTGTACACTGAAAAAATTCCTAGCATACCTGACCCTGTACCTGAAACGCCTAAAGATAAATTAATAAAACTTAGAAATGTTAATAGTACAACGAAAAAGACTAAAGGTTTGTCTGTGACCGATTTGGTCAAAGTTATGGGCAATGACATTGATTTTATATCGAAGAAAGTTAAAAACGTAACTGTTACTCCTAAGAGTGATATTAAGAGGCTCAGTTTTATTGGGTCTTTGGCAGGTAATCTTATATTATCCTTTGTCCTAATTGGTTTTAATGATAAGGACGTTGATGTTCTTTGATTGATTTCTCTTGACCAAGTTATATACGACGTATGTATGTTTGTTCAGCTACAAATTGTACTAAGTACCATCAAAATTGTTTAGAATTATTTAAGAATTACATATTCATACAAAAATCAAAAATAATTAATTTTGAAAATCTCTCATTGATAATATAGGTTTTCATTATATTGTATTTTTTAATTTATATGGATAAATTTACTTTAAAACCCATAGATATGTGGATATTGTAAGAATAAAATGAGTTTTGTAATGTATAAAGTGTGATGTCCGTTGCCTTTATTTAAATAACTTTCTAAACATCTGTAAATAATCAATTCTTGATAGAAGTCTTCAAGAAACGCGATACTCTCATATAAATTTTTTGTGCAAAATTTCATGGATCTAGTTGTAAGTAAACAATTGAAACAACTGTAAACTTGTCACAGTCAACCTTTAAGGCAAAAAGAATAAAAATAATTTAGGCACCTTTAAATTGGAGGATTACTACTGTTTTAATGTCCTTTTAAAAATCTGTCAATAATGGTTGTTATAATAATTCAGATAATGTGCCATCATGGCGATGTCACCCAGAAGCATTACAGTACCATGACAATTATAATAAACTAAGAGAACAACTCACGAGACGTCTGTACACCGAATTCAATAAAGTTGTATTTGATGATGGGTTGGAAGCAGACATGCCTATTTTATGGGATTCGAAATTAAGGAGCACCGCTGGGTAAGTAATTTTATAATTTGCTTGTTTTTACTAATTTGATATGTCTTATCTGTTCTCTACTGAGTATCAAAATATAGTTATTCAAAATATTTATAAAACTTATTAGGACCTAAAAAACTAAAAAATGAATTAAATTAAAAAGGTTTGATATCAAATTTATTAAAAATTTTTGATATTATATTCAAAAATGTTTATTAAAAATTGTTTAGTTAAAAAAGCAAAGTAAAAAACCATCGTCAACATCCAGTGGAGCCACGTGGTTGATTAATCTCCAAGGCTTTTTGCCCTGTGTGAGATGCTTTTTCCCACAGTTCAGTCTAATATAGTATATTAAAAAATTAATAGTAACAAACTAATTCTGAGCGGTGTGGTTACGGCAGTAAAGAATATAGCCACCCGCTTTCTTCCCGTAGGTGTCGTAAGAGGCGACTAAGGGAAAACACAGTTCCACTACCACCTTGGAACTTATAAAGCCGACCAATGGCGGGATAACCATCCAACTGCTGGCTTTGAAATATACATGCCGAAAACGGGCAGCAGCGTCTTCGGTGCGACAAAGCCAGCCCTGCAGTCACCAACCCGCCTGCCCAGCGTGGTGACTACGGGCAAAACACATCAGTTCACGCCATCTTTGGCGCGAATTTGTGGAGGCCTATGTCCAGCAGTGGACTGTGATAGGCTCAAATGATGAGTGAGTGTGAGCAAGAACATGAATCGACCAAAAATTTATCACTCGACTTGTATCGCAAAAGGCATATAATCAATTTTATAATTATTTTTTTTCTAGTACAACAACAAACAAATTGATAAAAACCGCTCGCGGTGACAAAATACGTGTATCAAGTATAAAATTATCAACAAAAGTTTTAGACGCAGTGCAAAGATTAAGAGATACATTAATACACGAACTGTGTCATGCGGCTACTTGGATTATAGACGGCGAACTGAGGGCCGGTCACGGGCCTTTGTGGAAGAAATGGTATAATTTTGTATTAATATTATATTAACTTAATAATTAGACATAACAGTCCTCTGTGACACTGCATTCCAATCCAGAGTCATTGGTAGGATTCCATTGCATTGAATTGGGGTCTAAAATTTATGTTTTAATTTATTTGTTTGAATACAAATATTTATTCTATAATTATGTATAATGCCTCTTAGTTGCAATCTGTGGAACTTGTAGTTTGGTCATTTGTTTGCTTTCATTAAATAAATAAATTATTCGATTATTTGGTAACTTTAGGAACAAATAACCGTGGATGTATCTTAAACCTTAAGTAATTTAAGTATTAGAAGAAGAAGAAGAAATATACTTTATTGTGCATATTACATAACATACATCTTTAAAAATAAAATTTGCAAAACAATACTATGCACAAAGGCGGTCTTATCGCTAGGTAAGCGATTTCTTCCAGACAACCTTGGGGTAGAGGAGATTTTAAAATAAAAAGAGTAGGGTTATCAAAAGGCAAAACAGAAAATTAAAAACAAAGTAGATCCTACATTCTAATAATAATACAATAATATATATATATATATATATATATATATATATATATATATATATATATATATATATATAGTATATATTATAAACATATAAAGAATTAAATACACAAATAAATACATACCCATTACATTATAAATATAATATATAAATAAATAGTATATATTATAAATATATAAACAGTTAAATACACATATAAATACATACCCATTACATTATGCTTTATCGTAAAATATATACACAAATAAATACATACCTATTACATTAATTATGAAGTAGATAATAGTTAATCATAAATATAATATTGAATAATTATCGACAGCACATTTACGAATAACTACGAGTAAACTTACTAACACAGACCAGCTTTTCACTAACAATTTAGGTAAAAATCTTTTAGTAGCTTCTTAAATGATGTAAGAGTTTTAGCCTCCCTAATAGTTTTAGGCAAAGCATTCCACAGAACTATTGACTGCACTGTAAAAGAGCAATTGTAGAAAGCAGTATGATGGATAGGTATATACAGCGTAGTTGTATCATTCGAGCGCAGTGCCTTGTCAGATTCACGCACTACAAACTTTTCTCTTAGATACTCAGGGGCCCGGGGACTTTTAAGCACAGAGTAAAGCAGCGCCAGCATTCTAGTATTCCGGCGAAAGCGGATTGGCAACCACTTGAGCTTTTTACGAAAATCGGATATGTGATCGTATTTTCGCAAAGAAAATACGAATCTAATAGCTAAATTTTGGAACCTCTCAAGTTTTGTCAGTTGTTGTTCAGTAAGGTCAGGATAGCACGCATTGGCATAGTCGAGATAAGACAGGAAAAGAGATTCCGCGAGTGCAATTTTAGTAGAAGTCGGTAGCATGTATTGTAAGCGTCTTAACGAATGCCAAGTTGAAAACATTTTTCTACTCACTTCTTTAATCTGCGTTGTCCAGTTCATATTCTCGTCCATGTAAACGCCAAGATTTTTAACGCACTTACTATATGGTATGGAAGTGTTATTGATGAGCACCGGAGGTAAAGAAGCCCAGTCAATCCTCGAAATAAAAGCCCGACTACCCAATACTATAACTTGCGATTTCACTGGCTTTAATTTAAGACCATAACAGCGACTCCATTCAGCTACAGCAGCAAGATCTTTATTAATTATAGTAATAGCCCCAGGCAAGTTTTCGAGGTCAGACTGAGCATAGATCTGCAAATCATCTGCATACAAATGGTAGAGAGAAGAAATGTTATTCGTGATGTTGTTAATGAAAATGGCAAATAGAAGAGGTGATAAGACGCCACCTTGAGGCACACCGACAGGTAAATTAGACCAAGAGGAAAGATCTATTGCCATCTTTACTCTCTGCCGGCGCCTCTGTAGATAACTACGAAACCAGTCAATCACTGATGGAGATATGTTAAGTGAACACATGGTACTAAGAAGTACGTCATGATCTACCGTATTAAAAGCATTACTGAAGTCTAATAAAGTCAGAACAGTAAGCTTTTTGTTATCCATGCCATATCTGATGTCCTCGGTGACTTTGACAAGAGCAGTAGTCGTGCTGTGTCCTATTCTAAACCCTGATTGAAGTGGATTAAGAAGATTATTTTTCGTCATATACAAAGTAAGTTGAAAGTGGACTATGCGTTCGAAGACTTTGGAAAGAAAAGGAAGGATAGAAATTGGTCGAAAGTCAGTAACAGTAGAAGGATTAGATTTTTTGGGTAAAGGAATAACGTAAGCATCCTTCCAAGTAATGGGAAAAATGCCAGAATCAATAGAACTGTTAAAAATATGCGTGAGAACAGGGAGAATTACATCAAGGATAGGTACCAGCATCTTACGACTAACGTTATCGCAACCAACGGCATCAGACGATATGGATAATATGTTCTTCTTAACATCACATTCAGTAATTTGACTAAAAAAGAACGGAGGATGATTAGGAGCTGGTAGCTGGGAAAGATGACGTAGTGTGCAAGCCTTTGTATTGGCGTCAAAGTCTGAATCAGGTGAAGCAAAATGTCGGTTTAGTTCGTCTGAAGAAATATCTGAGTAATAATTACTTGTTTGCTTACTAACTCCAAGTGATTTAAGAAACTTCCACACTTTTGCTGGGTTGCCGTTCTCAACCGATTTATGAATATGACGTCTTTGCGCATCCCTACACATCATATTACAGCGATTGCATATTTTTACGTATCTCTCACGATGCTCATCAGAATTGGACTTCCTATACTTTGCCCTAGCCCTGTGCTTTTTGGCTATCAACAACTTTAACTCGTTGGTCATCCAAGGTGCAGGAAGATGCTTAATTTTAACAGGTCTTACTGGGGCATGTTTGTCATATAAATTAGCTAGTAGCCTATTAAATATTTCTATTTTTTTGTCGATATCCGTTTCGCTATAAATTTATATTATTTATTAGTAATGTATTAGTAAGTATAGTAATGTGTTTTCGTTTAACAGGGCGTCAAAAGCACTAAGAAAGTTTCCAGAACTAGGGGAAATATCAAGATGTCACGATATGGAGATACATTATAAGTACTCCTACAAATGCACTAAATGTGGTTACAGGTAAGCTAGACCTTTTACTTTTAAATGGACACATCCTAATAGAATTTGCCTTTAGCCAACACTAGAGGGGGTGCAATTTAGATATTTTTTATAATACCAGAAGCATCCCAAGCGCCTTGCCGACATTAACCCCGACTTAACACAGGACCTCTGGCCACCTTACCACAGGAAGAGAAAACTATAAAAAATGACATTTAAACACAAATATAAAAAAATAATATGGTATCCACCATATAGGTTTCGGAGTTATGAAACAAAAACCTGCATCGGAAAAAAACTGAAAAATTGCAATGATAGACTTCTTAATATTAATGGCTCAAATTCTCACAATATTTCTTTTTCCATCCCAAATAATATTCTTTTACTTAAAAAAAATGTTAATTTTTGGCACAGCCAATGTACATACATGTACCCAATGCATAGATATATAGAGTTATTACATTGATATTAGAGTTCCCGTCCTCGGCCTGTGTATTTCAAAGCCAGCAGTTGGATGGTTATCCCGCCATCGGTTGGCTTTTTAAGTTCCAAGGTGGTAGTGGAACTGTGTTATCCCTTAGTTGCCTCTTACGACACCCACGGGAAGAACGAAGGTGGCTATATTCTTTGCTTCTGTAACCACACATCGTAGCACTTATTTAAAAAATCCTTTAAGTATTGCAATAATAACTTTTTAATGTTTTAGCATAAAAAGACATTCGAAATCGATAGACACAACGAAAAAGTGTTGCGGGTATTGCCGTGGAACATTTGAAGTTATAGTTAACAAGAAAAACAAAGATGGTGTCGTCGTATCAACTCCAGCTAGAAAGGGAGGGTTAAATGATTTTGCTTTATTTGTAAAACAAAATTATGGAAGTCTCAAAGATGGCAGAACTCATGCTCAAGTTATGAAATTACTCAGTGAACAGTTTTCTGCTAAAAAGACAAAAATGCAAAAAGTGTTCGAGTTAGACAGTGATGAATCAGAAAGTTAGGTGTTGCCATGTAAAAATTATTATAAAATATGTTTTATAATAGTGTTGTGTTCAGTAATCTATGTTATTAATTATAATACTTGTTTAAAACGTTAGTAGTTTAAAGGAAAAGTGTGGTCGATGAGTATAAAGTATATCTTATTGCCTTCAAATTAGTTAAATTTCAATGAAACATTTCCACCATATTTTAATTATTGTAATATGAATTTTTAGGCAAGTCAAACAATATCTGTTTCAAAAAAAAATATATATATATATATTATTAGAAATTATCTATACAATCATTTATATTTTAACTTTTAAAAATAAATATAGTCTTATTTCTTCAGACATTTTATGATATTAAAAAAAAACCTCAATAAAATAATGTGCCTTAACTTTAAAATATGTGATAGTATTGTTAAATCTATTAGCAATATCTTTTTTGTTTTTACATGCAATACTTTTCCTTTTAATAATATGATTACTATATATGATTATTATACTATAGAATTAGAATATAAATTAAAAGAAATAAGTATGGGCTGGCATACTAAAACTCGAAATTTATTTACATGGCAACAAAAAAATTAATCAAATGTCACGAATAATTTATAGGTGATTATAACGGGCTTATTAAAAATTGACCTTAATATGTCATTGTAATATTATCTTGCCAATATCAAATTATTAGTCTCAATGATTGTAATAATTTAGGGATAATTTGTTGAAATTACCCACTGTTTTTCTTTAGTGTGTCAAACTGACTAAGACGAAAATTTACTGTGAAGTTGTTCTTACTTTGACATTTTACTCAAAAAGTAATATTGACAGTAAATAACCATTTACGATTTTTTATAAAGCAAACATACACGTATTTCTTAAACATATTCAAATATTTTTGAATTTAATGTAAATTATGATATTACCGATTAATTACAATCGGTGTTTTGTGAATAATTTAATTTATACTTGTATATATTATTTAATATAAATTATTAAAATCATTGTCATTTTATTTTTATGTATGTCAATTGTCTTTGATTAATTGCGCAAGCGCATAGACAAACAAGAGTAGTAGTTAATATAAAAACTTATTTTTATATATTTAGTTTTTTAATATTAATGTATAATTTATAGTTAAATATAAAAAAATATCAAAAGGTATATATTTTTTTTATTTTCCTGCCGTCTCCTATTAGTAATTATATTATTATAAATCATTCCTACGTATGGTACGGGCATTTTGTTCGGAAAAGCAAAACTATAAAAATATATTTAATTAAACAAAATATATGCTGCTCTTAAAAGTTGTGGGATCGAGAATCGAAATCTGAAGGCGGTTTTGACAGTCTTACTTCACGTCAATTTAGAATTTCTTCTACGAGTATACACCAGTCTATCCTACTTAGATAATTTTTGCTTTCGAGCAGGGTTTGGCGTGTGCTTCAGAAATTGAAAGTTGAAAAGAATGTAACTACCATATAGTTACAACTTACAAGGGATCTATTACGAACTGAGGTAGGGCACAGCAGGAATTTCCTGCTCAAAATATGGAGCAGCTCGACTGGGGTAGTACCTCGACCTTACAGAAGATCACAGCAAAATAATACTGTTTTCAAGCAGTATTGTGTTCCTGTTGGTGAGTAAGGTGACCAGAGCTCCTGGGGGGATTGGGGATTGGGTCGCCAACGCGCTTGCGATGCTTCTGGTGTTGCAGGCGTCTATAAGCTACGGTAATCGCTTACCATCAGGTGAGCCGTACGCTTGTTTGCCGACCTAGTGACATAAAAAAAAATCCTGAAAAAGAGATTCTAAAAAGAGAAGTAACTAATATTACCTCTAACTTTTGCAAGAAGTAAACTCCTGGGATAAATTTTAAATACATATGCAGATATGTGGTAAGGCTAGTCGTACCCACCTAATCCGAACAGCTGTACGAGCGGTAACGATCGTATTAAAATTTTTGCTAGGTAATTACTACTAGCGAGAACGTAGAATTGTTTCTGCAGTTCGACTCTTTCGTACTTTTGAAAAATTATGGTGATTTTGCCACCCCTATAAATGTGAGTAGCACGGTTTATTCTGCCGATGTGAGTGACAATACACGAAGGAGATTGCTCGGTGCGATCGAGATAACAGTGTCAATTTTATTTCAAAAACAGACAAAATAGTCAAACTTTCATTCATTCTAATGAAAAAACGATCGCGACTATTTAAGTTTTTTTTGGATAGTTTACAGCGACAATGGTCACGGGTGGACAAACTTGCATTGTTACACCTTCACGTATTATTATTATTTAAACTAAAACTACAGCTATTAGTAACTAAACTATTACGAACTAATTACACTAGGGCAGACATAATTTCTTTAATACTTAATTTGATTGATTTCATAATATTTACGCAAAAATGTACAGTACGGACAAAACACCAACATTAACAAACATTGAACATTTTTTGCAAAATAAATACAGTCTCAGTATCTGTAACATTACCCCACAGTAACAGACCGTAAGACATAAGTCTATGGAAATAGTTAAAATATATTAAACGTGCTGTAGCAACGTCGGTCACTGTTCGTACTTTCTAACTGCAAATGCTGCAGAGTTGAGTCTACCATTCAAGGATAATAAAAGGGAATTTCACTGAAGTTTTGAGTCCAAATTTATCCATAAGAAAACCGTAGCATCATTAACAATTAGTTTCTCGTTATTTATTTCAAAATGATAATTCGGAAGCTTAACACTGGGCAACGCAACTTAACGAATTGGTTTTTTTGGCGTTCAAAACTTAGTTGTTTGTTTTAAACCAACCTTGAATTTGGGATAAAGAACTGTTCATGTCAACAAATTATATTAATTTTATATCAACTTAAAAAATAAGCGATGTATCATCAGCAAATAGCACTATATCACAAATTAAAAAAAAGAAAAGAACCTAGAATTGATCCCTGTGGAACGCCCATTTTTAGTACAGATCCTAAAGACTTCGTTCCGTTTATATGTATCACATGTTAAATCCTATTAGATAGATATGAAGCAATGAGAATAAAAGCTTTACTATTAACATTGTAATACTCAAATTTACTTAATCTCATGGTCCACTCAATCAAATGCATTTGATAAGTCACAAAATACACCAATAGCATTATTTGACATATTGTGACGCTTGGGACAGGTGTCCCAAGCGTCACATATATGTTTGAGAAGTGCCACACCAACATCTGTCAGTGACCTCTAGTGAAACCATATTTATCACTATAAAAAATTTCGTTAACATTAAATTGCACACTGTCTGTGTGGCTACGGCAGTGAAGAATACAACCAACCACTCTATTACCTCTATTACCGTGGGTGTCGTAAGAGGCGACTAAGGGATAATACAGTTCCACTACCACCTTGGAACTTAAAAGCCGACCGATGGCGGGATAACCATCCAACTGCTGGCTTTGAAATACACAGGCTGAAGACGGGCAGTAGCGTCTTCGGTGCGATAAAGCCAGCCCTGCGGTCACCAACTCGCTTGCCCAGCGTGGTGACTATGGGGAAAACACATGAGTTCGCGCCATTTTTATCCAGCAGTGGACTGCGATAGGCTGAAGTTACTACTAGTAATAAAATGGAAAAGAAGTTGATTTCGTATATTTTTCAAAAGTTTTACTTAAAGACGGCAGGATTGAAATGGGCCTATATTTACTGGGATCACTTCGATGTCCCTTTTAAAAAAATGGTAAAACTTTACTATATTTTAATAAATTTAGTTTTTGTACATATTATTGAATTGTTTTTAGTTCTTGTTATCATAATAATGTAAGATAAGGAAAGGAAAGTAGATACCTGGTAAGTCAAAATGCTATATTATAAATAAAACAGCACATTTTCAATACCGTTTTTTATTTATTATACATAGTAAATGTATGACAATTGTGTCGTATTGTTAAATGATAATAGTTACAGTCTTGAAAATATAAAAAAAATATATAATTTACAACAGAAAAAAAAACGCATACATACGTCAGATTTTCAAAAGGGTCATTAACCCATTATCGTAATTAATATTTACAAAAATCTTACAAATTAATATTGAAAAACTGTGCACACGATAATTAATACACATACCATGGCTTATTTTGATTATTTACATAGGAATTATAGCGACGTGGTGTCAAAATATCGACCCCAAGCCTCCAAAGAAATGGTTAGTTTTGATTATAAATATTATTTTTCTTCTATTTTACACAATTATTTATTACCTATCTATTTTAGTGCCAACATTAATGTTATATTTACTAAATGTATAAATATGTTCATACATTTATTTGTATATTGTATAATTAACTGTTCTATAATCTGTGTATGTTTTCCCGCTAAAATGTGATTAAAAATAATTGATACGTAATAATTTATGAAGTGTAGAATTTTAAAATTGATCACATGACTAGTCCTTTATAAATGAAACATTTTTTTGAAAACATTCATACAAATAATTTTATATGGTAACACTGGATACATACCGTTCTGTATATGGCAATATAAGTACATATTGATTTGTATGTTATGCATAAAATTATAAAATCGTAAACATGACTGAAACACAACATTCCTAAAACTATTGATATAAAATTCAATGTTATTTTTAAAACAGTATTTTAAATGGACATACTATCATCTACTCGTCTATAAACTTACCAAAAACGAATAGTCGATGAATATCCAATAGTGAATGTTACAAATTGGCAAGTCTATAAAAACAATTATATTATTTTCTTAATAATAATCATGGACAGAGTTATTAAAAAACAAAATTATATTCGATATATCACATATATTTAATTTGTCATTTATATTAAAACGACAGATAATTATATAACGGCTCATGTCTAACACAGTTACATTAAAAGTTTAAAATGATAATACAGTATAATACGTTCTTGTTTACATTTTTTCAAAAGAAAAAGCAAAAGAACTAAAAAATATATAAAATAATTATTATTCGTGGGCTTAATGGCTTTCAGTTGTGCCACACTGTCGATTTCGCCAATGTCACGTGGGATAGAAAAGACTCGGAGAATGATTAGTGTGGTTGAGATTGTTAGCTAAATTGATTATTGTAGACAGAAAAAAAAAATTAGGCACAAGACTATTATATCCATATAAAATGGCAACAAATCGATTGATATTCGTTTTATATTTTATGATTTCTTAATTAATATCAACTTAAGGAGAATAGATGTTCTCATGATCTATAAAAAAAATGGCGTGTATCTCATTCGATAATTTATAAAACTTATATAATAATTACACGAGGTCTAAAAATAAATGATAACGCTATTTACAAGAGGCCGTTACGGTTCTTAAATACCGTTTTAACCTAACTATACATATATAATATACAATGAGATGTGTAACATCAAAAAGCTGGTCGTGAAAATAGTTCTCGACCCTTAGAAGCTAAGATTCTCTGCCGCGGACGACAGGTTTATGGTGAATCAGGTTTGCGAAGGGCCATCTTCTAAAGGTCTAAATCTTACGAAACCATCCTGAGCTACCAGCATACTGGCGCCTGTTTCATTAGGATTAATTTCATCCTGGGGTTGAGAATACGACGCTTCGTAACCACAATTCCTCGACGCTGGTTGAGGGGTACCCAAAGCGCAATGATAGCTTCTTTCATTCGGATCTTCGGAGAAACCATACAAGTCGGTCGATTTCGGCCTATCCGGGAAACCATTGCCTTTACCACGTTTCTGGCTACCACTCGAGTTAACCATTGACGTTGAGGGCGAATTACGCCTTTGCGAATTTCTTATTTGCTGACAAGGTCCTTCGTAACTTCTGTTAGGATTGAGAGTTTGGATGCCAGATGCGTGGTAGGATGCGTTTTCGGCGTTATAATTACCGTATTCATCTGGCATATGAGGTTGATGGTAGTGGTGGCTCATCGATGGTTCGTAACCCATTGTCATACAATTTTGTACGTTTTTATTCTTTGCTCTTTGCTTTTTCCTCGGATTGCTATTAGTTCGAGACGATACCCTGTCGTATGACATGAGTTTGAAATTGTGGGAACTACGATTTGAGCCACCGTTGTAGTTCTGGTTTTTTATATCACGTATAAAGTCACTATTACTGCCATATTGAATTACATTATATTCGTGGTCTAATGGATCATCGCCTTGCAATGATTGCATCGCAGGATCACAGTTTGAATAATGGTCATCAGAAGCAGATTCTATACCACTATAACCAGCCATGTTGGGATGATGTTTGATCAAATGATTGGCCACACCTTGGCTAGATGTGGCATTACTAGATTCTGTAGAACTACTATGACCAGCATTCGCTATTGAACTGTGTCCAGAGTAATTTTCTGTACCAGAATTATTGTCGCAATTGACAGCTAATGTATTCAATTGGAACCTTGGATGGTCTACCGGACCACCACAGCACTGCTCCGGTATGTTTGTATGATGGCCGGCAGTTTCGTAAATGGGTTTACCGGTTCTCAATGTGTACGTGTGTAAGTTAGTGTTTGTATTGCAAATAGCTGGGTAATCTGATTCGAATTGTTCGTTACTCGAACCTGCAGTACATGGGATTAGACCAAGACCTGTTATTTTCTGCCCGTCAGCCTTTTCATGTGAAGACGCTGCTACACCAATTTTAATGCTTATTACCCAGGAAATAAGAGCCACTATGATTATCTCGAGCAGTCGCAATGAAAATTGATATCCCCATTGTAACCAATCAAATTTAGTCATATTTACTTGATTGATACCAATTATTCCGTAAATCTGTAGCGTCGCCATTACAATAAATAGCAATGCCGTGGCTAAGTTTATATGTATCGCTTGGTGTAGATATTGAAAACTATTGATGTATGTATTATTCTTTTGTAACACTTGTTTGAGCATTTTATACACGTACAGATAGCACAGCCCGAGAGTTAGGCATACTATAATAAATATAATTTGACAAGTTAGACCTAGTACCCTTTTTTCGACGCCCTGTGGCGTCCTTATAATCGTTTTATTATTTTCAAGGATATGCAACATTATACAGGATAAGAGATGTAGCGCTCCGCCGATTATGATCGTTCTAGGGCGGTATAGCCATACGCAACACGTTGTCTTAAAGTTAATACTATTCGTTAAAAGGAACAGAATGGTAGAGGCGAACGCTAGACTTAAGAAAATTTCGGGAACGTGAAGAAGGATCTCGCTAATAAAAACTGGCAGTGAATTGTTAATATTGTACGGATCGTAGAGCATATAAAATATTCTCAATATACACACAAACACCAGGATCAAATGAAGAATAATAAAGTAGTACTGGGTGAAAACATGTGTGAATTTATTGTAATATAATATCGAATAAATTGAGTATCCAGCCAAAACTGTGAAAACAATGGCTGCCCCGTAAATATGAATGTTCCAAGCGACCGGCCAAGTAACTCCTAGCCTCTGAACTGGACCGCTGTTCTTAAAATCGTGTTTTAGAATCTTTTTGTCAGAATTGACATTTGCTAAATTATGATATCTTTCTGTTGACATTTCGGGGTCGCTAAGTTCGAAACCTATTGTTGTCGCTGGAGTAAAAGAATCTTTTCTACTATCATTCCTATCTGGTTGTTTGTTTGTAGCGTATTGAAGATTCCTTCTAGTATTCGTTTCACCATTCTGTTCTACAATAAGTGGCCTATCTAAATTATTCATATCTGGATCTAGTACAGCTAAAACGCCTTCAGTTGAACTGTCCCTATTAGAATCACTGAGTGTAACACCAGCGTCTTTTGTAACGTATATGTCACTTTTTGAGGTTTTCTCCTGAGTGTGATGAGGTTTCGCAGTAACAGTTCTGAGGAGGACATCTGGGATATCCTCTTTCCTGCCATTGGAACCGGAAAGGATCCTTGAAATCGTGGGGATGTTGAGAGAATTCGGCACGAAGTCTGTGAAATTCGCTTGGTCCGTCCCATGCTTGTCACTGTCTAATTCGTCCGGCTGAAAATAAAAATAAAACATTTTAATAACAGAAATTAAAGCAATTATTTTGAAATATTGCGTATGAAAGTGACGAAAGCCAACAAGCATCAATCCAATGAACATTAAGTATACTCAGTTTGTATTTATATTTAGCTCTTCCTAATCTGCAAATGTTCATTTATACATATATATACTAAAAAAATCTTTAAAACGTAAAAGATCAATAAAGTTACCAAGAACTAATCCTTATTGTCAACAAGTTGTTCCAGCATATTGAATAGCTATTGATTTACAATTCAAACAAATACAGTCGCTGTAACTTCCTTTTAAAAGTGCATTCAGCTTGTCTCGTGACAAGTTGGTGATAGTTGGCAATAGTTACGACCTGATTTGATCATGAGATACTGTACCTTATGGCTCGGTGTGTTAAGAGCCTTTTTCTTCTGCGGTTCCAGTGCGACTGGAGGCAAAGGCGGTGCGGGCGGCGGAGCCGGTACTTGTGGGGAGGACGTTTCCTGAAAATTGGGAAATTTGCTATTTGAGTGGATTTCGGAAAGCAATTGGACATGTTTGTTGCGTTAGTCTTATTTTCTTCTAGTTGAGTTGTTTCAAAGTAGTATATAATGGACTAATTCCGTCTTATTTATGCTTTACGTGTTCTTTAGTGTCAATCAATTAATGTATATTCGGGACAAAGGTTTTCATGACTAGTGCTATTAAGATTTATCGTAAAATTAGACTTAGCATGAAATAAAATAAAAATTACAAAGTACGATTATACTCGAGTTAAAGAATTATACAGACTAGGTTTTTATTCTCATAACACCTTAAAAGGTTATTAAAATTAACATTTGATATTTGTAATATAAATATGGATAGTGTTAGCAAACTTTTAACTTTACAGCATCAATTTGGTACAATCATTCGAGCAGCCTAATGGAAAATTTATAATACTTCTCCTTCAGGGAGTATACCGTTGCTCACTAAGGAATCATTCACAAACTATTACAGTAGTGTTAAATTTAGTATCGGTATGAAGAAAATATCATTAACAGTTTCTTACCTGTCCTGGAGGTCTGATGGGTATGCGCTCATGGCCAGGCCCGAGAGAAGGAGGGGGGATGGGCCGCCGGTTAAGGTAGCTGTTCCCATCTGTGTTTGTGCCTGAAAATAAAAATAAATAAATAATAATGTAATTTATTGTTATTGTTTTAATATAAAATAAATTACAAGGTATAGGTACATTTTGTAATTTCGTAGTATTTGCAAAATCGCTATCGCATAATATTTAATCTATCAACTTTTTTTTTGTTTTGAAGACTAACGCCGAGTTGCACGAAACAAAATTAAAATTTAAGTAGAGATTAAACTAATTTAATCACAAGAATTTCATACAATCCTTGTGATTAAATTAGTTTAATCACTACTTAAATTTTAATTTCTTTTCACGCAACTCGGCGTTAACCAACAAAACAAGCGATTATTTTGGTATCGGCTTAAATTCCATATACGATTGTAAAAAAGGTAATTTCTTAGAAACAGCAATCGAAAAAAAAATTTAATAAGTACAAACTACAATTAACTTATAAATATATAAGTTAAGTATAAGAGAGCGTTGATCTTGAAGCACGAATGCTGTAAACGGACAAATGATGCTTAGTTTGTTTCGATTTTAGATTCACTACATATTTTTGATATAGCTTTTTATATATACTTATAGGTTTAATATGAAAATAAGTTTGTTTTTTTTTTTCACCGTGTTAATGGTTTTGTGTTTCCTTTTATTTTTATTTTTTGTTTTTCACGTTTGTTAATTTAAATTTTAAACGGATGGATGGTCGTAATTGGCCTTTTTGATTATTTTTAATTCTTGTTTGTTTTATAATTTTTTCTGTGCTGTGTACCATCCCTTATAAATAAATAAATAAAATAAATAAATATAGACGATATTAGAAGTTTCATGATCGCAGCACTGTATTTTCTTAAAGTTACTAAAACTAAATCAAAATCAACGATTATAATATCATTTGGACTGCTGATAGCAGATAAAGATTCAAGTCTGGAGATATTTTGTAAATACTGAATCAAGAAACTCAATAACAAAGATATATATTACGAGCTCATTCGACGACTATTTAGAAGTACCTTGCCAGAGTAGCTCGTAAGCACAAAGTAAAGTTGAAAAATAGGGTAGGAATTTATTTTTCACGCGGAACGTGATCTATTGCACCAACAGAACTCCCATTTGAAGGAAAGTAATTAGGAGTCGACCATCCTTATAGACAAGCTTTTTTTTCTTTTATACAATTTGGTCGACAAACAAGCGTACGGCTCACCTGATGGTAAGCGATTACCGTAGCTTATAGACGCCTGCAAAACCAAAAGCATCGCAAGCGCGTTGTCGACCCTATCTCCAATCCAAGGAAAAGTATCTAAACAAAAAATTTAAAAAAGTCAATGAAAATATATCCAATATTAAATATTTACCTCTAAGTGTTGGCTTGTCAGCGAACGGGTTCCGGTACTCGGGCGGCAGTGGAGGGGTGAAGAAGGCTCTGCCGGGCGGCGCGTAGGACGGCACCGCGCCCACGCCGGCGAGCAGAGCCGCGCCGTGGTGGGCGGGCGGTCTGAGTAAGACATTCGTATATTAACACATTGCTTGTAAAAATATAGTAATAGTAATAAAACTTCTTTTACTATTTCGTTATTTGTTCTTATTATCGTATTTTTTGAATATTTTTTTTTCGTATCATTCTAGAAAATTCTTAAATTACTTCAGAATAATAAACATGAGTAAACAATAGTACATTTAAAAGATTTGCGTTTCATATTATTGTTTAACAGTTTTAACATATTCCTTTATGATAATGCTAAAGCGTCGTATAAATCTTAATATATATAAATATCGTGTCACAATGTTTGTCCTCAATGGACTCCTAAACTACTTAACCGATTTTAGTCTAATTTGCACACCGTGTGCAGTTTGATCCAACTTAAAAGATAGGCTATATTTTATTTTGATATATTATGTTATTATTATATTTCAGAAAAAAATAAGGCGATACGAAGTTCGCCAGGTCAGCTAGTAAAACTATATATATTGCCAGCTCGAATGACCATAGTATGCATAATACATAGCTCTAACATTTATTGGCATTAAAATAATCTTAAAAGCGGACGTATCTTAAAAATGCATTAAGTTAACACATATAAATCCAACTTAAAAGCTTGAACCATTAAAAAAGATCTGCAGATGGTCCGCTACAAATACGCTCAAATACACAATAGGAAAGCAACATACAAAGTACGTAGCGACGAATAATAAACAATAAACGCAAATCGCTTGCAATATATTCAATCTAACAATGCAACGCCTGGCCGTAAATCTGCGCGGCCGCAGTGAATGCAAACGCGAAATTTCAATAAACGCATACAGAGTTTAGCGCGAAACGATGCGACCGGAATTTTAAAAGTTTAACCATCTCCGAGAAATCCTGGTAAAGGCTTTAAACCACGAAGATATATATGTACGTGTCTTTTTAAAATATTAATTTTGTCTGCTAGTCAGAAACATATATATAGTAAAACGTTACGTTATTTTTTTGTATATCTTCTATAATATAAAAATGAGTCGCTGAATGTGTTGCTAAGCGCAAAACTCGAGAACGGTTGGACCGATTTCGCTAATTCTTTTTTTAAAATATTCCTTGAAGTACGAGGATGGTTCTTACGGAGAGAAAAGTTCTAAAAAAAATTTAAATTTCCTGAAAAAGTCTAAAAACAATAATTTTTTATACTCCCATACAAAAGATTTGTGATAATACTTAAAAGTCAATTTGAACTTTAATACGATAAAGTTTGTGTTAGGCGATACGAAGTTGGCCGGGTCAGCTAATAGGTTATATATACTTATTATATAAATCTTCAATAAATAATAAAGTAATTTTTATTTTTTAAATTCAAGTATGGAAGGTAGTCTGTAATAATTTAAAGGATAGTGCATCACTAAAAAAAAATTAAAAAAAAATTGAAATATACACAATGTGGCCTATAACTTTAGGTTAATCTATTATTCAATCCATGCCTTCAAATCAAATTATAATTTCGGCTTTGTGGTTAAACACTAAACACTGCGTTAATTAAGATCAATTATCTCTTATTGATCTGGCATCGTAATTATTGGCGTGTATGTACGGTGTATTACGTTTTCAGAGATTATATTAAGATGAACTTACTTGGTACATACATTTGTCTTATCTACTTGATTACGTATTAATTGCATATTAGGTATAAATAAATCATCACTTATTTTGAATGTGGAGTGGTGAGCGACGTTGCCATAACTCTGACTGCTATGGGTTTGATTTTTAGTCGGGACTAATCTTATATATAAAACTCTCGTATCACAATGTTAGTTACCATACTCCTCCGAAACGGCTGGACCGATTTTTATGAAATTTTGTGTGCATACGGTTAGGTCTGAGAATCGGCAAATGTCTATTTTTCATACCCCTAAGTCAAAGGATAAGAGGGGTCAATAACATATATGGTAAAACAACGTTTGCACGGTCAGCTAGTATAATATAAAAAATATGTATTTGCTTGTATTTATATTTATTTATTCAAGTAAACTATATTATACACTAAATTATTTCCTGTGTCGTCTAAATATTTAATGTGATTTTCTGACATCGCGTTGACTAATAACAATGTTTGTTTTTTGGCTATTTTTATCGAGTAAGTTTTTTTTATTGTTATTGAAATGTTTGTGTAGATCCTATGTTGTTGAGGAAAAAGTGTCGCTGGATTCACTAACAAAATTAATACACATTTTTTTAAAAATTTCTTCTATAACTAGCATCATTACTTTCGATGATACATAGCCTTCTTAAAAGAAATCCCTTTTGCATCATTTACTTCCATTCTTTATTAGTAGTAACCAGCTTTTAGCCAGTTTATATATAAATGAAAAATGATAAATTAATAATTCAGCCTTCAATATCCCACTGTTGGGCAGGCCTTTTTCCCCGTGTAGGAGAAGGATCGGAACTTAATCCACTACGCTGCACCACTGCGGGTTATCGGATATATTCCATACTATGGGTGACGACCGCTATCAGGTGTATAATTATGATAACAACTGGGAACGACAGCTTAACTGGCACGGTTTGGAGACCTACAAGAACAGACAATCCGACCGGAAATAAACATATGTATAAACGTAAATATCAACTCCGATCTGGAATCGAACCTGCGACACGGCATACGCAATATTAAAAAAATAGCGAGTCGTTTATATATAATATGTATTTAATGAAGCGTGTACACATCATGTACATAATATAACTCGCAATACAAAGTGATAATAAATAAATTTAATTACATACATATTAGAATACTCTAATTATAATTACACAATGTACACGTTACTATTTACAGTACACGTTATTATTTAAACCGCACATTCCACTCAAAATCAAATCAACGTGCGAATTTACTAAATTATTACACATTTTATTAATTACTTTATTGCATAGATATAGTAAAACACATTCACACAGTAAAAAAACATAGCAGTACAAAATAAATGAAACAAAAGGTAGGAATATACCCTGACATCGTGCAAAGGAGGTCTTATTGCTTTAAGCCAGGGTTGTCAAACTCAATTTTGCAGAGGGCCATATATTTAATTTAGAACGTGTAGGCGGGCCGATTCAAATAAAAAGAAAATAAACTGAATTATTATAATATTTTATTTATTTCATTATATAATGTAAAAAATAAAGGTAGTGTGCGCATTTTAAAACTTTCGTAGAGGAATCGAGTGAAGTCATGGTTCTTCTTTCTGTGACACATGGCGATTGCGGGCCGTATCTTTGACGTCCCTGCTTTAAGCAAAAAATTTTTTTGAGAAATTATCAAATTTTTCTTTATATTTTTATACAAACCTTGTTTATAATAATAATGAACGAAAATAAAGAACTATTTAATTTGGTGCAGTAGTTCCTAAGTTACACACATACACATTCCGGCGATCCGATTTTACTTATATACATAGATTACTACTTGCTTTCATTTCGATTTTATACACGTGTTTATTGACCTTTGATATTTAAACTGTTTGTTAGGAAAACTTATAGTGTACAAGATTTGTGTAGCAGAGTTAACAAAGTTCTTGGCTGCCGAGTTCATCAATAAATTTGCCGAGTGTATACGCCATATGCGAAGCTGTAGTTGACATATGACCATATACAGCATCCGCCTACCGAGATAATATATTTTTTAAAGTAAAACTTCTTAACGTACGCTTGCTTGGGGAGTAAGCTGGTGAATGCGTGACGTGAGCGTTACGAAAAGTGTGATCGGACGAGACGAGCGGAGCAAGAGAGGTGCGAGCAAACATTTTCGTTCTCTCTTTCTCATAGCCAGTTACGTTTTGTATATCTAAGACACAGGACAGGCCTATTGGTAAATAAGTTTTACTTCAGTCGTGTGGTCTAAAGCACACTCGTTTTTGACGATTTTCGAAGCTTTCGAGCTTTCGCGTATCCAAATGTGATTACATAACAATAAAACGAAATTATAAATTACACATTTTTAAATAAATAATCTATCAATTTACTTTTCTGACAAAAATATAGAAAAAAATAACATCAATAAAACCGAAAAACCATCTATCAACAAATTCTTAAAACTCATTCAAATCCATTCTAAGTTGAAATGTGATTGAGAATAAGACGCACATACTTAGGGAGTTATAAGAAAATTAACGATAATCTAGTCGCGTACAAATAAAACCAAAACGTGAAAGAATCCACGGTCAAACACTAGTCCAAAACAGATTTCGTATAAGCGTACGAGTTTAGCGAAATGTCAGTGACCCGTCACCGACCAGTATTACTTGAACGCTATACCGATTTTCTGTATATGGTGATGTGGGTTTTATCAAATGGTGTGGGAACTAAAAATTGGCGTAGTGCCCGACAACCATACTATTTCGCCGTTCCCACCACGTTAACCGTATATTAATGAATCCTGGTTTGTATAATAAATATTCGTTTTTATTGGAAGCATACGGATTAGTATGAATGCGAACATTACTATATTTATTTACTAGCTGCCCGGACAGACTTCGTTCTCTCAATAATTAATAGAGGTTTTTTTAGTATTAAAACTTTCCGTGGGCCTTAAGAAACGTACAAAAAAAAATTAGCCGAATTGGTCGAGCTATTCTCGAGTTAACTTAACCCTAGCAACATTCATTTTTATTTATATAAGATAGCTTAAAAATATAATGCAGGACATTCCATTTGTTTTTAAATACAAATATTGTTTTTAATGCTTTTCAAGTAACCTTATTACTTAAGTCTGTACATATTGATTAAATACAAGTCATTAGCCATTTTTAACCGACTTCAAAAAAAGGAGCAGGTTCTCAATTTGACTGTAATTTTTTAAATGTTTGTTACCTCTTAACTGGTAAAAACCAGGAGCATCGATTTTAATTATTCTTTTCGTAAATCTAAAGCTACTCCTTGTCATATTATTATTTCGACTATCTACGATTACTCCTTGATGTAGATCGAAGTTGGTTTTTTTTGGCATGTGAACAAACATAATTATTGAAAAAAAAAATGATTTACTTTAACTAAGTAATACGTACTATCGATCACTTCTCAAATTCAAATTAAAATGTTCATTGGCAATCTCCTATATGTATACATATATATGATCTTATTAATGTCACAAATGTATTAATAAATTAGATGTTCCTTTTGTTACTGCTATAATTTCACATTAGGCACTGCATTTATTTAAGTATCTCTTTCTATCTCTTCTTCTTCTCTAATCTTATCAACATTGAACATTACTATTTTCTTATACAAATCTATAATAAATATAAACGCGAAAGGTCATTCATCACGAAATCTCTGAAACTATAACACCTAGAAACTTGAAATTTGGCAGATAGGTTCCTTATAGAGCGTAGACATCCGCTAAGAACGGATTTTACGAAACTCGACCCCTAAGGGGGTAAAAAGGGGTTTGGAAGTTTGTATGAAAGTTTTATGTTTTTTAAGTACGATGCTTGATATTTAAAATGTATACTCTATAAATGATGAGAAGGTGTTCAAATAATGTATATTTAGAAATCAACTCCCTTTTTGGGTTAAAACGGGGGATGGTAGGTTGACCCACTCATCAGGAAATCTCCGAAACTATAACACCTAGAAACTTGAAATTTGGCAGGTAGGTTTCTTATAGAGCGTAGACATCCGCTAAGAACGGATTTTACGAAACTCGACCCCTAAGGAGGTAAAACGGGGGTTGGTAGTTTGTATAAAAGTCCTATGTTTTTGAAGTAAGAGACTTGAAATTTAAAATGTATGCTCTATAGATGGTGAGAAGGTGTTTAAATAATGTATCTTTAGAAAGCAACTCCTTTTCGGGGTTAAAACGGGGATGGTAGGTTGACTCCCTCATCACGAAATATCCGAAACTATAACAGCTACAAACTTAAAATTTGGCAGGTAGGTTCCGTATAGGGCGTAAACATCCGCTAAGAGCTGATTTTACGAAACTCGACCCTTAAGGGGATAAAACAGGGGTTGGAAGTTTGTATGAAAGTCCTATGTTTTTGAAGTAAGAGACTTGAAATTTAAACTGTATGCTCTATAGATGGTGAGAAGGTGTCCAAATAATATATCTTTAGAAATCAACTCGCTTTTGGGGTTAAAACTGGGGATGGTAGGTTGATTCACTCATCACGGAATCTCCGAAACTATAACAGCCACAAACTTAAAGTTTGGCAGCTAGGTTCCTTATAGGGCATTAACATCTATCAAGACCGGATTTTACAAAAATCGACCCCTACGGGGGTAAAACGGGGGTTGGAAGTTTGTATGAAAGTCCTATGTTTTTGAAGTAACAGACTTGAAATTTAAAATTTATGCTCCATAGATGGTGAGGAGGTGTCCAAAAAAATGAATCGTAATCTATATATATATAAAAGAGAAAGGTCACTAACTCACTCATCACGAGAACTCAAAAACCGCTGGATGGTCTATCTATCCAGGTTGGACAAAGATATAATTTGGCAGGGAGGTAGATTATAGTTAGCAGACGTCCGCTAAGAACGGATTTTACGATATTCCACCTCTAAGGGGGTTTAAATGGGGTGATAGTTTGTATGAAACATATGCAGCCTGAAAATAAAACTAAAAACGAAATGTGTATACAGAGGTTTTATAAAAATAACTATTAAATTATACCAAATTGTGCCTTTTAAAAAGTTACTCAGTTTGATAAGCATTTCAAGTGACTGAAATAAAAAAATCATTTGCGTTTAAACATCTTAATAGTAATGCATATCTGCATAACCACGCGGACGTAATCGCGGGCAACAGTTAGTGTATTATAAAACTAAGTCTCCAAAAGTGTATGTGATCGATTCGCTCAAAATCTACTGAACGGATTTTCATGCGGTTTCACCATTGGAGAGACGGCTCCACCATTGGCAAGAGGAAGGTTTACGGAACGGCTAAGCCGATTTTGATGAGAGCTTCACTGGAAGTTTGCCGGGAAAACTTTGTGACACACTAATTTCAACGCGGGCGAAGCCGCGGGCACAGCTAGTAATATTATAATTTTTTATGTGTAATTCAAATAAATTTCAATTTATTCTATAGGTTTTTAAGTTTATTAATATTGTTCATCTATTTATACTCTTATCAAAATAAGACACAGAAAAAAAATTTAAACACTTTTGTGTACACATTCGATATGAATCATTAAGAATTAATGAAGCAAAATTTCGAAGAGTTAAAACATTAAAGTTTAAGTATAAATATTCGAAAGTACTAAACTTTACTTAGAACTTGTTTTCACGTTATTTTGTTCGTAATTTGTGCTTTCAATGGTGATCAATTATGTATTTTATTAAAAATTGCTAGCTTTGACTCGCGTTTTCGCCTGTTAATTTCAATTTGTTTAAAGAAACTAAACTAGTCATGCATTTCAATATATCGCAAAAATTTATTTTTTATGACATTTTTCAAGCTATTAACATGTCAACATTTAAAACTCTTTAAATTCTTAAGCGGCTATCCATCGATTACTGATAAAACAATCTGACATATAAAGGTGAACATTGTCTTGGTTAAACTACACTGTATGCGTCACATTGAACTATATTAAGGCTGTTTTGCATGCTGATAAATTTTATCAGAAACTTAAGTGCTAGATAAAATTGATAAATATTCTGTAAAAGTAATAATTAAATGATTTTTTGTTTAGGGCCTATTTCATCAGTTGTGGATAACGCTATTTGATGGATAGCAGTATCTGACGGTAAGAAGTTTTTGATCCATTATCCTTTTTTACCATCGAATTCTACTACATTTATGAGATATTTCTATGCGCATATCATCTCTTAAAGTTACAAGTTACAGTTCGTTAATTAGGGAGTCATCCGTCAAATAGCGTTATCCACAATTTGGGAAACGGGGCCTTAGTATTTGAATACGGTGAGCAATTTCGTAACATCATCGTGCAATTAACAATGTACATGTACGAATTTATTGTCTAGTAATGTTTTAATTGTATAAAATTGTCGTTTTGAAATGTCGCCATTGCGTTGGTTTAATTAATTAATCGAAAAATAAACAAAAAACTTGTGTCCACATGCCATTTTACAGTATTTACGGTCTGGTAAATTTTTTTATTGTTTCGTTTACGCATGCATGCGCTGACGGTTGATTGTGGGTTTGTGATTTTGTAATAAATTATGTAGAGAGAAAGTTTTACTGTGAATGATTTTGAAACTGAAAACTGTATATTTATCAAGAGACATTTAAAAATCCAAATTGATTTAATCTATAGTTGCCTCACTCGCGTTGTTTTCAAAGGTATTAGTAATTTATAAAAATGACGATTAAAATGTGCTTTTAAAGCCTTCTTTAAGTGTTTTTTTTAAATTAGTTTTTGATTTTGAGTTTTAATTGGTTGTAGTATCCTAATATTTTATTTTATATTACGTATATCACGAGTCTGTAATATAAGAACTGAGAAAACATTTACAATAGAATAATAAAAATTATTAAACGTGTAAGCCTTAATTCAAAGTTGGACTTAATCAAATCCGAACAATACATTTGCCATACGATTAAGATATACTTATAGAACTTTACTGATTTAAACATTACATTACGACTCAAAGAATATATAAAAAACAGGTGAAACCGCGCGTATCGTCTACCTATAAATAGGTATCTTATTAGCAGTCAGCAGACAAAAGGACCAATTTCAAAATTCATAAATTCAGTTCAAAGAAAGTAAAGATAGAGAGGGTTATGATTAATGTTTTGGGAGTACTGTAATAAATTGTGAACTTCGAGACCTTTCTTCACGTACGCGACACGTACATAGTTCGTCATATTATACTTACGAGGTCGATACCCGTCTGTTTTGTGACAAATCACTTTGAAAATGAAAATATTTTATATATTACTTTCACGAGATGACTATACAGATATTTGCGAAAAGCTTTGTCGCGATTATTTTGTATTTTTGCCGTTCGACGATAGATGACGCTACATGTTCAATCAGATAAAATTTAATAGGTACGTGACTGCAATTTTATTAAAATGAAAACTATCTAAAAGTATATATGTGTAAAGTATTTTAATATAACTGATAAAACTGACAATAAATACTAAAGCTGTCAAAAATAATAAAAATATTTGCGCTAGTCGACACTAGATGGCGACATTTCTTAAGCTTTCTGAAGCTTGTACTAACTTAAGTGTTTGTTTTTCGCTTAAGTTGTATTATTTTTAGTTAACTTAATACTGTTAAAGTTGAATAACAAGACTGAATTTTTTATATAGATATAAGTATTCTTCAAAAATTTCTACAAGTATGTTACATAGACAGAAAGTAATAAAACATTTTGAAATGAACGCTGGATTTCAATATAATAAATGAGAGAGGGTGCAGCACAATGCAAGTGTAGTTGAAAACAATGAGGATAGATTAATGGTGGTCGCGCTAAACTGTGAAAGAATACTTTTGGAAAATATCCGGTTTTCTGTGGTATAAGAGACGAGAGACTTGCGTTTCTATTACATGAATGAACCTTCCTTACTTTAATACTTTATTGCAGAGTGTATTGCAGATACATTTGATAATATAAGAATATTTTAACAACTAAGTGCTAAGGCGGTCTTATCAATAAAAGTGATTTACATATTTTTTTTATTATTATTTGCTGATATGTATATGTGTAATAAAGCATTTCCGTTATGAATCTTATAGATACATGAGCCTTACACTTAGAAGCCCCTTTATAGTAAAATATGCTACCGGGACTAAGGATACAGACAATACATACACAATAATAATAATATTTATACAAATAGTTGACACAACTAACAAGTACTTCAATCGTAATCGTACAATTGTTAGTTGCTGTGACTTCGCCAACCTGTCTCACTTACGGCATAGTATCTGTTAAGTCACGTACACACGAATGTAATCACCGAGGAACATCAAACTGTGTCTGTCAAAAATTGTTTTTTTAAGATGTAATCTGTTTCTGTTTAACGGTGACATCTAAACTATGGCTACTGGTAGAAAAAACATAAGTAGTTTTTTTTTTTACTTTACGTACTACCATAACGTTAAATAGCCTATGAATTGAAATAAGTTATAGGCGATAAGTACTGTGTGGCTACGGTACTAAAGAATTTAGCCACCCCCTCTCTTCCCGTGGGTGTCGTAAGAGGCGACTAAGGGATAACACAGTTCCACTACCACATTGGAACTTAAAAAGCCGACCGGTGGCGGGATAACCATCCAACTGCTAGCTTTGAAATACACAGGCCGAAGACGAGCAGCAGCGTCTTCGGTGCGACAAAGCCAGCACTGCGGTCACCAACCCGCCTGCCCAGCGTGGTGACTATGGGCAAAACACATGAGTTCACGCTATTTTTGGCGTAAACTTATGGAGGCCTATGTCCAGCAGTGGACTGTGATAGGCTGTAATTTATAGGCTATAAAACATGGTACGATTCATAGTCCGCTCCTGTAATATAGCAATAACCATTTATTTTATAATAATTATAATTTACATCGAGTGTTCATTTAATACGTGCGGTGTATATAATTCAATTTAATTTAACAAGAAATATTAAAACTTTAAAAATATAATACGAACAGCTTCGCTAAGACACGAGAAAATATGAAGTCATATAAAATTTTTATTGTACCATATTTACAGCGGCGAAGATTTATACTCGAAACGGGTTCAAGTTTGTTAAATAAAAATGAACTAGAGTTAATCATACAAGAAATAATTTTAATTGTTAAAACAATGTTGTGTTGTTTATACGGGGATTATGTTGCGATTTCGTGTCGATAGATGGCGTTTATCGATTACCATAAAATGAGTAGCATGGAATATGTATGCAAATTTTTTTCTGTCAAACAAGTCTCGAATTTCGAAGCAATGTAAGTTTCGATGTACTTTTTACATAGTAATCAAGTAGTGTGAAATTGTTATACATAGGTGTAGTTAACTAAAAACGGGAAGTAATTTTTATAAAGTAGGTACTCCACTTTTTCACAACATGATACTACGACATTTGAAAGATAACTCGTTTGTAATAAACCATTTCTTAGAATAGGGACAAACTTAAAATGTAACTTTTAGGGATTTGATTTATTTTAGGCGCTGTTTGAAACGACTTAAATTGGTTCGAATTCTCCGTAGAAGAATCTAAATATTTCAAAAATTATACATCTGATGATTTGTATATTACCACCTGAAATACACAATTAAATAATAATTCTGTAAACGTGTAGTTTGTTTTTTCCCTGTGGCTAACAAAGCCACAAGTACCTGCCAGACTTAAAAAAAAGTGTGTGTGTGCACCTACTTATGTACACATGAGAAGTTATACTTCATTAGCCAGCTAACTTCACGTTGCTAACTTCTTCGGTGATTAGATAACTTCGGGGTGTCGTTTTATGCGCGAGCGTCGTAAAAAATTACTGTCATCATTTTTCCCTGACACGCCAAAAGTATAACTTCAAAAAATTACAATTTTTTTTCCACATCAATCATAAGTCACAAAAACATAATTATGATAGATAAATTAAACATTTAATAACGAGATAACTTCCCTCTCTTTAAACCAAGCTTTAAGTCTCGGATTTATTTACTTTGACAGTGACATTTTTATTTCAATCATTCTTAAGTCGGATATAAAACTGTCTTCTTGTAAATCTGAAAGCCAACGATTGACGTAAACGCTTCGTAATTTTTTCTCCATTAAGGGAAAAAAATTCGATTTGATTTTTTTTTTATTCGAGACGAACGATCTTCGGAAGGTAATATTCGATTACCTTTAAAAACATGTTTCGTTTTTTATATTTTTTAAGTTAGTGATAGCTTTATCAATAGGTACCTAATTAGGCCTTAGGGCTTGTTTCAGCTAATCTGATAAATTACAAGTTTCTGCTTTACAGGTAGTTGATAGAAATATTTTGTATACAAAGGGAAGTAGACAGTATAAAAGAAAAATATCTGTGTAAATTTATCTGTTGGATACCGTTACATATCAGATAACTTTAATAGCAACCAAAAAAATCTAAATTAATAATCGCTACTGGTTTTAAATACATTTTTGGTAATATTAATAGAATAAAAAAAATATGTATTAGAATTTGAAAACACCTATGATATAGCTTAAACTGCTTAAAGCAATTCGACATAACTAAGTTTTGACACATCATAACAACCACTTCGATAAAACGACTTGAACCCTCCTTATTTTAAGAAAATACCTTCGCCCAGCTAAAGAACGTTTACTAACTTCAATTGCTTTCTTAAAAAGTAATATCCTTAGTACTAATTATTAATTATAAAATTAAAGAGAAAAATATGCTGACGCTAGACCATTTCCTTTGCCCTAAGGCCCTAAGGTTGCCTGTAAGAGATCGCTTTTTAGCGATAAGGCCGCCCTTTGTACCTAATGAATATATTGTTACTATTTTTCTTTCTTTGCTATGTATTATTTCTGTTTTTGGTGTACAATAAAGTGTATTGTTGTTGTCGTTGTTAAAGAGAAAAATAAGAAGAAATCTGTATGATCAGTATAAAAAAAAACTTCTTTTGACTACAAACAATTATCGTAAACTTTTTTTGTTTTTTTTTGGTATCGCAGGGGATCCCATTTACGGGTGATAAACGTACTTTTATATTAATTAACACAAAAAATAAAATAAAATAATCTCAGGACAAAATCAAAAATTAAAAGTGAAATATAGAAAAGATTAGAAAACTTTTTTCACTAAATGCAAACATTATTAATTAACTTGTTAATTAATTATCAAAATAAAATCTCAATCTCAAAACAAAGAAAAAGATTTAACAGAACAATGGCTTACGTAATCAAGACTTTCGTATTAGCATAGTTTTTTAATTAAGCAACGTTCCGCCACGACTGTTAGCCACGGCATCGCGGGTCGTGCCTCGGATGTGCAATATTATTTGCATAATCGCTAAATCGCTACCAATGAAAGAGAAGTGGTCACGACGTGTGTGTACACTTGTTCCTTTGTCACGATGTTTTTATTTATTTATTTTTTAATTTTTCAGTCAAATTATACTGTTACGGTGAGATGAGCGGGCTTGTTTTCATTTGTAAATTTTTTTTTTCTTCCAAATCGATGGTCTTTCGGAAGTTACGCGTTTTGAAACGAAGTTCCTTATGGGGCGTTGCGGAGGGGTACCCTAGCCGGCAAAAAACGTCCGTAACGTTTAAAAAAAGCGTAAGATTTTTATATAGTCATGTATGATGGCTTTACAATGTCTAATGTATAGTCTACGTGATGACTGTCATTATTATTGCAGTTTGCTATTATTATTATATATCATTCGATAATTATTATATATATTTATTAATAATTGTAAATAAAATGAAGGTGTTAAGATAATTTTGTAAAGTAGTTTTTTTGATTTTTATCGATAAAAAATTATAACAAAAAATATAATAATTATTTTGTTTATAGCTCGAATAGAGCTTGAAATGAATAATTTATAATAAGGAACTTCGTTCATATCTGGTGTCCACACTTTTTTTTTTTTTTTTTGTTAATAGCTCTGCTAAACTGATATCTTTAAAATACTTCAAAACTGTATGTATATATTTATGTACTTGTTATAAGGCAATAAACATTCTCAATCGATAAATTATTAAAAGCCTTACAATTAACCGAGTGAAAATTAACTTGAGTTGTTTTCTATGTTAGTTCCGTGTTACTTGCGGTCTGTGAATCGATCGAGTTAATTAAAACCGCATCGATGGACTCGAACCGGTAACACTTCGTGATTTCACTTTAATTACTAATTCTATAATTATTTCACAACAATTATTGTCTATTTAAAAATGTTTTTAATTTAGTGTATGAGAATTTGAAATATTTTTAACCGACTTTCAAAAAAACTTGGAGGTTCTCAATTCGATTGTATTTTTTTATGTACCTATGTTAACTGGGAACTTGACTTGTTACATAGTTTTATTTAAATTTGATCGAGACCTGAAAACTACTTTCTAAGTAATCTTTGATAACCTGTATTTACTTGACTATTTTTTCGTATACGTTCGTTGTATTAGTTGTCAATGTAATCGAAGTTATTTATTTCGTTTATTAGCACACACAATTACTTTAAGTGAATGCACGTATGTAGTAACAAAATATGTATCTAATTTTTATGTGTTATTGCCTATGAGATACGTTTCTTAAGTGACTTCCTTACGCAACAGTTTTTTTTTTTCAAATCGCTACTGCTATTCCAAAGAATATAGTATTCAAAAAGTTTTATGGCCTATAATATTCCTTAATAAACAGGTTTTATAACGCAACAGCTTTTTTCGAATCGTTCCAATAATTAGCGCATTCGAACAAACCAACAATTCTCGTGCATTACATACACATTTAAATTTATATATAATTAATATATTATATCAAAAAAGTGTGTGTGTCAGCTCCGACGCACGACTGGAGTTTACTCCTTCAGATCGACTTAGACAGTCGAGGAAGAGGTACAAAAAAAGGCTTACTAGCCTAAGAAAAAGATTAATACCATATCAAATTGTAAATAAACGAATCAAATAACGCCATCTATCTATCTAAGGTGGTGTTATTAGAAAACGTCTTTATGCCATCAATCGAAACCCGGTTTCTATAGATGGCGTTACGAGAAATGTAACGAGGTCATTCGTTCAGTAGATTTTACTACTCATATTTTTTTCATACCATGGGGGGGGGTACATAAAAAAAGATTCTTAAGGAGCACAACTCCAAAAAGTTTCCTTACAATAAATCTTAACAACAAAATTATCCATTCAATAAAAAATTCGTTAAACAACGAAGGCCGCTCTAGTTCCGAACTTAGGTGATTGATAGAACCGAATGAATGATCGAGCGGGAATGATAACGCTTTTTATTCAATAGTGACTGAAATTAATGAATATTTGAAACCTATAAGAACTTTATAGAGCTTTTTCATATACCCTTTCAAATGTGTTTATGTGTAAGTACTAAAAGTATATTGTATTACTGTTTAAAGAATAAAGAAATGTTATTATTTTGTACACCAAAGTATTTACAGTAAAAATATTTTTGTATTTTTACCCACATAATTATGTTGATAACTTCTCATGTAAGTGACTGTTTTCATTGAGCAAATAAATATTCTTTAAATCTAAATACAAAAAAAAAAAAATAAAGACAATTTTTTCTTGAAACGAATCTCAATTAAGGTTTTTTCGATATAGAACAATATTTTGACATACCAATTAAAAAAAAAATTAATACCAAATTTTAACTTGATATTTCATTGAGACAAAATTCTGGTAATTAAAAAAACAAAACTTTGTCTAAAACATGTAGTCATTTGATTAAACATAAGATCAAGAACAACTCACAGATTAAAATTCGTATCAAACATACAAACACACATCCTTCAAACAGATTAGGTTCCTTTATTCAATAAACAAACACAAATAAATTACCAATAACCCTATAAAATTTAATATGTATAATAGTAATATTCAAAAGTATTCCTACAGAACTTTAACACTATAAACAAATTGAATTCCACTAGTACTCGGAAATTCAACGAAAACTCAACCAGTTTCACTATCAAAGAGCCGTTAAAACAATAACCGAAACGACTATTAACAATTATTATCGAAGCCGTTTCGTTTAGATTCTATCAGGTTTTTACCCCATTCGACCTATTTTTTATGACTTTATTGTAGTTTCACTGTATGGATGAAATGACGGATGTACTTATAGGCTTTTACGGTTTTATTTGTTCAACTTGTACAAATTATTTTTTACTTTATTTTATAATTTTTTAAGCAATAGAAAGCCTTAAGATATTATTAAGCGCAAAAAGATTTACGAGTAATATATTTAAATATTTTTATTGACATAAAAAAAAAATCTCAACAGCACTAAATTACTACATAAAACTGAGGTCAATTGCAATACTTAACTACACTACACTCAAGTCAATTGAAGTACTATTCAGTACTAACACTAAACAGTTACGTTGCCTACGGGGAATTGGGATAGGGTCGGCAACGTCTTGCGATACTGTTGGTGTTGCTTAGTCTCTAAGCTACATACGTCGCTTACCATCAGGTGAGCCGTACGCTTGTTTACCGACCTAGTAATATAAAAAATGACCTAATGGCCTAGAAAAATAAAAATGCATAAAAATTAAAAACATATAGATAAGTGAAATAATAAATCAGACAACACCTTTTTCATTTACTATAGATATCAAAACCACACATGTCAAGTGAAAGTTAAGGACATCTGTCAAAACGAAGGTGTAACAGCAGCTTGGTGTATATATGTCGGTGTATTTTTCATTGAATTCATTTATAATTCATAAAATCAATTTATTATAAATTTTTAATTTGATTATAAAAACTTCATTAATTTAAAGGAGAATGATACGATTCCATACATTCTTGGGCCAAAATGTAATGAAATGAAAATGGTATCAATTAATGCATTTAGGCTTATTGCTCCCTCTCTGAAGATTATCTATATTTTGGCTATCTGAGAGTGGAGTTATTAGACTTTTTGTAAAAGTGAGGTTATGTTACAATGTCTATAAAAAAACCCGATCACTAAGTTCTTGTAGCATTAATGTTTGTTATATTTAGTGAAGACTGTTTGAAAACTCACTACAAATATTGATATACACTTGAAACCATAAATAAATATCAGGAATGGACTCAGAATGCATCGCAAAACAATAAACACGAAACGAGTGACGGACACAGTATCAGAGTATCATTGTTAGTCTGTCAAAGCTGTCATTAAAAAAATGATTTATTTTAAATCGATATGAAATCGATAATCATTTTGGTTTATCAGATATTAATTGATATTGTCGATATTAATGTAACTTTATTTAAATGCACTTTATTGTTTACAGCTTTAATTGTGCATCTAAATATCTTGAGTTAATTAACTAGTGCAAACGTTTTCTTTTTGAATTCTGTAATCGATTATAGTTGAATTGATACCCAAATAATTTGATGAAAACTATCTTTCTCAATTTTCTCCGCTTCTAGATTCAGAATTGAGCTGATATTTTATATTTTAAAATAAAAAAATATGACCAATTTTTTAAAAAATATCTCTACTCATTACATTTTGGCCCAAAAGTCTCCATCTCCTTTAAATCACTTGTATAATTATATATATTTTAATATTATTTGTTTATTTGAACTAATCTATTGATTAGAAACTTTTTAATGTAGAGGCTAGTAGAATGTAAAATAACAAATTATACATAATGGGACATACACATAATGTACACGATAAAATTATAAGAAATTTTCATTATTGTTATATAAAATTAGTAGCAGTAATTAATTTGACGAGATGTAGATTTGACGAGAACTAAAAGTAGGCGAAACAAGATGAAAAATTTAAGTACGGTACAGTTGAGATCTTTTTTTTGAATTCGGTTATAAATAGAAATAACCTTCTATACAATATAACAAAATATATTTAGTAACAAAAAAAAAATCAATTGAAATGAACGAACTTAGTTCCACTAACTTGACTTCAAATAAAACCAATTGGTATATAGCTCGATTTCCGTTTCACTTTCAAATGATTTAATCCGATAAAACAATTAACAGTTATCGTTGGCAATCGTTGAAACGACTCGGTTTATACCCTTTACGACCTATTGTTGTATTTCTTTTATACTGTAATATATCATAACAATATTCTGTTAAAGTAACATTCAAAGGAATAAAAAACATTTTGATAGTATTTATTATATTTGTTAGCTAATTAAACTACCATTTTTCAATTTTATATCTGCATTTGACGAAGGGCGAAGATTCAAAGCAGGATCTATTATTGTACGATTCTGAACTTTGCTGTATAGTAGGTACAGTTTAAAATACCTTTGGACAAGACTTTTCTTTAATAAAAATCAAGGATACGCTTCACAATATTACTCGAACACAGGTAGAAGCTATTAATTTATAGTGAAATATTAAATAAAATTATTATAAATATAAATAAATAGAATCCGGAGTAGAATAGGGAACAGCCCAAGTTCTTAGATCGGAACGGATTAAACTAGTCGGATCAAACTTTTACGCCTCGTAAACGATATTTAACTTTAAGAGGGTACTAAATAGAATTTATGGTAATGATTTAATTACTTACGGTATTACCGTCCGAGCCGTTCAGGGGGTTGTTCGTTGAGAATAATGCTCGGGGGTGTTGTAAAATTTAACAAAACATTATTAAGTAATAATTGGATCGCTGAAGGAAATATCGGTTAATCATGTTAAATATTAATTATACGAAATCTACCAAACTGAACTACTGAACTCTGACTACTCGAAATTTACCGTTACATTTGAGACTGAGAAAGCAAATAAAAATTAGTGATACGAAACCCCTTTTAAATCTTAAAATTGACACTTGACAGTTTTACATTACTGAGGCAGTAATGCTAAAAACATCTGTTTCCAACCAAAATAATATCGCTTAAAAGATATATGTAAGTTTAAAATTAGAACACCGAGGTTACCTGGGCTTGTGATAGGTTGGATTGCTGTTAGTCTTGAGTATGTCAGCGTTGGGGACGGACGTCGGCAACGCGTGCTCTCGCTCCAGTTCGCTCTCATAGCTCTCAAGTGGGACGTGCTTGCCGGGCAAGGGGTCCGCTGTAAAAAGAACATAATAATTTAATTTTACATTTAAAAACAATAAAATATTTTCTTACAAAACTAAAAATTAAGTTGTTTTTTTTTCAGACGATATTTCGGATAGAACTTATCTTTCAAATTAATAAACCTCTTCTTTAATTGAAAATTTTACGATGGTTATACATATTTACAATGCACAATTTAAGAACTACTTATTTACAAATAATTGCGGTACAAATCATGTCCATTTGGAATGGTGCCATAAATGCTGGTAGCATATCCTCGTTGAATCACAATAGCGATTCTCTGGACAAAAGATTTACCCTCACTTTTGTCACAGTGGAGGCGATGAGACAGTTTTTTTTTTTATTACAAAAGGCACAAACAAGAGTACGGCCCGCGTAATGATATGTAGATACCGTATCCTATGGACCGCCAGCAATACAACGAGCATAACGAGCATTGCCGGCGTATTGCCAACCCTTTTTTTACGTGGGAAAATCCTGCATGGATAGCCTACACCGCGGGGGCGCCAGAGGGTTATGTCAGACTCCTACTAACTCAAAAAACACCACGTGTGAGCAGTCGTCCGCCTGGGTAGGGCGAGATGACTCCAGACCTTCCCCGGGAGCTCTTGCTACCTTACTCACAACAGGAAAACAACACTATTCGTGAGCAGTGTTATTTAGCTGTGACCTTCTGTAAGTTTGGTGTACTTTCCCAGTTGAGATGTTCGAAGCAAAATATTTCCCACTGTGCTCTACCTCAAATGTGCATATATGATTACTAGTTGACCCAGCAAACGTTGTTTTGCCATATATATTATTAACCCCGTTAATCCCCTCCCTCGCGACTTAGGAGTGTGAAAAATACATGTTGCGTATGTTGGCAGATTCTCAAATCTATCCGATATGCACACAAAATTTCATTAAAATCGGTCCAGCACTTTCAGAGGATTTTGGCAAAAAACACCGCGACACGAGAATTTTATATATTAGATTTACCATATTGGTTATATGATTAAAATGCTTCAAATACGACGTGTAATTAACTTTAGATTAACATCAAAACGTCCATTGTAGCTCTGTTTGTAGAGTCCATAGCATTACAATAGAATACACGACAAGTTAGCGCAAAGTCTGACATAATAAGCACAATACATGATTCTGGAGCGCGTTTTGATTTAGGTACAAAGAACTTATGTTGTTAGGCTTTAATGTTGGTAATTGTTACAAATACATACACATTTACAATTTTACGTATGTATGAATATGATAAAGATTGAAACTAAATTAGATCTATTCGATTATATGATAATGTCAAATCAATCAATCGACGCTATACAGGATTACTGATGTTATGGATTAAAATAATTAGGTTACCAAGGAAGGTAGATGACGTGAACTAAAACAGGATTTAGGAAAAAGTTACCACCAAGCTCCTCTGTTGGTTGACTGATAACAAATAGGTAAATAAACTTGTCACTTATATTGTTTCACATGATTTTAGTTTTAAATCACATTTACACTTATCGTTTAATTTATTTTTTTAAGTTGATTTATTTCAAATGAGGTTTTAATTTGATTCTGTTTATCATTTAATTTCGATTTAATTTTAAGCAATAAGTTATCAACTTTGCAAATTACTTAATTTTGAACACAGCTTAAAGTGATTTCATTGTTTTTTTCTGTATTTCCCTTTGAAGTTACTTATTAATAAATCAATATTCGGTTCAATTGTAAATTGACAATTGATAATTAATAATAAAATAATAATAATAATAATAATAATAATAATAAAATAAGCCCCCTGCCTTGCCTGAGTCCACTATGGTTCTGCTTGTCCTTGAACCCTCTAAGCACCCTGCTGGAGCGTTCGGGGACAGGCTTTCAGTTTCGGAGAGGAGGTACTAAAGTCTCCCACCTTCTCTACATGGACGACCTCAAATTGCTGGCACCTAACGCTGCACGCCTGCAGGAACTGCTGAAAATCACTACGGAGTTCAGCAGTTCCATCAGGATGCAGCTTGGAGTGGATAAGTGTGCGGTCGTGCATGTGGACAGGGGTCAGGTGACTCAATCGTCGCAGCTTAGTCTCGAATTAACATCATTCAAGACCCTTTCCGAAGCTGAATCTTACCGGTATCTGGGTATGTCACAATGCATAGGGGTGAAGGAAGTGGACATGAAACAGGCAGTTTGTGAAATCTTTTTTGGACGGCTGACAAAAGTTCTTCGGAGCTACTTGTCTGGAGCCAACAAGGTCCGAGCCTATAACGCTTGGGTCATGCCCACTCTCTTGTACACCTTTGGCATACTCAGATGGACTCAAACCGAACTTGACGCCCTGGACAGAAGAGTCCGCACAACTATGACGTACCATCGCGTGCACCACCCTAAGTCGTCGGTCATGAGACTGTACATCCCGCGGAAGTGTGGTGGTCGAGGCATGTTAAGCGCTAAGACCATGCATAACCGCGAGGTGTGCAGCCTCAGGGCCTACTTTGAAACGAAATGGGACAGCGCTTTGCATGGTGACGTTTCAATGTGTGACAAAGGACTAACCCCCCTAGCCTTGGCCAAAGAGAACTGGCAGAAACCGGTCGTACTGAGCACCTCTGACCGGGAGACCGTATGGATGGAGAAGGAACTGCATGGACGGTTCTACAAGGCGCTTCACGCACCACACATTGATAGTAAGGCCTCCGTGCAGTGGCTGCGATTCGGCGACCCCTTTGGGGAAACCGAAGGTTTTGTCTGTGCAATACAAGATCAGGTGGTCAAGACGAACAACTACCGAAAGCACGTCCTGAAGGATGGCACTCCCGACTTCTGTCGAGCTTGTCGTCATCCCGGTGAGTCACTCAGGCATGTGCTTTCGGGTTGTTCCGCGCTTGCTAATACTGAGTACTTGCACAGACACAACCAAGTGGCCAAGATTCTCCACCAAGAGCTTGCTCTTATGTACGGTCTCCTGGAACAGAGGATGCCGTATTACCAATACTCACCGGTGCCAGTACTCGAACGCGACGGAGTCCGGCTCTACTGGGACCTGCCTATCGCCACAGACAGGACGATACTGGCGAACAAGCCTGATATCGTGGTGATGGACAGGGCACGGTCGAGGGTATTTTTAGTGGACATCACCGTCCCGCATGACGAGAACCTCGTGAAAGCCGAGACTGAGAAAAAACGTAAATATCTGGATCTGGCGCACGAGATTGTCGACATGTGGGGTGTGGGGTCTGCTGAAATAATCCCTATCGTAATATCTGCCAACGGTTTGATCCCGGTTAGCCTCGCTCACCATCTGAGGCAACTGGGGATCCGGGACGGTTCGCTCGCAGCCAGGATGCAGAAGGCGGTGTTACTTGACTCGGCTAGGATTGTCCGCCGGTTTCTCAGCCTACAGCCCTAACCCCCGGCCGTTTGATCTCCCTGCCGGGGCGTATTCCTCCACCCGCTTATATTTATATATGTAAGTATAAGTAAATTTACTATATTATTTATATAAGTAGTTATTATAATATATGTATCTATTATGTATTGGGCGGGCGGAGTGACATTCAGTAAGATAATAATAATAATAATACACTTTAATGTACACCAAAAACAGAAATGATACATATCAAAGAAAGAAAAAATATTGACAATATATTCATTAGGTACAAAGGGCAAAAAAATAATAATTTTGAATGCATTTGACCTTGACAAATATTATACAATAATATGATATTAAAAAAAAAAAAAAAAAACAATTCAATAATTAATTTGTCATAATCTTATATTTTCTCTTTTTAGCCTGATAATGTTATTACATTTTTATTGTTACAACAATACAATTTAAATACAATAATTTTAGTCAAAAAATTGTAATGAAATGACGCAAGAAATAAAAGGCTATTTTATTTTTTATTTCATTTATTTAATCACTCGATTGAAAGAAACCCAATCAGTCATCGACAGTTGTATTTATTATAAGTATTCCACATAACTCATCGCTCGTCTTATCACATTTCCCCTACATGCACTTAGGTTTATGATACACTAAACCAAATCAAGAGCTTGCTATTCTCAGAACGAAATATTATAAACAATCAAACGCAACAAGTACTAAACATACGAGTATCACATTATATTTAGACTTCTCACGAGTTATCAAATTCGGGTTTTCAGCTAAGATAAAGACCATTGTTAAAAGTTGAGGTCAATAGTATTTCGTTACGGACTACCCGGTAAACAAGTCGCTTTGTTCGTCGACCTACTTCTGCGTTTATTCTGTGTAAGGGTGCTGCTAGAAAGTTACATGTGAAAGATATATTTTTGATAATATAATAAACATACCAAATATCTTTTATGCACCCTAAGATGCATAAACAATAATTAAAATAAAAAAATAATATTATAATTAGTTTTAACTGTACATATAACTCAGTTAATATATTAATACAGACTTGACTGGCCTGTTGTTAGATAAACAAACGAATTATCTTAATATATATAAATCTCGTGTCACAATGTTTGTCCTCAATGGACTCCTAAACTACTTAACCGATTTTAGTCAAATCTGCACAACGTGTGCAGTTTGATCCAACTTAAAAGATAGGCTACATTTTATTTTGATGTATTATGTTATTATTATATTTCAGAAAAAAATAAGGTGATACGAAGTTCGCCAGGTCAGCTAGTATATTATATATTTTATACATATTATGAAATCGATATAAGTCGTCAAAAAAGTTATATATTACAAATATAAATAAAAATAAAAAATAAACAATACTCAACAAAGGAGATTGCAAATCCTGTGTCTGAGGTTCAGAACACGCAACGCATAAGCACAAACGCCTAGACCAAGGTACCCTATGTCTATGCAAATATTAGCACTTAACTTGATTGACTTTTGCCGATAATATCCCGCATAACTCTTTTAATTATTAATAATAGTTTATTGTATAAAAATGTAATCACATCGAATGACTCAGAAGTTTTACAATTTAAGTTTCATTAAACCGTTTTTTTTAACGTTAATAGGCCAAGTAATTCTTAATTAGGAATGTGAAGAGAATGTATTTTATCAAACCGCACTTTTAAAATAAGTAACTGGTTTTAATTGTATGTAAATAAAGTTGAAAATAAAATTGAGTGTGATTTCTTAAAGTCCTTGAATTGAATAAATTTTCATTCACTAATTCGGGCCACACGTCTTGGTCGCCAGTAAACAAGGTTTTAATAATAAAAAAAAAAGAAATAAAGTATTTTAGAAAGCCGCTATTAACTGTACTTATATGTCATGATAGTTATCGTCTACCACCTTTAATTTTAGATGACGTCATTAGCCACATTAAAATTGATATCATTCTAATAACTTCACTATTTATTTAACTCCTTAATATTATAATACACAATTATAAATGGATACATACACACACACACATTTGTTTTCAATTATTATAGATACACATACACATGCGTGCACACACAGAAACACACAAGGCTTTTAAATTGCTATAGACGTGAAAAAATGAACATTTCACGTTTAATAGACATTTTTTACTGAATAAGATTATCCATTAAGATTTTTTTATCACAACAAAAAATAAACGAACCGCCCATTAATACCGAAACTAATTTTATAACACAGGTTTTGTTGGTACAAATAATTTAATTTCCGTTCGCTTAGTGCGACAGTGTCTTAACCTTTAAAGTAGTAACGTATTAAATTATTCACGGGAATTTTCCCCTTGGCAACATGCAATTCGGACTAATTTCGTCTGTTTAAAAATTCATTGTTTCTCATCTTATAATTTACCTTTTTCTACCTTAAATATTAATATTTTCAATACACATCAACAATAGAGACAAATTTACCGTTGTTTTAATTATAAATTGAACGAGATGGATTTTCCCTTGTGACCTAAATTGGGTGAAAATTAAAATATTTCATTTGTTTTTTTTTTACATTCGTTATTTCATATTGAGATTAAGTATTATTCTAGTAAGAGATACGTTGAAAATGTTTTCTTTAATTTTGTGAGTTGGTATCGAATTAAATTGGGTTTCTCTTACATTTTATATTGTAGTATACTAGCTGTACCCTGCGCGCATTGCTACACTTTTCTTTTTGGTCGTACCAACTCCGAAACCTTAGTGGGCTCATGCAAAACACTACTTATTCAGCAATGAAATGATCAAATGCATAGTTTACGATTCTATAAAGGACATGGAGACAAACATTGATTTTTATATATAGATGTTATTTTGAGAACGCTATCACAGTAGCGTAATTCCCTATTGTGTTTGTAGTTTAGGCGTTTGTGATAGTGCTGTATTTCTGGACACCAACAAAGGATACACGTATCCAGATGATGATTAAAGATGAGTTCAAAACTTCATTACTTACGTGCAAAAATAAATGTACAACAGTTTTTAAAAAAATAGTTATACACCGCGGTTTCACACGCGTTAATGTGAGGAAAAAGTAGCCTAAAGCCTTTCTCGGTAAATGACCTTTTTTTAACCTTTAGCCTTTCTTGGTAAATGAGCAATTCCACAGAATAAGAATTTTTCAATTCGAACCAATAGTTCCTGAGATTACAGCGTTTAAACAAACATTTCAGCTTTATAATATTAGTACAGATAACACAATTTTTACTAGATGATTATATATATTTCTATCTACACTAAAGCCAAATTTTTATGCGTTGAATCAAGTCACTAAATTATCTTTACGACATTTTATTCTTAAAAGATATTATTTTATAATAAATCGAATATAAAATATAAAAAGCTATGCATTTAAATAAACTGCTTACTATTAAATGAAATTACGTCAACGATTCTAAAAGGAATTTTTAAGTTAATAGAATTTCAAATCTTGAAGTGAAGAAATGTGCTGAAACGGTTTTATACTGTTCATAATAAAGTAACCGTTCTGGTTTGGTGGGTAAGTTTCATTAATGACGATGATTACAGATTCGATTTCACTCTACTTTAGTACCTACAAAATAATGGGAGTCAGTTCTTTAGAGTGGGTCTCTAACAGCACGTGAACTATTTTATAGAGTCATGTAAAATTAATTACATAAATAATAAAAATAAAAATTAAAGCGAGGTAGCGTACAGGAGGAAATTTCCTACTCAAAATATGGAGCAGCCCGACTGGGGTAGTACCTCGACCATACAGAAGATCACAGCTAAATAATACTGTTTTCAAGCAGTGCTGTGTTCCGTTTGGTGAGTAAGGTGACCAGAGCTCCAAAGGGGAATTGGGGATAGGGTCGGCAAGGCGCTTAACGTTACTTTTGCTGTAGCAAGCATCTACAAGCTATGGAAATCGCTTGGCTAAGGTGCTCCGCGCGCTTGTTTGTCGAATTAGATATTTAAAAAATATTTATATACTAATATATTACGTAAATTATTTTCCAACGACTATTTGAACAGTATGACAGATTAAGTTCCAACACTTCCAACCCAAATATAAGTATAATAAAATATTTACAATAGAATACTTAAATAATACTTTTCAATCAGAAAAAAAAATTGCGTGATATTTGCCCCCCTTCTCCAACGTAAGATTAGATGAGATTTTACTCGACCTCCTCCCCCTTAAATACTTCACGTAATTTATGGACGCCCCCTTTCCTATACACAAAAGAAATCTAGAAGTGGGCATAACTTAAATTTCATAACAGGCATGTTCGATATTGAACGATTCGTAATGAAAACCGAATCGCTTTTGAAAATAGAAACCGATCTTTAATCTTTTAAGAAAGCAAAAATCGTAGGTTTATTTTGCATAATCGTTTTTATTACTCGACGATGTAATTTATACAAAGGAACCAACAACAAAGCAATCTTCGACCCAAATTACTTGAATCACTAAAATCATTTACTGTTGATTATATTTACGTAAAAAACTACAACAGTTAACTATCGGTGATTCAACGGTCGTTATGCGCTTGCGCATGCCTATTGAGTCACAGACACGATGAATCAATCATTATCGCGGTATGAAAATTTATCTTTCAAGTACTAAATCAATAATAGTTAAAGAGATATACTGTCAATAATTTAAAAAAATATAAAGGTACGTTTTTAGCTGGAAATCATTTTAGTATTTTAAATGAATATGACTAACTAGACAAGCAATACGGTATTACCAAGTGTTTATGATTCCACTTCTAGTAGTCGATATTGTATTAATTTTTTTAGTTTTGTAAAAAATATTTAAAAACCGCACTCCGGGCCATTATGGCCCTGTCAATTATACAGTTCCCCTTACCCTCTACGTACTACCAACGCTTCAGTACTGCCTTGTCCAAAGATTTCCAAAGATCTACGTGTGCCAAAAACATAAATACCTATATATAAATATGTATAGCTTCATTAAAAATAATATTAAGTATAAAGTCCACATTTTCGTACCAATGTAATTTTTTAACAATTTCTTTAATTTTCAATCGCAAATCGTAATTATTTAATATGTTGATAAATAAGTAATTAAATGAATATTCAAGTAAAAACGAGTAAAATTAGATAATATTAAGTATATTAAAGATTCAGACAAACATTTAAAAAAACAAAAACATCCTAAAAGATTTTATGATCAATTATTTTAAGTTCAAATATCGATTCAAATTTGACATTGCGACTTTTAAATTAATTTGCATCTCGCAAAGTCCAACCCGCACCGTTTCACCGGAACACTTCAATTATGAATCCGACGCATTCCGTCTGAGTGATTTTTGTTTATAAACTTGTATCTCACAGTTTAATGTTGCCTGGCATTAATAATGATGTCACTAAAGAGATTAATGTTAGAGGACTGACAGATACCGTGTCATGTTGTGTATTTTACGGCTGGAAGATGAAAAATCTTTAATTTTTTATTGAGGTGTGAGCTGGAAATAATTTGCTCAAAATTTAGTTTAAGGTCACAGCTAAATAACACTGGTCTCAAGTACTTTACAGGTAGATTTTTTTTATGGGAGGTTAAATTTTTGTTATTTCTGACTCTACCTTAATTCTGGTGCTGCGGTTCCTATGGTGAGTAAGGAAGCCAGAAATCCTGAGGGTCGGAAGGCATCTCTAAGCTTAAGGCACCATGCGGACAGTACGCTTGCTACCTTTGTAATAAAAATAAACCGAGCTTTTGAATCATAGGATCAACACATATAAAACAATTTATTAAAATTATTAAATTAAAGAGAAGTTTTTAAAGACAAATAAAGTCTATAATCGCTACATTAATAATTTTTATAAAATTTGCTGGTATTCCTTGGATGTGATACTCAAATTATAAATATTATTCTATATAATATAATATAGATTACATTATTATTAAATTAACGAATATTAAAAAGCAATTCTAAAGTATACTTGATATAATGAAATTTTAGATTTGATTTTATTTATATGGTAATACGATCCTTCATTTTTGTGACTCGCATTTGCCTGATGCCGGTTTTTTTTTGTGGTCTAGAGGTATTACTAAACAATGGTAATTTTATTGTAAAAAATAAATTGATAATATTTTCCTAGTAGTGTACAATGTTTGAATTATTAATATCTATTTCGTTTTTTGTTAGCAGTATTGTTTCCGACGATGACTGATATGAAGATAGGGTATCGTTATTCATACACCTACATTTTTTTAAATGATATAGTGCTTAATTAGATTAATAACTTTAAGCGCAAACTTGTAACCCTGAATGAAAAATGAAACATTTGTTTATTATTAGCGGAATTAAAAAATCGGGACTTGTAAAATAAACGGGACAAGTACAAATTTGTTTATTAATAATGTATTTAACACAAATTATTTACATACATAACTTAATATATACAAAGAATTATTATAATTATAGTTTCTTTATTTGTTAATACAATATCTATACTAATATTATGAAGCTGAAACGTTTGTTCAAACGCGCTATCGCATTCAGCCTGTAACATCCCAGGGCAGGGCATAGATCTCTTTCTCCATGTAGAAGTATTGGAGCTTAATCCACCACGCTGCTGCACTGCTGGTTGGGGGATATATTGCCTACTATGAGTAACGATCGCTATCAGGTGTATATGAAACAACCGGGACCGACGGCTTAGCGTGCTCTCCGAACCACGGTGGGGAGACCCTTTTTTTTTTGATATCGCAGGGTAACCCATTTACGGGTAATATCCAACATGCTCGGGTAGGCATTCCTAGACCGTATGTCGGCTTCAGCACTTGGGGGTGCACTACCCCTGCGGGAGCCTTCAGCCGCTTTAATTGGAGGGTCCCGGATCTGCAGGCAACAGGATCCCTCCAGCGACAGGCTGGCCTCGGCGAAAAGGCCAGACTTCTCCTTCATGGGGACTGTCCGGCTCACCTCTGAACAATCCCGACGACACCATGTCTAGCAGGACCGGGTTCTCATCCCGGCCCGACATGGACACAGGGGCGTTACTGGAAACGGTGGGGAGGGGTTCCTGTTTGAATGTCTGTCTTGTGGGTACAAGACAGACATTCAAACAGGAAGAAAATATTTGTACAAATACAAATATCCATTCCGAGCGGGTATCGAACACGCGAACCGTAAGTGTTTACGAATACTCGCACCGCTACACCAGAGCGGTTGATACGCGCGTTAGCGCAAACGCGCTAATCTGGTCCGAATTAAAGCAAGTGAAACTGCGGGACAAAAATACAAAAAATACCTCTCACAAAATATATGAATACATTTTTGCTTTGTACCCTCAATTTCGCCCGGGACGTTTATCCCGACAACTACGTTCTGATGAAATATTCGTATACGTATTTGTATCCCGATGTATTGGGTTTGAATTATTAGTGACTCGTTCAAGACCTAAGTTTCTCGCGTCCACTGAACTGACCCGGAGCTTATCTTTCCATTAATGTTCATTAAATATTAAGATACTTCGGTTTTTTTTTTTTACTTTGAAATGTTATTTATATTAATGAAATAGTTTGTTTTTTTTTTAGACTCAGCGAACTTTGTGCTGCCATATTTTATTTGTTAATATAAATAGATTTTTTATATAGCTTTCTAAATGTCCTGATAAATAACATTTTAAATATAATTCTAATGCTTTAACTTCAAAAAGCGATTTTCGTTTATTTACTGAGAGATTTCCTTTTATTTCATTGTCACCAGCTGACATTTCATGAATTACAGTTGACTAGCCACTGTAACAACAGCGCACATTGGGTATTGTCTATAATAAAAACAAAAAAAACTTGTCCAAATTTATACCTCCTTAGATATCGAATGAATTATATAATCATAATTATTATTATAAATGTATAGACTATGAGGGTTCAAAAAATATACGTACCGAACGAGGGTAGTATTAAATAATTAAGTTAAATAATAAAAATAACGTTAAAACAGTTGAAAGGCAACAATTGAGTAAGTAGGCGATAAATTTTAAATGACCCCCTTTCTTACGAAGAAGCCTGACCTAGTTCATATGACGGCTCAGTAACATACAATATTCATGATTTTTGATTGATTTAACATTTCGCGCTTTTGTTTCCGCGATTAATATGAAAATGAAATTGTTCCGCTATCTATTTCATATGACTTGAACGCAGAGATAAAAGTTTAAATTGTGGTTATTGTAAACTGTACTTAGTTTTTTCAACTACGTAGGTGACCCCTAAATCCATTTCCTATAGAAAAAGAATAAAAGAATACTAACTCAACAGAGTGACACTAGGAAACTTTCAAAATAGTGCAGTTACTAATTACAGCCTTTTCAGGCTATGAAAATAGTGACGAGTCAAAAATTTGCTACTTTTAAAACCAGGTCGGTTCAGCCTATAATATCCCACAGCTGGGCATAGGCCTCTTTCCCCATGTAGGAGAAGGATCAGAGCTTAATCAACCACGCTACTCCAATGCGGGTTGGCCGATATATTCCCTACTATGAGTAACGATCGCTATCAGGTTTAAATGATAACAGCCGGGACCGACGGCTTAGCGTGCTAACCAAGGCACGGTGGGGAGACCCACAAGGACTGCACAAATAAAACCAGATACTAATAATAAATAACATTGTTAACCAGTCATCAACTTTTTGTGTAAATACAATTGTTATTTTATTTTCAATAAATATTTGATAGACTAGAATACCAATTTTGATGTCAATGTACAGCAGATGTAAGTAGGCAGATGGACATTTATTGACCTACATTAAAACTATCAATACAAATTATGAACACGCTATATAAATATTATACGATTTACGATTTTACGGAATTATGTTAAATATGTACATAATAAAACGGTTTAAACGTTTGTTTGCATACTTATTATAGTTCAAAGGTGGCAAGCATACGGTTCCCATACCATAAAGCTTATTTATGGACGCATGCAAACTAGACGCATTAATAGCGCGTTGCCAACTCTATCCCTGACCCTCCTCAGGAGCTCTGGCCACCTTACTCACCACAGGATCACAGCACTATTCGGTAGTTCCTCAGTTGGGCTGCTCCAAATTCTGTGTAAGATATTTCCTACTGGTAGATCAGTACTGCTGTGTATTATAATTAATTAAACTTAGAGAAATTAATTTAGGTAACTCTAAGGGAACCACTGGTTCAGAATGTAAATTCTGCTGAGAAAAATCAGATAATAACTCAGCAGTTTTTAAAAAATACTTTGAATCATTACGACTTGCATTAAATGCACCAACCCAACACATTTTTACTCACTATTAATATAATTATATGATCTTGCACCAAACAACATACTATATAAATAAAACTTTACCCTATTCATATACCCTTAATTATAGATTTATAAGCGCACTTATCCTCACTTATACAAAACAAAACGAAACCACTTTCACGTTAATATATCAAAAAGTTAACTTTTTCCGGGGTAAGATTACTTTACCCCGGATGCACGTAAATTATGGGTAACTATTTTTGTCCCGTGGGGACCGGCTCGGTCGCTACTATCGTTTCAAGTGACACTCGTCTATCGTTTCGTGTTGTTTTTAAAAGTGTATTAAGTATTTTTGAAACGTTATATCCTGGTGAGAGTACGACCTATGTTCTAGAGGTTAATATTTGTGTTATCATATTTTAGTTTACTCGGTTCTACTTATCGTTATATTGACACACATATAAATAAATATCTTATAACATGAACACACGGTCGTCTGTTCCTATGGTAAGCAACTTAATGCTTGTGTTATAGGTAACAGACGGCTGATAGAGCTAAATACTTTTTTTGATAAACGTACATAGAAATATGACATATATAAATACAAAAATTACACCTAGACTCAGGCGGGAATCGAACCCGAAACCCGCGGAACAGAAAGCAGGACCACTACAAACTGCGCCAACGAGCTAGTCATATGTATACTAAGGCTTTTTAATCAATAAAAATCAAAAAAAAAAAAATTAGGAGCAGTTTTTTTATATCTTAGAGAAGCTGTACATTTTCAACCAGGAAGTACGTTGACATTTTTTTTGTTTACTTCGAAAAAACTGCCAAGCGCGAGCAGGGCTTACAAAAAAATTGATCCAATAAACTGTTCATGTATCTAACCTACATTAAATATTTTAAAACATTAAAATCAAAATATCGAAAAAACGCTTCTCTTGTACAGAAACGCCCATTCATTTTTAATTCATTTTCATTTCTAATTCTAATGTCAAAATGCCAATTAAATTCCATTTGTACCTGAAAATAATTCTCACACACAAAAAAAAATATCACAATTAATACAAAACACTACACTATCATAAGATATTTGTTTCACTATAGAAACACACTTTCAATATAAAAACATTATCACACTACACTTTTATCACTAAAACTATTTTCAAAGCGAGTAAAACCAAGTCGCGTATCATGTTAACACTTTTTACTAGTTTCAATAATCCTACAACCAGACCGTGCTATAAGAAACAAGAGCATAAAAGTCCCATCAAAATCGGTCAGTTACTTCAGTGAGTAAAATGAACAAAAGCAATTTCATTACAGTCGACCATATATGTTAGATTAAATGGCGTCGAAACATGTACTTGTTTGCTTTTTATAGAATACACCATAAACTTCTTTACGATGGTAAAGGGTGCTTGTTAAATAATACTTTCGAGAACTATTAGGATAGTTTTGTATATGTAATGAAAATAGGCTAAGCTATATAAGATATAACACTATAATCTCGTTATATATATATTATTTTCTAATGTTACGCGATTTATTAGGTTTTTTAGATGCCCAACATTTTGGATACTTTACAGTAACCATGGTCACGGGAGGACTTTCTCCTAATAATATAATAAACTGCGATAAAATCCGAAAAAGTTGTTCTATATATTGTTAAATATGTATGTTCGTCAAATGTGTCTTTGATGTGTTTGAAATGTCTTTAAATTATTACAGACACGCAGCTTCGCTCGCACTGATTTTTCTTTTTTACAGTATTACTGTTAGTTCTTTTTTACAGTATTACTGTAGTATTAGTGTTACTTCTAATACCTCCAAGAATATGTGTACAAAGTTTCATGATGATCGGTAAAGTAGTTTTCGCATGAAAGCGTAACAAACAAACTGACATTCACATTTATAATATTAGTAGGGATTTTAATTACTTACTGGTTTTATTTAAGTAGTGAATTAATATTAAAAAATTATGTAAGATATGACACAAAAAAAAACGCAAGGTAACTATTGTACGCTGGTGATATTGCATTTTTATCTTTATTTTATAAAATTTAAAGTATATTTTTATCAAAATCATCCGTAAAAGATTGGCAAATATTTTTTTAAATAAAAAATAATAAAATATCTATTAGCTCTTTACCTATCTCTATCATATATTTTTGAAGTAAATTTATTTTTTTAATTATATCACGACATAGCATAGCATAACCATAGAAATTTCGCCCTAAAGGGTTAAATTTAAACTAGAAGATTAACTACGAGTTAAACACGTGTCGGTTGTTTTAAAGGGCTATTACTTGCTGTTTACCGATGGATAAAAATTTATTACTACGTTGAAACGAGGATGGGATAAATCTTAACGAAAATACTTTATGGAAATCGCATTAACGGGACGCGTTATATTTAAATTAATCGCGTTCAATGCGATATTGGGAGTAAAGTTTATAATATATTGTATATATATTGTATATATTATTAAGAAGTTTTCAAAAGTCAAAATTTTGTCTTTAATAGAATTGAAATCCATTATTCAGTATTTTTTGAATATGTAATACCAACATAAAAACGTGTATGTATTATGCTGATCAAGTCTAAAAATATACACAATAGATTTATAGAAATGGGTATTATTGAGTATTACAATACTTATGATTAATAATATTAATAGTTTCTTAGATACGTTTTCTTTTTATCGTTTTTTTTTTTTGTTAAAGATTTACTGTAAAATGCCAAAGTGGTCTGTACAACAATAACTATGAAGATTGTTTGTAGTTTTATGTTTGTTAGTTTTGATTTGTTCATGTGGAGTTAGTGAGTAAGTGAGTTTGATTTGTAAGAGTAAAGTAAAAACGGACTGATTACTATGGACAAAGATTTTATAACATTAATATTGACGCTAATTTTAAAGGCAAATTCCAAAGAGTTTCGCTAGAGTTTTTTAAGATTTTTCAACAGAAGTTCCTAAAAAAGATGTTTAATTATAAAATAAAACATTTCTTGCAACAAATAAACTAATTTCTAATTTTCAAATTCAACACGAACGATATAAATGTTGGTGGAACAAAGGCATAAATCGACGTATCCGTAGAACAGAGTCCGATGTGATCATGAAGCAAAAACGAGTTAAATAGCTAGACGAGATAATCAATTCGAGCTCTACAGACGTACGTTTTTAGAATTTTCGTATTTTATTTAGTTTCGGAAATATAGAATCGAATAACGTTCTATCTGACATTTGCTCCGCGTAATAACGCACGAAGTGATCAAGTGACGGCGCGCGGGCAGCAGGAACAGCGCGGGCGCCCCGTCCGTTCGTCACTCTGGCCGTTGTTCGTTGGAAAACGGGTATTTTGGTGGCATGCGCTTAGCTTTACTTCCCTTTGATATAAAAGTGTAATTCATCGGTGCTTTGCATGAAAAAACATATTTTTAGAGATGTTACGATCTCGGAAAATGTTGGATATGTTCAAAGATGACGCAGAAGAGCTTGATCTTAATTCAACATTTACAAAATATGATGCTGTTTATACAAAGAACAGCGTAAATACTGGTAAGTTGACGATTTTTTGTTACATTATTTCGTGATATAACATTTAGGTCTTAAATTAATAAATATTATTTATATGTATTTTTTTTATCGCAATTACTAGTTGTGGGGGATCGATTTTTACATAAGACGTTTTTTGACGGAGGGGTAGTGAAATAGCATTTTGAGTACGAAAATGCGTTTGTCGTAATACATATTCACTTGGTAGCCATTATTAATATAATAACAAATAGTAAAAAGTAGAAGTCCTATGTAATATTAGGACAATTTTATACGAACAAAATTGAACTTTGAAGCATTATATGTGACTATCAGACGTTTTTCTACGGAATCTGTGATCCGATTCATCGGTTCGATATTAAGATGGGACGTTGTTACAGGGAAAATTAAATCAGTTAGGACGTTGTTCGTTTGAAATTATTGTTATTTATAAATATTTTTAATTCAACATTTGTTCAATTAATTGCTAACATATTATATTAATAGTATTTTATGAATACCTACAATAAATACAGTTTTTTCTTTTAATTTTAGTTGTGTATGATAACGAAACCACTATGACACATCAAACGTCATCATTGCCTCCTGGTGCAAAAGAAATTTGTCAGGAACTAGCTGACGTATACGAAGAAATCCTGCATGAAGATAATGGAACCAAAGAAATTACCTGCGACAGCTCAATACCGAATGCCACGTCTGATCTGTCTACCGAGAGAGTCTACAGCACTCAACCTAGTACACTTTCTTTGGAAGCACCTTCTAGTTTCGAAAATTCACCAATAGCCAGCTTGAAAACTTAGAAGTTTTTGACGATAGGTTTACTCCGATAAATTTGGGACTATCAGTGCTAATTCCCATTCCGTCTCCTACTAATTTCAAAAAGTCCTGCGATAACATTTTCTGCGCTAATCATGTAGACTCTTTGATTTCTTCGCCCTCATTTAGCACTACAAATACGCCTGCTCTCTCGTACTCAATCAATTACACTACACCTACTACAACGACTAGAAAACGGCAGAGGCACCCATAAGAATGGACAGACCTTAAACGCAAATCCTTTAAGAACTTTAGTAAAAAATACGTAACAAAAAAGGGTAAAGCCGTACGTAGTACGTAGGCGTAAAAACAATGGGGCCATCGTGTAAATACTGTTACAAACGTTCTATCAAATATTCCGATCAAAATAAAGAAAAAAAAAATGATGCCTAAACAATGACACTGTTAATAATAGAAAACATAGTTTTAAGTAATATCTCCCACTGATTACAGGTAATCCCATGCATCTCACTGCGAAAAAATTGAAGTATAACAAATTATGTTCATTTATAGTGTTGCAGTTTCAACTTGTATCTTTAAGACTGCGTGGAAGAAGTACAATGGAAGTGCTATATTAGAAGAGGACAGACGGGGTTGTCACGAAAAGCACAACATTGTTATAAATGATGCAATGAAACAAAGTGTCTGTGACCATGTTCGGGCATTTGTACCCAATGAATCGCATTATATCCGTAAGAACAGCCAAAAACTTTACCTGCAAGGGGACTTAAGTATTGCGAAAATGTTCAAATTATATCTTCAATGGTTCGGCTCAGAGGAATACGCATCTAAGGCTATAAAAGAACGCCAGTATCGTGAAATTGTCAACTCAAACTTCAATCTAGCTTTCCATATTCCCAAAAAGGATCAGTGCGATGAATGTCCAGGAAAAAGAATCTTTTGAAAAACACCACATTGATAAGCAGGCTGCAAGGCATTTAAAACGCCAAGGCATTTAAAAAGTAATTATAGAAGCACATAACAGATTAATTTATTGTTTGTCTACGTAATATTTCCTCTACACACATCTAGGCTACGAAGTAAGAGTGATTGATAAATTAATGAGGCTGATTATTAAGTGACTTATTTTGAGTTCAGTCACTAGTGAAATATTTAAAAATACGTTTTATCCGTATTATTTAATTTTGTGTATTACCCACACATTAGGGAATTCTAAGCATTTTAAATATCTTATTCTATACTTTACAATTAAATTGTATCTATACTATTAACTGGTAACGTAACAGTTAAAACTTAAAATAGTAATTAAATGGCATATCGTATCATATTATTTATTGTATGGTAACACGTTGACACAGTTAGTCGGAGATGCAGGTTCGATCCTCGCTGGAACGGTCGATTTTGGATATGATATTAAAAATGCGTTTTTTTTTTTCGTTGTTATCTTCTTCTATATAAATAAAAATAAACGTTGCTAAGCGCATAACTCGAGAATGGCTCGACAGATTCGGCTAATTTATTTTTTGGATATTCCTTATAACGGTCAGCCCAAATAGCCCGGTAACGGAGGTTTTAATACAAAAAAAAGAAACTAAAAAATAATAATAAATTAATTTTTACTATTAACGAAGTCTGTCCGGGCAGCTAGTGATAAATATTCACGTACCTTTATAAGTTTAAGACTGCTATTTAAGTCCTTACTGTAATTCCTCTAGGCTACTTATTTACTAGTTACCTACCACACAATAAATAATGTGATACGATATGCCATTTAATTACTACCTATTTTAAGTTTTAACTGTTACGTCACCAGGTTTACATACAGTTTAATTGTAAAGTATAGAGCCTTGTCTAGGTGCTTCTAATTGTAAAATGATAAAGGCTTAATGTTATTTGAATATCTATGTTATTGTTTATTTTATAATTAAAGCATTTATTTTGTTTTATTAGTAGCATAGATCTGAAACTTCTAACCTAATCTAGCTGTGAAAGCGATGCCATCTAATGGTTTTGTTACCTATTTTGTGATATTTTTTAAATTAAAAAACAATTAAAATTATATTTTCGTCTTTTATTTAGTTACATTAGAGTTTAGTTATAATTAGACTAAAATTATGTTTTATATTTCAATGTTATTATTCACAAAGGACTCTTAAAGGTATGGGAAATTCCAACAAAAAACGAACCATTTTAATATGGGACGTCACTTATTTTAGACATTTCCGTAAAACAACGTATAATATACACTACGGACCCAAGTTATTCCACAGTAAAACGTCATATGGTAACATAGAACTCACTATCTCGTGTAATAAACGCTTAAAAAATATACGCTACAAAGCATTTTACAAGACAGAGGCAATGTAACAACATACCAAAAAATCAAAATGTCAAGTCTCACCGTTTAAGAGTTACAAAAGTCAATAACTTCTTCAGCCTCTACTGAAAACTATCAAATCTACAGATCGGACTTTATTCTACGGATGAGTCGAATTATTATTTCTTGGGTTTGGGTTTTGTGGCTTTCACTTGTGCCAGGGAAGCACTATCGATTTCGGCAATGTCACGTGGGATAGAAAAGATATGAAGAAGAATGAATGATCAGTGTGGTTGAGATTGTATGCTTAATTGATTATTACAGATAGTTATTATTACAGTTATAAAAAAAAGTGCGATACAGTTGACAGATTTCGAGCGCCATATTGGACTCTGTGACGTCATAATACTGTAAAGTAAATATTTGCTTGAGAATCTTCCAGAAATCAATACTTGTTGTTATCATATAATCAATTAGAAATAAATTCGATTTTGATATATTCTTATACTATTTTAATACCTATCCCAATTGAGTACAAGCAGCCCGACTGGGGTAGTACCTCGACCTTACAGAAGACCACAGCTAAATAATACTGTTGTCAAGCAGTATTGTGTTCTTGTTGGTGAGTAAGGTGACCAGAGCTCCTGGGGGGATTAGGGAGTGGGTCGGCAACGCGCTTGCGATGCTTCTGGTGTTGCAGGCGTCTATAAGCTACGGTAATCGCTTACCACCAGGTGAGCCGTACGCTTGTTTGCCAACCTAGTTATATGAAGAAAAAAAAAATAGTACGAAGTTCAAGAGTATTTGTTTATGAAAGCGCGGTACTGTAGAAATTAATATAGATTTAGGGTTAATATTCTTTTTGTATTACAAAATCTGGTAATCAAGGTAGGATGATTTCATTGTTTTTGTTTTACAGGTTGTAAACATTAATATGAACGAGAGATAAATTAAACAAAGAGCACGCACAGTAGTAATATTAGAAGCGAGTGGAGCCGAAAAAATTGTCTAGTTCATAGCATATTAAAACATTTTTAAGAATTATATAAGAATTAATAATGTATGTATAATAAAGTAAACGTAAACAAATTCTTCCAGGTTTTACATAGAACTGTAATAATTACTAAATTTTAATTATAAAACAAGAAACTTTGAACATAAGTGTGTCGTGTGTAAAGCCTTTATTTGCAAGGATTTTTTTGACAAACCTATTAATAGTCCTACAAATGGACTGTACTCAAGGATTTTAAGTACCATTAGATTTTTTTTAAAGTATTTTTATTTAAGCCGCTCGTTCTAAACTTAAGTCCATATGTCTATCCGTTTGTTTTGACATTACCGCTCAACGTTGAGGAAGTTGTAACTTTTTTAATAGCTTATAAGAAAACACGTGATGCATTGTTAGGTTTTTCGTTTAATCCTTATCGATATAAGACCACACAGAATATATCTACAGCATTGATTTTTTAATAAGTATATTTTTTATTAATTGATAAGAACGGGGTCGAATTTTTTATCGTTAAGAACAGGTCTCTCTTGATTTAAATAGTAAATTACCAATTAGAAAATAAGTAAATTTTCCAAATACGGATTTTCATCGTTGTACAATTTACGAAAAAAATAAGTTTGAAAAGAAAAATAAAATTTTAAGTGACACATATTTTAGAAAAAATTAAGTATATCTTTTACTATATATAAGATATTAAAATATTACGTGCATACAATTGATAAAAAATATAAATAGTACATTTGTATTTTAAAAATAATTTGCGTTTTGATTAGGACACCAAAGTTTTGTTCTACTACTCGACAACAGATGGCGCCACTAGTCATGCAAAAGTCAAATTTTATGGCGATTTTAGAGTGGTGTTGGTCCGTGTTACATTTTTTGTAAAATAAATGTAATAAGAAATTCCACCAATGCCATCGTTAGAAAGACAATATCCGTATATACACCATACAAACAAAAAACATTCATAGTTCATACGTAACACTCAAACTAATATTATATAAAATTAATTTGACAGACAATTTACTACATAATAAATCATTTACGTTTATAAATAAAGTAAAGAAATAACAAAGATATCTTTTATCCCCTACGTGATAAACATTAATTAAGGTTTAATATCAAATGTTGTGCAAAATTAAGGAATATGTATTGTGCGTATTATTGTAAAAGATTTACTGTAAAATTCATCTCCGAAGATAAGAGGCGGATTAAATATAATTACTCTCAGGAATACGCTTTCGGGAAAGATTTTAACGGGTAATAGACGGAAATTAATTATGAGAAATTTTCTAAATCGTTAAACAATTAAAATTAATATTTTATATTATAATTAAACAGCGTCTATAAATAGAATGCCTTTATTACATTTTATGATTTATTCAATTATGTAAGATGTCACATACGGAAATTATAATGTAGACACAAATAGGCAAAAAAAATCTAAAATATACCTGCTTTAGCAACTTAAGACCTTACTTCCAATTACAATATTCCAGTGCTTAATTAAAAATATTGATTATAGCGATTAAAGATTACGTAAATAAAAAAATAACAGGTCCATAAACGGTAGTGTGGGGATTAAAAAAAAACATGAATAAAATGATGTGAACATCGCTTTGAGAATTTGAAAGACCGTTATCGTAAATAAACGAAAATCATCGGAATAGGTCTCGTTCGAACGCAAGATATGCAAATTTGATAACACCCGATTATTAAAACTATTTTATAACATAAAATTAATTAAATTTCTAAATGCTATTTATGTTCATTTTAATAATTTATCGCTTGACCCCGTGCGTTTGTGATCTTTTGCTAATTTTTTTTATAACGGATTCATAATTTTAATGCTTAATTATACTGCTTTGGATGGCTTAAATCGTATTTCGTCACATTAAAAATAAACTAACCGTTTATTAAGATTCTTGTTCACCTTCTTTGACTAGCTCGTTGGCGCAGTTCGAAGTGACCATGCTTTCTGCTCCGGGGGTTTGTGGGTTCGATTCCCACCCCGAGTCTGGGTGTAATATATATATTTATTTATATATGTATTACTTATAAGTACGTTTTTCGAAAAATAAATAAAAATGTAGCTATACCAGTCGGCTGTTACCTATAACACAAGCATTAAGTTTCTTACTTCAGGAACAGACGACCGTTTGTGTATTGTTTAGATATTTATTTATTATTATTATTTATTCTTCATCAAACCTAAGTCATAGAAAGATTTGGTTAATTATGATATTGTAGCAATATTTTTATTGCAGTCTTTCTAACAACAGACACGAAACGCGCTCAGTGCGAATTGTAAATCATTTGAAGTTATATATCTGTCTAGCTTTTGGAATAGGTCTAAGCAATGTCCTAGACGTAGTACCGTAATCGTTATTCTGTCTCAATGGCGATAATCTCAAATCACATGATTGAATACAGTAATCCAACTCAAACATAAGATTAAAAAATAAAAATCAACAGAATCATCCCAATGTACGTCGGGATATTTTTTAGAAAGTGGACAGACAAACCGTGGCAAACGAAATTATGCGAACGTGACCAGGTCGCACGATTTCAGTTCCTTTTAAGATGTCTTTTTTATTATATCGAAAGACGTGTTCAGAGTATTAGTCGATTCCAGACATACTCCAGTTATTTTTCTAATAATATAACTTTGATTTTATTTTACTTTACTTAACTTTTTCCATATCAAGATTTGTATTTTCTATCTTAATATTTATGGAAATAGTCAAATAGTTACGAAACGGAATTGTTTTCTTTTAATTTGTGGGATTATTGCAAGGTTGTACTTAATCCTGTGCGGTCTTAAGTAACGATCTAATTGATAGTAAATAAATGGACATCAACTAATGTAGCTACGTTTATCCGGGCCGTTTATGTTTGTTTATTCGGTCGTTTGAAACTATGCGGGTTTCTACTTTTAGGTATGTAAATGTTTTATGTAACTCAATTCCTCTATCTTAATTGATTGGTCCTGGAAGATGTTTCCTTTTGTGGTTTGTTTTCATTCGTTTGATGCTTTTATTTTTCTACAATTGTATGAAATTGTTAAGATTGATAATTGATTTTTAATTTTTGTGGTAGATAAAATTCATGATTTAAATTTATTACTTTTTAGTTCCGAAGATAATTATACCGACAGAATTGTAAATTTCATTAATTAATTCTTATGAATTAACCATTGATTCACAATGAACAGACGCCGCATTGTCGTCCCGTACACACTTTCCTTGTACGATAAATGAAATATTGTTAATATGTAATTAATAACAAACTTATCACTGCACTGAGAAACCGTTCAATCAAGCGTTTTACTATTAAACGCTAAAATGTACCGTCAATCACGAAACTTTACTTTAAAAATGTGCAAATAACTTACCTAAAACTACCAATATAAAGCACAAACTAATGTACAAGATCATCAGGAATCTTTGGTAACTAATAAACTAATATTATCACGCACAAAAATGGCAATCATCTAAGCGATCGCCTATAATTTACATCACAGTACACATCACTAACTACACGACTTCGGCCGCACTGCGATCCCATCAAACCATCACTATTACGAGCACATAATTTTTTTCGTAGCCGAGTGCATTCGGACCACAACTTTTTGTTCCCCAGCTTAAACTTTCTGTCATCGTATTATATAGGTATATCGTTCGTCGGTGACGCTTCCCATCACTGTATATGACAAAACTAATTCGATGATTCGATTTAAAATTTAATTGAAGTCACTTTAAATTGTTTAAGTGTTGTATTGTACGATAGTTTCGAGGGGACGAGCGACACAGGTCCGTCGTCGGTGACGGTCGGGACGTAACTGACGTGAAGTTGGTCGGGATTGGTGAAGAATCAAGAATGCGCGGCGCATGGTTGCGTTACCGGCCACGCTCGGATAGCTAACCGCCCGAAATGTAGAGTTGTTTTAACTGAGTCTACGGGAGCGATCGCACGGGTTCCGAACTCGGTCGGGTAACATAACCAGATAGAGAGTCGTGCATTGTCAGTGGCGTCGCCCTAGCTCTTGGTCGCTTTGGTTCCCTGGGTAGGTAAGAAAGAATTGTCGAAATGCATTCACTATACAATAATTCGACTCTTCCGTCCCTTTCTAGCGGGCGAAGGGAAAAAAACAGGTAACCCACCGATGGTGCCGAACAGTTCGATTTGAGATTAAAGAAATTAAAATCGACGTTTAGAAACGGTGATTTCACGCGAAATCATCGAATTAACGTTTTTTTCTATACAAATATTTAAAACGGTATTTTATTAAATACTTATATGACAAATATATACGTTTGATTCTGTCATCGGTCGCAATAAATTTCGATAATTATCACATCGTTTATTGAAATTCCAATTTGTATTGCATACATCGGACCTGGCTATCGTAAAGTAAATAATGTGGTGTGAAAATTTATTGTTATTTTATAGGTCAGCTTAAAGTAAATTAAAATTTCTTTGTTCATAACATTAATGAAATAATAAATAGTGACCGCATTTTCCTGGGAATCGTATTGACGTATGTTTTATTTAAATAAAGTGTATTATTATATCGCTTTATGTTTTAGAAACATTTTCGTTTTAATTACAATACATTTAAACAGAAGTTCTAAAAACAGTGGAATCGATCTTACTGAAAAAAAGGTAAAACTTAAAAAGGCTCGTTAAAGCGACCATTAGGGTTTCGACCATTTAAACAAAAAAACCTTAAAAGTCCGTCGAGCGAAAGTGTATTTTAACAACTCAAAAATAAGGCATGTAATTGTGTATTCTAATTGAGAGAATGTAGATAATGTTACAGATAGTTTTGACACAAATAGGGTTGTATCAGTGACGATAAATTCGCCCAAGGGATGACCCGTTCCGATTGAATGCAATATATTAAACTCTGGAAACGGATAGTATTAGAAAATACTATTTCTATCTTTTTGTTCTGTTTTATCTATCTTTTATTTATTCTGTTCTACGTTACATTTAAGCTTAATTCAACATAATGTTCAACATTTGTTTCGTTTGATTTAGATTTTTGGATATCATTTGATACTTATATTGAATACCTCAACTTTATAGAAGATCACAGATAAATAATACTGTTCATAAGTAATGTTGTGTTCCTATGGTAAAGATGTCTTGGGGAGAGTCGGGCTAGTCTTCTGGTCTTGCAAGCGTCTATAGGCGACGGTAACTGTTTACCACCATTTGGGCCATATGCTTGTTTGCCAACCGCTTTTTTATATCGACCGGGCCATAACACAATATACTTTGTAGGTCAATATTTCGCTCTAGTTCGACCACGGATCATGGTCACGACCAGAAATTCTCGTCACATTAAATCGTCGTGGTATTGGTCTAATTTTTTTTTCGTGACCAAATATTTTTATGTTTTGTATCAGATGACACAAAATACTATTTCAAATGTCGAACATACTTAGTAATAGATATTCTATAATAGAAGCTTTGTGACAGGTCAAGATGATAGAAAACGTGGGTCTATAGCAAAAGTGATCGGGTTCCAATCTAGCATGACATCTCTGAATAATGTCGGATTGATACGTAACATAGCTTATAACTAAAAGTTTATTAATTATTATTTAGGATAACTATTTGAATAATCAATTTTCGAAAATTCAAATACATATTTAAATCACATTTATATTAGAGTAAATGAAAACAACAGGAAACCTGAATGTTAGGAATCCTTCCAAGACCTGCATATCTACCAATCCACCCAGTAAAATACTCTGATTTTATAACACACATACACATACATACACACACACACACACACACACACAACACACACGCACTCGCACAATATTTACGAAAACACCTAATCCCAGTTTCTTGAAAGCAAAACCTTTTTAGGGTATTATTGACAAATTGTCGGCCTACCGTAATAGAGTTATTGCGGGATCCGATCCAAGGTTAAACAAAAATCAAATCTTAAGATTTCTAACAAATACAACAACAAAAAAAAATTTAATCAGTCAAGCGCGAGTCATTTCTGTTACAATTGGATAACTATTACTAATAAGTTAAGTGAGAACATCATTAATAAGGTTCCGTCGATATTCGTGGGCTTGGAACAAAAAATACTTAGTAGTAAATTTTGTGCATTGATGAAATGAAATTAGCACAAAAAGGTGATTTCATAACTATAATTTAGTGGCTGTATGGCTGTAATAAAAAAAAAAAAACTAATTTATTGTAATCCATTAATGGTCGTCATCAAGGATTTACCTGAAATAAATTCCATTTTCAACTTAAATTAACTAATAATTAGAACTACCATATACCAAATGATAATATAATGATAATGATAATATGATGATAATGTCTGGACATTTATAACTGAAACTTTTGATATGGCAACTATTTTCTGAAACAAGTTCAACAAAGTAACTCTAAAAGATTTATAATATTACTGTCAAAATAAATTATTAGTTACGAAATTAATTTTAACGTTATCCTATATAATATAACTGACGTGGAACGGTGGAAAATATTGTCAATAGGATTTGTTTAATGCCTGTGAATAAATTCATGTATTTATAATGTTTTGGAATAATCGCATAATAAATTATGAGCTGGACGGATTGGCTGAACAGTCATTGTATAACTTGTTGCACTAATGATGACTGGTTCTATTCTCGATATGATATACCTATGGTCAGATTCTTGTGGATTTTCCTACCGTCTTAAAAGCACGTATAACTGTTTATATTGGTTATAATCATAAACATTTAATGACAATCCTTGACAATCCCTAATATTAATGTCGTCCCAACCCACACCGGAATAACACGTCTAAATAAGCTATAACTACAACTCTTTTATAGTATTAGTAGTACTTCAGTTAATTTCTTCACTAAAATGAATTTAAAGATGAAACAACGTGTGCAATAAAGCAAGGAATCTTACATCATTAACTCTACAATAACATAAATGCTAGCATTTTAATAACTCTTTTATTATACAGTTATTAACTTACCGAATAAAGCGATAATAACAGTTATACACCAGTTACAAGCGAAACCATTCGCGTTCGAACAAAAAAGTTTTCGACAAATATTCTACGGTTCAAGTCAGCTTACGATTTGAAATAGAATATATTCGTTTCGCCTTTTTTTTCACATCCGTTTATTGAAAAGTGCGAGCGGTTTTAGATGCATCGGTTCCAAATGTTTAAGCTAATTCTATTCATGCTTTTTAATAATCTGTATACTATACGTATACTCCAAAAAAAAAAACAATAAAAAAATACTTTTTCAAAAAGACTTCGAAAGCTTAATTTAATTTGTAAAATGAATTATTGTCATTCTAGAACTGTCAACTCTAGCAATTGCACCATTTGAAGCGGATTCGATATCAGCTTATGACAAATGTTTGTAATACGGTAAACACCAGTATGGCCACATACTGGTGTTTACCGTGGTCTTGAAGTTTGTGTTGTATGTTTTCAAATCACAGACTTTATATATTCCTTTGATGCGTAAGGTAGCCAGAACTCCTGGTGAGAGTTGAGGATAAAGTCAACAACCATTTACCATCAGGTATCAGGCATCGTACGCTTGGGTGCCAACCTTGTGGTATAACAAAAAGGACCTTTTTATTTTTGGACCAATCAATATGTTACGGTCATAGCCATGACTTAATATGTAATATAGTAGAAGTATATAATATTATAGCTAATATTGTAAGTGAGTTTTTTTGTTATTTTACGCATTACCGCCCCGATCGATCATCGTTTAGACGCACTGGCATATATTAACACTCGAAATAAGAGACTTATATTTATCGAGTAAACCGACTTTTGGGAAAAGAGTTATTTCACAGTTATTAATAAAGAATAGGTAAATTAAGAATTATTTGAATTATTTGTTATATACATACAATGTATAGTTCATGCGAAAATCCAAGTTTATTATAGTAATTAGGTTTTAATAGTAGTAAATATTAGTATTTCCTAACAGGATTTCGATTAAGTGTCAAGATTTTAAAAATGAGACGATTGTTAGGTATTTTAGTATTCAAATTAATAAGTCCTACGAAATAAGGCGATTGGTAAAAGACAATTTTTGGCTGTTCTGTTTCTTCTGAGAAAAGATAGCCGCTGTTATAAATAAAAAATTAAAATTTTTGTAATACTTTCCATTTGTTTTTGACTTAATCCATTATAAACATTCAAAAATACAAAGTATTCCGCTTCATAACTTTAGTAATAGTATATACTAATATCAACTTTGAATAGCTGTTGAAGGATCGAACCCAAAAACAACAAAAAAATCAAGAATGGCAGGTAGCTGGCCCGAGCTGTTTCATACAAACTAATAGAATCCAGAGGTTATAGATATAACACGCGTAAAATTAACTTCGGTCATGGTAAGTGTAAAATTCATAATCTTTGACTTGAATTCTATCTATAGATAAATTAAGTTTTTTATAATGATCAAAGTGTATTGTGCAAAACAGGGAGTTTCAATTTTCACCCGAGGGTTTAATTGTAATTTAAAAAAAATTAGACTTTAATACTTAATAAAAGTTTAACATAATAAAGATGATAAACACGATATGCACGATAGTTTTAGTCAAAAAAAAAAGATAAAATTATACTTGAGGATTGAAACTTTGTTTCTTTTAGTAACTGAGGTAGGGCACAGCAAGAAACTCCTGCTCAAAATATGGACCAGCCCGACTGGAGCAGTACCTCGACCTTACAGAAGACCACAGCTAAATATTACTGTTTTTAAGCAGTATTGTGTTTCTGTTAGTGAGTCAGGTGACCAGAGCTCCTGGGGGGATCGAGGATTGGGTCGGCAACGCATTTGCGATGCTTTTGGTGTTGCAGGCGTCTATAAGCTACGGTAATCGCTTAGCATCGGGTGAGCCGTACGCTTGTTTTCCGATCTAGTTATATAAAAAAAGGTACCCCACTTATGTGATTATGAAAATAAATACGAAATAAGTATATGAAAATATAAGAACAATCAAAATAATAATTAACGTTAATAAATACATACATACATGCATGATACATACATATGATGCAGAAAAGTTAAGATAGAAATCTAATACATACGACGATTGTGCCCAAGCCCTTGGTGATTATAAATGCGTGCTAAGACACATACATCCAAACACGCATGAACGCACACACGCATAGAGGCACACATAGACTCACATGCATGTAGAGCATAACAGTCCGTTGGCAATTGCGTAAAAACGATCTTTGTTAAGTTTGTAAAAAAGCGGGGATGCTAGAGTCATTAGGACGCACCTCGGGGTCTCTGTGATGACACATGTTGCGACTATAATTATTATACCAACGCATATTATGCGAAGCATTCATATTTGGTGTTAACATTTAGGTACCTAGGTAATTTAGTCTCTTTATAAAGGAAGGTCCCATATATTTATATACAAATAAAATTAAACGCCGTTCCAGCGTTTGTATTTACATTTTCACTTCTTCGCTTTTTTTTTAGGTCATGCTTAACTAATAAAGATTATATTGTTAGAGCTGCTTTGTGTTATAGACAAAATTTTACTTATATTATATAATTAGGTTTTAAAGTTTATGACGTGTGGACCAAACGAAAGGTAACATTTATCGTAAAAATCGTCAAGCAAGCTCATGCATGTCATTCTCAAATACATTCCCAAGTTCACACAAAACAAGTTGTAGTCAAAACAAAAATGTCCGATTTCCATTCTAAAATCCAAAATATTTTGCTCAAATGGTTAAGTACAAATGAAATGAAAAAAAGACTAAAACCGAAATCCTCTCGCTCGAGCGAAAATATTGACTAACATTTTTTTAATTTTATTTGGCAATCGAAATTTGGAAGATATTTAATGTCACATATGCCAATGATCCCGACCAATAACGAGTAATAAAACTTAAGACACAGTAGAAATAAGTTTCTGAGTCTCGTTCGGAACTGGCTCAAAGTTTAATTTAATTCAACACGGAAATTTGGGAATATAAGTTAGCCGAGACGTCTTATAGCTGAGCGTAACGCCATTAGACGTACTGTATTAAACAATCTTAATAGTTTTAAACTGAAGTGGAGATTGGTGTTAGCGTGATATTCAGGAAAATAATTGCTAGTTGGGTTGAGTGTAACTTTGTGGACTTGCCATCAAATGAACTATATGGAGTTTTGTTTAGTTTATAAATAACTATTGTATATTTGGATAATTATTTTAAGCTAGCAGTGTTCTGCAGTTTTGCCTGCATAGCTCCAGTTTTCATAGGAATATTGAAGAAAAAAATTTAAATAGTTTTTTTTTTGTCGTTACGAATAACAATTAGGCTGACGATCAGTTTCGGGCCCTTTGTCGAAAAATATCTTAGTAATGACCTTTAGAGTTTGATTACAGAGTATTTTGTATTTATAATTGGAAAAGATCATGGGTTCAAATATAAACTAGTACCGCAAAGCTTCCTAAAACTAAATTTGTTTGAAATATTCTCTCAAAATATGCAAAGAAATATATAATTCAACTGGTACGTTTCGGAAGATTTTCAGATTGGAGTAACGTAAATTTCAATTCATCTCCTAAGCAAAATAAGTTACTTTTCAGCGCTGGAATGTTAAAATACTATTACAAGCTATGCAGAAGAACCGACAACCATCTCTGAAAAGCCAAGCGTTCTATCTACTGGGTCATCAGTGACTACAATGCCGTCTCAAAATGTATGCAAATTAAATTAAACATCAGCAACCTTATTAAAACACTTGCAAAGTTTATCTAGAGTTAATAGGTTATCTGTTCGTGTACGACGTCATGGTTATAGAGTGGAATTCTTCGAAGATTTGCATTGTTTGATGTTAATATTCCTATTTTTAGTTTGTATTACATCATAATTCAATATTATTGTTTTTGTTTTTACTACGAAAAGTACAAGTAAGAGAGGTTTAGAATTTAATTTATAATATAAAAATAATAGTTAGAATGTTAAACCAGGACATAAATTTAAAAAAAGTACTAAATATTAAATTAAAATTAAATTTGATTTAAAGCCTATTGATTGAAATTATATAAACCCATATTTATTAAGTCTTTAAAACATGTCAACATTTTGTGTCTTAGAAGAGTGCATGCAGTAGGGTATTTTTAATTAATCTGACGGGTATTAAAACTCAAGTCAAACTCAACTCCGTCACATCATTACCATCACTTCGGCCTATCGCAGTACGTTGTTGGACATAGGCCTCCACAAGTTCGCGTTAAAAATGGAGTGAGCTCATGTGTGTTGTCCATAGTCACCACGCTAGGCAGGCGGGTTGGTGACCGCAGAGCTGGCTTTGTCGCACTGAACGCTGCTGCCCGTCTTCGGCCTATGTATTTCAAAGCCAGCAGTTTGATGGCTATCCCGCCATCGGTCAGCTTTTTAAGTTCCAAGGTGGTAATGGAACTGTGTTACCCCGTAGTCGCGTCTTACGGCACCCACGGGAAGAGAGAGAGTGACTATATTCTTTACTGCCGTAACCACACAGCGTTAAAACTCAAGTAATGTAAAAGGCATACAAATAAAGTATATTTTTTTAATATCACGTAATCTATTACAAATTTTTTGTGTTTTAAGAAATAAATGAGTTTAATTTGAAATGGTTTTCTTTTTATACTTAGAAACAGATAATTATAATCTATTGTAGCTTTAGCGTAAAATTTTGCTATTTAACTAGGAAATGTCTTTTCTTTCGTTATTTTTGTAGCTGTTACAGTTATGCAATATAAAAAAAAAATGATTTTGTTATTGAAGTAAAACTTCTTTCGCGTGCTTGGCTTGGGGAGTAAGCTGGGGAATGCGTGCCGAGAGCGTTACGAAAAGTGTGATCGGGTGAGATATAAGTTAGTGTATATAGAAAGAGTGAGAGTTACATTTCGTAACTTTTACTTCAGTCGTATGATCTTTATTTTTTTTTATGTGCTTTAGCACAGTCGCTTTTTGTATAGTATTTTAATGTTTAAATCACTGATACATTATTCCAGGTCTTACAATATTTTAATTACTTTTGATAAAAATAAGGTTCTATGTTCGGGAACACCGCGATACGTACAACATGACATAGAAATTTCAATGTAATTCAATCGTTTTTATTTTATATAGGAAGTTTATCACTTACAGTTTCAATATATGTACAATATTATATAAACCATTAAAAATAACACGATAAAAGACTTGGCGCTTTATAATGCTGTGAAGCGCTTCAGAACTATATTTAGTAAATAACATCACACATTGTCTGTTGTCTGACGAAGATCGAAACACACGTCGTAAAAACGCGACCAGATCTTAGATAAGTCTGTTTTCAACTGAGCGTTTTTAGTAAAACATCAAGACATTATTTATTAAAAATATAACTACTATGGAGGTGTGGCACAGCAGGACATGTGCTCAAAATCTGAAGCTGCCCGTCTGGGAAAGTACCCCAACTTTATAGAAGATCACACCTTTACAAAACTGCTTATGTGTGTGGGTAAGGTAGCCAGAGCTCCTGGAGAGGGTCGAGGGCAGAGTCGGCAAAGCGCTAGCGATGCTTCTGGTATTTCAAACGTCTATAGGCTGCGTTAACCTCTTAACATCACGTGGGCTGTGCCTTGCTTACTGACCTAGTCGTATAAAAATAGCTGATATTTAAAAAAAGAACAAAAATAAAATGAAATGAACTTTGATTAACATGCCGACATAACACGACCCCATTAAGAAGTTAACGAGAACAAATCCCAGCAGTGCTGTGTAACGCTACAGCGCTGTATCAAGATTAATGATACGCTTATTAAATCCACCCTGTTCCGATACACCTGCGAAACAAACGAAAATCTTTTGTTTATTATTTAAATAAGATTAAAACATACGTCGTTGACAAAAAAACGACGCGTTTTTTCGAGCCCGTACGTACTTTCTGCTTTCGTTTTGTAATAATTTTAATATTTTTAATTTCATTGGAAGAAGTCAGACACAGACGTACACAGGTGTGCATACATACCGTGGGGTTTGGCGGATATCTTTCCTACTATGAGTAACGTTCACTATCAGGTATTATGATAACAACCGGGACCGACGGCTTAGCTTGTGCTCCGAGGCACAGTGGAAAGACCCACAAGGTCAGACATTCAAAACGGAAAGGAATATTTGTACAAATACTAATATCCATCCCGAGCGGGGTTCGAACTCTGGTCTGGTCTGCTTGACATAGGCCTCCAAAAATTCGCGCCAAAAATGGAGTGATTCTTATAAATAGATTGGTAATTCATACTGTTTTTAATTTACAATAATCAGTGCACACACACACACACACACACGCACGCACGCATGCACGTATATATCTTATAAAGATATTTGTCATACGCGGGAATCGAATCGCAAACGTCAGCGCATCAGTCAATTGCCGTGACCATTGCATCAACGTAAGTAACCTATCACTAAGAGATACATTTTTTAAATTTCAAAATCCCACGTTACTTTTAATTTACCATATAATCTCAATAACTTTTACATTATCGTGTTTCTTCGTAATTTAAGCCCGTATTTTCGGGTGCTATCGGCCCCACAATCGGGGTACACTCATTACGCAATTTCACACTTTGTGCGTCAACTTTGACAGCTGCATGCGAATTCGGCCTACGTTATTAGCGTTTTTTTAACCGACAGTGTTTTTTAATAATGATATAGCGAGATAAAAACTGTCAATCAAATCGACTACCTTTTTCTTGTCGATTATATTATTTAAAGAAATTATATTTTTTTTTATAATTCTTGTTTTTTTTGCAAAGTATATACTTATGAATATTTTAATGGTAGGCATACGATATTTAATTACTAGTTTTGAATTTGGCCGCTGAACTGAAGCAAAAATTAAACTCATAAAAGTTTGAAGCCTTTCAAATATTGTATAGTTCTGTTTCCAATCTTTTAATAGATATAAAAGGGGAGGACAGACAAGCAAACATAACAACTAATGTTGAATAGTGGGAGTCGTATTCGTAGTTTGTCTTGGCCCTGCATTCTGCTCCGGGGTAAACGAACCCACAAGGTTCGTTTCTCGCCTACGTCTGGGTGTATTATGTGTATTTATTTATATATGTATTATGTCTATGTATATTTATCAAACAAATATTTAGCTATATCAGTCGGTAGTTACCTATAACACAAACACTAAGTTGCTTGCCATAGGAACAGATAGACTAAGTAAGAAGTAAAACTTACGAAACGCAACTCTCTCTCTTTCTATCTTCACTAACTTACATCTCCCTCTCAACTTCCGTTCGCCTCGCACGATCACACTTTTCGTAACGCTCTCGTCATCCATTCACCAGCTTAATTCCCAAGACAAGCGTGCGTAGTTTTACTTCAAACAAGATAATAGAGTCGATTCTGGATATCTTTTACCAATACATCACCAATACATCACCAATCTAACTCCAAGCGAAACAATAGCACAAAGCTAGCGTAAATGGAATTAAAGACATAAAATCCATAACCCTTGATCCAGTTTTAATAACAGAAATAAAAAAGGAAAGCTCGTGAAAAACATGTTTTTCTAGCATCGATCATTTATTACGTGTTAAACGTTACGGCATCTGTGACGACATTGTTGGAACCAATGTTGGATTTGACAACAAGAATAATAAGAATACAATAAACAATATTATGGAGTATTAAAAAAGAAAGAGTTATCGATTTCTATTTTTTCAGTCTATTCATATTTTTGAAATAAAACTTGTTTACGCACGCTTGACTGGGGGAGTAAGCTGGTGAATGCATGACGAGAGGGTTACGAAAAGTGTATTCGGGCGAGACGAACGGAAATTGAGAGGGAGATGTAAGTTAGTGATGATAGAAATAGAGTGTTACGTTTCGTTTGTAGGGGTTACTAAAAAATTTTTACTTCAGTCGTGTAGTCTAATGCACAGTCGTATTTTTTGGCCTAAAATGGTTCATATTGAATAACAATTTTTCAATGTCCTTTACAGGTTAGATTTTTTTGGCACTCAGAGATAAATTAAGCGATCATTTCAAGTTATAAACATGTTTTTTTGTTCTTACCTCGAAGTCAATTTACAAAATTCATATCAATACTATCACATAGAGTTAAGCTGATCCTATTGTAGCTGTCTAAGAGTATCTAATAATAATTATTATGTGTAGGTATTTCTAAGAATTACTAAGCTATATGAATGTAACAGCTAAATCATATGCTTCAGCTATATAAAGCATTGTAAAGATGATAGAGCACTCACTTCACTCACTTCAGCCTATCGTAGTCCACTGCTGGACATAGGTCTCCACAAGTTCGCGACAGACATTAGGTATGGCGCAAGCTCATGTGTTTTGCCCGTGGTCACCACGCTGGGCAGGTGTATTGGTGATAGAGCACGACGATTCAGAATTGCATGACTATGGTATATTTACACTAGAAAAACTAACTTTTTTTAAAGATTTCTTAAGTGGATTATTTTCGGTAGATGTGCTGGTAGTGAAAGCTTCGTCCTAATTCATTTTTTTTCGTATAAAAAATAATTAAAGCCAATATTTGAACCAAGATTTGGTCCAACTGGCGTCAACGTGATAATAGCGCAAGATCGCTATAAAATTAGATTCGTAATAACCAACAGAGCATAATAAAGTGTAATAATGTCAATGACATTTATAACTTTGCTTTCGTGAGTTGTAAAAAACGTAAAAAATATCGAATTACTCTTTTTTACCGACCAAGTAGGTACGATGAAGTCCGTTTCAGTTTTAATCAATTTTAGCTTTTATTAATAAATAAAAAAATGTTAAATTTGTAACGAGTTTCAAATAATGGTTTTTCGTAAAAGTTTTTAGGAGGTATTTGTATTTAGGTTTGGACGTTGGTTGTTGGTATTGTTCGGTAAATATTATCGTTGTAAAAAATACGTCATATAAAAAAATTAAAGTCAATTTCAACTTAGCTCAACAATGACACATTTATAATTAGGTCAAATTAATAATTATTTAATTAATATTATAATAAGATCAAGTTAAAAAAAAATGTATTTTGGTACTTAAGTGCAGTTAATATAAATTGAAAAATATCCAAATTCTAACTAAAAACTACGCTAACTACAATCATCTTATTTAGAATTTGAAATAAAATAAAAAAAAAAAAATCTTGGCTAAAAACTACGATGACCACAAATTTACTTTTTATAAAATACATAAATTAAAAAAATAACTACGACCATGAACTTAATTTTTTTGGGACTAAAAACTATGATGACCACAAATTTACTTTTTATAAAATACATAAATTAAAAAAAATCTATGACCATGAACTTAATTTTTTTGAAGATAATAAAATATAATGCAGGCAAAGCTGCTGGTTAAGGCTAGTTTAAAAGAGAAATACACCGTTTATTTTTATATATAGCACTTAATGATCGTGTTGGGCAAAACGCTCTCAGATTACTTCGAAATCTTCATCGCGAGCCGAGAAAGAATTACTGTAGAGATGTTATTTATCGATATCGATGAATGTACGCTTGTCACGACATTCACAATAAAAAGTATCGTTAAGTTTTTATTTTTTGTTAAATATATCGATTAATTGATTTTTAAATATCACTTTTCAATTAAGAAATATACTATTTCGTATTATTATGGGATATTAATATATTTTTTAAATATCTTATAACAGACACTCTTGATTTTTTTGTCATTTTGGTTTTTCTGTACTTATGGGTCATAGTTATTCAAATACAGTATACCCCGTAACGTTCCTTAATAGGATAAATATTATCAAATAATGAAAAAAGTTTTTGAAATCATTGCCAACATATGTGTGTGTTGTGTGTGTGTATCCCTTATCGTTTTGCCTGCGTTTCAATACAAGTGTCAGTTCTTGATCTCTTGGGGTTTTCTCTACTTTTAAATCATAGTTATATTATACATAATAAACGCTTTACGATCAACGGCCCCCAGTAAGATTTTCTCTGGTGTGGGGGGGGAAACACACACAATCACACAACACACAAGCACAAACGCCCATGTTTGTCGTGGTAAACATGTATATGGCCAATATAAATATCTGTGGTGAGCGGGAATCGAACCCGCGACCGCCAGCGCAACAGTCAGTACTGTGACGACTGCGCTAACGCGTTCATTGATGAATAGCATATTTAATGAGAAGATATTTTCAAATATTATCTACAGCCCTTATGGCTGATTTATACTACTAGGTTTATTTATATACAAAGAACCAAACTCTATAACAAAAGTTAGAAAAAATATTTATATTAATATAATCATACCATCCCTAATATTAATTAAGTCTTGTAGATATAATACATATTTACGAAATGACATAATTTAGAACCTATTAGGTTGTATTGGTAATATCAGTGCCATCCCTTTGCGTGAACCACGTCTTAGGATAAACTGAGGACAAAGTATATAATCATTATCTGTATTATAATAACAATTATCTATACATATAATAAAATGGTAGGAAAGTCAAAACTGTACATTGTATATTTTTTTAAAAAATACTTGGGGTGTGATCTATAATCGATACCGAAGCCAAAAATATAGTTTTTAGAATTTTTTCTTTTTGTCTGTATGTATGTCCGGGATAAACTCAAAAAGTACTGCATGGATTTACTTTAAATTTGGCACGAATTTTATTAAGAAGTCGGGTCAACATATAGATTATATATTATCACGCTATCAACTACGGGGAACGAGCAGTGAACCTTTATTTCTTCAATGCACTCTGTAACAACCTGTAATCTAACGACGCATATTTGAATGTTGTTGTTATTATGTTAATAACCATGCTATAAGCTAGCTTCACACTATAAATAAAGACATTCTGTAGTATATTTAGTAAAAGTATTGCACCCGTGCGAAGCCGGGGCGGGTCGCTAGTAGTATATAAAAACAATTTATTTTGATTAAAGAACATTAAATAGTTCAGTTGTTATTTTCTCAATTTTTTGAGGATGTCCATGAATCGTATTTCCTTATGTAATTTAAAATGTGCAATAAAGTTAAGTAAATGGATAAATAAAATTCACAATAAAATATCACTTTTATGATCAAATTATTTCAAATAATTTTTTTTTGTCTTTCTTTTTTCAACCAGTCAAACAAAAACTAAAATAATAAACATTAGAATGCCCTTTTTCTTAATCAGTAAAAATACAAATTAATTAAGTTAATATCTACGTACAGACATACCATTAAATTGATGTGCATAGCTATAATTTCCTATTACAACTGTAGTAGTATAGTAGTATTAATAGTTGTGTATAGTATGGTTTATTATATGGTTAAATTAATTCCACCATCTCTGACACTTGCCATGCACACCCTACTAGATTGCAATTTGCGGACGCTCGGTGACCATTAAGCACACGCGAGGCGGATACAGGACGAGAACACACTGTGGATAAATTTATTATTATAGGATATTACTATAGTGTGATCGGGGTTTAGTTGGCATATTTTATTAATTACACTGCTTTCTTATTGCTTATTAATATTACAAATGTGATAATTTCGATGGGTCTATGTTTGTTACTGTTTCACGCCTAAACCACTGAACAGATTTCAATGAAAATTGGTACCTATGTAGCTGTAGATAAAGCATACAACACAGGTTACTTTTATTCGCACATTCCCAAATAATCAGAAGTAAAACGGGTGAAACCGTAAAATATCGCTAGTTATAAATATTTAACATGTTCGTCTTTATAGATAAAAATGTTTACGAAATAATATTATTTTATAGGAAAATATTTTAAACCTCAATATAATTTTTAAAATACATAAATGGTATGTAAAGATAAATAAATATAGTACAGTGGAATTCAATTTACCGGTAATAACCGTTAATTATTCTGTATTAATGCTATATTTGTAAATGTTGGCTTGCATTCTTAATTACGTAGAAATTACTTAAACTTAAATATGTATATTATTGATTGATACAAAAAGAAGGAATTTCAAACTAATATATGGGGCTCATAGTTTCTGGGGCAGGGTACAGCAGAAAATGTTTTACTCAAAATCTGGAGCCGGAAGTACCTCAAACCTCACAGAACATCACAGCTGGATAATACTGCTTTCAAGCAGGGTTGTGTTCCTACGGTGAGTAAAGTGGTCAGAGCTCCTGGGGAGAAACAGAGATGGGGCTGGCAACGCATTTGCGATGCTTCTGGTGTTGCAGGTGTCTATAAGCTCGGTAATCGCTCGACATCAGGTGCTTGTTTGCCAACCAAGCGGTATAAAAAAAAAAAATCGTAATTTATTATTAAATAAAAAAATTTGCAATTATAACTTTTATCCCCGTTTCAACCAAGACTATAATATTCTCGTATATAATGATATTATACGGACGAAGAAAATAACACTCCTGACTACAGCTCGAAACAGTCAACTAAAAATAAAAATATGTTATTTTTATTTATACGTAATTAAAAAAAAAAGTTTTTTTTATTTTTTTTTATTTTGCAGTTAATTAATACATTATACATACAAAATCATCTACGTATCATCATGCACCAAAAACGAAAAGAGGTTTTACTCTACGAAAAAGTTTATATATTTTTATTTATTTTTTTATACAGAAACAAATGAAACAATAAAGACAAGCCGTCCTCATAATAAAGGAACCGTGAGCAAAAATACGATATAATCCTATCTATAAAAAGGTTTAAAAGGATATATGCATAATTTAAATGTTAAAAACGCGTAAAAGTATAGACCACTGAGCCCGAGGCTATTAGTATAAAATAAATTCAAGTATTAACATTAAAGGAAAATTTTTATATATTTTATATTTTTTGACGAAACTCAACCGTAATATTGTACTTAAGTAGGAACTTTATCATTTTAGGTAAGTGTCTCATATTTTCCCCGCTGACGCAGTTTGTAGTGATCCTGCTTTCTGCTTTGGGGGCTGTGGGTTCGATTCCCATCCCGAGTCTTGTGTAATACATATTTATTTATATATTTAGTATTTATATGTATGTTTATCGAAAAAAAGGTAGCTATACCAGTCGGCTGTTACCTATAAACACAAGCATTAAGTTGCTTGCAGACGACCGTGTGTGAGTGTTTTAGATATTCATATTTATATTTATTTCCTATTGTACGTATTTTTTCTTGCTTTGTTTTGAGATCTCCATATTTGCCTTACCTCCTTTCTCCCTCTTTTTTTCCTTTTATTTGTGACGTAGCTTTTTTCTTTTCTTTATAATACTTATCTCTACAGACATGTTAAGTTAGCCTTTAATTTCAATGTATAATGAAAATGTTTATACTGTTGATTTTTACGAGTATTTAAAAATGTTACGTACTAATCTCATTCGCCGCTTTCAACTTTCGCCATGCACAAGTAAATATTATAAATGCTTATAATTGTTAATAGAGTATATATAGCCTGTAAGTTACTGATAGGATTAATCACCAGGAGATTATAAATCTAAACTAATATTATAAAAATGTAAGATTCAATTGTTTGTTTGAATAGGCATGAATTCAATTGAATAGGCTCCGAAATTACTGAGCCGATTTGAAAAATTATTTCACTGTTGGGAAGCTACACTATCCCCGGGTGACATAGCCTATACATTATTTAAAAAACATATTTATTAATTTTGATTTTTTTTTACGTAACTGTGCGAAGCCGGGGCGAGCCGCTAGTAGCTAATAAACTACAACTTAGAAATTATCTGACAAGCAAAGTGGAATTTGATAATAAAAATTTTACCATAAGCTTTTATTCGTTGGATATATTATATTGATGGCTGATAGACCTCTATCAGTACCAGATGAAACAGTGAGGCGAATTACTCTCGAAAAATACGAAATAAGAATTTACTTCGTACAAAACTTCTAGAATAGAAACAAAATAAAAACTAGTCAATAATCAAAAAACGTTCCTTAACTCTTGGTTACTACTAGAATCGAAGCTTTTTAAGCTTTGCATAGCTTAAACATTTACGAGCCAATCAAAAACGCAAATTCAAGAGAAAAGCATTCACGTTCGAAATTCGAATCTTTTTCAAATCAGAATATTCGAATAAACATTTATTTGTCATTCTTTCATTCATTCTATTCCAATCAACGGATTGTACGGTATTATAGCACACTAGACGTGTCAATCGTTTTTACCTGTTTTGATCAAAACAGTTTGAGCGGTTGGTTCTTACTTCGTATTTTAATATGATGTTATATAGCCTACACTTACAGACATTAAATATTAAAAAATAATTAGATATTTTATTTTCATTATGTTTGACACGTGTTTGTAGATAAGCTCTTTAGCGTTCAAATAAATACTTTATAAAATAAATTGTATATTTCGCTGTGACTTGTGTTATTTATGTAAATAAAGTAATATTGAATGTTTTATTTTTAATTTTGTTTTCTTTTTCCGTGTGTAAAAATACTTATAAATATTTCAATGTGTAAAATCTGGTTACGAAAATAACTTTGGTGGTAAAAATAAAAACAAAAATATAGCAAATATTTACTATATTCATAAAATAAACTCGCAGAATATTTCGAATTTTCTTTAAATGAAATCATTGCAATTCGAAGTATTATATAAAAAATGTATATTTACTATAACTTCCATACTCCCTACTAGCTCCTACCTACGTATGCACTTGTTTTTAACAAATGTTTAAAACAGACCTACAAGCAAGCGAGGGGCGTTAAACCAAATAGGAGTATACTACATACAATACATACAATGTCTAAGCTGTATACATCATTGTAGCTTGTAAAGTACTTATAACTGTATAAAAATTCCTAAATATAATTCACAACCGCATATCGGTAGGCTATATTATATAAAATTTTAGAATGTTTTTTCCTAAAATTAACGCTTTGAAACCCAGCGGTACATCTAGTTTAATACAGGTACACTTTTAACGAACATTTTCATTAATCTTTATTTTAAAATTAACTTAAATTATTGAAATTCATGTTAAAAACGTGAATAATTCATGAACGAAATTGAACGTACAATTTAATTAAAAGAAAAAATAAATTAAAAATTAAGATACACGAAAAGTTTGTATATATTTTAAAAATGGAACACGGCATGCATATGTATGCAAAATTCACTCGAAGGAATTCGCAAAGCTCGTACATACGTATGTTAATTTTAAAAGAAAAACATGTACATTTTTCGTTTCCTTATTATTTTTTTGAAAATGTTCTAAAATTTTTATTCGAAGCTCGTTCGGAAACCCATCTGAGGATAATTTAAAAAGTTTTGAAGATGCTACGGGACAGGAACCTATCTGCTCTTACAAACTTTTTTTTATTATATTTCAACATTTCCTTATTTCAAAATGTCGGACGTAATTAGGTTCAGGATATTTTTAATTATTATAAATTAAAATCCAAAACGAAATAATTTAATCATTCATACAAATTTTTTATTTTATTTTAGGAAGCAAAATATTTAAAAAGTAGACTTTACCTTATTCACAATTAATAATAATAGATACAAAGATTTGTGTAACATATACGATAGAGGATGAATCAAAACTGGATATAGCGTTAGGACTATTGGCTGTTATCATTGCGCCAATCCTTAGTCGTTAGTAGTTAATTTATTATTTACAGAGTACATTTGTACATAAGTTTTATTACGAGGTGTAGTAAAAACACCGGTCAAAAAACGAGGGTACTTTAAAATAAAAATGTTAACGATATTATCGCCTCCCCTTTGATTCTATAATTAAATCAAGGGTCAAAACTATGAATCAGACTACAAAGTAACGAAAGGGAATAATTAATAGCTAGAGGCGGAATGATTCAACATAATTTTTTCTCTAAAGTGAGACAGCAAATTAAGTCGGTACGCCACATGTCATGTTACTTTGTTATAATAATATTCGTTGTCATTATCTGTACTATGATTTTTAATTTGTAATATTTTAAAATGTTTCCTTTTAATAATAATTTAAATTTCGAATCAGAGTAGAGACCGAAAAGTGTAAATTACAAAATCTATTTTATTAGGTACGTGGAGAATTTAGTCTAGTATTATGCGATTAATTAAAAAGAAAGTGTTAACAAGAACAGAGGATTAAATGCTTTTACAAATTTTAAGACAACAGAAAAATATGTATTAATGTATTTAAATATCGAAATTATTATTAAGGTATTGTTACAAAGTCATTAAATAAAAATGAATTGATGAGTTATTTTTTAGCAAATGCAAGCAGTGTGTATTATAGAGTAGGACTAACCAGCATCAGACAAAAGAATGAACTTACCTTTTTTTCCTTTTGAAAGACATGAAAATAAAATCGATAGCAGTTTAATATCGTACATAAACAATTAAAAAACGTCATAATTAAAATAATTTTTCTTGTCAATATTTTAAATATATGAATAAAAATAATCAAAACATGGATTTTGGATTGTTCCTATAGGTATCATAACTTAACTTACTATTTATAGCTTTTTAATATTATTAAAATAGGTGATAGTACAGCTATTTATGTATTAAATAAGGCAACAACTCACAAAAATATCTAAAATTACTAAAAAAATAATATGAATAAAATAATTAATATAAACGTGATTCAGAACTAAGAGTTCCATTAACATTTTGTATAGCATATAAAAAATCAAGTCCTAAAATATAACAAAATAATTACCCCAAGTCTCATAAACAACAATATTACCAAAATACAATTAAACAACTATCCCTTAGCATCAAAGATGGACGGGGAGTCGGAATGTAGGGCTGGCTATTAAGTAATTCACGATATATTAATAATAGGGACAGATAGACCCTTACCTTGAGAGGGTCATAAGATCAATCCGTTAGTTAAGCGCTTTGTGAGAACTTTAGGATCATGACTAGTTTTACCTTAAGCTCCGTTTAGATTCAATGATATAAGCCTAACACGTTTTCGAAAAACAACGAAAGGTATTAGTTAAAAGGTAAATTTATATATTTAATTAAAATCAAGATAGACTTCGTCTATTAATGGGTAAAAATAGTCATGTTACAATTATATCATTTTTTATAATTAGCCTAGCAGTTGCTTTGATTTCGTTCATTTGTAGTTCAATGAGAAACAAAGATTATAATCTGATACTAAGTAGTCTGGTTCTTTTCCAGATTATAATTTATCTCTGTGCCAAATTTCATCCAGATCCGTTCATTTAGTCTGTCATGATTAAGTAAAAAGCATCCATCTATACAAATTTTTCCAATTGTAATAGTAAGTACGAAGGAAACTAAAGCACCAATTGGAAAAATGTGGCGCAACTCACTCAGACTGCAGACAATTTATAAAATGATTTCTATTGATTTCCTTAATAAATTAATATTAACTAATATATTTAATCGCTTCTTTTAATTAAAAAAAGACATTTTTACTCTTTAATGGAATTTTCACTTTCCGTGAAGTCAGCTTTCCGCAGGCCGATTTAGTTCACTACAGTAATAGAGTTATAATAATCAAATGGCATGGTACGTCTAAACGCAGCACGGAGACAAACTCAAAGGCGACCTTCCGTTCCTTCAAATATTTGACTTAGTACGCTCAAACGAACAGATTGTCTCGGAATGGGACGAACTTTTTAGTTATATACCTATATAAGTCTAAAAATATCACCTAATAGTTCGTTTTATTACGATTCAAGTGTAGTGTGTTTGACTATACTCTTACGAAGTTTATAAAAAGAAATACTGAGTGACTCACAGTTTCTTAGAAGGGTAAAAAAAGTAGACAAAGAAATGTACAAAAAAAATACAAATAAATAACTTCATATAATTTCCTAAACTAATTGTATTATTATAACAAAATGAATGAAAAATATAACAACTATAAAATAAGCAAGTAAAAAAATCTATGTTGCGTCATCAGACACATTTTTTTTTTGTTCCTATTAAGACACGCCTACCTATTTTAAAAGCATCTCTGTATTTTATCAAAAAAAAAAAAAAAACAGTGAAGGCGAATAAAAGTGAATAGTATCTTATTACTTTATAATTAATTATATTATAGAAAACGGCGTCAGTGTAAACTGAATTCACAATTAAAACAGATAAACATTTATTATAATTTAAACAACTCGACAAATTTAAATATAATTTGTAATAAAATTTATTCAAATTAAAAAAGGTCATTCAACCCAATTATTTACGAAATTATGACAATTCATTCACTATAATAAGTGGTCAAATCAACATGTCAAATTGTCAGTCTTCAAATTATGACGAGTTTTCGAATGATTTTCCCGAAGTGTCATGAGCATGGTATGTCATGCATTTGATCATTTCCTGGCGCTATCACGATATCATGACATAGGTGAGTTGTAAAGAATTTTACTTATAAGACCCTTAAATTCATAATTAAATCTATTATTTGACTAGCCCCTCGGCGCAGTATGTAGAGGGCTTGATTTCTACTCCGCGAGATGTGGGATCGATTCCCGCCAGAGTCTGGGTGTAATATTTGTATTTATGTATTTATTTCTATGTTTATTAAAAAAATAGGTATAACAGTCGGCTGTCACCTATAACAAAAGCGTTAAGTCACCTTAGGAACAGACGACCGCGTATGTGAGTGTGTGTATGTTAAAAATATTTATATTTATTAAAAAATAATTGTTCTAAATTCAAAATCTTAATTCTACAATAATGGTTCCACATTAAAAACATTTTCCTGATCCTCCTACTCAAATTTAAACACACAAGCGATTAAGTCAGCGTCAGACATGACCAAAGTTGACTAAACATCAACTGCGACTTTGTATTTGACTAGCGACGGAATCCAGTCACGCTGTGGAACTAGTACGTTCGTCATCTCAAGTGTTTCTGTTTACATTCGGTACAGTTGTGAACACAAGTTATCTATATAAATAAAAGTGAATCACCGAAATGTATACACGCGCATAACTTTCGAACAATTGCACTAAATTGGACAAGTCGTTTTTTTTTGTGTTCGTTATTGTCAGGAAGTTTGTTTGACAAAATAAAAAAAAGTAAAAAAAGGATATTATCATGAATAAAAAAATAAAGAAGTTCGCCGATTCAGAATTTACATATATTTTAATTAATTTATAATTATTTATGTATGACATTTATAAAGCAGACAAATGATTGTGATTCCGAAAAATCTATACTAATAAATGGAGAGCCGGTTTTTTTGTTTGTTTATAATGCGACAAGTATTGAACCAATTGAAATCATACTTAAAGCATAAGATGCAACGTGTTTCCGAGAAGGTTTTACTATATGATATGTTAGTGATTACATATCGTATAAAAAAGTATAATTCAACTGTCACAGTCACCGTCTACCGTCTTTAAAATATAAAATTATATTTACCTGACTTATAACATAATTGTTTTCGTCTATAACAAAACGACTTTCAATTTGACTTTGTATTTAAAATAATGCAATAAGTAAATAAAATATGCATAGTGACCGCAAGCTCCTTTAAAGTATTTCCGTGCAAAAACAGAAGCAACAAAAAAACATTGCATTCAAATGAGTTCGGTAATCACTGCATTTTATTTGTACAGTGCAAAAAGTTCACCTTCAAAAACATGCACTTAAATCGTGTGAGGAAGCACGCATTTAAATTTTTTGACTGGCCTGTTGGCGCAGTTGGCAGTGTCAGTTGTATGCTTCTGCTTCGATTGTGGGTTTGATTCCCGCCACGAGTCTAAGTTAATTTGACATATATGTATATGCATTTGTTTATGTATGTATTATCTATATGGACTTTTATTATGAAAAAAAATATGAATCTACATATCAGCCCACGGTTACTCAAAACACAGGAATTGAATTATCTACCTTAGCAACAGTTAAAATATCAACACTATTTTAAATAATTAAAATAAATAAAATTAGTACACTTTATATATATAGATGAGAAGAAAGATATAACATATATTTTTCAAAGTTTTTTTTTTAATTTACATTTGATAATTGAATTTGAATAACGTATTTGCGTATTGATATTTCTACAGATAAAATTACTAAGCACAGATTAAAATACAAAGATAGATAAGATAAAAACACATAGATAATGAAAAGTAATCTTGCGATATACATTAAAAATTTCGTAATTTTAAAACCGTAATCCGATCAGTTATCTCATGTATTATTACGGTATTTATTAACTAAATCCCTTTAACTCTAGTCGGATTAGTGTCGCTCCCTAGCGAACATCCCTAAAATAGTATCGGTTTACTGTTACGGTTTTTATATGTATCGTCTGTGTTTTTTTTTTAAATCTTGATAAAAAGTGTTCGGTAAAGGACTGTCGGTATAGATTAGGAAGTTATACTGTTAATTATTGTTAAGATTTGTTATTATGTGACTAAATTTGTATTGAACATAAACAAGATCGGGTTGTACCTGTAATATGAAAATTTTTAAACAAAATTCTAGAATGTTAAGCATAGTGTAAGGTTATGTTTGGCAGTAGACTGTTATCGAAGCGAAGTCTACCATGTTCTAATTTGGGAATGGAAGTTTTAAATAAACCGTGACTTTGTTTATAAATCGACTTTAGTGGAATCTTTACTTTATAAGACACAGTTTTAAGAAACTTTTTAATCAATCAATCAATCAATAATAGCAGTCTTTCGCAGTCCACTGCTGGACATAGGCCTCCACAAGTTCACGCGAAAAATGGCGTGTTTTGCCCATCGTCACCACGCTGGGCAGGCGGCATTTTAAGGCACCTTTTTAATATAACATGATAATAACATCAAAAATATTTTTATGCTATATCTACCTGAATAAGCTTATGTTGCAAAGAAACAAAATAAATTCTTTTTCTTTAAATCTACTATATCATTACCAAAACCGGTCTAGCAGATTAAATGATTAAGCACTAAAGTTCGTTCAATATGTGTTCGTGAAGGAACATATTGTAAGGATGCACGACAAAAAAAAAACATGACATGTGTGGATCTAATCCGCTGTGAAGCAACATGGCGGATTAAGTTCCAACAGTTCTTCTTCCTAGATTATATGCCTAAGGATATAATATGTTTGCATGGTAAGAGTGGTCTTGTTGACACAATTGTTAGAGACCCAGCTTTTTGCTCCAGAATTGTGGATTCGATTCCCAAAACAGGGTGTAATATACATTTATTTATGTATTATAATATATTATTTAATTATTATTTTTATATGCTTTAGTTCTGATTTAATGATCCATGGGAAAGACAACATTCCATTCATATGAAAATAATTAAAGAATTAACATAATACAATAAATTAATATGAAATCTTTAAAGTATCAAAAAACTTTATTTATCAGACTTAAAATAATGATGTTAACGAATTAATCGCGTCGATGATTTTATCAATACCTTTTAAGAATTAAGATCGAGATGTTCAACTGAAAGCTTACTTTATTGTAAGCGAGTCAAAGTTGAAATTTGCTTGTAAGCTTTTAGGGATACTTAAACTCAGGTAAAAATGTCAAAACTTAAGAATAACACGCCTTCGACGTATCGCTTTTTGAGTTAAAAATTATTCCACAAAGTTAAAGATATAGGGTAAGAGAATCGTAAACGTTTCTTTTCATATTCAATCATTGAAACACGATTTTATTTGTATGTATGTATATTTAACAATTATAATAATTTTAAAGCATATATTTGTAATCAGAACTCTCTACTATTCTACTGCTTTCTAGTGAACTATTTGATAACTCAAAAATTATTATTATTAATTATAATTTTAGTGTAAGTGAGAAACACATTGTATAATTTCATTTTCTTTTATTTACTTCATTTTCTTTCATTTATTTCATTTAAATTTTATAAAAATGCTCAAATGAAAGGCTTGCAAACCAAAGACGATATATAAATAAACTGTCACAGACGTTATAAAAATTGGGTTCGCGTTCTCTATTCAAATTAAACCTCGTTTGAGTCAAAGCTCAATGCTATATGCTTGTATGTTAATAATAGAAGTGTTTATAAGGTGTCAAACGTTGATCACTGATAATTTATGATATATATTTTTTGTGTTAAACTTGTGGGTCTAATGAAAGATTTTAGTTCATCAATCACTCATTATATTCGCTTATCTTTCGCTAAGCAATCGCTTTTAAATTGCCATTTGATGGCAATAATTTCACAATCCCTACCGCTCGGCTATAGGCTTCAACGTAATATTTATGTCGTCATTTTATAATTTAAACTAGTTGTGCCTTGCGAGCGTTGCTAAGATTTTTTTAGTCGTACCAACTCAGAAACCTTTGAGGACTCATGCAAAACACTTTGCTGAAGATCATGACTTGTTTACGACTCTATAAAAGACATACAGAAAAACATTCATTTATGTATATTCGTTTTAAATAATTATAGTAAACTAGCTGACCCGGCGAACTTCGTATCGCCTAACACAAACTTTATCGTATGGTATTAAAGTTCAAATTGACTTTTAAGTATTATCACAAATCTTTTGTATGGGAGTATAGAAAAGTGTTGTTTTTAGACTTTTTCAGGAAATTTAATTTTTTTTTTTTAGAATTTTTCTCTCCGTAAGAACCATCCTCGTACTTCAAGGAATATTTTAAAAAAAGAATTAGCGAAATCGGTCCAACCGTTCTCGAGTTTTGCGCTTAGCAACACATTCAGCGACTCATTTTTATATTATAGATGTGATTCTACCACAAGTAAAAAACTCAGAAGTTACGCATGCTTAAATTTATTAAGTGTTTAAACCAATATGAATGTATTTCACACATTCCTAGCAGGTGTATGCTATCGATATATCGCGTTATTTTCAATACAAACATTAGTCAATTCCAGGAGATCTTAAGATAATATTGACGTGACCACACCTCTTGTTTATTTGTTCTCATCCCTTGTGTAAATCTTTTATTTAATAAGCTGTGCCCTATTTCGTTCGGGATGTATATTGGGTTACTTTGTTTATCCCCTGGGATAGCGAGGAGTATCGCGTGATAGGGTATAAGACTTTGTCAAAATCTATCCAGATTTATGATAGAAATACTAGCTTGTGATGGTTAGAATATTTTTGATATAAGCAATTTATTGAGCAGATTGACAGACAAGAATCTTGAATCTGAATTTGTGTTTTTCTTGTTTTGTTTTTTTTTTTTTTAATTGAATGAGCGTTGTTTATTTTTGCGCGTTGGCGCAGCGGCATTGGATGTTGAGCTGGCGGTCGCTGGTTCGATCCCCGCTCACGACAGACATTTGTATTGGCAATATAGATGTTTGTCGTAGTTTTTTTTTTTTTTTTTTTAAATAAAGTTATGTCCACAGGCTTAAAGTGCCCATGCTTTTGTTATTCCGATTTTTAGTTTTATTACTGATCGTTTACTTGTTACACTACTGCAGCTTACACTAAGAGACCTAATTATTCTATCTTAGTATCCCTAATGCAGACGTGAGTCCACCGACCAAAATTATGCTAGACTTAATTGATATCTTACATGCAAAAAGACATGGAATTATATTACGCCTTACTTTAATTATTGTTGTCACTATTATAATAATTATTATTATCTATGTTTATATATACACTTACTTGCTATCTATAATATATGTACACTTATTGTCTAGCTAACGTATATGTACACTTATGGCCTACTTGGCCTACTTACAATATACACTTAACCTATGTTATTATTAGTATTTTTTTTTTTTTTTTTTTTTTTTTCCTTATACAATTTATTCCTACAAGTAAGGTGTGCTACAATTTTAACATTTCGAGCACACCCTCAATGACGGCGGCATCCCTGTGATGAATCGCCATCCTGAGGCTGTGCTCGAGGATGTCTTTTTCAGAAGTTTCCGCTGCCTTCGTCACAAAGCGACCAATTGCGTCGTCACGGTCGTCGGTGTAATAGACACAGGTGTTGGTATGCCTAGTCACCGCGACTACAGCGTGCGAGACGCTGTCGTGAATCTTGAGCCTCCTTGTCTTCGTCTGGAGGACAACGACGTCCTCATAGGTCTGGCCCTGCGCCTCATGGATGGTTAAGACGCGCGATCCCTCACCAGACCCGTATCCCTGGTCAGTCAGCAATCTCTTCTCCTCTTGCGTAAAGACCAGGTACAAGGTCCGGTCCCTTCCTACAGGAATGCGCGCGCCCGTGAGGCTCTCCACTCGCAAAGATCGGATCTTTGTGCTTGAGCTGTACACGGTCTTGTAAACCTCACTGATGGCAAAGGCGACGTCTTTGGGGTTACGATGCGTGCATGACAACTCACATGAGATGGTTGTTAACAGGTTTGGTCTGCGGTACCGCATTTCGAACAGGTTGTCCCTGTCGATGTACGGCAGCTGATTTATATCTCCAATGAGGACTACCTTCTCTGCTCCCGATAGTCGGGCGGCCATTACTATGGCTCCGAAATGGTTCATGAGGGCTTCGTCCACCGTTAGGCGTTTGATTTTTGAGTCCTCACGGAAACCATTTACCAGCACGGATGCCATAGTGCGCACCTTTTGCTTGGCCTTGTTGCCATAGCGGTGCGCCAGTTTTTCCTTTAGGTCTTTGGCCGCCTCGACTGTGGTCGTAATCACGACCTCCGTGTCCTCATCGAAGTCCCTGACTATGCGAGTTGTCTTACCGCATCCCGGTACACCGTTTATCCACTCCAGCGATGGTAGCCCCCAGGTCACGGACGGTAAACCGGCTTCCCGGTCGCCCGAGATGGTTTTCGCCATCCGCAGCATCCGGTCGCCCAGCATTACTTTCGTGCATCTGGCCACTACCACCACCGGGTCCCCTTCAGGTGTGTCGAAGGTTTGAGACTCCTCGTCACTCCCCTCAGACTCGACCGCGCTCACAAAACCTGCTGTGGTGTTATATGCAGCCATATACCTACCCGACATCTTGCCCTTGAGTATTTGTCGGGTTTTGCTGTTGTATATGGCTGCTTCGGCTTCCTCGAGTTCCACCTCCAGTAGCCTTTGGTGATCGTACTGGTAGGCCTGCATGATCTTCTTGCAGGTGGCCAGGCTTACCTCGCGGTTTGCCTTTATTATGGCCAGGAACTCGATTAGGGCGTTCTCTGCATGTTGAAACGGTGTGGACGCAGGTCGAAGTCTTGGTGGTTCTACTTGTCCCATATCGGCCCTAGTTCGAGCGGCGAGTGACGCCTCCGGGTGCCTCGGACTGTCGTCTTTGGTGAACCCGCTCAGCGTCCCCGATAGTCGCTCTCCCTGTCCAGCCTTTTTGGGAGAGGGGTGATGCGGGAGCTTACCTTGTTTCGGGGAGATGGTTGCCTGGATAAAGGTCGCCAATGACATCGAGCTCGGCTTAGACTCAGGTGCGGCCCTTGCTTTGCGTTGTTCAACCTTCTGGTTCTCGATCTTTTGTTGTAGGCGCTCCGAGCCACTAGGTGCGGGTTCGCTGACAGTCGGCAATGCAGGGGATGAAGGTGTTTTGGATTTCGGTCTTAAGTAACCAAGATCCTCCCCCCTGTCTTCGTAAACAATGACCTCACTGTTCTTAGAAGCCATTAGGCAACCGTACCTATCCGATACGTTGCCTCTATCATAACCGACTCTCATCGAATCGACACTGATTCTTCCGGGGATTCCCCCGGGGATCTCGCCCAAGCGCTGTAGCCACAAGCTGGACTGCGCGAAGGCGGACGTCTCTCCCCATTCGAAAAGTGCGATCTCTTTGTTTTTCAACCGCAATAAACGATAGGTCGGGTCGCCCTCCTGCTCTTGCGCTAGCGCTGTGATTTTTGTGCGCTTTATGCTTGTCTTTTGGGTGCTACCGTTTATCAGTAAGGCGAGCCCCGGCGAAATCGCCAGCTGATTGCGTTCTTCAGAGCGACAGAAGCTTATCCCCATCCTCTCCGTTTCGCTGTCCATGAATAGAGCCACGCATCTGGTCCTAATACCAACTTCTCCACTTCCGTTCACTTCACTGGGCGAGGATTGTGTCATCCTGCTCTGAGTCGGTTGCGGAGGTGCGTTTTGGTTGGCTCTATTCCTGAACAGGTTCTGCAGTGAGGAAGACATGGTCCTAGTTATTTGGCCCAGAAGGGTGCGGCCAGGAGACATCCGCGGAGCCGTGATGTTGTCCTGCTGAGTTACTTGTTGGACACGGTTTTGTTCTATTTGTGTTTGTGTGTTGTGTGTCTGAGTGTGTGTTGTAAGAACGACGGTGTTGGCATTCTGCGTAGGTGTTAAAGCCAGTGGTGGAGAAAGCGTGCTGTTCCTCTTTGCGGCTGTATTGACGGCCTTTCTCGCGAATGTGAGGAAGGACGTTCTGCTAGTCTCGCTCTCCAGGATGGTATGGAGCGATGGCTGGTCTAATTTAATCTGGAGTTTGAGTTCCAGATCCAGCCTTTCCTTACTGAACCTCGGGCAGCTCAGTATAATATGCAGAACTGTCTCCTCACAATTCGGGTCGCAGACGCACGAAGGACTGTCAGTGATGTGGAATCTGTGAAGATACGCCGCAAATCCTCCGTGGCCGGTCAGAATTTGTGTGTCGACAGATGTTGGTGCCGATTTCCTTACCAGTCTGCGAGCGGTCTTTACATCCGGTAAGAATATTTTCGTGACCGAGCCAGTCTCCGAAGAATTGTATCTGTCTTGCCACACCCTGGCAGACGCTTCCCGTATCTGCCTTTTGACATACGAGAGTGGTACTCTGTCGTAGTCAGGTGCCGTCTTTTTCGTTAAAGCCGCCCTTTTGGCTAGTTCGTCCGCTCTCTCATTGCCCGGTGTTCCAACATGGGCCCTCAACCAAAAGAACCGTACTGTCTTATTCTCCTCCCGGAGCTGTCTGATTTGACTCTTCATTTCCACGGCCAGAGGGTGAGTTACTGAGGGGCTCCTCATCAGATCTAAAGATGACCTCGAGTCGCTCAGGATGTTGATGGAGCGTGACTTTGAGGTTTTTGCCATTTCCACTGCTCTGAAGAGTGCGTACATCTCGGATTGAAAGACAGTGTTGTGCGGCTCTAACCGGAAAGTGGAGTATCTTACTTCCCTGTCTTGATCCCAGCATGTGAGGGCAGCTCCTACTTTACCCTCTATTTTGCTTCCGTCGGTAAAGATGAGAGGTCCGACGATGCTGTGTTCCTCAAGGACTTCGGGGTTCAGACTCTCTAAGCGCTCGTACTCTGTTGGCATGAGTAGAGAAGGGTGGGGGTTTTGCATTGGTCCCACCCTGCGCTCCAGTTCTCTTCCCGGTGGAAGAAGGTCCGTGCTGTAACCTTTTTTTGTCTCAAAAAGTAAGGCCGCCTCTCGAACGCGAAGGTCTAACGGGAGTAAGCCTGTGAGGACTAGTGCCGATGTAAGCGACACCGTTCTGTACGCCCTGCACATTTTCAGTGCAAATCCTCTCTGCAGGGAGTTTAGTTGCTTTCGTATGGTTAACTTCTCTGCTGCAGAGGACCATACGCTCGCTGCGTACAGAACGATGGGCTCTATTACCGCCACATATATGGTCCGTACGATCTCTCCATTCAGACCCCAAGTTACTCTCGCCGCGCGCGCAAGCTGTTTATAAATGTCCGCAGCTTTTTTGCATACGGCGGATACGTGCGCGTTGAAAGTGAGCTTCGAGTCCAAAATGAGCCCCAGCAGTTTTATTTGATCTACAAGCCTCAGTCGGGTGCCGGACATATGGATTATGGGGGTATCGTATTTCAGCTTTTTAGTGAGCACCATCGCGTTGGTCTTATGCGCGGCGAAGCTCAGTTTGTTATGTATACCCCACTCTTGTACGGCAGCTAAGGTGGTTTCGGCTGAGGTCTGTAGGTTGCCGGATTTTTGGCTGGAGAAGACGAGGACCACGTCGTCCGCAAAGGCCTGGCAATACACTCCCATATCGCTGATCTTTCTCAGCAGCGAATCCAGTATGAGGTTCCAAAAGGTTGGCCCGCCAATGGATCCTTGGACGCAACCCTTCGTGGTCTCCTTCTCACTGGTCGCTCTGGCGTAGTTAACAATGACCTTTCGATCCTGGAGGTATGAGGCGACCATAGTAAATAGGTTTCTCGGGCAATGCTTGTCCACCAGCTGTTTTTTGAGAGCCGGCCACCATGCATTATCGAAAGCGCCCTCTATGTCAAGCGATACCAGAAGTACTATCTTCTTAGAGTCCATTTCCTGCCTGATATGCTTGACGAGATCGTAGAGGGCGTCTTCCGTTCCCCTCTGTGGCATGAATCCGTACTGGCTTCGGTGCAGCGTAGGGAAGAGCCTCCACTGAAGTCTACCTACCATCATTTTCTCAACTGTCTTTCCTAGGATCGACAGGAGTCCGATAGGTCTATAGGACTTCGGGTGAGTATAGTCCTCTTTGGCTGGTTTGCGGAGGATGCATACGTGGGCGACCTTCCACTGCTTGGGGAAGTAGGATAGCAATAGGCATTTGTTCGCCAAAGCTAGGAATAACTCCCTGTCGCAGTTTATTGCCGCCGCGCATATATCCGACGTCAACCTGTCTGGGCCTGGAGCTTTTTTGGGATTTTGGCTCAAAAGAACCTGTTCCAGCTCCGCGGCCGTAAACGGCGGGTCGTCGTCGGACAGATCTTCTAACTCCGCGGGAGTTTTGCTTTCTACGGCTTCTCGGATCTGTTTGTGATAGATGGTTTCGGTGTCTACAGAGTCGTCTGGGTAGAACGTTTTGGCCAGAAGTTTTGCCGACTGTTCTGGTGACAGCGTTTCGCCGGATTCGTTTCTTAGCAGTACGTCCTCGTGCCTACGAGAGGTCTTTCTGATAACTCTGTAGATACCGTCCCATACGCTTTCACGGTCCTGTGCCGTACAGAACTCCTTCCAGCTCCGAGTGGCTGCTTCGTCTGCTGCCTTTTTGTATTTCTCCTTGGCCCGTACGTACTCTTCGATGACGCCAGGCCTTCTGCAGGGTGCAGCGTTCCTTATGCGACGTTTGGCTCTTAATTGCTCCCTTTTCAGGGAGTCTAGCTCAGACGACCACCAGGGTGGTCGGGGGTCGCCTTTCCACGGTTTTATCCTCGGAATGGTCCTCTCACATGTGCGGTGAATAATCGTGACATATTTTGCGATCATTCCCTCCAGCTCATCCTTGTTCGAGACTTTATGGACGGCACTCAGAGTGACGCTTTCTTCTGCGAGGCTGGATGTTAGGGTCGCGGTGAAATCGGTCCATCTCGCTTTTTTAGTGTTGTATCTGCGCGTCGAGATTGGGACCAATGGTTTTAAGTGCCCCTCAGTGCGCAGTCTAAACGTTATGGCGTTGTGATCAGATGTGATCAGATTTCGTTCCACTTGCCAGGTTTCCAGTCTCGCGAGAAGTGACTGACTGGTTAGGGTCAAGTCCACGCAGCTCGAGTATAACCTGTCTCCTCTGTATGTCTCGAACGTGGGTACATCCCCATTGTTATGAATGTGGAGGTCCATTTCAGTGATAAATCCGTGGAGTTGTGCTCCTCGCTGGTCTTCGGAGCTGCTGCCCCACCAGTGACTCCAGGCGTTGACGTCACCGGCCACTATGTGATGGTGTGTGGGAAACTTCGCGGTAGCCGTTCTCACCTGTTTGAGATATGGTTCTATATCTTGGTCCCTTGGTTCGAAGTAGACGGACAGTATGCCAAGCTCGAGTCGGCCGGCCTTTACGAAGACGGCGGCCACGTTCTCGGTGACAATTTGGGGATCATGAATGACTTCCACGTTGTCACCGAACACGATAATCGCCGCCTTTACTGGTTTCTGGCGGCCCAGGGTGCACTGAATGATCTTCGTGCCTGGGTATTGTCTCATTTCGCCTGTTCTACCGGTATACGGTTCTTGTACTAGGGCGAAAGAGATCCCCTTTTTCTGGGCCACCTGAAGTAGTTCACTAGTTGCCAACTTTGAGCGCTGCAGGTTTGCTTGTATAAAGCGCATAGCGCATCCTGCACCGTCCGCCTCTTTGTTAGGGACCAAAACTTTGGCTCCCGGGTCGCCCTTAGCAATATTGCACCCGTGATCTCGCTATATTATCCCATTTTATTCGTTCTGGGCACTCCGCGCTGTATGCAGTGTGTCCCAGGTCATGACCAGATCTTTTGGCTCTGAGACAGTTTATACACTGGGGCAGGTCACTCTTCGCTTTCGAGGGGCAGTTCCCCCCCGTGTGTTCACCAGCGCAGTAATTGCAGGCGTCTTTGTCCTGTTTGCAGAGTGCTTTGGTATGTCCGAATCCAAGGCACCTCATGCACTGGATGAGGGGGGACTGATCCTCGACTGCGCATCTACCGAATCCTATATATATCTTGCCCCTGTCTATAAACTTTTTCCAGAGTACCGGAGAAAGCTCGATCACAGGGTGGCACTCGTGGGGGTTTCGGGCGCGCTTCCTAAACCGCACCTTCATTTTAAGTGCCAAAGTGTTTGTCGTAGTTGTGAGTGTTTGTGCTTATGTATAGTGTGTGTTTCCGTACCCCCGACACAGGAGAAAATACCGGGGGCCGTTGAATGGCAGGCGTTTATTTATTTATTATTTATTTCCCGAATAAAATAAGTATAGAACAACTTTATTTTAAAATAAGATACCTACTTATAAATTAATAAATATTTCTTTTTTCTATATAGGCAAGATTTTAAAATTACCGAATGTTTTTTTTAACTTATAATTTTTTTATTGTATGACGAGTTAATTGTTTCAGTGTTGTGAAATATGAAAATGACCATTTTTTTTTTCTAAATTTCTTTTCTCAACTTTAAATAGAAACAAAAAGAATATTCTATTTAATTAGATATTTATTTAAGGCAAAAACTGTAACACTATTGTGTTTTATTATTAATTATTAACTTTCACTAACTTTTTCACACACACACTTTTGGAAACTATAATAAAGCACAATATCTTCATTATTTATTTTATTTATGTATTTCACCTAACATCTCATAAATAAATACATTTTCGCAAATATATCAAAACGGAATATTCCGTAAGTCGTTGTTAACAGTGGTTAGGTCAACCGCTCACTGGTCTCAAACTTTACTTGGCTGTGATCGCTCGACATAATGATATTTTGATAACTTTGGTTTCTTGTCGGTTCTGCTTATATTAGCAGAATTTACATTTTGAATTAGTGATAGCTTCATACTTATATATCACATAGATAAGAAAACTTTTATACTCTTTCTCTCTAAACTTACATACGTAACAGATTTGTTCAACTGTTTTTCAATATATGGTAGATATTATAATCTCGTATCCTTTTTCTATAGAAAAATAATAGTTACAAGCTAGATATGTTGTATCTTGTACTTTTAATAGATAAATAAATCTATATTAGTAAATATCTTAATATCGCAGAACATGACCAATAAGAACTTATCTTAACAAATATTTGCGACGTTTCTTACACTCCAATTCTCTCATAATTTACGCAGAATTTTAATTGTGCTATTCTAGGATAAGGAATTTGACTTATCTTGTCTAGTTTTAATTTAGATTTTTCATTAGATTTTAATTTATTTTTTATTATTTTACGTAAGATTTTATTAAATGTATAAAAAACACTTTTCAGCCAGCTTCGTCCGTGGCTGTTCCAATAAAAAATATAGACTATGTCACTCAGTGATTACGTACGAGTAGTATTCATCTGGTAACAAAATTTTGAAAATCGATTAAGTAGTTTTTGAGTTTATTTATTACAAAAAATAAATAAATAAATAAATCATCTTTACTCTTTATAACATAAATTATTTTATATCATTGCTGTCCATGGTACATAAACGTGTTATATAATATGCTAGCATGTTACATAACAGTAATTCTAGTACGATCAGTAAGGAACTCTTCATATATCTTTTGAATCTCCAGTACCTACACTTTCATAATGGCCTGTGAGAAATTTTCTAAAACTTATATATCTAAACGCAGCTGACGTGTGCTGAAAAAGCTTTGTCTGACTTTTATCTTGAAACTCAAAGTTAGACACATTGTGTTTATTATTGTAATCAACCGTATCCTCATTTATTTATAATAACTTTATTTTGTTATTTAAACCGTAACATCCCACTGCTGGCCATATATTTCTATCTCCATACAAGATAAGGGTAAGAGCTTAAGCCAAGAGCAAAAAAAACATTTTTTAAAATAAATACATGGATGTCAATTAATTGTAAAAATGACTCCAATGTGACCTTTCCGCTATTTTTCTTGTTCACACAGCGTCATCAAATTACCTGAAACAAAAAATAATAATCAATTAAATAAACAGATATAAATTACGTATTCGTCGGTCTACCAATAAATAAATAATAATAATAAATAGTTTTTATTTGCTCAAATTATGTAGTTTACATTATCAAGAAGCCCTGCCACCCTGTTACAGGCCACAGTGTCTTCCCCAAAAAATAGTTTATTGTTACATAATCAGACTTTGCGTTCAGATAGCGAAAACATAAATAATACTAGTCTGTATACCATGGAGTAAATCTGTATACAATTTAGCAGTTTAGCACAGATGTACATTTCTACCCCCAACTGTCTCCAAGAGATCTGGTCATCAGGTCAGAGCCTTACTCACCACAGGAACACAACGCTACTTGAAAGCAGTATTACTTGCCTCTGATTTTCTGTACGGTTTAGGTACTTACCAAGTAGTTTCAGATTTTAAGCAATTTCCTGCTTTATACCACCTCAATAAACATACAGGTACGTACATCTATGTAAAGGTATTGTAATATTGAACGTAAAGTAAGGACAAGGGTACAACAGCCCTTATATATTAAGGTCGGATATAAGCTTGTGTTTTAAGGCTTCCAATAAAAACGGCTTAAAACCGTGTATCGCATATATTGATGGATGGCTTCATAGATAATACGATTTCATTGACTCAGTGTTATAATTAAAGCGATTAAGGAATAAAGATTATAATCAATTACTCAGTTCAATGAACTTATTTATATCACAAATTAATTTCATTATATTTTGTATCGTTAAATAGTTTAAATGGTTAATTAATAAAAAAGTTAATTGTTTTATGAAATGTTTATAATCGAGAAGACGCTAAGTTATAAATAGATGATTTATTTATGATTAAATACATTAAAATGCTTCAAAAATTAGAATTCTTTAAGGCATGCAAACGAGAAAAGTTGTAAAGTAAAAATTTATTTCACGCATAATATTTTTATGTTCGTGATTTATTTGATAATAATCAGTTTTCAATCAACCCTTATCAACATTAAGGCAAAGGGTTTAAGTAAATTATTTTTTTATTATTAGAGTACATTTCAAGCGTAGTCCATATCTACTTTCAACTGATATAAAAAAGAGGAGGTTCTTAATTCAATTGTATTCTATTGTGTGTTACCTTATAACGGTCACCAACCCGCCTCCCCAGCGTGGTGACTATGGGCAAAACATATGAGTTCACGCCATTTTCGGTGCGAACTTCTGGAGCCTTATGTCCAGCAGTGGACTGCAATAGGCTAAAATGATGATGATGGTGATGATTATAACTTTTTAATGGGTATACCGATTTTGCTGATTCTATCCCTAATGCACGCGTTTGCACTGGCGGTTGCGGTTTCGATCCCGGCACGTGACAAACATTTGTATTGGCCATACTGATGTTTGCCGTGGTCTGGGTGTTTGTGCAGTCCTTGTGGTTCCACCGTACCTCGGAGAGCACGATAAGCCGTCAGTCACGGTTGTTATTATGTACACCTGATAGCGATCGTTATTCATAGTAGGGTTAGCTCTGATCCCTCTCCTACATGAGGAAAGAGGCCTATGCAGCAGTGTGATATTACAGGCTGAAGCGATCCCTAATAATGCGTATTAAATTTATTATTTTTTCGACTACCTAGGTTGTATTACTTGTCGATGTTATTTTAACATGTTCAGCCCAACCTTAAAAAAATCGCAATAGAGGTCAGTTACTGTTTTTAAAGCAAATACTAATTATAATTAAAACCATTACGCGAACACATTTAGCCTCAACCAGAACACAACAATTAGTAAAAGCACAATTTACCAATGACTCACAAGTCTAATTTCTCACGTGTTAATTACTCTGATTAATACATTTTTCCTCGAAAATATCTCGTAACCTATTTTTCTATGTGATAAGAGTTCTGTTTAATTTACTAGGACGATAATCGCGTTTTCACTTGCGTTGATAGAAGTTTTATAGCATTGACTCGTTCAGTTTTCAAAAGCGTGCAAACTGCTATATAAAAATATTGTATTAATAATAGTTGTGTTTTTTTTTTGTTTCATCTCAAAACAGTTCAATACTGCTGCACAACATCAGGTTGTGGTTGATAGCATCCATGAAGAGTGATGCAAAAACCGGGGAAAACTTATAATATATTATATTATTTTAATATATTATTTGCTGTGTGGCTATGTCAGGATAGAATATAGCCACCCTCTCTCTTCCTGTGAGTGTCGTAAGAAGTGACTAAGGGATAACATGGGGAAACTGTTGAAGCCGACGAATAGCGGGATAACCATTCAACGCCTATAACTATAAATACACATACCGGAGACGTGCAGCAGCGTCTTCGATGCGACAAAGCCGGCCCTGTGGTTACCAACCCGCGTACCCAACTTGTTGACTATGGGACATTATCCCCAATGATTTTGAAACAGGCATGTCGACCTTTGGTTTCCGGCAGTCCCAGTATTCCCGGCTACGGCAACGTCCCGAAACCTTGATGTCTATGATATGCCTATATATATATGAGATACCTACTACTCAAGCACCTTCTCCAACACACAAGGTTTTTTGTAAGAAGGTAAGGAAACTTATACGCAGAGACATTCGTTGCTCAAATACAAGAAAAATTATTTTTTAGAAAGATATTATTTAGAAAGATATTTATTAGAAATATATTATATCAGAGATATTAACTCTCATAGAGCAGAATAAGTTATTGAAAATTTTCCAAAGACCATTGGGAAGAAGTCTTCTTGTGAATCTTAAAACAGCAGATGGCAGAATTGTTTGCTCTCGCTCTCAGATCCCAGAAGAGGTCACGAAATTCTATGGACAGACCATCCATATGTGTGTGTGTGATATTATTTATAGGGAAAAATAGGCAGAATTCCAAGCAGACGAAGTCGCAAGCAACAGCTAACACACGATATAAAAAACAAATTTAATATCAATTTTAGTATAAAGCCATAAATAATAATATGATTATTATTTACACGCAGATATATTCAGATTGTTATACCAATAATGCATAATAATATGATTTACATAATAAAATGTTTGGAGGCGTGATAACATTATTATCTGAGTTATAGATACACTAATATTCCCACACGATTTCTCTCGGATTGACACAAATTATTAAAATATAATAATCAACTTGTTGGTAAACAAGCGTACGGTGCACATGATGGTAAGCGGTTGCCGCGGACTACAGACGCCTGCACTACACGCGACCTTCCCCAGAAGCTCTGGTCACCATACTTACCACAGGAACACAACATAAAATTTAAAGCAGTATTATTTAGCTGTGATCTCCTGTAAGATCGAGGTATCCAGACGGATATAAAGTAAAATTTAATGTTATACATACCTAGGAGATTTTATAAAAACTTTAAATATATACTTACAAAAACGAATATTGTTGACAGAGACAGGACCGGTAGGAAACACCATATTAAGAGTTAATTAGTAAAATTATAGATCCTTGACTTTTGAGTTTCGAAACCATTTTCAATTTTTTTTAAGGAATTAAAGCCAATATTTACACTAGCATAACCGCCGGACAAGCTAAGTTCGTCTAATTTATCAGAAGTACATAGTAAGTGAATACTAACTTATCATACTTTATGCATCAAATATATACATCAAATATAGGTAAGTGCCCTACTTCTTTGTCCTATGATATTGAAAAAAAATGTTATTTCACTATATTAAAGTTGTTGTAATTTGATATCCGACTGATGGCGGGATAACCATCCAACTGCTGGCTTTGAAATACACAGGCCGAAGACAGGCAGCAGTGTCTTCGGTGCAACAAAGCCAGCCCTGCTGCGGTCACCAAACCGCCGCGCGCGCCGGCTCAGCGTAGTGACTATGGGCAACACATGAGTTGACGCCATTTTTGGCGCGAACTTGTGGAGGCCTATGTCCAGCAGTGGACTGTGATAGGCTGATATGTGTTTGTGTATGTGTGTGTGTGTGTGTGTGTGTGTGTGTAATTTGATAACTGTCACGATCGTGATACTTTAGAAATAACGTTTCGTATTAACTTTTTATAAAAATCTTGTAAAAATTGTATTTCTAAGGATATTAATAAAATATTTTTTCTGATAACAATTTTTTTTCAGCGTAGGCGATATAACTTCAAGCTAGGACTCGTAGAAAAATTGAAAAAATGGCTTATTATGTGAAGGCAAGTAAGACTATTACATATTATATTACAATAGGTATATTGTTACATGTACAAAAGGCGGTCATTACGCCCGACTTTAAAAGCATTCTCTACAACTAACCTAAATATTAACTAAAATACATTTTTTTTCTGTACCACTTATATTTTAAATTATGTTAACTTAAAAACTATTTTTGTGAGTCTAAAAGTCAGCAGTGGTATGTCACAAACTGAATCACTCAATTAAAATACAATGACTTAATAATTAATTGTATAAAAAGTTCGTACTGTTCTAGAAAACAATTATGAATTCTTAAAAATTAATTAAAAACTTCGAATCCTATTAAGGCTACTAATTGAAACGAAATAGTTTAAAGTTAGTATTATGAATTCAACTCAGTTATTTATAACGAGTTCGACAGAAAATAACTTGGAATTATTAATTGAATTTCATTATAAATAAACTGATGAGATGACTACAGAGGAATTGTTCATTACTGTCACCAGAGTATTAATAATCTGTGTTTTGATGATTGTCAAGTTATGTTAAACACTGTCATAATTTTTTTTAAACTGAGTGTGTCAACTTCGACACGCGACTGTAGTTTTCTTCTGACATATAATAAAAATGTAACGAATCGCTGTCTGTACATGGAAGGTATATGAGAAAAAAATATTATTGAGACCTTTATCAACGCAAATAGCACCCAAAACAATTTTTGCTCGCTTGTCTGTGCGTTTCTACACGCTAATCTCAGAAACTGCTTATCCGATTTAGATTTGGTTTTCACTTATATATTGTGGTAAGTTTCATTTAACATTTAGTATTTGTTTCGTGTCAATCGGTTCATAAATAAAAAAAATATGCCAATTTAAACAATCACATTGATTCTGTAAATACCCAAAACGCGGACGAAGTCGCAGGCACAGCCAGTTTGAGAATATATCTCTCTCTCGAAAGAGATAGTGCGACAAAACGTAACTCTCAGACTACTCTCAGGACTAATCATACCTCGAGCTTAATATCGTTTCTTAAGAACTAAATTGCAATCAATACTTTTAATAAATATTTTAAAATATCAAAGTTAATTAATTGTTTACACGAGTATGTAATGTAACATTCTATACAACCCATTAACTGAGGTAGGGCACAGCAGGAATTTCCTGATCAAAATATGGAGCAGCCCGACTGGGGAAGTACCTCGACCTTACAGAAGATCACAGCTAAATAATACTGTTTTCAAGCAGTATTGTGTTCCTGTTAGTGAGTAAGGTGACCAAAGCTCCTGGGGGGATTGGGGATTGGGTCGGCAACGCGCTTGCGATGCTTCTGGTGTTGCAGGCGTCTATAAGCTACGGTAATCTCTTACCATCAGGTGAACCGTACGCTTGTTTGCCGACCTAGTGATATAAAAAATTATAATAACAATCGGTGAAGTTGAGATTACAAATTCGATAGAATTATTAAAATTGCTCTATGACTCATAAAAGTGGACCAGTAATATCGATAATTAGCCTATCTGATAAGAAACTCAACGCTATGTATGCAGGCGTCCATAAGCTACGGTAATCGCTTACCATCAGGTGAGCCGTACGCTTGTTTGCCGACCTAGTGACATAAAAAAAAATACCCACTTCTGGGCAAAGCTTAATACGGGTAGAAGTGTCAAAATGAAAAGACAATAGACCGGATCCTGTTCAGTTCGATTATTATTTTACTTATGATACGCCACATAAAAATCATATATTATTTAATTAAACATTTCTTCTGTCTTAATGTTACGATATACACTCAGGTTTTTGATGTGAATACCTACTTGATAATATTAACTCAATATGCAGATTATCTCGACGTACAAAAAAAAAAGATGATCAATAATTAATAATATATAAGTATTTGTTTAAATATGATATAGATCTATTTGTTCTGTCTATGTTATATAAGAAAGTATTTATTGATTGATTCATAAATTCATTCTTTTCATTCATCAGATTAAATCATCGCAATACTGGCCACAGCACTTCCAAGTACGAGAAAGAAGCTTAGTCCGTCACGCTGCTCAACTGCTTATAGGCGTCTGTATTCCCTTGTAATTATAACGCTCGCTATCAGGTATTTACAAGAATGATAACAACCTCCAAAGACAGACACCCAAACCGGAAATCAATACTTTATACAATATCCTAACATAGTGATCTCGGGCTAGAATTCAACCCCAGAAAGCTACCTGAGTTTAGGCACCCAAATTGCACCATTACACCAGAACGGTCGTCGTTATAAATATTATTAGTACTAATTAGTGTTAACTACATTTTATCAATGGCGTATCCAAAGTTTATTACATGCTTTAGAAGTAATACTCATCCTGATACATTTCTTTATACGAAAACATAAAGTACTTCTAAATATCTAAATGTCTATTGAAACCGGTGTCACTGGCGTTTGTATGTAAAAATAGTGAATGATAAATGGCTTGTTTACCTCGTCTGAACCGAGATCTACCAATCACTTAACGGTATCCGGGGATCTCTCTCCGGGTAAGAACTGAATGGCGGCTGCTAGTTAGGTTTCCTACACACCACATATTTTAAATTATATTGATAAGTCAATTTTATCACTTAAAATAACGTAGACGAGAATGTATGTATCTAAGTATAAATAAATAACTCACTGTAATAAAATATTTATTTTATGTTTAACACAGCCAAAAATTTTTTTACACATAAGTGGGTATGAAAACTTCTATATTTATTATTATGCATTATGTGACAGAGTAAATAAGATTCTCATCATGATAATTAACGAGAAGCTACCATCGATTCGAAATGTAAATTTTGCTGAAAATAATCAGGAAGAAAGTCAATAAATACTCTTTTACAAAAAAAAAAAATCTTACAAATTCATTTCTATATTCTGCAATATAAACATCGCTATTTATTCCATATATCTTTATTATTATTATGCCGTACTGTATAAGATGCTTTAGTTATTAACTTTATATTTTTAGAAACTTTAAATTTATTTTCATTGTTTTTAAATTCAATTACTGAAAATATATATGTATAAGGCATAAGTTGATGAAATAAACTCTTTTACGGTTTATAATTTAAATAAATAAATATAAAATTTGGTATTCAATTACACACAGCTAAGCGTTACCGCAATTAATGTGTTTTGTGGTGTGCAATAATCCAATAGAATCATTTATAACTAAAAGTCACAAATAAATTGCTAATCGGTAAGCAGATACTTAATACTCCACTAATTAAATAGTTTGCCTTTTATGCCTTGGTTTGCTCACGTTGGAATTCCTAATTTTACTTCGGTAGTAACATAGAATTTTCAAAAATTATTTCTTGTTTTTGCAAAGGTTATGAGAAGACGAGAAATGATTGAAAGATTGATAATTATAACTTCAATTAATAACTACAAATTAATTAATAATAATAATTCGCACAAAAAGTAAGAAGTAGTAAAAAAATGTCGACCATCAATCATTTTGATGCTGTTTCAAAATTAAAGCCGTCATATATATATAATTTTAATAATTATTTAATTTACAAAAACAAAAGCAATAATAAATTTTTAGTTGTTGATACCGGTAAAGCAAGCAATTATCTATAAAATGATATATAATCTGTGTGGAGTAATTGTGAGGTTTTTTTTTCTTAAAAGGGAGGTAAACATCTTAACCTTAGCGTATTAATATATATTAATGATAAATAAATCAGTTTTCACGATTAACGTCCGCTAGAAGGATAAGAATCCTGTATTAGTGTTCCACATATGTAACGTACAAGGACAGACGCCTTGACCGCAACACACCTTTTTGTGACCAAGAAAAACATTTGTCATCTATGGGAATCAAGCCCACGCCAGCTAACGACTAGCTAGTTGATGTGACTGCCGGACTGCCCCCGTTGGGGCGGTAAAATTATTTAAGTTCGGCGATGACATAGCAGTCAGTCCAGAGATGCTATTTAATACATATAGGAATACAACTTAATCAAAACTGTAATCAATGAGGCAAACGTTGATTTATTCATTAATGTGGCCATACAGGTATTTGCCGTGGTCTGGGTGTTTGTGCAGTCCTTGTGGGTCTCCCCACCGTGCCTCGGAGAGCACGTTAAGCCGTCGGTCCCGGTTGTTATCATGTACACCTGATAACGATCGTTACTCATTGTAGGGAATATATCCGCCAGCCCGCATTGGAGCAGCGTGGTGGATTAAGCTCTGATCCTTCTCCTACATGGGGAAAGAGGCCTATGCCCAGTAGTGGGATATTACAGGCTGAAGCGTGGTCAGACCAAATCATATAGCCAGCGAGTATTTTAAACCAAAAAAGGAAGAGGTTCACATTAAAATTTCTGTAAATGTGAGTTATCTCATAACTTTTACCAAGTGATTTTTAGAACCCTTTTTTATTCGAACGCTAGTGCTTCTCATGTGGTCCCGTTTAAATTAGAGTGAGGTCTGAGAGTACTTTTTGAAGTATTACTAAAATAGTAATAATGCACATAGTAACTTGATGTAAGTTGAAGTGCGCTTTTTTTTTGTTTGAGTGATACAATTATTCAATTCATAAAATACAATCATTTATGAGAACGGTCCACATCTTGAAGTGAATTCTATGATGTTGACCCAAACATTGTCGTTTGTACTAACCCTTATACCGCCGTGGGAACGGCAAAGACCTGTCTCCCCGCAAAGCCTGACTGAAGGAAATCTTTTCCTAACGCGGAATAAATAGCACAATAGTGTTACCTCGGATTACCGTACACGCTTGACAGTTGGAAACAACGGATTTACGTATTTTTAAACATACGCGAATTTATTTCAGTATTTTTTTTAAGGAAACGGATCTTCTTGTCCTTTAAACATATTTATGGGATCTTTTCCTTTACTTGTAGTACTTACTGGAAGAAATATGGTATTTTCTGTTATCTTCTCGTCATCATCATCTTCCATGTTCACATTGGTTAGGTAAGTTTAGGTAATTACTTTTTCAAAAACCTCAATTACGATAAAAAGATTTATTTTTAAAGATCCTCATGTTGAATAAACGAGAAGACTAGAGGTAGTTATAGTTATTAATATACAAATTTATGTTCTCAAGGTGGAACTAATGTTCTCAAGGTGGAACTAAACCTCAATGTATCGTAAAGTTACTTAGTTGTCTTACATAATACCCGTACCATCCACCTTTGTAATAACATCATCAATATCTATTAATTATAACTAAATCAATTCAAGTATAAATCACATATGCAAGGTTGAATAATTTCTATAATTTCAATTTGAAGATATTATTTTAATTCAAACCTGTAATATAACGAAGCAATTTGTAATAGAGGCCTCTTACTCCAGCCTGCGGTTATATTTGAACAGTCAACCCTAAGTTTATACATCGCATTTAAACTGACAACGAATCCTTGTCACAAATGAAAGCCATTGCTGATTATTTTATTACTGCCTCAAATTATTCCGATTACAAAACAGCAATGTATACCGAATTTGTAATTCAATCGTCCGTTGAGAATTTGTTGGAAGGTAAGTTTTGTGTCATACTATGGGTAGGGTTAAGCTTTCCGCAAATGATCTAAAGGTCTTCGATGTTCGGTCTATTGATTGAAGATTATTCTCTGAATATGGATTCTTGGTGATTGATAGTTTTGTCGGGGAACTGTCATTTGTGACCGAACTCAGTGATGGTTCCATTTCTGATCTTAGACCGCAAAAATTCTTTGTAAATAATTTCGATACTTGAAAGTCTATTTCAATCAAACTGGCAGAGTAATAGTATTTATTACGATTTGTATCATTCTGTTAGTTCCACTACTGTTAATGTGTTATAAAACATTTAACTATTCGGTGAATTATCATGGGTTAGAATTTTTCTCAAAGGATGGTAACGTCACTTATTTTAATGATAATTATATTATACTTCAAAGATTCTTTACCTTAGATATTAGCTTAAATTTTGTGATCGATCAGATTAGTTTGTGAATTTACCTTTGAAGGTTTAAAATAAAATAAGGGGTATCATCAATACATATAATAAAAATGTAACGGATCGCTGTCTGTACATAAAAGATATATGAGAAAAAATATTATCGGGAATTTTCTCAACGCAAATAGCACCCCAAACAATGATTGTTAGAATTTTTCTCTCTTTGTCTGGGCGTTGGTGCACGCTAATCTCAGAAACGGCCTATCCGAATTTTGATGTGGTTTTCATTAATATATTGTGGTAAGATTCACTTAACATTTAATTTTTGTTTCATGTCAATTAGTTCATAAATAAAAATAAAGTTATGCTAATTTAAAGAATCACGTTGAAAATGTAAATACCCAAAATACGGACGAAGTCGCAGGCACAGCTAGTATTTAATAAATTAATTCATTTTAAACATGTCAGTTCCATACCGACTCCAGTGCGAGTAATACAGACAGCTAGTATAATTTTAATCTAACAGAACATTTTTTACTTATAAGTAATATATACAAATAAATAAAATTGGAGTGTCTGTTTGTAATATTAAAATAACCGCTTTTTACTAAATGCATATGGATGTTTACAGGGTACCTATACCAAAATAACATTTTTAATAATTTTTGTTCGTCTGTCCGTTACTTCCGACTAATCTCTGAAACGGCTGGACGGATTTTGACGGGACTTTCACTGGCAGATAGCTGATGTAATAAAGAGTAGCTTAGGCTACTTTAATTTTAGGAATGTATTTATTTTATCACTGCAAACTGAACAATAGCTTTTTTGTTGAATTCCACGCAGACGAAGTCGCGGGCACGACTAGTTTCTAATATAATTGTATGATGTTTTAAGATGAAAATGTAAAAATTCTGTAAGATTAAGGCTATATAAATTAATGAGATACAAAATCATTCGACATTTCCCGCGGGCGTCGCTGGGTAAACGACGTCAAGTTAAATTCAATATGGCGAACAATTTCGTACGCGTTTTACTTTATCATTTATTTACTAAATTTTGGTAATACGTAATTTGAAAAATAAATTACGATGAAAATATATTTAAATACTCAAACAGTGCAAAATTATTGTATTTTTTTTTATTTTGTAACGTGGTAAAAATAATTTTAAATTTATGATATCATAATTATACTTTAGTGATAAGAAACAAAAGAGCAAATTTTTGTACATAATTTCTCACAAAATGTAAATAATTTTCTTTTAGTTCCCTTTTATTAGTTACCTTTTATCCTCATAGTGTGACATACATTACAACTGTTTTACTTATATATGACGACGCGTTGGCGCAGTGGTCACAGTACTGACTGTTGCGGTCGCGGGTTCGAACCCCGCTCACAACAGATATTTGTATTGGCCATATAGCTGTTTGTCGTGATCTGGGCGTTTGTGCATGTGAATTATGTGTGTTTCCAGACCCCCAACATAGGAGAAAATCCTACTAGAAGCCGTTGAGTGTGAAATGTTTATTTATTTTTATTATTTATAGAATGAAAAAATTACTATTACTTTGCAGAATAGACGAGGCCTAGGAACAGATTAAGTTCCATATAGTAAGGGGAAATAGAAGTTATTATAATTGTGTTTGTTAGCAACCGAAAAAAGACCGACTTCAATTATATTGACAAGTAATACAACGTAAGTAGACTCAAAAAAAATAAACAAACGCACTAGTTGTCACTACGATTTTCGAAGATTCCCCTCGATTTCTCTGGGATGCCATCATAAGATCATGGTTTCCTTATCATGGTACCACACTTGGGATATCTTCTTTTCTTAAAAAAAAATCAGCAAAATCGGTTTATAAACGACGAAGTTACCCTTCAACACATATAAAAAATATATATATACGGTCGAATTGAGAAACCTCCTTCATTTTTATGACTAGCTCGGCACAGTTTGTAGTGGCCCTGCTTTCTCTGCTCCACGGGTTTTGTGTTCGATTCCCGCCTGAGTCTGGGTGTAATATTTGTATGTATATATATATATATATATATATATATATATATATATATATATATATATATATATATATATATATATATATATATAATATTTCTATGTATATTTATCAAAAAAAAAAAAAATAGGAACAGACGACCGTGTGTGATTGATTATTGATATGGTTAAAAAAATCTGTATTAAAAACCGGTAATAAATTTCTAATAATTTTTTTTATTCTGTTTCATTCCACAAATAAACTACTTTATCAACTCTTACAGCATATGATCGCGTTCACAATTGATTACAATGAAAAACATATTAATATAACATTTTTTATTATTCGCAAGGCACGAAAATCAACAGGCGCGTGCTAGTATTAAAAATAAATTCATCTAACATCGAATCATATCATATCCCCACGTGTAACGATATTAAATTTGATCAGATCGTAATATCGAATGTAAATTTGCCTTCTTTCGCATCACAAATTGCAAATATAGTTATTACGTGCGAGATTCGGTTGAACTTCGTACACAGTGATGTGAGACTGATTTACTGCGTAAGGTTTTCTGTTTCCCATAAGATCATGTACGATAAGGATTTGTGGGCTTAGCGGTGCTGTACTTGCGATATGATTAAATTTATAAATGATTGATAATCTTGTTAAAAGAATAACTGCCAAGTTTCTTGATGTTTATTACGCTCCTGTAACATCCCTCTGATAGGCATAGGCTTCTTTCTCAATCTAAGTGAGGCTTCACAACAGCAATAATTAATTAATTATAGACAAAACTTAATTTCGATTTGTAAAATAGCGAATCAAAAGTGTTTTGAAGCCTAAGAAATACAGAAATTTTTATTTGATTTTGTTTTTATATGAGTTGATATATAGCCTGTAATATTATAAAAGATCAAATTTCTCCGAATACCCTAATCTCGTAATCTACGTGATCTATTTAACGAAATATTTTATTTTTCTCAAATAAATATTTTTCCGTTGAAAATTTGCGTATTATATTAAATTGATTATATTAGGATTACTTATAATAAAAATGTTACGAAACCATTTCATTACGTCGAAAGTTTTTTTCATTAGAATACTTGCTGTGTTGTTTCTTTTAGAATGTTTCGTGTGTGAATTAGAAATCTCTCAAAATCATCGTCTAGTCGTTGTAGTTAGTGACAAATTGGAGATTAGTTCTTGAAAAGAGTTTTTTATTCGACCGATTAATTAACGAATTAACAATTACAATTTGATAAATACTTTTATTTTTACGGTGCCATCTGACGGTAAATGGCTACTGTCGCCCATAGACATTTGCAACATTGGAGGAGTTGCATTGCCTGTCGTTAGAATAAAGATGTCTGTAAACTCGACGCTTGAAAATCTCCAAATTATAGTGAACAGGGAAAACTTTAAGGGGAAGGTCATGAAACGGTTTGCATGCACGCGGAAAGAATAAGGCTCGAACATTGGACACAAACCAGACATCCAAGCGGTGTGGATGATACTTAGTCCTTCGGCGAATGTTGCGGTGGTAGTGACGGTGTCACCATATCGAAGAGTTCACCAGAATACTGCCCATTAAACAACACAAACTAAAAAGCAATCTGCTTCATCTCTTGGTAATTGATTGTTGGCCAAACTCGTACCTTTTCAGATTCTTATTGTATGTACATAATGTACGTATTTGTGTGTGTATTATTATATCGATAAAGATGGAATTATTTACATAATAAGGAGGTCACTGTACGATAATATAATTGATACTATTATTTGGACAGTTTATCAACAGTATAGGTAAATAAAGCCGTGTAAAATTCTGTATAACTACATATGTAAGTTTATTGTAACTGATGGTACAAATACGGTTTTATTAATTATATAAATTTAATATAACAAAAGCCTACATTCATCAGCGTTATGCGTTCAACACGAAAATGTCAGCAAATCATACGCTTTAACAATGATATTTTAAAACTATTTCTTATCCGAGAGTAAAAGGGAAGGTAATGAGTTTAGTAATGCAATGTATATTTATTTGACAAGTTTTGTCGTTAGTACAGCTTTTTTATCTTTGACAAAACGATAAACAATGGGTACAATTAATATAATATTATACAGTTAAGTAGTAGAATTGTTTTCATTAAAATATATTAAACTCTCAAAAAGTATACATCAAATCTTAGTATGAAGCAAATCTTTGGAAGTTCATATTCAATAATGAAGTTTCTTTACAAATTATACCGCGAGCCTCTACTTTAGCGATATAAATAAAATAACGCCTCTGACGTCTAATGGACTTTCCTTTCAGAATTCCGAGCCTAAACTAAATGAAATTGTATAATTAAAATTAATATGTAAAAATTCAGAAATATAAGACAGGTGAAAACTACGAAAATTCTTAAAAATTAAATTTAGAAAAATTATATGATACAGTTTTATGTACGAAATATATTTAAGTTAGTAGAAAGGGGCAAAATATGACGATATCATATCGATCGATTTCTCCAGAAAACCTTAAACATTAGGCAATTTCCTATCAGGCAAATAAGAATTAAATTATACGGATCGAATCCAATAAACTAAGTAACCTACGGTAATTATATGTCATTTCATCATATCTTTTTATTATATTACTACTAATTCTTGCTCGAAATTTTTTATTGCGGTGTGATACTAAAAGTCCAGCGTTTCAAAATTGTTCACAGTGACATTAGTATTAAAAAATATTATATACTGTTATGTAACATATATTTGTATACTGTATTATTATGTAACATATATTTGTATTCATATACTGTTATGCAACATATATTTGTTTATCAAAATCACTTTATAATAATCAGTTTTTCTTTATAATAGTCAGTCTAACTGTGTAGGAATATCATTAATACTCAACGCCGCTCATTTAAAAGAACCAGGAAAATTTTTGTCCTAATAAAATTTCCACGTTTTTCCTTGACGACGTTTATTAGAGTGAATTCCAAATTCAAAATTTGTTTAAGTCCCCGAATAGAGAGCTAAAGAGCTGTGATTGGCAGGCGGGTGCACGTGGAGGGGGATGTACAAAAGATGGTGTAATGCATGTTTCATTATCACTATTGTGCTAGCTGAGTCGCCGCGCAGACGTCTAGGCGGCGTTTTATTGGATACTGAAAACGGGGGCGATTTAAAATGGGAATATGCAATGAGGTATCGATTGATAGAGACGGGTTCCGTCGAGTTGCTGAATAATTTGTATTAAGATTCGAGAACGGAGGTGTTGGTAATGATTTATATGCTGACGTTTCATAGAACCGGATTTAATTTAAGTTCGGAATACCGAATATCGCTGCTATTGTGTTCGTTCTTTTAATATTATAACCCATATAGGTTAGAGGGTGACTCTAGTAACGTACGATTGGAATGACAATAACAAATTAATTGAAATCCGTAGCAGAACGTAGTAATATACATTTAATATATATATAATTAATATAATTAATTTATATGTATAATATTATACAATTAAAATAATATTCAATATATATACACTTAATATATATATATATATTAAGTATTGTATTATTTATATAAATATCAATTTTTAAGACATTTTATCAAATTATACATACAATATTTAGTTTTTGTAAAGTAAATTTTAGTAAGTTAGTAAGTAATTTGTAGTTGCGGTGTCCAATAAAGTATAAGTAAATAAATAAATAAAATATTTAGTACTTACTATCTTTTTTGCAGTCTTACTTTGCATGAGTAAACATATGACTATTTTGTCTCTGTATATATTAATTATGCTGTTTCGGCGTCTTTTTTTTCTTTTTCATACCAACGAAATAGAAAATACGATTTATAGCTGACAATGTGTTCGAGCTATTTCGAATAAAGTGTACACAAAAATTTATAAATAATCGAATGAGAAAAAATTATCAGACTTTCAGATTCCATTATCGAAACCGTATGACGACGATTGTGAAACATAATCCAATATCAAAACAATGGCATATCAAGGTAGAAAACTGGAACGGATGCGATGTATGAGAACAGTAATAAAACTTATCTAATGTAGTGCATAACTAGTTTCGTATTGTTTTGTAGTTTATAACACGGCGGCTAATGAAACTACGTACACAGGTGAATTAGTTCCATACTTTATGTTTTTGGTGTATGTAGGTATATATCTAGTTTATTGGACACTGACGAAGGGACTAGTCCACAAGTTTAAAGTCGCTCAACTTACAATGGAACAGGCTATGCTTGAGGTCTCTCTCAAAGATAGGATCAGAAATGGAACTATCCACGAGAGAACGAAAGTAACCGACATAGCCCTCAGAATTATCAAGATAAAGTGGCAGAGGACTGGTCACCTGTCTCGCAGGACCGATGGTCACTGGAGCAGACCTGTCGTGGAGTAGAGATCGCGTGTTGGCAAACGCAGTGTGGGACGCTCTTCGGCCCGCTGGACTGACGATCTACTTCAGATTGCCGGTAGTGGCTGGATGAGAATTTTGGAAAATCGTGATGTTTGGCGCGAAGTTTGGTGGAGAAGTGTGTGTGAAGTGATATATATATATATATATATATTTTTTTTTTTGATATCGCAGGGTAACCCATTTATGGGTGATATCCAGGATGCCCGGGTAGGCATTCCTAGACCGTATGTCGGCTTCAGCACTTGGGGGTGCACTACCGACCAAAACCCCTGCGGGAGCCTTCAGCCGCTTTAATTGGAGGGTCCCGGATCTGCAGGCAACAGGATCCCTCTAGCGACAGGCTGGCCTCGGCGAAAAGACCAGACTTCTCCTCCATGGGGACTGTCCGGCTCACCTCTGAACAATCCCGACGACGCCATGTCTAGCAGGACCGGGTTCCTATCCCGGCCCGACATGGGCACAGGGGCGTTACTGGAAACGCATTAAGTAGCGCCTCCTACGCACCCCCGTTCGTCGCCTGCGGACGGAGGCCTCGTCGGCGGCCCCCTTTCTCATCCGCTCGTCGTTCTCCTTCTGGGACATTACTGTATCGCAGAAGGAGACCATCGCCTTCCAGGACTCGTCGTTGCCGAGCATCGCGGTGATGATGCTCGGCAGTGACAAGTCCCCTTCGAGGACGAAGTGACATATCTGGTGGACATATTTGACATTTTTGTCCTTTTGGCAACCAGAACTTTTAAGCTAGTTATTATTTATGTCTTGTTTTAAAGATTAACCAACTATTAATACCACTCACCAATTTTTTTTTAAATTATTAATGTTAGTTTTAGGTAATAAGAGACAATTTAAAGAGTTCTAGAGATGAAGTAGAAATAATAAAAATATATATGGTTATGACCGCGTCGGTGGTCTAGTAATTAAGATCATCAAAATGTTTTACGTCATTTTATGTTTGTTTGAACATTATAGTCTTCTATATATATAAAAAATATAAAAATGAATGTTTGTCTGTATCTTTATAGAATCGTAAACAATGCATTTGATCATGTCATGATCTTTAGCAAAGTGTTGTGCATGAGCCCACAAAGGTATCTGAGTTGGTACGACCAAAAAAAGCGTAGCAACGCGCGCAGGGTACTGCTAGTGTTTAATAAAAAAAAAACGTGTGTCAAAAACGTGTTTATCGCCAATTAAAAGTAACGCTCTGGAAGATTTTTGCAAAAAGCCACAGCACAGTTTTTAAGTATATTTTTTCAAATGCTTTTACCAACATTCAAATTATGTGATACAATATAATTAGTCAAACAAACTAATACGTACATGAATTAAACTACAATATCCAATTTCACGATCAATTTACTATACAGGACGCGATTTAATTCTAAATATTCGTATCTAGGCCGAAACACGAATAGAATTAAATAGTTTGTCGCTTGTTAGCGCTAATTATCTGCCTCGAAGGACCAGTTGTCGTTCCCGCACATAATTTCATTACGAATGCAAATCGTTTTATTTTGATTGTTATATAAATATTTAATGAATAGAAGCCCGCAATCAGTGCATTCTAGGCTCAGTATTGTCATCCCCACGAATGCTTTGCAAAGGTTGCAATTTACTCTTAAAATTAATCATAAAATCAATGTCGAGGACAAGTAATTGTTGATTGAATTTTATTTACAAGAATAAAAAATTGTTCTACTACAAATTTTGATACACAATAATATCAAACTTTTACTTAACAACATTTATAAAAATGAAAATTATAATTTTTTTAACATTAAGACTGTCACGATTAATAAGAACTATATTATAAAACGTGACATATCTTAAACGTCACGCATTCAGTACTAAATAGTAAAAACAAATTTGAAATCATTTACAAAGCATTAACTCTACTTTTAAAACATTTATACATTTAATCTGATAAATAACTAAAATTTATTTAGTAGTTTTTAAAGTTGTTTTTGTTTCTACATATAATAATAATTATTATTTATTTTCAAATTAGTAACAATTTTATAACTTAAAAACTGATGTTAGTATGACACTATTGTTATATCGTATTAATATAATCGTACGTACAAAGAAATTCATTTATTTTGCTTTGATACAATTTTCGATATTGACATTAAAAATTGAATCATACTAAAATTCAATTAAAATTAAATCTATATAAATAAAAAAGAATGTTGCTAAGCGCATAATTCGAGAATGGCTCGACCAAATCCGCTAATTTATTTTTTTGTGTGTTCCTTAAAGTCCACGGAAGGTTTTTATAAAAAAAAAAAAAAAATTAAAGTCATCACTCGGAAAACGTTACATTTATTTTACTACTAGCTACGCCCGCGACTTCGTCCGCGTGGAATTTATCAAAAAAGTTATTGTTCAGTTCGTAGAGTTATAAAATAAATAAATTTCAAAAATAAAAGTAGCCTAAGCTACTCCTTATTATATCAGCTATAGGTGATGCCAGCGATGGTCCCGTCAAAATCGGTCTAGCCGTTTCAGATATTAGCCGGAACAAACAGACAGACAGACAGACAAAAATGTAAAAAAATATTTTGGTATATATATATCGTGTATACATCCATCCATATATGCATTTAGCAAAAAGTGTTTATTTTAATATTACAAACAGACTCAAATTTAATTTATTTGTATAGATATTTCAATGCAATGTAGATGTTATGTTCCAAAAAAGCAAAGACGGAAGATATTAATAGTTGTTCCTTGAAACGAGATCACACATACACAACAAAAAAAAAAATCAATTGTTGTCTACGCGATTGTATTCAAAGTTTAAGATTGTGTATTTTAGGTTCCTTTTTGGTGACTGCTTTTAAGCAAATATAGTATTCAATGCGAAGATATAAGGGTTATATTTGTATGATTATTTACGTTTTATTATTATGTAAAATTATACTTTTATATTCAAATTCTATGACAATTTTAATTGGAACAAATTTTGTCACAACGACAATATTTATACAATTGAAATTGTGAACGATATAATTTTTATAAATTTTATTGTTTATTGTTGTGTCAAATTGTGAACGAAGAATTATCGTAGGTGTAAATAAATAAATAAATATTTTTTTTGCAATAACATTTACCATAGTATTATTATTTTATTATGTTACAGAAGTTTTTTTTTTGTAATTTGTTGTCAAAAAAAAACTGTTTGAAAGTATATTTGTAACCTTTTTAAACTTTTATATCGTCATAATTACACAGAAACCTTAAAATAGGCTTTAAATATTAGCTTATCAGCGACAACCATCACACTATTTACATATCCCCATTAATAAATTATGTGAAACTGTCATATTTAACTGCATCCTTTTCTGTTGCCGTCAACGTAAAAAAACAAACAAATTGATAATATTTTATTCATAAAAGCCGGCGTCTAATAAATGATCAGGGCAAGTTTTTTGTCATAACCTCGAAATTTTCAAGGTATGCCAAATAGAAGAAATTTTGTAAACAAAGGATTGGGCCTTAGAGGAATGTCTATGGGACGTCTCGGGACAAAAATCATAAATAGATTTAATATAATGATAGCCTGAGGGTAGAAAGTTAGCGAGAATATAGCTAATTTGATGCTATATTGTACAATATATTATGGGGGACAGATTATATACAAAGGGAATTGCAAGGGCCGCCAAGAGTTTAATAATTATTAATATAGATTTTAATTATTTTCATCATCTTTCATTTAAACTGATATAATAATACATATAAAGTATTATACATATAAACTTAATCTAAATACTGCTAAATTTAAATAAATGCATCATAATCATCATCATCATTACAGCCTATACAGTCCACTGCTGGACATAGGCCTCCACTAGTTTACGCCAAAAATAGCGTGAACTCATGTGTTTTGCCCATAGTCACCACGCTTGGCAAGCGGGTTGGTGACCGCAGGGCTGGCTTTGTCGCACCGAAGACGCTGCGACATAATAATGGAATTTAATTTCATTCTATTAAAAATATAATGCAAATATCATATTAGAGGAAAAGAAAAATAAGCACCAATTAATAAGCCTCCCCTTTTCCTAATGTTACATGTATAATAACTTTATCACGTTTATTCTTTATATCGATAGTAATTACGTAAGTACCATTTATTAGTGGTAAAATACCAGAGCGTCGGTGGTATTCACCACCAACACGTCCAATTAAATTTGAAAGAAGTTTATTGTTCGCATTCCCTCATGGAAGCTCGTTTATATTTATAGCTCCGCCGTTAAAGAACGACCAGCTTGTTATTCGAATTTTTCCTTTTGTTTTATTGAAGGGCAAACATTCTTGCTATCTTAAAGTTTTGTGGAATTAATTAGTGAATTTATGTCAGTATATTAATGTGCACGTTGAAAGAGCGATGGCAATCTATAAAGCTGATTGCATATGAATTGGTTTGTCGTTGCGGTAAAACGCAAACGTAATTCCTAAAAAAACGTATAAATAGATACAAGTTTATATTTATGATTTATTTCTTTAATTTACACTAGTTTTATTTTACTCTAAATTAAAAAAATAAAAACATAACTAAGAATATCATAATTATATCAATATCTCCGCGGTCGCCTGGTACAAAACGACTGTGTAAGTACAATCTGTTCTGATTCAAATCTTTTGAGACTAATAAATATAAAACGAAATAAAATAACACTGCATTTTGTCAGAAACGATATATGTTAAATTTATTCATAACATTATAATAAAATAATAAACTCATCTATTAAAATTAAAACTCATTTTCGAAACTAAATTTTAAAGTAAAAATTTTTAATAAACGCAAGCGATAAATTAAACGTGTACATCAAAACGCTGCGATGATTATCTCCGTGTGAACCGCCTTATGTTATGCGGTTGATTCTTGTACGGGTAAAAACATTAAAGGGTTCGATTCCTATCTGACTAATTATAATTATCTCGATGTCATCTCGTTTAAAAACACGATGAATTGTATTGCATCGACATGTTATTGCTATGGGCGATCGATACTGATAAAATTCAATATTATTTATTATACGGGACTCTTTTGACTGGATGTCGAAATGGCGGTGGCTTTTGATTTTTTTATTGTATATTATAAATTTAAAAGACAGTTTGTTAGTTTAAGCACGTTAATCGGAGGATCTTCAAGATTAGTTTAGTTTTTTTTTTTTCTTAAAAATTCGTTTGTGAAAATGGGTGTAGATTAAAACAATGTCATGTTATAATGTATCGAAACGAAGCAGTAGCATTTAGCAAGTATATTGAGATGTCACTTTTTTGTTTATCTTAAAAATATATTTATTGTAATTTTAAAAGATCGATAAACTAATGCGTGTATATGTAAAATAGAAACGTTGCGTTTTCATATATTTCATAGACTGAAAAATATTATTTTTTTAACGCTAACTCAAAACTACGCTTATTTTTTTAACTAAGGTAGCGCGCAGCAGGAATTTCCTGCTCAAAATATGGAACAGACCGACTGGGGTAATACCTCGAGCATACAGAAGACCACAGCACATAATACTGTTTTCAGTATTAAGCAGTATTGTGTTCCTGTTGGTGAGTAAGGTGAACAAAGCTCCTGTTCGATGCTTGGTGTTGCAGTCGTCTATAAGCTACGGCAATCGCTTACTATCAGATGAGCCGTACGCTTTTTAGCCAACCTAGTTATATATATAAAAAATTCTTTATTTTCACTAAATTAGTTATATAAAGTGATAAAAAAAACACTTGAAAGCATGAGTTTAGACTTATTGTGAAACAAGAAATGACAATACTTGCAAAAGATTTTCGTTGCCCTCTTAAACAAATCTACTGTTACAACTTGATCATAATTTTCAAACTAGTCGAAAACTAATGCATATTATCAACTAAGTACTTTCCTCGCAATATTTGCTTTTGATAATATCGGTATTCCACTAACTAATCTAACACGGTGACCCAACTGCAAAACCATATCATATTGCATTCCCAGATGAGATTGCAACGGTATCTTTACAACGATGTTCATACCGGTTCAATGTTTGGTGATAAAGCATACACGATGAGATGCAGACATATGCACATCGGATAGAAGCGTCCTGTTAACAATTCACTTAGCTCTGACCAATCCTGAAATGTCGCGTAATACCTAAATGCCACGGTTTGAAATCAAAATCCCTCACACGGCCAAATGAAAATAGTAGCCCTTATGTTCATGAGTATAGGGTCGAAAGTTGAACAAAAAATCGTGTGGCCTACCGTATATAATTAGAGCGTCTAGCTCCGAGCTTCAAAAGGGCGTTTGCGAACTAAACAACACATGATACTTACTTTTTAAATAAATTTATTAGTAGGTGACATTTATTTTTTGGAATAAACTTAGTACTTAATCGAATTATTGCAACAATCCTAAATTCTACATGTAAGAAAAGGCTTAAATCTCACGTTATGACTCAAAAAAGCAGAAAAGTAATCAAACTCAAACATTAATAAAATATAAAAATACGGAATTAAACAATTCTGTTAATTATATTTTGATAGAATAAAAGACGAAGCAGGCATACGTAAATACTCATAGTCTTCCCATTATAGCTAACATTACCATAATTATATATGCATTTAAATGTAATGATATGATATAAAAAATTAATTTACTTAGACGAAGGTAGCTATTACTAACAAAACGATACTTCCAATCAATTACGACAATTACAACAGGAGCACGATTATAACACAAACAACAATTAACTTTTTGTTGTATCGTGTGCAGGTCGCCTTGCTGCCTGCGGGCGAACAGGCAGTAATTGGGCACGTAGGGGGTCATTTGCATTAACTAGAGGACTGTTTTGACCCCAGTATTGATTTCTAACCGACACTACACGTGGTCGCTAGTTTTTGATTAAATTTCGCACCCCCTGGGCATTTGCATTGGCGTTGCTCGGAGGGATAACTCGCATGTCTGATTCCGGTTCAAAATGACGATTTTTTTTTAAACTATACCGTATGGAGCAGCTAAATTTAGAGCTTATTCGTATTTTTTGTTATAAAAAATCTGACAACTTAATCGAATTTTTTTAAATTAATTCTTTTCATCAAAGATTTTGAATTTGTAAAGTTGTACGACAATTCAACTATATTTCACTACGCATCGCGGCCACACGTCCGTAACCTGTGACCGTTGTGTCGTTTACAACTACATAATTTTTTTTACAGCTAGGTCAACAATCGTATGACTTACCCGGTGGTAAGCTATTACCGTAGCCTATAGACGCTTGCAACACTACAAGCATCGCAACGCATTGCCGACGCCTCCCCAATCCCCGAAGAGCTCACCTTACCTACCACAGGAACATAATACTGCCTGACAGTAGTATTATTTAGCTGTGATCTTCTGTAAAGTTGAGGTACTTCCCCAGTGGGGCTGCTCCAGATTTTGAGCAGGATATTTCCTGCTGTGCCCTAACCTCACTTGAAATTTCAATCAAACTGCCTTCCAGATAAAATGCCTGACAGTAGAAACGTACGTTCACGAACAAAATGGCGAGCAGAGCCTGTAACTACACATAACCAAAAGAGAAGACCGTTGCAATAAGATTTCTATGTCAGAATGTCGTTGACCCCATAGTTAACCTAATTGTTCTTATCAAATAATTGACAAGGTTAAGTAACGCTGACCTACTCTATACAGTAACGATTTGCTCTCAAATTTGCAAACTGTGTCAACCATAATATTTACATATATCATATATCTACTTGTATGTCGATCAAAATGACACATAAAATACACATACAGATTAAAAAAAACAGAAAAAGATTCTAATTTCTTTGTATGTATAATTATAATTCCATTTATGTAATATGTCTTAGATAGATGAATGGATTAGGTTCACAAATCATTTTCAAATATTTAAGAAATTTCGTAGAATTAAAGTGATGAAACTTTTAGTCTATCAATCTTTTAAACCCTATTCTTATAATACCTTTAATAAGAACCGTACTTCTACCCGACTTCTTAATAATGCATACCTGTAACAAAGAATAAAATTTATTAGTAAAATTGTACAATAAAGATTGCTCTACATATTTTCTTATTATTATTATTATAAAAAATCAAATACGTCCAAGACAACATTTTATTTGTTTTGGCTACATAATTAATTACACAACCGTAAAGTTAAGCATATACATTATAGAAAATCTTCGACAAAACTTAAAAAAAGACCAACGTCATATTATGTGCAAGAAATTACATATGATTCAGTGACAAATTCAACAATTTTCAGAGTTTAATTACGTAAGCTTGTAAGTTAGGGCGAAACTAAGTTTCAAGTGACTGTAAAATCTATATATACCACACACGTTACAGCCGTAACAGTACAGCCGTAAAACGATTATTGACAAGCGTAAAAATCTCTATACGATGTTATAATCGTCACTTTAACTTTTTAAATACATGTAAATACATACTCTAATAATATAAAATTAAGGTCTAAATTTAATTACATGTAAAGTCATTCATAAATCGCAAGGGATATTTTGTAAACAATAAGACCGCAAGAACAAAACACTTTTGTAGGACAGTTTCTAGGAAGGTACATTCAAAAACGACAATGCTTAGTTTAAGTCCTTATACCTTTGTCGCTTCTAGTTTTTTTTATCCTGTCAACATTAGTAAGGCCATAATGGAAAACAATAGACAGTATACGTATTATTTTGCTAATTTATGATGATGACGTTTTCTTTTATCGTGCATCGGTGTAGATGAACATCTTAAATAAATCGCATAATAGAAGCAAACGATGAAGGTTACATTGTATCTTTTACAAGTGTTCCTAGTTCGGCATGTGTCAAACGTATTTTTTTTTTTCTTTTTTTTTTTGTTTATTTAAACTCGTTTTACATTAAAAAATTTACAGTAATACACTCCGAAAATCGCAGAGACTTGTGAGAGAGTGTTAAGTTTGAATACAGTTAGTTCATTTAGGCAATTAAAAATAAGGTGGGTAGTTCTACAAATTAAAGTAAGTAGGTATCTTTTAATTAGGTGTAATGTAATAGTATTAGTACTATTATATAGTACTTTGATGGTACGAAATTTAATTGTGCTTTTTAATTTGACACGTAAATTGGTTTATTTTTTAGAAAATGCGCATGAACTAAATGTCTTAAAGAAGACGACATAAATAATTATAATACGAATTATGAGGAGATATTATTTTTACATTTTTTAAATAAATTAGAAGGCGCTTACAAATTATTTAATAAGCGCCTTCTAATTTGAAGTTACTTATTTAAATGATGTCTACTGTTAATTATCAAAGAATCACAGAAGTTTATTAATTTCGGTCACGTAGTAATTTCATTATTCAAAAAATATTTAATCACGAGCAAGAACATACATGCTATTTTGTAGTAATGTCTAATCGTGGTAACAATAAATTTCTCATACTAATTTTATTACATAATGATGTAAACATTATAAGAAAAGAAAATAAAAACAGTTTTTTTGAAATTCAGGACGTTAGAACAGGACAGGAAAGTCATAGACAGATATATATAAAAGTTTTTTTCCATAGTTTTCACTAAAATACATATACAACAATAGACATTAAAAGAAAATTTAAAAGCTAAGACAGTCAAGACTAACTTAATAAATATACGAATATACGCAAGCAAACCACAAAGGCACGTTCAATATCATACGTTTTCATTCGCTCCTACATTCGCATGGAGATTGTAATAAACTGCATTTACGTCACCGAGTCGCGCCCGTCTCCGCTGAATATTATTTAGATTCCTTGCATTTGGTTGTAGGGTTGCCGCGGATTTGATTTCTAATATCTTTTTAAAAAGTTTTTAGAAATCATTTTGGTTAAGAATTATAAGAAAAATAATACTATTATAGTATTTAACTGTGTACAGTGTACAACCGCACACAATAAACGTAGTTGAGATCATGAATTTAAAAAAAGAATAGATATATTAAAAGGTAATTTGAGTAATTGTGTTTGCAGACAAACGAAAAAAAAACCGACTTCAATTACATCGACAAGTAATACAACGTAGATCGACGAAAAAATAGTCAAGTAACTACGCGTTATCAAAGATTACTCAAAAAGTAGTGATCAGATCTCGATAAAATTTATATGTGACCACATGATAAACATCAGCTTTCGATTAAATCAAAAATTATCAAAATCGGTATATCCAATAAAAAGTTATTGCGCATTTTCGAGACTTTCTCTCGATTTCTCTGGGATCCTATCATCAGATCCTGGTTTCCTTACCATGGTACTAGACTAGGGATATCTTCTTTCCAACAAAAAAAGAATTATCAAAATCGGTACATCTAGTAGAAAGTTATGTGGTATAAAACAACGTAGGTCGACGAAAAAAGCGTCAAGTAAAAACGCATTATTAGATATAACTCGAAAAGTAGTTGTTAGATCTCAAATAAATTTAAATGGGACCAATTGACACACACCACCTTTCGATTAACATAAAATTTGTCGAAATCGGTCCACCCGGTCAAAAGTTCTGATGTAACATACAAAAAAAAAATACATTCGAATTGAGAACATCCTCCTTTTTTGGAAGTCGGTTAAAACTTGTCATCTCTATAATTTCACCTCTGACAATATTTGAAAGAAAATTCGTTTTAATATAATTTTTTAAAATAAAGAATAATTATAAAGTTATGTTTATGAATTTTACATTATATTTGACTAGCTTTGAAAGGTATTAAATTGATTTCAGTACACAGTAGAAGAATCTAAAAACTTTTGTTCTAAATTTTTTTAACATAAAGATCATCTTTTTCAATAATTGACTCCTTACATATTTGATAACAATCTCTAGATATAATTATCTACGTTTAATGTCTTTGCCCATATACTTCTCGTATACTTTATATGACGATTGTACACATGTCAAACATGCATGTCTATCTTGATAAAAAAAAAGTTTAATAAACATTTTCGCACACGATTATACACGAAAAAATATTAGGGATGTGGCTAAATTTTCTTTATATAGCTCGACGACCGCTTCCTTTGAAAACGTAAATGTTATGTAAAAAATCGCCACCCATGGATAACTTTTGTATTTATAGATAAACCCCCAAGTAGCCTTTAATGCTTACTATTGTGATAGAAAAAGCTTGTTAGTCTTGTTAAACGCCTCATTTATTCGTAAAGGGTTTGAGATGCTGTTGTATTATTTTCATTATTCTGTAAAGTAACAAATCGAAAATGATTTATTGCAAAATTGAAAGGGTTATGATTTGTTAGTGTTTTTTTTTTTTTTGGAAATATTTTTTTATCTGTGAATTTGTCACTGGATTGTCAACAGCAAAAAAATATCAATTTCATTTCTCTATTATATTACTTAATTTGTTTTTCGTTTTACAGTAACTTAGATTACATATGCGGCAAGAAGCTACCATCATCAATTCGGAAACACATATTTGTAGTCAATTAGAAATTACCATCATCTCTGAACCAGTTCTAATCTGCAGGTAGATTAAATACTGGTTGCTTATTCAGAAAACGGGTCGTTTTGATTACAAATTATTACATTTTGTGACACCTAATATATATTTAACGTTATAGCAACTGGGTATTAAGAATATCATATGTTATACCTGTTGTGGAATATCTATTTTCAACAATATCTCTAAAATCCTTTCAACAAATTCGTATAATTCGAAGGAAATGGATAAAAATCTGTAAAATATAATAACACTAAAATAGCAAACCGTTTGCATTTATCCCGAAACGGACAGACGTACGTATTTTATATATACAATTATTATATGCAAATGCGGGATCCATTTTGTATTCCAGTGCCGTTGTGCAAATAATATGCGCTTAGATTGCAAGGGTATTGAAGGGTTGGGGAATTGAACTTTTTGAACCTATCTAACAGAGAGAGGATATTTATTCTTTTTGAGGTATTTTAACTCTTACAAAATTTAATTGGTTTTTTTTTTAAATTTCTTAAACATATATAGTTTATGAAATATTGGCAAAAAACGAACCGCCATTTTTTGTTCATCTTTAATAATTGTTTAAACTTTTGCAATTTTTATATGCTAATACACGCTTTTAGAAGATTTTTCTAGGCGTCATTCTGGATCTAATAAGCTATCACACATAATTTTAAGATCAGTATCTCTTTTTTCGACCATTTTCAACTTGTCGACTAGACTATTAGAGATCCCCAGGTTGAAGTTATCCGAAAAATTTCAACCGAATTTTTCAATCGTTACAAATTGTGAAAAAGAAATAATTACATATTTGTGATCTTCGATCTATGAGACTATTTACTTAAAAATACTTTTGAATATGTGTCACCTTCGGATTAACTGCCAAAGATTAAAAAAAACATTGTTAGTTGTTTGTTATAAGTCGATAAATATATTTTTTGTACATTTCCTCATAAATTCCGTTAAATTGATACGACATTCGGATCAACAGAGTGTCCTATTTCGAAAAAAAAAATGTTAAAAGAGTCTTAAATATTTCATTCTCTAAAAAGTAATTCTAATTACATCAACACTACACCGTAATACGATGTAGGAAAGTCCAAATTAGATTACGGATAAATTTATTGCTGTGTTACAAAGATTATAAAAAAATGAGGGTTGCTTTTTTTGTTGTAAGCAAAAAATCTGTCGTCGGCACAATAAATTAAAATATTTTCTTCCTATACTCATTTAAATTGTTTTTAGGTGAATTAAACTCTAAACGGAGGGTGTTAAAGTCTAAATATGTTTACCGCAAAATAAAACATAAATTAGATATTAATAAACTGCTTCCGTTGCAAACTATTAATAACGACGCGACTCCGCCTGCTTCGTTAACGAGAAATACCCGTTAAAGATGTGTATCTCTATTACATACCAGTGGGTATGTTGGCCATCATAAATGAGGTATTTTAACTGTAGGTTATTAGACATTAATTTGATTTATGGGATTTCAATGAAGCCAAGGTAGCACAGATTTCGCCTATATCGCGAGGGGTAGAGAATTCACGGAGTAGATTGATCGATGTGATCGAGATTATAATCTTCGTAAAATTTTAAAGACAAGAAGTACAATTACAAAACATACTACATATACAAAATATAGTTATAAATTATACTTCTCATTTGTTTTACTGGCTTTTACTGTCGTAGTACAAATGATTTCGCTATTGTCATGAAAAGATCGGGAATTCACGAAAGGTATTGATCAGTGTGGTTGAGATAACAACGTTCGTTAAAATTTTCGAAATAAGAAATTTAAATAATTAGTAATTTCATAGCTCCTGTTTTAGAAGAGCATAAACATTACAGTAATAAATATACAGAACTAATCACGTACACAATTATATCAACTATAAGACCCCACCGGTACAATTTCTCCTTCATTTAATAGGTTGACATTGAGATGACATTGGTAATTGACTGTTAGCATATGGGTGAGTCGACCAGGTTGATACCACTCTCACAGGAAATTGACGTAACTAGCATCGTACGGTAAGTGAGCATTCCCCTCCTTTCTACTGAGCACTCAGGGTAACTTGTTCAGTACCTCGATTGAGCCCTGTATTATAGTTTTAATTATTTAAAATAAATTTTTCGGAAACATGAACAGAAACTAATGACAATACACCCAATTTTTCATTAGTGGATATTATTGATTGCTAAAGGTAAAGCGTCTTAAAAGTTGCCAATTTTATTTGACCTACGTGATAGTTCAAATTATATTAATAATATTATTGAATTAATCTATAATTTAAATTATTATGATTTTGTTGTGTTATAAAGGAAAATAAGTAATAATGGCGGCCTTATTAAATAAAGAAATATCTATATAAATATATTTATATTAATAAATAAAATACTTTTAAAATAAGTAAGGGGTAGAATTTTATTCATCAACCAGAGGTGTATTGCTTGAGAGTTGAGCTGTATTCTGTATGGATAGAACGATTGATTGACGAATATTATTGACGAATTAAGCTCCAAATCCATCTCTTCTATTAAGGAGACACCTTTAACCAACAGATGTGACTTTTAACGCTTATTATAATAAAGTACTGCAATTAGGCAACGTAAAGGAACTAATAAAACCCGTCAGCTTAAAGCTAAGATTTTTCTAGAAAATTCATAGCCCATGAATATTTTATTACCGAAAGCGAGACAATCCGACAATAGAAGTATATGATTGAAAAGGTAATGAAAGCGAGAAACAGAATACATTACCCTTCTTACTCGCGTATCAATTGGTTAATCTTAATTTAAAATGTGAAATCTTGAACTCCTGGAGGTAACGAACGGATAAAGTTCCAAATTGGGACTTTCTGAGGCATTGTTTTGTTTAAAGATAATAATTATTTTTAGCGAAGCTTGAGGTTTCGATACTCGAAAGTTTTTAAAAATGTGTTTTACTACATAAATATATAACTTAAAAAATATAAGTACTGTTGCGAAATTATTTACTTCAGAATTTTTCTAAATGTCATTTATTAAACAAGCAATTTATAATTATAATATATATATGTATTTATATATATGTATGCATGTATGTGGGTATGTATGTATGAATGTATGTATGTATATGTTTAATTATTTGAATATTTATTACAAATTTGTTGTAACTTGGACACCTTTGCCCTAAGGTTGCCTGTAAGAGATATCTTTTTAGCGATAAGGCCGCCCTTTGTACCTAATAAATATATTGTTAAATTTTTTTCTTTCATTGCTATGTACTATTTCTGTTTTTGGTGTATTCAGCTGTATTCAGCACATTAAATTCTAATACTTGTGTTTGCCCGCAAACGAAAAAACTGACTTCAATTACATCGACACATAAAACAACGTAGGTCAACGAAAAAATAGTTGCGTAAATACCCATTATTATATACAGCTCGAAAAGTACATGTCAGATCTCAATTTCTCTATGTGATAAGGCCGCCATGAAAATCGGTCCACCCAGTCAAAAGTTTTGAGGTAAGATACACAAAAGTCAGTCAAATTGATTGACCTCTTCGAAATTTGTTTATATATTATTATTTAACTGTTCTTATGATAATAAGTAATCACAGGGATTTATAAGCTTTTACTGAGGTAGAACAGAGCAGAAAATATGCTGCTTAACATTTGGAGAAACCCGACTGGGAAGTACCTCCACCTTACAGAAGATCACAGCTAAATGACAGTGCTATCAAGCCGTATTATGTTCCTGTGGTGAGTAAGGTCACCAGAGCTCTGGAGATATTGGGGTAAGGATTGGCAAAGCTCTTACGATGCTTCTGGTGTTGCAGGCGTATATGAGTTTCGGTCATCGCTTACTATTAATTAAATTTATTTTTTCTTAAGCTTTATAAACGAGAAAAGTTTTTAAAAAAGTAAAAATATATTATATGAAAAAAAAAGTTTTTTTTTAAATCACTACTAATAATACAGTTTAACGATATCTGCTTGTTCCTCGTTACAATCAGTTTAGAAGATTTTAAGATGTTTAATTTTAAACCAGGTAACAGACGTAGTCATTGAACTATACGGAGTAAGCTATGCGTAAAAAGCTTATCCGGGGAATCAAACCCGTGCCGCGGCAGTTTGCGACGGAGAGACCTGTGAAGTGCTGTAATACTATACGGAAGCCGAGCAGGTGTTAGCAGGTTCGACAGTTGTTAAGTTTTTTTTTCGAGCTTTTTTGTAAAGTCAAAAAATGTAGGTTGCAAGAGTGACATTTGGTTCAAAGTTGCTTTTGATGTCTGGTAGAACCGATTGTGCAGTATAAGAGGGTAATGAGTTTTCTATGTGATGAATTCGACAAGTCAAATTTCATTAAAATCCATTAAGTAGTTTTGTAGTACACATGCCATGACATTATGGAGATTACGTCACAATTCTATCTTTAGTAAGCAAATTCAGAAATAGATAGAGTATTGAAAATTCATATTTTTGAATTGACATTTATAAATTCATAATTTTTCGCAAACGAAAAAAAAAACCGACTTCAATTACATCGACCAGTAATACAACGCTGTAGGACGAAAATGTAATCTAGTAAATACACGTTAATAGAGGTAACTCCTAAAGTACTTGTCAGATCTCGAACAAATTAAAATATGACTACACAACAAGCATCAGATTTCCATTTTTAAAAAATCATCAAAATTGGTATAACCAGTAAAAAGTTCTGAGGTAACATATATATAAAAAAATTCAGTGGTATTATGTAGCACCTCCTTTTTTTGAAGTCGGCTAAAAACGTAAAGATTTTCCTGTAAATATCTTTAACGCCTTTGGTTTTTAGTCAAGCCGAGTAAAACCGCGAGGTTCAAGTCATCAATTAATAATATGATATATGTATACCTTATTCGTTACATAATACACGGATAACTGAAGGCATATGTAACAAGCTGTGGCGTGTCAGTGGCTCCGCGCCTTTGTAGGCCAACTGGGAGAGACATGTTCGTTTTATTAACTTGAGGGATATTGTAAGATAATATTATGGCTTATACAATACGTACATCTCAGAACATGCTTACTGGAGATAGAATTTGATGTAAATTTCATAGAAATTGTGTCAAAAACCTATCGATAGTAGGCAAAACCAGAAATACATCGATTTTGATTGAATATTGCCGCATAAGGTTGACGAACCACTGCTGACTTAAGTGTAGCATAAATTACAATTAAAGATAATTAGATGCATATATCTAGTGTAGTGTATAGATTTCGAAGATGGCATAGTTAAGTCGGTCGTGCGAACGGAACGTTTCACCGCGCCGGTATGCGGGTTCGACGCGGTGTTCGGATACTTCGCTGTAGTAACGTATGTTGGTTCATGAGTTGTCGATATTGTTGAGAAAATACTTTAACGTACCCTTTTCACTTGATTTTATAAATCGATAGATGTCTCACACGATTTTATATTTTAGTTATACAGTTAGTTGATACGGTTCAACGTTACTGATCGTTGCGTCATGTTTTATAGCCTATGTTCATTTGATCCGTCTCCAACATGGAGAGAGAGATATGCCCAGCAGTGGGATGTTACGGGCTGAACCGTGATCGTTCATTTTAAATCTTCATAAATACACAATTCACTAAGTTCTCAGTATGTTTATAATAAATATTAGCTGACCCCGCAAACGTTTTATTGCCATATATGTTATTAACCCGCTTAATCCCCCTCCTTATAACTTAGGGGTATGGAAAATAGATGTTGGCCGATTCTCAGACCTACCCGATATGCCCACAAAATTTTATTAAAATCGGTCGAGCCGTTTCGGAGGAGTTCCATGATTAACACCATGACACGAGAATTTTATATATTAGAAATAGATTAGAACAGTACTCTTTTTATTTTAAAATCTCCTCTACCCCAAGGTTGTCTGGAAGAAATCGCTTACCTAGCGATAAGACCGCCTTTGTGCATAATATTGTTTTGCAAATTTTATTTTTAAAGATGGATGTTATGTTAGCTTGTAATATGCACAATAAAGTATATTTCTTCTTCTTCTTTCTTCTTCTACAACAGATTTTAATGATTTTTTTTTTTTTGAGAGACCTATTTATTCTATCTTAGTATCCCTAATGCAGACGTGAGTCCACCGTCCAAATTATGCTAAACTTAATTGATATCTTACATGCAAAAAGACATAGAATTATATTGCGCCTTACTTTAATTATTGTTGTCACTATTATAATTATTATTATTATCTATGTTTATATATACACTTACTTGCTATCTATAATATATGTACACTTATTGTCTAGTTTACGTATATGTACACTTATGGCCTACTTGGCCTACTTACAATATACACTTAACCTATGTTATTATTAGTATTTTTTTTTTACTCCTAAGTTTTTTCCTTACATTAAATTACAATTTATTCCTACAAATAAGGTGTGCTACAATTTTAACATTTCGAGCACACCCTCAATGACGGCGGCATCCCTGTGGTGATTTAATGAAATATTACGATCTTAGTAAAATTCGGTTAGAAAACCTTTTCAAATATTGTTTTCAATATCTAATTATCAACGCTATCGCTTCATTAATGCTTTTACTGAGGAGACATTTATTTACATTATGTGCCACAGCGTTAACAGAAAACAATTATTTAATAAAATTAAATTTAAAAAATCATGTAACAATTTCTCAAAATTGTTATATGTATAAATATTACATTACATACATTACATTACTGCCTATACAGTCCACTGCTGGACATAGGCCTCCACAAGTTTACGCCAAAAATAACGTGAACTCATGTGTTTTGCCCATAGTCACCACGCTGGGCAGGCGGGTTGGTGACCGCAGTACTGGCTTTGTCGCACCGAAGACGCTGCTGCCCGTCTTCGGCCTGTGTATTTCAAAGCCAGCAGTTCGATGGTTATCCCGCCATCGGTCGGCTTCTTAAGTTCCAAGGTGGTTGTGGAACCTTGTTATCCCTTAGTCGCCTCTTACGACACCCACGGGAAGAGAGGGGGTGGCTAAATTCTTTAGTGCCGTAGCCACACAGCACATATATAAATAGTATAAATATTACCGATACTGAATTTAGTCATAGGTGGGGAAAGGGGAGTACATTGCCCTCGCCTCGCCTTCAAAAATCGTCCAGCTAATATATCAAAATGGCCCCTTGCATCTCGAATCGCATTAAAACGTGTAAATAGAGCCAGGTGATCGATCTCCGCTGACCTCCTTCTGTGGACGTCCTTTCAGCTTTTTGTTGATAAGATGAATGCGAAACACTACCAATATTTACTGTTTTCGATGAACCGATAAATAATTTTAGGACATTATTTTTGGTTTAATATGTGTCATGCATTACATTGTTTGCTTGTGTATAAGCACTACACGCATATTAGGATTCTTTGTCTAAAACAAGGCGGGTAAATATCAAAGCAGCGTACGAGTCGCTTGATAGTAATTGAGTAGCCTATTCAAAACCAAGAGTACCAAAACATGTAGCCAACCTTACTTAGCTGTTGACATGGCGTATCCTAATAAGCTCTGGCTACCACACAAACCACAGGAACACAACATTACTCGAAAGCGGTATTTTGCAGCGTATTTCGCTGTGGTCTATAATTCTATTAATCATCGTTTAACTGAAGTAGGTTCTAAAGTTTAGGAATTAATCTCTTGTCTTTGAATGCAAAAATTACGATTTTAACTGAGGTAGGCAGGAAATTTCCTGCTCAAATAATAGAGCAGCCTGACTGGAGTAGTACCTCGACCTTACAGAAGATCACAGCTAAATAATACTGTTTTCAAGCAGTGTTGTGTTTCGGTTGGTGATTAAGGTGACCAGAGCTTCTAGGGGGAATTGGGGATGGGCTCGACAACGCACTTGCGATGCTGCTGGCGTTGCAGATGTCTATAAGCTACGGTAATTGCTTACCATCATGTGAGCCGTACGCTTGTTTGCCGACCTGGTTATATAAAAAAAATCGTACAATAAAAATAATAAATCCAGTTAAAATACTCACTTGGAAAATTTATTCAGAAAATCTTGCAAAACGTTTCATAAAATTTATCTAACAAAAATATTATACCTAACGTTACTTCACATTGATTTCTCAAATGTCGCATAAATTATAATCACTATGTAAGAACAAACAGCTAAAGCTTAGTGACCCGTGAAACAGTTAAAGGACCGCATAAAATTGTAAGAAACGTATAAACGTTAATACGTTTCTTATAATTTTATGCGGATTACGTTCTATTACGTACGTATATAATTTAGTTGGATTACGTTCGCTTAGTGATAAAGGTCACACTTACGAGGCATCGAGGCAGAGACAAGGCGAATCGAATTCTTATCGCAGCACGGAACAACTAGATGCAGAAGTGTAAATTAGCCTGCGTTTTTTATAGTTGTAATTCCATCAAGAGTAATGTTTCGCTGATCAAAATCCGTTGCAATGTTTTAAAGATTTAAGCATACGGATAGTGGGAAGCAGCTTTGTTTTATACTATGTAATGAATATAGTGCAGAATCAAATTTATATATATTATTTCTTTATTAATTATTTTAAGTATACTCAGCGAATCCTTTATTATATCTTTTTATATGTCAATAAAACTCGAAGCAACAAACAGACACAAACATTTTACATTTTTTGCTATAAGTATCTTAACTTTCATAATTATTCAAATACATAAGCTATTAACGTTCTTAAGCGTGGAACACAAAGGCTTAATACATTTAAATCGCAGTCTCAAACTCGGAGAGTGTAAACTCCCATAACAAGTTACAACCAGTTCTAGCCGCCCCCCGTGGTGGACGATTGATAACGTTTGCTATCACAGCTACAATACAACATACAATGCGCTAACCGCTTTGTTATTTTAAAGCTTATTAGATTTTATTAATAATTTTAATTTTATAATTCGCGTCTTTAAATATAAAAAAACTGCATTCTCAGTTACACTTATAGTTCGTGTACGTAATTTTATAATAAGGGTGCGTTTAGACACAAATATCATAGGTTGCCTGGAAGAGATCGCTTTTTAGCGATAAGGCCGCCTTTTGTACCTGATGATACTCTGTTTAAGTCCATAATATGTGTTATTTCTGTTTTGGTGTGCAATAAAGTGTATTGTTATGTTATGTTATGTCATCAGATATTATTTTTCGTATAGTTTTAAATTAAAATTTAACCAGTTTTAAAATTTTTAATATCTTTGAAACCAAAATAATGTCTTAGTGTAATTTTTTTAGTCATTTATTATATTAAATATTTAAAATGACAACCATTAAGGAGTATCTAATTGTGAAACAATGGAGAAAAAATCAGAAAAAAGCAGTTTCGAAGTTCAATTTAAGAGCCATTTCACAATTTTACGCTCTGCAAGTTTAGGTTTTGTTCGCATCGCGCGAATCGTACGAGCCGCGCGATCTTTGTGCTAGTACGTATAGTGTGACAACCAAAAGACCATCGTGATCATTTTCTGATGTATAATAAAAATTATAACTATGGTATAAAATGTTTTTTACATAATTAATTTGTTAAAAATTTCAAGTATGTTATATAACAACAATCAATAAATTTAAAATAAAATTAAAAAAATCAATTTTATGAAACAATTTTTTTAAATTGATTTAGTTTTTTCAGTTTACGAATGAATCTAATATTTACGATATGAATAAAAAAGCATTTAATGACATCGACACCGACAAACATATTAATTAACAAATAACAAGACAAACAGATTGAAATGCCTATTTGTATTGATAGTGTGAGAAAAGAAAATTAAATTATACATTTGTTTACAGAAATTATCATCATATTATTTTACAGTCATTTTCGTAATATGTTTATTTTATTTATATTTTATTATGAAAGTAACAAATGCGTTTTATCCGCTATAACAACAGGCGCTTGGCGCGTGTGAGCGAAAGAGACGGCTGCGCAGAATTTGGCGTGAACCTTACCTCTAAGAGCGCTAGCGCTCGACTGATTTACCGGGCTTGATGCGTGGCAATATATACTATCTTTTTATTATTTAATATAAAATGTATTAAAAATAATTACATCTTTTAATTATTTTTTTTTGTATTCCTTAATGATGTAAGTTTACTTTGATTAAGATAGTTCCTTAAAATTTCTTAGTTTTCTAAGAGAAATATCGCTTTTAAAATTGTACTTATTTGGAAAATATTCGTAACTTTAAATTTTTTTTATCGTTTAATAAAGATACAAATGGAATAAAAATCTATGATAGTGGACAACAAAATTATATTCCACATATTATGATATTTTTTAAAAATGGTTTCAACGTAGAGGTTATTGAAAAGTAGGACTTCAAAGTATACATTGCGACCGTTTACCCAGGGAGGAGGCTGATGAAAAGGTTAATAATTTTATACACATAATATAAATCAAAATTCTGATCTGACTATGGACTACAACAAAGGTTGCTCTATTATATTTCAAGAATATAAATTACATTATTGCATCCAACACTGAGATTAACGACGTCAAAATATTACAATTTCGCGGATTGTTACCGATTTTTGTGAAATGGCTCTTAAATGTTTCAATGAAATAATTTATTATACCGTAATGGGTAGTATATAGGTGGCAATAGGCTGAACTGACTGACTGACTGACTGAATGGGTGGTAACGTCCCACAGTTTCTTGGTTAACAACACTACCGAATATTAGAATATAAAAAAATACAACAATGCGGGAATATTTTTAAAATTGGTCATCATTCGGTCAGTTATTACAAAAATAAATAAAAACATACTGTCCATATTCTGTTGTTCACATAGCAAGCGCTGATGGGTTTTGATTAAACCCTGATGTATTCTTGACGGAAACAACCGGTACTTATAAATATTGACGATGTAAATAGCTTGTTATTTTTTGTTGTTTTTTTATTAATATAATTTTACAAGTATTACTAGCTGTACTCCGTAGTTTTACATGCGTTAATTTGAGAAGAAAAATAGCCTTTCTCGGAAAATAGGCTATCCAACAGAAAAAGAATTTTTCAATTCGTACCAGTAGCTCTTGAGATTAGTGCCTTTAAAAAACCTCACAGCTTCGTTACTAGTTATATATAAGTTTATACAAAAAAGAAGAGATGGTCTAGTGGAGAGAATACGTGCATCGATATTGGACGGTCCCCAGCTTAAGTCCAGAATATCGTTGATATTTCAAGAACTCAATTTCGTACATATATCACAGAAGAAAGGATTACGTTATAAATTACAAAAAAAAAAAATAATGAAAATAGGCATGCTTTACCAATCCTGTCGACAATCGCCACCCCTACGATTAGCAATATCAATGTGTGAGTTGATAAATAATAATTACACGACGTTGTGTGTGTAGATGAAGTGTTTTTGAATTAATGAGGCCGCACCGTCAAATAAGCAATGTTCTCACAGCATGATAGGACATTAGTTCAAACACGCTTCTAAAATGATAAATACGTTGAAAGCGCAGGCCTGCATCACAATTAGGCTATATCGACACATAGTGACTATTTTTAACTTAAGATTATGTGGGTAATATAAATTATAAACGATTATTAAAAAACTTTAAAAATAAAGATAAATAGAATTGAAGACGACTTTACAAATAAAATGGTTTTATCGGTAAAGTCATTTTCAAGTTATGGCCGAGGGAAATAGGGATTGATATTTTTATAGATACTGAGAGATGCATATATAGACTAACTGACTGATATAATTTTCGTGAATGTGTCGTTTTTTTAACCTTATTTCAACAAAAGTCTTGTCCTGACAACAAACAAACACAGAACAAAAATCAATTTAAAAAGATACCTTTTTATCTCTATATGTACTTTTGGTTTCGGAGCGTTTTGAAAACTATTTATACTAATTACTTATTAATTATTAACTATCTTAATTTAAATAAAAAAAAAAATGAAAGACATGTAACCGATTTGGAGGCTTTAATGTCTCTGGCTTAACTTCTATAGTCTCGGCCCAGCGGATGTCAGGGGGGCCGATCAGACGCTGAGTTTGCGTCTCTTACTTATTCTACGAATCTTATTTTATATATCTTATTTTATGTATCTTAATGATAATGATGGATGAGTCGTAATTATAATTATATAGATTTGTAATTTATAACGATTGTCTACATAATATACATAAGATAAACGCTTCACAACCAACGATCTATCTATGAAAGTATTGTGTCGGGGGTCCCGCAACACAAACACAAGCAACAAAACACAGGCCCATGACAAACACCTGGACGGTCTGTACAAATATACGTTAACTAAAATAGCGAGATTTATATTTTATACTTTAATTTTTTTTACTTGTTTTGGGAAAAAAATGGAAAATATGGCATAATTAGTGACAAATTTTTATTACGATACCTATATAAGTGGGACGTGGACCCCCATAATACAGTAGTGTTTTTATATTAAGGATATGAAACGAATAAAGCCACGAAGCATGTTAGTATGTAATAAAAAGTTTATTTAGTATATTGAGCTATCACATAAATACTATTATTTTAAAAAGTTGACGCTCATAAAATAGCACACAATTTGAAATAAACTTCAGATAAAATGCTATATTCTATAATACACAGATACGCGCATTTTCTATGCATGAGCGAATCTCAATACATTTCAAATATAAAAAATATAAGCGAAAAAATAAAATCTCTTGCGTTGTGAAGAGAATTTCATAGAAAAAAAAAACAGAACATGCAAACCGTCGGCCCGTACTGCACGCACACATTTTCCTCCCTCGGAAATGTTTCATTTTATATGGACGTAACAGTAAAGTTTTAGCTGAGAAAAGTTTTAGAGCTATCGAGCGTTTAAGCTAACTTTCAACAAAGCTAGCTGCTACTGATTTCACTCGAATCGAGATACAGTTTCGACTGTAATAAAACATACCTGTCCACAGTTTTATGAGACGCTAGTTGTTTCCCGCGACTCCGTCCGCGTTGAATTTAACAAAAACTTTATTTTTCAATTCGCAGAGTTATAAAATAAAAATATTTTTAAATAAAAGTAGCCTAAGTTACTACTTACTACATCAGTTATCTGCCAGTGAAAGTTCCGTCAAAATTAATGTCGGTTAGGGCGTTTAAGAGATCAGCCAGAACCGACAGACAGGCAGACATACATACTAGAGATGCCACGAATAGTAATTTTGCCGAATACCGAATACCGAATGTTCGGCGAGGCTCTTGGCCGAAGCGCCGAACATTCGGCAGCCGAATATTCGGCCACACTTAGTACTTTTCGCGGGCGACAAGACACAACTCGTCACCGTACGAGCTTAAACTTGCATCGCTGAAGTACCTAATACGTTTGGTAGGCGCGGGCGGTTTTGTTTCATATTTTCATGTGTGTACTAAAATATAACATTTAACGTGATTGATTACCATAACAAATATCATCGTTTGTTCGAAAAAAGCAAAATGAAGCAATTTAATAAGGAATCTCCTATTTGGAACTATTATAAAATTTATAGTGAAGATAATAAACTGGCAGTTTGTTTGTTGTGTTTGTTTCTTACCACTGGTAGATTTTAAATATTAATTTGTTTGTTCTTTTTTGGTTAAATAAATATCTTTGTGAGTAATATTTTGAGTTTTTTCATAATTTATTTGGTAATCCTTTCTGTATTTTATCATAAATAAGGAAGTGAATCTGTTTATCATGATTTCACGCCCAAACTGCTGAACCGATTTAAATGAAATTTGGTACACAGATACTCTAGAGCCTTAGAAAGGACACGGGCTATAATTTACGCGAAGTCGCGGAAAAACAGTTAGTAAGTAATAAAAAAATTGCTATTCGGTATTCGGCCAAATGGTTAACCATATTCGGCCGAATACCGAATAGCGAAAAAAAGAGGCCGAATAGCCGAATACCGAATAATTGCCGAATATTCGTGGCATCTCTAATACATACATATGAATTAAGTAAAAATTGGTTATTTTATTAATAGAAACAGACATTCCAATTTTATTTATTTGTATAGATTTACGTTTTAAATACCAAGTATTAAAAATATAACAATTAATGAAAAATGTTTTAGAAGTATAGCTTATATTCTTTTATTAAAAGTTATTTACACGTGTCGATCAGAAGCCAATTAATAATGGTAGTTTTAACAACTATTCGCTGCAACTAATACATCTTACTATTTTAACTGTCATAACGGCACAAATTTTACTGACACTAGAAGTATTCCGATAACGTACCAATAAAAATACGAAAATATAATCAATAATTGCGTTTGCTAGCAAACAAAAATAACCGACTTTAATTAATACAACGTAAGTAGACGAAAAAAAAATTAACAAAAGGACTAGTCGAGGGTTTCCTCGATTTATCTGGGATTCTATCATCAAATCCTGGTTGCCTTACCATGGTACCACATTTAGGATATCACCTTTCTAACAAAAAAAGAATTATCAAAATCGGTTCATAAACGACGAAGTTATCTCCGAACATACAGAAAAAAATATATACATATATTTACGGTCGAATTGAGTAACCTCCTCCTTTTTTGTAGTCAGTTAAAAAGTCCCATAATAAACGCCAGCGACAAAAAATTAGTAGATGATTAAAACAATAGAATAGCATTAACAAAATAGATATTTCAAGTATCGAAAAACGCCTGTGAAATCGTACGTACTAGTAATTTATGAACAGGATTAAGTCAGTAACAATATAACAATTGTATTCCTTATTCATAGCAAAAACAAACCCAATTAAAATAAACTTAAGAGCTAAAGCCAGCTATAAATATTTAAGTCAGCTTTGAACAACCGGAACCCGGGAAATGTGAGTCGCAAGTATAAAGTACCCAACAATTACATTATTTCGTCCAATCTTTATGGCAACATAAATATCTTAATAACAAAACCGAACAAGTAACGAGACGGGACATGCAACTAAACAAAGTTAGCTTGTTACGAAATACGAGAACGTATTTACCTAACAATTTCATAAAATCACTAATTATACGGTACGCCTAGCACTCACAAAGGGTAAGACCTTATTCCTTCTTTGTACACTCTGAATCCCTCATACTAATTTCGACCGTGACCTGCTGACATAGGACTTAAAATTCATTTTTAATTACACACATACGACTTTATCGGTACGTTTACTGTCAATGAATAAAGTTTGTAAGGGATGCTCTGATGCAACCGTTCGGCGGTCGGAAACTCTAATACGAATTTAAATTTTAGACTTCACGTTCTTAAAGTTCAAAGTCGATATTCAAGTTAAGGTTTCTGACTATTTGCGATACTGAAGACAGTCGTATGTGCCTTTGGGATACGAATCCATTGAACTCTGTTTGGCATATCCGCCCATTTTTTCGAAACACCAGATGTATAAAAGGGCATTGTGAGCGCTGCGAACGAGTGCCCAATTATATTGTTAATTTTGAAAATATTAAAGCTTTTGAAATATTACACGCTGGTACGAATAATAAGCTATTATGTTGAGCATTCGTTTTGCAAATTGTGAGATTTCGGACTGAAAGGATCGTGTTTCGCGACGAGGTGTGGAGGAATTCAAAATGGTGGTTGATTCTTTTTGGAATCATATTATGTGTAAGAAAAAAGGATTGAGATCAGATGGCAGATGACACTATAAAATGGTCAAAGGTAACAACTTGCACAAAAAGAAAATCTTATAATAACTTATGATGTCATAATACTATTCATGAGCAAAACCGAGGCCCATTTGTTAGTTTAGACACGTCTATTATTTTCTACGTACACCTTTTTCTTTGTAGGTTCAACGTGAAAAATACCGGAAAATCTTAAGACACTTATTCTAGAACGTTATAATATTTTTTTTTGAAATATTTTGGCAAAAGTAGCAAGAATTGGTCGGTTTGTGTATTTTAATAACCCAGTTATTCATTTTCGTAGATTGAAAAAAGTTTTTGACCAACAGTGGGACTTTTGCAGGCCAATACACTATAGTCATTAATTTATTTTAATTATTGACTTTCATTTCAGCCTGCCGCAGTCCACTGTTGAATATAGGCCTCCCAAAGTTCGCGCCAGACATAATGGCGCGAACTCGTGTGTTTTGCCCATAGTCATCACACTGGGCAGGCAGGGCTGACTTTGTCGCACCGAAGACGCTGCTGCCCGTCTTCGGCCTGTGTATATTAATTAACACACCACATATGATTTCGTCAATATCACGTAGAATGCTAAAAACACGAAGTTGAATCGATGCGGTTTAGAAAGTTATGGCATATGTTTGCAGGTCATAGGCCATACATATGTTTAGTATCTGGGCGTCTGTTTCCGGGCTTCTGACATAATATTCACATCCCACTGAAATCTTTGAGTGTAGGGTATTTATGCTGTAATATTAATGCTGAAGATAGTGATACAAAGATTTATGATAGAAAAACAATTAAAACATAAGTCATCCGATCAATAACAAAACAGAAAAAGACATTAAGATCTAAAATAAATTCGGTAAAAATTAATTCTTACCGAAGAAATGTGTTATCAAATAAAAGAGTAAATAAAAAAAATGTGTTATCAAATAAATTTTATTAATCTGAATTTTAACTGTCAAAAAAACACCTTTTAATAAAAGGTAAGAATTCTAATAAAATCAAGTGAAAAATATCCACAAGCTTCTTAAAATAAAAAAGAAATAAGATTTAAATACCTAGTGTATTACTTTAAGTATAAGTTATATATATATATATATCTGCTTAGTATTGTTTTATTAAATCGTTTCTTTGTTGCTTGTAGAATCCAGAATAAGTCTAAAAAGAGTAGTTTCTCTTGTGATACTGCAATTCCCAGAAACATTACTCACTTTAGAAGAGCCCGTACCAGACAAGTTTTTCTTTAGAAAATTATCTGTTTTTCTGCTATTACGGGAAAATAATGAATTGTAAGAATCGAAATACATTTTAAGTTCGAGATTAGCTCCTTACGGTGTTTATTCCCTTCTTGTGTTAGAAAGATGCTTATTTAATTTTTCTTACAGCACAAAATGCAGAAATAATAAAAAAGGCTTCAAATAGTTTTACAGTTCTTTTATCTTATTCTTTCGATATTAAAATATAGGGTATAAACAAGTTTTAGTTATAAAGGAGTAAATCCAATGAGAAATTGAATAGCAATCTAATAAGAGGAAACCGTATGATTCCATGTCAGTAGGTTACAGATGGATTATTGTCAAGCAGATAAATGAGCACGGAAGTTTGTTAGGATGTGATGGAAATAGACCTTCAAGTTAGAAATGATGTGTAAACTTCTCTTTAACGCTTGTGAAATATGAATCCAATTATAAAGTCGCAGTCCACAGCTGGACATAGGCCTCCACGTGTTTGTGCCAAAAATGGCGTGAACTCATGCGTTTTGCCCATAGTCACCATGCTGGGTAGGCGGGTTGGTGACCGCAGGGCTGGCTTTGTCGCACCGAAGACGCTGCTGTCCGTCTTCGGCCTGTGTATTTTGAAGATAGCAGTTGGATGGCTATCCCGCTATCGGTCGGCTTTTTTAGGTTCCAAGGTGGTAGTGGAGCTGGGTTATCCCTTAGTCACCTCTTACGACACCCACGGGAAGAGAGGGGGTGGCTATATTCTTTAATACCATAACCACACAGCAGTGAAGTAAAATTTGGTACTTTAAACTAATATCAAATAGCACTACGAACAAGAGAAAGTTCTAGAAAACACCTTCCAAAAACAAAAGCATTCAATTCAACGAAAACAAAACGCATGACAGTAACTAGTACAAACTGACCCGTCACTCACTAATCTCTTGTTGTTTGTTCGATCTCGCGGGACTGACGGACACACGTCGGTTTTAACAAGCACTGTTTACTGGGGACAGGTTATTGGCTTGGATGTGGGTCATTCGATTAGTTTGATGGTTTGATATGATAATTTTAGACAAAGAATTTTAGCAGGTCATCATTTTGTGATCGCGGTTTTTCGTGGCGGTGAAACTTATGGGAATCAAAAAAAAATCCAATAATCCATTACTCCTTCTTTTTTTAAGAAAACCACCATGCTCAACCATATCCTTGTGACCAAAGTAATTTAACAATTGCTAAACGTCTTATCTTTGATCTATTCCTTCTATAACATTAGATCATCACCTGGCTGGTACTTAAACATTCTTCAAGTCTTTAAGACCCAAACTAATCATCAAACCGTAAGCGGTAATCGTGTGCGGTGGGAGCGCTAACGACTGCACTAGTACTGACCGCAATAGTTTCCTAGGCTAGGTTTCCTCACTGTTGCTTGGACACCGACACAAGTATATTCATGATTTAGTTTTGATTATCGATTTTAAATTATTGCTACTAATATTATAAGAAGTTTGTAAAGACAAGGATATTTGTTACTCCTGTAATGAAATTTGGTATGTAGTTGGATACCCAGAACAAGACATATGCCACTAATTATTCTGATATTGTAACGAAATCGGAAGTTATGTAGGTGAAACCGTTTATTGATTGCTCAGAACTATCTTGGAAAATATTATTTTGATTTCTTTTTTATCTGTACATAACCTGGTTATTGAGAAAAATGATATTATAGAAATTCTAAGATAGAGGCAGTAACGATAAAGATTTATATATATATATATATATATATATATATATATATATATATATATTTAAAAGCAAGTGAAACAGCAATAACACATTTATAAAATTATAAAAAATATAATAATGAATCTAGAGAACAAGAGGGGTAACAGTAAAATATCAAATTTCACATTACAGACGAACAATTAAAACTTCTGCTTCTTGAATATATTTGTGAATGAATTTTGGTTTAAGATTACACTTAGAAATAATATCATATACTTTAATGTTTGTTTTAATAAGAAAAATATTATAATGATATGGCTTCACAAAACATTCATAAAAGGAATTTACGTCGTTTACTCTAACTTCCCATTATAAGCTTGTATTAAAATAAGAGTATAGCATTTTTTAAGTAACTGATTTTAAATGGTTAAGGTTTTTTTCATATTAGAACAATTCGAAAATTCTAAATATGTCAGAGAACTGTTTATCTAATATTGGGAATATACGGCAGGGATTATGAGAGCTGAGCAATGTGATGACAACTGTTGAGTTCCTTGTTGATCCTTCTGAGCCGATTCTGTATACCGAATCAGTGTTTCGCATTATCAATATCTCGATATTATTGAATAAATGACAATTCCTAATTGAATAAAGTAAATTTTGATTCCGGTGGTTCTTGTCCAGAGAGAGTTTTTTGTAGCTAGCAGTAACAAAAACTATCATCAAATGACGCCATGTGATCAATGAACATCCATTATATGATAAAAATACGTAAAAGGCATGTCTAGAACTGACTTGCTTGTCGACTAGCTTACCGCCAGCAGTTTTGCTCGTGTGGATTACACGATTTCGGCTAACCGTTTTCTCAAGTTAAAATACAGCCTATGTCACTCACAATCAGTAATAACATAGCACTAGTGAAATCATTTTTAAAAACGGACCTGTAACACTTAAGTTACAATAAGAAACATAAAATGCAAATATTTCATCTTAATAATATTAGTATAGATAATCGACATATGCAAAATGCACGTCTAGAACAAACTTATTTGCTTATCTCACGATGAAAATAACATGAGAGCCAGAGTCCCGCGGTCGCCAGCTCATTAACGTTCAAACAATACTCAATCGTAGCGGAGCACTAAATTAGAACGAGGTTCAGACACTAGTTGGAAATCACATTCGATTCCAGGCGGACAATTTGATGCCTCGTTTGTGTTAAATTTCTAGGTTACTGGGTTACAATTCCAATATAGGGAATATGCTAATAGGCGAATATCTGTGTACGGGGAATGCTTATCTATGGAATTGGAATGTCTATAAATATACGCACGCACGTAGCGTGTATTTTAAATTAATAGAAAATAATTATGATCGATTAAAGTTCTGAGGTTATCAAATCTATCATGATTTTATTCAAAAAAGAAACGTTTTTAAAAAGAGACTAAATATTTGTTTAACATCTCGAGATTTACTGGCCTGGCTTTATATATAACAAAACATATTTTAAAACATGTTGTCAATAGGTATAGTCCACGATATTTAATGTACCTTCTAATAGCTTCGCTAAAACGTATATTTTTAATACAATATTCTTCATCATAATACTCATTTTAAAAACTAAAACTACCTAACAATTATATTTACTACAAAAATTTAAAATTATCGAATAATCAAAACAACACCGTTTTTACTAATCACCTAACCAGATAAAGCAGTCACTAAACACAGCACAAAAACTTTCAAGTTACCTTCAGTAACAAACGCTCCATCGACGGAGCATCATAGAGCAGTCATTCGAACGGATATTTTGAAACGCATAGCAATATACGCGATTAGCTTCAATACATGATTGCGCGGTTTTCGCTTCTATAGCCGATTTTAGCCACTATTGTCTCGCGTGTTAGGATTTATCTTCAGATCATTGCAAATTGAATTTCGGAACTTCTAGTTGAAAATTGAAATCGTATCGTACGCTGTTTTGGCTTGTGACTTCGTTCGTGTCAAATTTCATTTATACATTCAGTTCACGCTAATATAATTCTATACTATTTTTATAATCGGCTTTTATTTTGACCGTGAATATATCAGATAGAGATTATAGTTATACTAAAATGTATCAGTCTCAAGTCTGAATTGTTATTTAGCGAATAAGCTATTTAACGGTTGAAATAATGATAAGATTTTCGTTATTTCCACCGACTATTTAAGAATAATAAAAATAATATAAAAAAAACAATGTTCACATAGACAAATATACAATTTAATTCCAAAACAACGTGCACGTAGTAAAATATAAAATAGAATTAATAAATTATAAAACATAAATTATAAAGAAGAATTCAAAATAAAAACAAGAAATGAGGTTTTATTATTATTTCCATATAAAAGGCCTTTATATGTGGATACGCCACAGTTAAAATACTCAATTGATGGGTCTTTAAAAATAAGGTGTTCACACAACACATCACATCAGCCTTTCGCATTCCACTACTGGACATAGGCCTCCACAAATTCACGCCAAAAATGAAATGAACTCATGTGTTTTGCCCATAGTCACCACGCTGAGCAGGCAAATAGGGTGTTACTTCTTTTTATTTCAAGTCTAACGTAATCTGACCATGATCTAGATTGATGAAAGTCACTTGTTATCCTAGATTGAAATGCTTTGGTTAGACAATAGCTAACATTGTTTGCTGTTAAGTAAATTAGATTTTAATAAATAATTACTTCCTTTCATTGGAATAATCAAAATTAAAAATTAATTCATTCCGTAAGCTTCAAAAGCACTTTTGATTGTCATTTCACAAATTAAAATTACATTTGTTGTAATTAATTAATCGTAGTTAAAATTGAAGCTACCACAGATTCAGAATGTATTATATAATACTGCAGAGAAGAATCGGCAAGAAAATCCGCAGTTACTCTTTAAAAAAAACTGTGAAAACTTCTGTTTTCGTATTTTCTTGACAAGCTTTCTTATATTCATTGTTCATGTAGTCAATATTTATATAAGATATGTACACAAATTTACTATGATTGGATTATGATAGCGTCGGTGCCAAATGGCCGACTGGCCGCTGGATGGCACATAAATAGAACGGATAAAACGCCGTGGCATTGTTGTTTAAAATATCCGTCGATAACGCTACTTTACTACATTGGTTTTGGTGAGGCTTTGTGTGGTTTACTTTAATATTTGTTGGGATTATATACTGTTGGTTTTGATTAAAAATGTGTGGGTTTTTAGAAGTGTTTTGTGGGTTTAGTAACATTATCTAACCTACATGAAGTTTGGAATGTAAATTATGTGAAGTTATCAAAGAAAAGAAAAAGCAGAACATTCATTAAAAAACTTTAATAAACTCGACTTAAGAACGCGTTGAAATAGACAAAAACATTCAATGTAAACAACTAAGTGGTTAGTAGTAAAACTCTGACTTTCAATAAACTAGCCATCTGTGATTTGCTTTTGATATAATACTGCTAGGACTCATGCCGAAACTCTTTCTATAGTAAGCAAAATAAAAGGTGCTTAGTTTAATGAATAATGTATATGAACATCTTCAAAATAAGTCAAATATACTCAAAATCACAAACTATCTAACAGCGCCATCTACAATCATAAATCAACGAGACAACTTTGAAATACTCTGACCGTTGCGTCACGTCATACCCTCATACCGTTACAAGTTTATGAGAAAATTCCTTTAGACCGCACCCGATTTGATTGACAATTGTCAGGATTGATCTCGACTTGATTTGATACAACCGCAGATGCTGGATAGTGGATACATTTTGTACGTGACTCACGTGCAATGATCGAGAAATTAATTGCATGTTTGTTTATTATGTGTGCCTTTACATAGATGACTATGTAAGCGATTACATATTTTGGCTTTCATACCTTTTCTTAAGGAAATTGCTATCAACTTCAGGATTAAGAGTAACTAATATCCTAGCTCATAATATGGACTTGGGTCATGCCAGGTTTCATTCAGATCCTTTAAGACTAAGTAGTTTAAGCGTGACGAGCGGTCAAACAACAATTTAAAATATATAGTCAGACTCCATAAAAGGATGTTTACGTGGACACGTATGTTTGCCATGCTTGTCATAAAAAAATGTTTGCCTTAGTTTAACACTGAGATTGGATGCTAATATTGTTCGTTAATATAAAAAATAACCTCAAGAAGACTGCATGTTCTGCGGTTGTTAAGAAAAAAAAAATTAAAGGCTTCATCACATCCGAACATTCTAAAATATCAACCACGAATACGATGCACGGATTTGAATGCAATAAAAATGGTACTCAGAAAGCGCAGATTCAATCCACCCCCATACTTCCTTTAAACGAGTAATAAAAGTCAAGTAAAATTCCCTTTTATCTCCATTTTATTATGTTATTGCATGCGGCGGTTAGTATTAATATTTCGCTTTATCGATGTTTATAAGGCTAAGAAAAATAGTGTTCTACGGTTTCGCACCAGAGTAGGTCGTATATTAAGACAAAGTATTATATAAAAAAGAGAAACGTGATACATACACACCTACAGAACCTCCCATTTAAAAAAAAACGCATTAAGAAGTAGTCTGTGTATAAGTTGAATTATAATTTTACTATAGTATATCTTATAAATAAAATTCTACAACAATACTTCTCCGATACAGCTGGACCGATTTTAATGAAATTTTTTGTGCATATCGGGTAGGTCTGAGAATAATACAACATTTATTTTATGCCCCTAGTTATAAGGGGATTAAGGGGGTTAATAACATATATGGCAAAACAACGTTTGCGAGGTAAGCTAGGTTTATTATACGTATATTTGCGTTAAGAAAAGAACAAAGAAAGAAGTTTACCCACGGCCCTTGACCAATTCAAATCATAGTAATTAAAATCGTCTATCTAAGGACTTCATTAGGTCATTTTGAATAATCATACAACATCGCAAATAGACTATATCAAACTTAAAATATTATGTAATAATAATATCATATATGTAATGAATTCCATTATTCCTTAATGTAGGTTGGTACTAATAACTATATTTGCTCGCAAACGAAACAAACCGACTTCAATTATATAGACAAGTAATACAACGTAAGTAGACGAAAAAAATTAACAAACACACTAATCGTTACTACGATTTTCGAGGGTTTCCCTTGATTTCTCTGCAATTCCATCATCAGATCCTAGTTTCCTTATCATGGTACCACACTTTGAATATCTCCTTTTCAAAAAAAGAGAATTATCTAAATCGGTTCGTAAGCGACGAAGTTATCCCCGAACATACATAAAAAAATGTAGGTCGAATTGGGTAACCTACTCCTTTTTTGAATTCGGTTAAAAATCACTGTTTTGCACATACCAAGGTTAGATGGCAGAAACTAAAGCTTTGAGCCCACCTAAACAAACACTTGTTGAAGTGCATTATACAATACAAAATTTAAATAAAAAAATATTAACATTTTTTGTAAGAAAAAAAAGTATGAAAACATTTTTCTCCCCGAATACTGAACATCACTTACATAACCAATAAATTACTATAAACCTATTTATTACAGTAAAACTAATCCTCTATAAAGAATTATTGGCATTGGTTGCGCTACCAGTGCAAATCGTTGATCCGCGTGACGTAATTTATCAAGAGCTGTTAAAACCCCCTCAAAGTCAACATATCGCCCTCAAAAACACACCACTTTCAATTATACCCTAAATCATCTAGTCGAGATTATTCGTTTTGTTTATTTTTCATTACGACATGTGTGCTACTGGGATGTTCTACGAAATTGTATTGTTCTGTTTTTAAATAGACGCTTTAGCTATTATTATTAAATGTTCTTTATGTAAAGACACATCACTTTAATAATGTTAATTAAATGAATTAAATATTGTACAATTTAGATACATTATGTCTTTTTTTAATACGGTAAACATGTTTTTCTTCGTTTTTATTATTGACAATTCTAATTTAAAAATACAAAAAAAAAATCTTGTTCCATACAAGGGGTAAGAAAAATAGAAATTTCTTCTTCCGACTAGGCTAGTAGGTACTGCTTTCTGTTCTGAGGGTTGTAGTTACGATTCCTGCCCGAGTCAAATTCTTAATATCTTAATTAATTTTGTGTATTATTTTAATTATGATTCAGATGAAAAACATCCCACTGCAGGGCATAAACCTCTTTCTCCATGTAGGAGAAAGATTGGAGCTTAATCCACTACGCTGCTTCACTGCGGGTTGGCGGATATGTTCCTTACTATGAATTACGATCGCTTTTAGGTAATTACGATTATAACCGGGAACGACGGCTTAACGTGCTCTCCAAGGCACAGTGGGGTGACCAACAAGGACAGACATTCAAACCGAAAAGGAATTTTGTACAAATATAAACATCTATCCCGGGTTTGGGTGGATTCCCGATCCAATCAGCAAACAGTTGGTGTTTTAGGTGACTAAACGCAACACTACACCAGAGCGGATGTTGAGCGTGTATTATTACATTTAAATTTAAAAAAATATGTACAAAACAAATGTGTCATTATTAGTTGTCTAACACATTGTCATTAATCTGCCTAGCTCAGGAACAGTACCCTATTTACTCATTATTTTATAAATAATTTTAAACTATTAAAACTCAATCGAGCAGAGAATTGTCAATAATAATAAAAAAACGACAATACGTGAAGAATAATGAACGGTATTAACGCGAGCAGGGCATGTAATTCGGTTATAAACCAACGGAATACATAAGCAGGCGACGCGTATCATGTAATACAAAATGGCGATGATGATCGTATTACGAAACATTCACGTTTTTGCTTTATTATTCTATCAATTTTGTAAAGTCGATATCAATTTTTATTAATTCTTATTTCGTATGAAAATAATTAAATTGAGTATACTTTTGTGGAAATAAGTTTTGTATGTTTCAGCAACTCGTAGTAATATGATGTTACTGAATCTGTTGCCATGAGTCACAAAGTCATTTTTTAAAAGCCTGTTCATGATTTAAACTGTAAATCACATTGCTGGACATAACCCTCTTTCTCCATGTAGGATAAGAATCGGAGCTTAATCCACCACGCTGCTATATTGTGGATTGGCGGATATATTACTTACTATGAGTAACGATCGCTATCAGGTGTATAGGACCGATGCTTTAACGAGCTCTCCAAGGCACTGTGGGGAGATCCAAAAGGACAGACATCCAAATAGAAAAAAAATACTTGTACAAATACAAACATCCGTACCGAGCGGGAATCGAACCACAGCACACGCAATACTAAACCAGAGCGGTTATTAAAAGCCAATAACTTAAACAACAACAACTCAACTACAAAGGTTTCTTTTAAACAATTCAAATTCAGGCTTTAGTCAAGTAAAATAATCATTTCCTTTTGGAGAGAATAGCTGCTTTCCCATAAGACACGAAGTTTAAAGCCTATAACAAAAACTACTCAACTTGATATAGGTGTTTATGAAATACAAAACTTAAAAATCAACGTTAAAAATAAAAAAAAGTAACTTCATTTTTTAAAGACGGTTAATCTCTGAATCTCCGTCGAATTAATAATAATCGTCGAACAATTGCCGTCAATTCCGTTGTCATTTTGTCTTCGTCATTTATAAAGCTATTAAGCTTGAAATTAACAATTTTGCTTTAAAAATTAGAAATTTAAATTGACTTGGGTATTATAACCTTTGTTGGTACACAATTATTTATTGTTTAGTATTTGTACTACGTATTATTTTATTTTTAATTATCACAAACAAAAATTAAGGCCACGCACGATTCATAGTGTATTAGCATACGTATTACGAAAATAATACTTTATATTTTATTTATTTTTGTTTCTAATCCAAGGAAGTAGTTCGAAATATGAATTGAATTTGTAAAAAATTGACATTTTTTTTCATAAATTTTTAGATATCTACTGTTATAAGCTAGTGGGTGAATAGACACAGTCAAATAGTTTTACATTTAAACATGTTTCAAAATGCTAGTCTTCAAAAGTAAAAAAATATGTAAATATATTTGTATTTCAAAGCTCAGATTGAATGTTCTCTGGCGTAACAATCAATTTGTCAAAAGACGCCCAGAGGAAGAACTCTTACAAGCCACTTGCTACCAATCACATACACGTCATGTTTTCACCATTTACCCACAAATTCACTATACACTTAAATTCACTCATAGCTAGAGGGGATCATCACTATGTCACGAAATACACTAAAAGTCACGTCACGTCAGTATTATTATAATTATTGACGTAAACTTTAAATAAAACACCGTATTACCCGTGACCCTAATGACTGCGCCGGTCAGTCACATCGTCATTACCGTCAGTAGTCAGTCAGAGCGTCACTAAATGACAGCTTGACGAGCAACGTAAGTGACCGTTTAAAATGTCGTAAATACGCGTGTCAGATATATGACTATGCTAAGCGGTGGGTTTACAGAAAAAACAATTTTTCTGCACGCAAAGAAAAATATTTCTACTGACTTTAGTTTATAAAAAGTAAAGTAAGTAGAATCCTAGTTTTTTTCCTATAGGTAAACGACTATTTTGAAAGTGAATACCCATTAAAATAATAATTAAACCTATACAGTACCAACTAGTTACAGTAATCGAGGTAACGAGCATATATATATATATATATATATATATATATATATATATATATATATATATATATATATATATATATATATATATATAATAACTAATTTGGAACTACCCTCATTATTAGAATTTTTGCGTTAAATATTTCTTGAGGAGTTTTTTATAACACTAGTTGTGCTCGCGACTTCGTTCGCGTGGAACGTGACTTTATATGTTCAACGTGATTATTTAAATTGGCATAACTTTTTTATTTATGTACCGATTCACATTAATTGTTAATTTAAGCTTGCCAAAATATATCAGTAAAAACCACATCTAAATTGGATAAGACGTTTCTGAGATCGGCGTGCACAAACGCACAGACAAACAGACAAATAGACAGAGAAATTCTGACGATAGTAGTCACAACGAGTATATCGCAAGATTTATCTAGTCATATATATATAAGCGTATATATCTATAATATTATATATGCTAAACATATGATACTACATATGAAGTAAACATGTACTGCAAATACATCCCTATCATAAAAAATAAACGTACTCGACTTTTTATAGCCACCTCTAAACAAAATGGCGACGATGTCTCACGTCATAACCGCGAAAGTGGAAACAAGAAATCTTCTTCAAACCAATAACTGGTCCAATAGGACCCGCGTGGTTTCCATACGCAGATCATATGATAGCTGGAAATGGCAACATTATCAGGCAGAAATATTATATAGTAACATAGACATTTGATAACTAAAATATATCAAGTAACAATGTCATTGATAGTTATTACTTAAACAATATGTCTCTAGTACAGGATTTATACGACTAATTGGGAACAACGTCTGAGTGACGCATTTGCTTATTTAATTATTTTACAGTACGCTTATATATATATAGTGCATTTATGATAATTTCGTATTTATTAAGCGTTTGTCGTTGTCTTGAAGTTTGTGATTGTGTCTTGTGTATTTCTGGATCCCTCACAAAGGATTCATATTCTACTATATAATTATTGTAATTTTAAAACGTTTTTTAATAAACTGATACCCATTTAAATAAAAAAAGAATTTTTTTTCATAAAAAAATAATTTTATTACATAGAACTTGTATATTTTAGAACAAAATAAGTTCTATAAAACAACTAAATAAAAATAAAGATCTGGAAAACAACACACATTTCACAAACACATGTCAGGAACCTTTCCACAGTTCATTATTTAAATATTTAAAGCAAAGTTAATCGTAGGCCTATCCGTCAGTTAAACATCCCTGTACCAGGATCGCATGAAGTTTTGATAGCAGATGTTCCAATATTTGAGCGGCTGGCGGCGCAATTTTATTTAGTTTTCATTTTACGCGTCGCGGAGCATCGTTGGTGATAACGCGTTTTGTTTCCTATAACCTAAAAAGCTAAAGCTATTGTTATTCCTTACTTTATATTAAAAAAAATTATGATGTTAATAATGATCCTTACTGCATTATCATTAGATATTTAAAGAACAATTTTAACCTAAAATCAGTCATATAAAGACTTCGAAACAGAGAGTCTTATGAATGGAAGAAAGTTCTCTGCTAGACAATATTTGTATAATAAAAATAATTTTATAATAATAATATTTTTCCAAACTTACTTAACTTCCAAACTTAAATGAAGTTTCGTCTTGTTTCTGTCCCAGAAGTACATTAGAGAACATTTACTGATTACTGGTAAAGATATATCTCTGACATCCTATCAATAACTTATATTCTAGGTGAACTTTTTTTTATACAACTAGCGTACGGCTCACTTGATAGTAAGTGATCACCATAGCCTATAGATGCCTGCAACGCTATAAGAATCGCGAGCGTGTCGTTGACCCTACCCCCAATCCCCCAGGAGCTTTGACCCCTTATTCAGCACAGGTACACAAGACTGCTTGAAAGCAGTATTATTTAGCTGTGTTCTTCTGTATGGTCGAGGTACTTCCCCAGTTGGGCTGCTCCATATTTTGGGCAATATATTTTAAGCTGCGCCCTACCTCAGTTAAACTGGACCAAAACTGGTAAAACTGGCCCTAAAACTAATATACGAGTGAGTATATTATTATTGAACTCTATTTAATACTAAATATACATTTCTGACTGTGACCTAATGCAATGTATCTAAATAAAAATTACTTCCCTTTCACAAGAAAATACAAACAAACAACGTGACCGCAGAATAATAATTGTAATATTAAATGCCTTGCCATTGGATCATTAGGTTCGTCCAGCGTGACCGCTCGACAGCTGTTTCCCGCCAATTACTAACTAAATGTCAAATTTTAACTACATATTAGACAAATAACCGTTTTGTTAGCTCTAGCGTGAGGGTAATGGTCGCTTTTTAATATTGGTTTGTTCTAAACATTGTGGTCAACAAATGTATATTAAGCTTGTTAAGTGAACTGGTCGATTTTTTTTTTCATTTTTTTGAGGTCCATTTTCAAAGTTTTTTTTAAAATATATTTTAGTCTGATATTTTTAAATAAATCAATGTATTCTATTTTTAATTTTTTAAATTCTATTTTCATTTAAATTGCTCTCGATGATGTAGACAATATTTAAGTTAAATAGCCGAATTTTATAAAATGTGTTCTATTTTCAAGTGCTGACTTTTTTTCTTAAGTATTTTTCTTCCCAAAGCAAAGATCTTTCGGAAAACATTCTCATATAATTATGTCAATTACTTATTAGTTATAGTTTTTGATTTGAAGTATCTTTAGTAGAAGAATAGTTGTAACAGTACATGTATGTAGTGTAGTACCTATAGTATACGCAAGTACAAAGCATTAAACTTTTTATTTTACACATAACCAGTAAATTATTCAACAGATAATAACGCAAAATTATATTGTACAACGTAAACTGTGTGTCATTTACTTTTTTTTTTCGTGAAACTTTAACAAAGACATCGGCAGACGACATGCGGTAAAATAAAAAATGTATTAATTTGTAGACACTACCGCAAGTGACTGCATCAATTAGACATCTGTCTCTTTTCACACGTTAAATGATAGTGACAGACACTGAACAGAGAGAAATTTTGACATGGTATGTGTGCTATATGAGCTGACATAGAACAATAAAAAGTTGATATGGTATATATGCTATATGAGCTGACATAGAACAATAAAAAGTTGATATGGTATATATGCTGTAATAACAGCATCATTTATGTACGTAGAAAAGATACTTCATTAAAATTGTTTTGGATGGCATAGGCTACACTAGATTTCGTTTTCTCCTTCTTCTTCTTCTTTAAAGTTTTTGAAACATTCAAAATGGACGCAATCAGTGTGAAAATAATGTTTTTAAGTACTATTTACATATAAAAAAAAAACATTTTACGAAGATATTTGTCGACATGTAAAAAATTAAAATTGATAAAATGTACACAGCAAACATTGGGTCATGTCGTAGGTAACGTTTTTAGATTTCTTGAATAGTCGCGTCTTGAAGCGAAATATTAACCGAGTCAAATTTAAAAACAATTTGCGCAAAGCAATACAGAAGTTTCATTTATTAGGGTGTTCACTATATCAATGTGAAACGCCTATAATTTACAAAATATAAATCATTTTTATTTCCCCGAAAACTCATACACAGACAACGCAAAATAATTGATTTTATTGAATACACACATACATAAAATGTACATATATATAATAAGTATATAGGCTGTTATGGACGTGACAGCGAGAATATGAAATTATCTTTCGTTATAAATATAATATAAGTCAAACCGTATTTTCCCACGTTTGTGTTGTTTGTTTAATTACGGTTAGGACATGTTACAGGAGGTAGTGGAAGCGAAAGCGGGAGATACTTTTAAGGACTTAAGCTTTTTCTTACATAAAATCAATCAAGAGTTAAATAGAAAAGTAAAGATGAATAGAAAACTAGTTGTGAATTATCAAAAAAAAAAAAAAATATATATATCACTCTGTGATCTATTTTTTATGTCCAAAAACAATGAAGAATTTGTAAGAATTATTATTGAATTCTAATACGAGATTCTTATTTCGAGCATGGCGTCAAGAAATGTGGCGAAATTATAGAGTGTATGTATATGGCATTGTTCCTAAGAATTTTTTAAATATTAAACTCTATAGAAAAAGTCAGTAACTAACTAACTAATATTATTTTGTTCCAAGCGCCAAAGTTTGTAAGAATAAATAGAAAGCATTGATAGTTAAATTGTTTTTGTACTTCTTATATTACTAGACCAAAATTATTTAACTGTATGCAATATATCTTGGTATGTGGCTGATCAAAGACTCCGATTTTACAGGTATTTATTAGATTAACGCAGCTATATTCTGCTAGCCAGGATTATCACAAGCACATTGCCGACCGGTAGGGTACCTCTACTCGGAACTCTATCTACCTTTCCCACCACAAAACGTAGTACCAGTTGAGAATTTATGTGGTTACGATCTTCTGTAAGGTTGTGGTTCTGGTCTAAATTTGGAGTAAGGCAGTGATGTGACTTGCCCTAAAATAAATTAAAAATATTACAATTGTCGCTCTCGCTACCGCTTCCACTCTACACACGGTTTCATAAAATACCCCAGGACTTGCATTTATGATTCGAGTATCTACTTCTGGAGTTATTTGCTTTGCAAAATATGCAACATTTTATTTCGTAACATATGAAAGACTCGGCGAATTTTTAAAAAATATAACTTATGATTAAACGCAATTTTAAATGCCGTTTTTCATTGCGACCACATTCTTTGTTCTTTCTATTTGCGTATTACGCGTTTTTTGTGTCATTTTTAATATGAAATTATTTACTTTTGTTTCAATAATGGATTTTTAAAAATTATTTTTTGTAATAAGTAATAATATCCTCCAACTCGTGGTTCAAGCTGTCAGTCCCGGTTGTTATCTTAAATACCTGATAGCGATCGATACCTATAGGTAGTATATCTGAGCAGCGTTGTGGATTAAACTCCAATCCTTTTTCTAAATGGAGAAAGAGCCTTATCCCCCGCAGTGGGATGTTACGGGCTGAATCGTTCAAATAATCATTTAATCATTACAGCCTATCACAGTCCACTGCTGGACATAGGCCTCCATAAATTTACGCCAAAAATAGCGTGTGTACTGTGTGGCTACGGTACTAAAGAATTTAGCCACCCCCTCTCTTCCCGTGGGTGTCGTAAGAGGTGACTAAGGGATAACACAGTTCCACTACCATATTGGAACTTAAAAAGCCGACCGGTGGCGGGATAACCACCCAACTGCTAGCTTTGAAATACACAGGCCGAAGACGGGCAGCAGCGTCTTCGGTGCGACAAAGCCAGCACTGCGGTCACCAACCCGCCTGCCCAGCGTGGTGACTATGGGCAAAACACATGAGTTCACGCAATCATTTAAACTTCATTATTATTATGCATAACTCTTTCTTAATAAAAATTTGAGTTTTACAAAATTATATGGTTCTTACCTTAAATATTTTTATGAGTGTTTAGTCTATAGAAAAATGTGTTTTACACAAAATAAAAACGAATCGCCAAAATATATGTAGATACATGCATAACCTACAGTTTATTTTGGTCGGGACTATGTTTGTATAAAAGAAAATTAAAAGAAATCGTAACATTCACGAAAATAAAAATCGTCGAAGCGTCAGCTATTAGGATATAAAACATATTTCTATATTCAATATATTTCACAGTACTTTAGATTTTAAGTTACGGATATTTCATAGTTTTTGCGAGGAATTTTAATATTTGATTACTGAAATATTCAAATTATATTCGAATTATATTAAATTTTATAGAGATATAAAGTTACAAGCGGCATGTATAATTATTTTTCGTTTACTTATTTAATATATAGTTGATAATGAAAATTCTTCCCAAATCTATTAAATTATTTTTGAAAGACAACAAATACATATAGTGTATACATTATACACGAGGTGGAACAAACATACAACCGTCATTTACAAAGTCGGTTAACAAAGACCATACTATTCTTGAAAGCATCGAATTTCTATTTTTATTATTCCGATTTACTTTAATCGCGCTAATAAAATGTAATTGAAGTTACGACATGAAAGCACTTGTTACGTCCATTTCGCCGTCATCTTCAATCCACAGGAAACCTTTAATGATTCATATCCTGTCCGACGACTGGGTAACGCCATAAAACAATGGGGCGGCTCTAGGCGATAAGTCGGTTTACAAGCGAGCGTTTGAAACGAAAATATTCGTTAATAATAATAATAATAAGATATTCTTTATTGTACACCAAAATATAAACAAACAGTAGCAATTACAAAAAAAAAAGATGTACAAAGGCGATCTTATCGCTGAAGAGCGATTTCTTCCAGATAACCTTTGGGCACAGGACATGATATAGTAGTGACGGATAGGAAGTGTACAATATTCTTAAGGATGAATAAAAATAGTGTATGATAGATTCATTAATTTATACAAATACACATATAAGTACAAATATCCATACATAAATAATCTAAATAGTATTAATATACGTATAATATTTATTTTTTTGTGGTTTTGTTTTGAAAAGTATGATCAATGAATAATATAATAATATTTTTTATTACTATAGTATAGCGTAGCCTATAGATGCCTGCAACATCAGAAGTATAACAAGCGCGTTGCCAACCCTTTCTCCAACCTTCCCCGGGACCTTAAATCTTCTTACTCACAACAAGACCACAACACTAATTGAAAGCCAGTTTTATTTAGCTGTGATGTCTAATGTGATTTTGAAGGTTGAGGTACCTGCTCACTTTAACGACCCTACTCTACATCAATAATAATATTTTATTCTTGCTAGTATCCGCCTTGTCTGCAGCCGCCCTTACACGTCAATGCCTTGACAAATTAACTCTCTGTGTCGAATTTGATTGCTATTGTATTACCTTATCATTATTTTTTAATAACAGTGTCACTCACATTGTTCCGATCCTCTTTATTACAAGCATGAAATTAACACTTACAATTAAACTGTTTTATTATACATTGTATGAGAAATTACAAAGTTCTTCTATCAGATAACTTATTGATGATTTTACTGGCTTACTGCTCAAGTCATGATGTCATGTTGTTTGACTTTAATCACTGCTTATTTTATGAAACATAACGTTATGTTTTACGGCCTATATTATGACTGGATATAAAACTATTTTTGATCAAGAATTTTAATCTAGATTTTTATGTATCTAATTTTTAAACCAATTAAATTTTAAGTTTTAATTCCTGCTTTATTCCTTTGAAGGATTAAATTTTCAAACTTACATTCTTATTGTTCAAATTACTTGTAAATTAGGCACATTTATATTGAACCTAAAGAAAGAAGAGGCAAATATTACTTATAGGTTAAAACTAATAAGGGGGAGTGTCATTTCTGCTTTTCATAGTACATTTAAGTGACTACACTGCTGTATTGACAGTCAACTGGTATAATTATGCACGGGACAAACAGGTCGAGTTCTCATGGCGGACAATAAGTAATTATATAAGAAAGTATAGTATGTGTATACAAATGACTGGTTATTAAAAAGTTTCTGTTTTTAATATCAAATTTTCTATATTATTTCAACGTCTCTTTTTATATTTCTTATAACTATAATAATTTAAACTACATTTGTACCTTAATATTTTGCCACTGTGTTTGTAATTTTGTATTAACCAAGTCGATATCAACAATCATATCAGAACATAAGAACACAACAAACACTAACATCGATACGATTATCAGGATAAATATATAGATAAATTTAATTTTTTAATAGTTACAAAAAAAAAAAAAAAAAAAAAAAACAGAAAACAGAATATTAACACTTGAGCATACATATTAAAAACAGTTTTATCATAGTCGGGTAAAAAAAAGTACAAAACATTTATGTAGGATTTATATCATTCCACAAACCAAAGTTGGTATATGTATTTCTCTAAATGAATGAAAGAACTCCCAAAATCACTTACTTATTTGTCCTGTTAATTATTAAATTTGTTTACGCAAAAGAAAAACAAATACAAAACAAAAACAATGAAGAAGAATTTTTATCGTTCGAATATCTTTGACACAATTCGCCTGCAGTAAGATATCGTTAAATTTGTAATTATTCGAAATTTCGGAGTATTCTACCAATTGATTCGAAATTCAAATTGAGTAGTTCGATTCGATACAAATGATGCGTGAGTTTGAAATGTACACTAATAAGTACAAACATTAGAAGATTATAGGCAGCCATTTTGAAAAATAAAATGACATCAGCTACAAAAAATAAATAAATAAAATATAATATAAAATAAATAAAAATAAAGTAAAGTAGAGATTAAAATATGTTGTAATAAACTTTTAGCTATTAAAATCAAACATTACTTTATTCAAATAGGTTTCAAAAGGACTTTTCAACCGTCATTTTAAAAATTTTAAAAAAAGTAGTATAAATGTCGATGAAAGTGAGATAAGCATGGATGAAATAGTGAAAGCGCTGAAAAGTATGAGATTAGGTAAGGCTGCAGGGTATGACAGGATCACCGTCGAGATGCTGAGGGCTGGACAGGGTATAGTGGCTAGCCAGCTGTACTGCCTTTTCAATTTGTGCTGGCGAAATGGGCAAGTACCGGAAGACTGGTGCAAAGCCGTAATCGTGCCGTTGTATAAGGGAAAAGGGTCACGGCAGGACTGCATAAATTACCGCGGTATAAGCCTTCTCAGCGTCGTCGGTAAATTGTATGCGAAAGTGTTGATTGAAAGGGTTGTGAATGAAACAGATGAAAAAGTATGGGATGCACAAGCGGGATTTAGAAAGGGAATGGGATGTACGGATCAGGTCTTTTCCTTGCGGTGCATAGCCGAAAAGTTTTTAGCAAAAAACAAAAAGGTCTATTGCGCGTTCGTGGATCTGGAAAAGGCCTATGATAGAGTGGTGAGGAATGAATTGTGGTCAGCATTGTCCGTGTACGGTGTGAGCGGCGCACTCATGCGAGCACTACAATCTCTTTATAGGGATTCTAGTGCTTGTGTGAGGATAAACGGGGCATACACTGAATGGTTTAATATCGAAAAAGGTGTTAGACAGGGATGTGTAGCGTCACCGTGGCTGTTTAACTTGTTCATGGACAATTGCTTGACAGAGTTAAAAGAGAATGAAAGTGGGTTGAGAATGGGTGAGTTACTCGTCAAATGTCTTCTCTATGCTGATGACCAAGTATTACTTGCGTCATCGGCCGAGGAGTTGCAGGAGATGGTAACTGCTATGAGTGGAGCTTTTGTTAGAAAGGGAATGAAGATGAATGTAAAGAAGACGAAAGTGATGGTGTTTGAAAGAGATGAGGTAGTGACAGACTGTAATATCGTGATTGGAGATGAACAAATTGAACAGGTGAATGAGTTTGTGTATCTGGGTTCGAAGTTTACAAGAGATGGAAAGTGTGAGAGTGATATTGAAAGAAGAGTGAATGCAGGAAACATGGTGAACGGAGCTTTGAACTCCTTTATGAGCAGTCGGAAGGTGTCTAAAAAGGCTCGTTTGGCTGTGCATGAGGGGGTGTTGCTTCCGACACTCATGTACGGAAGTGAAAGTTGGGTATGGCAGAAGAGACATGAAAGCAGAATAAATGCAGTTGAGATGAGAGCGTTAAGAAGCATGATAGGAGTTAAACTGAGTGACAGGATGAGAAATAGTGAGATAAAGAAACGGTGTGGTCTGAAAGAAGATGTAGTGACAAAAATTGAGAAAGGTATGCTGAGATGGTTTGGTCATGTCGAGAGAATGAATGAAGAACGACTGACGAAAAAAGTGTATAAGGCGAGTGTGAGTGGAAGTGTTGGAAGGGGTAGACCTAGGCGGACATTTCAAGACCAAATCGGGGACGTCTTGAAAAAAGGCCAGGTCAAGAGTACCCTAAACCGACGAGCATGTATGAAGGGAATAATGAAAGTGGATAAAGCGAAACAAGTATGTAAGGATCGTAGCAAGTGGAAAGAAGTGGTCTCTGCCTACCCCTACGGGAAAGAGGCGTGATTATATGTATGTATGTATATGTATTTTAAAAATGAAAATTATGTGTCTTAATTAATTATAGTTAAAAGTAAAATTACCACCGTTAGTTAGCTACCATTAAACGTCAGATAACTTTATCAGACACTTGAAATCTATTATAATACTGTTTGGAATTAATTTTACGCTTTATAATAAACATAATTAAATTATGTACACATAACTAAATTAGTTACAGTATTCTGAATAATTACCATGTAGATTAACGTATTATTATTTGTGTTAGAATATATAACGGATTAATAATTTATGTTTGTAGTGAAGGCATTATACAATTTACTGATTTAATTCAATCATATGTTAAATAAGTATATGTATCCGTAAACTGTTTAGCGAGAAAATAAAAACAATTTTAATAGAGTATTAAATGTTTATTTATTATTTAATTTAACGCTTATTTACTATGCACAAAAAAAATTAAACACAAACAAGTTATTTATATACACAATTGGAGCAAGGTTATAAAAAAATAAGTACATTCACTTAAAAAAAAGCTTAGAAGCGCTCTTAGAGAGATATTATGAAAAATAAAATTCAACACTTCAACCGCTTAAAGAGTAACGTCTGTCTTGATAACACATAATAACACAAGATGTTATATTCAAATACAATTCTTTAGAAATAAAACTTGCTTAGCTGGCACCATATTGTCATGTAGATTCGTATGTAGTGGAGGGTTATGGATGACAAAGGGCTCAAGAGACGTTTGACATAAAGCTTCGTGTATCTGTGGTATAATGACAGTTATTTGACAGATAGACTTTACAAAAAATGTAATCTTGTTTTCATTGTCTTTGACATTTATGTAAATATATAATAATTTAAATTAATTTAATACAATTAAAGTTTATAAATATAGTTTATAAGATAATTGATTTCATTTTTAATTTATTTATGATGTTGATTATATAAGTAGTTTTGAGAAGAGAAACAAATCTGTAGTTGATTTTTTTGTTATCAAATTTTCATTTTATTTCTTTAGGAAATCGCATGCATGCAAAGTCGAGTGGGTACGTTAGTGATCACTATTTTATCACTCTCTATATCGTAAGTTTTTCGCCACGAATGTTGAACCCCTCACGTCTCAAGAGTCAACGATCGTACTCCGACCGCGCATCCCAACCCAAATTCCATTCTACACTCAGCATGCAAAGTTGACTTGACCCCGTTTCCTTATTTCAACCATAACACCCATAATAATATGGGTGGTTCGATATAGATATATTTATATTATTTTGTAGGAAGCCAATACTATACACAATTGGTATTTTATTTATCCTTTTCATCCGACTTCAAAAAACGAGGAGGTTCTCATGTATGTAATTTTGTTTGCCGTAACCACCAAACTGACAGACAGATAAATAATAACAAGGTTTTCGAATTCATTACAGTCATAAAACACCCGACATTTAAGTTTTCGTAAATATTTTTTACGTAGAAATGAATTTTTTAATTAAATATAATTATTAATTTATTTGTATGTAATATTTTTTTCATTTTTCTTTCCAATTTTTTTTTGCATAGTTATCTATGCATATTATCATCTTCATCATCATCTTTAGGCATATTTCTGTTTATAAAAATGTTAACACTAAGCAAATACGATCTTATTATAATAAAAATAGAAAATAGGTTCTATTATACTGAGTGCAAAACAAAAAGTTTAAATAAAAAAATTACATATTTGATATGGAATAGATAAAAATAGAGGGCAACAGTATCAACTCGACCGTGTGCGTATCTCAAAAAGCATATTCGGACAGTAACCAAATAAAGTCGGTAACGTCAACAGAAACATTTCTATTCAAATACGAAATAAAAAAAGGTATAATTTTCTAATAGGTCATAGTTTGGTTGTGGTGTCAAAATTATTTTTCAATATTGCATTTAATTGTGTGATTTTTACGGTTGCTGGTGGTACGGTGGTTGTTTTAATACGTATGCATAACGTTATGATTTATAGCCTGTGAAAATACTGAAAAAAGGTTGAAAACTCTTTTTTAACTGACTTCAAAAAAAGGAAGAAGTTACTCAATTCGACTGTATATATATATATATATATTTAAATGTTCCGATTTTGATAATTCTTTTTTGTTGGAAAGGAGATATCCTTGGTGTATCCATGATAAAAAAACCAAGAGCTGATGATGGGATCCCAGAGAAATCGAGGGAAACGCCAAAATCCGCATAGCTTTTTACTAGGAGTACCGATTTTGATAATTTTTAATTTAATCGAAAGCCGATGTTTATCATGTGGTCACATTTAAATTTCATCGAGATCTGATTACAACTTTTGGAGTAATTTTTGATAATGCATATTTACTTGACTAATTTTTCCGTCTACCTACGTTGTATTACTTGTCGATATAACTGAAGTCGGTTTTTTTTCGTTTGCCTGCAAACACAATTATTTATTTAAGCCTAAAAATTATTTAAGCCCTTTTACAGCTTCGTAAATATGGTAAATAAAAAAAAAATACTATTATAGTCTACTTAACTGCTCTAATAACTTAAGAACATTTGCAAAAAAAAAATGAATATCATCCTGTCAACACCCTAAAACATATTTTTGAATCCATTTCGATTTCCAAAAACTTAACTTTTTAATTTTACAGGATTAATCATATTTTGACGATATTTTTATTCAAGACCTACAATGTCTTCAACAGTATTTTCGTAAATTTATTATAATATAAAAATAATAAGACTTCGATAAGAAGAAAATCATTACAGCTTGTTTTACTGATCCAAGCACTTCAAGTACTTTAGTTCAAGAACAAAAATAAAAGAACTTTGAAATTATAAGGACTAATTAGTCCCCCTCGTCTCTTGATCTTGATCTCTCTTGATCAACTCTGTAGTTGCGGGACTAACTATATCGATGAACTAGTAAATCAAGCTAAGTTTAGCCAAATATAACTTTATTTTAAGAAGTTGAGAGAGGTGTAGGTTTCCATAAAATATCCCTTATACTTTCGAAGAAGTTAACATAAATAACGAAAATATACAAAATAAAAGATCTTATGTTATTCAATAATGACTGATAACAGATAAATTCTATCAGATAACACCTAAAAATATCATCATTAAATTAAAACATCGGTTGAATCGACTTGATTGTCCCCACATTAAGCAATTTTTTTTTTTTGTGTATTTCATCTTGTCCATAGACTTTTTGTCAGAATTACTTATTGTGTAGAAAGTTTACAAATCTAATTATTCCATTTAATTGAATACTGAATTGTACTGAAAATTTCTGCCGCGTCTGTTTTTCTTTTACTAAATTTGTTTGTGAGCAACTCGATCTTTAAACATAATTTTTTCACAAATTTAATCTGAAACGTGAGACGTTATTGCTTTTTTGTTTTTTTTTTTTTAATTTTTATTATTGTCAGAACAAATTATTTTTTGGAATAAAGTGAGACATATTTAAAGAGACTCATGGAACGTGTACTTTTCTATAGAATTAAGGAACTCTGTAGTAAGAACTTTGTTGTAAATCAATAAGTTCCATTAATGAAAATTAAAACTACAAAAACACAGGTTAATCATTGAGGTATATAAATGATATCTCCATAAAATAATGATATCTACATAATAACTTACGTACTTAATACTTATTATAACCTATGTGTTTTTGAAAGTACACATAAACCCAAACTTAAATAATTTTTCTAATCATATACAACACTTAATGAAAGAAAAACACTTTTTCCAGGGCCAGCTTTACAAGTTTTGGTCAAGTTTAACTGCGGACTGAAACTGAGGGCACAGCAAATGCTAATAATTTATAATGCTAATAATGCTTAAAATTTGGAGCAGCCCTACTGGGGAAGTACCTCGAACTTAAAGAAGATCACAGCTAAATAATAACGCTCTCAGGTTGTTGTTCAGTGTTCCAAAGCTCTTGAGTATTTTGGGGTAGGGTCAGCAAAGCGCTTGCAATGCTTGTGGTATTGCAGGCGTTCATAGGCTACGGTAATCGCTTACCACCAGGTGAGCCGTAGGTTTGTTTGCCGACCTAGTTGTATAAAAAAGACATATTTTTTCTTCCGACGCTACAGTTTAGTATTAACTCCGTAACAGTGCAGTTTGGCCACATGCCTAATACAGCCTGCGTGCTATCTGGACCAGATAGCACCCGTCTAGCTCCACATTATATTTATTTATTATTTTTTAACAATACTAGTTAATGCTTAGTTTTCTTTCTGGTACACTTGTATACATATATATATCTATATTCTGTTATAAAATAATAGCATGAAATTGACGTCATTTTGTTATTTGTGTTGAAAATATTATATAAATTATTCTTATACGTACATATAAACACGTAATATACAATAACAGCCGAAAATTTGGTCTGGCTTTCAAGGAGACCTTTCGTAAACACATCTATACTAATAATACGAAGTTGAAGAGTTTGTTCGTTTGATTAAGCGCACTAAACACAGCAACTACTGGTTCGAATCGAAAATTTATTTTTGTATTAGATTATCCATTTACCAAGGGAGGCGATAGGCTATATAAAATTTTAGTACGTTGTTTCACAAATTAATGCGAATGAATAGGCGGAGTACAGCCAGTGCTAAATAAACGCCTCACACTTATAAGCTTCTAGCATTAGGATAGTAGAGTACTAGGATTAGTAACATGTGCCAAGGGATAGGAAACATACACAATAAATACAAGCGTCCAGACCACGACAGGCATTGTATGTTCAATAATTTTGACTAGCCCCTTGACGCAGTTTGTAGTAACCCCGCTTTCTGCTCCTGAGGTTGTGGTTTCGATTCCTACCCCGAGTCTGGGTCTATAAACGTATTTATTTATGTATGTATCAGTTGTATGGGTAGTTATCAAAACAATTTAGATATATCAGTTGGATGTTACCTATAATACAAACATTAAGATAGCTTATCTTAGGAATATACGACCGAATATAGATGTTTAGAACGTTTACCAATATTGTGTATAGTTAAATATCGTTGTATGTTAAATTAGTCAAGCGCTCGACAGATGGCGTGCGGATCAAAATAGATCGCGCTAAAACTTTATTTACGTGGTATAGTATGTAAGATTAGTAATTTAAATAAACGAACGATCGAGCTATCGGAAGTCGGTGTCGGTGGTCGATACGTAGATCAGAATACTGTCGTGGTTTTATTTATTCAACCCTTCAAGTAGTTCACAACTAGTCCAAAGTCGACCCCCAGCCGCCGTAGCACGCCAAGTGTTATACAATAGAAGATATTTATTTACTACAAATATTTGTAGCAATAGCTAGTGATGAGGTCATTGCACCTATCATCTTAAATTAGTAGGCATCTTATATTTACGTCTATAAACAATAAATAAGATCCAAATATATAGTGGAATCCTTTGTAAAGTAACTAATTACAATGTAAGGTGTAATGAACGAATATTCTGACAAACATTTCCACGATAGGTTCGAAGATGCTTGCTTAAAACATTAGAAAGAACGTGTTATGTTTGTGTGCTTTACACTATACGATTTTTAATATAAATTAACAAAGTAATTTTCCGTATTTATTGTAATACTAGCTGCCCGGACAAACTTCGTTCTGTCAAAAGTAAATTATTAGTGTAGTTAATTATTTTTTAATTTTTTTAACTATTAAAACCTTCCGTGGGCCTTAAGGAACATACAAAAAAGTAAATAGCCGAAGTGGTCGAGCCATTGTCGAGTTATGCGCTTAGCAACATTCATTTTTATTATAACTACGAAATATAAAAAAACATTCAAAAGTAAGAAAATTACTAATGAAAAAAAAAAAAAAAAAAAAAAACAATAATACCATTTGGCAGTTCCAATAGCGCTGGCTTTTAGGAAAAACTTTAGTGAGTTTTTTTTATCGATTATCCTAAGCAGAATATACGTTACGAATCGGTACCTAATAGCTTTATATTAGCCTTTATTAATTGTTCGAAGATATATGCATGCTGTGCAGTGACAAAAGTGATTTTAAAGTCTGCTTGAATATATTTTTTTGCTTTCATTTGATTAAAATAATCGTCATACGATTTTATAAACAAAATTATCGTTAATAATAAAAAATATCGTTTCGTAATTTCGCATCGTATAAAATGCCTTCTATTGTTTCTTAGTCACGGCTATTGCTACTGGAGATATTAATTAAATTCGAACATAATAAACGGTGTCTCGTTACTATTATACATAACACACAGACATACAACATACATACGTTTAGTTATTAATTTAATTTAAAACCCCACAAACTGGTAATATGATAACACTCGTTACTGAGAAGTCTAAGGAATTGTTTTTTATTTGTGGATATATTTCGTGGTAATAAAATAATCAAAATTTGTTCGTTTTAATTTAATGCATCTTTACTTTGCCTGTAAAGAGCATACGTAGGTACAAAACAAAAAAAAATCACTTTTTTGTTTCTCGGTTAATACCTACATATATTTAATGAAATGAAGAGAGTGGAGTTATTAGGACACAGTATTACTGTTAGTCAGCTGTCAAAGCTGTCATTAAAAATATGATTTATTTTAAATCGATACGAAATCGATAATCATTTTGGTTTATTAGATATTAATTGATATTTTCGATATTAATGTAACTTTATTTAAATGTTCTTTATTGTTTACAGCTTTAATTGTGCGTCTAAATATCTTGAGTTAATTAACTAGTGCAAACATTTTCTTTTTGAATTCTGTTATCGATTACAGTTGAATCGATACCCAAATAATTTGATGAAAACTATCTTTCTCAATTTTCTCCGCTTCTAGATTCAGAATTGAGCTGATATTTTATATTTTAAAATAAAAAAATATGACCAATTTTTTAAACAATATCTCTACTCATTACATTTTGGCCCAAAAGTCCCCCTCTCCTTTACGTAAATGTGTGTCAAGTTTAAGAAACAAATAGAACTTCTTGGAGCACCGAAGCAATATTATATTTAATTTAGCATATAATCAACTAAATTAATGAATTAATTAAAGTACAAATCAATAATGTAAAGTGCAACTGAAAGACAATTATTGACATTAAGTGGAAAACCCCTTATCTGTATTAACCATAAGAGAACTTTAATTTCAATTATCCTTTTTCTTACCAACATAACAAAATTTGTATAGACGCTTGGATTTAATTATGTGCAAAACGTATTTTTATTATAAAAAAAGGTTTAACATTATATTATTAAAAAGCTAAAATGACCAAAAACGGCAGTTCTTATTTCATCAAAATAAACAATATTACGTAAATATTGTAAAATATCCTAATTCCAGATAATACGGACAGCATTCAAACACTGAGTGCACATTTCTATTCTAGATTTGAACTCTTTATTTGAAACCTCGCACTTCATGTGTACGTAATGTCTAGTGCGACAACGATCTTTAAACATTTCGGGATTTCAAAATTGGAACATTTTCCGCAACGATTTTTTTAATATTGGTCGCCATTTTGAAATATCATATTTCGGCGGACTAAAAGGTACTTCAACAAATGATTGAAATCTTGATAGTAAATAAAATTTTCCAGACCAGTAGATAGTATCGTAAATGCAAAAAGTATCCCTGAGATCGTCTCGTCTAGCCACCCTAAATGTAAAAGTATTTTCAGGTCAAATTTTAAGACGCTGACAGAACAGCAAATAAAATTCCATATTAGTTTTATACTCGCAAGAAATTTTGGTTGAATAAGATTTTTCGATTCCAAATCTCGATATTGATTCTAAAGATTCATTAAATAACTTTCAAGGTTTCAGAACTTATTAAAACTTTGTACGAACTCGATTCAAATGTCGTTTATATATAGATTTGTTGGATATTGGTGAAGTGTTGAAGAAATTGCAAACAAAATCGTAAGATGGCTTTGTACGTTTAGTCCCTGGATTTTTTTATATATACTTTTTTTAACAATTGTATAATTAACTGAATATGAATCTCAATAAAAAAACCTTTAAATGTAATTGAATAATAAATTACAAAAAAATTACTAATTGAGATCAATAAAAACAGCATGAATTGTCCCAATGCTGAGCAAAAGCATATAGAGAAAATCAGATCCGTGCTTCAAATTTATTTTTGGAAACTATTCTCATTTTTATTTACTACAACGGTAATGCCAGGACATATTAGAACCTGCTCCTGTCTATATTTAGTCTTTCTATTTGCTTCTGGATCCATAACTATTGATCCCTTTTAAAATATTATAGAAAATTAAATTATTAATTACAATGACTAGAAGTAAAAAAAAAACTGAAAATCACAAAAATAAATAAATGAAAAAGGCAATTAAAAACAAACAAATCAAGACCTAATTGGAGAAAATAAAGGACAATAGTAAAACATGTAGTTGCGTTATGCAATCATACATTAATGTAACCATGGCGTGGTATCGATTCGAAACGCCGAGATTACTTTTACGGCTTATTTTCATGTACCATTAAGTTACCGAAACGAATTAGTGATGGTGCTAGCGTTCGCTGATGACGGTCAGGAAACGAAAGAAAAAAACATTATTCATAATCCACTTATTACTCTATGGGAAATGTTCATTTATGCAAAAAGTTGGACTATAGTTATATCGTTAATGGCATTAAAGGCATCGTCGATCGGCGAAAGGGCTTTTAATGCATGCAAGAAATATGCACAAACAATGCTGGAGTGTCACAACATTTTGTATCCATCTCTACGAGTCAGAGTGCCGATAGATTTACTGCTGTACCCGCACATGGCTTTAATTGGATACCGAAAGGACGTCCAACAACAACCTGTATGGAAATGTGGTGGAAGTTTGATAAGTGAAAAGTGGATTTTAACAGCTGCTCATTGCAGTGAAGATCCTATTGATGGACCAGCGAGTATTATAAGAATCGGAACTGCTACATTTGAATTTGACGAAGTTGATGAATTAGCTCAGGAAAGAGAAATAGTTCAGATAGTCCCTCATCCTGAATATAAACCGCCGTCTAAATATAACGATATTGCTTTGATGAAAGTAAGACCAGACTTCATACTCAGTAGGGATATAAGAATAGGCTGTTTAAATCTAAATGATAAATTTGATAATAATACACTAACAATAATTGGTTTTGGTAAGACAGAATCCAGTGATAACGCTGGAAGTGAAACACTAATGACGGTTGACGTTGATATAATAGAAAATCACGTTTGTAATAGATCTATGCGGTATTTTATTAAAAGGAAAATTTTGGCCCAGGGTTTAATAGATAGTCAACTTTGCGCAGGCGATTATGAACGCGGGGGTAAAGATACTTGTCAAGGTGATTCTGGGGGACCCTTACAAGTGATGGATTATAGGGTTGATTGTATTAATACGTTCCCTTTGCACAGAATAGTGGGAGTGACGTCGTTTGGAAGAGATTGTGGACGAAGAATGGCACCAGGTATTTACACACGAGTTTCGAAATATATTGGATGGATTGAAGATATAGTTTGGCCAGGAAATTTAACTTTATGAGAAGAACTTTGAAATCTAATTATTTATAACGTTTTAAAACTTATGTAATAATTTTACTAGTAGTTTATGTGTAACATTATGAACCTTATTTAAAACTAAAACTTTTTGTTAAATTTAGTGCACATTTCTTTAAATCCCAATAGGTACTTTACTTGCTAAAGCTTACCTTGTTCTAAGGCTAAGTGTAAACACTATTAAGAGGAACAATAGCGCCTTGGGGAGTTCGCCACTATAGAAGGTATTGTACGGGAGTATCGTTTTTGTTATTATGGACCTAGTAATTTGGTTAATATATTTTGTATAGTTCTGTAACAAGTACGAAAGTCAAATGTAAATATAACACATATTAAGTGAATAATAGATAGTAAAATAATTGACTCAACGATTTCAATATTTTATAGGAAGTATAAGCCTTATATTAAATATTCCTTACTTGAGTAATACTTGAGTAAAGAATGTTGTATAAATCACTCAATAAATCAACATTCAGATGTTTTTGTACTCACAATAGTCTCGAATTACAAAATGCGGAGATCCAAACGCCTTGTGCCCGCATTTTCACTTATATAATAAACTGAAGTATATAACAGGTCTCACCTGAAACAAAAGTAATATATGAAAAAAACGTCAAGGTTAGAGCCACAAGGGACAGACTCGGAATATGAAAAAAAAAGTGTTACATTCGGGAACGAGTGTGGGATCGTGATGGCTCGTGCGAAACCGAGACGTTTCGTATGAAAAACATGTTTTTCTTCTATTTTCGTTAAATTTAGAATCCGTATTAGATTGTGTTTTTGATAAAACTTCAGCTTTTATGGTTTGGTTATTTGTTGTAACACAATTTGTAAAGCGAAGAAAGGTTTTAAGTATGTTATATTCTCACAATGGCATGCACATATATACTACATATATTTATGTATTTTTACATTTTTTTAATTAATAAGTAAAATTTTTGCCTGATGGTAAGCGATTTTTGAAGCCTGTGAACGCTTGCAATACCAGAAGTATTCACTTCAGCCTGTAATATCCTACTACTGATCAGAGCTTAATCCACCACGCTGCTCCAATGCGGGTTGGTGGATATATTCCATACGCTATCAGTAACGATCGCTATCAGGTGTACATGATAACCGGGACCGAACGCTTAATGTGCTCTCCGAGGCACGATGGGGAGACCCACAAGGACTGCACAAACACCCAGACCACGGCAAACAACTGTATGGCCAATACAAATGTTTGTCATGTGCTGGGATCGAACCCGAAACCGCCAGCGCAACAGGTACAATGCATGGCTGTAACCGTTGCGCCAACGCGGCATCCACCAACTATGAACACGGAGATAATGAGGAGAACCAGAAGCATTACAATCGCGATATCGTAATTTATTACAATAGCAATGTTAGTATGTTTAGCACACAACCTCTTTCATTATCCCTAATCCCTAATAATATTATAAATGTGAATGAAAGTTTGTTTGTTACGCTTTCACGCGAAAGCCACTTAATCGATCATCATGAAACTTTGTACACAAATTCTTGAAGGTGTTAGAAGTAGCATAGGATACTTTTTGTTTAAAAAAACGCGAGCGAAGTCGCGGGGAAAAGCTAGTTTTCAAATAAACTTTCATCAGCTTATATATTGTACACTATTCTAAATTTTAGAAGAGTAGGCTTTGGCCCAGCAATGAGATATATATCGTTTTTTTGTGCACATAAATATTTCCTATTTTTTTTTAAAGCACGTGCACAAACTCCTTCATTCAAAAGTATTCAGGTAATCTTCGCGGATGATGTAACGTTGAAAAATAGACAATTAAAGTTGGAAAAAGTTCGAAAGTCGTTTTATTACGGAGAATACATTTTCTAACTTGTACAACGTAATTTTGTAAACTTTGCTAACGACAAAAAATGTTCTCTCTTTGATGTCATAAAATCATCGGACATGAATAATTTTTTCAAGAAGTTAGTTATCGAAATTGAGATGATCGAAGTTAATTATTTTTGAAGTTTACTAGAATTATGTAGTATTTTCCATGTTTAAATTGAAGTAATATTCATAAAATTAATTAAAATTATTAAAAGTCATAACTGAGGTAGGCCACAGTATGAAATATTCTACTGAAAATGTGAAGGAACCCTACTGGGTAAGTACGAGCCAATCTTAGAAACGATCACAGCTAAATAATATTGCTATCAAGCAGTGTTGTGTTCCGGTGGTGAATAAGGTGACTAGAGCTCCTGGAGGGTTTGGGTAGTGTCGGCAACAATAGGTCTAGGTAGGGTGTATAAACTACATCGATTACCATCAGGTAAGCCTTACGCTTGTTTGCTGAACTTTTCGTAAAAAAATAAAAAATAAAAAACGGAGTCTTAAATTAATTATTTTTTGTTTTGTTTAATTAATTATTTAATTTAATAGGTTGACTTTGCTTATTATTGGCATTACTAAATTATTGACATGAATTTTATTTAATCGGTTATGAATATCGTATATATATTTTGATATAAATATCCCATGTTTTATTATTTTCCTATTTTTTCTCCGTTTCTTTACTAATTATTTTTGTGTACTGCTGTTTGATTGTATGGATTTTGTCTGAAATAAAATTATTATGATTACTATTATTATTAAATTAACCGTCGTTCTATAGTTTAAGTTCGAAATGGTGTGATATCATTGTCTATTTTAAGCTTTTACCATACAACCGATATCAAGATGTACCGTTTGAATAAAAGTAAAAGTTTGATATTAAGTTATGTATAGGTAAGGTTGTATAGTGACAAGTTGTAGTAATTCAGTCAAGTTTCAACCTATTTCTTTTCCGCTACTCTTAATATAGTATTTTTCTTTAGCGAAGGAAAGCATGAATACCTAAGTTTTATTACGCAAAGACGTTTGCCACACCGCAGTGCATTAATTAGCACCTTTAAGTCTAAAAATCAAAACTCATTACTGAGACTTTGATATGGAATAATGGAAGTACATTTACTAACCATTTATAACAATTGTAACTTGTGACAAATTTTAAAAGTAAAAGCGCGTAAACTCATTTCCCGTAGCAAATCAATATATTATTTACCAATGTACATGTCGACACACATCAAAAATTCTTAGTTAAACCTATGCTTTGCCAATATTCGGACTTTTACGATTAAATACAAACGTTTTAAACCTATTAAAATCCAATTAAGTACATTAAAATTAAATTTAATAAACGTTTCAGTTTTAATAAAGTTACAAATTGGGCCGATATTAAAAAAGTATTTATTTTAGAAGTCAGTAGTACTATATTATTTCCGTGTAGATAAAAACTATGAAAAAGCACGATAGTCTACTTTTTTAAAATTGCATTTTATATCATGTTAGGACATGTGAACTATGGGATTGTGGTAAAATATATTTATTTATTCTAGGTTTTAAATAATTCGTTACAAACTACCTTCTTCCTGGAATATTATTTTTCATCAAGAAGTTATCATTAAAAAAATATTGACCGTAATTTTCCTTCTTAGTAATTTTGTTATGATATAAAACGCTAATCAAATTAATTATCTCGGCATTAATCCGGTGAAATTTTAAAGCGAGTCCGTAATAGTAACTTTTCGAAGAATCTTAATCTTATCTTTGTGGTAAACAAATTCCTTTAAAACTGTTTTTCTTTAAGCATCCGCCGGAAGTCGTTTCTCTATTAACGTCGCTTCTTTATTCCGCAAATAGCTTTTGCTACTTAGTTCAGTTTTTTCGCAATTTTTTTCCGCAACAATCTCTCCAATGTCAGAACCGAGAATGCGGACTTATTTGATAAAAAAAGATTTTTAAACACTCGACTTTAGAAACAGACCTTTTTCGTAGTATAACTTTTTTTTGTTACTTACATATATTATTTTGTGGTCATACACGTTTAAATTAATATTTCATCATTGATTTTTATTTAATTTTTTGCTGTTTACCAGTGTTTGCAAAATTCAGCCATAATGCTCTGCTGCATTGTCTACCAAGGCAACTTTAGTGATTACCTCGGTAGCCTTGATGTTTGGGAAATTTCCCATTGATTTCCCAAAAACACCATTATCATAACCCGCTTTAATTGAACTAGAAGTAGTAGAACTTCTGGAACTTTTTTATTTACATACAACGATATTTTTAACTGGTTAAAAAATGCCGAAAATATTAGCATATAAACAAAAAATACCGATGAACATATACGATTAAGCTCCTTTATTTCGAAATCGATTAAAATATATGAGTCCAGTATTCATTGTATAATTTACAATCATAATCCAAAACACGTGTAGTTTAAATGATATGATAAAATTAACGGTATTTTACAAATTTGTTTCAAACCATTTAAGATTTTAACTATATATTAGTAATATAAATAATACAAATTAATAATAGGTCAGAACGGTTTGTGATTATTATTTTTACCGTAGATTATTTTCTTTACTACTTGTAAAGAATCTATAAAAGACGAAATAAAGTTAGTATTTTATTGATTTCTGGCGATGAAAGATTCATAAAAGGTGAGACTGTGTTCGAATCCCATCAGGAATAGATACAATATAAATACTTATGTTTTCTGCCATGACTTCATGGGGCAAGAGTGTGTTTATCAGAGTACCATATTTGCTTATATATATTTCTTTTCGAATTTTAAATCCGTTTTAATAATATATATATATATATATATATATATATATATATATATTTACAATTTACAAACACAATTTTTTCAAGTAAATTTCATGTTTATTCTAAATAGTAACTTTTTACATTTCTTCTTCTAATTCGATAAATTCTTTCACTAAAACAACCTCACAAATGTTTTACATAAAAATTTAAGATAACTTTGCACGTAACGAAGGTTTTACCCGAAATATTTTTACGCGCGAAAATCGCGGGTCCGAGAGGATTCCTACAAAATTCCGAAGATCGACAGTTAATGAAATAACTCGGTTTAATCGTGCGACCTTTGTCCGTCTAAAATCTATATCGACCCTAACGTTCGGTATTAATTGAAAATTTTAATTACTACGCATTGACATGAATATGATGGTATTTCTCATCACTGTCTTGCGTTCGATGTCAAAACCATGTGACAGTCTGCGGTTCGGGGACATTAATAGATTGTTATTGCCTCTTGGAGGCATGGAGAGGTTTCTAGAGGTAGTATGTTTCTTGTTTGTTGTAATATAAATATACAAAGTAACTTATGGACTTTTGGCACACTAAAAATTATAACGAAAAAAATGTGCAAGTGTCATTATTGCTAAATTTATATACCTATAAATTAGAAAAAAAAACTATATATGAAACATACGGTTTAATATTAAATTATACTATACAGTATAATATTGATATAAATTTAGTAGGTAATTAAGTAAAAAACGTGTATGTCATAGCACAGTTAATTTGACAAACTCCTACGGTAACGATGACGATATGATATGATGATTTTTATAACTTTTTCTAATAAGGACAACTGAGAATTGAAGCATCCTTTCTATTGTTAGAGCATACCTACTCAATGTTCAGCCGCCTGCCCAGCGTGGTGACTATGGGCAACACACATAAGTTCACGCCATTTTTGGCGCGAACTTGTGGAGGCCTATGTCCAGCAGTGGACTGTAATAGGCTGAAACGATGATGATGATGATGATGATGATGATGATGATGATGATGATGATGATGATGATAACTCAATGTTTATTGAGTAGGTATCTATCTCTATCTATATCTATCTATTAATATCTGTACGAAATAAATCCACGACTTAAAATACTTGTATATATCCCAACCTGTAAATCAACTGAACCAAATTTGTAATCAAAATTCTCTGAAAGTATAGAAACAATTTAATCAATCTCTCGACTTTACGGGTAATATTATATCACATTAATAATAAGTTTTCTCAGTAAAATAATGATGTTTGTAATGTGAGCCAAAAATGAAGGCGCCATTGAATGCTTTTATATGTTAACTAAATATTCCGTCATATTTAAGAATTGAATCGAAGTGATAAGGTTTATATGTGAATTTATACTGGATTGACACAACTGATATCTCATATGATAAATTTCATTTTGAAAGAAAGAAATTCTCATTCTACATATGTATAGATTACATAGGTATTTATAGATTTTTTAGTTGAATCCTCTGTCCAGAAGTAAAACCTTATGAGACAAGTTATGACCTGGATATTCGATCCATCATCGAAACCAAAAAGAATAACTTAATTTGGGCCAAAAATTCGACCCAAAAAACTCCTACACGAAAAAAGCAGTCTATGCTCAGCTGTGGGATGTGACAGGACGAATCAATCAATTAAACAAATTTAGAAAAAAAACTCAATGGTTTTCCTTAACCTATGTGAATGAAATTAATTCAGATCATTCAGAAATAATAGTTATGTGTCGAAATTGAATTTTCATGGACGTTAATCAATTCAGCAGTGTCTTATTGAAAGTTTTCCAATCATCGAGTTTCGAGACAGTTTCGAGTGAATGGTGTTTTTAAATCTCTCCTTTATAAACCCGTTTTGAGGTCGTGTTATCGGTTGGATATTGAAGTCATTTCGGAACTTCATATTTTGATTGATTGGGTTTTAGTTTAGTTTGGTGTTTGAATTCTTTTGATGATTTTCTATGTCGTAATATTTATTATAAATGTAGGTGAGATGTTCTTTATAATATTACACATATTAATTTAATGTTTCTGTATTCGAAGTGCAAATCAGGTTCTTAGTAACGTGTCCAATTGTACATCAAATTAACAAATATTAGACTTGTAAAGTACGAAAGAAAAATAATACAAAATAAAGCAGCAAAATAACGTGACAGTTATTACTACTGTATTTACTTATTTATACATTTAATAATAATAATAAGCGTTTACTTCAGACGTGTACATCCATAGTGTATTAGTGTGTTAGTAACAATATTTACTTATAATCTATGTTAGTTATTGTTACCAAGATGATAATAACATAAAATAAAATAAATAAAATAAAACAATCATTTCAGTTGGCCCGTCATTGTTTCTATCCAGTATTTTTGAATAGAACAATCAGGGCGAGCCGTGATTTCCTTCGTGAACATTCTTGAGGCACTGCAAAACCGCGACAGCCTCAAAAGCACTCTGAAGGCATTGTTATACTGAACACGTAGTGTGCTGTAGGCTCGACGCGTGTAGCTTACTCACAGACCACCCGAGTAAAAGGACTGACAAAAAGCCCGGAATAGGGTAATTTTGACACCCGCAGTACCACGTGCGAATCTGCGTCCGAGCATATTGCTTCTCACCGCCAGTGCCCTACGCTCTCTCTCAATATCGTCATCATCGTTCAAATAAGCAGTATTTGTTGACTCTACTTAATGCTGACCCGTTTAAGGTAATTGTCGGTCGTCTTAGCATTGAACACCAAGCCATGGACCCTCGCATATGACTCGCAAATCTCTAATAATTTTCTTAACCCCCCGATTGATGGACTTAGCAGCACCATGTCGTCAGCGTTGATTAAATTATTGACGCATTGTCCATCGATACAACATCCTACATGAACGCTGCTGAGACCTTCAATCGGCGGATTAAACAGGTACTACAATTGTACGCATTAACGCTTCTGGTAAATAGTTATGTCCCAGACTACAGTTAAAAAGCATCGCAAGTATACCTAGGCAGATGCTCACCGGCATACCTAAAATGTTCTATACTTAGGCCGTCGTGCCCAGGAGACCTTCCTTTCGTCATTTTAGTAATAATTTTAGACAGATCTTTTGCTAAAAACTGAACAGATTTCCCAGACACAGTGTCTCTATTGCTACCCGATGCAGAGTCTAAGAGTGATGTCACCGTGAAATGTTCTTTAAAAACATTCGCAATAACTTTTAAATTGTTTATCCCCTACGCTTCCGGGGATACTGGGCCTAATATTTAATTTATTTGTATCCCTCCAAAATTTTCCAAAATTCTTTTCTGATAAATCTGATGCTAAGACATCCATTTTTATTTGTTCTTGTCTGCCTTGACACCACTTTAATTTGCTTTTAAAATGATTCCTACTTTGTAACAGTTCTTCATAAATTTTTCCCACGCGCGGTTTTCCCTATTCCACCCAAATTCTAAATTTAAGCCGTGCCACTATGTGTGACTCTGCGACATACCTATTCCACCCGGCTATGTCACCATTTCTTCTGGGGCACCTGCTGCGATACGTCGTTGCTGCAGCATCAGACAGAATGTTGATTACAATGTCATATATTTTGTCAATAATAGCCCTACGCCTATACATTTGTGTTCGTGTGTCTATATACATATGCAATGCATAAACATTGTGCAAGTGTGTGATGATAAACAACATGTGTGTGTGACATAAAAAAAAAAAAAACTAATATTGTCGTTTGCCTGTTTAAAGCCTAACTTTTTACACGGTGAAATGAAGAAAATCAACTAAAAGATGTGTGAAATATATGTGATATGTGTTTTTGTTTCTTCTTTGACGACAAATGTCTCATTTTGAAATGCCTCCTCAGTGTACAGTCTGGGAATACCATTAAATAGTACTGTACTTGTTGTATAGCATAATATTTATTTTTGCAAAAAGGCATAAATTATAATCTTGATGAAAATGAAATATTCGAAATACATTTTATCGTTTCAGTGGTTCTTTTTCAATTTCCATCGGAAATTAATTTTTTTTAAATGAATGTATTATTGTCATCTTTAGATAAAATCAGTGGCTTTTCCAATTTTAATATTATGTATTAATAGAGTCCAGTATTTGAAAAGAACATTTATTTTTCGTTCTTGCTTTTATCTTGCTATTACAATTATATCGTAATGAAAGACTGATTGATATCATTATGGTTGCATTATGACACAATTGGACATTTTACTGTCTGCTAGAATTACATGTATATTTTATATCAAATATACTATTCTGTAATTCTTTTTGTTAAGGAAGATTGTAAAATATTACACTGACTCACAGGAATAGATCAGTAGATAATATAAGAAGAATAGAAAGAGAATAGATAAAAGGGGGAAAGGTGGTACTTTATTATTAATTTATATACCTCTAATTCAGCGCTTTATTTTTTCACATTATATATATAATAGTTTTTAATAAAAGGGTGCAGATAAAGAACTAGTCAAATGTGTGCTAGCGTGCCCGCAGTGTGCGAGGACTTTTACACAAAAAATTGGCTACATAAGCCACGCGCGAGCACACCAAAGACAAAAACGGAGTTGAATGCAGTTGCCGTGGCCGTAATCGGCCGGGAGGAGTATATATATAGTCAAATCTATTGTTGAATGACCTATCTTACCCATGGAGATGTGCAATAAAGGAGTTATGGGTACGTTGCCGACCCTTCAGGAAAAATGTATCTGTTTGAAAGATAATTTTTCTTTAATTCATCCGTGAAGATAGCAATTTTCCGATAGACAGAAAGTTAGATACAAGAGAGTTATATTACTTTTACTTTGCGATAAATCGACTTACGGTTGCTTGGGTGTTTTGTCGGATGAAATAAAACATCGGCGAGAAAGTTTTCCTATATAAAAAAAGGCAATAAAATTTTATTCTTACATTGATGAATATTATCCGTCAATCCGTAGTGGAGCGTGAGATGGACTAACCGTCATTGCAGAAGATGCCTTTGCTCTTTAGTAGGATAAATATGGACTAGTTCTGGTTAATCCAACAAAATTTGTTTGATCCTATCCGTATACGATTCCTCTTATGAAACAAAAATATACTTATTTTCTCAGTATTAGGACAGTCACAGTTTCTCGCTTAAGCACTGGTCTATATTTTCTTTGCAATCAATCAAAATAATGAACGAAGTTTTCTAACCATAATTTATAAGACATTTGCAAATCTTTGGTGTATTGTTTTATAAATTACACATTACATACATATATTATATACATTTACAAAGTGTAAACATTTTTATACACCTACCCTCCATATGAATCAGCATGTTTGTTTTTTTTTAGTTTTCTTTTTACCTTCGTGAACTTCACATTTTAATGTGACATGTCTTTTAGCGTTTTTGCAACCCATTAAAAACTGGTTCCTATAATCACAAACGAGTCATTTTGTTTACGAACCGTTAAACCAAGGGACATTTATTTTATAAATATAGGAATATAGTAAACTGAAAAGAAAAAATTTAAAACTAATTCTAACTTAATTAATCCAACCTCAAGCCATTCGAACTATGTTTGATTAAATTTATTTGAATCATATCTGACTTCATTAGATTCATAGAACGAGCTGTATTTTGAAATATCAACATTAGGTGTTCTGACATCGCTAATATCGGATGTAACTGTCAAATGTAAACAGACCTAAAATAACAGAGATGTGGAAATATACAAATATACCTAAACATTAGTCAAAGGTTTAGTGAATATAAACGTTAGTGTTAATATTAATTATAATCAACTATTATTAACACTATGTCATGTAATACCATTTCGTGTAATATCATGTCATGTAATATAATGTCATATCATAGTTGTGTGATCGATTGATAACTAAGCGTTTTCTGTTCTTTATCGGACGAAAAAAATGTAGCTTATCTACCTTATAATATTTCCGCCAAGAGTAATAGTTAATAGTCTATGAGATGTATTTATAAGAAGAACTAAGGCAGATATTTACATTACCTTTAATGTATGGTGGAATGACCAAAAAGAAACATACAGACCAGAAAAAAGTATTTTCAGAAATAAAAATACCCTAGTAAATTGGAGATGGAACCCACCAACTTCAAAAAAATATTGTCACCGCTAAACCTTATGGTTTGTTTTTGACTTACCGACACTCTACTAATACTTATCTCAACATAAATACACACATAAGTAAAATTATAAATTGAATTGCATATCATACTTATGGAAATTGATTCAGAATATAGATTACATAGATGGTGTTCGGAATAGGCGTAATAACATACCAATTGACGAGCAAAGTCACGCGGTATGTGTAGCACGTGCATTACCAAATACGAATATATGAATCGTGATGAGTATTGACAGGGCTGTGATGCATTAAACATAAAGTTTAAAATGATAGAGAATCTTCGTAGATACCTACAATTACATACCTACGTCAACTGATTATTGATAGTACCTTGCTTCTGTCATTCGTAGTATGTTGTCTCATACCCAACATATGCCATTTCTATAAAACGGACTTTATTATTGAAATTATTTTTATATTTGGGATTGATTTATGTAAAGCTTATCACATTAAGTAAACTATCATCATTTTTAAGTCATATAGTTTTTTTTTTACCTAAGTTATCATTTTATTAAATTAGATCTCACTAACGCCGAGTTGCACGAAACAAAATTAAAATTTAAGTAGAGATTAAACTAATTTAATCACAAAAATTTCATACAGTTCTTGCGATTAAATTAGTTGAATCACTACTTAACTTTTAATTTCTTTTCGTGCAACTCGGCGTAAGTAAAGAAAAGTTAAATAAAGGCAAGTAGTATCCATATTCTTATAGCAACAAAAATAAATGTCGTCTGTCTGTCAGTGATGTTCGTAACATAATATTACCAATGTGCAGACTATAATAGACATGTGGCTATTGAAGAATTTGAGGATAAATAGCCTTTCACGGTAAATGGAATTTCTTACACAAATTTTTTTTTTAATTCGAACCAATAGTTCCAAAAATTATTTCGATTAAACAAACAAATAAACTGTTCAGCTTTATAATATTAAAGGATCGATATATATAGTTGAAATATCCACAAACATAATCAAAACACAAAAGACACAATCCATTTAATTATAAACACGATTATGTGTGACAGTTGCGTGTACGCCTGTCAACCCTGATTTCAAATCCTAGCCTCACAATAGCGGCGATTGCGCGTATAACAGTGAGCTTAAATACTCAATCGTTATTATTGAACTTTAGTGATTTAACAGTAATCAAATGATTGTTTTATTGTCATCAGAATTTATAACGCTTTGATATGGTTTCATAATGGACTTGGTCATTTTTCATTCTGTTACAAATAATTTTCTGACATAAAAGTTATATTTTTTTATGATATATTTAAAGCAATAATATATCATTACATAGTATAAAACAAATTCGCTTCCCACTGTTTGTATGTTTAGATCTTTAAAACTACGCAACGGATTTTGATTCGGTTATCTTTAATAGAGTCTGATTCGGTTTTGTTTAGTAAATAGAGTAATTTCAGAGGAAGGTTAATATGTGCCTATATAATACATGCATTATATAGTAGAGGAACACCGATCGTTTTTGCAACTGTGCGAAGCCGGGGTGGGTCGCTAGTATCCAATATATTAAAATATTGATTGACTGTTAATGGCTTTCTGAAATATTGTTAATACATGTTAATCTGGACACAATCTATTCGCCTATCGTATATTGCTTTATTTTTTTTTTCTATTTATATTGTCTTTTACAAAAATACATCATGAAAAAAATTGAAGAAAGATACAGATAATGAAGTGTGATAGGCGGCGGACCTATAGCTATTACGCCATTTATTCAAAACAGTCCAACTTCAATTTTTATTATTAGAATTCTATATCCGAAAAAAGGCAACGGAAGTTTTCTCTTCACGATAAGATATTATTATGAAGTACTTTAAGCCGCTTACATTTATATCAGCAAGTAAATATTATTCCTTTTTATTAGTCTTTTAAAAATCAAACCAGTACAGGTGTTCAACGCAGATGGACTGACAGCATCAAAAATTATAGGTTCCATTATAACATCCAAGCTCACAATAAATCATTCACAAGAATATTTCCTGTTACACAACTACATATTTTAATTATAACCAATCACAATCGAGAACGTAATAACCACAAAAGCTTATTAAGCTTATTATCAGTCAGCTTGAAAGTATTCGACGAGCGGAAGCTTCCGATTGGTCGCTATCGACTTATGGTCAATTAGCAAGATGCATTCCTACAAATCACTTACGCAGTAATCCCTCGATCTATTGACGCTGCGGCTTTAATTCATAAAACGTTTTCACATAAAATTCTTGCTTCAATTCAATTTAAAATCAATGCAAACAATGTTCGATTATACTTTAGGCCGAAATAAATGTGTCGATTAATAATAGGTAATATTTACAATAGTAAATGCAAATCATTTATATATGTTTTCGTCTGTAAAATTATGTATTATCCTAAGATATCATATTAAGATATAGGCTATAAAACAACAAGCTATGTCTATATTTGAATCATAAATAATTCAATATAATTATTATTTTTAATGAATTTCTTCGAAACTTACTAAAGTATACAATGTTATAGGCTGTATAACGTCGATTACAAATAGAACGAGTGTGACCAAGACGAAAATCTAGTTTCAAAAACGCTGTTATGCGACTTTAAAGTTATTTCAACTCGTATTCAATATTTTTCGCGCGATGCACTGAAGTGAATTAATAACTTGACCTACTTTGAAGTGATTTTGACGTTTTGCCAGCCAGCGACCGCAGCTGCTGCGATTCGAACAAAACACAGATAATGTATCGGTGCAATGACATGTTATTTATATTTATGGCTGACGTTAAATAATATAACCGTTTCGAGAATATAACGGCGAGCTATATAACTATTTATAACATAAAAAGAAGGAATTTTATTTAAAAAAAAATAACAAAATATATGTTTCAATTCAATTTAGATATGGCAGCGAAACATTATCGACATCGACCAATCCCATATTCACCCCAACTTAAGTTTATGTAAAAGTTCTTCATCAGTAAATTGCGATAGCTTGCGATTTTTGTTGCGTTTTACGATTTCAAAATTCTCATTGATTTATTTCCTTCAACGAGTAGTAAGTTCCATTCGTCACCTCATTGATTTAAGGAAGAACATGTTGAATTACTTATACAGAAACAAATAAACAAACTATTGTACATTTTCTTCTACTTCACTTTTCCGGAACCCGATATAGGAGAAAATTCTACTGAGGCTGTTGAGTTTGAAGCTTTCATTTATTTACTATCACAGCTTACAGCTCCATTACCAGACAGTAGCATTTCATCAGATATTAACTACAGACATTAACTATTGAATAGAATGATTTTTGTGGATTTTGGATTTACGATAGTAATGATACAAGAAATACATATTTATCTCGATACATCAACATGGCCGGTAGTGTACAACAAAATTGACTCACACAATAATCCGGGAGCCGTGATGCAGCATAGCTTTTCAACGGAAACCAACCGATTACTTCGCGTATGGACTCCGTACATTAAAGTTATTGTTTGTTATTCGAATAATTGTAATATATATTGATAGCGATACACAGCGTGCTACGTTATTTATTTATTATTATTTGTTCAGGATTATATTTACCTAGGCCATAGCCATTTAGTTGGATAACTAGACCGCAACAACTTAGAGAAGGAGGCCGATAGGAGGATTCGATTGGGCTGGGCGGCGTTTGGTAGGCTTCGTCGAGTCTTCAATTCGAAGATTCCGCAATGCTTGAAGACATAAGTCTTTGAGCAATGCGTCTTGCCTTTGTTAACCTACGGAGCTGAGACGTAGACAGTGACGAAGGGACTGGTCCATAAGTTTAAAGTCGCTCAACGTGCAATGGAACGGGCTATGCTTAGGGTCTCTCTCAAAGATAGGATTAAAAATGAGACTATCCGCGAGAGAACGAAAGTAACCGACATAGCCCACAGAATTAGCAAGTTGAAGTGGCAGTGGGCTGGTCATCTGTGTCGCAGGACCGATGGCCGTTGGAGTAGACTGGTCCTGGAGTGGAGACTGCGTCTTGGCAAACGCAGTGTGGGAAGTCCTCCGGCCCGTTGGACCGACGGTCTACGTAAGATGAGAAAACTTGGGGAGGCCTATGTCCAGCAGTGGACTGCAATAGGCTGAGCTGACTGACTGACTGACTGATGTGTAGTATTCTGAATATTATAAATAATATTCATAATTTTACTCGAAGTAATGTTTTATAACATACAGACAATCAAAAAGAGACACTTTCTATTCAAGGCAAGTATAACATATTCAGTTTTTTTTAATTATATGTCAAGTATAAAACTTTTAAAGTTAAATAAATGAAATAAAATTTTCAGCTTTATAGAGGTGCATTAACGTGAGGTTTGTATTAACGTTTTTGCAATATTTTATTTTTAAACGCTACTTATTTTTTAAAGGTTCGATACAGATTGAAATTTTACTCAAGTAAATACTGTAAATAATTTTACATAGTTTTATTATGATTAAGCGACAGAAAAAATTTTTTTCAACAACTCTCGATATTACGCTTCAGTCTGTAATATCCCACTCCTGGGAATAGGCCTCTTTCCCCATGTAGGAGAAGGATCAAAACTTAACAACCGGGACCGATGGCTTGACGTGCTCTCCGAGGCACGGCGGGGAGACCCACAAGGACTGCACAAACACCCAGACCACGACAAACACCTGCATGGCCAATACAAATGTTTGTCATGTGCGGGGATCGAACCCGCAACCGCCAGCGTAACAGGCACAATCCATGGCTGTGACCGTTGCGCCTATACATATACATATGAAATATATTTATATATATAGATATGGGCCAAGTGCGTGTCTGGCACGTGGGTACTGTAGTTGGAGCTGACAGCTTTCATAACGAGTTAACTAGTTTGAATAACTTAACTGATTTTACTCAACTGAATCAACTTAGCAAAGTTTGTTCTATTAGTTGAAATATATTTTAAACTATGGTATAATATGGTATTATTTTAATAAGAATTATGTTAAAAACTAAAATAACCACGTGTTTTGCTCACGTGTAGGTTTTAGATTAATTTAAAAATATTACAAGCGTAACTTAAAATTTATTTTATAAAACAGATCTAGTAGATGAAGTACCTAAGACAAATAGTTAATGTCTTGATATTAATTACTACTAATATTCATTTAAATATTGCATTGTTTAAAGAACCTTCTGAAAGAACTCTAATTTTAAAATCATTCCACATTACGATTATAAAAAATTATAATAATTTCAGTTGCATAATTATCCTTTAAAAAACGAGTCCCCTTTTTTGATTTTCTACACTGCCACGCAAAAATTACATAAGCTTTGTACCGATTCTTAAATAATAGTTTTTACATATTCGCAGTATAGCGAAATAAAATTTATTTATAGATCAATATAAGCTTTTTTTATTAAATTAGTTACAATAAACATCACTTAGCCCCACGCTTTATGCGCACAACGCTATTACAATTCAATAATATCAATAATACACAGAGGGCGTTGTAAGCGATCGTTTCATCCGTATAGGAAACCGTTTCAAATACGTACGTACGATAAATCAAACGCCTTGTGTGACTGATGATCGGGCTGACTTCGTATAGCAATAAGAGTGGATTCACATGTAGCGGTAAAGCGTTTTTGTGTCATGAGAGGTAGCGGGTGGTCAGTAGATTTTTTGGCAGTCTAATTGTACAGTACATGTGTGTATGTCATATGATTCTATGACATGGAATATTTAGTAATTTTTTACTGTAATATTAAAATATATAATGGTGAAATATTCCATAACTTTTATTAACCGACTTCTATTTTATCTTTAATAATTTTGAAGAATGTATCCTATTTTGTAATATTTTTTAAAATGAGCATAAATTTAAATATAGTTCACATATCCGGATGAGTACATTATAAGTTTGGAAAAGAAAATTCATTTAAATATTTGCAAAGAAAAAGCGAACTACATTGCGAACTTAAGTGATATAAAATCGCTCCCGCGTTTGCCTTTAACGTATTTCAACCTTAATCCGCTCAGTTCGTAAGGCAACAAAAATAAAGTTTATAGTGCAATAACACGTCTGTGGTAGGCCTTTATAGGATTGGAATGTTACATTGTCTTTGACGAAGAATGTTAGAGTGAATTCTTATACTTAATTTATTAACCATAATTTAGTTTAATAGAAATCTACATAAATATCGTACAGGTCGTAGACGCATGTTTTATCTGGTTAAGCGACATGACGTCCATTATTTACTATGTGAGTGACTGCTTTGTGTCAAACGTAATGCTTCTCAATACATCTGAAGAGTAAGTTAAAATTTCTAAGTTATAATTCATATAAGAAAATACAAATTTGAATTTGAATTATATTCGTTACTATACGACTTATTTACGAATTCATTATTACTTACCTATAATCTACGTATTCATTTGTTTATATATTAATATTTATATGTTAAGGGTCAGTTCAAAGAGAGGTATAGGGAATGTACTGCTTACCGTAATGGTAGCTAGCTAATGTGACGAGCGAATAGGCAAAGGGGATAAACCCGTTCAGAGTACTCATAGTACAAAGTTTGGATAACGTATTTACGCAATGCATAATAATTATTTATTTTTATAATCATCATTATTTAATCTAGAATCTAACAAATATTTTAGTTAACATCTTTGTGCAAGATTAATTAATTGTTATAAGGTAACTACTAATTTATTTAGAAATAACCGCAAGAAATAATTGCGCAATTACTGCTATCAATCCTTTTGGAATGCGGCCAATAAAAAATATGAAGCCAGTAATAATACTCTATACAACCTATTACTTTATTGATAAAATAGTACCAGATATGGTTACTAAATAATTTTGCTGTTAGTTGCATTCTATAAAATATGTTAAACAAACATAGAACTTTTAGAAACATCCAATAATTATATTTGACAGAGCAATTGGGCAGACATTAATTTTCTTAAGAGGGAGGAGAGTCAAAGCTTGAGCCCATTAAACTCTTAAAGCCCATACTAGCTAAAGCACTCGAAAGTAGGCGTTCATAAAAAAAATTGATAGCTTTGTAGATGCAAATTTTTTTTAAAATAAAAGACAATATGTTATCGGTTTTTCAGATCACTACTGATTTAAAAAAAAATCATTTGAAATATATAAGTATGAAAATTTGACTTTATTTCTGTCACATTCAATAATAGCCCCAAGCTAGGCCTCAAGACTCTCTGTATATGCACATGACAGCTGTCACGAAGAAAAATCATAAGATATTTTTCTGTATAAGAAATCATCTCAGCCCTTCCGTCTTCCGTTCGACGAACATTTAGAAGCCTTATTATAATCGTTCGCTTCATAGATTTAAAACTTAATCTATACAAATAAATAAAATTGGAGTGTCTATTTGTAATATTAAAATAACCGCTTTTTACTGAATGCATAATAATATGGATGTATCCACGGTACATATACCAAAATATTTTTTTTTTACAATTTTTGTCTGTGTCTGTCTGTTTGTTCCGGCTAATCTCTAAAACGGCTGAACCGACTTTGACGGGACTTTCACTGGCAGATAGCTGATATAATAAGGAGTAACTTAGGCTACTTTTATTTTAGAAATATATTTATTTTATAACTCTACGAACTGAACAATAACTTTTTTGTTAAATTGCACGCGGAAGAAGTCGTGGGCACAGCTAGTACAAAATAAGTAAGAATGGAGAGATTTATCAACTGTGTTTTCTCTCTCTATAGTAATTTATTTTCTTTGACCTGTTGCTGCGACTTCGACGCGAGGAGAAGAAATATAAATATTATAAATTTACTTTACATAGAATTATAACAGTAATCGCTAAATACAGTATTCATTTCAAGAGTAGAAATCGTAATCACTTCCCTTAGGAATTCGGGCGAGTCCCGTACAGGGTTAGGTCGGTGTAACTTCTCATAACACCGGCTAAACTACCGAAAATTGAACGATGAGAGGAATCGCACTAAGACATTTATTTCCGACGCCGTTCTCGCGAGATATTCCCTGGGATTGCAAACGGGATTGTGCAGTCTAGGACGCATTGGTTTCATCCCCACTCGACTGTTATTTAATTTTATATCACCCAATATTTGATTCATCTAAAAGTCAAATTATGTTTCGCTTTATCAAAATATTAAAAAAATATATAACTACACGTAGCGTGTAATGTAAAAAATTTCTTAGATATATTAGGTAAAGTTCATTTGATCGAAACTAAGCCATATAAATATTATTTACCGTATGTTAAGTAAAAATATTTTCTTAGTTGAATACAACAATAACGATTATTAATCTACACTATATTTCAGTTCAATATATATTTTTTATTATTTTACCAGAAGGTCACAATAACAACAGAATTTATGTGAAATGCCTCGTTTTTCGATGTAACGTTTTACAGCCTATAAATATAATAAATCAGCTTACAAACGCAGAAATAATTTTCCAATTAGTACCAATAGGTTCTGAGATTAAAACGCTATCATTTCATCATCATCATCATTTCAGCCTATTGCAGTCCACTGTTGGACATAGGCCTCCACAAGTTCGCGCAAGACATAATGGCGCGAACTCATGTGTGTTGCCCATAGTCATCGCGCTGGGCAGGCGGGTTGGTGGTCACAGGGCTGGCTTTGTCGCACCTAAGACGCTAAGTAAACAAATAAATAAAATATACATATATATTTAATTGAGGGATAGCACACAATTGAAAGAGAGCTGGTGTTTTCACAAAATCAGGAGCAGCCGGAGTGGGAACCTTCGATCTTATAAAAGATCACAGCTAAACTATTGTTTAGTGATTTCAAGTAGTGTTGTGTTCCTGTATTGAGAAAGATGGTTTTAGCTCCTGGGGAGGGTCAGAGGAAGGGGCAGCAACGCGCTTGCAATACTTCTGGTGTTGCAGACGTCTATTGGCTATGGTAATTGCTTACTATATGGTTGGCCGTAAGTTCGATGACAGTCGTTTCAAAAAAAAAATTCGAGGTCGAGCGTGTAACACCCTGGTTGGCGAGATTGGCTAGCTCGGCTGTTTGTGTCGTAATTGACAGCCCCAGCCAACTTGGCTCAGAGGAGTCGATTCTATCCGGAGTGGCTCCGGTCAGTAATACCCATCTGTCCTGCCCTGGCTTTATTGTTGCTTTATTTTAAATCGACTACAAAAATTGAAATATAATTTTGGAAGGCTGTTTTGTGTCAACAGCTATGTTTTCTATCAGTTACATTTGTAAATTTATTTTATTTTTTATTATTATATAGTCAGTGTATGTTATTATATAATTAATATAAATATTATAAATAAGAAATTGATACATAGGTATTTATTCCACGAATGTCAATTGACAACCAATGAAATTAATTAATAATTGAATACGAATAAAACAATAAATTAATTAACTTTAAATGTTAAAAATATTAAATTTGTTATTCGAAAGATCGATACGTTACGATGTAAAAATATCGACAGCTGCACATAATTTCATTATTGAAGGAACGCGCTCAATCCAAAGCCGATAACGTAAATGTTACATTCCAACACTAATTACTGTAATAAAAAACGTATACTAATTATTATTCATTATTTATAAGATTAAAGACGGTTGCTTTGAGGGAAAGGCTGAGCGTATGATAAACGTGGTATGAGATTAACTTGCCAAATAGGCCACTGTCATATTTTATTCATACAACTTTGTCGGCAAATAAGCATAGAGCTCCCCTGATAAGTGATTACTTTAGCTTAGACACCTATCACACCAAAAGCATCGCAAGCGCGTTGTCGACACTAATCTCCCAGCGGCTCTGGTCGCCGTACCACAGGAACACAACACTATTTGAAAGTAGTATTATTTAGCTGTAATCTTTTGTAAGGTCGAGGTACTTCCCTAGTCGGGTTGCTCCAGGTTTCGAACCGGATAATTCATGCTGTGCCCTACCTCATTTAAATATTATATTGCATTATGTGTTTTTCCTAAGCTAACAGAGTTATTGTTGTGGCTACCTTAAAAATCACAAAGACCTGGGCTTCGTAAGCTGTTTCGGATTGTTTTATTGATTTTCTATATTTCCTGTAAAAATGTTAGGTATCCTTATTTCAATGAGTGAAATAGGTACAGTACAAGTATATTAGCTTCTCGACGATCAAAGTATAATAACAAACATATATCTGCTATGGTCGGGGATTCAAACAGCACACTCTAATCTCGGTAACTACTGGTACGATTTTTATAATCTTTTGGTATTAGAAAAGTTAGATTATCAAAAAAGTTTAACACGTATAAATTACTGCTATTGTGATAAGCTGCTGTGTGGTTACGGCAGTAAAGAATATAGCCACTCCCTCTCTACCCATGGGTGTCGTAAGAAGCGACTAAGGGATAAAATAGTTCCACTACTACCTTGGAACTTAAAAAGCCGACCGATGGCGGGATAACCATCCAACTGCTGGCTTTGAAATACACAGACCGAAGACGGGTAGCAGCGTCTTCGATGGGATAAAGCCCTGCGGTCACTAACCCGTCTGCCCAGCGTGGTGACTATGGGCAAAACAGATGATTTCACGCCATTTTTGGCGCCTACGTCCAGCAGTGCACTGCGATAGACTGAACTGATGATAATGACGTATAATAAATTAACATTTAGACATCTACAAAAATTTAGCAGAGAAAATACATATAACTGAAAACTACGTAATTCACTTTGTGTTTAACACATCTGTTGCCTTAACATACGTTTTCATTAATTAACGTTGGATAATGAGGAGTTGTCTGCGCCACAGATTATGTCATGTATGTGTAGATAATTATTTATTATGATTATGTATATCTACATAATTATTTTCCTATCAGTGAATTTGTACGGGTATGTATTTATTTTTATCATTTGCATTAATATGTAGATCATATGTTATCATTACTAATGATGGAAGACCTCATTTCTGATGACACTTCAGTTGAATATTTAAGTCGAAACGTGTACAGATTTAAAAGATGTACGTGGACATGTACAATTAATTCAGAAAGTATGTAATAGCACGACTAGTACATGACATTATATATATATAAAAATGTCGTGTTTGTTTGTTATCCATTTTCTCCGAAAAGGCTTTGCCGATTTTCATGATTGGGTTTGTATATTTGGTAGGTCTGAGAATCGTAGGCTTTTTGATACCACTAGGTGATAATGGTATCCCCATTCGTATGGTAAGGTAACCAACGTTTCTGGGGGTGAGGGTCGGGGATAAGGGGGTTACGAGTGAGGTACCCGCAAATTGACGGGTCCGTTGTAGCATAATATTGACAACTTACTTATGATACTTCTGATTTTACAGACGTCCATTGCAGCAATACACTTTAGTACACTTTGTATTAAAAGCGTTAATAACCTACGGCAACCGCTTACCATTGAGCAGACCGTACTTGTTTACCACCTTAGTCCAGTACCAATCCAGTTTCGTAGGTCTGTTTTTTGTCCTAGGCCACCAAAAAACTAGGCAAATATCCTGTTTCATGTTTGTTCTTTTTATCATAAAGACTAGAATCAATAAAATAAACTTGAATAAAAGAGTAAAAATAGAATTACTTCAATCGTCGCCTGACCCTTGTCAATGCGTCATTTGGTGCTAGAAAACGTTGAATTGACGTTTTATAAGATATATAAATATTGTGTTCATAGTTTTTAGTAGCTGCCCGCAATTTCTTTCGCTTAAAAACTTTAATACTGTCCTATAAGTTAATTAATAACTAAATAATGCTACGCTTCAGCCTGTAATATCCCGCTGCTGGGCATAGGTTTCTGTCCCCATGTAGGTGAAGGATCAGAGCTTAATCCACCACGCTGCTGTAACGCGGGTTGGCGGATACATTCCCTACTATGAGTAACGATCGTTATCAGGTTTACATGATAACAACCGGGACCGACAACTTAACGTGCTCTCCGAGGCATAAGGACTGCATAAACACCTAGACCACGACAATTATCTGTATAGCCAATACAAATATATGTCATGTGCGGGGATTGAACCCGCAACCGCCAGCGCAACAGCCACAAATCATTGCTGGGACCGTTGCGCCAAAAGGAATACCTATTTATTTTTTGCTTTATATTTTTTATAGAGGTACTACACCTATTGGTAATAGCGTAATATATTACGCTATATACGACCCTACAGTCTCGCTTGATGAGCCATCCAAAACTGAAATAATTTTTCAATTTGAACTAATAGATTCTAAAATTAACCCGTATGATCAAACAGTCTCTTCAGGTTTTTAATAGTAGTAGGTACATATAGGTAAAATTCATATAACGATATTAATATTAATATAGTAATAAAACTATGTAGTTTGATTATTTGAACCAGCCAATATCAAGATTTGCTGGTCCGATATTATTTTTGCGGTAATATCCTGTTTATTGCAGAAGGTTATAGGCTATAAAACTTCGCGATATAACACAAGAAAGAGAAGCATGAGCCAAAAATGACTATATTCTACGGATATATTTAGGAACTAAATAAAAAATATAGTTTCAATTAAAAATGACCTTGAATGAATAAAATAAAAAATAAAAAATTATTGAAAAAAAGTTGCAATTAAAATAATTAATGATATGTACAAGAGACCTTTAAAAAAGGCTACTTTAAAGTAAAAAACTGTGTTGTCAAAACTCCGTTTCAACCGGAAGTCAAAAAGAAATAATAATCATATATTTCCTACTTTTTCGTATAGAAAACTTAGCTAGGATGATTTTGAATTTTGAAAAATACTAGCGGCAGCCTTGAATTACTTTTAATGCAAGTACTAATAACTACCCGACTACAAATTACTGGAGATCGCCCAGTGTATACATCTGGCCCTCGTTGGGAATAAGACGACTTTCATCAGTTGAAAATCCCTACAATAGCCCTCTCAGAACTCAGATTAGAAAGCCCATACATAAACGAAGTAACACCGGTATATTCTACCAGGGCACTGAGCGGAATCCCTATGGGATTCCCCGAAAGAATATAAACAAAAATTAAGCCAGTATTTACCAACTGGGCTCTGATTATAAGTTGAATCTAAGTGGGACCCCCAAAGTAAAAGTCAATTATATTCTCACGATTTGCAGTACTTAATAGAGCCCGAAAGAAAAAAAAATCTTTAGCCATACTCATTCAAGTTTTAATGATTTATATTTACATTAGTACTTGATTAGAACCACGATTCAATATAATCGAACGTAACGTTATAAGATATTTATTTATTTATATATACATGAAGGTACCTACCCAATGTGGGAGCTTCAAATTAATTAGGGGTCGTCCATCAATCACGTGATGTGTTTCAGCAACTTTTAACCTCCTACCTCCCATTGGTGATATGTAGTGAGGATTAAGAAGCCCCCATACCCAAATACACATGTATTTTAGAGCTTGAGCAGGATATTTCCTGCTGTGCTCTACCTCAGTAAATAACCTTAACTATTAAATATTACGAATAAATTCTAACTACTAACTGTAATAAAAATAGTTAACAGTACCTGCAAATACCTTACTTAATATTAATGGATTGTTACTTCATAAAACTATGTATTTTGACGAACGTACCCGTAAAGTATATAACATAAAACACAGTATCTACTATCACTAGAATAAACCGGTTATAACCAAAATGAACCAGTTACCTAAAACCAGTTATTTTCGTAAAGAAAATCAAAAGCAATTTTTAAACTTAAATATTTTTAGTATATCTATAATAAAGAACTATAGGATTTTAATAAAAATAAGTCCGCCTGGAAGAGCGGAAGTACACCACTTTGCTCCACCTTTTACCTCGCTTCGGATTCCATCCACGGACGCCAAACACAATTCGATTGAGCCAACTTGATTGTTTCAATGAAATTGACAAGAAAAACACAATTTTCACGACAAAAAAAAAAAAAAATACACCTTCTTAGAAAAACATTTTAAAAGATATCTTTTCGACTTTATATAACATAAAAAGGTTTATTTTAAATTTAAATATTTCAATGATTATGTGGTCGCGAATATTCCACATTTGTTTCTTGAAATCGATATAATAGTTAAAAATATTCGACAGCTGTTCTTTAATATTTTAAAGAAGTTTTTTTTATCGGTAAAAAAAAATATTATAATACATTGAAGGATTCATTCAATCAGAAATCAGAGAGTAAATATTTTTTTCGAATGTTAAATTAATAAATTAAAGTTACTTACTACTAGAATAATAATAAATGACTGCTGAACCACAGTAGTAAAATCTAAAAAATATTTTCTTTCTCACTACAATTTCGTTCTCACTATCATAGATAACAAAATTTATCCCTATTTATTTATAATTAGAACTTAACATCAAAATATTCTCAATCGAATTCAATTTAATCAAAGTAACAAAATGTAATACTAGTTTGCAGACAATCAATGCAGACTGCGATTCAATTTCTTACACGAAATACCTCACAACACCTAGGACGAAAACACTACACCGAATCGATCTAGATTTGACAATTTGTGTAATCCGATTTTCTATATATACTGTCACAAAGCGCTCTTCTTGCCTCAGCCATTAAGTACATAATGGCGTGACAAAGTTATATCTTGTTAACGACTGTATGATCAACATGCTTTATATGTTTTGTGGATATATAAATGAAAATATATTAATTTTTATTAAGTTTATGTAAGTGACGTAAAGTTGGTAGTAATGACTGACAGTGGTTCAGGATTGCGAGTTTGATTCCAACCCGAGACTGGAGAGGATTTCGTACATCAGTATATTTTATTAACATATCTTCACCTTAATACACTAAATACTATTTATTTTTTAACAAAAATCTGAGAAACGCAAGAAAGAAGCGAGAAAGAAAAAGAATAAAGAGAAGTCGAAATGTATATACTCTCATCGCTGACGAACGTTTCACTAAATTCGATAATTCTTTTTTTATGTTCATTTTTATCAGGACAAAATTTGAATAAAACAAATTTAAAAATATCATACATTCACGTAAAAAAATCATAGCGGCACGAATTCCGCCAACTAGCTAATAGTTTATTAATAAAAAAAAACCGATTTTCTTTGTTATTCGGTCCATGATATTTAAACAACGTGGCCATCTTATCAGTCCGTCGATAAACCGATAACCGATAAACTTCTCAGTAACGAAAGAGCATTCATGCCTAGCGTTTCCTAACGTTTCCTTACTACCTATATACTACCCAGCTAAGTGTAGGACATTGAACTGAACACAATACGTCTTGGCTTAGAATCAACTAGCTCTTACCCGGGGCGGGTTCGCATAGCTATCAAAAATCTCTTCACTTATTTAGCTTCCAATAGCATTTTTTAATCGCTATTGTAGCATTAGCAAATTGAATATTAATTATAATAATATTAATCTTTAAAAAAAATATTTAAGTTCAATGCGAAAAATTGGAAAGAGTATTCGCAGTTATTTTTTGAAACAAAAAAAAAACTGTCAATCAAACATCTATCCCGCGGAAACCGTACATTTTTCCGGGATAAGAAATAGCCTTTTTGCTACTCCAGATTTTAACCTATCTCTGTTCCACATTTCATTAAATGTTCAAACGTAATTAACAAAATCTTCATTTAAATTTTTCATTCGTAACATAGTACGATTTGTATAAAACCAAGTAGGTACTAAGTGACTGCAATCGAATTTCAATTCTTCCGTGACCACGGTTGTTATAAAGTATCCGAAACGTCGGGCATATAAAAAACTTAATAGACTGCGATAAAATCCGAAAATATCGTTTAATTAAAATGAGTGAAATTCGCGTAAACATTATAAAACATATTATATTTTTAAATTGTTATTTTTATAAACACAAATATGTTTGTGTTGGACTAATATTTGCACACCGAAGAAAACAATAAAAAGACAGTATACAGTGATTCTGACAAAATAAGATTTTTTTTTAAATTAAGTAATTAAATTATTTATCGTATACAATGACTTACAGATTAAAAACGATAACCAATATTTTGAGTCATTTAAAATGAGTTAATTAAATAAATAATAATATTGTATAATAAGGTGACCAACCTGTCTGTGGACTTTTGTATAGGGTTATTCTTCCTGATGACCTTTGGGTTTTATGTGTTTATTTGTCTATAAACGAAATCGAATCTCAGAAATGTATGTACGCGTAAAATGATAGGGCTTTTACAAAAAAAAAGGGTTCACAAAAAAAAATAAGGCGGTACGTGGCCGAGTCGAGTAATTTAATATAATTATATTCGTGCATGTACCCGTTGCGCCCAAGTGTCGTACGTAGCGTGACGTTGTGTAGTCTACAACCTAATAAATTATTATACATATCAGATTTAGAAAATAATAGTGAGTAATTTTATAAAAGATAATTAATCTATGAAATTTGCCTTTAAACGTTACTTTTGCTTACATACTTGTCTATTTATTATATAAATAAATTTATTAATTAGTCTAAAATAACATACATATAATAATTGTGTTTGCTCACAAACGAAAAAAAACCGACTTCAATTTCATCGACGAGTAATAACGATACGAGAGAACGATAAAACGTAGATCGACGAAAAAATAGTCAAGTAACTACGCGTTATCAAAGATTACTCAAAAAGTAGTTATCAGATCTCAATAAAATTGATATGTGACAACATGATAAACATCAGCTTTTGATTAAATTAAAAATTATCAAAATCGGTACACCCCGTAAAAAGTTATTGCAGATTTTCGAGAGTTTCCCTCGATTTCTCATGGATCCCATCATCAGATCCTAGTTTCCTTATCATGGTAACAAACTAAGGATATCTTCTTTCCAACAAAAAAAGAATTATCAAAATCGGTACATCCAGTAGAAAGTTATGCAGTATAATACAACGTAGGTCGACGAAAAAAGCGTCAAGTAAAAACGCATTATTAGATATAACTCGAAAAGTAGTTGTTAGATCTCAAATAAATTTCATCATTACAGCCTATACAGTCCACTGCTGGACATAGGCCTCCACAATTTTACGTCAAAAATAACGTGAACTCATGTGTTTTGCCCATAGTCACCACGCTGGGCAGGCGGGTTGGTGACCGCAGTACTTACTGGCTTTGTCGCACCAAAGACGCCGCTGCCCGTCTTCGGCCTGTGTATTTCAAAGCCAGTAGTTGGATGGTTATCCCGCCATCGGTCGGCTTCTTAAGTTCCAAGATGGTTGTGGAACCTTGTTATCCCTTAGTCGCCTCTTACGACACCCACCCAAATAAATTTAAATGTGACCAATTGACACATACCACCTTTCAATTAAAACAAAATTTGACGAAATCGGTCTACCCGGTCAAAAGTTCTGATGTAACATACATAAAAAAAAAAAAATACAGTCGAATTGAGAACCTCCTCCTTTTTTGGAAGTCGGTTAAAAAAGGTAAACAAAATAAAAATAAAAGATTGTATACAACTTGGATACATTAAATTCCAGCACTAATAATGTAATTAACGTGTTATAAATAAGAGAATATTACTTAGCAAGAATTCGCTAAGCTTAACTTTCACTGTAGTAAAACGGAATGGTAAATGTTACAGTAAAAACAATAAATCCGAGTCCTGCTGGAACGGCTGTAAAAACTGCTGGCCGATTTGTAGGGTTACCACCCGGTAAAATTAAATAGTACATCTTTTTAAATTTTGTTTTTTTTTGGATTAGTTTTTTTTAAAGAATTGTGTTTAGTAGCAAGAAGTAGTGTGGTGGATTAAGCTCCGATCATACTCCAACATAGGGAAAGAGACCTATGCCCAACTATGATGATATGCCAAGCGGGATATTACAGATTGTATCGTATTGAATCGTATCTATTAGGTAATCTATGTTTTAATAATAATTTTTAGTATTTCGTATTGATCTCTACAATCAAAACAGTTTTTAGTATACTACTTAAAACTGAACAAAAAAAAAAAACAGGTTACATTACAAAACACATAATAGTGTTTTTGGTGAAGTTGGTATTGTTTAGATTTTTTTACAATAATAAAATTATAATTACTGAAAATATCAATAACTATTTAAACTAGTTTTTTTTTATTATTCTAAAACGATTAGACGCGTACTATACTCTTAAAATTTATAATCAAATGTATTTTTTTTGTTAACTTTCAATTCTACTGTAAAAATAATAATGTGGAGAACAAGCAAAAATTTTATGTATAAAGAAAATTGTTAGAAATAGAATTTTAATTTTATTTTTTACAAGTATAGACAACCCTGTATTTTAATATGAAAGAGATACAAGCGAGTTGGTCCGACGATTTGCTTCTCGCCATGGCGTTGCTCGGAGACAAACGGATTTCGAACTATAGACACTATAACCATACAATTTATGCGATCCTGGTACTCGCGGAATGGTATCGCAAAAAAAAGAATCTGCTTCATGTTTATACAGTTTTTATGTACCTACTACTAGTTCTTTCAAATTGAATTTCTACTTTTAACCGATTTTAAAATTGAAAGAGAAGAAATTTGAAAAAAGAAAGAAAGTTGTGGGTAAAATTATTTTTATTTTTAACTAGTGACCCCGGCTTCGCACGGGTTCAAAAACTATCAGTGTTCCTCTACTATATTATGCACGTATTTACATATAAACCTACCTCTGTATTCACTCTATTTACTAATTAAAACCGCATCAAAATCCGTTGCGTAGTTTTAAAGATCTAAGCATACAGACAGGGAAGCGACTTTGTTTTATACTATGTCATAATGTTAAATAATTTCTTAATATTGCTACTACTACTAGACAGTACTTTCATATTACAATTATTTTTAACGTCCGTGTATTAAAAATGTTACAGAGATTTATTTTTATATATTGCTAAACATTTTTTTCTATATATACATATATTTGTACTATAAAATAACAAAAGATTTTTAAACTCGAGAAGAAATTTTTCGATAGAGTTAGCGATTTAGAGTTAAGCATCTTGCCAAATAAAACTTTAAATACAATTGTTTTATACAATAAAAGTTTCTTATCTTACATATACTTATCAACGTTTTAAATATTTAAAGAGATTATAATAAGAATCTGCATTGTGAATTTGGGATCAACTTAACTAATGCATTTTTTTAATTACTAATGCGTTGGGTTCCTTGTAATGTTAGATATAAGTTTTTATGCATAAAATAAATAAATAAATTATTTATTCATGTCAAGTAAGAGATGGCTTAAATAAATAAATTATTTATTCATTTAAGCCATCTCTTACTTGACATGAATATGATGGTGAACAAGGTAAATATTTACCATCAAAACTGAAAGATGTTATTGAAACGATAAACCGTAAAGCACTAAATGAATTTAAAATACGTCACAATAAATTTGTTTTAATAGTAACTTAAATAAGTTCCAACTACCCACAATGAAAAGATCGAAAAGTTTTTCGGTTACATAAACTTTTAACGACACATAAAACATTTGAAAGACATCTAAAGCTACGGCATTAGACTTTTAAGTGTGATCGTAAAAATGAAAACTTGCTTAAATTTGGCAATCTATACTCTAAAACACGCGAAACTACTGATATATAATAAATTACAATTTTGTTTGTCTTAAAAAGTCAATTTTCTCTGAATATTGAAAAAGCTATGTTACATACTTAATGTAATTCAACATATATTTAAAAACGACTTTTAATATATAAAATACTCGTGTCGCGGTATTTGTTGCATATCTATATAAATTGCAAGGAACGGCTCAAAATCAAATTATTTTTTTCGTCTACCCACGTTGTATTACTTGTCGATATAATTGAAGTCGGTATTATTTTTTTCGTTTGCCTGCAAACACAATTATAAAAACTTTCGACTTATTCAATAGATTTATACTCCAAGAATACACAGACACTGTCATCCACACAAACACAGGAGTTCTTGTATATTTCAGTTTAAATTGTTTACTTAGAAAGAGCGGTGGCTCATAATTAGGAGAGAGCCCAACCGTATATCATGTACTCTAACTTAAGATTCAAAATAAACATTTTATATTTTCATTTCATTACAAATTCATCTAATTTGACGATGCGATAGCTCAGTGAATATAGAAACAGTCTGATACTAGGTACGCGTTCGATCCCCGCTTTTGAAAAAATGCAGGTTATGCAAGTTTCTCGTGATCTGGCTGTTAGTGTATGTCTAGTCTATTCACAAACCCCTTATATAAAATTTCATCCTGCTGGGGGCCGTTCATTGTAAGGCGTTTATTACAAGGGATTGTCTTAAAGTAATTCTAGGATACAATTACATAGGTCTTAAGTTAGAATGTTATTTATAATCAAAGGTATCGTTTATATGTTAATTCTATTGAGACTAGACGACGCCTCTATACCTTACGATTTTTAACTTTCTTCATCAGTAAACAGTGTATTTAATATGCAGTTTTTGAAAATCGGAAAGTGAAGTCCTGAAATGGTTCGGTGAGAAAAAAAGCGATTAGATTTTCCAGCTTAAAAACTTTATCTCGTAACAAAAAAATCTATCAAGACTCAGACAAAACCGAGTAAAACGTCTTGCACAAAGCAAAACATTTCCAATAAACAAAAAATTCAATCACGAATATTAAATTTCAATGAAAAAATCAGAAAGCAATTCGATCAAATATTTTCACAAGCCAGCCCATTAGCTTCCTAACTCGTTTTTTTTTATCGTTAAAATTTCGGAGATATCCGATAGCTAATAGGTAATTGTGATCTGACCTACATTAAGATCAAAGGCACCCCGAACCGTCTAATTTCACCCTTCCCAACGTACTTTTAATCCTATAGATGTTTATACTTAATGGAAAGTTTTTCAATTAATAACCATTTATTAAAATAGTAAAAAAAAACTCGCTATAAAGACTGCTTTTATATATGATTAGGATGAAAAACAAGCGTACGGCTTACCTGATGGTAAGTGGTTGTAATAGCCTATGGACACCTGCAAAACCTGAAGAATTGCAAACGAGATGCTGACCTTAACCCTGATCCACCCCAGGAGCTCTGGGGCAGTATTATTTGTCTCTAATTTTCTATAACTTTAGTAACTTTTCCAGTTGGGCTGCTCTGCATCCTATGATATATCTGTTGTATCTTAACTCAAAGAAACGGTAAAATATTCTTATAAAACGAAGATGGTTTATTCTTAATTCAGTAAGAAGAATGAATAGTTATCTCCTAGATTTACGCCTCCTACACTCTCTCATACTTCTAGGTTGCATCACCACATCTTATTGATTTTTGTACTTTTTTGCAATCTAGTCAATTACCTTACAATACTAGTTAGCCCTTTCCGTTTATGGAAGCAAGCACACGCCCAGCAGTGGAAATCCACAGACAGCTGTAGCACGGCACAGATGATTTGATATTTATTATACATATTTCATTTACGATCAAGACCTCAAATAATAACACAAAATACACTTATATTCAAAAATAATCGACATAAAGTTAATACTTAATTCAATTTGCAACTGCGTACAATTGAATAAAGTTCCACAAACGAAAATCGACATTTATTCGTAAAATGTAGTCATTTGTGATTACACGTATGATTATTATAATACAAATATTTACACGATAATACGACACACAAATGTAGGTTACTTTAAACACTGCTAATAACCGAATCCAATCCGTTAGTCGGGTTATTTCCAATCTATTTGATTTGCCGAAATGCAATTGACTCAGTTAATAAATTCCTGTATTGACGAGAGGATTGATATCATCACACCGTGGCGATCTTAGTTGTAATATAAACGTTATAATGTTATAGTGTTCATATACATTTTTTCTGACGAATGCTCTGGTGTAGTGGTGCGTGGGCCGTGTCGGCGGCGCCTAGACACCTGACGGTCACGGGTTCGATTCCCGCTCAAAGTAGATATTTGTGTTTATACAAATATTTATTTCCAGTCTGGCTATTAGTTCTTGTGGTCTCCCCACCGTGCCTCGGAGAGCACGTTATGCTGTCGGTCCGGGTTGTTATCATGTACACCTGATAGCGATCGTTACTCATAGTAAGGGGACATATCCGCCAACCCGTATTGAAGCAGTGTGGTGGATTTAGCTCTGATCCTTCTCCTACATGGGGAAAGAGGCCTGTGCTCAGTGGCATATTACAGACTGAAGGGTAGCGTACATTTTTTAAACTCATTAATTCAAATATTATTATTTTTATTTATTTCGTATTGTGACACTTCAGCCTATCGCAGTCCACTGCTGGACATAGGCCTCCCCAAGTTCGCGCCAGACATCCCGGTCTTCCGCAATCCTCATCCAGCCTAATCTTACGTAGATCGTCGGTCCAACGGGCCGGAGGACGTCCTACACTGAGTTTGCCAAAACCCGGTCTCCACTCCAGGACCCGTCTACTCCAACGGCCATCGGTCCTGCAACACAGATGACCAGCCCACTGCCACTTCAACTTGCTAATTCTGTGGGCTATGTCGGTTACTTTCGGTCTCTCGCGGATAGTCTCATTTCTAATTCTATCTTTAAGAGAAAACCCCAAACATACCCCGTTCCATTGCACGTTGAGCGACCCTAAACTTATGGACCAGTCCTTTCATCAGTGTCCACGTCTCGGCTGCGTATGTTAACACAGGCAGGACGCATTGTTCTTCATTGAATCTTCGAAGTGAAGACTCGACGAAGCCTGCCAAACGCCGCCCAGTCCAACCGAATCCTCCTGTTGGCCTCCTTCTCGAAGTTGTTGCGGCCTAGTTGGATAGTATGGCCTTGGTAAATATAATCCTGAACAACTTCGAGAAGGGTACCATCAACCGATCCCGTTTTGGTATGTCTTGGTTGTTAATCATAACTTTCATTTTGTCTAAGTTCATACAGAGACCGACACGCTGGGAGGACTCGTTTAGGCCGGCCTAACCCATCCAACGTCTCCGCAAAGATGACAATATCGTCGGCGAAACGAAGGTGAGAGATGAATTCACCGTTGACGTTAATGCCTCGTTCCCCCCAATCTAAGGTCTTAAAGACATCCTCCAGCGCAGTGGTAAAAAGTTTCGGTGATATTACATCTCCATGTCTTACCCCACGCCGGAGGGAAATAGGTCTTGTTCTCTGGTCCTGGACATGAACGGTCATCGTATAGTCGGTCGTCGTATTGTGAGTGTATATTAAATTAAGAGACGCAATCAGGTTATACATTTTTATTTATCAATATTATTTAACTATTTATAAGATTATTAAGCCATTTTGAACATCGAGCTAGTTATTTCTTTATTGGCACAATAATATTCTTCATCTCCAAAAAATATTACACCAACACGTGATACCGATTGTGGATATAGATTATTTATGAATTATGTATTTATACAAATTTTTAAGAAAATTAATTATTAAGTTCATTTACAAGTGATACACAATAATTATGGGCGGGTTTTTGATGTCAATATGGTATTAATAGTAAATTAATTATATTATTAATAGCAATATATATATTATTAATATATTATTAATAGCAATTAGTAATAACAATTAAAATTTAATCAAACATCATAAAAATTATGTATTGTTTTTAAAATATGATAGAAATTACGCAACGGTGTAATACTAGGAATGATTTATTGACGCAGTATTAGTTCTATTCGTCTAATTTTGATTTTGGTTCCGTGCGGAATTTCGGTTCGATTTGATGGCGTTATTAATACACTTCGGAGTTTTGCGTTTTATCACACCTCGCCGCTTGATTTAATTTTATTATGTCCAGTGTATCTAAATAAATAAAAATAATAAAATTTAAATGAATTTAGAATTTTTCATATAACCGTATTTGTATTTTTACACACATTTATAAATATGAATAATACAAGCCTATCTTTAACAACCTCTAGAACCTTTCGTTAAAATATTTTGACGAAAAAAAAAAACTTGCTCCTTGCGGGAATCGAACCAGTTCTGATATGTATTATTGTATATTTATTTATAAGTGTATTACTGTATAATTTATAAGTGTATGAGATTATTTAGTTTTTTTCCTTAAATTTAGTATTTTTTGCAGTGTTTCTACCGAAATATGAATTGACTGGAAGGGATCTCTTTTAGAGATAAGTGCTCCATTGCCGTCAAAAATAATTCAAAAATTATTTATATATAATATTTGTAAATGTTTTAAGAGCAATAAAGTTTAGTATAAATGAATATATTTAGTTAAATAACATCAATTTACAAGAACGCTGTTATTGTAACACACGTACTCATTGAGGACAGCGCACACGTTTCCATCTCGAGCGGATGAAAATCTATTTTGTGCCATTATTACTGCTTATCTCGTATGCAGTAAGGGCGACACTCGCTTGCACTTTAAAACAAATATAACACTTTTATGTCGTCGGCGAAATTGAATTTAGGTTCAACGAGTTGCCTAACGAACGACCTTACTGTTTGAACTCTACTGTACACGAAAGAAGTGCTGAAGATGGAGGGTATTTCGAGCGAATAACAGGAGTGAGAGGGAAAGAGATGGAACGATTTTACGATACGAAAGAAAGGGATATGATGCAAGCTTAACTAACGTAGCTGTAACAAAATATTGTTTAGTGGATTAGCTGACACTTTGTTTTAAAAACTATGATTTTAATTTTTATCTATATTGGTATGAGATAGTGTTTATTGTTTTAAATTATTATTTTTTCCTTTCGTGAGATTCCTTTGTTTATTTTAATAAAAGCTTGACAATGGAAGAAAATTTTGTAGATTAAAATGTCTTTTGAATATATGTTACTGAGTAAGTTTACGAGTGCTACTTTTAAATTTTGTTTTCGTTGTATTCTTTAGAGACAACTGATCCTTAAATTAAATAAATATTATTATTTGATTTCTGTTTTTGGAAGTAAGTGTTATGTAAAAAGTTCCATATATGGTATTGCACGGATATCACACTTTTTTATTTAAATATTAAACAATATCTTGTATTTCCGTACAAATAAAAATTGGGACCCACGACGGCACGTGCTCTGGCACGTTTGCAAGGCCAACAATAGTACACACCCAGATCAGAAACAAATATAAATTCAAATATCTGCTCCAGCGAGAATCGAATCCTTTAGCATTAAGGCAACTTCTCGCACTACACTATGGAATGGTTGTCAGTCATATATATTCTAAAACCATTTCAAGTTTTTACCTCTTACGATTCTAAAGCTGTGGGGCAAACGGAAAGAGAGACCGAGAATTCTTAATAATAGGGTTCCGATTTACCTTAGGCTACTTTTTGGATACGGAACTATAAAAAGGACAACTAAAATATGTCACATATATTCGTATAGCGTGCAGGAGGCAATAAATCAAACCAATGTACTACATACCACCACCACATCATATACTAAATAAAACTTTCTCCGAAACACGATGCATCTTATGGTATAAGGAATAGTGTAACTTATTTCAACAACAACATTATGATACAAACAACATTAAAAACCACGCAGATATATTAGTATAGACTAGCTGTGCTGCGCGGATTCAGCTTTATAATATTAAGTACAGTGTATAAAAAGTCATTCATATAGAAACAGTAATTTAGGCACAAGATGACCTTACAATTGAATTTAAACCACTGCTACTGCATTTTTTTTCACTAGGTCGGCAAACAAGCGTACGGCTCACCTGATGATAAGCGATTACCGTAGCTTATAGACGCCTGCAACGCCAGAAGCATCGCAATCGCCGACCCAATCCCCAATCCCCCCCAGGAGCTCTGGTCACCTTACTCACCAACAGGAACACAATACTGTTTGAAAACAGTATTATTTAGCTGTGATCTTCTGTAAGGTCGAGGTACTTCCCCAGTCGGGCTGCTCCATATTTTGAGCAGGGAATTCCTGCTGTGCCCTACCTCAGTTAAAAGTCAGTTGTTTGTGTATAGCTTAAGAATGGTACCTAATGTGTGAGTGTTTGTAGTTAATTGAATGCCAACAACAAATCTGATAGGGCTAGAAACATATAGCCTAGAAATTATATATACATATTTACATAAATAATATATGTATACCTACAAAAAAAACAAAGAATCGATACTTAAGTAACTAAGTAATATAACCATATTTGTTCTAAAATATAAATAAAAATCTTCAAGTTACATCGACAACAAATAAAATGAAAACATTACCAACTAGTTAAAGTCAAATGAATACTTATTATTAGGAATAACGCCTAAAATACTCATCAGATCTCACATCAGTCTCTCATCTCAAATTCAGTTTAAAAACAAAAGATAATTTTCATCAACTTGTATAAAAAAATTTGACCTTCATTTCCATTAACGAAAAATAAATCATTTTAGATCTTCATTTCGAAACTTTTTTAGAAGAAATAAAAGAAAAATATATACAAAATATAATCAGCAATCAGACGTTGAAAAAGTGTTTGACACCGAGACTCAGTTAACGCCCAATTTGCATTTCTGAAGCCTGAAAGCCTCATTTCAAATATTAATAATTCATTTTGTGAAAGAATTCCGTCGTAAAGTAACAAGGAATATTTCATTATAAAATTACCAATTTTATATGCAATAATATTTTATCATCGAAGGTAATAAAAGGTCAAAATATAAGTGCGTAATATCATATACCTAACTATTTTTATGACGGTATTCATTAAACGAAATTGTAATCATCTGTATTTCATTTTCGTAAAATGCAGGTTCCAATTTCAAATTTATATTATTACAAATAATTATATAATTATTATTCAATTTCTTTATATTTTGTAATTATTAAGGTGTTATTTTAAGTTTATTTATCTTGATCTTCGGCTAATACCGACGACTTCGACGTCAATATATATCAACGTTTTCGACTAGAACGGCTGCACCAGTACGGGTATTTTTTTTTTGTGACAGTCTACTAACACTTTGTAGAAGACTCTTACTGACCAAAATTACGATAATTAAGTATACAATTAGAAAAAAATCAGAAAACATACGTTTTAAGGATTAGCTAGTATTTCTAATATCAAAAAATATTTGAAAAGTTTTCACTTTTTCTCTTGATTCGGTCAGATAAATCAGTCGACGCTGCAAAAGACCAATTGCAGAAAAGAAAACATGCCAAAACAAAAGGCCAACTTTACTAGATTGCGACAAATAAAACGCCTATTCTTTCAAACTTGGCACTCGAATGTAAAAAACATTGGTATTATTTGTAAGGAAAAAATAAGATTTGATTTTTAGAATTTAGGAGCCAATACTTAGTTCGTTTTAGTTCACTTCTTCACAACCTATCTTTAATTTTTAAATTTTGATTCCAACACTTGAGCTCGTCTGTTGGAATGATTTTTTTTATACACACACGGTCATCTGTTCCTATGCTAAGCAACTTAATGCTTGTGTTATAGGTAACAGCCGAGTGATATAACTATTTTTTTTTTTTGGTAATTATACATAGAAGAGAAAAGAGAGAAATAATACGTACAAAAAAATACAAATATTACACCCAGACTCATGCGGGAATCGAACCCGCAACCCGCGGAACCGAAAACATAGCCACTACAAACTGCGCCAACGGGCAATATTATAATATTATGAAATCAAGTCAATATTAAAAATTTGACTTTCATGTAATAACTAAAATATGGTTAAGGCCAGCAACATAGACGCAACTTCTCATGTTGCATATATTCAGTGTAAATTGAACAAGCGGGGCGATCTAGTTAGGTACCCCTCTTTTTAAAATGTTTGTTGAATTACGTTATTCCTTTAATTCCGGCTAGTAATAAATATATTAATTGTAATCCAAAACTACGACCGATACTGCCCCACCCTTATACGTCATAACGTGCCAATTATTTACCTAAAATGTTTTCAGTAAACAGATTATCTAACGAAAAAAAAAAAAAAAATCGGATCCTTAGATTCTAAATCAGCACGTTCGAACAAACAAACCCTCCATATTAATATCATCCGTAAAGACTAGACGCAATTTTCCGTAAGAGACAAAATAAAAAATTCAATGTCATCCTATTTTTTTATTACGTACGAACAAGTCAAGATTTGTCTCCATAAGACGTCGAACTGAGATGTGTTGAATAACATCCAAAGGTAATTGTGACTATGAATCAATCCTGGCTATCCAATTCACGGAAGGCTACAATTCTAAAACTTTACTTGACACGCCATCCATTGCTGACTATATAAGATGACCTTGGGAGCTGATAAAAGAAAACCAGCAATGGATTTATGACACCGAATTCGAATAGACCATGTTAAGTATGATGGTGCAAGAGACAGAACCCGGTATTGGCAAATGATAGTTTAGGGTGTAATATACGGAATTCCGGCCAATTTCGTTACAGGGTTTATGGGATGCGAATTATACTGATAGTGTTCTCTCGTGATTTACTACATATATCAGGAGAAAATTGACAAATAGGCCATAATAGGGATGACATATACCGACAAATTCATAATCGTGACGCAATTACTAAGAATTGATAAAACTTCATATTATCGTAATTTATTAGTCATTCTGGCAGAAATTTTTTGATGATCTTATAAGATAAATCTTAACAACATCTGGAAGTGAGACAACCAGATTACATGAAAAACACACAATTGATAGAAAAAAAAGGATATTATAACAACAATTTATGAGTAAGAGTATTAATTATATAGCTACTCTTCAAGATTAGCCCTTGTTATCTTCACTGAGGTTGCATCACAAACTGGATAAAGAAACGTTAGAAGAAAATTAAGTACTATTGACTGCGCTGGGCAAACATAATCAAGACAGGAAAGATGCTTACCTACAACGACCTCTTCACCTCGTCCCCATACCAATATCGCTTTATGTGAAATCCATTGCTGACTATGTTATAAAATATTCAATATATGCTAAAAGTAAGCCAGCAATGTAAGTAATTTGCAAAAATAATATAGCAGATAAAGAAATTAATGTCGATGAAATAGTAAGAGATCTAATAAGTGAAGACGAAAGAACGTTGTCCGAGAAAATTCTAAGTGCTAATGTGCTTGTTGGTATCGATATAAATGAACGTGAATTTGTAAATATTTAAGTATTGTTAGTAGAGAACGTGACCTGAATTATTTAGTAATTAAATCCAATCTTTTTAAACGTGATAAATAGTTTTCTCACATATCTGGAGCAATGAAGGCGAGTCAGTCGACGTATTAGGAGTTTACTTACAAATATGATATGCTTGTATAAAGCGTGTATCCAATATCAGTTATTACCTGTAAAAAAGGAAATTTCATCAGTTACACTTATGTCGCTTTTAGATATATTAATGTTGCAATGTTTTGAAATGTTTTACGATTACGAAGAAATAACTTTAAAAAACTACAAGTAGTTTACTCGCTAATTATGTAAGTTAAATATAACACAATAAAATAATAGTTTGTTTAACTTTGAATTTTTATCTTAGAATAGTTGATATTTTTTGTTTAAAAGGTAGTAAATATTAATTAGATGTAATATCAACCACAATGATCTGATATATCCTTCCTGTCTTCGCCATTAGCGTCACATTTGTACAGCCATCTGTGCTACCTCGGCATTATATAAAGCCATTAACCCTGATTAATAATAAAAAATAATAATAAATAATCAAGTCGATGTTATCTAACATCCCATTTACCTGTTTATTATATTTTAATTACCCGTTCATCTTGTCATCGAATGAGAATGTTTTTTGCATGTCAGAAGCGATAAAATATAAAAAATAATTTAGCGGAGGTATAATTTTAGTATAAAGTAATCGTAAAACAAAATTAACAGCCCATCACAAACAGAGAGATTCAATAATCGTATTCACAGCAATAAATTTTATTTTCATTGAAATCGTTAGTAAGGCTATAAAATGTATTATTAGTATGTAAAATAATTACGTTTCGCTCTGATCGTGGGTAATAATAATGAAGGTACATTAACTCTAGTTATTTTATATTATATAGTTTAGATAATTCTTTTGAGAGGTTAAAATAATAGCAACGTCTTATATTTAGGAGTGTATTGTAGGTTTTTAACAAACATTTACACCTCACATATCGCTCGCTTCAGCCTGTGATATCCCACTGCTGGGCCCCTTTCTCCATGTAGAAGAATGATCAAATATTAATCCACCACGCTGCTTCAATGCAGGATGGCAGATAATATAAAATAATACCTCACATATAATTGTACCTCAAGCTTACAACTACTAAGTTCACAGTAAGTAATCTCTGATGGGAAACTTATATCGCGAATTCTTCAAACATTATTAGTATTTATTGTAATAATATTAACAGTATCCTAACAGCTAACAATTATTTGTACATACAAAATAATACTGATCATATTTTAAATTAATTTGTGAAGGTCTAAGAAAATTGATTTATCAATTAATTAATACAGTTTTTAAATCTCACGATCGAAGACATTGTATTACACGAAATATTCTAAGTCTTTTGACAACGTAGAAAGAATTTCTTAATGACTTACCTTCGAGGAAAGCTTTTAAAAGAGAGAAAAGATTTCTTTAAACGTTGAAAAAGTTATCAAGATTGTAATTATGGTAATATAAGCAACCAGAGGTTCCGGACCACCTTAGTTTTCATTAAATAACTATTCAATTGCAGACTTTACGAACAGATGATTATACTTTTTATTTTTTCAGTATGTAAAACTGAAAAAGACTTAAGTATTGGAAAACGAGTGATTGTTGGATTTACAGTTAACACTGTTCTATGCTTCTATGTATAATAGCAAAATTCCAGAACGTCTGGATCGATAAAGACAAATTTTTCTTTACAAAATTTATAACATTTTGTAGGTTTGGAAAATTTTAGTAAAACTAACGATTATTTAAACTTCACGAGTTTGACAGTTCAAAGACAAACAACGGCCCCCAGTGGGATTTTCTCCTGTGATGGGGAGTCCGGAAATACACACAATACACATGCACAAACGCCCAGACCACGACAAACATCTATATGGCCAATACTGATACCAATCTGTCGTGAGCGGAGATCAAACCCGCAGCAGTCAGTACTGTGACCGCTGCGCCAACGCGTCGTCAAATGTTTGTAAATAAATTTAACGGATGTTGGAACGGGAAAGAAGCATAGGCCGCCCTCCGACCAGGTGGTGACCGACCCTGACGACCTAAAGAAAAAAGCGGGAAGCCGCTTTATTCAGACGGCACAGGATCGGTCAGAGTGGCGAGCATTGGGAAAGGCCTACGTACAGCAGTAGACTTCTAAGGGCTCAAGGATGGATGGTGGATAATACTTTATCCTATAAAATTTAAATATCTTGAGGATAAGAGAATATCAGCCAATCGTCAGGAACGGAGCATACCGGATTACAATCATTGTTTAATTCATATTTTTACCCGTAGTTAAATTTCCGGTACATACAGTACTTACACAACTACATTTTACTCATACTTATAAGGAAATCTAGCGATTTCCACATTTGTATTAAGGCGTTTCCTTTAAGATATGAAACAGAAATAACATAATTTACCTAATTAAGATAGTTGCGTACATTATTACACGCAATCTGTATAATTAGTGTTTATAAAAACATACATAGTATCACAGTAGCCTGGCTGTCGCGCTGATAATTACGGATTCGATTCCGCTTGTGATTAATATTTGTTTAATATTTGGCTGATATATTTCGAGGTGGTATTGGCGAAATGATATATATGTCCTCTTTTGATATCATAGAAAATTATTTAAACTTATAAATGAGCGATTGATTGATTGAAGGGTTTATTGTTATAAATATATAATATATAAAAGCATAAAAAACAACACGCGCAATTAGTGTTTTTTCCGTTTTTTCCCCCGTTTAATAATTCAATTAAAACGTATATTTGAATGACACTACACTCTCACACTCATAGAATGTATTCGCACAACACTATCCCGTAAATAAATAACGTGTTGAAGTTTGCGTGTAATATTTATTGCGACGGTTTCGAACTCACGATCTCCGACAATAAATGAATCACTGGACACGCGATACTATTTAAGGATATACCAACATAAGTATGGGTATATTAATACAGTATAGATAGCTATATTTCACTTAAATAATATATTTATACTAGCTGTGCCCGCGACTTCGTCCGCGTGGGATTAGTTATAAAATAAATAAATTTCTAAAATAAAAGTAGTCTTAGTTACTCCTTACTACATCAGCTATCTGTCAGTGAAAGTCCCGTCAAAATCAGTTTAGTCGTTTCAGAGATTAGCCGGAACAGACAGACAGACAAACAGACAAAAATATCAAAAAATATTATTTAGGTATATGTACCGTGTATACATCCATACTTTATTGCTAAGCATAAAACTCACAACGGCTATGGGTTTGATTCCCGATCGCGGTGGATATTTGTATTTGTAGAAATATTTCTTTCCAGTTTGGATGTCTGTCCTTTTTAAGCTCCCACCGTGCCTCGGAAAGCATTTTAAGCTGTCGGTTCCGTTTGTTATCATGACCCCATACACCTGATATCGTTCGTCACTCATAGTAGGGAATATATCCGTCAACCCGCAGTTGTGAAGCAGCGCGATGGATAAAGGCTCCAACTCTTCTAAATGGAGAAAGAGGCCTATGCCCAGCAGTGGAATATTACATGCAAAAACGTAATTATGATTGAATCATTTCATAGCGCATTGTTAATCCTTTACATTTAACTTCTCTAAACACACTAACATCTTTGACTTGACAGTAGCTAATTCGCACAGTTTTACTTGCGTTGACATTAACAAGAACAAAATATATTTATACATTTATTTACAATATATTTTATACCTAATCGATTCGACAACTACAGCTGAATCTGTTTAAAGTTGACTCGTTTGCAGCCGAACGATTGCAACCGTTGACTTTCGATATTAGGATTCCGTGTGATGAATTAAAAATGCCTAAAACAGTGAGATGACACTTTCATCAGGTAGAGGAAAAAATATTTGAAACAAATTGTTGAGCATGCTGATGAGGAAACACCGCACCTATAACGCAAATAATACAGTTTTTTTATATACGCAAAATCCACCAACCAATTGCGCGTCACATCAAATTGCCTAGTTTAATAAAATAGTACTATTATTAATAATAATAATAAAAAAATAATAACAGCTAGTCATATTTCTTTTCTGTATTTAATTTTTATAGACAAGTAGGTAATAAAATGAGAACATAATCGATGTAGGTAGTCGAAAAAATTTTAATTAAATATTTATGCATTATTAAGGATAGCTCAAAAACTAGTCGTTAAGTACACCACACCACCATTCGGATGTAATAAGAATCATCGAAACAGGCATCCACAGTAAAAAAATATGAGGTAACACATAAAAAACATACAGTCGAATAGGAAGTTCGCCTACATTTTTGAAGTCAGTTAAAATAATATTAATCCTGTGTTATGCGAAACCCTAGTAGACAAATCGAGTCAAACTTGTCAACTTTTTCTATCTACTCATACAAGCTCTGTATTGAACTAAGCACAACTTTGTTGACAAACTCCAACGTAGGTACTGAGTGAGTTTGTGATATAATACTATCGATCTGTTTGTCTGTTCGAAGCTAACATTTGATTATTTACATAGTTTAGAGGACATATGAAATATATGTAAACTATAATCCCTACTAATATTAAAAATGTGAATGTAAGTTTTTGTGTTACTTCTTCACGCGAAAACTACTTAACCGATCATCATAAAACTTTGTATACATATTCTTGGAGGTATAAGAAATAACATAGAAGACTTCTTACTAAAAGAAATTCAATGAGAGTGAAGCCACGGGTAAAGTCTAGTTAAATAATAGATGTAACGGAGTACATAAAAATATGAATTTGAAAATTTTGGCCCGTGGTTTGACAGAAGTTAATTTGAAAAAAACATAGCCTATAGCCTTCCTCGGTAGATAGGCTATTAAACGAAAAAAGAATTTTTCAATTCGAACGAGTAGTTCCTGAAATTAACGCGATCAACCAAACTATTAAACTTCAGCTTTATAATATTTTCATTATTATGAGAATATAGACCATCTCACCACTTCACCGTGAATTGAACAAATACGAAAAAATTAAAAAGGAAAGTTATCTCACGTTTTTGTTTTTTTTTTTTTTTAATAAGTTTTACTGCTAGTACAGATTACCCAAGATCATTAATTAGTTATTACCAACGAAATAAAATTCCTCACTTTGGCATTACGCAAAGACAATAATTATAATACGAGTAGTACACACAAATAAAATATATTCATAAATATATTTAATTTTTTTAGATTCAAATTCAAATTAGTTAACAATTATAATGATAAATTAATTATTTTCTATTATTTCCAACAATACTCGTATATCCCATTTCTGTTATTTCTATTAATTAATATTTTCAAATAATTAAAAAAAGAACACTCGGTGTTTTGCAATAATTAATTATGAAATAAAAATAGCAATATTCATTTTTCAGCAATTAAAGCGTTAATTATACTGAACAGAATTAAAACTAATGGTTATTTAAAAAAAGTTATTTTATAGTAAAAGAGATGAAATGAATATAAGATGAACTGACTGTGCTGTGTTGAGAGATAATTAAAAAGCGCTCCGTTAAACTATCGTTATCATTAATATGTATATAAATTATCTATCTATCTAAATTTCTATAGAGTGCCGGTTTTTTTGTTCGATTATACTGCTCATTCCTGAGCATCGCTTCTCAGCATCACTAACCCAGCATAGTTCGCTAGCGTCACTGCTCAGCGTTGTTTCACAAGATTTAACTCCCTGTTTTTTCATACCATGCGCCTTATATCGTTAATTACGGAGTATAGTTCATAAACTAATCTAATATATAAAATTCTCGTGTCGCGGTGTTGTAGTAACTCCTCCGAAACGGCTTGACCGATTCTCATGAAATTTTGTGTGCATATTGAGTAGGTCTGAGAATCGAACAACATCTATTTTTCATACCCCTAAGTTATAGGGGAGGGGGGGGGTTAAGGTAGTTAATTGCATATATGGCAAAACAACGTTTGCGGGATCAGCTAGTAATATATAATAATCGTTGTTCAAAGTAACAATTAGAATCGAAATCAAAGTTAACATTACAATTAGTTCGCAAAGTTCTTATAAACTTAAGATTTTATGTGGAATACTATCAATAGCAGTATGATTGTTTCGGTTTCCGATGGTTTGTTTAATATTTGAATTTCATAATATTACTAAACTTCAAATAGTCTAGTCAGAGTTGAATTCAATTGCAATCATATTTGCAAGTTTGAGGAAATAGGATTTGGAAGACTCACATATGCTAGTAGAGCCGTATAAATTCGCTTTTACATTTCAAGGAATTTGATTATTTTATTTATTCGATTATATCTATTATTCACAGCGGCAACTAGACATTATCATAATGTAATCATTGTAGTTTTTTTTTAATTAAAGGTTTGACAACCTAAACATATTTTTTAATTTAGTTATTAAATTTAATGTACGAAGAGACACGGGTAAAATTTTGTTATCTATATCTATTGTATAAAAATCTTTGCCATAATATTTCGACTAATTTTATGGAATTTCGAAGTCAACCAAAATAATCAAATCATACCTTTTATAACTATGAGATCAGCAACATGAAAATAAATTAATACTATAAATAAAAGAACAAAAAAAAAAACGCAACTTAAACATATCCAAAAATGTTCCAACATGTTTCGAAATTTTTATCGCAAAGTACAACATTTGCATACTATTGTCGAGCAGTTTTATATTTCGCTAAGTTGCAATGTTTAGCGGGGATGGCTGTAAACGGGAGTTTTATTGTCTCATATATACTCGTTTGATAGAACCGTTTGGTTAACTTTTTGTTTGAAATATCCGTTTGGACTATCAGACAAATATAAAACACAAAGACTCAAAGAAGATCAATTAACGAAAATGTATAGTGGTTCAATGATCTCCACAATTTTATGTAAAATTATTTTAATGTTAGTCATTTTTGTTGGATTTAAAGACGTAGCTCAGGTTTTAATCACTATATATTTAAAAATAGAAAAATTAATAGTAATACGACGGTCGCTAGATGTAACAGATTATAGAGAGAGACAAGTATTTACAGACTGCACAAATAGGTGCGAAATTCAAATAAAGAACATTATGTTCAACAATTTTGTTTTCTCAAGTAAACAAGAGAACAATACATCTACTCAAATACATTTCATAAAACAAACAACGTCGTCATAGATAATTTCATTACCAATGTACAAGTAAACAAAATCACATCCAGACGCAGCATCCAATCTTGATTTAGAAGCCGGAACCGGATGGAGCCCAGGCAAAATGGAAATGCGGAAGTTGCATCAGGCATTCAAGAAATGTCAACATTATTCGAAATACAAAAACTATTTGAAAATATGTTGTTTTGTTTATCTGTACCAATATCGTAAAAAGGAAAGGTCCGTTTATGTGTAGTGGTTCACACTCGACGTACCTATGACTTTTTTTTATCACTGTAAAACTAGCTAAAAATTCCGCGAAGGCAGCGATAGGAGGATTCGGTTGGGCTGGGCGGCATTTAGCACGTATCGTCGAGTCTTCACTTCGAAGATTCCGCAATGCCTAAAGATAAAAGTCTTTGAGATTGCTCAAAGACTTCGTCCTACTTGTTTTATACACGGTTCCAAGATGTGGACGCTTATGAAGGGTCCACAAGTTTTAAGTCGCACAGCTAACAATGGAACGAGCTATGCTAGGGTCTTCTTCAAAGATAGGATCGGAAATGAGACTATCCCGCAAGAAGACGAAATTAACTGACATAGACCACATAATTACCATTTTGAAGCCTGGTCTACCTATGTCGCAGGATCGATAGCCGCTGGAGCAGACGTGTTCTGAAATGGACCACATGTTGGCAAATACAGTGTCGGATATCATCCAGCCCGCTGAACCGACGATCTAAGTAAGATTGCCGGTGGAGGCTGGATGAGGATTGCGAAAATCCAGAATGTTTGGCACGAACTTGGGGAAGCTTAAGTTCAGCAGTGAACTTCAATAGGCTGCTGTGATGAAGATTGTAAGCTTTGACGGTCACAGTACCATAATTTAATTATATAAAACAGGTGTGTACTACGTTTGTTATAGGTCATGTTGAGTTCCTGATATTTCAGTATCAACTAACTAATAATAAATGTGGTAAGTATAATCGTAAAACTTCCGAGTTCTAGAATATATTATAGTTATAGAATATATTAGTACATATTTTAACATAAATCATAATTCGCCAGTTAACAATCCTATTATTAAAGATGATTTATCGTCACTAAAAGAAGCATGAAAAAAATCAGACCCAAGACAATGTGACCATTTTTTAAAGATTCCATCTTTTCAATAACCTTTTATATATGAGATGAAATATGGAATCGTCAAATGCCTTGGAAAATTAGCAAAGTCTTCAAATAAGTGGAAAGATGCTATGATAGGATAAACGTTAGACAGATGTTTAGGTCCTTAAGCTTTTCGGAATAGAGGTCATTTTCTCTTGCAACTTATTGGATGTTCAGTGTGTTCTTTGGAATGGACATGAAACTTATTTTTAAATGGATTAAAAATATTATCAAATATGTGCAATATTAATTTGTAGGTTTTGATTACGGAAACTGTTATCAATAACAACTGTCTTCAAAGTTTATAGTACCATAATTTTTGTTTTTTTTCTTATAAAATAACCCTATTCTGAGTATATAAACTTCAAGTTTTGATAAAGAGATATGAAATCTTTACTGCCTGCAATAGAAAGAGTGACCTATAAATACCTATAAATACCCAAAACATCAAAAATAATATATCAGTAGAACTTGCGTGATAACGTTATTCTAAAAAATTCTGAAGATTTGCTTTGAATTTAAAATCGTCAAGTTCCTTATAATAAGTACATACTAATAATACTAAATTTTTAAGGTAGATAAAAATAAGAATAATAATACTCTTTATTGTACACCATTAAAAGAAACAACAAAAACAAAACATAAAATGAAAGATGTACAAAGGCGGTTTTATCGCTGAAAGAGTGATCTCTTGCAGACAACCTTTGGGTTGGATGTTCTGTATCTAACTATTTTATACTCTTGAAATAGTTTATTCTAACTATTTATCCTTTTGGACATGTATATTATAATTCTATTTTATATATTATTCTGACACCTGACAAATTAACATCCAGAATAGTATACGAATGCAGCATTAATTCAATGAGTATGATTAAATTTGGTCACTGCACCCACCTGCAGACATAACACACAAAACCACCCTAAATGGATGTCTCGATTGTGTAGCGCTTGTTGTATTGCTATAATTTACAAATTGATCCGAAAACTTATTATCTTAGTTCGTTATTAAACAGAAAAAAAACAGACTTCAATTTGTAACGAGAAGTAATACTCGTATAATGCGAAAACCTTAGTCGAAGTTAATTACCATAATCCGCATATTATGGATATATGGACTCAAAAGTAGTCATCAGATCTCGCTCTATAAAAGAGACCACACGACAAGCGTCAGCTTTCAAATATAAAAAGAATCATCAAAATCAATACAACCACTAAAAAGTTATAGAATAAAAAATATAAAAAAATATAGTCGAAGCCTTTACCTTTTCTTGATAACCTTCTCCTTTTTTAAATCGGTTAACAAAAGATATAAAATTATTGTATATTGTCTAGCTTTATTTGTACTTGGTAGACGCTTCTTCGACAGTTAATGATAAGATATCTTAATTTAACTCGTCTGTCTAGTCGCTTTTTGATAAGCATGCGTCACTGACACCTGTCAAGATAAGACGACCACCAAGATTTTAGATCAATAAAGGGTTCGTATAACTTCAAACTCGATCTCGCATTAGAAAACATAAGTTTGAAAGGAATGACGAATATTGGGTGCTTTATATTGTTGAATATATTTGTTTCAATTCAATGACAAATTCGACTACACGCCACTTTTACGGCCTATATGTTAGCATAAATTTTTCTACAGTTTGAGGTACAATTTTTTTTTCAGGTATGGCTCTATAAAGTTCTCGAATCATGCTTATAGCTTTTCAGTACCAATTTTTGGTCCATCTTCTATATAAAGATCCGTGAATGATGACATTTAAAAATTAAAATTCGAATATTCGAATAATATTCTCACAGACGTTAAATAACCCGTTTTTGCAAAGTTTTCGATATATTTAAATTGAATTTTTTTTTATTAAAATAGAATGTGCACATCTCAGAATTTAGTCACCAGGTAGTCCGTAAAATAAGGTTCTCAAACGTTTACTCTATTTTCTACCTATTAAGAGTAAAGGTTTTAGAACTTGCAAAAGCCTCTGAATTCTAACCATTGACTATGTCGACGTATTTACCCTGATTTCGGCGAATTCCATTTCAAAGCAAAGCTCTGTAAACTTGTATATATGGAGAAATAAATAAATAAATACTAGGAACTGCCTTAAGCGTCCACCCACAGAACGTTTTGCCACCTTTTCATGCGTAAATTATATGACGCTTCACTGTATCTGTTTTATTGTATATTTAATGTTCTTATGTACGTATAAATGTAATTTTGAATTTTGTTTGGCGAATAAAGATCTATTAAGTAATAAATGATACAGACAATAATCTTCCAAGAAATCCTTAGTATTACTCGACCAAAGTAGGTAGAAAAACATAGATGTACATCGAACTGTGCAATTCTGAAAGATAACATATGCTCCCTTTTCCAATCTCAGTTCTTTTCTACTTTCCTCTCTTTTTTGGCGTGTATCTTCTACTTCCCTGTAAGTGCTTACGGAAGAAGAACGTCGCTTACCATTGATAAAACACACACCACAATTGACAAATCTGCTTATTTCCTAGTCATCCACAAAAAGTACATCTCGCATTCTATCTTAACAACATTAATTATAAAAGGTAATATATGAAGCGATATCTGTTTCAAATACCTATTAAAGCACCACAGAATTTACAACATTAAAATTGAAACTATTTCAATTTAAAGTGAAAATTTGTTCTAGCGAAACATTTCTTGGAAAACTTACTCGAAATGTCTAAGCGAAATGGGTATTCGCCTATTTCTGCTTTCGAAAATAAAAAAATCACTTTTAATATGACAAATGTAGCAAGTTGAGTAAGACTTCAGTGTTTCAGCTGAATTTATGTCGGGACTCGTGCATAAATTGCAACTTCCTGTTAAATGTATCCATTACACGTTGACGCTTTACAAGGTGCGGTTCCACTGAAACGATAAACTAGGAACACGAATATTATAATGAATTTTCAAATTCAGTAATATTTTTTGGTAAACATTTTCTAGTTGGAAGTATTTTTTAAATTTTTATTTCAAATATGTTTACTGCAGTACGTAGACGGGACTTTTTTTGCAGTATTTTAGCCTTTTTTAAATATGCTGATTAAAACAGCAATTATTTAATCATTTTGAAAATAAAAATCTTCTTTAGTCTCCCATTATAATTCACCAATACTACGACAAATTGTCTTTCTTGCTACGAAATTGTCTTACACAGTCTTTTGTCTAGTTAAAGGAACTAGGGGTTCTCTTCGAGCTGGCGATAGTCCAACCCGCAAGTGGCCGCAAATGACGAGCTCCAGTCGTTATCGCGATCTTATGCCTGATCTTGAACAAGCCATATTTAATTTAAGTATATCAAAAATTATCTCATTACAATAATTCACTGTCATTACATTTTTACTATTATTAACGAAAAAAAATTTTTTTTGGTTTTCATGATAATATAAAATTCAACGGTTTGTTGAACTGATTTTTTTAGCATCTGCTTATAAGTAAGTAGATATAGTAGTACTAGTAGTCTATTTTATACCACGACTGCAATAACAGAAGCAGTGCAGGCTCGTGAGGTTAAGGTACTTCCCCGGATGGGCTACTCCAAATTTTGAGCAAAATATATCCTGGACTGCTCTATCTCATCACAGACTGATTTCATCGTAGACTAGACTCGTAGACTTTTTTACTACAACGAGAAGGGATAATCAATTCTTGGCACAATTATCATTGGGGGTGCCGGAGTATAAGCACATGACTGTAAATGTCTGTAAATTAGTAAGACCATTTATCCACAGTGCCATCTTGGCACTGATCGGCTATTTTGTATTTAAGATAAATATTAAAAAGGCTGTCAATTCCAGTTTTTTGTACGAATGAAATTCAGTTGAGATCGGTGTCAAGAAGGCGATCTTGACTTTCCTTTTCCAGGTCACGTAAATTTTCATATTTATTTCGACGATATAATATTTGGGTATTGAAATTTAAGCATATTTTTCGCAAAGTTCAGCTCTTCGGGCGCTTTAATGTACAACTTAACGCTACGGAGTAGAAATATCTTTGACAGTTGACACGATTTGCCTCTTGCCGGGTAATCTTATTAGTGTATTACAATTTATTTGAACCAGAGCTACTAATACATCAAACGATTACAATATCAAATTTTCTAAAGTAATAAATTATTACATATTTATAAATATATATATATATATATATATATATATATATATATATATATATATATATATGTATCCATATTATATATAGATGGCCATAGGCTTCTTTCTTAATGTAGGCGAAGGATTGGAGGTTAATCCACCACGGCTGAATTAAACGGAAAATTACTGGAAACGGAAAGTACTTCAACAATTCCAAAAATTATTATACGATTAGTAAGTAAATTTTTAACCAGAAATATAATATTAGAACAAAATATTTAGGCTACCAGCAATGAACCAATAACCTGAAATGTTAGCATATATAAGTCTAAAAACGGGAATTAAACTACTAAAAAGCCCGAGAGAACGGTATGTCAAATTCGCATATTCACATCGCATTTGTAATATGAATTAAGAAGTAATTTTTTCTTCGTATGGATCTGGTATCCATACGAAGAAAACAAAAGAATTGCTCAAGCAATTGGATATGAATAACTATAATAAATAATTATCTATTTTAGTGTTCAATATAATTTTGTTGCAGTACATGCCACAGAGATAAATTCATTATACGATCATAGTATAACATTCAACTTGTCGCGTAAGTAAAAAGAATGAATGTTGAATTGTGAAAATTGTTTAATTCCTAATTGAAATTTTACAAAAACGATACATTTATTCAGAACTCACCCCTTAATTACTTGAACTAGCAGACAGAGCCTTCTTAATTGGAAATATAAATAAAATAGACAAGCAAGGAGACATTTAAATAATTGTCTCCAGACAAAGGATCATGAAAAAGTAATTAGAGAATATTCTACAATTTGGATTCCAATTCCGGTCCAAAACGGTCAAATTTAGTCGAAACAATGGAATTTATAAATGTGCAGAACCCTCAAATGGAGCCACTAAGTTAAGATAGCATCAAAAGACAATACCAACCTTACATAATTTATTATATTGAGCAAAAACACTGGAAGGCAACGGTTAGAAGCTGAAAATAGTTGGACACACGGTCGGGAACAGTAAATACTATTATACGTACGTTGATATACATGTAAATAAAAGTAACATTAGTTTAACCTTTAATTGGACGAGAATCTTGTGTGACAGGTCAGGTCACACAACACAAATATTTACATACACCCAGACCCAATAAGTAGTATCTGTATGGACTATGCCGTACGCTCATACCCACTGTGAGTAGCCGTAACGACACCACTATACCGTTCAATTCACACTTCCTTTCAAAGAACAAAATTTAAATTTAAATTCAGGGTTTTAGTTACACTAAAAAATTTGTCTCAAGTAATAGTGGTCAGCAGGTTTCTTTTACTGTCTGCGAGGTAAACAATTCGAATCGTTATTTTTTTAAATACCTTATCATAAATCCAACAAAAAAATTATGTACAATGTTCATCAATTTTTTTTTTTTAAACTACATTAATTCTTAAAATGAAATGATTATACGTGAAATGAAAATAATAAGTTCCATTACCGTTAAAGATAATAAAACATATAATATATAGAAAAGGCGATAACAATCGCATTCAGCAAAATATTCATATCGTTTATTCCACATTTAATCAGAACAATTTACTTAATGGTCGTATTGTATTCCTTATAGATCAATCATTTACTTATAATTTTCTTTATTTTCCACTGATTAATTATTTCAGCGTTTCGTTTTTGTTTTTTCGAACCGATTGTATTCTTGCGTCCGTTTTGAGTTATAAAGTTTTGGTTACCCCCTAAGATCCCAGGGTATAACAGGGTTGTTTGAACCAAAAAAAAAATTACGTAATTATTTTGTCATCTATTCGCGAACCCCCCCAGTAAGGTGTTTTCGATCCCTCTGGGGTTCGTATCCCACAGTTTCAAAAACATAGAATTTCTAACAAAAGCGCCATGTGTCACGATAGAAACTAAATAACTCCGGGCCCTTGTCATGTGTCAGAGAAACCGCGAAGGGTCAACTATGCCCCAAAAATTGGTTTTATTATATACACTTATTTGTTTTTATTAGTTGGCGTTAATAGGTCAACCTTTAATAATAAATAAATGACGATGTAATTTGATTATACTTAAAACGGAAGTTGTATATTTGTATATGTTTTATTTTATTATAAGAATTTCTTTCGGTAAGGACAAAAGGAGGAAACAAAGATTTATTGCTATCTAATCTATTTGAAGGTAAATATAGTAATATATAGTATTTGTCTTGTCTCATACTTGTCTATATAGCTATCAGAATTTAACTAAAAACCCTGAACATATCCAAAAAAAAAAGTAAACGTGCAATCTTTACATTTTCGTTCTTTTGTTGTTCCATAACTTTTTATTTGAGATTTTTTACAAATAGTTATTGATGTTTACATTGATCACGGACAAAAAAAGTTTTATCTATACTAATATTATAAAGAGGTAAAGTTTATAACTTTGTTTATATGTAGGGGGTAATCTTCGCAAATACTGATCCGATCGTGAAAATTCTTTCACTAACAGAAAGCTACACTATTCAGGAGTGCTATAGGCTATATTTTATTGTAATTGAACAAAAAATTCAGTAAATAAGAAAAAGATTAAAATATAATATCAAAATGGTAAATAAACTAGCGCCATCTATCGCTATTAGAAAACAATTTATTAGTCTTTCGACGTTATTAATTTCGTCTTATTTTAGTCTATCGACGACGTTTTCTCGATTTTTGATAGATGGCGTTGGAGCAACATATTATTTATTTAAGTGCTATAAAATTTGTTCTTCAAAGTATGTTATTTGGTTCTGTAATTTAAAATAATAAATACACGATATTATTACGATTTTATTCTTCGCTGTAGGCGCCCGCTGCCGTAACTCGTAAGCCGCTGTTGCGCGGGGGGACAATTGGACACTGCGCATCATCATGTACCGCGCATCGCATGACCGTTTTATTGTTTTTACATCTATACGATAGGATCATAGGATGCCGCGCGGCTCACTTGCGCGGTCGGCTCCCTACGTAGCAGACGTCGACGAAATTGAAACACAACATAATTGCATCACAAAGATAATAATTAACGCCCAACGAAGTAGGCACGGGTCGGCTAGTCTAAAATATAAGAGATACGACACATTACGACATTGAAATGGCAATGAGTTAGCGCACGTATACAGGACGTACTTATTATAAGAATTTTTTACCAAATAATTGTTTATTGTAAAAAAAAGAAATTTTAATAAAGTAGTTAAATTTTTGGAGTCACTTTTTCGAAACTACTCAACTTCCTATAAAGCTACAACTAATACGAGTGAAGCAGAGATATTTAATTCTAGTGGAAATGCACGGATCCTAGTTAAGATTAAAATTTCTATCTCACTCTTGAATAAGATAATCATTATAGCAGCAACGAAAATTTAATTCGAAACAGCAACAGAGGCGACGATCTAAAACTGAAATGTGTATAAAGAGCGGATCCGGAAACTCATTGTGGCTCGACTAAAACAAAGGACAAAGATGCATAAACGCTGAATGTGACTGTGATATCATTAAAAATTATGAGTCGAAATTTCAGTTACGCTGATATTATAAACAGATTTGGTAATGGTAAACCAGTTCTAGATATTGTATCCAGATTTGACATTGGTTTCCATGTTTCGATTCAGAGATCTGTATTGACAAAGAAATCTGTTTCTATGGAATATTAATAAGATAGTTTTTTGAAGGTAAATCACTCCTTTGGCTGCATTGAAAGCTATTAAACGAAAAGGAATTTCAATATCGTGATTACAGAATTTATTAATTTCTCAAGGTAGTCCATAAAACTACAGAGAAAACCAAATTTTAATTCTGATAAAAATATAACACTCAAGTTGATCTTAAAGACATTACCAGAATGAACGGAAAATATTTACTGTTTATAATTGAAACTAAGTATTTTATAGTTATAATACTTAGACAGGTATTCCGTCAATGGTAAATGAAGTCATAGAGACAAGATTGTTGACAAATATGGCAACACAGCTTTGATTATTCAAAACAGTATCCCCATCTAGAAGGTTCTAAATCAAAGTGAAGATGTTATTATCGCGCCGTTTGAGTGCAACAAATGATATTGCGAGCAGAATGTAGTTATAAACCCGTTAGAGAAATCGCGAATACTCTATTATAATAAATATTGCAGATGTCGCTATTATACAAATTTAGATAGGAATGGATTATTTATTTTTGAGTGGTACAAAAATATGTATATATCAAACATCTTGCAGAAGAAGAACCATTTTGTAACGTTTATTGTTTAAATTACATAACAACAGTGTTTTAGATACATAAGACTCACATTGGCCTCAACGATTTTAAATTTGAAAAAAAAACACATGTTATTGACCCTCTAATTTGACTTTTTCAAAGTCTACGCAGTATGAAAAAACTCTCCATCATTACCTAATTAACATGTAAAAAGGAATTATTTAAATACGTAAATTATAATATAAAACTATTTACAGAAACATGTAATCAAAAGTAAGTAAGTTTTCGAATTAATCACACCCAAAATTTCAATTTTGAATTTCAAAAGGTCTCATTCATCATATACTATTCATAACGAAATTAAAGTTTTGAATTCGATTTTAATAAATAAAATTCATTAAAAACCAGACTGGTTAACAAATAAGTCTGATAGACTCGGTGTGAATAATAATAAAAAGAACGTAATAATTGCTCCAACTTGGCAGCTTTTTAAAGTATTAAAACTAGTTTCTCATTGTGCCGTACTGCACAGCATCTGAATTTTTGACTGCAGAGCAAAGCATCTTATTTTAGGTGTTATCAAGTTTACGCCACGCTACTCCTTTGCGAATTGACAATCGAAAATGTCTCATTATTTAACCGAAAATTTCTTCTCGCTATTTTCGTATATTTACGGTAAATTTTGTATTTTAAAATGGTACTGCTACCATTAATTTTATACCAGTTCTTTATGCATATTATCTTATATTATTTTTCACAAGCATTGGATTCCATTGACATGCAGTACTCGTTTGTTGGTGCATTTTTATTTACTATTCCAGTGGATGTAGTTTCGATTCCCGCCCCGAGACATGATTTATAAGCTTTACCTTAAACATAAGTTTTAAGTTATCTACTATAGGAACAGACGACTATGTGAGGAGTATGTTATACGTATCCAATATTAAAAATACGTTTCAAAAATGATTAAGTTTCGTTTTAATAAAATTAATGCGATATACCTACCTAGATTATTAAAACTGTGTGTTTAGTAAACCGTCAAGCGATGTACTCGCAGTGCACTTATCTAAGCTATTTGTTCTAGGACATTAAGCAGGCACTAAGAGTCTGTCCTAGATGGCAGAAATAAAACAGCTATATGGCAAACATTAGGCGATTTTATAGACATGTTGTATTCATAAAAATCTGAAGAATAGATATAGGTTTAACATTAGAGGTACATTCCGTTTTTACCTGTTCTAAATTTCTAAGAAATGTATTAACTTCTTAACCTACAGTGAAAAAAAATCGGAATTATACTTTAATTCGTCCTTCTCTTTAAGAATAAAGTCCAGATTAAACTATAATGAAACAACTTTTTCGGATTTTATCACGATTTATTAAGTTTTTAAATTTCCGACGTTTCGGATACTTGACATCAACCATGGTCACGGGAGGACTATTTAAAAAACTTAATAAAATCCGATTAAGTTGTTTCATTATAATAACTGAAATTCGCGTAAACATTAGAAAACTGTAACTCCAGATTAAAGTTAACATGAGCGTTTTCTAAACGCTTGTTTTAAACATTTGCAAAAAATACATCATTATTATTTATATATGCAAATGATTAAATCATAATCTGTAAAATTATTAGGAATAAAGACAAGAAAGAAAGATTATATACAGAAACGGTGGTAAATGGCAAATTTTTGTAAACCATTCAGATATTAATTGGGATAATAGTCGTAGAACCTTATTCAAAGAAAAAAAAATAGTAGTCCCTGAATAAATAGTAAGTTATGAACTTAGGGTACAGGTAGCGTATTATCATACTATCCTCTGTATGAATCCATTAATTCCCTCGAGATAAATATTGGTGCAATATTAACATATCAAGATTTATCTCCGATTTCAGATATCAAATTACGATAGAAGTGTTTATGATGTTGTTTTATTAAATGGTTAAAAACTTAAATAAAAATGAATTGTTGATAATATTTTCCGAATTCCCGAATCGATGGTAGATTCACATTACCTTAGAATGAAGTTATTAAAAACGATTATAATTTTTGTTTATAAAATGGCAATTGAAGATGAAGAGTGCTTTTAAAGCCTATTAAAAAAAGTATTTTTATATTTTGATTTTCATTAAGATACTAAAAATAAAATATGCACATAATAATATATATATTTTTTTTATATAATGAAATAACTGGTTGCGAAAATTCTTCTTCAAATAAAAATGAAAATAATTGGGAATCTAGGAAAAATAGATTTTTCAAAATTACTTCGTGAAACATGCTTGGGTATCATAAGCTCGGTTGCTATTTTCAGGAAACGGTTCGTTTTGCTTACAAACAGTTAAACTTAAAACAAATTAAGTTAGTAATTTAACGGTTATTTTCTATCTTTAACTATTCATAAGCAAAGAAATCTGTTTTCTGAACATTACAACTTGAATTTAATCAATTTAAATGTTGTAATAAACAAAATCCTTTCAGTTGTCACATTAAGCCGTTTCAGTCGTGGTTTCCAAAGTCCGCGGTGGGATTATTAGGTGTCCGGTGAACGGGTGAACTCGGAAATATTTAACGGCTAATCCCGCAAACATCGACTCGGCTCGGCTTATCGGAGAGACTTCTGTCTGGCTAACGATTGACTTAATTTAATTGTTCGTTGGGAAAGTTCTGGTGTTATTGTATTGTCAATAAACTACTTAGTGTAAAAGCTACTACCAATCTACTAGTTATACGTTAAAAAAAACGCCTTACATTCAAAGGCTTTTTAATGATCCTTGTGCCGAAAGTCTGGAAACACGTCTCAAAAATCACACATAGACAAATGACCTGTACATATATTTGTTACCTGCGGGTGTCAAAGCTGTAACCACTAGTGCACTGGACACTTAAATAATAGAGGCAACGCTTCAGGAGGCATTGACATATACGCTTTCAGCCTGTAACATCCCGCTACTGGGCATAGGCTTCTTTCTCCATGTAGGAGAAGGATCAGAGCTTAATCTACGCTGCTCCAATGCGGGTTGACGGATAAATTCCCTACTATAAGTAACGATCGCTAAAAAGTGTGGCTAGCGACCGGGCTCGACAGCTCAACGTACTCTCCGAGGGACGATGGGTGAGACCCACAAGGATAGATATCCAAACTGGAAAGAAATATTTGTACAAATAAAAATAACCATCCCGAGCGGGAATCGAATCCACAAACCGTCAGTGTTTTAGGTGACTACTCGCACCACAACACGACATCGGTTGTTACACCAGAGCGGTTGTTTGGTAAATAACTAATAATGTAAACTACAACCTGCAGTGGGAAAGCGTGGTGGATTAAACTCCGACCCCTCTTCTAAATGGAGAAAGAGAATTTTGCCCTACAGTGGGATTATACAGACTGAATCAATTACTCAATCACTACTTAGGAAAACTAAAAATGAACCGACTACCGGTCATAGTAGTTTGTAATAATCGCTGCAATTTATAGCTATAAATTAACATAAAATTAAAAAAGAGAGATAATAATTTGAAGCATTAAACTTTTACTAAAATAATTAGGCAATCAGCGAATGGTTAATTGAAGGGCAATTTGTAATGAAAAACCCAAAATAAGTTTTAAATGTGTAGGCAGGCTATCAGACTATTAGTGGCTTTAATGGACACCGAATAAAACACTAGACGAAACGAGTTCAAAGGGACGAGACTCACACCGTTAACGAATTAATATACTACTATTATCATTATATTAATAAACTAGCTGTATGCCGCAGTTCCACCCGCTTATGATGATATATAGCCTTCCTCGGAAAATGGACTATTCAACACAAAAAGACTTTCAGTTCGGACTAGTAGTTCCTAAGATTAGTGCGTTCAAACAAATAAACGAGTTCCTCAGCTATATAATAATTATGACGATAGTATAGATTTATTACGCAAGTACATAATATTTATTTTATACCTGATTATATATTGCTACGCGAGCAAAACAGAAGTTCGTTTTTTTAACACGCTAATTCGACATTTAATGATTTCTGAGATTTACAAACGCAAAAAAAACAAATTTCAATAATAACGTATATTTAAAAGAAAACGAAAACTTTAATTTTACACCACTTCAAATATATTATACTCAAATAAATAAGGAACACTAATTACAACAATATTAATTATTGAATTATTAAACCTCTCTCAGCAGCAGTGCTATTCTTGATAAAACATGTTACAGAACGGTGTATGGTGTAGTTTTAAAACGCTTTCCCATTAACCTGTGAACAAATCGAGGGATCTCACGTGCGTCCCTCGCCGTCACTTAGCGCACATACACACCTATACACATACACAGACATTGTTTTGTATAAGAACAATTGCGGTAACACATAATATGAAACCGCATAGGTATCTCTTGTGACTTCCTGTGCAGTCTTTCTTGCCAGATTGCTTCAATACCTACTATTGCCATACCGTGCAAATGCATACAATTTGCAGTAACACAGCAGAACAGCTAATTTGCTTGGTATCAACTAGGGTATCTGATACCTCAACCTTACAGAAGATTACCAGCCAACTAAAACAGAACTAGAGTAGGGTTATGTTCCTGTGAGTAAGGTAGTCTGAGCTCCTGGGAACGCGCTGTATTGACAGCGGAGGGAGGGTCCGCAATTTGCTTGTGTTGCTTCTCGTGCTTATATAACCTCTTACTATTAGGAAAACTTTACGCTTATTTTCCACTACAGCAATATAAAAACAGTCTCTCGTTCAAAATTCTCAGTCATGATATAATATGTGTAACGTATATGCCAATTAAGTTATATTATTTCTTTATACTGATATTATTTACAACTACTTGTCTCAAGTACTAGTCAGAAAAACTGATTCCAAGTGTTGAATATAAACAAAAGTATATAAACAAAAATACATAAAATATATAAATAAATTCCAAAACAGAATAAAAGAATGTTGTAACATAAGAATATCAAGAACACCTTTAAGCCGATTAAGTAAACAATACAAAACGTACAGAGGAAAACGGACAATAAAAAACTATATCATACGCTACAATGTATCATTTGAAGATACTTGTATAAAAACATTCTTATCTCTGATATAATAAACGAAAGAAAATAAAAGTAGCGAAGCTATAGAGTGCAAAATACAAGAATTGCTACAATCCCACTATCCAAAGCTCACGACCAATAAAAGCTCGCGTGTAGGCGCCACAAATGTTATAAACGCAGCTTTATCTATCCTAGATGTGACTGAAACTAATGCTAGCGATTGCGGAAATATTTTTGCGGAATTTTGATGAAGCAAACTGGCTTTAAATCGTGTTCTGTTTCTCGAAATATTTTCTGCTCAAGTTTGTGACATATTCTCAAATAGTAAGTGTAAGTTAACGTACAGCTGACACTTTAAAACAAATTGATAAAATAAAGCTGAATTTTTTTGTTTTGTCAAAACAATTACACTTAAGGTGGTGCTGATCTGTTTTAAATTAATTTTTTTTTCAATTAAAAACTATCTGCGTAGGTGGGTTTGTCTGCGATTGTCATCCGTTTACCCTACAAGATAAATGACGTAATCAAGTTTAAGATTAACTTTGTGATCAAAGATTTCTGTAAATCCCAGATCTTAAGTTATTTCGACCTAATATATAAAAAAAAAATAATGTCTAAAATTTCTGAAATGTCAAACTGAAGACCTCATCTTTCTTTCCATCAAACTAATAATTTTTTGAAATGTTTATAAGTGTATCGTACACATTTATACCTATAATTTCTAAAACAATATATTTTCCTTTAGCTAACTATATTTTTAAATATATTTCTGAAACAAAACAATTAATAATTCCAATATTTCCCTTCCAGTAGAATAACGGAGCACAAGAATGGGTCTGATATTAAAAAAGAGCCAGAACAATCATTCGGGCCCCGACTCGCTCATTCCAGCCCCGTATCCAATTACGAGGCGCTGACTCGGGGCACAAGTACACTCGCGAACAGTTCATGATGGAACATAGTGAAATTATATCAGTGACTAGTTAACGCTGTAGTGGAGCGTGGAATACTTTTTGTTTTATTTTATTCATATTAGTTAACGCTGTAGTGGGGCATGGAATACTTTTTATTTTATTTTAATTATATTTCTACCCTAATTATTGTGTTTTCATATTTCATTAAATTTTGACTAATTGTATGTAAAGTTATTCATTACCTTGTATTACGACTTATGCTATTTTATCTTATTATGACTTAGAACTTCTTACCTAACTAAAATAATTTACTACGAGTTACTAAGAATATCCTTTGAGAACTAAAATGAGTCAATTTGTCGACTTTAATGAATCTTTCACTTACAGAAATACAACTGTGTTCAGGGATATAAAGGGTTACAAAATATTTAGAAATAAAATCGAAAGCTACGCAAGAAGCGTAAAACAGCGATACACAGTTCTTTCGAAACAAAACAGAATAACGAAATAGCACCGTAAGAGACAGGTCATTTCGTTGAGATGGAAGACGGTACATTTTTTCCGCATCATTTGTTAGCGACAATTTCGCGGAGTCACCGGCTAATGGTCCTTTCATAAAAAACGTGACGAAATTCGACGTAACTTTAAAAGACTGTCATTTTTACCGTAACTTTAAGGTATCTGGGGTAGAGAGTGTCTGAGATTTGGGGCATGAAAAAGTTTTAAAAGGCCGATTTTTTTTCCAGTATACTTTTAAAATCATTTCATATGATTTTTAGCTGTGTGCCAAGAAAAAATCTATCTTTGACGATTTCCGAATCTCCACTAAATTATTTCAGTCATATCCTTTTTGTTGACAATTTTAAATATATATCATACAATTTTCACGTCACTTAACGAAGGTTTAGTGCCGTTTCCACGCCTTTTAATTACTTGACAAAAGACGATTATTTCAACGTTTTATCGAAATTTTAACTAAAACTAAATACATATCCACTTAGTTCCAAAAATATTTTCAAAAAAAGAAGTGTCTTAAAACTTCAAAACAACTCAAGTTTACACACAACAGTCTCAGCAAGAAAACAAAAATTTTACACAAATAACACTGCATTATACATTCCACTATTTCACACTTTGTACAAATTATACCTAGACTTTTATAAGAATAAATCAAAAAATAAATTCCATCCTTTAACAAAAAGCAAATCTTTTGCACGGTAAAGCGTGAAACAGTATAAGCGATTGTAATAAAAATATATATATAAAACTGTCTACACATAATAAATGAGAATCGAGTTGAAAATGTATTCTTTTGATATTTAAATCATTGACTAATGAAAGGTTCGTGGGGTGTTTCAGAACGGTACATTTCTCGCTCGTATTCTACCGACTACGAAAAAGAACATTTTTAAATAAATGTTATAGTGCAAGTAAAATATATAAATATTATGGATAAAATTTAATCTCTAACTAATAAATATAAAAAACAATATATTTGAACTGTTCAGTTGAACTACGTATATTAAGCAGTGTTAGTTAAAAATGTACTTACCTACTAAGATACTTAAAAATTGTGAAACAAGTGAAGGTTTTTATTCCAAGCGCTTAAATCGCTTTTAAAACTTTCGAACCTTAGTAAATTTAACATTAATTTAAAACATAGTAATTTTAATCTCAGTCTCCAACAGACTAGGTACCTAAAACTTATTAATATTATTACTCACTAACTTACTCGAACGTACTAAAGCTAACGCAAATTAAAAATTCCCTTTGCAACGTATTTGTTTTATCTCGACGAAGCACAAGCCCTAAGACAATTCCTTTGGTCCTTTGAAATCCGTAGCGAAATGAACCTGAGGCGAAGTAGAATTGAAAATAAATTAATAATACAATTTAAAACACTTTAATAACAACGGTACTAGACTGCTTTAATTAAAATCCATACACACCTAAATGTGAATAATTCACACAAATGTTTGAGACGCTAAATGGATGGATGGATGTAAGGATGTTTGATATATTTCCATACAAAAATTACAATGTTTGTAGATGATCAAGGAGATCAAATGTTCACTTCTTACTAAATATAATAATAATAATAAATAAATAAATATCTTATAACACGGTCGTCTGTTCCTAAGGACTTAATGCTTGTGTTTTATAGGTAACAAGCGACTGATAAAGCTAAAAAAAATTTTTGATAAAAATACATAGAAATAATCTATATAAATAAAAATGAATGGTGCTGAGCGCATAACTCGAGAATGGCTCGACGAATTCGGTTAATTAATTTTTTTGTATGTTCCTTAACTATGCTTGGGGTCTCTCTCAAAGATAGGATTAGAAATGAGACTATCCGCGAGAGAACGAAAGTAACCGACATAGCCCACAGAATTAGCAAGTTGAAGTGGCAGTGGGCTGGCCATCTGTGTCGCAGGACCGATGGTCGTCGGAGTGGAGACCGCGTCTTGGCAAACGAAGTGTGGGACGTCCTCCGGCCCGTTGGACCGACGATCTACATAAGATTGCTGGTGTAGGCTGGATGAGGATTGCGGAAAACCGGGATGTTTGGCGCGAACTTGGGGAGGCCTATATCCAGCAGTGGACTGCAATAAGCTGAGTTGATGTTCCTCAACGCCCACGGAAGTTTTTAAAACAAAAAAAAACTTTACTGTTAACTTTTGACAGAAAGAAGTCTTTCCGGGCAGCAAGTACATATATAAATATATAAATACACATATTACACCTAAACTCAGGCGGGAATCGAACCCGCAACCCGCAAAACAGAAAGCAGGGCACTACAAACTGCGCCAACGGGCTAGTTTAGTAATGTATTACATTTTCTAAATACATACTGCCATAGCAACGGTCTCAAGTTCAATTCCCGTTCATGACAAATACGATACGAGGAATAGAAATTTTTGTACGTTATTTTTGTTTTTTAAAACTCTGATACTGGATGTTTAACCAATACAATCGTTAAACGTGAGAGTTGAGACATTTGTTTATTTATCAGTTATCGGAGTTGCCAATATAGTTTGAAAACATCCTATACAATTTATATATGTACACTAGCTGACCTGGCGAACTTCGTATCACCTTATTTTTTTCTGAAATATAATAATAACATAATATATCAAAATAAAATATAGCCTATCTTTTAAGTTGGATCAAACTGCACACGGTGTGCAAATTTGACTAAAATCGGTTAAGTAGTTTAGGAGTCCATTGAGGACAAACATTGTGACACGAGATTTATATATGAGGTCGCGTGGAATTTAGCAAAAAAATTAGTTATAAAATAAGATTTAGGAAAAAGAGGTATAAAATAAATAAATTTCTAAAATAAAAGTAGTCTAAGTTACTCCTTCAATTTTGGTCCTTAATTCTTCAAAATTGGTCCAGCCGTTTTAAAGATTAGCCGGAACAAACAGACAGACAGACTGACAGACAGACAGATGGACAAGCATTTAAAAAAATGTTATTTTGGTATATGTACCGTGTATACATCCATATGCATTTAGTAAAAAGTGGGTAATTTAATATTACAAACAGACACTCCAATATTATTTATTTGTATAGACTAGCGATCCGCCCGGCACCGCACGGTTAAAAAACTATCAGTGTTCCTCTACTATATTATGCATGTATTATACATATAAACCTTCCTCTGGAATTACTCTATTACTAAAGAAAAGCGCATTAAAATCCGTTGCGTAGTTTAAAAGATCTAAGCATACAGACATCGGAAAGCGACTTTGTTTTATACTATATAATGATTTCATAATATTAAGTTTTAAATCTGCTGTGTGGTTACGGCTGTAAGAAAATAGCCACCCCCTCTCTTCCCGTGGGTGTCGTAAGAGGCGACTAAGGGATAACACAGTTCCACTACCACCTTGGAACTTAAAAGGCCGACCGATGACGGGATAACCATCGAACTGCTGGCTTTGAAATACATAGGCCGAAGACGGGCAGCAGCGACTTCGGTGCGACAAAGCCAGCCCTGCGGTCACCAACCCGCCTGCCCAGCGTGGTGACTATGGGCAAACACACGCCATTTTTGGCACGAAATTGTGGAGGCCTGCATCCAGCAGTGGACTGTATTAGGCTGAAGTGATGATGATGATGATGAGTGAAGTTTTAAATAGTATGTGATTACTTAATGAAGTGAGCTATTTTAATCAAACAAGAGAAGATTCATTAAGTAAAAATAACTTTTGTTTTCAATTTTTTTAAAGAAAAGAAAAATACAAGTCTCAAAAGTCCTTCATCACAATTGACAGATCAACAACTAGTTCTTATTCTTACATATTATTTAAATTTAAAAGTACAAAACATCTTCGCTGCTTCAAACAATGGAGTCACCGGTTAACTTTAAAAAAATCCAATGCCATTAAAATATACATTAATATTTTACTAATTTTTTTAAGGCACCAAAGAATAATACTAAAGTTAATCCCTCAGTTCATTTATTACCACTGTAAGTAATTAACAATAACAAACAACAAAATAAAAGAACTTAAAGGTATTATTTTTTGTACCAAACGTAACATCAAAGGTCGGTATTAAATTAAATAATTAATACGCTTCACTAATTAAAGTTAAATATTTCGTTTCAAGAGACACATAATTGTTAATTAAAATTCGTATTTATTTTATAATAAAAGTGAATACAAATGAGCACAACGAATAAATAGTGCAAAGTCAATAGAACTGTGTCAAATGCAAATCTAGGACATGTGGTCGGACATATGTTAGGGTTAGATCATTTTGCTGGGGACACAGCGAATTGTACTAATCTTACATTAAAATTAAAAGAAAAAAACTTACGAATATGCTGTGTCACTTTTGCGATACATAAGTAATAAATACTGACCTGTAACAAAAAAATATATAAAAATTAGGATATAGTCGAGGAGTGTTCTATTAGAAGCAGCCTGTTTCAATTAAATGAAGTAAATTTCCCCCAATTTTTGTGACATTTTGCGTTGATATTTCGCTACTATAGCTCTCCTCGATAAATACACAATAACAATATTTTTTCTACTTTAAAAATATGGAGAGTGCAATCGTGCGAAACAGTGACGATTAGATTGACATTCTACCGCGCAATATCTAGTTCGAAAAAGAGATAATAAATAAAATAAGGTGTAAATTCCAGATGCGTGTCGAAACTGACAAAAATTTGTTTTTTCAATTCGAACAGAGATTAATGTGATCAACCAAGCTTTAATTATAGTCTAGATATGCAAGGTTTTAAAGGTTCTGACTTATTTATATTACGCATATTATAGGTACATGCATATAAGCAGTACCTATTGTTGGGGAGACTTCTAATACGTGGCTGGGGACGGAGTTGTTACTAAGACAGATGGCATAATTCGATAGAAGTGGAATTCTATTATTTAAATTTGAACGACGTTTCATATGTAAAGTAACGTCTTCATTTTAATCCATTTGTGACGCTATTTTTAAGTGATACTCATTTTATTTTTTATTTTTTTACAAATCACCAGCTGAATATTACGTAATAAATACAACAGTGGGTGAAAAAAATGTCCTAAGGTGTTTGTGTAGAGAAACAGTGGAAGCAAGTAGGTTTGAAATATATGTTTTATAAATCAGATAAAATACGACATTCTCATAATATAAGAAGTGACAGATTGTGTGTTAATTTGAACAAGAGTATCTTATGATATTCAGTATGCCTGGTGAATAAAAAATCAGAAAACTTTGATAAGCGTTTATTATTATAGTACGTGAGTGACCGAGCCCCGAGTAGAATTTTTTTCATCTTCCTTAGAAGAACCGGACCAGGCATGCCTGACCAGGACTAGATAAGGCATGTAACGCAGATGATTGGTCTGGATCTGAGCCCGATCAGGAAATCTCATCTCATCCTAATCAGCCGGTTCGGTCCGGTCCTTTTAAAAAACACGAATGTATTTATATTCTTGAAAAAATTGTTTAGCAAAAAAAAAGCGAATTGATATTATAAATGTTACTTAACATAATTATCATGATATTTATTATTATTTATTTATGTTTTTACTTTAAGTATTAATTATTTTTATTTATTTTTATGTTATTAATTAATTATTATTATTAATTAAATTTAATTTATTAACTTCTAATAATTAACTACTAATTAACTATTTCCTATTGCGACTGCTCCACTGTGTAGAAATGGACTTCCTGCTGTCCTGATAACTGTATATATACTAAGTGCGCTTAAAAACATTAATAGCGCGATTCAGGCTCAGTTCGCGTAATTTCTTTCAGGTTATCCTGATCTGGACCGGACCGGGTTCTGATCCAGTATGCCTTACCATACTTGATTATATTTTACGTCAGGTTATCCTAATCTGGACCGGACCTGGTTTTGATAGAGCTTGACGGATCCGGCATGCGTCATTGTATCCTCATCCGGTCCAGATACATGATCTGGTTGAGCCTGACCTTATTTCTAGTCGGGGCATAGCTCGATATTTTTAGTAAATCGTGTTTCCTGGAAATTATACCTAAATACGAATTACATATTGATAAAACATGAATAGTATTATCCGATTTTACCGAAATAATAATAAAAAATAAATAATTTGGTCGACATCTGACAAGTACTACGATTATCTCCGTTACTTCTACTAAAGTGTATTTGAGTGTTTTTGTCACAATTTCCACGTTATTACTTGTCGATGTGAATTAATGTCGGGTTCAATACAATTATTTACTTGTATATTTGAAGTTACATGAATTTTATACATTGTCATTGGATAACCATTATATTATTCTCTCATCTCTCCGCTCGTGAGTGATATCAGTCTAAGTAGGGTTTCAATGCATGAGTTCGGATTTAAATTTCAAAGGAACCCTGTAACTAGAGCGATGCTTACTCTGAAATCTTGATATATGTATGCGTTTACAGAAAATTGGATGTGTTTACTAGAATTTATATAATAATTATGTTATATTAGATAAGGAATCGTTATTGATGAAATTTAACATTTTCATTATTTTTAATTAGCATCTAATTTGTGAACTTGCAAATAACTATCATTATTTTCTGTTATTTAGGTAATAAAAAATCATAATCTATACATGGTTAATACATGGTTGGTTTATTTTTGGCATAATGATTTGGGATTGTGATTCAGCATTGAAATATTACTATTTTTCTTGCTAGGACGGCTGAACAAATTTTGATAAGACTTGTGAATACAAAAAGCTGGTAATTTAATTACACATGGGCCACTATTTTATCTTTTTATACCCAACTCCCGAACGGTATAAATTTACGCGGGTAAAACCGTAAGATTCTAACTAGCTTAGCTACCGCTAGCATTTTATGTATTGATGAGTTTGTACATAATTTTGTACACATTACGTATACACTAATGACGAGGGTATGTCTGTGACGTAAATTGAATAACACATAATTTCATTGTTTAGTTGTCCCATGGGTTAGCGCCAGTTTGAACTTCAATTTGATAAGCCAAAGATTAACTCGATTATGTTAACTTAAATACATATGGGATTAATGCTGGATTCAGTTATTATACTAGATCGTTCAATAAGTCCCGAGACTAACCTGGAAATGGCGCATATATTAAAAACTCTTTTGATTTTTAAAAAGTACTGGCTATCAATACAAGAATATGTGTCAAATTTTTAAAAATGGAACAATAAAATTATTGATTTTGAAACATTTAAGTGACGCTACGGTTGTAATTTCGATACAATGGAAAAAAACGAGTTTCGCGTTTTGATAAAACATTGTTTTTTAATGGGAAAAAATACCGTTGAAGCACAGCAATGGCTTATAAAATGTTATGCAGGATCAGCGCCCTCTAAAGCAACCATTTGTCGGTGGTATGCCGACTTCAAACGCGGTCGCATGGACACCAATGATGGGGAACGCTCAGGTCGTCCAAATGAAGCAGTGACTCAACAAAATATTAACCAAGTCCTCAAAATCGTATTGGAAGATCGGAAGGTAAAAGTGCGAGAGATAGCCGAGATAGTGAAGATTTCAGCTGGTAGTGTTTTCACTATTTTACATAAAAATTTGGCCATGAAAAAGCTTTTTTCTAAGTGGGTGCCGCGTTTGCTTACAACTAATCAAAAGGAACAACGTATCAATGATTCAGAGCGATATTTGACGCTGATGAATCATAATGAAAAGGATGTTTTACGTCGGTATGTAACAATGGATGAAACCTGGATATACCATTTCACTCCGGAATCCAATCGGCAGGCAGCGGAGTGGAGAGCGGCTGGTGAAAGCCGCCCGAAGCGTCCAAAGACTCAGAAATCGGCCGGTAAGGTTATGGCGTCTATATTTTGGGATGCGCATGAAATACTTTTCATCGACTATCTTGAAAAGGGGCAAAATATAAATAGTGACTATTACATGTGCTTATTGGAGCGATTGAAGTACGAAATTGCGGGTAAACGGCCTCACATGAACAAAAAGAAAGTGGTGTTTCACCAGGACAACGCGCCTTGTCACAAGTCCGTGAGAACGATGGCCAAAATTAACGAATTGGGCTTCGAATTACTTCCTCATTCCCCTTATTCACCAGACTTGGCCCCCAGCGATTACTGGCTGTTTGCAGACCTCAAAAAAATGCTTCAGGGTAAGAAATTTGACTCAAATAGTGAAGTTATCGCAGCAACGGAGGCTTATTTTGAAGCCAAAGACAAATCGTTCTACACACATGGGATAGAAAAGTTAGAAAAGCGTTGGAGGGACTGTATCGCTCTTGGAGGAGATTATGTTGATGAATAAAAATTAATTTTATGAAAAAGACATTTTTTTAGTACTTAGTCTCGGGACTTATTGAACCACGTGTTACATCACACATATCAGCAATTTCAAATTGATAAAAAAATCTACAAATATTATAAATAGGAAAGATTGTGAGGACAGGCAGATGCCACTACTTACTATTCTTACTATATATTTTCTTAAATTATATAAATTACACGTCAAGTTGTTTGTCCGCAATGGATTCCTAAATTACTTAACCGATTTTAATTAAATTTGTACAACGTGTGCAGTTTGATCCAACTTGAAAAATAGGCTATACTATATTTTTATATATGTAATTATTATATTTAAGAAAAAAAAGGTGGTATGAAGTTCGCCAGGTCAGCTAGTATTAATATATATACTTTGTCTCCGTGGAATAGGAACAATTCTGTCGTACATGATTTTTGCAAAACTTTTACTGTTTACGCAGGGAACGCAGCGGAAGCTCTCAAAAAAAAAAAAACGATTTTGAAACATTCTTTATTGGTGCTCCGCTTCTATTGATCTTAGCGTTGTGATATATAGTCTATAGCCTTCCTCGGCTAAATAAATGGGCTATCTAATACGGAAAGAATTTTTCAAATCGGCCAGTAGTTGCTGAGATTAGCATGTTCAAACAAACAAACAAACAAACTCTTCAGCTTTATAATATTAGTATAGATGAAAATATGCCCCGTGATCATTTAATAAAAAAATAAAATATTAATTAAAACTCGTACAAAAGGCCTGTTGATACTATATTTTATCACAATCAGCACATAAGATTAAATTAATTTATAATAAATAAAATAAAATAAATAACCAGATACTAATATTATAGTCGTTAATGTCGGTCCTAGCGCAGAGCGCGGCACATCTAGACGCCTGAGTTCAAGGTCACCGCAGGGAAGGGGGGCTAATGTTAGTCACCATTTTGTGTAACACCCCGCGTCCTTCAGTCTGTGCACAGCTATCGAGAAGTATACTTGTGTTCAACGCTTTTAAATAATTTTTAGGTAATATTTACTCATAGCTTGTAGGTATAAATATGTGAATAATAATTAATACTTCATTTCTAGTAATTCTTACTTGCCTACACGCATAAGTTGACCTTCATTGCCTTACTGTAAAGGTTGAATATTATTGTACATGAACAGTCGTGTGGTATACGCATATACAATATAATAAAATGTAAATTATTAAAAGAAAATCTCGTTTTAATCTAGAGTCGTGTGTATTTCATTTGTATTGTAGGTTTTTTTTACAGAATTATTTATTTATTTTAAAACATATTCTTTTTTATATTACAAATGGTGGACAAAAGACCAATAAGAAGAAAAGGAAAGAAAACATCGCAACTCGTCGATATTAAAATGCCTAATAGATCAATTGAAGACGCAAATCTGTATGATGTAAATATGAAATTGAAACTGGCTGAACATATCGTGAAAGCATGTATGAACAATACAATTGACCGAAAAGATATAGCAAGAACCAGTTTTATTAAGAAGCATTCCACTAGGAGCCAACTTACATTAGACATAATATTAGCTACAGTAGTTGAGAATATTAATAATAAACTCAAACCCAAAACATTCAGTGATTGTTTCGAAGAAAGAACATGGAAAAATTGTGAAGACAACTTGACGCAATCTCTTGATATTCCATTGAGACAATGTTTTATAGATCATTCTTTACAAAAGCATTGTTCTCCGACTTATTCTTCTATAAGAAATTATTTACAGACAAATGGCGTAGATATTACTATAAAAGATATAAAAAAGGTTTTCATAGCGAACGGATACATAACTCAGCGGATATCTCGAAATATCATATCTGTTATAGTTGAAGATTCCGAACACAGGTTTAGTGGAATGAAGTATTTACACGACATAATCTAATTAAGAAATAATATGCTCCATGTAGTTTATGTTGAAGGGACAATTTTTAGAAACGAAACCTCTGAAAGTGATGTTTATAAAAATCTTGAAGCAATTGTAATCGTAGCAGCTTCTACAAAAGCTAATATCTTAAGTGCAAACTTTGGAAATGCTTCTAAAAATGCGCCGGATGCAACTAATAGTACTGTTAATTTTGAATTAATGGATGATTGGATTATAAATGATGTTCTACTTTATTTATTTGTACCATGTGTTCTTACTTTACAGAAGAGGAACAAATAAATACAGGCAGTCAAGTAACTACAGTTAATAGTAAAAAAAGCTGAAATGATTAACTGGTTAGAAGATAATTTAAATTACTCCAAATCACTTATGTTTGGTAAATATGTATCTATTTCGGGGTTGTTCGAAGGTATAAAATCGTCAAACATATTATCTCATTCAATATCTAATTCAAGAAACCTCTTTTCTTCAGTAAAAATTATAAGATCAGCTTCATCTACGCTTCAGCCTGTAATATCCCACTGGGCTCCAATACAGGTTGGCGCACGGTTACAGCCATGGATTGTACCTGTTGCGCTGGCAGTTGCGGGTTCGATCCCCGCACATGATAAACATTTGTATTGGCCATACAGGTGTTTGCCGTGGTCTGGGTGTTTGTGCAGTCCTTGTGGGTCTTCCCACCGTGCCTCAGAGAGCACGTTAAGCCGTCGGTCCCGGTTGCTATCATGTACGATAGCGATCGTTACTCATAGTAGGGAATATATCCGCCAACCCGCATTGGGGCAGCGTTTAAGCTCTGATCCTTCTCCTACATGGGGAAATAAGCCTATGCCCAGGAGTAGAGTATTACAAGCTGAAGCGAGTTGTTTCGTTTGCGAACAAATACAAAATCAGTATCAAAAACAACTCAATTCAAATATGCTTCAAAAGCACGATAGAATCATCATTTTAAAAATTAAATTATTAATTATGGTTAAAAGTGAAGCAACCACCGATTATGTAGATTCTGCAGAAAAGAATCGACAAGAAACGCACTTACTTAAAAAAAATAAAATGCAATTGAGAACCTCCTCCTTTTTCTTTGAAGTCGGTTAAAAATGTATTTTAATCGAAAATTAGTAATATCTTGCGAGTTGATGCAATAATACAGAGTAGTAATAAATATTCGCCATGCTTCCTTTGTCTTCGCCAAAATAACGATTTTTTTTTGTAAATCTATTGTTGTTTTATTCAAAACTCGTTGAAACTAAACCAGGCGTCCTTTAAAATATTCGAGGTTTTTTTATAAGATAAAAATAAATGGAAAAATAAAAGCTAATATTTTCTTTGGCATTAGAAATGTCTGTTAAATTGAAGCTCTTTTAATGTGTGAATTTTCAAATTATTTTAGACTCTATGTCGATTAAGATAGAAAATATAATTGCAAATCAATTTTATTAACCAGATTACAATTAAAAACGAATTCTATTGTCGTAAGTATTATGTTCAAAATCGTTTGAGAAAATTAATTGTGTATAACTTTAATAAATACATTACAGACAGAACTAAACTCTATAATGTAGTGTTAGGGTTGAATATCGCTAATCAGTGTTAGCATGTAAAGTTTTATTTTTAATTAGCCGCAGGCGTCCAGCGATACTGGTTCGATTCTCGGTCGGTTCAAATGTGTTTCATCGGTTAAATGTTAATTGGGATCTCGTTAAACCTTAATTAGCATGATCTTAAGCGGATTCTGTTCTCATCTGATTGGTAAGAATGATTTTCGTTTCAGAACTTCTTTAAGCGTATTTTGTTACTAGCTGTTGCCCAGTATTTGGGAAATTAGCTCTTTAGGAGTTAAACCTTAATTTGTCTGATATCATCCTTATGTATTAGTTAATTATATGTATTACTTCGGTTTGGCGCAGCGGTCTTAGCTCTGGCTAGTGGCTGGTTGCGTTGGCGGCCCAGATTCGATCTCCGCTCATAGCAAACATTTGTATAGGCCATACAAATGTTTTCAGTTGCTGTTCATGTGTTAGTTGTTCAACGTTTGTGCTTGTGTATTGCGTGTTTTCGGACCCTCAACACAAGAGTCCTAGTGGGAGTCGTTGAGTGTAAGATATTATTTATTTTATTTTTTATCATGTCGCTGATCAACCATTGGAACACAATTGAAATAACGTAATGGCTATCCCAGATCACTATTATAACAAGACTGGTCTATCCTTCAAAACGAGAGGTAACTACAGTTCTTCTATTAATACTTATATTCATAAAATAGTTGTTTAATGATAAAGCGCTTATCAATAAGGTCTTTCCATTTACTTTAAATTTTGTTTAAATTTGGTTCTTTGTAAACCTTACTTTATATATTTTATTATAAAACGTCGATAAAATTAAGTAGGTAATAAAGAATATGAAAAACAATTATACCCGTATACATAAGAGATAAATACAAAAACAACTATAAATAAAATTACAAATAATGGACTATTGACCTATCAATATTTTATTTCAAACATTCAAATAAAAATTACAAAACAAGAAATATCATAAATCAAACATTACAAATCCTTAGACTTTGTAATTTCTATGGAAAACGTACGCTTGAATTATGAAGTTATAAGAAGAAGTGTAGTCAGAAGTATCTGCATAGCCTATCAGTAACTTATGTGCTAGATAAACTTTATCAGTTGGTTATATATTCTCGCAGTAATTTATTTATAGCCACTGAAAGCCCCAGTCCATAGCATATACAATATTCAGTACATCAATACGTAGGAATCAATTAGAAGTTCCCTCCTCACGGGAACTACGCGTAATTTGTTAACACAATCAGCCTCAGCTGGAGTAGTCGGCTCTGATCGAGAGTGTGTTCATCTAATCGTCAGCTTAGTACAACTCCGAAGGGACTCAGATTTTTAGTTTTGTATTTGTTAAAAATGATTATATATTATTGTGTCTTTATGTTTAAAAAAATCGTCGAAGTTCATATTTCAATTAAGAATCAATTACTTCAAGTCTTGAACTTGCATTGACAATTAAACTATAATACAGATTAATAGAACAACTAAAAAATCCGATCAAGTGCGAGTCGGACCCGCGCACCGAGGGTTCCGTACAAACAAAATTATTAAAAATACTTTTATTATACGATGTAACTAAAACTTTATGCTTTTCGCAATTTTTCCTTTATCTGTGCTATAAGACGTTGCTTCGTACCAAATTTCAAGATTACAATACACGGGAATTACGCTGTACGTTTTAATTTTGCAGCATAAACGGATGCATATTTTGATTGTGTTGCCTTAGACGTTTGATTTTTTCACGGCTCCAAAGGACAGTAGACCTGAATATTTGATACGAATTTCAGCTTGGTACCTCCACGCATTCTCGAGAAAAGGGTTCTTGACAAGACAGACGGACAACAAAGTGATCCTATAAGGGTTCCGTTTTTTCCCTTTGAAGTACGGAACCTTAAAAAGTACTCGTCAGATCTCGATGAAATTTCGGGACATCATGACAAGTACAAGCTTTCGAATAAAAACAGGAACATCAAAATCGGTACACGCCATAAACATTATGTATGGTGTAGGAAATTTGATGGAAATGTTGTTAAGGATTATACGGACTACTCGGCGGGTTCGGTGGCATTGTTATTGCTGTATATATTTCTAATGATTTTTTTATTATACATTTCTAACGAAGTACTTAGTTAAGAATTATTTTAAATCTAAAGACCGAAATGTGTACGGAACAGATAAATATTTCTTGAATATTTAATGCTTAGAATTGCGATTAAATCCATATCTTAAAAACGCTATTAAATAACTTACATGATAATATATTACAGAACATTTTATCCCCTACAAAATGACAATATAAACGAAATCACAAAACGAAAAAAGAATAAATAAATAAAAAAACGTATTTATAAACACATTCCAGGATCACACCACATTAAGCACATTTCAACAACTCGAAGGCTTTACCGTTATAAATATTTTCAGAGGCCGAAATAATAAACGTTATTATCGCGAAACAGAAAACAGGCTCCATCAGGTTACCCGCCTTTTGTCTTACAAATTCTTATTATGTTACACCTGCCTCGCGATAAGTACCAACGCAAATAACAGTAATACAAAATCGATTCAGAGATTTATGTGCGTTGTATTTAACAAATGTAAAGACTTTTATTTCTATATTATAAGAATGAATGTTTTTCTGTTTGCTGAGGTTTTTTTTTTTTTTTTTTTTTTAACACTATTGCACGTTAGATACTACATTAGCCTTTCATCTCTTAAAAGTTTTAATATTTGGTAATCTAAGGAAATTCAAAATAGATATCGCAATAAGAAAATCTTTTGTGGGCTAGCTGTACCCGTAAATTCGCTTGCGATTGATATTAGTTTCATAATTAGCCTATAAGATGAAATAAGTTAATGTTTTTAGCGTAATGCATGGTTAAGGCCCGCAGACAAAAAATGAAAAGTAACATTTTGGCTACCGCATCAACTATAGAGTAAAAAATGCACTTTTGAAAATATTTCGATGTACAGAATTTAGCCGTTTTTTTTAAACTAGATTTATGGGCACCCTGGTTAGGAGACGTAGATAAATATTATAATATATGCACAACCTAAATTCTCCTATCCACTAACTTATATAACATTCGGGCTAAGTCTGAGAGTGCCATTTATAATTAATAATTTAGCCATGTTATAGCTTTAACTTATATGCATACTTATTATCGATAAGAACATTGTAGAAAGATAAAAAATTCTCAAATACAATAAAATAAATTGTTTGACCCATAAAAACTACGACGGAACCAACTAATTCTATACTTTTCTTAAATATTGCAAAAACATTTTATTTACGTTTTTGGGGTATTGATAGTAAATAGGCGACCTTAAAGTAAATAGGCGATGAGAATCTGCTTAATATATTTTTAGATATAATAGAATATATTTTTAAAGATATAGTCTTCGAAATTAAAGAAATCAATCCAGACGAAGTCGAGTAAGGAAGTTAGTCCTTAGATTTCATTAAAAAGATAGCGTCTGACTTGAAAGCAAGAATTAATGGATCCAAACGATTAATAAGGCTACGACGATATACGCTATACAATATTTGTATTTTGAAGAACTTGATACCAACTGTATTGTTTTGTTTTGATTTCGAGAACTAGCCCTGCCTGCGACTTCGCTCGTGTGTAAATGTTTGATTTCCTTGGGTTCGCTTCATCGATCTTCAACTTGCTTTCTAAGCGGTATATTTAAATAAAACATTCAGAAGTTTTACAAGATAGGTACGCTAATAAACATCACTCATTACTTCAGCTTATTGCAGTCCACTGCTGGACATAATCCTCTACAACTTCGCACCAAAAATGGCGTGAACTCATGTGTTGTCCATTGTCACCACGGCTGGTGAGCGCAGGGCTGGCCCCGTCGCACCGAAGACGCTGCTGCCCGTCTTCGGCCTGTGTATTTCAAAACTGTGTCTGTGTGTGTGTGTGTGAATAAACATAGAGAAAAAATTCTAAGAAATAATATTTTGGGCTTCTATTAGCCCTATTAAGCCCTATTACATAATTTTTTTCATCTCGAACTTCTCCTATGTACAGACATAAACCAGTAAGAGTTTTATAAGTCTAGATTTGGTTTTTCATCATTTCATAATTAATTAGTATTCGTTATTACTAACAACACTTAAAAATAAGTGTGAGAATATCAAAGAAAATAAAATATTTTAAAAACATACATTCATTTCGTTTACTTCTTAATATTAAAACGATCATTTGCTCAGAGTTATTAAGACGAAATCTTGCTTTATTTCTCGCTGTACTCTAAAAGTTAAGTTACACTTAAGCTTAGACTTTTCCCCAATTGTGGGACATTTAAAGCATTTTTAGTTCACTATAGATATTGTATTATTGTAAGGTATAATCATCTTTCTACAGCTTATTTGCGCAAATCGAACTGCGCAAATAAGTTGCGTGTGTTACGACTATTAATCACATAAAATATAAAAGATTTATTATCAAACGATAACGTAAACACCGATAAATACACAGATGTGAGAGATAGTAAAATATGTATGGTAATAGATGTCATGATATCAATTATTAATATGAAATATGTGAATGAAAATATACTGACGACTTTTATCAACTAATTGCATTATTATAATGGAACAACTTTTCGGATATTATCGCGGATTTTACGAATATTCTTTTTTTTCTAATTTCAGAGGATCTTTATATAACTGTAAACACAAGAAAAACATACTAAGGTATATGAATAGTAGTATTATCAACAAGCTAATTTACATATCAACACAAAACGTCAAATGCTTAATCATAAAACGTAAATTTAAAAGAAAAAAGTGTCCAATATTCAGCTAAATTCACGTCCCATATCGCGTGGATGTGAAAAAACATACAAAAATTACAATCAGAGATGTGCTTGCGGGATTTTATTTGAATAATTTAAGAGGCATCTTGCCTCGAGCCGAGGTGATGGTATCAGTTAAATTGTGCACACACCCTCTTATTACTGGGGTTTGAGACAAAGACGCTTGGATGTGGTAACACGAAAAATATTTAAATCATATCGATGGAAAGTTTTTTTTAAATCTATAATTTGTCAGAACTGAATTAAATATTATTTCTATGTTAATTATTATTAACATATCGAAAAAAAATAAGGTTCTCAAATCGATGACAAGTATGTTTCACGATATCGTCTATTTTAAAGCAATTTAGATTTTTTTAACCGACTTGAAAAAAGGAGGAGGGTACTCAATTCGACCGTATATATAAATATATATTTTAATGTATGATCGGGGATAATTTCGTCGTTTATGAACCGATTTTGATAATTTTTTTTTTGTTGGAAAGGAGATAAATGTGGTACCATAACCAGGAAACCAGGATCTGATAATAGAATCCCAGAGAAATCGAGAGAAACCCTCGAAAATAGAGATAGCTCCTAGAAGATATTGATGATATGATCTGTGCTATGATTTGCACTATTCAAAACCACATCAATAAAAATAATTGACTTTACCTACAACTAAACGATTTTATTATTAATATTATATATATATGAGTTGTAGGAGAAGGAATCTTTCTCCTACATGGAGAAAGAGGGCTATTCCCAGCAGTGGGATGTTACAGGCTGTACGCGATGTTCAGACTTCTTAAAATAAAAAGAATTAATTTAAAAAAGCCTTATTCGAGTCAAATTAGTACATCCATACAAAATTGTACAAGCAAAGATAAAAATTACGTAAGGTGTTGAAGTTAACAGCAAAGGGAGTAATGCTGGGGGCAAATGCTGTAGATTCAAGATAACTGTACAAGTTTACAGGATGTTATGTGTATTCTGATGGAACTGGAATGTGTGGCGGTGGAAGATGTGAGATGTCTTTGAGGAAAAAGTAATTCAAATATATCTTACAAAAAAATTTTTTTAAGCAATTTGAGAAAAATCCGCGATAGTATCTTGATATGTAACACAAATAGTACTTGTAGCAAACTTTTCCGTACATTATGGACAGAATAATGGAATATTTTGGTTCAAACGTAATAGTAATATATATAGTAGTAGTAGTAGTAAATATTTTCAATTTTAATAACAAAATATATCGTGTGTGAAACAAGTATAAATTACAAACCATTAACTCTTATTATTCAAAGTAAGAAATTTGAAAAACAGACAATTATAAGTGCATTAATTGATATTCTAAGTGCATCTATTAAAACCAGAATCTATTTCGACAAAGAAATTGTATAAATTGGTCGATGAAGTTCAATCAATAGTGTCTTAAGGTGTTATTATGTAATCGATTAATATAAATATATAATAACAGAGCGACATAGTCGCATTAGCGGCAAAGCTTTTTAATAAGGAAAAAAAAGTGCATCTATTAAGGATAAAAGAGACGCTTGAATTGACCATATTATAAACAATGTAATAGACTTAAAAAAAATTGTCTATATTTTCAGAATTATAACCAAAGTATATTTTAATGCTCTAAATAGAATATAAACAAACTATAACCTATAACAGTTTTTAGATTCATTATACACTCTTATATGAAAGAATGGCCATTATGTTATTATTGAAATATAAAATAAAAACTATCTAATTAACAATAATGATTTCCCTGCCGCTGCCGGGGCGTAATCCTCCACCCGCTTATATTTATATATGTAAGTGTATGTAAATTTATTATATTTTTATACAAGTATTTATTATATTACATGTATCTATTATCACTATATATTAAGCGGGTGGAGTGAGTGACATCCAGTATAATAATAATAATAAACACTTCACTCTCAATTATATGTTTCTGGGACGCCCAATCTGAATATCTATTGCTGTACGTAATTTTGAAAGAAAATGAGACCAAGGTTAAACTTTTGTTTTGAGGTTGCAAATCTCGCTTCATTTGCACAATAGAAGAAATCAAAGTATTAAGTTTCTGGCCAGTGAAGCCAAACATATTTCATAAAACTATAAGAACTAAATATTCTAGCAATAAAAGAAAAATATAAACGAACCAATTGCTGAATTAGATTCCCTTGTAGCCCTAAATTTTACTGTTTCGTGAACAACTCCATGAATAGGAATGGCGTCGCTTACCTGAAAAAGAATAAGATCTTTTAGAATTTTGTCATGTTTAGGTACCAACTTGATTACACAATAGAAATAAATACTGTTTGATGATAATTGAATAGTATAGGAATGCAAATGTATCAATAATAACGTTTTTAATAATTAGAAGAATTCTTAAAATGATTATTAATTAATATTCCAGAAACTAGTATTAGACTTATGTAATAATCTACAAAACTTTTTCCATATTTTTATTTTGAAAAGACTTCTTAAAAAAATAAATGCAGGAGGTACACACCTATAAATTTTATATTGTAAATTTTTAACGAGTCTATACATTGTAAAGCTGTAAAGCTTATTTATCTATTAGCGTCGACGTTAATTTTTCGGAGAAAGACGTATCGTTAAGGCTTCAGTTTCAATAGATTTCAATCAAAGTAACAAAAAAAAGTTGTAAATGTAGCTTTCAGTGCCTATACGTCCGTGATAAAAGTAGCTATTACGGCTTATATCTCGGAAGAACAGGGCATTATTTTTAAAACACTCTTAATAGATTGTAACGGGGCAATATATAAGGTGTCGGGCGTGACGGTAACAAATACGCTCAAAAATGAGGCGTGAGACGTTATAAATTGTATGGTCGTGTAAATTTAATATTGTTTGGAGTACGCGTTAAGTAATTATGGCTCTTTGAGATAATTAAAACTGTGGTTACGCATGTTCCATTTAAAATTAAAATTAAATATGTTACGTATAATAAATTATTTTAATAAAGTTTTGTCAGGTTTTGCTATAGGTACTTTTATTTCATATTCGGTATCGAATTTCGCTTTGAAATTATTTTTAAGAATATCGATTTCAATTAAAGCAATTACATAAAACACTTTTATGAGTCGGTTTTATAAATAATTAAATTTAAAGGTTAAATATGAAACAGTTGTCATGATTTATTTTATTAATAAATTGCATCCTATATCAGATTGACCAAAGTAATCACCATTAAATTCCTCTCGCCACCCATTCCATCGCTAAGCTCGAAGGCTGCACCCTAATTGGGTGTGCATTAAACGCTTATGCTCATATAAAATGATTTATTCATGCCTCGTGTCGACTTTATATAGCATAGGACCCAATGACCAACCTTGTTGGACACTAATAGCCAATACAGCTCAGATAACGTCCATTGCGTTTTATGCACACTCTAGTTAATGGTTGAGACTATAAAAGCAGCAATGAACAGAAAATAAAACAAAATATTCGAAATATCCTGTTTCTTATTTAAGTGTTTTAGTGTGAGAGTGTCACAGCTTAGCCATAAAACATTTATTCAGTAGCAGCCCCACAGTTCCTGTTAGACTAACGTACTGTCTTAATAGCATAAAAGTGAGTTATTTTTATAATGTAATAACTTAATACCCATTCTTTAAATACAACACATAAAGCTTACTTTAAAAGAAAAATACAAGTTAATTATCCATGTTTTATTTGTGATATAAAAGTATGTTTAAAAATACAACAGCGTGCTTTATAACAGAAATGTCATTCTAAGAATAGCATTGTTGTATTTCAGCTAATTGTTTAAAGATGTCTAAATAGCTTAAGGGACTAAAATTGACAAATGTTAGACCATTTGTTTGGAACCCATGAGCGAGACATAATTTACATGGTACTTTTAAGGTAATACCGAAAGTTTAGTAATTAAGATCTCGAATACTTAGTGTATATTCTAAGCTGCAATGTCTGAAGTCACGTCCTAATTAGGCTTAAGTTATTGCCTCAATTATGACTTAAGTGTAGACGTAATACATGACCCGAATCTGACAATGAGATTAACTGGCAGAGATTATGGGATCTTATCTAACTATTTAGGCATTTTCCAATCAATTCTTGAAGTATATATAAGAATAATCTATTAAATGATCTGGAATACAAAAATTGGAAATATGGAAATCAAGAGCAGATTGGGTTTCTAAATTTATTAATTGTATTTACACAATATTTTCAACAAACTTTTTCCACACCTATACTTTGTTTATAGAGACAAAATTAACTTATTGGTATTAATTACCTTACACAGCTAACATCAAAACTTAAATATTAATTAAATTATCGTGCGACAATAACAAACGCTTATTAGCATTCCACATAAATTTCGCGTCTAGATTTTAACTCTGCCTAAACTTTTAATAGATCCTTAACGGCTTTAAGTAACTCGAGGTGTAAGCCTTCGGGTCGTTACCTCATCCTTTGAACATTAAATTATTTGCTATTCGTGAAAAAGCTACTATTTTTACTTTTTTATTTAATAGTAGTTGACCTGATAATTATTCTCTATTGCGAACTGTCAAATTGAAATGACCGTCACTTCAAATGATCGTCACTTTTTTAATTATAGTTATCGTCACGTCTAAACTTTTCCCTATTTCTGCACAATTTTCTTCCATAAGAAGCAAAGTTAGAACCTTCTAAAAAGTATTTTTCTTAAGTTTTGCGCATAGCAACACATTTAGCTATTCATTTTTTTAAATAACGACTAAAGGTAGACATTCTTACGAATATTCTTGTGAGTATTCGAATTTAGTGAAAATGCGTAAGCTTTGTGGTACTCTCCAAAACTTGCAGATAAGGCTGTCAGTGTTACCGTTGTTAATGTCACTTGTGCGATGTGGGTATCATACTGCGTTTAATAGTTCAAATTAAAAAAATGGGTTTTAGAGTAATGTGATATTGTAAGTCTGAATAATTTTTAAGTATCTTTACCACTGGTAGGCAGTCTTATTCTAATATGAAGGAGAAGGATTGGCCATTAATTTGCCGTATTGTCCACAATTACTTACATTTCTTTTAATATAATAATAATAAATACATTTATTTTGCGTTTGATCTCTCTGCCGGGGTGTAACCTTCCCTCCACCCGCTTATATTTATATATGTAAGTATAATCATTTTCATTACAGCCTATACAGTCCACTGCTGGACATAGGCCTCCACAAGCTTACGCCAAAAATAACGTGAACTCATGTGTTTTCTCCATAGTCACCACGCTGGGCAGGCCGGTTGGTGACCGACTATATGTAAGTATAAGTAATACTATTTATATAAGTATTTATAGTCATATTCAAAATTGTATTCTACACTTATGTTTGTTATAAAGTAATATCATTTAACTAAAAATAATTTTATTCTCTCGAGCAAGGTATTTATTATATTATATGTATCTATTATATATTGAACGTGTGGAGTGACGTCCAGAATAATAATAAGATTCATTTCAATAAACATTTTGAACAAGTAGTATCAGTTACAAAACTGTTATGCTAAAGGTTTAATTACATTAAAAAAATTTGAGTCCATACTGAAGATCCTGTGTGGATTATTACTATAACCTGTGATATTGATGATCAGCTAACCTCCCTCATGATAGAATGAAGGGGTAGACATGTTTACGACAAAAGCAATCATACAAAACCAATCAAGCATATGAGATGCTGTATATGAAATTAAGTATATGTGAGTTATATAATGATATTTTTAGTATTCTTAAATAAACGATTTTTAGTCCAATATTTGAACAAGCTCATCATTTTCCAATACACCCAAATGTAATTTAAAGTGATATTGAAATACATATTTAAGTAAATAGCGTCTGAATATTTGGTACAGTTAGCTCATATAACAACAATATGAGATGATATTGGCCATAAAGAAAATGAAAAATGCAATTCATTCACCGAACACGTATTCATTAATTGAGAGTTCAGCGACCTCTGGCGAGAATTTTCGAATCAATTTTAGAAAGAATTATTTGCACCAAAAACAAATGGATGTTGAAGATATTCTTTGTAATTTTCGATTCAAATTATTTCATCCGTTTATTCGACGAAAATTTAGTTAAAAATGTGTTTATTAAAGATATTCCAATTGTTTGTTACGTTCAAAGGAAATTAATTACGACTTTTAGAATTTGAAAAAGGTTTGTTTTTTTTTTTGCTTTTCTTTGTAGCATTTCACAGTTGTAAGTTAGGATTATTTAAAATGGAAGACAAAGCGAAAATTCTAGATAAAAAACGAAAACAATTCTACTTTTTAAGGAATTAATTGTTATTTATAAAGATTTGCACTATATAGCTATAAAAGCGAATTCATTTTTAATTAAATCTTATCCATTTTGTATCTTAAAATGCAAAAGATATTTAGTGTAGGGTAAATTTGTCGATGATTTGCGGTTGAAAAGTGAAATGTATCTCGACGAATGAATGAATGATGACTAAATGAATTTTCAAAATGAAATTATCAAATAATTTGACACGTCGTCACCACAACCACACTACAATGTACATTGGATCCACATTTTTCGTTTCTAGGAGGATTAACAAGGATATAATCTGTCATTCAAAAATACAATAAAAAAAGCATTGATATCTTGACTATCAATACGATGGCAATGGATTTGATTCCCGCTCGGAACTGATATCTAAAAAATATTTGTTTCTGCTTTCGATACTGCCCTATCGTAACTTCACCAAAATATATATATGTATATAAAAATTCTATCAAACAATGACTTATTTAATAGAATTGACTACATATTTTTATATGTATTGTTAATGTGATATATTAACTACCACGTTGGCGTTTGTAGTGCCTTGCCTCCTCTGCTTTGCCGCCAGAGTTGTTGGTTCGATTCCAACCCTGAGTCTAGGTGTAATATATATTTATTTGTATATGTATTATTATATTTATTATTTTTATTTATTAAAAAAACACCGTGTGTTAATCATATTTATTATTAAATTTATAATAAACAATATTTCATGTAACAGTGTACACTGAGAAACTTCTATTATATTACAATATACTTACGAAGCTTTGTCACTATGACTAGATCCTATACACATTTTTCCTTCATAAAAACCTGTGTGCAAAATGGCGTCTAGGTAGAAGGATGAAAATGGTTTATTACTCGGGACAAGACGACTTGTCCGTACGAGTTCATGAAACATGGATACGGTATTTAAGTCCACGTCTTTATATAAAGTAAATAAAACAAGCAGTATCGCTCCCTGTGGGTTTTTTGTTATCTTTTATTTACAGAGATTCTTTATGTGGTTATGCTTTTAATACATTTGATGCTTTTATTTTTGTGACAAGCTTTTTTATATAACTAGGTCGGTCAATAAGTGTAGGTACGGAGCTCACTTGATGGTAAGCAATTACCGTGGCTTATAGACGTCTGAAACACTAGAAGCATCACAAGAGTGTTGCCGACCCTAACCCTAAGTCCCCACAGGTGCTCAGTCCACCTTACTCACCAACAGGAAAACAACACTGCTTGTAAGTAGTATTATTTAGCTCTGATCTTCTGTACGGTCGAGATATTACCCCAGTCGAGTTGCTCTATATTTTGAGTAGAAAATTTCCTGCTGTGTCCTACCTCAGTTAAATAGTTTTTAAAATTATTTGATTTATTTGTTAATAGTTTTTAAAATTTGTAATAATGGTGTGCGTTTGTGGGTGTGCGTTTGTGTGTGTGCGTGTGTGTGTTTTAGCACACTAATCTAAGGATATATTAGTTACATTTCAAAATTATAATTTCGATATTCTATAGTCTATTGAACCTCATTAGGTTTTTGTCTAAAACAGTAAATCGTGCTTGTATGTGGAAAAATATATAAATATACAGTATTGTATACCATGTTTATCTCGGCTTTCTGCAACGGAAACGGTGAAAACTTGGGAAGGCCTACGTCCAGCAGTGGACTGCGAAAGGCTAAAGTATAAGACTATGACTTCAAACTACTCTTAAGAATTACGTCTCCAATTGTATCAGTATATATATTGAGACTAACTCGCTAAATTTAAGAAAATAGTAATTAATAACAGGTTTAGAGAGAACAATACATTATTATACTTATCATTTTAGCAAAAACAATTCTAGCTTTATCATAACTATCCAGGTGAAACCAGGATACAAGTCTTGTAAGTAAAGTAAGTGTTTTATTACGAATAAATATCTAGTTAAGATCATTCTAGAACACAATAAAAGATAAAAGTGTAGATAAATCTCGGAGAAGAACAGCATCGAAATCAACGTTTATAGTGAAATTAAAATAAAATTTAATTAAAATGTTAGGTTGGGTTAGTAATACGAGTAGATAGTTATAAAATATATTGATTTACTTAAAATCTACACTTTTTTTGGATCTTTATCCTACAAAATTTTTTGCTAGCACCAATAAGTCTAATCAAGAACTATACGTACCAATGCAGTTGTTTATATTTACTGTTACTTCCATATATTTGTTTCTACTCGTTAGTGAAGAAAGACATCGTAAAAAAAGCAAAATGTTTCAGAAAAACATGCAATAGTAGATTAGTATCAGTCTTAACGTCCAACCCTCTCATATCAGATAAAGAACAAAACGACAGGGGAGAGCCAAGTGTCCTTAACCGGGAAGACTCAGACTGTCAACTGGAAAAAAGACTTAAGCACTGTGGGCAATTAGTTGCAGATTGAAAAACATCATTTATACATCTATATGAATAAATAAAATTGGAGTGTCTGTTTTTAATATTAAAATAACCGCTAATTACTACCAATATATATATATATATAAAACTCTGCAAACTGAACAATAACTTTTTTATTAAATTCGACACGGACAAAGTCGCGGGCATAGCTAGTTCTGAATAAAGCATTAAGTTTAAAAGTAGAGCTATAACTATTAATCCTTAAATAAGACTAAAAAATAACATGTCCAAATATCTTCCTACCCACAAGACACCGGCACCCTTTTTAATATCCCTTCACAAGGGTGGAAGGTGCCCTTTAGGGGTAAACTGGTATTTCGGAACTATATTTCGATGTACCTAACCAAATATTACTATAGAAGCGTTTAGTTAATCTGGGGTTTGTAATATTAGGCTTCGTTAGAAAAGCAAAGAAAACCTCATATCAGGACTACGTTATATGGTTTGTTTATTAAATTTAATGACATAATGATTATAAATATAATAGTGGAAGATTTAATAAGTTCTCTTGTTAATATACACTAACAACGAAAATATGATTTTGAATTTTATTGACGCGACAACGTCTAATAAATGATGAACGGCGGCTGCATGCCCGAAAAAGGATGACTCATTGTCCCGCTAATTATACGCCTGTGCCGCATCTATCTCTCTACCAGTCGATTGGCCTATACGTCCGAGGAGATGTTTTGTTATAACGTTGTTTCGTTAAACTATCGTCCGTAAACCAAATTTCCGACAACAATTTTTTTTTAAACGAATTTATACAAGAAAAAGTGTTGGCTTTAACTCAATATAAAAATTCCAAAGCTCCACTCAAATTAAATATTCTACAAATTGAATTAATCTAAATAAATAATGTTATTTTTAAATTGAAAATTGCCATTTGCTAAAAAAAAAACTATTTAATTATATTTTTTACGTAGGTATAGTTAATGTACCGAAATCAATATGGGTTACAAGTTAAGTGTTAACTTAGAATACCTAACTAGGCTTTCAAATTGTGTTTTATTAAAGACCCAGATAGTTGTTACTAATTGATCCTAACAATATAAAAGCAATACATCAATCAAGCCCATCAAGAAATCAGGAGAATTAGTTCTTTACGAGTGGAGAAATTGGATACCGTATATATGTTAATCATTCTTTTATTTTTTTTCTAGTTAACATAACGTTTTACACTCAACGGACTAGCGAAGAGCGTTTTTATGCTGAAACTGATAAATATAACTTCATTGTAATTTCTATTCATCTGCCCGTAGTAAAATTAAAAGAAGGATGTGTAATGGTCTAATCGTAATACTAATATTATAAATGCAAAAGTTTGTGAAGATATACATATGTATGTATGCATGTTTGTTACTCATTAATGCAAAAACTAATGCACCGGTTTTAATGAAACTTGGTACTTAGATAGCTGAAGATGTAGAATAACATATAGGGTTACTTTTTACTCCGCCATTCCAATGGGATCGGATATTACCCGGGTGAAAACACGTGGCACTGCTAGTTTTTTATCAAAAAATGATTTTTAAAAGGTTTTCTTTTATACTCGACCCTGATATGTCTACGACAGAGTTTACAATTTCGAGGTACAATTACAAAGTTTAAAATATTATATAGAAAAAAGTTTAATTGGACGAATAACTGTGACTTTAAAGCCAGAAATCGTATGTTAAATTACAAAAAAAAAATGTTCATATCACGAATAATGTTCTCTGACTACCAACCCATAAAACCCTTAATAGGTGGAAAACGTTCCAAGATTTTGCTGTTTTATTATATATTGCAAGTAATAAAAAATGGAAAATTACCTAACGGAGAAGTGAAGTAGTCGTAATCTATAATCTATAATCTATAATATATATAAAAGCGAAAGGTCACTCACTCATCACGAAATCTCCGAAACTATATCACCTACAAACTTGAAATTTGGCAGGTAGGCTCCTTATAGGACGTAGACATCCGCTAAGAACGGATTTTACGAAACTCGAACCCTAAGGGGGTAAAACGGGGGTTGCAAGTTTGTATGAAAGTCCTATATTTTTGAAGTAAGAGACTTGAAATTTAAAATCGATGCTCTGTAGATGACGAGAAGGTGTCCAAATAATGTATCTTTAGAAATCAACTACCTTTTGGGGCTAAAACGGGGGATGGTAGGTTGACTCATTCATCACGAAATCTCCGAAACTATGAAACCTATAAACTTGAAATTTGGCAAGAAGGGTCTTTATGGGGCGTAGACATCCGTTAAGAACGGATTTTACGAAATTCGACCCCTAAGGGGGTAAAACGGTGGTTGGAAGTTTGTGTGAAAGTCCCATGTTTTTGAAGTAAGAGACTTAAAATTTAAAATGTATGCCTTATAGATAGATGATGAGAAGGTGTCCAAATAATGTTTCTTTAGAAATCAACTCCCTTTTAGAGTTAAAACGGGGGATGGTAGGTTGACTCATTCATCACGAAATCTCCGAAACTATAACAGATACAAACTTGACATTTGGCAGGTACGTTCCTTATAGGTCGTAGACATCCGCTAAGAACGGATTTCACGAAACTCTACCCTAAGAGGATAAAACGGAGGTCGGAAGTTTGTATGAAAGTATTGTGTTTTTGAAGTAAGAGACTTGAAATTTAAAATATATCCTCTATAGATGGTGAGGAGGTGTCCAAATAATACATCGTAATCTATACATATTAAAAAGAAAGTTCACTAACTCACTCATCACGAGAACACAAAAACCGCTGGATGACTTATCCATCCAGGTTGGACAAAGATAAAATTTTGCGGGGAGGTAGATTATAGTTAGCAGACGTTGGTTAAAAACGGATTTTACGATATTCCACCGCTAAGGGGGTTTAATTGGGGTTGATAGTTTGTATGAAACATATACAGCAGCTATTAGTTCGCCTGATAGGTTGTTTATACTGCAGCCTGAAAATAAAACTAAAAATGTGGTGTATAGAGGTTTTATAAAAATAACTAAATATTAAATTATACTAAAAATTGTGCCTTTTAAAAAGTTACTCAGTTTGATAAGCATTTCAAGTGACTGAAATAAAAAAATAATTTGCGTTAAACATCTTAATAGTAATGCATATCTTCATAACCACGCGGACGTAGTCGCGGGCAACAATTAGTGTATTATAAAACAAAGTCCCCAAAAGTGTATGTAATCGATTCGCTCAAAATCTACGGAACGCATTTTCATGCGGTTTCACCATTGGAGAGAGGGCTCCACCACTAGCAAGAGGAAGGTTAACGGAACGGCTAAGCCGATTCTGATGAGTTTCACTGGAAGTTTGCCGGGAAAACTTTGTGACACACTAATTTCAACGCGGGCGAAGCCGCGGGCACAGCTAGTATATACTATACTAGCACGTTGGCGCAGTTTGTAGTGGCCCTGCTTTCTGTTCCGCGGGTTGCGGATTCAATTCCCGCCCGAGTCTAGGTGTAATATTTATATAATTATATATGTATTATTTTTATGTACGTTTATCAAAAAAATAGTTATAACAGTCAGCTGTTACCTGTAACACAAGCAAAGTTTCTTACTATAGGAACAGACGACCGTGTGTGTATGTTATAAAATATTTATTATTTATTAAGTTATATATAGTTTACGTATATTCGTTTTACAACTGCATCATCTTTCTCGTACTACGTATCATTCTTAGAAGATCCATCTTAAGCAGGTAATATCAGGTCATTAATGCATTCGAGTGGATTAATTCTGTTCCTTTAGCAAACGATTTGTTAACGATTCAATAATCATCAAACGCTAAGAAACTACACAGTTAAGAGATCTACAACATATGTACTATGTATATAGATGGATGACATAAATATGTGATAGGCATATATTTACATTATACACATTTATAGGAATAATCTGCAATTTTCTATTTATCTTGCCTATCTTGCGCCCTCTTCCCTTTGTTAGAAGACTACCTCCATTACAGTTGGCTACATATTTTTTTCTTTCGAAAATATCTTATATAACAATGGCTGGTAATTATTTTTATGGAATATATAGGTACTCGTTCTTATACAGTAAAAACTTTTTTACGAAAGCGATCTTCTCGCACAAAGTACGCACTACTAACTTTTTTAAAAGCCTTTTTCTGACATGGAGAATGAAATAAAGTTATATGGCGAATGACAATCGTTAAAGGTATTTCCGACTCTCTTTAGAACTTAATGAATTATTCAAAGCGTGATTCGTCGTTTTTCTATGTAACAACGAAATGTGCGTTTTTTTTTTTTTTTTTTGTACTTGAAGCCGTTCTTATTTTGACGAGCCTTTGTATCATTGCGAGAAAATATTGACTTTGCCGGAATATATTTCGATATCACACTTTTATAGGTAAATGTTATTTTTATGTGAGATATTTGTTGAGTATGTTGACGTTCATCATATGTGTGAAAGGGGATGTCATTTGTAACTTTAAATATGTCGAATTTACACACTTTCAACCCGATAGCTTCAAGAAGGGTTTTTCGTATGATAATATTCGAAGATCAAAACACCACTAATGCAAAACACTTCATTATCTACTATCGAGTTAAACTTATTCAATGCAAATATCTCTCATCAATAAAGCATATATTCCTTTATAATGATATACATACATACATTTATTTAACGCTTTATTGCACATGCTTTTTTGAAATGAAAGAAAAAAAATTATAACTCAAAACAAAAGTGCAAAGGCGGTCTTGTTACTAATTGTGATCTTTTACAGACAAACAATAATCTATTAAAATTAGTTATTTAAACTACATGTATATTGGAATATTGTACAGGTATTAACAAAATGAGTTCGAAACTGGCGAATATATTGCATTTAACTCAAACAAAAAAAAACTGTTCTTGAATTAAGTTCGATTAAATACAAAAACTTATCATCATTTCAAGAAGCGAAAGTAGTCGTATTGCAATATTTATAATATTAATATGCAGTTGTATGCATGTTCGGAATATCAACGAACATTTTTATGCAAGGAGATACACAATTTTTCACTACCATTCATTCAGGAGATGTCATGCTTAATAGAATTGCCATGTAGTCAAGTTTAATTCAAATCACAGACTTCAGACAAAAAGTATTACATTATTTTGTGTATTCAGATTATTGTGTAACTTAACTGATATTATTTATATCAATAGATCCACGACTTCTTATACGATATACGTATACGGTAATTATACGAAATACGGTAACTAATTGTATATTTTTTATTAAATTATTAACTTCAATACAAATTAGTTTAACTTAAATTACAACGTATATTCGACAATAAATAAGTGAATAAATATTAAAAATCAAATCCATAAACATTTTTGAATATCATATCAAAAATTGACCGCTCCAGCGGGATTCGAACCCGCGTCTCCGACTGACCGTGTCGGCGCTCTAGTCAATCAAGCTATGTAACGATGTACCCGCTAGAGCGAAATTTTTGATATGATATTCAAAAATGTTTAGAATTCCTAATGTGAGGGTAACACATAAATAAAATCGTACAAATCAAATCCATATTTATGTAATTTTTTTATTAATGCGGGATAGTGACTAATTGACAAGTAGGCATGAAACTATCTTCTTAGATATACAAATGTTTTAAATTAGTCATTTATTTCTATTTGGATATATTTTAGTATCCAAATACAAATACAGACGAACGGAAATGAGTGAATATGCGGTCTGCAGTCGCCATTTTACAGCGTCCACGGCACTTATAAGTAAATCTTCAATCGTTTGAGATACAGAAAAAGACAAAAAAGTCTTAGATAAGAAAATCACTAGTCTGTGATCTCCCTTTTTTACAGTCAACTGGGAAATTACAGTTCAACTTTCAACTAGATGAAAATTTAATGCAACTGTACTCAGCGGTTACAACATTTTCAAATGAAATTAATTTTTAATCGATACGTAGCGGGGTGAGTGTGATATCTCACTGGATAAAAGTGCCGTGTCTCAAGTGATCCACTATTTATTTTTAATAAAGCGCTAGCGACTACTAAAAGACTGAAAATGAAAAAATAATGTTAACGAAGTTTATTACCCTCTTATATCACTACATAGTATAAAACAAAGTCGCTTTCTCTGTCCCTATACCCCTATGTATGCTTATTTGGCTGTGATCTTCTGTAAGGTGGAAGTACTACCCCAGTCGGTTTGCTTCATATTTTGGGCAGGAAATTTCCTGCTGTTGCCCTACCTCAGTTAAATGAACAGATGATGTTGCCAGTCAGATGTATAACCACGTGTATGTGACTGTATTTTAAATCAATACTGTTTAATATAATAATTATACGCTTCACACTCAACGCCTTCAACATACAACACATAAGCATTAACGCCCAAAACCACGACCAAAATCATTATGGCCTATAATAATATTTGTCATGTGCTGGTTTGAACCAGTGAACATTAGCGTAATAACCTATTGCTGGGACCACTGTACAAAAGAATGATTTATTCCTAACAAGAATTATTTATTCCTACCGTCATTTTTATATTGCTGTTCTGTATGTAAATTCAACATAAAATTTTAATTGTGTGAAGAGTCTATTGTTCCTAAAAAGTAGCTATTAGTAAATAAGAGTAGGTAACTTCATTCAGAACGGCCGGCCGGGGTGCTGTAACACTCATAACTGAAAGGGTCGTAGCACCGCTAAAAGTTAAAACATTGTCTATTCTCTTGAAGATGGTGTGTCTATTGCTATTTAAATATTTACAAAGTTACGTTTATTAAAACAATTTAAGTGTTATTTGAGTTTTAAGTTGGAACATTAAAAAGGATGGTTGAACCGCATACAAATAATATTGCATTAAAAATTATCATGTAATATCCCGACGTCTTTGAAAATAGGCGCTTTGACCCTAAATTTAAAAGAAGTGTTTAGCTCCTCACACTCAATAGGGTCTAAAAAGACGAAATTCTAAATAAAGGATCAAACACACATAACAAAAACATAAATTCCCAAAACACGAAACATCTTTATGACCTATACCTACAAAAATTAGCATTTACTATTTAAAAGTGGACTGAAACGAGCGATGCAATTAATTGTAAAATTAATTATATTAATAACTTCAGGGTATCGCAGTCCACTGCTGGACATAGGCTTCCACAAGTTCGCGCCAAAATGGCGTGAACTCATATGTGTTGCCCATAGCCACCACGCTGAGCAGGCGGGTTGGTTACCGCGGGGCTGGCTTTGTCGCACCAGAGACGCTGCTGCCCGTCTTCAGCTTGTGTATTTCAAAGCCAGCAGTTGGATGGTCATCCCACCATTGGACGGCTTTCTATATTTAGGGCTTAACAAAAAAATATTGTTAGTTAGTAACAAATTATGAAAGTTATTTTAAGGAACAAATTTTTATTTACAACTACATGTACCATTTTAGACTTGGTATAGTTTTAATTTTTACTTTGCATATAAAATAACCGCTAACCCGCAGTGGAGCACCGTGGTGGATTTAGTAAGCTTCTACATGGAGAACGAGGCCTATGCCCAGCAATGCATAGGCCATTACAAGCTAAATCAAACCAAATCATATACATTAATCATATAAGGAACATAAACAGAGTTGCGGGTATTGGGTAGTTAAAAATAAGAATGCACATGAATCGAATGAGCAGTCTGTAGTCAAGGGTGAGCGGAGCATAACCGGGTAATTTTCGCAGACAGCGGACCGTGGACACATCCGCGTGCCCGCGTGGACCGTTTGAATTTTATCCGGATTCCTTGTACCAGTTCCTTTTTTTGTTGTATTTTTATATTTTACTTGTTAATATATTATTTTTAATATCATATATAAATAATGACCAGCCCAGTGCCATTTCAGTTTTGCTACATTTTTGAATCTCTTAAACTTTCTTCATCTGCCGGATAGTCTCATTTCGGACTTTATGATATATTTTAAATAGTGGTAGTAGGTTGGTTATTCCTGTCGTAGGACCTTCTGTTACAAAAATTCATTACTATTGTAATTGTTTACTGTTTTATCACTTAACTATTTTAATATTCGTTAAATTGATTAATCTCGATGCAAAGATGAACTGAATGCAATAAATATACGCAATTGAAAGGTAAATTTCTAAAGCCATTCAAATCAGTAGTAACCAAACTTGAGCGAGTACTGGAGTTCGTTCAAACGGTGCATAAAGGCATATTAGAAGAAGGCAATTCAGTCCGTGGCGCAGATAAGTACGTAACCTTAATTGCAGTTACGATTGCTTCGTTTTAGTACGATGGGATATATTAGTTGCCCGCACTGTATGTGTAATGTTGATTTGTATAGATTTGGTCTGATTTCTTTCTCGTGAAAATACTTAGCACAGATTGTTAAAAAAATAATGATGAACTAAGATTGGAGTGCCTGTTTGTAATATTAAATTAACCGCTTTTTACTAAATGTACACAAAAATAACATTTTTTTAAATTTCTGTCGGTCTGTCTGTTTGTTCTGGCTAATCTCTGAAACGACTGGACTGAATTTGACGGGAATTTCACTGGTAGATAACTGATGTATTAAGGAGTAACTTAGCCTACTTTTATTTTAGAAATTTATTTATTTTATAACTCTGCGAACTGAACAATATTTTTTTTTTAATTCCACGCGGACGAAGTCGCGGGCACAGTTAATTTATACTAATTTTATAAAGTTTTTAAGCTGAAAATATTAGCCGAAAAAGCTAATTTCATGAACTACTACTTCTTACAAAATTCTTTCAGTATTGGATGGCTTATGTACCAAGAAAGGCTGTGTATGGGCTATATAACATTATGCTACGAGTAATAGGAGCATCAATAAAAAATATTTTATGAAGACAACCAGTAGATTGTTTATGAAGCACGTAAAGTCGCAGTTTGAAGTTAGGCATTAGTAAAATGTCTTTTTAATATTGACGAATGCAATCTTACGTATAATGATAATAAATAATAAATAAATATCTTATAACATACACACATGGTCGTCTGTTCCATGTTAAGCAATTTAATGCTTGTGTTACAGGTAACAGCTGACTGTTATAACTATTATATATTTTTTGATAAATATACAGAGAAATAATACATATATAATTACAAATATTACACCCAGAGTCAGGCGGGAATCGAACGCGCAACCCGCAGAACAGAAAGCAGGGTCACTACAGACTGCGCTAACGGGCTAGTGATGGCACTTTTATGTTAAATTTTGTTCTATATTGTATTTAACTTCTGCAACATCCAGTGCTCCGTGGCGTCAGTTCAAAATTAAGTTAAACTTTATACTTAATTCAGTTTCATGTTTCGTTATTAATTAAACCGCTAGTATTTTGAATTTTCCACTGTAGATTAGTGTGTTTCATTTCAAAGCGAATAATTTTAAAATACGGTTTAACACGTCGACTGCGGTGTGGCGGGTTTAAGGGGAGGTTAGTTGTTGTTTTATTATTTTAATCGCATATGACGGGCGTGTAAATAGTTCATTATTTATTATGCTCGTATTAAGTTTGTAAATAATAAATGATTAAAGTAAAAGATCACGCTTGTACCTATAAATATAATACACATCCTTCATTCGAGACATATTTTTACTGCAGCGCTAGTTAACCTACGTAGCGTGAACTTTTTAACCAACGCCGAAAAGGAGGATGTTCTCAAGGTTTTTTTTTACTTTTTAGTAACTTTAGTTAGTAAAAAGTTACTATGTGAACCGATTTCGACGATTATTTTTTTTAATTTAAAGGTGGTGCCTGTCATATGGTCTTACAAATTTGTATATTACATATTCAAAAAGTTCATCTGTTCGTGAGATACTGTATTACAACCAAAGTTTAGCTTATAAGCGCGGATGTAAAAATATTATATCTAATGTACGTATGTATAATAAATGTAAAAGTTTATAATAAACTAGCTGACCCCACAAACGTTGTTTTGCTATATAGGTTTATAAACCTCCTTAAACCTCCCCCCCACCCTATCTATCTAATATGCACATCAAATTTTATAAAAATCGGTCCAGCCGTTTCGGAGGATTATGTTAACTAACATTGTGACGTGAGAATTTTATATATAAGATTTTTTACTGAATTTTTTTATTTTCAATCACAATAAAATATAGCCAATGTCAGTCCTGAATAGTGCAGCTTTCTGTTAGCGAAAGAATTTTCATAATCGGATCAATATTTGCGAAGATTACTCCCTACAAACAAACAAAGATAGAAACTTTACCTCTTTACAATATTAGTATAGATATAAAGATTGAATACAAACTTATTTCGTAATATACGATAATATACCTACAATACTAGTCGCAATGAAAGTTTTAATTATTTACATCGCTGCACCCATTATCTGGAGAAAAAATACACTAGCCCTTTCGCCACCGGTAAATGTTGTAAGTCGTGGAGTCTGTAAAAATTGTGTTTAGAACTTCTGCACCTGTCTACCGTGCTTAGCTAAACGCCGTTACATTCTTTAACAAAAGTCAACAAGTCTTTTGCAAAATTTGAACGTTGTTACATTACTTTTAGTTTTTAAATTTTATTCGTATAGATATATTCGTAAGTGTATAAAAAAAATTATAAATTATTTTAAACATTTGAATTATTTTTTCCTCAGATTTCGATGTTTTTACTTTACTGCCTTTTACCTTAATACGGACGTGCTACTCAAAGGCAATGTAAGTATATTTTGTATGTATATGCCTGTATATTACTAAGTCAAATAAGCCATTAGAGTCGTAAGAGAGGTAATCACAACACGTGGGAATATGGGGCTCCATTACGAACGAATTGTGCTTATTTGTCACGCTCATGATCTTCGAAATTAAGTAATTACGTAGAAACGTCGTATCAAAAATTGATCATTGTTTCTGTTTTTATAATATGTTAATTTCCTCTCAAAGTTTTTGTTTAAATAAATATGTTTAGCATACACACGCGGTCGTACGGTTATTAGGTATGAGGTCTATTCCTAAGGTTACATAGTATCTGCGTTTTAGGTTACAGCCGGCTGATAAAGATTAATAATATCTATATATACACAAAACTCGTGTCACGATGTTTGTCCGGGCTAATCTCCATCTATATTGTATTTTGATTAAAGACCGCGAGTGAAACCGCGGGTTACAACTAGTAATTATATACATTATTAGCTGATCCCCAAGATCAGTACCTTCCAAAATGTCACACAAGTGAAATTGAAATAATGATTACGTTTTTAAAATGTTCAAATTTCTCAATTTTTTATTTCTATTAATCTTTCTACAAAGTATCAGAAAACTTAAAGAGTAAAAATTTGCCGAATCGTTTTGGCAGTTTTCGAGTTTAGCACTCAGCAATATATTTAACGTTTCTTTTTTTTTAAGAAGATTCTCTATATACCTTTTTAATTATTTTTGTGAGAGAAATGAGTGAAAGGCAAGGAGAAAATTAATATTTTTTGAATTTAAGCTGTCAGTCTTACCCAAAGGTTGTTTGGAAAGGATCGAGATTCTAATGAAGACTTTCTTTGATTTTTATTTATTACTTTTTTAAAGGTTATTTAACATTGAGCATTATTATAAATATTCAAAACATAAATGAAATAATAAAAAATAAAAATTGCAGTTTTATGTACAAAAATACTTATACTATACTATGTACAAAAATACTTATACTATACTATGTACATACTCCGTACAGCTTCACAATAGTATATCATAAAATAATCTATTTTATTGTAAAACTATCGGTACGTTCGTGGTTTCGCCCAAGCGTAGCGCAAGTTTATGGCCTATAATCTGCCTCAATAAATAGGCCATTTAATGTGCACAAGATTTCTTTTAGGCTACACACAAACTTATTTTAAAACATGTTCGTATTTATCAATTACTTGGCACTAATATTGTTATCTACTTATATTTTTGTAAGATAAATACAGCATCAAAACTTAGTTTTTATATAGATAATACTTTATATCTTTGAATTTAAATTGTAATAAATAATACTTTGTAACACTATTTTCATACATTAGTACCTCACATATATTAAATACCAACCCAAAGTCAAATAAAAATATAATATTAAAATATATGTAAATATTTTCGTAAAGTACTATATTATATGTTTATAGAAGTCCTTTTTATGTGACATGGAACGTGTCGGAAAATATTCGTATTTGTGACATGACATGATATGTGTGTCGTGCTGTCACAACAGCTGAAAGAGAATGCCAATTTTAGATTTGTTGCTTTCCAATATAACAATTTATTGAACTCACAGTAAATAATTTTCTGGTTTAACTGCTAGAATTAACTATCAAACTGTTTAATGAAATAAATAATTGTTAAGATTCAATTCTTCTGCAGAAATATTTTGAGACAACTCTAAAGTAGTGAGTGTTACTTCCAATGCTGCCGACCTATGGTTAAAAAAAAGCGGAATGCGAGCAGGGTAGAGCTAGTGCCGGATAAAAATTGTTACTCTTAGTGCAAATTTAACTCGTTCCTGATAAAGTCTCAAGTATCTATATATAACAACCTACGATACTATACGATTAAGCCTTTCATATCTCACTACTACTACTAATAGGCCTCTTTCTGTATATAGGAGAAGTATTGGAGCTTAATCCACAACGCTGCTCTTCTGCGGGTTGGCGAATATATTCCCTATGAGTAGCGATTGCTATCAGGTATATATAATAACAACCGGATTTAACGTTCTCTTCGAGGTACGCTGGAAGTATTACAATGACAGACATCCAAACCAGAAGGAAATACATATATATGATGTGCAATACAATATCCATACCGAGCGAGAATCGAACCGCACCGCACACACACGACTACATCAGAGCTGTTAATATTACAACTTGTGAAACAAAAATTATATTTTATTAAACAGTTACAAACAAGCAGTCATAGACTTTATCAACAGAAGGTCACACAGGCTTTTATTAGAAAAATATCTGTACATACATCTGACTAACCGCAATGGAGCAGCATGACAATTTACGCTCGAATTCTTTACCATCAATAAATCTTTTATAAATGTATTCGCGTTATTAAGAATTTTTTCAAGCTCTATAGCGTTGGGAAAAAATCGTGTAACAATATCGAAAAATAGACGAACACCGACCGACAGGCGGTTCTGCCTTTTTTACAATTTTTTTATTATTTTTGCTCGCCTGCATTTGACGTCGCTCGAGCCTCAGCGACCCACATTTATCATAGCGGGTTTGTTTCGAGGTGATTCTTATTTTTAATATTTTTGTAAAATATGTTAAGGGTTTAAAAGTTACTTGATATTAAGTGTTATAGTTTAGTTGGTTCGTAAATTGTTTTAGATATAAGACTTAGTTTTCCGTTTTGAAGTAAAGCTTTTTTACGCACGCTTGACTTGGGAAAGCTGGTAAATGGGTGAGGAAATCATTATTAAAAGTGTGATAGGACGAGGCGAACGCAAGTTGAGAGGAATATATAAGTTAGTGAACATAGAAAAAAAAGAGAGAGAGTTACGTTACGTAATATTTACTTCAGTCGTGCTGTCTAAAGCACACTCGTTTTTTTTTTAGATTTTGATGTTGTTCCTTTTCTCTTGTATGTATTTCTTTATTTATTTATAATATACATCATACATATTATAGCCTATGTCACTCAGTGATAACATAACATTCTATTTTATTTTAAAGTAGGTACACGTACCAAGACATCCAGATGGGTAAAATGCACACAATCGACGTTAACAACGCGTCATTTTACGAATACAAATTTAGCGTATGAGCTATTTAACGGTTGAGGTGATGATAAGATCTTTGCTATCTCCACCGACTATTTATCGAAGAATAAAAATATAAAAAAAGAAATATAATAATATAAAAAGCAATGTTCACTGAGAAAGTGATGTTCAATGAAATTCAAATGTGATCATATGATAAACATCGGCTTTCGATTAAATTAAAATCATCAAAATCGGTGCGCCCAGTACAAAGTTATATGGATTTTCGAGGGTTTCCCTCGATTTTTCTGGGTCTTGGTTTACCTGATTATATCCTTGAGTAACCTCCTCTCTTTTAAGGCGGTTAAAATATTTTTATAAACAAAATAAAAACAAGAAATGAGGTTTCATTATTATTTTCATATAAAAAGTCTATATATGTTGATACGCCACACAAATATTCTTTATTGTACATCAATATATAAATAACAAGATAATACAATAGAAGAAAAGAATAAAACAATAACAACAAGTAACTGGGGTAGGGCACAGTAGGAAATATTCTGCTCAAAGCCTAGAGCAGCCCGATGGGGAAGTTCTTCGACCTTACAGACGATCACAGCTAATTAATACTGCTTTCAAGTAATGTTTGTTGTGTTCCTGTTGTGATTAAGGCGACCAGAGCTCCTGGTATTGGCTCGAGGCCCCTGGATTGGGGGTAGGCTCGGCAACGCGCTTGCGTTGCTTCTGTTGTTGCAAGCGTCTATAAGCTACGATAATCTCGTACCATTTGTAGAGCCGTACGCTTCTTTACCCATCTAGTTATATATTAAAAAAAAACATGCACAAAAGGCAGTCTTACCGCTAAAGAAGGGTCTCTTACAGGCAACCTTATCGCAAAGGATATGAAAACAATAAAGCGAAACATAGGTAAATGAATAATTATTAATAACTAGCTGACCCGGCGAACTTCGTATCGCCTAACAGTCGATTCTTTAATTTTATTATTTTTTTTTAGAATTTTTCTCTCCGTAAGAACCATCCTCGTACTTCAAGGAATATTTTAAAAAAAGAATTAGCGAAATCGGTCCAACCGTTCTCGAGTTTTGCGCTTAGCAACACATTTAGCGACTCATTTTTATATTATAGATAAACATTTCTTCAACGGAGGAAAAGGCCCAGCTGTGATTGTGATGTTACAAGCTGATTCGCCTATTGACTATTAATAATTATATCAACAACATATAAAAGTCATGTCTTTTTTAAAACAGCGCGCTCGAAAATACGACTATATTATTAATTATTTCAGTTAACAAAATATAACAAACCGAAACATGTTAATCTTTTTATATATCATTTGTCGTGCGCCGCGGGCCTATTTCTCTTTATGCCTTTTTAATCTTTACTACTTTGTAATTTAGTCTATAATAGCTTGTAATGCTTGTGTGATGTGTTCATTGTCATTGAACATTGAATATCAACAAATATTTTAGTATTTTCGAGTATTTTATTTACTTTTGAATCATAATTTGATATATGTAATTAAACCATATTGGTTAACTAATTGTTAGTTTAATTTTGGTGTTAAAATTACTAAAATATATTTAAATGTATATTTTAAATGTACATATACGTAAAAGACGTAAAGGAATATTTGTGTAGGCGCATATAAAGCATACGCACTACTTCAGAGTACCAGATACACCAGTCGTATAAAGATATTGCTATTTTAAATTTTAAGAAAACCTAAACAAAATGTATGTATACATATACACAAAAGTCGATCGTTACCTTCTGTAACTGAAGATAAATCTTTTTCATTTCCGCATGACGGCTGAAAAAAATATATATAACAAAAAAGACAATTTCTCGAAGGCTTTTGCGGGTTATTTCTCAAAATTTTGGCTTACGGCCAACCTTGTGTACGAGGCGCGGGATGGATTTAAACACTGGAGGTGCATATATTTTCTATTATACTTTTTAAGGTAATAGATTTTATACAGAAATTATTACTTGGTTAGAAGGCGTGAGCAGATGTGGTTTATGTATATGTACTATTATTTCTTAAAAGGAAGTATGTTTGTTTGTAATCCATACATTTAAATAAATCTACTTTATTAATTGAATTCTCTTAATTTATTAAACAATATTATAGCTAATCTTTTTCGCAATATGTTTACATCTAAACAATTTAAAATTAATCTAAAAGATGATGATTAATGACATTCTAGTGGCAAAGCTAATTGTAAAGATGTAGAATATAAAACAAACAAAAAAGTAGATTGTTTGATATTAAAGAAACAAAAAAAAAACCATTAAGTTTGTCCGTCCGTTACAAGACGATATCAAAGGGCGGAAATCTTTTAAAGAGTCAGTCACGACGCGTGCGGTCTCTTGTGTATCAGAAAATATAGCATTTGATCGTAAACTTTTAATTTTTATGAAATTTTTAATTAATATCTTGAAATTTGTGAAAAATTTAGAAACTTTATTTTATTTATACACTAACTGTGCTCGCGAAATCGCCCGCGTGGAATTTAACAAAAAAAAAAAAAATATATTTTTCAGTTCACAGAGTTATAAAATAAATAAGTTTCTAAAATAAAAGTAGCCTAAGTTACTCCTTACTACATCAGCTGTTTGCCAGCGAAAGTCCCGTCAAAATCGGTCCAGCCGTTTCAGAGATTAGCCGGAACAAAGAGACAGACAGACAGTCGAAAAATCTATAAAGTGTTATTTTGGTATATGTACCGTGTATGATGATGTACCGTGTACCGTGATGAATGTATCCATATGTATTTAGTAAAAAGGGGTTATTTTAATATCACAAACAGGCACTCCAATTTTAGATAGATAAAATATGCTTTATTGCCTACCACTCAGAATATTTGCATAAAACACTTATTTACACATAGAGATAGTAATGTACAAAGGCGGTCTTATCGCTTAGTAGCGATCTCTTCCCGACAACTTTTATAAATAGGAAAATATGTATTGAAAAGGTATTTATTTGTATAGATTTTACAAACAGACTTTTAATTTAAATATTAAAGATCAAATAAAAAAGGTTTAGAAAAAATAAAAAATAAAGAAGACGTGCATCAATTTAAACATACCAACAATCGAATGCCCCACAATATACGTAACGGTTGACTGATTAATCGAAAATTAAAATCGAAATCCGATGAATGATCAATATCAATACGGCGATTAATTCGTATGTTTTGAAGCGTAAAATTAGCGACGCAAGATGGCGGACATTGAATACCAGACTAACGATCCACAGCTTGTAACTAAATTATAAATGAACAAGCGCACTCATTATTCAAACTAGCATTTTGTCCTGGCCTCACTTGTTAAACGAGATTGCGGAGAAACAATTCTAAAATGCTTAGTTAGGAATTCTGCCCATTACTGGTTTTAACAGGTTTTATCCAGATTTTTAACCATTATATTTGACTTTTAAACGTGTTTTATATTCTACGAAATAAGTGATATTCTTCTAAGTAACTTTAAGTAAGATGAACATGACAATCTAGTTGTTACTAGTTCTTTAGCGGCTGAAACAAATAAACTTTTTATTGTAACTCTTTCTAGTTACACGATATACTCGTATCTAGTGTAAACCATTATAAATCAGAAGGAGCCTAAAATTATTATTAATTAATGCTTGAAATACAATTTATGAGCAACAAAAAAACAATTTTTCTAACTTTTTCTAGCAATGCAATAGGTTTGCGCATTCGATAGTAATATGGCCAAAAACTTGAGTCTCCAACTATTCTCCAGTAGAAGATTCGGTTTTTATCATTTCAGTAGCTGGGTTCCTACTGTTACAGCTGTTTACAGTCTATAAGCACAAGTATGACTTAACTGAAAAATCCATGACAATATTCTCTGAAGTTTTCACAGTTCGAATAAATCCATTTGAAACGGATTTACGGCGCTTACATTGATTATTTTTAACATGCTGATGTTTCGAACAGTTGCCTCTGATCCTTGTCACAAGCTGACAACTGAAAACTGTTCGTAATTTAAATCCGCTTAACTTTTTTTTATTAGACATAATATTTCAGTACTACGCAAAATCATTTTTATTGTTATGTTCTAATTTATAAAATATTGAATTAATAATTTTTTTATTTTCTTCTCATCCTTTGTTTTGGTCAATTGTTCATTTTTATTATTAGCTGATCCAGCGAATTTTGTACCGTCTTATTTTTTTATGAATACATTGGTTTATTTAAACTATCTTATAAAACCTTCTCCTGTCATAACAAAAAAATAATAATAATAATTACGCAATTTGGTAAAGCCCTTTGGGAGTTATGCACGTAACGTCAGCGACTCATCTTTATTTATATAGATACTAAATTATATGATACACACAAAAACTTTTTGAATATATGTCCCAATAATTAAGCAAATTCTAACAGTTGTTTACACAAGAATATATAAATAAAGTTATCGTAAGTTACAACGAACTCAGCGCGTGAACCCATCTGAACGCTCAATATAAACATCAAGTGTTATTTCACAGTAAACAATCTAACAAACGTCTGAAAATAAAACGTATATATATCGAAATGTCGAAGGTGGGTCCGATTTCCCGTGGGACCGCGTAAACGAATATCGTACAGCCTCCGTGTATCCGCTCTATTAATATTTTTGGGAAACGAAACGCGACCGAGTGGAAATTTTGAGTTATTTATTGCTGGGATAATTTGAAATACGGTCAAGATTCAATTAGTCTCGTTCTAGTTGTGTCATCAAGGTAGGGCATAGCAGGTGTGTTATCATGTGCATCTGATAGCGTGGTGGATTAGGCTCTAATCCTTCTCCTACATGGGGAAAGAGGCCTTAGCCCAGCAGTGGGATATTACAGGCTGAAGCGTGTATATTTAAATAAAAAATAGTATCAAAAATAGACGACTAATGAGCAAATAACAAAGTACGGGGCGTAGATATGATATTGTATTTTTTTTTATTCTTAATAACATAACTTTGTATCCGAACACATAAAAAATAGGAACAATAACGATATAATAGAATAGAATACATAGAATCAGTAAAATTCAATGCGGAATAAGAAGGCTTCCTTTGCATATTATAGAAATATTTATATATTTTTTCATAACTGACAATTTAGTTTCATATTTTTTTTAGTTATACTTATGTTAAAAATATAACAAGAAAATTATCTAGTACAATATGTTCAATGGTATGGTATGGTAAAACAAATGTTTATCTAAAAAGCATAGTATAGCCAATACAAATGCCATAAGCGGGGACAGAAGTCGCAACCGCCAGCGCAACAGCAACAAACTAGTGCTATGACCGTTGCGCTAACGCGTATATATGATGCACACTATATATAAACTTCTTATTTTTTCTTTATCTCTACATAAAATAATTATACCCAGTGTTATCGCCCGTAGAACGGTCTCTGGAGGGGGTGACATGGCGCTACCCACAAATATTTGCGACGTGTGACACTCACTACATATAGCTTTCAATATAAAATAGTTTTCTATATCAATCAGGAAACAAACCAAAAATCAATTTAATAATTAAACAATATCAGAGTAATAAGATTTCGTAATAAACTGGTAGAGTTATAACACAAAAGGTGAAACAATTACGCTAACTATCTGCAAAACGCTGATATTAAATGTGATCATCGTAAAATTTTATTTGCGGGCATAACTTTACTAACAAGAGGATGGCGGGGTAAAGTTGAAATTCGCTTGATAAACGAGAATTTCGTACCAATATCTTTTACCTTAATCTTTCTTAGTTTATACATACATTATGCCACTATAAATTTAATAAATATGTTTATACTAATTGATTAAATATCATCTTATGAAATTTATTCAAGAATAAAATAATTACGACATATTTAAAAAAAAATATTATGATTATTTATTTATACTAATAAGGATTTATGTCGAGAGAGATAACTTTTTTGGTTAAGTGATATTTTTAGACTATTTCACTTTACCGGCCATATTGAATTAAATGAAATTGCGGATGATGGCCTTAAACTCTAATTATTTGATTGAATAGCTTTGAAACACATTTGAATATTACCATACCATTGTCTCAAAAATCAGAAAGACACACCAAACACTGCCAAATGTAATTTCAATCCGCTCCCGATCGAACCCGCAACCCGTTTAGCAAGCAATTTTATTTTTAATGTACAACTAAAAAATATGATAATAAATTATTATCAGCCATGGAAAAAGATATAAAAATACTTTCATAGAATGTAAAGGAAGGTATTAAAAAAACCTTTTCATCGCGCTTTGAATCGCACTAACGTTATTATTCCTATTCTTTATGTTTTCGGATACAAAATGGAAAATATAGCTTTATTTGCGAATAGAAAAGGATTTATACCTTATCGGGGTAGTTTTGGATACAAAAAAATATTACTAGTTTTAACTTACCAACTGAAGCTGAAATGAGTAATGTATTTATTTTTAGATCTGTGCTTTGTGTTCAGTACTAGAAAAAAAAAACTGTTCGAACACTACAACAAAACATTTTAAATGGTGAAGCAAGATAATACTTATCGGGTCTATTTACTATCCCCATATAACTTATCGGGTTAGATTTATTTTCGAATAAAAATGTTGATATATTTATTAGAAACATGTAAAATAGAACTTAACTAAATGAAAAGAATGTTCAAAATGTATCCCCATTGGTGAGCAAAGGCTTTATTTAATATAGGAGGAAGGTTAGAGGTTATCCGCCGCGATGTTCCACTCTGATTTCTCGGATATCTTTCTTATCTAGAATATCGATCGTCATCAGGTGTTTACGATAGTAACTACCACACTGGCAGCTTTAACTGGTCTCTGAGGCACAGTGACCCAGTGGGCCATACTTCTTACCAAGTACGGTAAAAAAAAGTTGTTCATTTTTATTTTTCATTTTTTTTATTTCAGTCGTATAAGCTTAATACCAAATTTAGCTAATATAAACTTATAACATTTTAACTAAAGCTAATACAATAAAACTAAACTATATAACCGGATATAAAAAGGCAATACTCGTGTTTATATAAAAAAAGTTTTAGCCGATACAGATTATAATTTCGCAGCTTTAACCCAGATGTAAACGAAAATATTCAAGTCATTGGGGACCGGGCCGCAAAAACAAAGTTTTCCTCATAGTCACGACCATTTTACCCGGGTCGGTGTCTATCACACCGTACTAGAATTAATTCACATATTGTGGTTTAATATAATTATTACGTAATTGTTCACACATTTTTAGTTTTTGTTATAGTGTTAATATCTTGTATTTCGGTTTTAAAGTATAATGACTTCAAAGTGAATTTATTTGACATACTTTGCAATCAATCAGTTAAAAATAGAAAAAGTACATTTTACTAACAAATACATTTTTTCAAGAAAACTATGAATGATGTGTGATATTCAAAGCAATATTCTATATTAAGTAATTTTTTAAATTTAATTTTTACGTTCACAAAAACAAAATCAAAACGAATTCAATCACTTAAAATTAATACCTAAAGATAAGTAAGAGAATATACATTTTCAACAGCGGTGTAACAGGCGCCCTCCCTCCCTACACTCCCGCCTCCAAATAAACAGTTCAATGAAAATTCTTATCATTGTCTCTTAAGATAATATCTGTTCGAGACAGCGACGTTTTATCCGAATGAGAACTGTTTTGTAAACGATTTACTCTTGTGGTCGAGGAGTTATCTTCTTTTGAATAAGTCTTGTTTTTTTTTTTCAATTTTCAAATCGATCGAGATATCTCGAGTAAAATGTTTTGATTGAAATCTATTTGGAAACAAATTTTAGTGAAAATATGCTTTTGCTTTTTTTTCAATATAATTTGTCGTAGCTACTTATGTATATTTGTAACAGTTAGCACACAATACTAGCCCACTGACTAATTAATATTATTATGTTTTTTCAAATCTATTAAAACACTTATTACGCTTCAGCCTGTAATATCCCACTACTGCCGGCACTACACTACGGGCATAGGCCTATCCACCACGCTGCTCCAATGCGGGTTGACGGATATATTCCCTAATACGAGTAACGACCGTTATCAGGTGTACATGATAACAACCGGGACCGACGGCTTAACGTGCTCTCCAAGGCACGGTGGGGAGAACCACAAGGACTGAACAAACACCCAGACCACGGCAAACACCTGTATGGCCAATACAGATGTTTGTCATGTGCGGGGATTGAACCTGCAACCGCCAGCGCAACAGGCACGATCCATAGCTGTGACTGTTGCGCCAACGCGGCGTCAAAACACTTATTATTTGAGTATAATCTATGTACATACAATTCTTTGTGAATACATCAGACGTTCTACGCGACTTCGTCTGATGTCTGGATTAGTCAAATTTGATTTTATTATACAACCTTTCCGTTTTATATTATTTTATTGAATATATATACTTCGCTCCCACAGATAGCGATTTGTAAATAATCAATATTTTAATTTGATAATAAAAAGCAGATATACAGACTGAAACTCGTCATCATTTCAGCCTATTACAGTCCACTGCTGGACATAGGCCTCCACAAGTTCGTGCCAAAAATGGCGTGAACTCATGTGTTGTGCCCATAGTCACCACGCTGGGCAGGCGTGTTGGTGACCGCAGGGCTTGCTTTGTCGCACCGAAGACGCTGCTACCCTTCTTCAGCCTGTGTATTTCAAAGCCAGCAGTTGGATGGTTATCCCGCCATCAGTCGGCTTTTTAAGCTTTTTAAGTTCCAAGGTGGTAGTGGAACTGTGTAGTCCCTTAGTCGCCTCTTACGACAACCACGGGAAGATAGGGGGTGGCTATATTATTTACTACCGTAACCACACATCTCAAATGAAACTACATTGTCTAAAAGGGGTGAAAGTTTTGGACAAAAGTCCCTTATACATAAGTACTGTTTAGGAATAATGGGTCATTCATTCCCTAACTATACGGGTAATATGGGGCTGGGATGCTATCATACATATAATTGTAGGTATTTTCTATATAAAAAGCTCCACGATCAAAGATTATAGGGGTATGCAAAACAACATTTCAATTTAAATAGTAGACCTTATTACAATACGGGTAAAGGCTAAAATGTCTTATACTTTCATTATGACAATGCAATCAGTAATTAAACCTTAGATCTCGATTTGAGTTCATTAAGACATCAGTGCCAGTGGCATCTTATAACTGTCACAAGCAGTCGTCTGCAACTTTTATTTACACAAACTATTTTAAACCTTATTTCAAAAATAATAAGACTCGTTCAGTTTTCTGCATTGCAACTATATTGTAACTCGTTCACGTGATTTTAAGCCTTATTGTTTTAAATTATGACACTAAGTTCAATGTGATTTGATTATATTACATTTTTTTTTTATATCTTAAAATACATTCGAATATTAATTTCACAAGACAAAAAAATAACAATTAATTTAACTTAATAAAACCACGAATATATATATACTTAATAAACGAGATGGGCTACGAATCCTTCTAAATAATCTGTTTTACATAGGTTATACATAGTAACTTACTTTAACTTACATAAATATGCCTAAATTGTTGTATACGGTATAGGTTTTTTTATATAGCTAGGTCGACAAACAAGGGTACACCTGATGGTAAGTTATTACCGTAGCTTATAGATATTCGTAACACCAGAAGCATCGCACCCACGTTGTCGACCCTATCGCTAATTCCTCCCAGGAGCTCTGGTCACCTTACTCACCAAAGGAACACAACACTGCTTGAAAGCAGTATTATTTAGCTGTGATCTTCTGCAAGGTCGAGGTACTGCCCCAGTCGGACTGCTCCATATATTGAGCAGCAGGAAATTTCCTATTGCGCCCCACCTCAGTTAGAAAAGTTATATGTACGTTGAAATAATTGAAAATCTTTCAATAATATTTTGCTACTTATCTTAAGGTGTTTGTTTAAGCACCATTCGTCAGCAATTCATATTTAACAGGGTCTCACCTGAAACAAGAAAGTGACACATTAATAATAAATACTTTTTGAATAGACATTTTTACCTACGATGCCTGTTATATATTTAGTTTTTAACCGACTTCCAAAAAAGGAGGAGGTTCTCAATTCGACTGTATTTTTTTTTTTTTTTATGTATGTTACATCAGAACTTTTGACCGGGTAGACCGATTTCGACAAATTTTGTTTTAATCGAAAGGTGGTGTGTGCCAATTGGTCCCATTTAAATTTATTTGAGATCTAACAACTACTTTTCGAGTTATATCTAATAATGCGTTTTTACTTAACGCTTTTTTCGTCGACCTACGTTGTATTATACCGCATAACTTTCTACTGGATGTACCGATTTTGACAATTCTTTTTTTTTTTTGTTAGAAAGGGGATATCCTTAGTTTGGTACCGTGATAAGGAAACCAGGATCTGATGATGGGATCCCGGAGAAATCGAGGGAAACTCTCGAAAATCCTTAATAACTTTTTACTGGGTGTACCGATTTTGGTAATTTTTAATTTAATCGGAAGCTGATGTTTATCATGTGGTCACGTATAAATTTTATCGAGATCTGATAACTATTTTTTAAGTAATCATTGATAACGCGTAGTTGCTTGACTATTTTTTCGTCGATCTACGTTGTATTACTTGTCGATGTAATTGAAGTCGGTTTTTTTTTTCGTTTGCGAGCAAACACAATTATTTATATTGTAATCGAAATATTTAGAGTCTGGTCTCTGAGTCTGGAGAGTATTTATTTATATACGTAATATTTGTATGTAGAAATATAACAAGATTTTTTATTTTATTACACCAATCGGCTGTTGGCTGAAACACAAGCATTAAGTTGCATATATTAGTAACAAATGAGTATCAAATATATTTGATTACTATATTATCACTAGCAACCTGCCCCGGCTTCGCACGGGTGCAATGCTAATACTAAATATAAAATGTGTTTATTTACGACATCACATTAGAAACCTCTAAAACTATCAGTGTTCCTCTACTATATTATGCATGAATTATACATATGAACCTTCCTCTGGAATAACTCTATTTACTAAAAAAAAACCGCATCGAAATCCGTTGTGTAGTTTTAAAGATCTAAGCATACAGACAGCGGGAAGCAACTTTGTTTTATACTATGTAGTGATTTGTATTTTCTTTCAGATTACCAATGGCCATAGGATAAGACCAATAACAAAATTACTTAGATATTCAAATTTTACTATCGTTCTTCTGTCTATTAGTGTGTAAAAATTATCAATCTAATTTCATATAAATGATGCAAAAACGTTTATAAAATCATTCAAATCTCAAACACATGAGACTAAATCGACACTTTTAAACGTCGTTCGTTCGAAGATATCTTAAACGAAAATTATTTTTTCCCTTACTAAGTGAAATTGTCGGTTGAACCCTGTTTTCAGCGGATATCCGCTCCGTGAGTACGGTTAGCAAAATAAATAAAAATTTCAACAAAATCGGCGATATCGTATGGAACCCGTGTCAATCTCTGGAAATGTAAATGACTTTATCGAAGTGTACATTTAAGGTCATTTACATTTTTAGGATAAATTATATTGGTACTGAGTCCGATGAACTCTATCGCCATGACCATTTCTTAAAAAAGTTTTTTTTATTGTGTAAATATTTCATTAAAAACTATCCTTACTTAAGATATTAAAAACTTTAGTTTTACCGACTGCGACAGAAAAATAGTACGCGTAATATTCAAGATAATGTGACACTATATAGCCTATAAACAGCGGACAATTAAGACGCTTCTAATGATACCTCATATGTAGACAAAAAATCATGACAAGTAGTTTGGAAGATATGATGATATTTTTACTTAGTAAGGCAAAAATAATACACATATTGACTGCTAAAATTGTAGCCCTCCTTTTGACTTTTCCGTAGTCAGGTAAATACTGAGGTATGGCAAAAAAGATGCTGTACTACAATTATTTCCAAATAAAGCAATTATAATTTATTTTGCCTAGCCCATTGGCGCAGTTTTTGTGATTCTACTTTCTGCTCCGGGGATAGTGGGTTAGATTCCCACCCCGAGTCTGGGTGTAATATAAATATTATTTATATAGCCTTTGTACATCTTTCTTTTCATGTATCACTTTTGTTGTAATGTTTCTTTGTGGTGTACAATAAAGAGTATTTATTATTATTATATATATGTCTATCGAAAAAAAAAATAGAGCTATACCAATCGGCTGTTACCTACAACACAAGCATTAAGTTGCTTACTTTTACGAACAGACACGACCGTGTGTGAATGTTGTAGATATTTATTATTATTTATTATTGTTATTATTAATTTGACATCAAACTATTTATTTACAATAATGTATTTATTTTATTTATAGAGGGCTACGTGGCTGCAAATAACAAAAGCTTAAAAGAGTAGCTAAAGTGGATAGCCTATAATTGTTTGCTCGCAAACGAAAAAAAAACCGACTTCAATATTAACATGTAATAAAACGTTAGACGAAAAAATAATCAAGTGAATACGCGTTATCAAAGATTACATAAAAAGTGGTCATCATATCTCGATCCAATTTACATGAAACCACAAGACAAGTATCAGCTTTTAGATTAAAATAAAAATCATCAAGATCGATATAGCCAGTGAAAAGTTATGCGGGATAATATAACGTAGGTTGACGAAAAAATAGTACAATCGAATTGAGAATATTTTGAAGTCGTTCAAGTTTATTTAATTGATTTTCGGTGAGGTTAAGTTCGTATACGTCAACATAGTCCAACATCGAAAGCATAAGTAAATGCGCTAGCGCAATTTTGGTCGTAATTTTGGTCGCATGATAATTATTTTATTCATAAGTTCTTGTGCATAATATATTTATACAGTAAATTTTAGAAGTATTCAATATGAACGGGCCTTTACAATTTCAAAGAACAAAGGTGTTGGCCCCTCCCTTAACAATGACCCATCTCACTTCGGCAATATCTGACATACTCAGCACTCGTTTGTTTTAAAAAAAGACTATAGTATTAAAGTTTATTAAATTTAAGCAAAACACCATACAGCAACAAAAGAAATTATTGTTATTCTATCGCTACTTCAAAGGCGAAAATTCATACATCTTGCTAAAATTCCGTCATTTGTTAGGAGATGAGGCGGGACACATAGACTTCCGGCCGAGTTAATCCTCACTGCATACTGCATACCCGGCACAGCATGATTTAAACCACAGTAACACTGCATGGTAATAGCGTAGACAACATTAGTATTTTCCTTTGTAAATAGTTGTAATTTTATCAATCGCTTATATGGTTTTCTGTACTTTATTTTTTACATAGCAATTTCATTACCAAACTATTCATCATTACAGCCTATACAGTCCACTGCTGGACATAGGCCTCCATAGTTTACGCCAAAAATAACGTGAACTCATGTGTTTTGCCCATAGTCACCACGCTGGGCAGGCGGGTTGGTGACCGCAGTACTGGCTTTGTCGCACCGAAGACGCTGCTGCCCGTCTTCCGCCTGTGTATTTCAAAGCTAGCAGTTGGATAGTTATCCCGCCATCGGTCGGCTTCTTAAGTTCCAAGGTGGTTGTGGAACCTTGTTATCCCTTAGTCGCCTTTTACGACACCCACGGGAAGAGAGGGGGTGGCTAAATTCTTTAGTGCCGTAGCCACACAGTACGTACCAAACTATTGATGACTATATAAATAAACAAAATATTAAAAAAAATATACTTAATAGCTATTAGCAAATCGAAATTCGTATTTGAAATACCGTATAAAATTAACAATCAATTCGTTACACATACAAAGAACAGCATTTCCAAACTTTGGCTGTATCTCAAATATTAAATCTTACAACATTGACCCGAGACCGTGAGATTAACATTTGTAATAGAACTTGACACGTAGCCGTTTCGTGTCAAGACGTGTCATAGTGCGTGTCAGTCATTGCGAAAAGTCAGTCATATGTTTCAAGAGCTATAACATACAAGTGTATGTTGATTTAGATGACAACTAAATAAGCGATACAGCAAACACGTGGCAGACACATGCGACGTAAAATAAAAAAATGTTACGTAAAAAAAGTTCAAGAATAATTTTGTTTAAATTTTATAAAAGGTTGTATGTATTAGGTTTTATGTTAAACAAAAACACGGCTTATGTTAAAGGCATAATAATTAGAATTAGTAATAAGAACAATCATAGTTTCACTTATTACGAAGCTTAGTCGTAAAACATTGTAACTTTATTAAAAATTCCACGCGTATTGGTTTGTCTCAAAATTCAACTTCTAAAGACGGAGGAGACACGTAAAAACACTGTTATCAATTCGAAACTTGAAAATCCTTCCCCAATGGTTGCAGTATCAAAAGAAATTAAACTTTGAGATAAATTGTACATAGTTGCATCTTCTACCACATGGGAAGACGACAGAAGTACAATATCCTGTAAAGTTGGTGATATTTATCTGTCTGACAACATTTTTCATTTGCAACTTCCGCTTCGGCGCAACACCGCAATAACGCCGAACTAAGAAAGCGTTACGTGATAACTATTGGAAATGAGGTTGGGAATACTTTCTTATGGACTTTTCAACATGGAAACGTAACCAGAAAAGTAGAAATAAAATGGAGAAGCCCTAACAACTCATAATAATATAATGTCAAATATTTTATATATCAAAAATATTTATAGCTGTAGGTACTCATATTGTTTTCTAATGTTTACGCGAATTTTACTCATTTAATGAAACAACTTTTTTCGGATTTTATCGCGGTTTATTATTATCTTTTGATTCCCGACGTTTCGGATACTTTACAGCAACCATGGTCACGGGGGGACTGAGGTGTCTGTTAAGTGACTTAAAACATCGTCGCTATACTAAGTCCGCAATCTGTGAACACAGTCTAGACACAGCTAGCCATTATATTAGATTCGATAAACCACAGATCCTCGCAAAAGAACACCGATTCCAACCAAGGATGATCCGTGAGGCTATTGAAATTAAAAAACATCCAAATTTCAATAGAGAAGATGGCTGGCAATTACCACCTGCTTGGGACCCCATTATTAATATAATTAAATCAAAAACCAAGCATAATTCACCACAGATTAAAGACTCAATTAGCACATTCTGCGTAGATAGGACTATATAAGATATTGATGTATGTCGGGTAGTTTCGAATAACTTTGTAACGTTGGGACGTCTGACACCTCAGTCCCCCCGTGACCATGGTTGCTGTAAAGTATCCGAAACGTCGGGAATCAAAAGATAATAATAAACCGCGAAAAACCCGAAAAAAGTTGTTTCATTAAATGTAGGTACTCATTTCATAAAACATGTCTGTTTGTTACAACTGACACATCTATACAAATAAATAAAATTGGAGTGTCTATATTACAATAACCGCTTTTTAATAAATGCATATGGATGTATACACGGTACATATACTAAAATAACACTTTTTACAATTTTTGTCTGCATGTGTGTCTGTCAGTCTGTTTGTTCCGGCTAATCTCTAAAACGGCTGGGCCGATTTTGACGGAGCCTTTACTGCTAGATAGCTGATGTAATAAGGAGTAACGTAGGCTACTTTTATTTTAGATTTTTATACTATTTTATAACTCTGTGAACAATAACTTTTTTGTTAAATTCCACGCGGACGAAGTCGCGGGCACAGCTAGTTTTAAAATTATGGCTATTCTTTAATCATACAAAATTGCATTATCTAGAAGGAATAAGTAAACCTATAATCTGGAAGAACCGAGATAGACCTCTATTAAAGAGGTTATATAAACAGGTTTTCTAGATCAAGCACTTATATACTATACCTAAGCTTTATGATACGAGAACACAATTGGACATTCATATGATATTCAAACCAACTTTTCAGCTTAACATCATTAATATAAATAGAATAGGTATTTCATTTGTCGACGAAACTAAATCGACCAAATAAATTTTAATAGGGCACTGTTTGTAGATTGTAAACTGACTTAATAATTTTTTTATAGAATAGATTATTCGAGTGTGGTCTAAAAGGACCACCTGACTTATTTTTTTTTATCGAATAAGATATTCCGCGATGGTGGTCTTAAATCGATATCCGGAGAATATTCGAGAACAGGAATTTGTCCAAGGTCGACAGAAAATTTGCAAATAATGCCATCGATGGTATACACCAAATAGCATGATTAGATGAGTCACATTGGCTGATCCAATAAATTGAACACATGAATCTTAAATAACAGATAACAGGTAAAAGGCAGTTATTTATCTTTTTTTTTGTGATAAGCGAAAATGTTATAATAAAACAGAATGTTTTGGGAGAAGCTTTGGGAAATATTCGAGTACAATATGACCGCTCTAGTGTAATGGTGAGTGTGCTGTGTCTGCGGCGCCTAAACACCGACGGTGGCGGGTTCGATTCCCACAAGAAGTAGATATTTATGTTTTTTATACAAATATTTATTTACGGTCTGGTTGATAGTCCTTGTGACTATCCCCACCGTGCCTCGGAGAGCAAGTTAAGCTGTCGGTCCCGTTTGTTATCGTGTACATCTGATAGGAGTCGTTACTCATAGCAGGGAATATATCCGCCAACCCGCATTGGAGCAACGTGGTGGATACAGCTCTGATCCTACCCCTAAAAGGAGAAAGAGGCTTATGCCCAGCAGCGGGATGCTACAGGTTGAAGCGTGTGTATATCTGTAGATATATCCGCAGAGGAATATATTGGAATTAGTTCTGCCTATTTTACATTTTATGGCTATCTACTGTTTATTTCAAATGAACTAAATACGTTTCTATTTAACTAAAAAAAATTAAACACTACATACCGAGCAAATTAATGTAGCTATTACAAATAGTTTTTCTCATTTAATACATTTAAAATGACAGTCGCATCGTGAAACAGAATCGGGGTCATACACGTATACTCGACCCGATTCACGCATCACATAAATATATTAAAAATTAATCAATCCATCATACACTGTCCCTTCACCCTTAAACAGGCAGGGGCGAAGTCCATTACACGGAAACACATGTTCAAGAAATATGATACAAGAATCGACGTCAGCGCTGTACTTTGTCAGCAAAATTGATTATCGTTTGAAACCAGTGACATTTTTTATATTAAAAGAGGCCCCGTGTTCGACCTAAAGCGAAGTTAATGGACCACAGTCTGGCAAATTCTCTAGTTGGCCGACTTTGTAAGGTTATAGTTTTAATGCTGCTAAACGTTGTCCTAACACAGGAAACGACATTCTTTGGAATTTACTCATCAACAAACGATATAAGGCTCGATGTATGAAAAAAAATTGTGTAGTGAAATTGTGACACACGGTAAAGCTGACCCTTTTAAGAAAATATACTTTTAAATATCGCAGTATCTGTTCTTAAGAAGAAAACCAGTCACATTTCAAAGCTGACACACGCACTTTTCTATGATTTTAAGCCACCAGCATTTCGATAAAGTTTTTAAAGTTTGTATTAAAAAAAAAAGTTTAAGTATGTATTAAAAAAGTGATTATTTATTATAGCTGTAGTTTTTTTACTTATAAATTTTTACGGAGTGGATCGATTTTGATAATTTTTTGTCCAATCGGAAGCTGGTGCTCCTCACATGGTTCCATTCAAATAAAATTGTGATCTGATGCGTACTTTTTGAACTAATAATGTGTATTTACAATACTGTATTACGTTGTATTACTGATCGAAGTAATTGAAATTGTTTTTTTTTTTTTCGTTTGGAACCAAACACAATTATATTTATATATTTTAATATTTTATTGTTAAAGGTGGTACGTAGATTCTATTATAAATTAGTAAGTTCTGACAGATTAATCACCATTACTTTTCTGAAATTTAAAAGGTTTTTCTTAACATGGATATTGACATGATTATGAGCTTATTGCAACTCTTAAGATCTCTTAATAATTTATAATCATTGGATATGCTAATGTTTTCATAAGTCTTAAAAATTTATCTTCTGAATAGTTAGGTTGGGACTTGGTGGTTATTCTTTTTATAACTATTCGTTTTCAAATCATCCATTTCATTTTGAAGAACATTGAAATGTAGTAATATAAATACCTATATCCATTTGACTAGTTGGTAACTATGTATTTATTTATTTATTTATTTGGTACACCAACGATTGTTACAATGTTACTTACATCTACAGTATAATATTTAATTTATTTGTGCTAATTGCACAACCAGTTACAGGTATACTCCACATGCTTTTTATATTATGTATACAATAGAAAATTTCTTAGAAACTAAATTATGTGCTAAACACCAAGACTAATAATCAATAAAAAAATAATAATAATAATAATTACAATAACCACTAAGTCAGCCTATTGGCAATTTCTGTTTTAAATCTAGTTAGAGACATGCAGTGTACGTCAATCGATCCCCCACACCTATTATAGAGCGTACAAATTCGTGAGATTGGCGAGTTTGCACCCAAAACTGTTCTACGAAGTGGACGAAAGAGTGGCTCAACCGGCTTGCGAGGCATCCGAAGAGGGACTCTAATCATAAATTTTTCCAAAAGAGCTGGGCAACTTAGATAATTTCTCATAATTTTATAGAAAAAACAGAGATCAAGTAAGTCACGTCGGCTGTTTAAACTTTGCATTTTCAGTGACTCTAAAATATCATTATACGAGAGTGACTTCTTGTCTCTGTAATGATTGAAAACTAAATGCCGAAGCAGCCGCTTTTGAATACGTTCTATACGTAATATGTGACAAGCATAATGTGGACGCCATACCACGCTACCATATTCAAGAACTGATCTCACAATACTATTATAGAGAGCTATTTTGGTTGATGAGCGCTTAAATGCCCTGACGTTTCTGATAACAAAACCTAACAGCTTGGAAGCTCTTCCAACCATGCCTTCAATATGCGGAACAAAAGTCATTCTGCCATCCAAAAATACTCCCAAATCTTTTACTACGTCAACTTCTTCTAGACTCACACCGTTAATAAATTAGACCGATGAGATGGGAAACAATTTTCTCGTGAATTTTATGTGATTGCATTTCTTGATATTGAGCTCCATACCATTTCTTCCGCACCAGCGCACAAGAGCATTGAGGTCACTTTGTAGAAGGGGGACATCTTCTTCTGTGTCAATAACCTTCCATAACTTAAGGTCATCAGCATATAAGGAAGGGACAGAATGCTTTATGAAGTGGGGAAGGTCATTCACAAAGATGTTAAAAAGAATTGGACCGAGATGAGATCCCTGTGGCACTCCAGAGTTTATGTCACGTTGTGTAGAGGTAAAGCCGTTGACTACTACGTAAAAAATACGCCCAGAAAGGTATGATTCTAGCCAAGACAAGACAGAACCAACAACACCGTACGCCGACAACTTTTTTAACATAAGTTGGTGTGGAACTTTATCAAAGGCTTTGCTAAAGTCAGTGTACAGAGCGTCGACTTGTTTATTGCTATCAATGTGTTTTGTAATTTCTTCCACGTACAAAACCAGGTTTGTGTTTACCGATCTTCCTTTGACAAAACCATGCTGGTTTTCATTTAAATATTTACTAAAATAACTCTGAAGTACAGGACAGACCAAAGACTCAAAAACTTTTCCTAGGGTAGACAAAATGGAGATAGGCCTGTAGTTACTGAAAAGTTCAGATTTAAATATAGGGACGACCTGCGCTACTTTCCAGATAGAAGGAAATATTCGTGAAGTAAGGGAGCAATTAAAGATGACAAAAAGGGGTTCCACTAAATTTGAAGCGCAACGAGAGATGAATAATGGTGGGATTCGATCATGTCCAGCACCTTTAGATACATTAAGAGTGAGTAATTTTCTATAGATCTGCCTGCGAGATATACTTAGTGTCGATAAGCAATCACTAGAGAAGGCTAATTTCCCTGTCCAGCACTCATCAGCATCTTTATTATCAAAATTACGAAGAGGTGGACAGGAGCAAGAGGCAACCGAGGAGAAGCTGGTCGCGAAGGCATTACAAATGTCACTACCAGAATGCACTCGACGATCACCATCAATCATGACAGCAGGGATAGCTCCAGTACCACCACGCTTTGCTTTGACGTAGGACCAAAATAATTTTGGATTCTTTGAAATTCCATCCTCTATGTTCTGCAAATATGACTTATAGTTGGCTGAAGCCAGTTTATGGCAACGTTGAGTTAACAATTTAAAAGATATTAAATCCAGAGGATTTTTATGTTTTTTATATCTTTGCCTGATATTATTTTTCTCCCTAAGACGGTTAATTAGATCTTTACTGAACCACTGCGGATACTTATTCGTCTTAGGTTTGCTTGATGGGACGAAGTCATGTACTGCCTTGTTTATAACTTCTAAGAATTTCACAAGCAACCCATTAACATCCTTACACCCATCAAACAAAGATTCCCAATCAACTTCAGCCAAAAAACTGTTGATTAAGTCATAATTAGCCTTATAAAAGTTAGGTCTGCTGGTATCGTTGTACTGTAATTTGGGACAGTCAATTGACGAGAGATCTACAATAAGAGGAGGGTGTAGTGGATCGATAGGACACAACACGTCAATAGCCTCACTCACGTTACAAGATAACATTCTTGTTAAAACCAAATCAAGAGTTCTACCCATATAATTGGTGATGTTATTACATTGTTTCAAGCCGTTTAAGTTAACAAAATCTACAAAACATTGAAAAAGCGGTGATAAATGGTACGACAAATTGCCCACAGAAGCCCAATTCAAAGTTGACAAGTTGAAATCCCCAAAAATACATATTTGCGAGTTATAAAAGTCAGAAATTCGATTGAAATTGTCCACAAAGCATTTTACTATCGATAAGTTTGCCGGTGGTGGAAGATACGCCGCACACAGTGCCAAAGGAACAGAACCATTGACTAGTACCCATAAATCCTCACAATCACTTTCCCATTCCTGCAACCTTCTAGAACCGATACGATTATTTACAGCGATCAATACTCCTCCCCCCTCCCTGCTACTACTAAAGCCAGCTGTTTCCCGATCTCTTCTGTAAACGACGTATCCCCCACCAAACAGCTCACAATTCAATATGCTACTATTAAGCCAAGTTTCCGTTAATACAATTATATCATAGTTGGACAAAAGTAATCTTTGTATGAACATATTAGTTTTAGTACGTAAGCCTCGAACATTTTGGTAATATACAGATAAACAGTTGAATTTTAAAATTACATAGCCAGATTCATGCAAAATAACAACAATGGTATCGTTAAATATTTAAGGTTATTCAATGAGTCTAAATCGCGTACAAGAATATAATCGGAGCCATCCGTCTTTCTCATAAAAATACGACCATTTCTGACCCATACGTGTTTGTAGCCCTTCTCTTTGGCAGTCGACCTGGCGGCAGCGTGTAGCGTCTTATTCATGGGGGACAGATGGTCAACGATGTATATCGCAGTTTTTTCGCCATTGAAGCCAAGGTGTGAGCTGTTGACTTTCCTCGGTTGAAGTTTATCGACGCAGCTAGAAACTCATCGCGAATTTTCCTGCTAGCGAACTGAACTACAACCGATTTCGGTCTAGAACTATTGGGTTTCGTTTTAGCGATACGACTACAATGTGCTATTTGTTCCTGCGGGACAGCACACCCGACCACTGCACCCAGTTGAGTCACAATATGGACTAAATTTTCTGATTTTCGTTCGGGCACACATTGTATTTCAACGTTGGCAGATCGCGCGTTTTGTTCGAGGGTATTAATACGCGCATTAAGGTCCCTAACGTTCGACTGCAACACACTATTTTCTTTTTGTAGTTCGACCATGACCTTCTTGGTTTCTTCATGTTCTTTAAGCAGTGATTCAAACTTAGAGTTCATGAAGTCCATAGAGTTTCTCATATCCGACATCTCTTCCTTCACTGACTTAAGTTCGGCGCCAATAGATGTAGACAGTGAATCGATTTTAGAAGATATTTTTAGTGTGTACTCTTGAAACATGTTTCGGAAATCACTGGCTGATAGTATTGTTGATGGCGGTGATTGCAGCGCCTGCCTCTTAGAAGCACGTATTGTGACATTAGGATTAAAGCGCACTGGGGTGTTATCATTGTTGTTGCTTTTTGGCCGCTGAGTAATGCACAATGGGCACTCCCAATCAGACGAATCTTTCAAGTTTACATCGGTAGACAAGCAATCCAAATGATAAGATTTCGTGCATACCACACAATCAAGATTAGTCACCCGAATCGTTATTATCCTCACAGCATCCCAAAATATGCTTAGTGATAGGCATTGTCGATTATTGATGTAATTGTGTGCGTTCTTGGTGTATACAGTGACTGTGACTACGATTGTTTATCGTTCTTTTAGGAAATAATACGGTGAAAAGTTTATTCCAACGTTTTAAGTATCACACTCAATGTGTTTGAATTCACCGTTTATGTACACGGATAACACTCTCACTTGGAGATCTGTCTTTATTATGGCACTTTATACACTTTTTTAAGCGATTCTCAATGAAATTTTAATTTTAATCACTTTAAATATACAGAGGTAATTTAGCACGACTTTGACAGTTTTGATATGTAAGTTATATGTGTATATAATATACAATTTAAATCATAACATTATCGACACATAATAAGCTTGAGTTCGAACTAGAATTGGAGAGAATTTAAATGTAACAAATAAATTCGCAATGCATTTCCGAAGCGGTATTTCGCGCAAGTGACGGGTGTAGTGACGTCATCCCGCAATCTTACCCACGCAGACGACCAATGAACACTGAGTGTTCAAAATAACATTCCAATTCTGGATTTGGAAATTAATGTTTCGATTTGGAGTACATGAAATATAGACTGGAAATTAAAACCCTTGCTGAAACAAATATGAGACATGGATCTTAGGTCTGACCATAGACTTAGTATAGTTTAGTATAATGTAAATTTTGGGACCACATCTACGCTTTTTAGTTTTTTTTTAATAGTTTTTATTTTATTTTTCTAAAACATTTAATATTGATATAGTGACTGCTGACTGCTGTGTAAACTGTGATATAGAAAATCCCTCTCTTTACTTTTTTACCTCTACTACGAATTACAAGTTTAAATTCTATTTAACAAAGCTGTCCGTCGTAATTTTTAAATGTTAGATTTTTTTTTATAAAAGTCCGAGTTCCTTTAATCATCGAAAATAATATTTAAATATAGTTCTATCTTAATTAAAATTGCCTTCAATATTAGAGGGGCTTTGTAACGCTTTTGTAGGCCTTTTTAAATAATATATAACTCTGCTTAATTAAAATACTTTGTAAAAGAAAAATGTTTTTTTTTTTTTTCGAGTACTTTAAGATTTTTTTGATGGAAGAATCGGGTTGAGCGGACATTAAAATTTGTCTTTTATATACTATAATAGTTCGAAAAATATAGTCTTATATGAAGACCAAAGAGAACAATGAGTTTATATCTAAACCAATTGAAATCTAAACTGTGTATTATTATTAGATCTATTCATATTCCTCCATTTTGAATGTAATATCTTGTTTAGATTGGAAGCGTAATAGAAAACCGTAGGTAGAGAATCTGTGCTAAGCTGTTTTGTTATGTACCACAGTAAGGATAGAATGCCAAAGAATCCGAAGTCTAGAAGCTAATTCTAGAAGTTTAGATCACAATAAGGTGACGCTATAATTCCCTTATACGACCAGTACGGTTTGTTTTGAACTGAAGAAAAGAAATAAATAGATATTACATTATCTATTAATTATAATATTTATTTAATTATTATAATATTTATTGTAATTATTTTTCGATTCTTTTAAAGTTAACACACGCATAAATCTCAAATTAAAGTTGCATTGTGTGTTGACACGCGTCTCCATCATCGCATCGATAGCGGAAAGACTAATTTTGATCTTTTGTATAGTAATTTTTTTGCCAAGCTATTGTTATAATTATAATGTAGTGTTTTGTGTGTATTTAAGCTGATTCTATTTTTAAAAAATCGTTTCGATTCCAATGTTGCGAGTTCAACTTCCGCTCGGGAAAAGTATATTTATACAAATATTGGTGTCTGGTCCGTGTAAGTCCGTACATCAAAAAACAAGTAAATCTACAGGTCTCAGTTAATATCGAAGATACCTGATAGCTATCGTTACTCCTGGTAGAGTTAGTACAGTAGTAGTTTTTTAGTACTGTTACTGTTATATAATAATATATAAAAATGAGGATACAAAATACAGTCGAATTGAGAAACTCAGCCTGTTTTAAAGTCGAGTAAAAATTGCTTTCAAATTCAAAAGCCCACTTATAGTAAGGAAGAGAAAATTTCATTTTAATATGTATACTTAATAACTTTTAAAAGACTTTTATTATACCACTCGTGTTGATTTTCCGAAGTTTCTTACTAACATGTAGATTAAGTAAGCCTTCATGCTTTGTTTTGTACGTAAACTTTAATACTATGCGAACCATATACTTTGTGAATACTTTAGATAAATTAATACGGACAAAAGTAATACTAAGATAAGATAATGATATGTATTATTATTATTAACCATATACTCGTAATTGATATAATTTAGAATAGTAAATAATATTATAAATATTTTTAAAGTCATTATCACTAATTCAATTTAATATAGTCAAAATGGCACAAATTTGTATACTAATCTTTATTTTAAGTTTTTCGTGTTGCATTACTTACATTTAAAACTAACAGCGTAAATTAACCACATCTATAATTAATATAAAGCTAAAAAGTTTGTTTGTTTGTTTAAGCGCCCTAATTTCAGGAACTATTGGGTCGAACTAAATAAAATTGTCTTAGAGATAGTCCTTTTACATAAGAATACTATAAGCAATATAATATTTAAGTAAATTCTGTACTACCTGCAGGCACCAACCCGCATGCCCAGCGTGGTGACATGGGCAAAACACGTGAGGTAACGCCGTTTTTAGCGCGAGCTTGGGGAGGCCTATGCCCAGCTGTGGACTGCGATAAGCTGAAGTGAAGTGAGTGTACTTAATGCGGGTAAATCCGCGGGACGTAGCTAGTAAGTTATATGGATGTATTACGCCTGTCTCTGTAGACGTCTTACACGGTTTCACCTGCTTTGACGTTTTTGCTGCTACTACATGATATATTATAGGTTTCCAGTGCAACAAGATTATTTATTAGGTAAGTGAGTCACTGTGTTCCACTAAGAAATAAACAATTTCTTCTTTTTATTACGCAACAGTCATGTTCCTCATAACACCTGTTTGATCATTCACAGGCGTCAATTAGCGAAATAACATACCATTAAGAATTTAGCAATTTAGATTTAATTTACCAATAGGTCATAAGGTCTGAAACAGGCCTGAAGACACTCCACCTTTAAAACATTACAAACAAATATCAACTGTAATATATATAGCCTAAAATCCAAATTCATTTGACGCGAATCGTTGGACATCTTGATGTACCAAATAACCATGTCAAAGGAAATTAAACTGTATTTGTGTGATGTTAAGGTAGTCTTTCAATTGTATGGTGGTAAAACAAGTAACCTTTCACACATATTCCGGGTTAGGTAATTTAGTCTTTTAGAATATAATTATATGATTATATTCTGACCATTAGCGCTCAAAATATGCTAAATTCCTCATCTGTATCGTTAGTGGATCTGACCTGTGCCTTTATATGGCTTACGTAAGCTGTACAACAATATAGCTATGACAATCTTACGTACCGTAATTTTTGTACGGATAAAGTAACTTTTATGGTTCCATTACGAAAGGGTTTCAAGATGAATAAACAGTAGGATATTTTAATACGATTAAGAGATAACTGTCACTTTTTCTTAACCATAGTAACCATAGATTGACAGTTATAATTTTTACACACGGCAAATGAGATGTTATTTACAAATAAAAATGACAAAAAATTGTATCACGACCAACCCCCCCCCCCCCCTCCTCTGCATGTACTTCCCTATAAAAGAACGTGATTTAATAACTTTTAGTATCGTCGTCAACTCATTATAACAAATATACATTATAAAATATTACATGTATTATTTATTCCAATTAAAAACAAATATTCTCATTACGCATGGAACGGATTAAAAAGTTTTAACATTTAAGCCATAATATCGAACATTCTCCTCGTTTTTAATTACTCCTAGCCGTTTTCAAAACGGTCGAAACATGAAATATGAATACAGAACTCTTAAAAGGCTCTCATTGTCTTCATTAATAACAGGAGTACTCATTATTTACCAAAAGGATCTGGTTCAACATGAAAAAGCCATTCTATGCCGTCTTGATTTTTCTCTTATTACTTTAATTCTCTCTTCATGCAACCAAGTGCTGAACCGCGATGGCTTAGAGAGCTAAACTTTAAACTATTATACGTACTCTTATCAAAGTAGACAAATTCTTATTTGTTCAAATACAGTATAATATCTATGTGTGACACATTCTTTGCAACATTTGTTGACCTGACTTTTCAAAGTTTTTGCAGCACCAGATTCAGTGCCAGAATAAAAAATGGCAAACACATTATACTATATATTTTTAATTATTATCATAATCCATGCGCTCTTAATTTCCCTTGCCATTTGTACTACATAAAATAATCCTTTTATAATCGGCGTACATTTCTTACAATAGTTAAACTTCAGACCAGCAGTACTGTCTACAATTGCTAGTATGGTCCGACACTGAAAGCTTTTGCTGTTATAAATATATAATAAATATATCAAAATAATACATACATATCTATACATATAAAATAAAACAATATGTACGAGACTTTCTTTTGTGAAGCAAAAGCGAAAATTTAAGAACCCTTTGGTAAAGTTACTTTTATACTTACAGCAGAGCCTTTAAAAAGCATCGACGAAGTTTGTGAAAAAATTATATTAATATTTTTTTTACCCAATCACTATCTGATCTACGCAGCATTTTATTACTTCAGATTTAAATAAAATATAAAAAAGGAGTGTGCTTTACACGACTGAAGTAAAACTTCTCTACTCAATAGGCCTGCACTGTGTCTTAGATATACGAAACGTAACTATAAGAGAAAGAGCGAAAGATAATACGTGCTCGCACCTCTTTCTCTTGCTCCGTTCGCCTCGCCCGATCACAATTTTCATAACGCCCTCATAACGCATTCACCAATTCACTCCCCAAGTCAAGCGTGCGTATAGAAGTTTTAATTAAAAAATAAAAAGCAGTCCTTATAACAATATCTAACAGAATAGGAATTAGCATCATCTATCAAGTTTCTGATTGTAATAATTATATGTATATCACCAGTTGCTGATCCTATCAGACTATATATCTATGAAAACTATCCGACAAACCAGGGTATCTAACAGATAAAAGCTTAGGATATTTTTTTTCACTATCTAACTCCTTTATCTGTCAAATATTTCTATTCGAAGCCAATAAATAAAAAATAAAAACAAAATTATAAATTTAATCAGAAGCTTATGTGCAAGATAGACATTATCAGCTACTAATAAAACACTCACTTGAAAAAATATTTATATTTTAAAATAATTCATAACCATGTGTGTGTATATTCATATAATTATCTTCTGATCATTTAAAACAATACAGCAATTTTACGCTTTCATAGTATGCAAAAGTTATTATAAATACCTACCCAAGCTGTTGCTCAACGCGATAGCGATCGCAGTCGCGATAAACACGACCATTGTGCAATAAAAATGTTTCTATGATTGCTTTTAGCGTTCTAATGTATCTTGTGATCTTTAGATGTTACTTTAATGACTAGTTGATTATCTCTTAAGTTTTTAAAGATAAAGTTTGTGAGTGCCTTAAAGCTTAAGAGATGTTAATACGATAGTATTTTTTTTTTGTTTTAAAAGCTTTTAATATGTTCACTTTGTATTGTATGAAAGATGGCCTGCAGTGTATATTTAAAAAATATATATATATTTATTTAGAAAAAGCGTTTACATAACATGATACCGTTGTTGAGACATCCTGTTTTACCTGTCAGGATGTCCCGCTCTTCCATATTCATACTTATAAAATAAAAACTTAACATTACCATGATTCAATCACAAAAGTTATACAATACATTATTGATATAATTACAATATTGATATTTGTTTTTAAGATTTAATCTTTTTTTTTTAATTTCGGTTTTGCCTCCACCATTGTACCATAGAACTTAAGTCAGTAGAAATATAAAATAGGTAAGTGAAAAGACGCTTAACTCTCTGTCTACCGTAGATAGTAGTTTTAAATCATGGCTAAACATGGAACACAATCACATATACTTAGACCACGAAAAAGATCTACACAGTCATAACAATAATATGCTCTCAATGAGTACCGGACCTCTAACCGCTAGCGTAACAGCCAGTAGCTGTGCGCCAATACGCACAATATTGAATATCAATATAAACTATGAGATCTCTATACGTAAAGCGGCGTAAAATAAAAGCTGAAAAGTTTTCCCACTTATCTTACGAATACACTTTAAATATTTATTACTTTTTATTTTATTAGTTATATTACAGTCTGACATACGACAGCTAAATATAATTTAATTGCGAAACTTGTAAATGGTAACATTAAAACAATGTCACAGAGGTCATTCAACCGTATAATATTGTGTTCACTGAAGTTTGACGATTAACCGAAATAAGTTTTACATAGTTCGAACACCAACTCATATGTACACATGAAGGAGCAGTTTGAGCACAAAATAAGTTCGCATCGAACCTTAATTAGATTGTTTAACCTTTCTTATTTATAAATAGTTTAGAAGTTTTGTGTAGTATATTTTATCTATACTAAAATTAAAAATCTGAAGTGTTTGTTTGTTTAAAATCTCTAATCTGAAGAACTACTGGTTTTGATCGAAAAATTCTTTTTGTTCTGGATAGTTCCTTTACCGAGGAAGGCTATATATAGATTATATAAAAAAAATATTACCTTTTTTACCTCAAATTAACGCGAGTGGAACCGTGGAGCACAGACAGTGTAGAATATTTGCTTTGAGTTAATTCCTCTCACTTGTATAAACATTATCTCAATATCGCTTGTATTTTAATATTAGTAATATCACAAATACAACTTGTTTAAAATTAGTTTAATTTCTATATTTTAACCGGCCATATCAAATTAAAAAAAAAACAATATTTTGATATATTAATCGGACACTAAAATTATACTCAAAGAACTGGCGGCTCATATCCTTTTCCTATTAAAGTTTTGTAATAAAATAATTTTTTGAAGTTATACTTTTTTTTGGCGCGTTAGGGAGAAATGATGAAAGTAAATTTTTACGATGCGCGCGCACACCGTCACAAAAAAACCGACACTCTGAAGTTAGCTAGCCAATGAAGTATAACTTCTTACGTGCGTACATAAGTACACACGCACTTTTTTCTGTTACAATCAAAAAGTCGTAACAAACAATCATTCATTCAATTCAATTTCAAATTCAATTCAATCATTCAAACAACAATAATTCATTAAAAATTAGCAACTATTACAAATCTTCCGTAAAATTAACTGTAACAGGAGTTAGTTAGACATATTATCATCTCTAGAAACAATTGTATCGCTAAATCAAACTAATAACATAAAACACGGTCGGTGTCTGTAAGCCATTAATAAATCCGCTATATCATCTATCAAATTGCCGGCCATTAAAACTTTCGACATCCCAATCTGTGGTAATAGGATTGTGTATGATATGTTAATATAAATGTCTGTTTGTTTATTAGTCATAGGTAACTATTTTATTTATTAGATTATTCGTCATTTTAGTGTTTACATGGAACTAGATTTCATTTACGCTCTACTACATCTGTAGCAAACCGTCAGGGGAAGTACCTACATTTCAGAACGATTCAGCCTCTAACATCTCACAACTAAGCATATGCCTCTTTCTCCATATATGAGAAGGGTCGCGGAGCTTAATACACCACGCTGCTTCACTGGTGGCGGATATATTCCCTTCTATAAGTAAAGATCGCATCACTGCAACCGACAACTTAACGGAACGGTCGCTATTAAGTGTGTATGATAATGAACGAGACCGACAGCTTAACGCGCTCACAAGGACAAGCATTAAAACCGGAAACATCAGAATTGAACCCACAAACGGCCGATGTTTAATCGTGTTCATGGCACACGCACCACTACACCAGAACGGTTGTTTTTACAGTTGTTACAGAAAATCACAGCTAAAATACTGGTATATACTGGCTCAGTAGTATTGTATTCCTAGGGAGAGTGAGGGTTGGTGGTGGTTCTGATGACGTCTTTAAGCTACGGTAACCGCTTACCATTATGTATGCCGTAAGCTTGTTTGCCGACCTAGTCATATATAAAAAAGAGATTTTACCGGCAATTTTGCCTACGGTTAACGCTAATGATTATTTCAACCCTATAGTTACGGTCATTAGGGTTTTTTCTGCAGAATCGATATTCCGAATCGGCGGTAGCTTAATAAAAAACATGATTTATTTTTTAAAAATCAAATTAATTATACTAGTGGTCACCCAGTGGTCGAAATTCGACCATAATTAAAAATTTAATTTAAAAAAATAATGATAATAAATTAATCTTTTTATAAATATTCAATTTGACTACAGATTTTGAAATTCAACAAGAGTATTATAATATATGTGTGTATGTGTGTGTCAATTACACGGTAGTGTGTACAATGTTTTTTTTTATTTATTTAATATATTTTTACGAATAATTAAAAAAGATATAAGCATACTATACTCCTTCTCTATATAAACTATAAGTGTACGAAATTTCATACACCTTCGTCCGCGCAATTTTCGTAAAAAGGGGTAGAAAATTTTTGCTTAACGTATTAATATAATACACACAATTGTGAAATGAAAATTTAAGTATTTTTAAGCCAACTTGAAAAAAGAAACATTATGAGCTCTGATACTTTTCACTCGATAAAACCCTAATACTTCTAGCATATCGATAAAAAAATCACAGCTCCATCCCAGTTCTATCCCGCTTCGCTCACCGCGGTCACGCTCCAGTTTCATTACTCGCAATATATCTATCAAACGTATAAACTATAAACTTTATTGACCCCGGTTCTCGTTTTATACGTAGTGAAAACAATAAATACACTAAATATAAATCAAAGCTTAATCCACCATACTGTTTCATTGCTGGTTACTGGATATAAGGTTATATTTTACGACTATTTTTAAGTCTTATTTAAGCTATGTATTATACATATGGTACAAATTTTAATGTGAGTGTAATTGCAAAATTATATTGCATTTATAAACCCGATTTATAAATTATAACAAAAAACGCCTTACACTTGACAACCCTCCTAAGTATTTACTCCTACATTAAGAGTCCAGAAACACTATGGTTATTGTGTACACAGGCGTAAACCACAGACGTCTAAGCAAACATATATATGGCTTATAAAAATATTTACTATGAGCGAGGATCAAATCCGCAACCGAACCGCTGTAAAAATCAATTGCAAACGATCGATGCGCAAACAGATCATGGTCTCTTTGTAATGTTAATAAAAATAAATTTATCGTATTTTAAACACATAAAAATATAACATAGAATGTCCACCCATAAACCAGACAGGATTATCTAAATAAGCACTAGAAACACGATACGGGTTTCCAGGGAGGCTGAACAAAGGCTCAATGGGGCTTTCATACCCTCTGATGATACGCTTTGAATAACTTGAAAATAGTGAAATACAATATAAGTAATTCCTTGAAGGTGTATTTTTCGACACCTGTTCTTGTGTTTATGAAGCTTTTGTTATGGTGACCGATGTGCCCTTTGAAAAGAACATAAATAAACAATATTATTTAATATAGTAAGGAATATATATATATGTATATACATTAACAGCTGTCCCATCGAACTTCATACGTTACTTTTTCACGAATACATCATTATTTTATGTTTTTTTAATGAGGCATCCTGACAATAATAAGATCATCACTCACTTCAGCTTATAGCAGTTCACTGCTGGACATAGGCCTCCACAAGTTTACGCCAAAAATGGCGTGAACTCATGTGTGTTGCCATTAGTCTCCGTCTTGGATGGTGTTCCTGCCATCGGTCGGCTTTTTAAGTTCCAAGGTGGTAGAGGAACTGTGTTATCCCTCAATCGCCTCTTACGACACCCATGGAAACCACAGGTGGTTTGGTGAAGAAATAATGAGATAATTATCCATTATTCATTATTTGACTAGCCCCTTCGTGCAGTGCGCAATCATAATGTTCGATTCCCGCCCTGAGTCTGGGTGTAATATGTGTATTAATGTATTTTTCTAAAAAAGTAAGTAGCTACATCACGTTACTGTCACCTAAAACACAAGACACGCTTATAAAGTAAAACACACTCTCTAAAAATCGAAACTTCTAACAATAACATATACAAAAAACATTTTTTCGTTCGTATTTTCTCAGCTGTACATTCGAACAAGAATACATTCCTTGCCAACAAAATTACAAGTAATTAAGACAAAATGGAATAAAAACGAACACCCAAAACGTAGTCACAAAGACGTTGTCTGAACTAAATTCAAAGGCAAACCTGCCAACGAGAATTCACACTCCGGCGCACTTTGAAAGGTAAAATGTTTCAGACACTTGAAAGCAAAATACGTTATAGATTATCGAGTATATTCAGTAACGTATGGGAGGGGAGTATCTTTTCAATTTTCAAGTTAAGTGTACTTCGCGACGCTTTTTTTACATTTTCTAAGTCATATTATTATGACAAACATTTATATTGACCATACAGATGTCTGCCGTGGTCTGGGTGCAGTCCTTGTTGGTCCCCCCACCGTACCTCGTAGAGCATGTTAAGCCGTTGGTTCCGGTTGTTATCATGTACACCTGATAGCGATCGTTACTCATAGTAGGTAATACGCATTGGAGCAGCGTGGTGGAAGTAAGCTTTAATCCTTCTCCTACATGGCGAAAAGGGCCTATGCCCAGCAGTGGGATATTATAGGCTGAAGCGTAAGCGTAAATCATATTATTACAATTTTTATAAAGGTAGGGCAGAGGCAAATCAGGTAATATCTTACTCAATATTTGAAGAAGCTTGACAACGAAATATTTCAACTATACAAAATGATTTCAACTAGATCTCTCAAGTAGCGTTGTGTTTCTGTGGTAAGGTAAAAAAGCTCCTGGGGAAGGTCGGGGTGACGTTGGCAACGTCCTTGCAATGCACCTTGTCTTGCTATAAGCTACGATATTCACTTACCATCAGGCGAACCATTCGTTTATTTGACAACTTTGCACTACAGGCATAACTTCGACACCTATGCTGGTCAATGTTTATAATGCACAGTATTGGACCTGTCAATTAGGTCTTATACTTTAGGTACAGATATATAGTATTTTACTAAAAAGGTTCTAAATTATATAAAAATTAAAGTCTAATTTAACGTAGTAGACACCATTTTTTCCACATTACTTAAGGATAAAATCAACAAAAAATCAAACAAATACTCTTAAAGTTAGCTGAGGGTAGTAACGAAAACTTAAATAATTCTCAAAACTACCGTCCGATCGCGCTCAAATTTAAATGGGACCACAACAAGCACCAGTTTTAGAATAAATCGAAATAAACACATAAAAAATAAAATCCAATTAAGAACCTTTTTTTTTTTGAAGTCGGTTAAAACAAGCCATAACACATAAATACTTTTCAAACTTAAACACACACAGAAATTAAATCTATTAAATTCCTTAAAAGTTTCAACTCGAATTACAGAAATATTCACATTTCTTTTCACGCCGTATTTAAAATACGCTGCGGTTACACGAGTGTGTTAAATTAGGTGTAAAACGCGACAATTCCTTGTTACTTCGCTACGTGTGTAAGGTAGCTTTATATCGAAAAGTTTAAATGTGTTTTAGAAACTGATGTCTATGACAGTTTTATTTATCGTGATTTTTTTTTGCAGAGAAGGTAAGAAGGAAGTACCTCAACTTTACTGAAGATCACAGCTACATATATATAATAATAATAATATATTTTTTATTGCACTTAAAAACATATTTACGGTATTTGATACAAAAAGATTCCTGTGTTGAGTTTAGGTAACCAGAGCTCCTGGGGGTATTTGGGTAGGGTCGACAACGCCAGCGAAGAATATAAGATTGAATGAAAAGAATAATGTTCGGCAAGGCGCTTGCAATGCTTTTGGTGTTCCAGGAGTATATGAGCGACGGTAATCACTTATCATAAGATAGACCTTACACTTATTTGCCGAACTAATCATATAAAAAACAACATTCCACAGTCTCCTATCAGCCATGTTAAATAATAAAAAAAATAATAAATTCAGGGGGTATATAAAGAATGGGGGGTTACAGAAAGGAAATATGATATTCTATTTATTCCCTTCATTGTTAACTTGATGTACCATAAATATAATACACACGTGAGTTGAAAGGAACAGATAGCTTTACATAATCTCAAAAGCACGGTGTTTAAAACTTGTACCATTACTAAATATTACTGTGTACGTGTGCTCAATAATAAACTTAAAATAAAAAAAGCTCTGTAGACTCTTAGCGAAGATTAACTTTTAGTTACAACTGCAAAGTTTAGCAGTATACTTGCAAATCTTGTTAGTTTAGAATTATGCTGAACTCTTGAATACAGATAGTGAACTTCTACACACTACACAACGATATATAGTGACTTCCGCTCGTCTTTGTTCGTATTTTAATTAGTATCAAATCTTATGCACCTTTTCATATCAACAAATGGGCAAAAATTGATATTCATAATATGTGGCATTTTGAAATTAGAACACAGGAATCACGAATATTTCAGGGTTCAATTCTTTGCATTCAAGCATTTGAAATCATTTAATAATAATAATAATATAAATGTTGTGTGGTTATGGCATTAAGGAATATAGCCACCCGCCTCTATTTCCATGGGTGTCGTAAGGGGCGACTAAGGGGTAACACAGTTCCACTACTGGCTTCGAACTTAAGAAGCCGACCGATGGCCAACTGCTGGCTTTGAAATACACAGGCCGAAGACGGGCAGCAGCGTCTTCGGTGTGACAAAGCCAGCCCTGCGGTCACCAACCCGCCTGCCCAGTGTGGTGACTATGGGCAAAAGACATGAGTTCGCGCCATTTTTGGCGTGAACTTGTGGAGGCCTCTGTCCAGTAGTGGACTGCGAAAGGCTGGTGTGATGTGAATAGTAAAAACGTTAATTCACCAAGCAAAAAAAAAGATTTTTTAAAGTCTAATTTATAGAGATTTTAGAAAAATTACTGTTTTGTATACATTTATTGTATTGTATAAATAAATAATTATTTTATGCAAGGCTGAGTTAGATAGTGGACACTTTAAATGGAAGCCAATATGACAAACAGTTGTCAAATAAGTAAAGGTAAAAAGTAAAATCATGAGTTAAATCTAGACATTACGAACTAACTATACATTCGATGGTCTGGGTGATCTGTTACATTTCGTATGATACTAACGCAAGCGTATAGTTGCCCTGATTGTAAGCGGTTACTAATAACCTAAGAACAGACTGTCATACTGGTCCAAAAGTGATTCTCTAAAACGTTTAATTCTCACAGAATTTTCACAGAGACGTGTAATATGATTAGGACGTTTCCTTTTATATTTAGTGCTAGATGATTCTTTAACATTTAGCACTAAAACTGAGTTGAGCTTTCTGAATCTAATCATGACCTTTTCAATGATTCCATAAGCCCTATTTCAAAAATGTAATTAAATAAACACACTAAAAGGATTTGACTAATTAAGTCAAGACTTTACAACAAAATCTCGCTACGTACAAAATAGCCAATGGAAAATATATAAGTACGTGGAACTTTATATTTACTAGAGAAAATCGAAGTTAATTTCAAGTCGGGCCGGCCTTGAACGGACTCAGTGGACATCACACGCTCGAACGGTCCAACGGACCTGCGAGATAAGAGTTTGTTCCACTTACTCTTCCGCCATATTTCTAATTAATTTATTATGATACTTTTTAAAACACTAGTCGGAATCTTAGTTTACTTTATCCATTATTTTTGCTTTAGAAGGTCAAAAAAAAATCATTGACTACGAAGATTATCCCAACTACCAAGTACCAATCCCAAGTACCAACTATAAACGCAACGAACAAACACGACTTACGAGTTTGTAATATTGTAAACAATTTAGGTATACGGATAAATAAAAAAACGACATTTTTCAAAGTAAACGAAGTTACGACAGGTTAATAAAATTTGTCATCAATTAGAACTTCATCGGCTCAGACTATTTTGGTAACGAAAACAAGTCAAAGGTCACTGGGACCGATATCGTTTAGAATTTAGATATAATTAATTTCAACTTTGTCCAGCTTCAAATTTCGATATCTCGATATATTTGTGAACAGATATTTTAGTTCTAGCTAAATTAACTATAAAATAAGAATGTTTATATTAGATATAATAAAAATAAATAAATATGGTTTTAAACATTTTTTTTTAATATCATATCAAAAAATCGACCGTTCCAGCGGGTATCGAACCTGCATCTCCGACTGAAAAAATGTTTAGAATTTCCTAATGTGTGGGTAATACAAAAATAAAAATCGTACAAAATATGGTTTTATGAATTCATTATAATTGATTTTCTTTTAGTAGCTAAATATCATGATTATTTCACGCAACTACTATGTTAAAGAATATACTCGTACGAAGGAGAATGAAAGGGGTGATCTAGAATGCAATGTTAGTAGATATTGAAGACCGCAGAAATACACTCTCTCTCTTACTCTCATAAAAATTTAATAAAATAACACAAATATTGGAATACGAATTCGGAACAGTCACAAGATATACATAGGTTTACTTACGAATATACCTAAATATAATATAAATATTTACACAATACATACACGATCCTCTGTTCCTAAATTAAGTAACTTAATGCTTGTGTTATAAGTAACAGCCGACTGGTATGGCTACATATATATATATATATATATATATATATATATAGATATATATTTTAAATAAACATACTTTATAAATAAAACATATAAATATATAAATAAATATTTATATTAGACCCAGACTCGGGGGTGGGACTCGAACCCACAACCCTCGGAGCAGAAAGCACGCAAAGCAAGGGTCACTACAAACTGCGCTAACGGGCTAGTTAAACTTACAAAGCATTAGAATCATTCTCTTTTTATGTACCATTTTTTAATATTTTTACTAAAATAGTGTTTACAAGATAAAATATTTAGTATTCGAATACCCACACGTATATATTTTGATAACCAAGTGATTGTACCTCCCACGCAGAAAGAAACTTAATACGATTCTTGGAAACAGGTAATGATATGAAAACTCTGAAGTCGTTTGCACAGCAAAACATATTTTGATGTCTTCTTTTATCTATACAAATAAATAAAATTGAAGTGTCTGTTTGTAATATTAAAATAACAGCTTTTTACCCGACTGCCAAGGAAGGGTTATGTTTTTCGCGCGTATCTTGTATGTATGTATATTTGTATGTAATATTATTTACTACCTCATATTTCCAGAACCACTGAACGGATTTACATAATTGAGGTATCGTTAGGTTCGTCTTAGCTGGCCAAGTGTTCTTAGATAGGTGACATTAAAAAAAATCAAACATGGCGGCTGCGCGAAGCCATTGTAGTTAATGAAAAAAAATTTTTTTTTCTCGAATACTACAATATGGGTATCAAATTGAAGGGCACAATACAAGGATTTTAAAAAGGTATATCATGATTATTATTACCGTAATACTAATAAAGAAATACAATATTAAAGTTTAAAAAATGTGGACTTTGCTCTTTCCCACGCCTATGCCATGCCAAACTCGCCTCCTAGGCGACGATCAACTTCGGGGTGAAGCCTTTCTAATAAAATACAATGGTTAAAAAAAAACATACAATTAAAATTACAAATAAAAATTAATTAAATACATTAATAAAATCAATAACAAATACATAATACCAAATACAAACAAATAATTTTAATAATAATTTCATTATATTAAAACTAATAGTTTTTGACTTAAGCAGTCACCTATTTGCTAAAGGTCAGGCTTACGTTGCTTTGAGCAGAGTGAGATCTTTCTCCGGGCTTGCTATCAGTTCTCTTGACCCTAAAAAATTACTTAATCAACCACATGATGTAAACTGTTTTAATAAATTGAACCGATTACGCAATTTGTCTGACTAAAAAGACATAAATAAAATGATAATTAAAAAAAAAAAAACAAAAAACCCGCCTGCGTGAAGAACAACGAATAGAAAATCAACTGAAACAGCTGAAACAAGATAATTCAATATGCACACAAAATCAGCGAAATAAATAGAAACAATATCAAACATTTTGTGCTGTACATTTAAAATATATTAATACGGTAGTCCTTCGGAACTTTATGCAACGTCGTAGATAATATGCAGTCGGAGGCATGAAATTGAAGGATAAGTCAAATCATTCTCTCTTTGTGCATGTCTCCGACTGCATGTTATCTACGACGTTGCATAAAGTTTCGAAGGACTACCGTATTAATATATTTTAAATGTACAGCACAAAATGTTTGATATTGTTTCTATTTATTTCGCTGATTTTGTGTGCATATTGAATTATCTTGTTTCAGCTGTTTCAGTTGATTTTCTATTCGTTGTTCTTCACGCAGGCGGGTTTTTTGTTTTTTTTTTTTTTAATTATCATTTTATTACTAAATGCATATGGATGTATACACGGTACATATACAAAAATAACACATTATAATTTTTGTCTGTCTGCCTATTTGTTCCGGCTAATTTCTGAAACGGCTGGACCGATTTTGACGGGACTTATCTGGCAGATAGCTGATGTAATAAGAAGTAACTTAGGCTACTTTTATTTTAGCAAACTATATATTTTTTATGACTCTACGAACTGAACAACAACTTTTTTGTTAAATTCCACGCGGACGAAGTCGCGAGCACAGTTAGTAAAAAATAATTTTATCGACAAAAAATATTCTTTAGCGTTTTTAATATCGCATAAATGTATTCTTAATGTCTATAGGCATATTTTTAATATCTATAATATTCAATTAAAAAAAAAGATAGAATAATCGTTATTTGAACGTATAACGTTAAGATTTGCCCCATCAAAAATATTGACACAAAGTTTGTATGATTTGAATAACTTATAAGTGAAAATAATATTAATACACGAATTATAAATGCTAGTTAAGTCTCGTGAAATCATTCTTATTTACAGTGAAAAATGTTATCAGCATTTGCAAAAGTAAAAGACCGCCTTAAGGTAATGATAACAGCGCTTTTCCATTTATTTAAGTTAAAATATTTTAATTATTTTTAACGTTTTTCTGAATATGCAAAATAAGTATTAAATAAATAAATAAAATTTCTTGAACTTAAAATTGGCACTAAGTGGAACGTAACGACAGCCCATTCCAAGATATCGGATTACGGCACAAGTGGCGACGTGAGGATTCCCATTTTTCAAGACTCACTCTGATTTAGAGCACGATGTATCTTAGTCTTTCGCGTTGAATAAAAATTTAAACTAGGGAAATGTTGAATTCGTTCACAGAGAGTAATTTGGAGTGACTTGAAATAGGCTCAGGAGGAATACTGCGATCATTCTTTTCGACAAGTTTCAATTGAATTATTCATTACATAAAGCTAAGCATATGGATTTTTTATTTATTTATTTGTATGTCTTATTCTGAATGATTGAACGTTATATATTGTTAAATAGTTTAATAATAGTAGCATTTCATAAAAGTTCGATTAATTTTTGTACCATATTCTTAGCTTCTCTCATTTATATTCATAGATTCTCACGGCCAACTAACAATAAGTGGATGTACAATAGAAAGATATTCTCCAATATCTGTTTCCAAAATATTTTTAATATAATATTTGAATATTCTTTAAAATAATTTGAAATAAGATTTGCATTATGCTATCTTTATAGAAATAAGGAAGCATTCACATAATCCTTAGAAAACAATATAGAGTTGAAGCAATTAAAAAAAAATTATAGTATAATAAATACTATGCCAAGAAAAAAAAAAATTACTGATCCAAGATTTGTATATAAAGAAAAATACGTTTCTCTCCAATCAACAAAAACAAAATATATAACTTGAACAGAACTAGTGACAGATCCAGTAATTTGTATCTTTTTGTAACAATATCTACTTGTATCGATTATTTTTATACGATAAAAAGCTTAGAAAGCAATCGTTTATATCTGAACAAGTGTCATTGAAAAGATTGTTGCTCGTTTTATGGTCGGAAAATACGTATTACTTTTAATTCTCTATAAAATTTTTGGTATAACCCAAGACCACAATGACAAATCTTCTTGAACGACTTGTGAGTTGACAGTTGACGTTTGATGACAGTTAAGTTTCACATTATTATTTAAAATAATTACCTTAACCAGCAGATGTAATGGCCCTTATTACATATAAAGCCTATCATAGTTTTAACAAATCGTATTATCTAAGTGATCTGGTCATTTTGATCAAATTGTATACCAGTTTAATTGTATACATCACAAACTGAATGGAATCAAACTGAAAAAAATGGAAAAATTCTTATTGTGGGAGAGCATAGCAGTAAATATCCTACTCAAAATTTGGTGCGACTGGGAAAGTACATCACCCGTACTGATCACAACCAAATAATACTGTTCACCAGTGATGTTGTGATCCTGTAGTGAGTAAATTAGCCAGAACTCCTGGAGACTACCCAGTAGGTCCCTACGAGCGACACACTTCTGATTCATTTTGCGTTGCATGAGCCATAAGCTACGGTAACTTCTTACTGTGAGTCAGACTTAACTTTAGCACCCAAGTGGCATAAGGAAAAGGCAGAGAATAACTCTTTGATAGAAGTTATAGTAAATCGTTACATTACGTAAATTTTCTGAATACAGATTTACCAATTTTTGGCTATCCCAAATCGACATGACACCGTAACCGGTTTTATTTTGAAACAATACGTTTAATATAAAAATGTATTGTGAACAAAATAATAGTTTTTAATAAACATTTTGTTAATTTTCTGCATACAATACATACTATTTTACGAATTGTACATTTTCATTGTGAAAGCTAAGTGGTAAATGTTTGTGGCAACTATTTGAAAATGTAACAATTATGGATGCCGCGTTTGAAAATATCCTGGAAACTGGAATTTTTATTTAATTTTGTGTTTGTTATTATTTAACATAGCTGATCCGTTTGGTATTGTTGAGAACATGCACATGTCACATGCTTTAATCTAAAAGTGTACTTGTGTGATTTTAAATAAATTTTCGTAAGAGTGTCAGTTTATTTAAAATTTTTACATAAATCATAATACGCCTACCATACCTAGTATCTTAAAAAATAAAACGCGAGTGGAAATAAATCTATTATAATCAGAAAGGGGTCGATTGGTGAATGTCATTTAAAATATTGCATGTGTAAAACATACACATAAATGAGTAGATGTTTGTTTGTTTATATAGTTGATCGTAACTGTCTTTTTTTCTCTCTCTCCAGCCTGATTGCATTCTGCTGGACATGGGCACGTAATCGTATCTAATGCAAGTCAAATAGCGGGCCATTAGTTAGTCTATTAAGCGCAAGGCGACGACATCATGCTTTGTTAGCGTTAATAACAAATAAACATTGCATTATATTATACACAACATTACATTATTATTATTATTACATTGTACAAAGAAGGGTAGGAGAGACGAATAAAATTGTCTCGTGAGAACAAAAAAATATAAGAAGATTTATTACAATAATTAGCTTAAAGTTACGTAAAATCATTAAATATTTGATTTCAATTTACGGACAGGTCATGTTTTAATATTAATATTGAGTTACACGTGCCTTTGATACAAACCCTTGTTGAACCTTTTAAACACTTATGTCCGAACAACATATAAATTATTAAATATTATATATTTTCTCGGAAAATAAAATACTACGGGCATGTTATCATAAATTAATTATATTTTCTAGAAAAATAAAATGCTAGTGAAATATAATGTACCTAAAGATAAATAATATAAATTTAATTTTATAATATGATTGTTTGTTTATTGAAGTTGTCATTCTACAATTCAGTGAACTGTAAATAATTTGACTCGGTATAAATTACCCATTATCACCTAAAACACACTACTTTATTAGTCTCAATATAGCGATATTGAACTAGATGTTATAACAATAAGAATCTGTAAATATGCAGTAAACTCTATAATACTAATAAACTGAAAATACAAAAGAAACTCAAAGCTGGTGATACCTCAAGGTTTAATTAGTTTAATTTAAGTTTAGAGAAGATCAATATAATAATGAATAAATAAATAAATGCTTTAGACTCGACAGCCCCCGGTAGCATTTTTTTCTGTGTCAGTAGTCCAGAAACACACACAATACACAAGCACAAACGCCCAGATCACGACAAATATCTAAATGGCCGATACAAATTTTTGTCATATGCGGACATCGAACCCGCTAGCACAACAGTCAGTGTTGAGACGGCTGCGCCATAAGGCCAGTCGTCTAAAATCAACAGATCCTGATATGTTTGGCTTTTCTGTCTTTCAAAGACGGTTCTATAAATGTCTTAAGCTTGTTACAAGAAAACATTAGACAATGAAAAATCCAAGCAACACGTACCGACAATGACCTAAACTATTTACGGTGACATGATTAAAGACAATCAAGTAATTCCTAACGATAAATCTCTTCAAACGAAGCTCGAACATCAAACGGATATATCGCCGATAGATAGACAAATGAGACCACACCCTCGCTAACAACTGTTACTAACAACGTGAGAATGTGTGAATAAGTATGTGTTATTTATTTTTGCACTTTACGTTGCACCTTTAGTATATTTTATTGCTTAGAACCAATATAGGTTGCTTATTCCAGATCTGACATACCGGTGTCCAACAAGACTGACAGGAAGTCTATAATATGGCGCTTCTGTCACACCATCAAACTTTATCTGTCAGATAACAATTATTTGTTGAATGATCCTAAGGGGATTTCTTTGCTCCTGCTGATTTATACAAAAACATTTGTATGTATCAACAACAGAAACAAAAAAGGCTCTGTACAATTTTCCCGAACATCCCGAACAGTTCCAGACAGTAAATATCATGGCCATTCCATTTAGGAGGAGCATTAGCTCTCCCCCCCCCCCTCTCTGTCACGGAGATCTGCCAAGACACATATACAATATTCTTTAGAACAATTATTCTCAGCCAAGAACGATATGGGAATCATAATTTCTTTTGTTATACAGGTTGATATAAGAAAAATACTTATAATTAAACCATTTGTATTATGGCATTTCTAAGTAAAACATAAAAAACTAATGAATTATAAGCAGTAGTTTACGAACAAAATAGTTTTTTTTTTTTAGTTTTGCAAATTAAATGTCTATCATGTGCTGTATTGATTTTTCTCTGTCTATACATTCTGTATTAATTTATCTTTTGCTAGGATCTGTGCTCGATTCACTAAACCATTCTTCAGCAAACAAAAAGTCAATCATCCGAATTTCCATAAATCACCATTTAATTTATTCTGCGACCAAATAAACAAATGAAAATCTTACTCGATCAAAGCGACTCGAAAGCGTCTCTTTTCTAAGTAAATGACTAATGGCAGAGCAGAACACACTGACACGCCCACGAATTGTTAGGCAAAGAAACGAAACGAAGATTGACAGAAAAGTGTGTGATTAACTCGGTTTGGGAAGGGGAGTTTCTGACTTTATTCGGTGTCTTATAAAGACTTGTCTACTGATATTGTTGAAGCAGAAGTGAAAGATAATAGAAGAGGTCTGTAATTTTGTATTTAATTTGGAACCATTTTTACTAATATTTAACTTGTATAAACAATGAAATATGTTATAATTTTTTTTCTATTTTTAACTGGTTAAAAACACTATATCTTTTATAAACAAAAAGATTCCTTAACCTTTCTAAAACATTAGGCGTCAATTCTAAATACGTATAAAAAAAATTTAACCCTAAAATGCGTTATGGCGAAAACATTTCAGCTAAATTAAAAATTTCATTCCATAAGCATTTTCTTCCCCATTCTTACCCGATAAAAAAAAGAAATTAAAAGACCGAATCGTATAAAATTTGGCACTCCATATGCCATCCTAACCCTTCCCCGTCCGTTAAATCCCGACACGGTCTCTCGTACCTCACGCACCGCTGCGTGCGAACTCAGAGCTCCCCGGGGTCTGAAGGGCCCTCAAGGTGTCTATGGGTGCGTTAGGGCTGCCATTTATTACGATTGTATTTATTACGATTGTATTAATTATTTTTAAGAAACATTTTCAAGAAAAATCTGGTTTTTTTAACTGAAACACACTTGACTTATTTACTAAACCAATTTTAATAATTCCAAGCCATAAATATGAAAATGGAAGAATCTAAGAAACGAACATTCAATTTTCAAATACGTTTTACATTTGCAGCTGCTTACTGCAATGCTTATGTCATTATATTTATTGAAAAAATATAATATAAATAATTAATTCAATATCTGTATGTCTGTATGTAATCCTGATGATGATGATGATTTATCTATATCCTACATGTTGAAGGTTCGAAATAGCATAAGGACAAAATTTTATCAGGAAATCTCTCACCACAGCGGGTAAAACCACGAGAAACAGTTAGTTCCTCGACGAATTATAAACTTTTCGAAATGACATCTATCAAATAATCTTAAACGTAATAACAAACAGAGAATTAAAACATTTTATAGGTTTACAGTCAAGCAAATTACCTCAATTTTATTATACTTATTAGAAATCGTAAAAGAATATCTTTACTAGTTTATTATTACGTTAAGCGATCGCTATGCGCTTTGTATTCTTTAATTTAATTGTTAAAAGAATTACTTAGGAATTTATTACTAATTAAATCATGCTAAGCGGTAGTGGTGGGTCGTACTTTTTAGTAATTAAATATGTAATTATTGGATTAGGGGAATAAAATTATTGTTTTATCATTCTTGTAATTTCATTTAATTCCGTTCATGATAAATATTAAAAGGACTAGTAATAGAAATCAAAATGAGTAAGCCATAACTTACAAAAATAATGTAAACAAATAAAAATGCTTACAAATAAAAAACTACTAGATATAAACTTCTCTTATTTTAAAGAAGGATAGGAGCTCAATACTGGTGTTTTAGATGAGAACTGAGACCCATGGGATTTGGTGCTCTCCGAAACACGATAGGAGAATAGAAGAGATTTAACGGGACCAAAACCTGGACTGGAAACGAATATGTGTACAAAAACAAACATCCGCTACAACTGGAAACATAACCCGATTAATCATTTGTCAAAACAGAACCTTTTTACACAACTACACGTGAAACAAATAAACAGCCAGCAAAGCAACAATAAAAAAAAAATACTAAAATATACTTGAGTTTTTAGTTTTCGACTTCAACAGCAAACAAATATATCAACATTAATATAAATATTTTCGCACGGTAACCCTAGAAGATATATATTGTAAAATGAAACAGATGTATCGAGTCGAGTGTTGCCACTCCAGGCAGATTGCTTTGGGGTACTTAATGCGCGAATCTTGAAAAGGCATCTTGTTTGATATTCCCTTTTGATAGGTCTCAAGTTGTTACGTCTAGACAAAGAAATGAGGTAAATAACATTATTCACCTAATGACGTCGATGTAAATTAACTTTTTTTTTAAATATATTCATAGCTGAGAGTTATTGACTTAATTTTCGTGGAGAACGACTGTTCCAGTAGAATGTCATCAATAATTTATTTGAGCCATTAAGTTTTATGAATATAGGAATCAATCTATATTCATTAAACGGTTCGTTCTGCTTACGGACCGTTCATAGTTGAATAAAATACGTTCGAAATTGAATTGTTAATGAAAAATTGTTCATGAGCTAAGCGAATCATTTTATTTAATAGAGGAAACGGGCTGATGTCTAACCAATGCATATACTTATGTGGGTTCTTACAGATATGAAAACCATGTTTACGTATATAAGTCCACAAGGTTTCACTAGATTCTTATTTTGGGCATCGCTATTACGCATTCTAGTTTGTGACCCATGTATATATATAATCAATACCGTAATGAACTCATTAAAAAAAATTACTCTACTTTTTATGATATTGGATTATATTTTTTCCGCCATCCCGTAGTGCAGCAGAGTAGTGGATTAAGCTCCAATCCTTCTCCTACAAAAAGAAAAAGGCCTATCCTACCACCAGTGGGATGTTACAGGCCGAATCGTGGTCGTGATCGTGATTATACTTTTAGCAATTTTAAAACATCGTATTTAAGTACTTACTTTGACGCAAATTTTTTTTTTCAAGAGCAGAGAGTTCATTATCATTATCTTACCTGTAAAATAAAATAAATAAAATAAGTTATTTATAATATTTAATTTATTTATATACTTAAATTAAATGACTGAATGTCGGCAATTTAATTACTTATAATACGTTTCACTTTAATTACTCAGAATAACATCTAATTAAAATTATCTCAAGAAAATTTTATTGTTCTGCTTAATAATATTTGTAATACTAAAAAAAGTGAAATAAATGTCTTGTATATGTATATATATAAGGTATTAAAATATTTTTGTTTCTATCGATATAGATATTTCTATGATTAGGTATATTTTAAATGGCGCATAACATCCTATTCCAACGTCTCAATTTTTTTCCCATAAAAACCTTCTACAAAGTATTAGGCAGCTTAAGAAAAAAAAAATTTGCTAGTATTGGGACAGTAATTCTCGAGTGCTTAGGAAAAACCTTAGAGATTTCTTTTTATCAAAATATTTGACCTTATATTCTAATCTCTAACTATAATAAAATATCGAACGTATTAAGAAATTATTTATGTACACAGCAATAAAAGCAATCGTAAGTTCCGCTTCTAATTCGGATCGTAATCGTAAAATCGTACAATATCAATCGTAGCGGTCCCGCACCGTACCGTAATTCAGGGTTAGCGATCGTCAATAGAATTGCAAACCTCAATCTTGAGCGGTCGAACCGTCTCGTTCGATATCGGCCAGGAGCACAATGAGCTTCAATTACAAAAAACCTTCTATATAAAAAAAAATGTGTTGCTAAGCGCAAAATTCTAGAACGACTTGACCAGTTAGGCTAATTCTATTGTTCTTAAGGTTTTTTTTAATTATACGTTGCAAAGTGTAACAGAATGAAAAAATTAGGCGTATTGCTCAGAAAATTTGAAAATTGCAAAGAATATAAAGATTATTTCGACTTCATGAATTTGACAATTCACAAATAGACTGTCGCGTCGCATGTCATAAATTAAAAAAAAAGTGGTAACCACACTTGACTGTTATGCATTGTGCAGTGCATGGGACATGATATAATTTCCAATAGTTCATATGGAATAATTATGTCCTATGTGTTATGGATGTTATTAACGAATACACCTCTAAAATTGAAGCATACATCAATTAGGATATCGGTATCTTTTTCAGGAGAGCGAAAAAAAGACAACTTCGCTCTGTAATATAACTTTTATTTTATGTATTAAAAATACCAAAAGTAAAAATGTCTTCTCCCATTGTACCTAAGCCCAAAGCCTCGAACGGGCAGTTAACCCTCACTTACTGAGTCGTTTCAAAGCGACTACAACTAGTGTTTTTACGCCACCTGATGGTGAAATTAGTGCACTATTTGCGGGTTAACTCCGCCCATTCCGATTTCATTAGGGTATAAAAGACCACGTACCAATATATGGGTGACGTGAGAGCGAGGTTAAATCCTGTTCAAACTGGTTTGACCGAAGTTACAAATAAAACGCTGAAGTTTTGCTGATTTTAGCAATCGAAGTGCGGAAATTGCAATTTTGAACGATCGCAACATTTAACAACCATTTGACATTGACTACTTAAACAATTGCTAAGTTGACATCTGCTACTTCTGTCAAATTTCAACTTCATATGTCTAGTAGTTATTTGGGTATGTGTGAGAGACCTTTCCCTTTTAAACACATTGACGTGTCAGTGTGTATGTGTGTGTAAATTATAAAAGAAACAAATTACAAATACAGATTGTTATAATCTACGCCTGTATTACTACATCTATCATGCTCGGCTTAACAATACTCGCTATTATAATAAAAACCGGCGCGAGATGTAATTTATTTTAACCACAGACTAAAAAAAAGTTTCTAGGAAGTGGTACGAATTATATCCTCTGGTCTGTGGGTCTGTTCAATCGTTTATCCTAGCTGATATCGCTTATACGATTATTACTATTACTTTTAGTAGACAAATCAGTATCTGCCGAGGCGCAAAAGAGAAATGTGGAACAGCTCTTGCATTTTTTTATATGAGGAGACGACCTTTGCGAAGGCTAAGTTAGTTAGTTACTGAATTCTTAAAGAAAATTAAATAAAAAGATTTGTAAATACAAACATATACCCCCATTTAAAGGAACGCAGTTACAAGTCGCCCTGTTATATTATAAAATTTTATCTGTTGGATACCGTCACGCGTTAAATAGGCTTATCAGGACCAATGATATGGATATTTAATTGAATTAAAATAAAATATTTACCATAAATATTTGACGGTCGATGCAATTTCCAAAATTACTTCATCTAGCATCATAAGCGCCTAACAAAATTAGAAGGGCGAAAAAATACGGATTCCATCAAAATTAGCATAAGACAAGCTTTGCGAAACTTTGTGACAATTCAATCAACGCATGCTAATTCACGGGATTCTTTCCATCAAGCCAAATGTATAAAGTGTGATTTGTAAGGAAAAGTTACGAAGATTTCATCTCTGTAGTTTGAATATATTATGTAGTTTAATTTGGTTCTTCTTAAAAAGTCTTCAGGGAAGATCTATTTGGTTGATATTTCTCTGTGTCTTTGATAATCTTATTTGATTATTTTTATATGCTTTTAATAAATATTACTTTGATTCAAGTTAAGAATGACCATTTTTAATATCATATTAAAAATTGTCCGTTCCAGCGGGAATCGATTATACCATATTTTATATGATTAGGGCTTTTAATATGGACAGTTTCATTCATAACCTACGTCTAAGTAAAAATTAATAGATATGATATAACTAACGATCAGTTAGTTAAAAGTGGTAAAATTGGTAACTTGTCGAGACACAGGTTTCTTACATGTACTCTGACTGCGTCTCGCGTTTTTATCCACATAACTTCCGATGCTGATAGTATGTCGAAATAAAACTTAGCCTTTATGTTATTCTGTACCTCCAGATATCGATACTATGTTTCATTAATCATCATTTGAGTAGTTTTTAATTATCAATTTATTAACAATTATTAATTTATTCGTAACATTTTGTTCAAACGAAATCGATATCAATTAAACTGTCGCCATAAATCAGACAAGTATTATGCTTGACAAAGATTTAATATACTTGCCAAATTAGTTACATTTTTTTTTCATTTCCAAGACGGAACATTAATCTCTTTACGCCTGGTGATTTACTATCCACGATTTTGTTTACTTGGCAACTTCGGACATATGGTTTAAGATTTACTAGATGTGTCATATTTTATAAAAAATATTTTAATGATTGATTCAGTTGTATAGTCACACAGCTTGTTAAACACTTAAACGACTAAAAACGAATCTCTGATCGATTAATTGCTTGATTCAGCCTGTATCCCATTGCTGGATATATGTCCTCTTTCTCCACATAAGTGTTAAATCTTGATCAGTTACGCTCGCCCACTCCGTATTTGCGGATGCTTTGCCTATATTGAGCAACGAGTGATATTTTTGTCTGTTTGTTAATATATAATATCAAAAATGATTTATAAGTATATTTGATTATGACTTGAAACACTGATTTGACTGATCTTGAAATCATTTATTTATAAATAACATTGCAATAAATTATCGGAATAAAAAAAATCTCGTGATAGTGAAAAATGAAATAAAAACAATATATAAAAGTAATCAAACTCATCTAGTAAATCTAAATCACAGATAAGATGCAAGAAACGGGTTAAACTGATTAGCCCTTAATCCCTGCGGCCGTCGGGAAAGGTTGACAATGTCTGCTGCTTAAAATCTAAAGATTAAAGAATTAAACAGTGCCCAGTGTTTTCAACCCCTGGCTTCTTGTCTTCCCTTTTTTAATTACGCAGCTGGAATAATTGAATTGGAATAAAAAATTTCAAGTGTTTTGGAATTAAATTAAGTAATATATAACCAGAACAATAACAAACGTTTTTCACACTTTTGGAATCCTGTGACGCGTCCGGAAAGACATAAGAGACACAACCGGTCCAGACCACGACATACGGATGACAAACATTTGAATAATTTTTAATTTACTGACGATGATTTTTGTTTCACCTGTTACTTACGACTGCTATGTAGAAGTGAATTTATTATTTGTCAAATATTAATTTTCTTCTTTATGTTTTAATAAATAATAATTGTACCGCCAACAATGACTATTAAATAAATAAATTTTATTGGTAACAAACAATAAACAGGCACGTTTAATATTATATTTTACTTTTCATTTGTAGATTACAATGTCCATAATCTAACCTAAATACTATATGTAGATCATAATGGCCAGATTATAAATGTCCCAAGCTGAGTTGAAGTTCCAACACGCTGCTTGGATATCTGTTGACGACATATTCTTTACCATTACTTTAAATAAATATTGCCATAAAAATTTTCATTTCCGTAAAAAATTAATTAAAAAAGTAAGTAAGTAAGTGTGAAGAAGATTCCAGCAAAGTCTGGAATTTTCTTAAATCACTTGGAATTGGCAAAGCGCGTCTAGATAACAGTTCTCAAAATCTTAATCTTGACGAGTTAAATCTCCACTTCTCTTCGTCTGTTGCCATAGATAGTGCAACTAAAGCCCATACAAGAAATCAACTTTCAGCTTTGTCAGTTCCTGATTCTCCCATTTTCTTTCTTGATCAGCTTTCTGAATGTGATGTTAAGAAGAATATTTTAGCAATAACTTCAAATTCCGTTGGTTCTGATAGCATTAGTCGGAAAATGATCCTTCCTCTCCTTGATATACTAACACCGATAATTACATCCATTTTTAATACTTCCATCTCTACCTGCACTTTCCCATCAATGTGGAAAGATGCTGAAATTGTACCTCTCCCAAAAAAAGCTAATCCGTCGTCCTTATCCGAATATCGTCCTATTTCCATCCTCCCTTTTCTGTCCAAAGCACTCGAACGGCTTGTGCATCAACAGCTCAGCAGTTTCCTTTTAAAACACCGTCTGTTGAATCCTATGCAATCCGGTTTTCGCCCAGGTCACAGTACGACTACTGCGCTTGTAAAAATAACGGATGATATACGATCAAATATGGAAAACCAACAGGTCACGGTATTAACGTTACTCGATTTTAGTAACGCCTTTAATACCGTGGACTTTGATATACTATGTGATATTTTACGTTCTCTTAACATATCTCCTGAGGTTGCTGATTGGTTTCTTAGTTACTTGCAGGGTCGCCGGCAGCGAGTTAAATTGAATGACTCATACTCCAATTGGTCAATGGTCAATACCGGTGTCCCGCAAGGTGGCGTGCTCTCCCCTCTTTTGTTTTCAATATTTATAAATTCTATCTGTAATGTAATATCTTCTTTCTACCACCTCTATGCAGATGATCTCCAGATATACTCTCACTCCACTGTTCATAACTTATCTCAGTGTGTATCGCGTATAAACAATGACCTTTTAGCCATTGGTAAGTGGAGTAAAGCCTATGGCCTAAATATTAATCCAAATAAAACGAAAGCTATTATTATAGGAAGCTCCAGACTGCTCAGCCGCATTGATAAATCTGAGCTATCTCCTGTTACATTTAATGGATTCACCATTCCATATAGCGAAAGCGTGAGAAATTTAGGTGTTATCTTTGACCAACATCTCTCTTGGGGTCCTCAAATATGTGAAATTAGTCGCAGACTGTTCGCTTCGGTTGGGTCTCTCCGCAGATTGCGTAATCTTCTGCCCATTCCTACTAAAATTGCTCTTGCACATAGTCTCCTATTACCAATTCTTGATTATGCTGATACTTGCTATCTTGACATTACAGAGGAGCAGCTTAATAAGCTTGAGCGCATTCAGAATGTATGTATAAGATTTATCTTTGGACTACGCAAATATGACCATATTTCGGAATTTCGCAAAAAACTCAAGTGGCTCCCAATTCGCCTTCGCAGGAATACTCATATTCTTACCCTACTTTACTCCATTTTATTTAATCCCTTTACCCCTTCCTATCTGAAAGAACGTTTCAAATTCCTTGGTGATTCTCACGAACGCTGTCTTCGTTCTGACAGTAATTTTCTTCTTGAAATTCCTTCTCACTCCTCTTCCTTTTATGACAAATCTTTTACAGTTCAAGCCTCTCGCTTATGGAATACCTTGCCCTTGAATATCAGACGTGTACAAACACCTGCACTTTTTAAAAAGACTGTTTGGAAGCATTTTCTTCAAACTCAACAATAAACAAGTAATTCATAATTATAATGTATACATATATGTATTTACATGTATGTCTGCATGTACGTGGGTATATATGTATATATGTCAGTATGTATGTATGTATTTATGTATCTATTTATGTATGTATGTATGTATTTATGTATCTATTTATGTATGTAGGTATGTATGTATGTATATGTTTAATTATTTGAATATTTATAACAAATTTGTAGTAACTTGTACACCTATGCTGACGCTAGACCATTTCCTTTGCCCTAAGGTTGCCTGGAAGAGATCGCTTTTTAGCGATAAGGCCGCCCTTTGTACCTAATGAATATATTGTCAATATTTTCTTTCTTTCTTTGATATGTATTATTTCTGTTTTTGGTGTACAATAAAGTGTATTATTATTATTATTATTATTATTAAGTAAAAAATTATACACAACTAAGTTACGTACAAAAAATCAGCTTTCTACGACGATAACTCCTGATGTTCCTACTTTCTTGTTTAGCCAGTTTTCCGAATGTGATGTTAAGAGTAGCATTCTCGCAATTAAATCTAACTCGGTTGGATCGGACAGCATTAGTCGTAACATGATTATCCCTCTAATTGATATTCTATGTCCAGTTATCACATTTATTTTTAATTTCTCCATCTCCACTAACTCTTTTCCGTCAGTGTGGAAAGATGCTGACATTATTCCTCTACCTAAAAAAAGTAATCCGTGTTCTTTATCTGAATATCGTCCCATTTCCATCCTTCCATTTCTTTCCAAAGCTCTTGAGCGTCTTGTACATCAGCAGCTTAGCCGTTTCCTTCTAAATCATAATCTCCTTAATCCCTTCCAATCCGGCTTTCGTCCTGGACATAGCACGACTACTGCGTTAATTAAAATCACCGATGATATCAGGTCGAATATGGACAACCAAAGAGTCACGGTCTTGACGCTGTTAGATTTTACTAATGCATTTAATACCGTGGACTTTGACTTACTGTCCGATACTTTGTATACTCTTAACATATCTCCTGAGGTAACTGAGTGGTTTCAAAATTACTTGCGAGGTCGCCGGCAACGAGTCAGGGTTAACGACTCCTTTTCTAATTGGAGTGCGGTCAGAGCTGGCGTACCGCAAGGTGGCGTGCTTTCCCCTCTCTTATTTTCTATCTTCATCAATTGCATCAGCAAAGTTATATCTTCTCTCTACCATCTTTATGCTGACGATCTCCAAATCTACACACACTGTACTATTGAAGAATTGCCACAAACTGTCTCTATTATCAATGATGATTTATTACGAGTTGCTAATTGGAGTAAATCCTTTGGTTTAACAGTCAATCCAAGGAAAACGCAAGCAATTATAATAGGAAGCTCTAAATTTATTTCTCGTATTAATAGGTCACAATTGCCTCCTATAATTTTTGATGGCGTTGAAATTCCATACAGCGATAAAGTGACTAACTTGGGTATTATATTGGATCAAAATCTCTCTTGGTGTCCACAGATGTGTGAATTAAGTCGAAAAGTTTTTTCAGCTGTAGGATCACTCCGCAGGCTGCAGAATTTTCTTCCCACTTCCACCAAAATTACGCTTGCACATAGCATTCTCTTACCTTTGCTGGATTATGCTGATACTGCTTATCTTGATATTACTGAGGAGCAACTTAATAAGCTTGAGCGCATTCAAAATTTATGTATCCGTTTCATATTCGGCCTACGCAAATATGATCACATCTCTGATTTTCGCAAAAAACTCAAGTGGCTCCCAATTCGCCTTCGCAGGAATACTCACATACTTACTTTGCTATACTGCATACTATTTAATCCTGCTACTCCTTCTTACCTACGTGAACGTTTTAAGTATCTCAGCGAGTCTCATGAGCGAAGCCTTCGCTCCGATGATAGTTTACTTCTTAAAATTCCTCCCCACTCCACTAATTTCTACACTAAATCATTTACTGTCCAAGCTGCTCGGCTTTGGAACTCCCTTCCTTTGCCCATCAGACGCGTTGAATCCCTTCCAATTTTCAAGAAGTCGGTGAAACACTATTTCTCTCAATTTTAATCCTTCTATCTAGTCACATATTATCTCCTGTCCTCACTTTGAATTTTATCATAATAATTCATTAACTCTATATACGTCTATGTATGTCTATTACAACTTTCCATTTATATATGCCATGTACATACATATACTTTATTTTAATTATTATTATTTTTTTTACATTGTTTATTTGTCTAAATATATTGTATATGTTTAGGTAAAACTGTACACCTAAACTGTCTACATATATACCATTTCCTTTACCCAAAGGTTGCCTGGAAGAGATCGCTCATTAGCGATAAGGCCGCCTTTTGTACTTAACTCCTGTTTTTATTTTTGTATTTTTGCTCACTTTTGGTGTACAATAAAGAGTTTTTATTATTATTATTATTATAATAATTTCACATAAAACCATGTTATTTAAAAAAATACTTTTTCGAGACGAAATGTAGAGACACTAAAAGAAGATCGTAAAGGTTTACGGCGTACGGTACACTATAAAAATTCGTATATTCTTATTAAGTTAGCTATAATCATATTTTTTTTAATAATATTTGTTCGAAAATACAACAAATTTTTTACACTCTTTTTATAGTTAGGGATACCATTTCGAAAACATTTTATCGTACTAAGAATCGTTTATATGTATACAGTTTACATTTTTCTTAACTTAAAAGGAATTCCTTAGAAGATTCAAATGACACTTTTTATTTTGGTAATTTTGGTCTAATTTAAAAGAAATACTTATTTACTTACAACATATAATCGCTTCTATGTAAGTTACTTGACCAGTTTTTTTATTTTTAATGCATTCAATATCTGATCCTTAAACTTTTATATACAAACTCTATCAAATTGTACGTATATCCATTATTACACTCAAAATAAAAAAAATAAAAACTAGAATAAAATTTCTTTGTCAACAAAAGTGTAATTTATATCAGAATATTTTAAATACTAACTACGACTATCAACTACAGGATATTTTAAATACTATATACTACTAACTACGATTATCAACTACTCAATTACAAAATAAAACTACAATTAAAAACGTATTTGCAAATGTCATAGGCTACAAAACATCACAATATTAGGTATTCGTAAACAAGAACATTAACAATAATTATTAATTTATTTATCAAGTAAATAACGTGTTTTAAATCATATAAAAGTGCATACAAAACATAATTAAAGTACATTGTCTGTAGTTAACCCTCACATCAAGCGCGGGACAAACGCGTTCACGTCTCGATGACATTAGCGCGAATTAAAGAGACGTTTTTCAAGAAACTGCCGCCGACAGTGTTAAATGAAGGGGTCGCTTCGACACCCTAACACGATTTAAACTTTTGCTATTTGTATATTTAGAATTGTTGTCGTTTTTTGTTGTGACTGAGAATTTTGCTATAGAAACAGATTATTAGAAGCGCTACAGCCTTAACCTTCATCAATGATATATAAAATTTTCATGTCGCGGTGTTTGTTGCCAAACTCCTTCGAAACGGCTGGACCGATTTTTATGAAACTTTTTGTGCATGTTGGGTAGGTCTGAGAAACGGCCAACATTTATTTTTCATACCCCTAAGATACAAGAGAAGGGATTAATAGGGTTAATAATATATATGACAAAAGAAAGTTTTCTGGGTCAGCTAGTAAACTATAAAAATAACTACAATTACATACATAATCAATAACTATACAACGTATGTAATATTTAAATAAAACCACATTATATTTGCTCAGATAAATATAACGTTATCTAAATAGGTCATAACGCGAGAACGGGAATACAAGAAACCGTTCCAGAGATGGATGGCGGCAATATTATTAAGGTCCTTTGTAACGTACTGGGGTAACATATCACTAAGTATATTTGTTTATATATAATAGAACATACACAAACTTGGGATTTTTGTTCATATGTATCCGGCTCGGAGGACCAGTTTTTCATAGTTATGTAGGGATTAAAGTCAGGTTTTCCTTTTAGTAACATTTTTTGATTAACTAATGGAACTTTTGCAAGCACGTTAATTCTCCAGACTTATAATAATTAATCATATATTTAACATCAATATACTAAACCAAATACCAATGTTTATATATGTATCTGGTATTTTATCGTAGATATAGTTATTTAAAAGTTAACAATAAAATTCAATATTAACATACGTATCATCCAATGGTTATCAAACTAAGGCAAATAGATAGGTACATATACCATCAGTTACCTAATTTTATCTCCAGTACTGATTTTTTGTACTCATACCCCGAATTTGAAGTAAAATTACTTAACAGTCTCTTGCCACTAAAAATATTTTTATCATTTAATAAATACAAGAAATAAGTTCCCGATAACGATAATACTAAACAGGTACGAAAGTTACGTGAACCAAATTCATAACATTACGGTATTAATTTAACCCATAGTGAAACTTGCAAACTTCGGTCGTAACCAATATCGTGGTTTAGTTAACGCTTCAGTTACATTTATAGCTTATATTAATTATATGAAACTATAGCGTGGAACACCAGATAGTCCGGCTAGTTGAATATATAGGCTATTATGAAACTAGCCAAACGATAGCGAGGACTTGGCAATTGTAGCTGTCAAATTGTAAGTCAAATCGAATCAAGCGATAGTGCTGCCACTAGTGAGTAATCGGTGAACTAAATATTGATATATTTGACAATCAACAAGCTATTAGAAATTGACGTGTCGTGATTAGGGAAACGATCCTATGGTATGGTATTGGTATTTTGGTATTCGTATTTTTTTTACCTATCAGAATTATTAAAAAAGATATATCACGTAAATTCAGTTAATACCCATAGGTTACTTCAGCCTATCGCAATTCACTGCTGGACATAGACCGCCATTCTTGGCCAACTCATGCGTTTTGCCCATAATCACCACGCTGGGCAGGCATGTCGTGAGGTGAAGGCGATGCTGCCAGTCTTGGGCCTGGCCGCAGGTACATACGTAAAACCAAATGCGCCTTTTTTCACTTATAATTTCAGAACAAATGGTAAATTAAGGAGCTGGTGATCAAACATTGGATTATTTGGTGTTTTTACGTTCTTATTTTCGCAATACCAAAAAATAGGTACCGTATTTATTAGTTAACTGTAATAGTGATTGTTTTTTTTTTACTGATAGCTGATAATATATATACGTACGTATATATATTATCAGTAATAAATAAAATAATAAAAATATAATATTGTTTAAATATATATAGGTTCAAAAATGTAATTACAATTGCAAAGGTCTGAATAAAAAGCGATTTTTAATGTGTTTTTAACTTTTTTTGTAAAATTCTAAGCTCCTGGGATCATCCCGAGATCGCGGTATTACTTTTCTTCAATCCCGAAATCCCGGAATCCGAAAATAGGGCCACGATCGAATTTCCTAGTCATGATTATATTATATTAAGATTAGTGCAATACCAGTTTATATATATGCAATAGTAGTTTTGTTTTTACTAAAACGAAACCCATAAAGAATTTTATATAAGTTATTTTCGTGTTTATATGATTGCTAATATATAATAAAATATATACGCTTATACGCTTCAGCCTGTAATATCCCACTAATGGGCATTGGCCTTTTTCCCCATGTAGGAGAAGGATCAGAGCTTAATCCACCACGCTGCTCCAATGCGGGTTGGCGGATATATTCCATACTATGAGTAACAATCGTTATCAGGTGTACATGATAACAACCGGGACCGACGGCTTAACGTGCTCTCCGAGACATGGTGCGGAGACCCACAAGGACTCCACAAACACCCAGACCATGGTAAACACCTGTATGGCCAATACAAATGGTTGTTATGTGCGAGGATCGAACCCGCAACCGTCAGCACAACATGTACAATCCATGGCTGTGACCGTTGCGCCAACGCGTGTCTGTGTATTAAAATATATAAATAAAACGAAAATTTCATTCAAAACGAATTAGTAAAATGTTCTTTTAAAACTTAAGATAAGTATCTTAAAATCCTTAAAGCATTTTCCGTTTGGGATATTTAAGAGCGCTAAATGTCAGACAACGCCGCGTTAGATCGTTAGTTCATAATAAACGAGGTATACGTTGTCTTAATGGACCACTTGAAGGCACTATGAGGAAACTTTTTAAATTTCGCCTATTATCTTTCATATAATATAAGTTTTTTCCGTGACTTGGATGAATGAGATTATTTGGATTGGAAATATTGGGTATATATTTGATTTAATGGGTACAAGTTCGTAATTAATTCAACTTATCTTATCGATATTTTGTATGTGTAGGTTGTTTGTTTTGGAATACTGTGCTTCTGTACGAATACGTACAGTCTCACATTTTTGAAGAATTTTCGTACTATTTTAAAGAAAGAAATAATTAAGAAAATTACATATCCGAATTACATTTTATGTTAACGTATTGGACTGAAGTTATTGTATCTTCATATGCTTGACTCACATACGCAGACATACTAAGTGCATTAATTGAAAGTTCAATGTAGTCTATTTAGGACAAATACGAGAATTAATGAGATCTAGTCGTTGAATTCAATCAATATCAAATAATCAGTTATGGAGTTGGGCAACGTATAGTTAAGATATTTCATCTCTTCTCCTCAATAAGTAAAAAGAGGTCTCTGTTCTTTTGCTGTTTTTAGACGTTTACTTTACATTATAATTAAGCCTCTTTTTACACCATCATGGCAGATATGCATGCAATTCTGATTATATATCAAGTTATTACTTACGGTTAGCTTATGGATGCCTGCAATACCAGGAATTTGTCGAGCCAGCGCGTTGGCGACTTAAAAGCCACTGTCAACACAAGGCATCTCCAAGAGATCTGGCTGCCGCATCTGTCCAGGAATGCAATACAACTGGAAAGCAGTATTATTTGACTGGGATTTTCTTTTACTAACCAAGTTCAAAAAAGAGGAAATTATCAATTAGGTTGTCTTTTTAATGTGTGATGTTACTCGTATAACGTTATACTGAGTGTACCGATTTTGATGATTATTTTTTATTAGAAATGTGGTGCTTGTCATGTAACGATAGGCAACTGCTGGGCATATCCTCTTTCCCCATGTAGGAGAAGGATCAGAGTTTAATCCACCACGATGCTCTACTACGGGTTGGCGGATATATTCCCTACTATGCGTAATAATCGCTAGCAAGTGAATATGATAACAACTGGAACCGATAGTTTTACGTGCTCTCCATGGAACGATGGCCCAACAAGAAAAGAAAACCAGACTGGAAATAAATATTTGTATAAACACAAATACCACTCCGAGTGGGAATCGAACCAGTGACCGCCGGTGTTTAGGCGGCGCCGTCACGGCATACGTATCAGTACATCAGGGCGGTCGTCAGACTGTCACGTGGTCTCATTTAAATTTGAACGAGGTCTGATGAGTGTTCAAGTTTATGAGTTAACCCTAATATGCGTATTTAATTGACTGTTTTACCGACTATCTACGTCATACTACTTGTCAACGTAAAGCCGTTCGTATATCTGTTATTTTCGTTTGCGAGCAAACACAATTATTTTATGTCAATATATACAAGTTCAACTTGTATAGGAGTTGACTGTTAGTTTTGCTCTGAATGGTATTTCCTTCAATTCAAAATTCAAACTAAAACAAAACTCGGACCCGACACGGTTCTCCTTTCCATCGTTTCCCATTTAAAGGAAAAACAATTGAATACCAACATTAAAGAGAGCCCCGCGACAAATATTTACGCGGAACAAAGTTTTAGTATCAGAACGAGAATAAACTCATTATCGTAACTTCCGTGACTTCCATTTTATATTTTATAAGCTTTCTAGGAAGTAGCGGAGTTGCTTTTCGTCTTCTCTTACTGTATATATTTATGTAGTATATACATATAGAAGGTAATAAGCAATACGTTTGTTTGTTTCAACATACCCAAATGAATGGTATAATAATGTTGTCGCTGTGATTTTCCGTTGAAGCTTCATTGAAACATAACTTATAGTTGTTATTATACTTAGTAATAGTAATTCTTTAGTTGAAAAGTAATGATTTATTTCTATTATTCTTAATTTTTAATGCAAGTCTTTTTCAATACAAGTCTTTCAAGACCACTTATGCATTAGAACTTAGAATTCAGACGACTCTCAAGATTTATCGTTAATACTAAAAATTGCTAATGCACTAGATAGCATTTTTATGTGAGAGATCGCAAAACAACTGAGACAACAATATACAGTAACGTAGGAGATGCCGCGGGCGTCGTCTAGTATTAAAAAAATATTGCGAAAAAAATTTTGTTATTCGGCATAAAATATTTTGCTCGTGAAAAACATTTCTTTTGGCTTTGTGTCAAATTTTCAACTCCGATAATCGTGTATCGATTCTCAGCGAGATACATTTACAGAGTAAACTATACATTTATAGAAAAATAGTAAACATATATTTATTATTTAAAAAAACCAAAAAGTTAGGTTTCAATAATTTAGTTGCATATCAAATTTTACGACTATTCTATTGAGGGGCACTATGTAGGGCACAGCAGGAAGTATCTTGCTCTTTTCTGGAGCAGCTCGACTGGGAAGTACCTCACCTTACAGAAAATCACAGCTAAATTATAAACATAAATATCTTGTTAAGTTTTACAAATTAGTAATTACTTAGGTCAGTGCTTCATTTCTATTTAGATAAGTATTTAGCAGTTTAGCTTCAAAAAAAGTACAATTTGTTTCCTTTTAAAATAAATTATACAAATAAACCAAGACATTAAAAATGAAAAAAGTGTGTGTCAGCTCCGACGCACGACTGAAGTTTACTCATTCAGATCGACTATCTAAATAGGCACAAAAAAGGCTAATACTATATCAAATTGTAAATAAACGAATCAAATAACGCCATCTATCGATTATACGTTACGACGAGATGGCGTTATTAGAAAACATCGTTATGCCTTTAGACTCTACACAATAGATGGCGTTATGAGAAACGTAATGAGGTCAATCATTCAGTAGATTTTACTCCTCATATTTTTTCATACCGGGGCCTAATATGAAAATCAAACCCTAAAAAATAACCAAGAAAACATTTAAAATTTATTTCTACAACAATGTAACAAAAACCTTACGTTCACTTCTATATCCAGTTTGATTAAAACAATACACGTCATTTATAAAAAGAATATGCAATTCACTCTTACTCCACACAATCAAAGCTTCCGTAAAATTAACTGGTAGATGATAATTACCTCAACTGATCCCTACGTCATTAATTTGTTTCGAAATAATTAATATTAATTACCTTCTCTTAATATATAAAATTCTGTCTATGTGAAAATATATTTTGTTTAATAATTTGATAATACGAAAATATTTACAACTAGTTTTCCGCTGGAATCCAGCTGTTCCGTTTTATCCAGATTAAAATATAGCCTATGTAAGTGATAACGTAGCATAGTTATTAGGAAATTCTAGTGTTTATTCATTACAAACATTCAAAGACTAATAATTACTATTTAAAATATTAAAAAAGATTAAAGATAACAATTTGTCTTTTGGAAAGAAAACTAAACCCTAAACTACTTGTACTAAGACACAAAGTACGCAGGCAATGAAAGTGATTACCTAAACACAGGTTGCTAGTTAGGAGTCAGTTCCTACCTTCGTTTGCAAATAGCCAAATTATAACCTTAGTAACGTTGTAAGTAAATTTCCTACAGTATTGTATTGTGTTTACGGCTTGGGTTTGTGATTTAACATAAAACTGTACTGTGTACTGTAAACGCCGTCGATTGTACAAATATATACAAATATAAAATAAATAAAAACAAACGAAGAAAAATAAAGAATTTCTTTAGATAAATACTTCTACAAATTTATGTAAACTAAAACTTTCCATCAATACAAATGATAGATATTAATAAAATATATTTATTTACGAAAATACTTCTTTGATGTAGATTCGCAAAGATTATAACTTCGTTTATTTCTCAAATATATAATATAATTAATGACATATTACCAATTTAATGATATAATTATTTAAATATAAGATGATGACACGACTAACCTTTTAAATTTTTTAAATATAAAACAGGTTCATTCTGTGCTACTTGTAGCAATTAAGAAATTCTAGGTTTTGTGATTTGTATTCTAGGTGACCTAGACTTTTATAACTCGAGCTCCTGTGGGTATTTTTATTGCATAATCAACAAATATAAAATTATTTCAGTATTTTACTCATATATAAGAAAGATCGAAGATCAATCCATCACGCCGATCGAGTGCGGGCTGGCGGAATTTTTCTACCACGAATACTGATCGTTATCAGGTACCTATAATAACAACCGAAACTTTAAATATTCTCCTAGATGGAAGGCGGCTTTAAATATTCTCCTAAATGGAAGACATAAGGATATACACACAGACCAAAAGCAAATATTTACACAAACATCGGTATTCGAACACGCGATCGTTGGCGTTCAGACAACTACTTGCACTACTAAACCGGAATAGATATCAAGGTCGTTCACCGATATATAATATAGTACAACAGTTGTAACATTGTTACAAGACCACAGTAACAAGTAAAACTCAAGACTTTACCTCTAATCCTTATTTACAAAACAACTCATAATCAATCTGGAACTTTGTCATCATTCGTTATTTTGTTTTGTAACTCAACACGAATTTTTATATATATTGTATTTATATATATTGTATTTTTTACCTAACTCTAAAAAATATCTAATTGTAATGTGTAATTGTAAAAAATACTATTCTTGTCATATAAATCAAATAAAATGGAATAATATACCAACCTACAAAAATATCGGGAACTAAAAATGGCCAATAAAACTATGGTAAATATATCAATTTATATATAAATTATAGTGTAAAGGACTATGATAGATCACAAACATACACATAAAATAAATAACACATTAAGGAATAGCCAGTATTATTAAAGTCATAAAAAAATCTTAACTTATTTATTATCAGCCAATTATTTCAAAAGACAGAACTCGTCAACAATGTATACCAAATTTAAAAAAAAAAAAAAATAACAAATAAAGTCAACAATTGGAATCACTCGAATCAGTATAGGAATCGTTTTTAAATGGCTCGAGAGCACTTATCGAGGCGTCTGTAAGTGACGATCGTCCGACGTAACGTGTCAGCCAATTCACATAGAGACGCCACTTGTCAAACTTTATTTGACATCCCCAAGACATATTGACACCCCCTGAAAATATATTAACGTATTATTAATAAAAATAAATTATTTGAAAGATTATCTCTTGATTTGATCTCGACTGATTAAGCTTTTTGTTGTCTTCATAATTATATTGATAAGATTTGAAGAGATATATATTTAAGTATTCAGTTGATTTGTTAATAAAAATATGTAATATATTTTATTGTCAAGTAAATTTGTTCAATGAGACGTTGGTGTAACGACGAGTGATCATAACAACGGCTAATACGATAACGTTCATGTGTAGGATCCTCACACATGACAAATATTTATATAGACTATACAGATGATTGTCGCGATCTGGTTCTGTTTGTTTTTACCCACCGCACCCGGAGCACCATTTTTTAATAAATTATACAACAACATAATAAATTACTAGTAAACATAAAAAAACACAAATAATAAACTGTCATATAGTGGTGTACAATACATAAAAGAACACAACTGTTAAAAAATTCGTCAAAAATGATCCCACTAAAAGTACTTAAAATAGTTAAGTAGTTAAGATAGTTTTATTGTGTACGATCGAGGGTGTTTGTCAACCAATTGTCCGTCCCGCGAGATAGCGCTTGTCAAACTTTTATCGAATTTGTGAATCTAATGTTGCTAACTCGATGTTACCGATTTATTGAATATAAAATTATGTAATGTACAATATATATTAAAGCGAGTTAAAAGATTGATACGAAACTGGCTTAATGAATGAATAACTGGCTTAGTTAATGATTAGATAATTTAAAATTGAATGTCATAAAAAAAGGTGTATTAGGTAATGCATATTGATTATTGTGATCTATCGCGGTTTCACTCGCTTTGGGATTCGATCTTTATCAGACTGGCACTAAGAAAAGGAATGTAAAACGCAAAAGGTTAAATTGCTTTCAATAAATTGTCAATGAATTAAAGAATTCAAATACATGAAAAACTTTGTCATCTTTATTGTGCTTTACCGAAAATATACATGGTGCACGTTAAATTAAACTTGATAGGTATCTATCAAGTTTAATTTAATATGTATCGTGTTGAGATATGAATCAGAAATCGCTACAGCGAGGCGGTAACTCATAATTACATATTTATCTTGGAATAAAATAAATATTGTATCAATGTAATATTTACGTGTACAAGTAGTTAAAACACAAATGTACTAGTGATTAACATCCAATCTTACCAACGCTTAATTAATTTTTACAGAAAAACGTACATATATTATAATCGAAATATTGCAGAGTGTGAACTCAGCTTAATTATATTTTAAGGTCGACTAAGTATAGCACAGATGATGTATCCGTTAGCTGTTAATTTGTCTGAACGTCTACATGTAAATCTGAACCAATTAGGAATAACATTAGCACTAACAAGATGACTAATACAGAATCTATATTTAGTGCTTGTAAGTGCCGTGTGTATCTGAAAGCAATCTTAGGATTCTTTTCAATTGTTTGAGAATATACTCTAAGTCTGACAAACATGTTTATTAAATATATCTTATAGAAAATTTCGTGCTTATTTTAACCAATTGTTTAGTACGGTAAAGTCATACAACTAAATGATTAAATATAGCCCATAAAAATATCATATAGTCGTATACGTTAATATACACCTCTTTTGCGTAAGCATTAAATAATGCAGTTAGTAAAGCAATTTAAAGCAACTGAAGTTAGAAGTCAGATCTAGTATTAAAATGGAATTGATTTATTAATTATTCAGTAACATAAATTTGACAAGCAATGTCTATGAAACTATTTTTGGAAATCCGTTCATAGTTTCTGATACAGTTCTAATGGATTTTGTTATTCACACTAATATAATAAGACTGAATAATTTATTAGATTGGATAAGTTTAACTCGGAAATTACTAGGCCAATTTATGATTTCTTTATTTTTTGGTCAAAGGAAATTTATTAGATGAGAAAATTTATAAACATAAAAATATAATACAAACCTCTTCTAAACAATGAAACTAATAGAGTTTCAACTCGATAGATACAAAAAATAATTCGAATTCAAATCGAAATACTGCAACTTTTAACTAAATCGAAATATTGCAATTTTTCATTTAAATTAAATACAAATATTCAAAGATAAGAACGTAATTTACAACACAATTTATCTTGTACCAGCAAATATAAATATGAGCGATGACTGAAAATTCCGGAAGGAAACGGGCATGACCCGGGAAAAGTTCTTTGTTATGTATATCCTAATCACAGTTGAATAGAAGGGTGGATTCAATTCTAATCTTTCTTTTTAGACGTATTCTTTTGATGTATATACGATTTGAGTTATAATAGTAAATTAAATGTGATACATAGCAGTAAATCATAGACAATCATCATAATATTTAGAAAGTACACAGCTTGTTAATAAAATAAATTATCTAAATATTTGCAATCAATTTGATCCGTTCGAACAAAAACCGCAAACTTCCCAATCTAGTTCGTTAAACTACGATGAATAGCTGTCAGAAAATATTCAGCAAATCAGACAAATCTATAGAACAATCACGAATGATCAAATTATTTCTTCTTAGTAACGAAACTTTGCTAAATTTTTAATTCATACAATGAATATAAGGAAACATTGATTAAATATATTTCACTAATTGTTTTATTGTGAAAAAGCTACACTATAAGGTTTTATATTGACCTATTTTAACTTACTGATAGGTTCACAATAATAATAGTTAATTATATAATAATAATGTCTCACTAATTGATTAAAGATAACGTGTATTGTTTGTAAAATGCCTTCCTGAATAACGATTTTGTTTTTATTTAATGTATGATCATTATAGTATAAATATCTGTATATATATACTGAAAACATGTAACATGACGTAATATACTTATATAAGGTCAATTTGAAATCTTATATAGTTTCTTGTTTCTTCTGTATAGTTTAAATTTATTTCCTTTTGCTTAATTAAATCAATGAAATCCACAGGACCGTGAAAGCCTTCGTCTCCTAAGCTGTAAACACCTTAGCGTAAGAACTTAGCACCTTGCGCTTTTATTAGTCTTATGCATCTTGTAACCTCTACGTACGTTGAAATTGATGATTTACTGCCTAAAGGCATTTTATAATTTGTGTAAATTTTCTTAATTAAAATTGTAAATATTGATTTTATCTTAAATGCACCGTCCATTAAATAAATCGTTTTTATGAATACTAAATATGTATATATATGTACAAAAAATATAAATTTTGAAAAATGAAAGTTGTAAGTCCGATATACGATTTAGGTTTATAGTCGGGTTAAATGTTTTATACTTGACATACATAAGGCCAAATGTTTACAAACTAACATTCCTCTTTACAGATTAGATACACTTAAGTCAATATCAGTACAAAAAAGAAACAATTATTGGATAAAAAAGAAAAACAGTTTGAGAGCCACTGTATCAACATGTGCGTTCTGATTGACCGGAATTGACCACCGATCGTTGATCAACGTTACTTAGCAAGCCACTTACACAGTGACTGAACGAAATTACTATAACAATCATAGACTTACAAATAAATTAAGCCACAGTCAAATATTATAACCTGAGTGAACACCGCTAAGCTGTTCATATACTAAACCTTTTAAAATTAAACAAAAAAAAAATGTAAAAACAACGAACTATCCCTTTCACATTGCTATGAAAAATATCTCAAATAAAATTGTCTTCACCTTTTCTCGATATCATTAAAAACATCATCTTCGGAATTTCAGAATAATTAATCATCAAAAAAAAAAATCATTAAAAACGCTTAACGAAACGTTATAGCGTCATTAGAAGTTAATTGTAATCAATATCTCATAAGTTTATGATATACAAACTTTCTAAAGCGTAGGCAGACGGACAAACGGACCGATATATTAGAAACACGATACTCGGTATTTTACGATGTCTTTACGTGTGTGTCTGTGAATGTAATAGATATTTTAAATGTAACTCATTTTAAATTTTAAGTAAATATATTCACAAGTATAAATATTTTGCCGTAGTTGACAATTCAAATAAAACACTGTTATATGTGCTTGATTTACCTATACAATAAATTTTAGCCTGTGTAGTTCTAGCTAATTTTTCTACCTTGACAAGATGATTGATATTGAAATAAAACGTTCTTTACGTAATTATTTTTTTAATATATTGTGGTAATATTACTATAAAAATATTTTACATGTTTTCATTACCGTAAATTTACGGAGAAATCAATTGCACTAACAACGAACACAATACATATTCCTTAAAAACTTCACTACGCAAGCAACGTAATTTTAGTAATACGTTTTAGCCTGTAATATCCCACTGCTGGTCATAGACCTCTTCCCCCATCTAGGAGAAAGATCAGAGCTTAATTCATCACGCTGGTCCAATGAGGCTTGGCGGATATATTCCCTCCTTTGATTAGCGATCGCTATCAGGTGTACATGATAACAACCGGGACGGACGGCTTAACGTGCTCTCCGAGGCACATTAGGGTGACCAACAACGACTGCACAAAAACCAGATCACGGCAAACAACAACAAAAATCTGTATGGCCAATACAAATGTTTGTCATGAGCGGAAATCGTACCCGCAACCGCCAGCGCAACAGCCACAAACCAGTGCTATCACCGTGGCGCCAACGCGTCGCCAAATTTTAGTAATGAGCCCTATTAACTCCCCATGGATACAAAACTAAACATTACGAATAAACGTCAACTATTCAAATACAAAATAAATTTTCATACACAAAAACATCTCATTTAAAATTCTAATAAAAGCCATAATCGAATCGACGATTTATATAAAAAAAAATATTATAGTATTGAAAAGAAATATAGTATCATCAATATCGGTATATATTACAAACATGTTTTAGTAAAAATTCAATTTGAAACCGTGTTACAAAATTCCTAGTGGAATGAAGTATTAGAAAAATATTTAGTGTTGTAAAGCCAATCGATGAAATTTATCGATGAATTTTGAGTGATTTATTCATAAAATTTAACACCGCAAACTGGTGATAACCGCTTATTACTGAATATTAAACGGGTTATATTAAAGCGCTTGCTATGGTTATTAAGCAATTAAAATAATTTAAATTACCTGCGTGTTATTCGCGCGTACAACGACGGGGATGATAATTTACAGTATATTTAATATATTAGTTAGTACTCAAAATACACTTGGCTACTATGACAATAATGGTTCAAAAATAACAAATTTAAATTAGTAACTTCATTTTTTATACAAGTACTGCATTTAGAAAAACTATGTTCCGTATCATTATTATGAGACAAAGTTTCTGTCTACCAATTACAAAATGGTATTGTTAGGAATACTTTATATATAAGGTTGCCAAACAAGCAAGCGTACGGCTCATCTGATGGTAAGCGATTATCGTAGCTTATAACCGTCTGCAACACTAGAGTCTAGAAGTACAGCGCGCACGTTTCCTATCTATCCCTAATTCCCCCAGGAGCTCTGGTCACCTAACTTACCAACGTTGCTTCAAAACAGTATTATTTAGCTGTGATCTTCTGTAAGGTCGAGCTTACCACTTACTACCCACATATTTTGAGTAGGAAATTTCCTGCTGTGCCCTACACCAGTTACATATTTAGGTATCCTATTATATATAAATTATTGCTTTATAATATTGTCAAATGCTGTGCGGTTACGGCAGTAAAGAATATAGCCCCACCCCCTCTCTTCCCATGAGTGTCGTAAGAGGCGACTACGGGATAACACAGTTCCACTACCACCTTGGAAGTTATAATGCCGACCGATGGCGGGATAACCATCCACCTGCTGGCGTTGAAATATACAGGCCGAAGACGGGCAGTGGCGTCTTCGGTGCGACAAAGTCAACCGAAGGGTCACAAACACGCCTATATCCAGGCCTATGTCCAGTAGTGGACAGCGATAGGATGACGTGATGCGGATGATATTGTCAAATATCATACTCGAATCGAATAGATTATTACTTTATAGTATCTCAGTAAGAAATCTCTATTAAAAACAAGAAGATAAATGATTTTTATCACAAATATTGTTTTCTTCTAACACAAAATATAATACCATGTAACAATGGTGTGAGTTGTGTCCCTGATGTATTTATGTTGAAGAATCATACATATATTAATAGCTTAAACTGCTGTTCCTATATATAAATAACAATAGAACACTACTAAGCTTCCATTAAACATAACAAAACTGGATAAAAGAGGGAAAAACAATAAAAAAACTACACCTCAAATTTTATTACTGTCAAACGAGATAAAAATCTGTTAGCATTTAAAACGTCAGAGTAGAACACTTAAACGGGGAATGAATTTATCATACCGCGGAACTTTTGTGTTTTATACAGGAATTTCAAATTCAATTATTTATCAAGTTTCGTAATTAATAGCGAGTCTTACATCTACGCGTTCGTTCTTCTAGTGATTAACATAAAATTGCTATTTTAGTAATTCTCTTTTCGAAGTTATTTTGTTTTCCGTATCTGGTATGGAACTAAATTTATTGATGTAACTTTTGTTCGTTCTAATTAATTATGCACGTTTAAAGTTAAATGTTGAACATAGTTGACACTTTTTGATTATGTTTACTAGTTTAGAAGACTACCCTTTTCATTTACAAAACAAATTGTTACTTTGATGTATCTAGTACTTAGCTGAGTTAAGAAAGTCAAATGACAAACAAAGTCTTGGAGACGTAAAATTTAACAATAATAAACTCAAAAACTGAATATAATTAAAGTCATCAAAATCAATGAAACCAATCGAAATGTTTTTAAGGCCTTGTTGAAATAAGAAATTTTGGATTTTTATTTCATTTTGTCACTTTTCATATCCATTTAACTAAAAATTAAACCAGTTAAAGCGAAACTAGCATTTTATTCGCACAACGAATCCAAATAAAAACCTCGATATAATCTGATAACGTTTAAAATACAACACGATATATATAAAATGATTTTATAAGCATCACAATTAAGTCAAAGGCAAAAAGTATGCAGATTTTCAGAGCGGTCACGAAATTATGCCACAAATTTGCCATTCAAATTGAAATGGGATGTCACCACACGCCACGCGGTTCCGTAAAACAATTATTCACTCATACACACACCTAAAAAGTTTCATGGAAAAATAATTGAAAAAGTTTCGAGGACAAACCCAATGGAATCGGGAATATTAATTGATTGAACCAGTACTTAGTATGTTGGTACCTTATTTTCATTACAATTATATAAGTACACCTTGATTTAACTTTCAAGTTAAATACAAACTACCAAGCAGGCGAGGCTGCGGCAAGGAGATAAAATTTACGTAACATACAAGACAAATTTCACGCGTCTTGTCCTTCAACTAGTCTAGATTATGTGTTTACTGACTTTAAGACTTTGATTTAGTATTTATGAGACAAGTTCTAACAAGTCCCAACGAGTCCATAAACCTAGCACGGTCGTGAATCGATCTTTACTACCAAATTTCACGTTCAAATGGTACTAAAAAATTCAGTACGACCCCGCACGTCTTAGCGACCTCACTTGTAATGTAAATCAATGAAACTTGACCGAGCGTTTATGAGCCTGAGTGCTAAGTTACATTTTAGCACCCACTTCACATGTATATTTTAGTATATTTATAGTCAATCTCGACTACTTATCAAATACATTAGAATATTAAGTTTTGTTTTGCTTTGTTTTCTCACAGTTAACCACTTACATAAGTACTCTATAAACTCTGGTTTGAAATTGGTAGTATGGTTATTGAAAGTTTTCATTTGGCAGTCATCGGGACATCTAATGGCTGGTATTATAATGATGACCATAAATAAAAATAACTTTATAACTTATATCCTTTAATTTAGAACTATTTTATATTTTAAAAATGAATATTCCACTCATGTTCAGTATAAAGGAACAATTCCTTTATATCTTTAATATATTATTTATTTTTGGTATAAAACATATTAAAACTGATTTGTATCATTTCAGAACTATAACCAATATGCTACTAACATAGAAAAATAGTTTTCTTTTATTTATTTAGAATATTTCAAGCTATCGTAAACATCAAAATTACGATTATAATTATCACAATATTAATTTAAATAGTAATAAATGCAAAGTTACGCTTACGACTTTTTATATTTTAATTTCAGTCTTAATAAAAAATATTGCTTATTTAATTAAGCAGTAGTCTATAAAACGTCTTAACGAAGCTCTAGGAACGTGTAATAGTACAGTTAAATTACCTTGACATTTCCTTTGAAATATTAAATACTTGCTTGAGCTCGTGGCTTTATACGTGTAGGTGTTAAATATATTGCTTTTACATTTCTCGACGTAAAAATAAAACGTAAATTAACTTTAAAGTATGCGAAGCTCTCATACGAAGTTCATTAAAAGATATTCAGTAGTTTTGTGTAACACGCACAGACCGATAAATAAAAATAGAGATTTTAAAAATGTGACAAAAAGGTCGATTATATCTTTATAATTTTTTTTTTTCAAATAGTCACAAAGAATATCTCAAAGATTCGAATTAAAGAATGATATAATTATTTTAAACCTCATTACTTCAAGCTTCACAATTTACTACAATAGAACTTTTAAAATTTCGCTTTTTGGTTGAAATTTATAAAATTTTATTAAATTAATAAATAGTAAGTTTATAATTACTTTACGTTAAAAAGTTTACTAATTATATTTTACATATATTTTAAGAACTTTGTCAGCTAATGCTGACTATGTCACTCAAAGAGTTTTCTAATTAATTATTATTTTATGCTTTTGAATCAGAATTGAACACCAAAACAAAAACAAAAAACATTTTATATTATACTTACGATTAAAAAGTGTCTTGAAAGCACAAATACATCAATATCAATCTGTGCTTTCCATCAATAGCGAAATAAAATACGCATTTATTGAAATTCATAGATATTATCGACATCAATAAATATCAGTTCACATCACTAGCGTCCCAGAATCAAGTCACTATACTTTAAAAAAAAACAGCAATCGATTTGCATAAAACAAATCTGCCCACCAATTATTGTTATAGACGATTAATTAGAATAAGCGACGTCGTGTTGGGTCTTATAGTTTAGGGTTCCATATAAAAATAAAGAAAACACCCAAAAAATAAACTATCAGATTTGATTTATTTTATTTAATAAACTATGTCTTAGGATTAAGTCCATGAAGTGGAATATCGATATTATACTAGCCTAAGGTCTGAGGGTGTCACGCTGAAGACACGATATGTTACGAGTATTATATGTGACTAAGTTATAATTTAGCATTCTCTTGGTAAAAGAATTTCAAATCGGTTAAGTAGTTTTCAAGTTTATCCATTATAAACAAAAAAAAAATTCTCATTATAGGTCTGTTTCTTGTCTGGTCTTGATTTTGATATCAATCATTCTTCTTTTCTAATTTTTAATACATACAAAACAGTTCAAATAGCTTTACACATTTAAATGATAAACGGCATTAACAAATCCCGATTCAGACTGTAACATCCCACTGCTGGGCATAGATATCTATCTCCATGTACGAGAAGGATTGTCGCTTAATCTACCATGCTGCTCCCCTGCGGGTTGGCAGACAACAAACATAAATAAATGATAAAATTATACGGAACCCTACAGTAAAACCACATAGACCATCTAATATTTATTCGCTACTTTTTTAAACGTCAACTTACACCTCCATAAAAACAAGTTTATGAATAACGAAAGACCATACAATAAATCTTCTCTGTCATAATAACAACTTCGTAATTTCCGAACTGAGATCAGATTTTTTTTAATTATCTCGTTATTTTTATATCTTGTGTGGAATTTCGAATGGCGATTAGTGACGTCACAACTAAACTTGAAATGAATTTACAGTTTAAGTTTTTTTTTTTACTGTAAGGATAGCAAACAACCGTACGGCCCCCTGATGAAAAACGGATAGCGTAGCCTATGAACGTCTGCAAAAGCAGGAACATTGCAAGTGCGGCTTTGGCCACCCGTAGCCACAATCCTCCCCAGAAACTTTGATAGCAGTGTGTTATTTATTTGTGATCTTCTGTAACGTTATCTCAATTAAGTTTAATTAGGCTAAGTGTTTGTTTATTTCTGATGTTTACGTTATTCATGTAGGTGGCCTTTATTCTAATGGGGAAGCGGTTGTTTGTTGTTTTGTTTGAATCTAAAGTTCTACGTTAAGGTCTATTCCATCGGTTGCAAAAATAATCTATCTAGAACATAACATGCTAATAGATTCTATAAAGAGAAAGTTAAACAAGCCTTTAGGATTTGTTTCACTTCTACTAACAAACTACAACTTTTGGTCTTACGGGTTGCGAACAGAAATATCCAACAGATAAAAAAGAAAAATATATCATGTCTTTTTATATTTTTGATACCGTTATACGTCAGATGGTTGTATACGCAAATGGTAAGGCAGGCCATAGCGTCTATATACATTGGATACATATTATTTGTTTATTGCAAATGCGTTGAATAAAAAATAAATGAACAAGAGAGGGCACTATCCACTTAACTTATTTTTACTTTAACTAAAATCGCTTTACAATTGTATCCACGAAGAAACACAAACAAGAGTATTAAATTAAAGCCATGTTAAAACTACGCTATTAGTAAGCTTAGTTTAGCTAGCTGTCATCATACACAGAAAATATACGTAGAATGGAAAAAAGTATATATATATATATATATATATATATATATATATATATATATATATATATATGTTTGTTCGGGATAACTTCGTCGTTTATGAACCGATTTTGATAATTCTTTTTTTGTTGGAAAGGGGATATCCCTGGTGTGGTACCATGATAAGGAAACCAGGATCTGATGATGGGATTCCAGAGAAATCGAGGGAAACTCTCGAAAATCCGCATAACTCCGTACACTCAGTAAAAACTGGGTGTACCGATTTTGATGATTTTCAAGTTAATCGAAAGCTGATGTTTATCATGTGGCCACATTTAAATTTCATCGTGATCTGATTACAACTTTTGGAGTAATCTTTTATAATGCGTATTTACTTGACTATTTTTTCGTCTACCTACATTGTATTACTTGTCGATATAACTGAAGTCGTTTTTTTTCGTTTGCTTGCAAACAGAATTATTAATATAGAGTCCAGCTGTGGGACATGTAGAGGACGTGTTCAGTTCTAATATACGCGTATTCAACTACGCTTATCCGTACGCGCAGTGTGTACAAAGTAACGTGTTCGTTCTATCTCCGATGTATCTATAAAACATTTATTATCTATGAAACAGATCGCATTAGTCAGGTAATGAACAGGGAATTCACATTCCCTTTGATAGTGTTTTCGAGAAGTACGCCTAGCACACATGTAAATATATTTTTATAGAAGATTTTGCAATGTGTTATGTATAAGGGACGACTACGATTTAGAAAATGTTTTTGTTGTATGGGTCGTATTTACGTTTATCGATGTTTCTGCTAGCTTTTAGCCAAGTTCTAACATCAATGTTAATTAACATATCAAATAGAAAATTTATGTAAAATTGTTGAAACGCAGAAATATGTAATATTAAATGTAATTGAGTTTATTCGTCTCTTTTTTTCTCAATTTTGTCATGGAATGGAGGCCGCATGTTGGCTAACGCAGTATGGATCATCCTACGGCCTACTTCTTATGACCTGCTTAAGACGGAACACGGCGGAAATATAGTAATGCTTATGTCTTATGCCTAAAGCCTTTGTTCACAGTTTTTAACATTTGATATAAAATTTGAACCCGTGATATCATTTATGTATGTAAATTAAACATTAGCCGTTTTCTAATCTAAATATCAAAACAAAATAATAACATATGGTAAAACAAAAATGTCTCCAGGCAAGGTGTCTGACATACAACCTATCCATCAATGTACCAATTATTAATTATTTGTATAAAAAACACTAAAATCTGTGTAGCGATAATGACAGCAATAAATTATAAAACCATCTAAGAAAACGACGTACGTGAGTTTCGACTATAATTTTACCGATACATCTCATTTATAACTATCGATTCGAGCGTATAACTTACTCGAAACCCACACATAAATTATAAATTTAATTATTCCACCTTATATATTGAAGATCGTGAAATGGATGAGGTATTTTATACACTAGATTTCCCTTGCAGCTTTGAATTAATTTCTATTTATATAAGTGAAGATGAATTAGTCAGGCACATATTCAAGACGTTATTATTATGTATTTATAATAGTTGTTAAGCTTCACTTACGCTCTATAAAATCGAGTGAAACTATCGAAAATCCGCATAACTTTTTACTGGGTGTACCGATTTTGATGATTTTTAAATATTATCGAGATCTGATAACTACTTTTTGAGTAATCTTTGATAGCGCGTAGTTACTTGACTATTTTTTCGTCTATCTACGTTGTATTACTTGTCGATGTAATTGAAGTCGGTTTTTATATATATTAATTATAATTTTATGATAAAAAATATATTTAATAAAATCAGGTCGAAAATAACCAATATTTTAACATACAAAACTTTGGTTAACTTTGCACCTATAGGTATTTATAAATGTTATAGGTAAGTACATAATATGGTGAAAACAAACTTAATTACAGATATATAAATACATACATTTTTTATTTTATATTATGTTGTTTACAACAACGTTTTTAATGCCCGTATTCATGATAATCGAAATGTACTTTAATTAAGGGATAGAGAGACCAGGTGACCTGAAACACAGGCCTCGAGCTAAGCTTAGGCACCAGTCTACCTACCAAATGTCATATTTACGCTGTTGTGGTGAGAAAATAAATAAATCTTATTACTGTTATTACTATTACTAGCTACAAACTAAAAAATACGTTGGATGTCAAAGTCAAAAATTAAGCTAAAGCAAAATATTCAGGAGGAACACTTAAAGAACAAAATATATGTTTATATTAGAAGTAAAATATTTTACCCCATAAATAAATATTTACATTTAGCATTATATATTGAATATCATAAGCAAATATAAGATGGCGTTAATTGATAACGAAACAATTATCATAAGATCGTAACAATTTCCATAGATTAGCATATTTCTTATTAAATAGTGATAAATGATCTAGCTTTTAATGGAAATTGAAAATCATTATAGCAGTATGAGCATTCGCCTTCCTCGATTAATAGTATGGTCAAAATAATATTTATGTTAATATATGAATAATTAATAATTGAGAAAAATATAAATAATACTAGCTAACCCGGCGAACTTCGTATCGCCTAACACAAACTTTATCGTATGGTATTAAAGTTCAAATTGACTTTTAAGTATTATCACAAATCTTTTGTATGGGAGTATGGAAAAGTGTTGTTTTTAGACTTTTTCAGGAAATTTAAAAAATTTTTTTAGAATTTTTCTCTCCGTAAGAACCATCCTCGTACTTCAAGGAACATTTTAAAAAAAGAATTAGCGAAATCGGTCCAACCGTTCTCGAGTTTTGCGCTTAGCAACACATTCAGCGACTCATTTTTATATTATAGATAGATTAATGTAAATGTATTGTTTTTTAAATTAAAATCAATGTAGTAGAACATTTTCAATATGAAATTATATAGAATTATGTATCTCTTGTACTTACTATGTATCACTGGTAGTACTCACCCAGCTTGAACAGATGTGTGGAACATCTCAACATCAAGTTCTAGTTTGTAAGCTTCAGCCTGTAATATCCCACTACTGGGCATAGGTCTTTTTCCTCATGTAGGAGAAGGATCAGAGCTTAATCCACCACGCTGCTCCAATGCGGGTTGGCGGATATATTCCCTACTATAAGTAACGATCGCTATCAGATGTACATGATAACAACCGGGACCGACGGCTTAACGTGCTCTCCGAGGCACGGTGGGGAGACCCACAAGAAATGCACAAACATTCAGACCACGGCAGACACCTGTATGGCCAACACAAATGTTTGTCTTGTGCGAGGATCGAACCCGCAACCGCCAGCGCAACAGGTACAATCCATGGCCGTAACCGTTGCGCCAACGCGGCGTCCTTTGTAAGCACCTATGTTTAACTACTAGAAATTCATATTGACAAATAAATAACTAAATAAATCCATAAATTTTAAAATAAATTTTTGTATATAAATGTGTATGTCAATGACTGTGTGCATGTACGAATGTGTGTGTATATATAAAAAAAAATCCGTCAGCGTCGGGCCACGTCCTAGCTTTACTAGGCAGTCACTAGGCCTGTGGTATTATAATGCATGGTGGTCAACAAAAGACATGGGTACTTTAGAGCCCGTGAATGTTCATTTTAGTTAAAAAAATATATAAATCATGATATTTCTCGCATATTCTCGTCAGGTATATTTTATATATTATAAATTTAGACTTCCCTTAATACATTAGCAACCACCTATAATTATATATAATACATATCTTTTGATAAAATACAAATAATAAGTAAAAAAATTTGAGTGTAAACACACAATACATATTTTCAAGAGCAGAATGGGGTAAAATGTATAACTTGAAAAATCTGACATCATTTCAGTCATATTGGGTTACAAATCGACCTTTTGTCACCGTATTTGTACCGGAAGGTCTAAAATGGAACCGAATTTCCTACCTGCATCCACGCCCCCTACCGAGATTGAGTGTATTGGTCTATTACTTAACTCGTGGGCCCATTTTCTACTGTTGACTCGAGAAATGGTCGCCGTATCGGGAGTAGGTGTATAAAGCAGTTTTATTGCCTATTTCAAAAGAAATATTTGATCGTTTGGTTCTTTTCGCGTATAATTTTTCACATTCATGAGTTTCATTGGCGATGATTTGACGTATTTTTGTCAAAAAAAAAAAATGGTAATGGATGTGTGATCAAATAAATTTAAGTGTTATTTTAGTAATGTTTTTTTTTTTTATATATATATAAAGTATTTTTTAAGGAAAGGGTTTCGTTAATATTTAGTAGGTATATAGGTATTTGGTAATTTCCCGATATTTTTCCTTATCTATACAAGCATTAGTTATCTTTAAAACACAGCATATAATAAGATTATTGATTAAAATTTACAATCTTTATACACACACATGACAAACCAAAGACGTAATTATTAAAAACTAGATATTAAATAACAAAACGCATATTTTTCGATACAAATATTTACTAACAATTTTTTTCCCTTCAAAGAAACAAATTGAAATTCCAAAGAAAAAAAAATGTAATAAATTCGTCGATGCGAAAGAATTATTTCACTACATTAGCAATAGGAACGAAAAGACGATCAAATAAAACAATTCAATAAATTCTGTATGTATTCGCCTAATAAAAGCATTAGTCCGCTTTGACAAACGCTGATACCAATCTACGTGACCCCTGAATCCGTCTCTTTATAGGGCAAGACTTAAGTGTAACGGTTCTAGGTAAGCTGGGCGTTTTTCAGCACAATACTGGAGAGCATTTTGATATATGGGAGGGAATTTTATTTAATATCGGATTATTGATTTATGACACAAGTACGTTTGGCCCATATATCCCGCGCCTCCCCTTAAATTCTGTTTAGTGGCGTGTCCCCATGAATGCGGGATAATTCACGTGTATTGTCGTTGACAGATATTAGGACAAAAAGAGCTTTGGATATTTGTTGGGAAAAGATGAAGTTAGTAATAAAAAAATATACACTGTGTTTCTTAAGTGTTCTTCCATTGGAGACTTTCTATAGATAAATTTAAATGTGGAGACCAATTTGTAAAATTAAGCAATTTCTGAAAAATTACTATATAATATAACTCAAAAAATTAATTTTCGAGTACAAATAATAATTAATTTTAAAATGGTTAAAAGAATTTACGAAATTTTAAAGTCGAAATTACTGTTTTAATTGTTTGTTAACTGAGCTTCTGCTTTACCTACTTAGAAACATTAGAAAACATTCTATAACTTCTTGAAGAAGTTACGTAGCTTATAGAATCTACAACACCAAAAGCATCTTAAGCGCTTTGCTGACCTTATCCCCAATTCCCCACATGAGCGTTACCTTATTCACCAAGAGGAACACAACACTGCTTGAAAACAGTATTATTTAGCTGTAACGTTGAGTATTCGGTGTATGTATGTATGTATCTATGATGTGTATGTAATATATTACAGTTATTTAGCTGTTTTGTAAGCTGTCATTTCTTACACTGTCTACCCTGCCATTACACTGTCTACACTGATAGACACGTGATGAAGAGATCTCTTCTACGGATAAGTCCACTTTTGCCATTAACCATACAATTAATGTTCTGTATATTCTTTTTTTTTAGTGTAATAAAGTATCTGTATAAAGTTTGAAACAGCAGAACGCTACATTTCGGAGAAAAATGTACAATAGTTCCTTGCCAACGAAGTCGCAGGCAAAAACAAGGCTATAGAATATCACAGTGCTACACAATGTATAGAAACAACAGCCATAAACTTCGAAATTGTTGAAACATTAAGAGCGAAACATAGTTCTTAATAATTCTATTATTACGATGATAACTCAGCGCTTTATACATTACGTAATTAATTAACTAATTATAATCTGAAGCGTTAAGTAAACAGCAGTGGAGGCGATAAAAAATTAAAGCCACCTAAGTATCCTGGGTAAGAACTAAAGTTTCGAAGCAATTTATGTAATTAATACATAATTCAAAATATATTTCGAAGTTTTCGCAAAGGGCGGAATTTTTAATGTAATGATATTCAAAAACAACTATTTTGTCTTTAAAATATATAAAAATATACATTGAATGTTTATATAAGATTGATAAATGTAACAAAATAACGGTCTGGGATAATTATTTTGTAAGGCTTAGTAATTAAAACTTGAATATAAATACTTTTACGGAATGAGTTTAAATAACTCTTAAAGATAACACAAGATTACACTGATTAAATTTATTGTACTTAAGCTGTTTCAGACATTTTATTTCGTTTGTTTTTTAAGACACTATCACTGTAAACAACATTTATTTGTAACTAGCGTTCCACTCGTGGCTTCGTGTAGATTACACGGATTTGGCTGTTGGTTTCCTCCCGTTAAAATACCACCTATGCCACTCAGTGACAACGTAACATTCTCTAAGACTCCAAGTATAAGAACTTTTAGAAGCGGTCCAAGTAGTTGTTGAGTTTATCAATTGCGAGTTTTATATATAAGACTATACAGGTAATTGCTTAAGTCGGAGTATTTGTGTTGTATACGTAGTTATCTACATGTAGTCTACGGGTAATTAAAAACCATTTATTGTTATTTAGATAAAAAAATAATGTTAAAACAAATTATTATTTCAAATATTTTGAATGATAAATTAGACCTGTAACTTTATACAAAACATGTCTAAAGCTATGTACATAAGTTGTGGTGTCAGCGGTATCGTGGCAACTGAATATTATACGATTGTCATAGACTAATGAAACTAGAGACACTAATATTATTACGACCGTGAAAACTATAAATAAATATGTAACAAAAGTAGCTCTCCTATTTTTAACCGACTTCAAAAAAAGAAGGAGGTTACTCAATTCGACCGTAAATATATATTTTTTTTTTTTATGTATGTTCGGAGATAACTTCTTCGTTTATGAACCGATTTTGATAATTCTTTTTTTGTTGGAAAGGAGATATTCATAGTTTGGTACCATGATAAGGAAACCAGGATCTGATGATGGGATCCCAGAGAAATCGAGGGAAACTTTCAAAAATCGTAAGGGTGACTAGTAAATTTAATCATGCTTTCATTAAGTACTATAAAGCACTACTATTTAATAAAGGTCTGGAGTCGATCTGATGATGGAGAAGAAAGATAGTCGAGGGAACTCTTCAACAATTTATAGCAATTACCTGCTTGTGGATCTTAATTCGGTTCTATTGATGAGAACTTTGCACCTGTATGAGTTATAAGTGCCATTACGATGATGGGGACAAAAGTTAGTCGAGGGAACTCTTTAACGAATCATAGCAATTACCTGCTGTTTGAACTTAATTCGTTTCTATTGATGAGAACTTTGCACCTATATGAGTTACAAGTACCATTAAAGTCTGATGATGGAGACGAAAGATAGTCGAGGGAATTTTTCAACGATTTATAGCAATTACCTGCTGTGTGATCATCTGTGTCGCAGGACCAGGTTTGATGATGGAGCCCATAAACACTCGAGGGAATTTCTCAACAATTTACAGCAGTTACCTTTTGCTGTTTGACGACCGCTTTGATATAATGGTGCATGTGCCGTGTCGGCGGCGCCTAAACACCGACGGTCGCGGGTTCTATTCCCGCTCGGAGTGGATATTTATGTTTATAGAAATATTTATTTTCGGTCTAGTTGTTAATCCTTGTGGTTCTCCCAACCTAGTCTCAGAGAACACGCTAGGCTGTCAGTCCCGGTTGCTATTACGTACACCTGGTAGCGAACTTTACTCATAGTATGTCGACGCGTCAGCGCAGCGGTCACAGCACCGGCTGTTGCGCTGGCGTTAGTGGGTTCAATCCCCGCGCACGACAGACATTTGTATTGGCCATATAGATGTTTGTCATGATCTGGGTGTTTGTGCTTGTGTATTGTGTATTTTTCCGAACCCCCGACATAAAAGAAAAAGCATCCTGGTCTACCCATCACTAAAAATTGTAAAATAAAATAATTTTTACAAAATAAAAACCGACTTCAAAAAGGAAACTAAAAAGTGAAAAATAAATTTACTTAGTACAAAGTAATTCGTATTTTGATTTAGTTAATCAGAAATGATTAAATAAATATTTTATAATTTTGAAGTTGGTGCCAAGTAAATACTACAACAACCTGGCTACAATAACAAATACAAACAACACACACACACAACAAACAAGTACAAAAAATATTATTAGATATGTCAAAACAATAACAGAATAATAACAGTATTAACCTAATAGTCAATGAAACAAATTATGAAAGAAAACTGAATATAACTTACGAGTAGATACTAGAGTAGATTGTTTTACTTGGCACCGACTTCAAAATTATAAAATATTAATTTAATCATTTCTGATTAACTAAATCAAAATACGAATTACTTTGTACTAAGTAAATTTATTTTTCACTTTTTAGTTTCCTTTTTGAAGTCGGTTTTTATTTTGTAAAAATTATATTAGTATATATTTATCAAAAAAAAAATCCTATATTAGTCGGCTGTTAGCTAGAACACAAGCATTAAGTTGTTTAAACCAGGAACAGACGACCTTGTGAGTATGTTAAAAACATGTATTTATTTATTTTTTCCGATCCTTCTCCTACATAGAGAACTGGGCCTATGCCCAGCAGTGCGATGTCACAGGCTGAATCAATTACTTATTAAGGTTGTGCAAATTAAATTGAAGGTAGTTATGAAATATTTGGTAGAGCTTTTGTATTAAAACTACTCTGTATTCAAATGTTTACGTAAAACATGGTACACGGTCGCGGAAATCGTTTACAAATAATTTATACGGATTTTGTGATCTCGAGACGAAATTGAATTCTGTTTTTATTCACATCTTTCCTTCTATTTGTTTGACTTTTTCACTTCGGGCAAGATTAAAGCTTGTTAATAAAAAATAAATGATTTATTTAAAAAAAATCTGATTATGTTTATAGCAACATAAATTGTGTATTTAAAACTTGAGTGAAAAACATGAAATAAATTTGTAGAAACATAAATTTATTCTATGGTTTTACTATGTTCCTCCTCTTAGTACTAAAACATTTTGAATAACGATTTTTTTTTACAATTTATTTAATAACGCATTCAGCCTGTAACATCCCATTGTTGGGTATAGCATAGGCCTCTTTCTCCATTTAGGAGAAGGATCGGAGCTAAACCCACCACGCTGCTCCACTGCGGGTTTGCGGATATTAAATAAATGATGCATATGTTGACTTCGATTATGTGTGTGGATGAAGTTAATATACAACATTAATTTCTTTCTCTATGAAAAGTAAATTCAAAAGAAAAATCGTCGAACCGATTTTCATATCTTCGAAAATAAAGTAAAAAAAAAACTCAATCTAACATCTGACACACCCTTAATAAGTTTCCGATATCAGGTAAAGAAAATACAAAAATATATTCGAAGTTCAATCTGTCAATATCAAACCTTATCACGAGTTAATAAAGTTGACCAAAAACGATTTTTCAGGTTTGTTACAAAGTTACATGTGCAGATTTCGTAGACGGTTTTAGTCTTTATTTGAAAGTATTAAAGACTGTTTTGTGTGCAAAATGAATTGTAAGGTCAAGGCCCACTTCAGGTGTCTTAGGGACATGGTAGTATGTTAATCAGGTGATAAATATAAAAGGTACTCTCTTTTGAAATAACTCCCGGATTTACGGCTGTTGAGATAGTGATTTACAGATAAACTGAGTAATGGGTGATATTTCTTATCTTAGAGCTCAGCTGACGCTTTGAGCAAAAGTTAAAGGAATAGGTTAAACATTTTAATTTCATCATATATTACAGAGGTTGGATAACTTGGGTCATCTCTGACGGTAGTCGATGATGTCAAAGGAGGACTAGTATCGCTGAATTATTAAGAGGTAGTTTTATGAAAAGAAGAAACCTCAATATTATGGTTATGTGAAAAAAAAATTGAGCGGATTATGCTTCACTAACATGCATACAATCGATATTGGTTACATCAGGTTCTTTCAATATAATCTGTTTATCAATTGTCTCCAGTTACAAGTTGCTTCAGTTAAATACTATTTATTATTATTTGTCACCTTTTTTTGTTGTACTGTAGAAAAATTGAAATGAAAATTTTGATAGACAAAAAATTGAAGTAAGTTCTGAACCAATATGCAAAATAAATAAAATAGCTCTCAGAACGATATCAAGAAATTTATTTACGATATCAAAGAATCAACTAGACAACTGATTCCGATCAAACTTAACCCCCTCTCTCGAGGGAGCATCCTTGACACCCAATACACCTTCACGACCCTATTATTTTCGTGGCCTATTTTCCCTATACCTGATACTTCAATACAGAACTAATAAACTTGTAGAGCTGAAAAGACTTCAAAATTTCAATAAAAAATCAAATTTAAATATTTATTATTTCGCCATTCGCCAACTTTTATAGAAAACTATATGAAATTAAATTTAAATAAATATTTTTTAATTAAAAATGTCATCAAAGTTGTGGATAATTGGCTGCAGCTAGTATAAAACTGGCTAAATTGAAGAATGACCACAATTTAAATCAAAACCAGGATGAAATAATAAATATAACAGATTTGTTGCTACAAATTATTTTTTAAAGTGCTCTGAGTATTCATCAGCGAATAATCACCAAATATCCACCAGTTCTTTTCGTTTGTATTCGGAAACTTTCATCCATTATTAAGCTTAGGTCCTGTTTCCGTTATCGCACGATGTTTTGTTTTGGATGAGAGACTAGTTGTTCCATTGTGATCGCTCTAAAACATTTCACCTTCACATTTCAGAGCAAACATCCCGCTGCTCGGAAACGCATTTTCATTTATTTGCAAACGGCTTTTAACGCGAATGTTTGTTTTTGTTGCAGGACTCGAGTACGTTCCCGACTTAAGCAGGTATTTGTATGGAAAATCTGCTTTAGGTTGCCTTGGATTTTTATTTCAGCTTAAGATCGTGTGTGAATGGGCTACTTTGTTTATTTTTAAATGGAACGCTCTGGAAAATACGTGGCATTAAAACTCTGCTATTAGCACTTGGGATTATACAAAATCTATACGAGAAACTAAATGCGGGGAAACTTATTTTAATGATTAAGCTGTTCTATTACCACCTACATTCTTTAAATTAAACCTACAAACACCAGCCCATAAAGAATTGAAAGAAGTTTATAAAATTTTAAACTAAGTTTATAGGTGTTTACAGGTCGATATCACTAGTAAAGGTCCCACTGCTGATCCATAGGCTACTTTTTTAATTAAATTTTACTCTAGGTTTGCGTATTTGCATCTATTAGAATGTTTTCGAAAACATAAAATTTTTAGAATATTTTAATTTAGTACCCAAAAATCTCAACAGTAATTAACCGGATTTGTATTCGCGATGGCCAGATCGACTTACATGTTCTATCGAATTGACCATCTTAAATAATAAAACACTATCTTTTCGACTTTTAATCGTATTACGAAATGATAAACAGAAATTTTGTTACAAAAAGATAAAAAATATCTAGTACTTTTGAACGCAGATGGAACAACGAGACAGGAGTACCTAGTAGTGTCATACAAGATAAATTTCAAAAGCAAATTTCTTATTTATTACATGATTGTTATAATTCAAGTAAAAGTAGAGGTTTGAAATACCATTTTAATATACTTTTGAATTTAGGTCGAACTAAATCTTTGTACCATATTTGTTTCATATTTGTATTCGATTACGAGACGTACAAAATTATCATTTCTATCAACTAATGGAATACATGCATTTCTATGTAAGAATAATAAGTTTTCATCGAATAAGGACAAACAAAGACATACAATAATAAAACGATTTATTGTAATAACAATCGGGGGGAACGAAACATACGTACACATAGAATAGAGGGATGTGAAAATGGTACGGACGTACGTAGTGGTACGTACCTATAGACTTTTTCTGTTAGTTATAGAAAATTATATCAAAATTTTTATTCATAAACAAGTCTTGATTAAGTATAGGTATAAGTACACAACTAATCAGATGTAGTCTAAGTAATGAAAAATACATATCGTCACATATTTACATCACTTACATTTTTAACCAAGTACCCACTTTTTTACTATGAGTAATAACTTCAAAACATCGTCTATTCATCTTCGTTGTATGCGAAAATGTATAATTATATTACAACTACCTTTTATGTTCATTTTGCAGATTATTTTATTATTAATTGATAATTTCATTTCTTGCAAACCTAAAAGACCAACTTCGTTAGTTAGATAAATATTATTGTACGCATTGTCAACTTATACTCAAATATTAGATACCACTTCTAGTTTTGACTATTCTAAGGCAGCAATTTATTAAGAGAGAAAATTTCCGAATACATTATTCGGTAGTTTTTCTTGAGTTTGTTTGTTCAAGATTACGTTTGCTAATTTGCGTGTATTTCGTTAATCAATTTAGAAAAAAATACTAAACAAAATCTTTGTATATACCTGTAACAAAAAATATCGTTTCTTTAATCGCATTATCGCCTTTTATGGAGAAATTACAACCATAAAAATTACAGGCCCCTAAATATTACATTATGATCTAAACAGTTAATTTTGGTCAAAATATTCTGACGTTACAATCAGATAACTTACTCTAGAAGATAAAAGTTACGTGATTCTTTAAAGTGGCTTCCTCTTTTACTGACCTGTAACAAAAAAAAAAGAACAATTTAATACAAAATTATAATTTAAATCACGCTAGCAAATACCTAGGCTTTTATCAGACATACAAAGACTTTAAGAAAATCTGAACTAAAACAGCCTTTTAGACAAAGGTCTCTTCGTCTAAAAATATTTGCTACAAATGATTAGGTAAGATGGCTTTTAGTTTTGCTAATTGACACTGAATATTTTGCGATTGAGATACATGTTTGGTTGTTATAAGGGACCCCTTATCATCGATGTCAATGGAAATATTCTAATCAGACGTCACCACTGCATAATTATTATTACAGCCTATACAGTCCACTGCTGGACATAGGCCTCCACAAGTTTACGCCAAAAATAACGTGAACTCATGTGTTTTGCCCATAGTCACCACGCTGGGCAGGCGGGATGGTGACCGCAGTACTGGCTTTGTCGCACCGAAGACGCTGCTGCCCATCTTCGGCCTGTGTATTTCAAAGCCAGTAGTTGGATGGTTATCCCGCCATCGATCGGCTTCTTAAGTTCCAAGGTGGTTGTGGAACCTTGTTATCCCTTAGTCGCCTCTTACGACACCCACGGGAAGAGAGGGGGTGGCTAAATTCTTTAGTGCCGTAGCCACACAGCACCACTGCATAATATTGCTTTTCAAAATCATATCCCATTCTCGACAGTCAAGTATAAATGTACTAATTATTTTAACACTACTTTTAATACTACAAATTTTGAGTTGCATTAGTGTCTCCACTCTCTTACTGCTCTTTCAGTACAGTAAATTTAAAAAAAAAAACCACCTTTTACATAATACAGTTCTTTATGCAGTCCATTTTAAATGCTACTACCACATACTAAAACAAGCTCTAAAACGTGGTAATAAAGTTGAAAATATCTCGACATTTAAACTTAGTCATAAAGAAAATTTACATCTACCCTCATAAGTGAAACGTCTTATCCGTATGATGCATGAGGTCAATCTTTATTCATACCGAGTCTGGACCGGACCGTACATTCTGAACTGGTCGTATTATTTGTCTAAACAAAATTTATATACGACATGCATCGCGTACTCCCGCAAGATGTAAAATTTTGTACTGTATTTTTGGGTAATTATAAATATAATTTGTTTCTTTTTTAAATCTAAATGGAGAATTTTTAAGATTATATTATAATGAGGAGAAGACCTGGACTCGAGAAGTTATGTATGTATGTATGTGTTAGTGTGATCCCATTTAAAAATTGGACGAGATCTGACGAGTGATTTTTAAGGTATCCCTAACAATACGTATCCGAAGTCGATTTTTTATCGTTAAGAACAAACAATTATTTTCATAGTAATGTTAGGTTTCCAATAGAATTCCATTTTTTTTTGGGTACTAGAGCTAGCTAAAATGTTTCTGCTAATATAATGTACAGATATTTTTAGGTTTTATATTTAGATATATGATGTATTTACTTGAAAACAATGTACGAGCTTATTTTGAAACTAAAATGGTTGTAGTGGTTATAATATATGTACGTGATATCACAATTCAGCCTGTAACATCCCACTGCTGGGTATAGGCCTCTTTCTCCATGTAGAAGGGTCGGTGTAATATAAACAGTTTAAAAAAATTACGACCGATTTTGTGTTCAAAACTTTGCGATATAATTATGAATATACTATTAAATCGCTTAATCTGTCGGTCACAGCATTCCGACCACTTAAAGTTTGTAACAATGGGGGTAATGATTCGAAAAATCACCTTCAATTGCAGAGAGGTTGTGGTGCTTATCTGAAAGTACACGGTAATGTCTATTGAAATATTTTATTTAAATATGTTATTAAACATTTGTATCGGCCGTTAAGTGTTTGCCGTGGACTGGGTGTTTGTGCAGTCCTTGTGGGTCTCCCCACCGTGCCTCGGAGAGCACGTTAAGCCGTCGGTCCCGGTTGTTATCATGTACACCTGATAGCGATCGTTACTCATAGTAGGGAATATCTCCGCCAACCCGCATTGGAGCAGCGTGGTGGATTAAGCTCTGATCCTTCTCCTAAATGGGGAAAGAGGCCTATGCCCAGTAGTGGGATATTACAGACTGAAGCGTATATGTTATTAAAATGTAATAAGTTTTTATAATTTATTAATATATTAGTGAACTTATTAATAAGTTAAAAAAGAAAACCGAAAAATGAAATTAGTTGTACAATAAATATAATTGTGCATTGAAAGAAACATAACATTTACTATTTATATTTTATTAAAACGAATTTAATTTATCCTCTCATTTTAAAAATATGTTTATATTTAAGGATTAAAAATTGTCATAAATAGGTTTTAACTAAAACAAATAGTTCATAGTAAACGTCATAATTCTTATCCCAATATTCACAGGAATCTTATATCATAAAATAAAGGAACTGTATTCACATTTAAAATAAAAAACAACTATTTTTCAGTTTAGTCACTGTCGAAATTTATGCCTTTTTGCTTTTAACGTAACAGCCGTTCCGTGTTTGTGTCCTTTACGAATATTTTTGGCGTTTACATTCGTACGAATGATCCAGATTATTTAAAGTGAGAGAAAAGTGTTGGGTTAACACAATTATACCGAACTGTATTTCTGACTCATTATAAAAACCAAAAAAACTGCAACAACTATTAGGAATAAAGTAAATAAGTCTCTTTTTTGACATGTACTTATACGTTATACGAAAACAGATTTTAGAAAAATCACTCCGGAAATATAAAAAATTTAAGCCAAATAAAGGAGTAGAAGGCATTAAAATTAAATAATAAATGATGTTTATGCTGTGTGGTTACGGCAGTAAAAAATATATCCACCCCCACTCCCCCTGTGGATGTCGTAAGAGGCGACTAAGGGATTACATAGTTCCACTACCACCTTGGAACTTATAAGGCCGACCGATAGCGGGATAACCATCCAACTGCTGACTTTCGAATATACAGACCGAAGACGGGCAGCAGCGTCTACGGTGCAACAAAGCCAGCCCTGCGGTCATCAACCCGCTTGTTCAGCGTGGTGATTATGGGCAAAACACACGAGCTCTCGCCATAATGTCTGGCGCGAATTTTCTTATGAGAGAATGGGGGATGTCCAGCAGTGGACTGCGGTAGGCTGAAATGATGCAAAAATAGTTTGAAAAACATTTACATAACAAACAAACATTCAATATTTACATATGTTGTCAAGTGTAACTCAAACTAAGCTTACAAATCAGCTGTCTATAAAATTAATGACTATAAAATAATCCGAACGATTAAATCGCTTAAAGTCCATTCGAGAGAGACGATTTGTTGCAATGATACTAAATTAGGAAGACCTTAGCGCCACACACTATTACACAGCATCAATAAATCATCAACATATGTACGCACCACACAATATAAGATGATGAAACAGCAAAAGTGAAAGGAATTAGACCTTCGACCTCAGCCTTTGGTTCGCCACTCGACACCGAAAGGAATTCGTCTTATGTCATCATCGGATAAAATGTTTTAAATACAGTTTTTTTTTTTTTTTTTTTTTTTTTTTTAATTATCGTTTATAAAAGTAGTAATACACGAAATATTAAAAAAAAAATAGCAACAAAAAACCACTAAGGTTTCAACCTGTGCTATCTTAGTCTAATTATACACATTCATTATTTATAACGGTTACAGACAATGTTCAAATTCTTTTAATAAGAAAATAAGAAAATAATTTGTAATATTATAAATAAATACAATAATACAATAAAATACAATTTAAGTAAATGTTTAGTTCAAAATATTTAAGTAATGTTGTTTTAATTTATTTTTGATATTTCTATTTGAAATACTTTTGCATAAATCTACGGGTAGGTTGTTAATAAGTCGAGGCACAATATAAGCAGTTGTACGCTCACCATACATATTGTTAGCGCGCTGTGTACGTAGTTGTCTCTCAGTGATCGCCCGTGTGCATACAGGATGTTCAATAATATTTTTTGATGATATATTGAAAAATTGTTCTTTAAGCAATATAAAATTTACTTTGGAATGTACTGGTAAATTTTTACAATGCTTAAAGAGCCCTGATTCGTTATTGGAAAATTTACATTTTATTTTTGGTGACACTATTGTTTTTAATATTTTTAATTGGAGATTATATATTTTATCGAGGTAAGTTTTATACGTGCGGCCGTAACTACTAATTCCGTATTGTATATAGGATTCTCCTAATGCGTGGTAAAGCATAATTTTTAATTTGAATGGTATACGATTTTTAAGTATTGTTATATTTGCAAGAAATTGTCTTAGTTTGTCACACACTAGTTCAATATGGTGAATCCAGTTAAACTTGTTATCTATTGTAAGTCCAAGATATTTCTGTGTTTGGGTAATCTCTATAGTTGGGCATTTACAATTTGCTTTATTTTTTGCGTGAAGACAGTCATGGTTATGAGCAATCAAATTTTCTATAGGACATTGTTTAATATATGGAGACTTAATAATCAGTAGTTTTGTTTTACTTGCATTGAGCACTAGACCAGAGTCATGACACCATCGTGTTAGGGCATCTAGGTCGACTTGTAAACTGCTTATAGCGGCTTCGAGATTTCTATCAGCCATAACAAGACATGTATCATCCGCGAACTGGTAGCATGTACTATTAGTGATACAGTTGTTCATATCATTTACGTAAGTTAAAAAGAAAAGTGGACCCAGCACGGAGCCCTGAGCTGTACCCTCAGTCACAGATATATGTTTACTGCAAATATTATCTACTTTAACAGTAAAGGTTCGGTTATCGAAGTAATTTTTGCACCAGGTCAGTAGTGGACCACGTACTCCACAATTATCTAATCTGTCAACTAGCTGCCGATGTACCAATGTATCAAAAGCACGGGAGAAATGAATAAAGACAGCTAAGACAATTTTTTTGTCATTAAGATGTTTGTTGACTTCGTCGGTAAACTTTGACAAAAGGAATGAAGTGCTTTTACCCGACTGAAATCCGAACTGATTTTGATTGATTACATTATGTTTTCTGTAGAAACTATTTATCTGTTCTGATACATATTTTTCAACAATTTTATCTATGGAAGATAGGAGTGTTATAGGGCGATAATTTGAGTAATCATTCTTTTTACCTTTTTTATGAATTGGTCTTATACAACCTATTTTTAGAGCATCCGGGTAATGACCACTTTCAACACTACGATTAATTAAGTCTGAAATTGAGCCAGAAATGTTGTCGCCTATAACTTTAATATCGGAAATATTAATATTGTCCAAGCCTGGAGCTTTTCTTGGGTTTAATTGTTTAATTATTTTATTGACACATTTTGCTGATGCTCGTTTGAACAATATACTTGAGTCCAAAGTTTTACGGGTAGCTATAGAATCAGATAACTTTAAATTACATTTTGGAATAATGTCTTTAACTGCTCTGTCAAATGTTATTGCAAACTTCTCGGTCATGTCTTTGGTATTAATACCCTGTGCATCGAAGGCTCTATGTATAGCCATATCTAATGATAATGTTATTCTTCCTAACATTTCGTTAACGATTTTGTATATTTTTCTTGTGTTTCTAAAATTATTATTAATATATTGTACGTAATAATTATTTCTTTTGTATTCTATAAGTTTATGAATTTTATTTCGAATTTTGTTATAATCTAATTTAATTTTTGGATCTAGACTATTTTTCCACTTAGAAAATATATAATCTCTCTTATCACAAAGCCTGATAATATTGTTATCTATCCAGGGCGAACTAAATCTTTTTAAGCCTATTCTTGTCTTTTTAAAAGTACTTTTATTACTTGCTGTCTTTTTTGCATGATCAAAAGAAGCATAAATAAAGTTTAGGATTTCTTTGGGACTTTTCATATTTTTTGTTTTAGACCATTCTACTTTTTTAAGTTCCTCATAAAAAGCGCTGTAATTTATAATCATTTTCGAATCAACTTGTATGCATCTTGGCGCCGAGAATGTGTCGTCGACACAGGCAAATATTATTCCTCGATGGTCGGCCAGTACGACGTCGAGAACTGCCGCGAACTTATGCCCAGTTGGAAAACGTGCAAATATGTGATCAATACATGATTTGGTAACAATTTTTTTTCTTACCTCAATTCGGGTAAAGTCTGTTATTCCACACATTAATCCATGTTCACACAGTGCTCCTAAGTATGAATGCTTATATGCCGAAGTATCTTGTAAATTAATATTCATGTCACCAATGAGAAGAAAGTTCTGCTTTGAATTAAATTTACTTATGTGGTTATTAAGTTCCGAGATAAATACTTTTATGTTTGTACAAGGCGGTCTATAAATTGCACTCACAACTACATCATAATTTGAATTTATTTTTAAGGTACCAGTAAGATTTTCAAAAGTTTTTGTGTTTTGTTCTATTCGTGTAAATTTTATATGGTTCCGTACATAAATAATAATCCCACCACCTTTTTGGTTCTTTCGCAGATGTGAGTATAATTTATAGCCGGCTAAGTTGTATAGGTTAATTACATTGTCAGATATACCAACTTCTGTTAAGACAATAAGGTCTAATGGATAAGTACAACTTTCAATAGTTTGTTGCAATTACAATTATTATTTTAATAGTTACGTAGATGGTTAGATAAAAAACATGATTCGAGTAGAAACTACGAAGGATTACCTGAAATTGTCATACGACGACATAAGGTGTATTCATAGGGCACAAATTATTTAAAATCGTCGAATTATTGAGGATAAAAATGTCTGTAAAACGTTTTATATATCAACATTTATAAAAAAATCGCTATTTAGCTGCGTAATAAATAATTTTCAACTGGCTTGTTATGAAATAGTTTGTCCATTAGGCATTGGGCTTTCTGTTTTGATAACCAATACTCTAATAAACTAAACGCTTCCAAGTTATTGAAAATTAAATCTCTATTAATTTTATTTATCTATCTCTAAAAAATTAATCTATTTTGTTCATGCAATAGATTTTTTAGTTAAATATTTTTATTTCAACTAAGCGATACTTATTCATCAACCCGCAACGTGGTAGATTAAGGTCCAATCCTTCTGCATAGAGAAAAAAGTCTATGTCCGGCGGATTTTACAGGCTGAATTGTTCATAATAAGTGAAAATTTTAAATAAAATCGTTACTACAAGCTTTAAACATAACTGACCGTAATTCTCAAATTGCAAAATCAAAGAGTTCAGGGGGTCATTGCTGCGACCATTTGTCACGACGCAAGAACGATTCGAAACGGTTTAAAATAAAGGCTTGTTGGTAATATATACGAAAAGGTTAACTGTAATTAAGGGCAGAATGTATACACAATTGATATTTATCTTGTTAATGATGTTCGAACGTTCATTGAATACGAGTTTCGAATATTTTGTTTTAGGTTGCTTTAAATATTGACGTTTGTCTTTGTTGTAACTAAATGATAAAGCCTAATGATCAAATATTTTTTTTAAATGTTAAATTCTTTTGGAATAGTTTTATATTGTTCGTGCAATTAAACTAATGGCTTTATTATGCGACTGTATTATTATTATTTTGTATCGCAGGGGAATCCATTTATGAGTGATATCTAGGACGCCAGGGTAGGCAGTCCTAGACATGCAACTGTATTATAAATAAACAATAACTTAAACACTGAATTGATTTTAATGAGTATTTACTTAATTGACGACGCGTTGGCGCAACGGTCACAGAACTGGTTTGTGGCTGTTACGCTGGTGGTTGCGGGTTCGATCCCAGCACATGATAAACATTTGTATTAGCATTATAGATGTTTGCCGTAGTCTGTCTTGTGCAGTCCTGGTGGGTTTCCCCGCCGTCCCTCGGATAGCACGTTAAGCCGTCAGTCCCGATTGTTATAAATGAATATATCTGCATTGGAGCAGTGTGGTGGATAAAGCTCAGCTCCTTGTCCTTCATGGGGAAAGAGGCTTATGCCCAGCAGCGGGATATTACAGGCTGAAGTGTAATTCAATAATTTTTAACTAATTTATTTGTTTCATTAATGATTATATTTTAAAGAAAATGTTACATATATGCGTATTCATAAATATTACAAGCCAAAGATAAAAATTGTAAGTCGATTGTGTAAAATCAATCTGAAAAGTTTGTAGGTAGTATTTAAGGAAACTAAAAATATTTTGGCACTTATTTACGTACATACAGTACAGATGACATAAGTTTCTGTCAAAAAACAAACAAAGTTTCGTCTAAAAAAACCTTTTATAGAACGTTATTAAACATTCACAAGCCATAAGCAATATTGGTTGAAAAGTGCACAAAGTCACGCTTATATGTGAGTGAAATTGAGGTATTCCTAGGAAATTTAATAACAGGAGGACCGGATGAACCCCTGACAAAGCGCCGCACGTTGTACTCCTATCCGATGCACGTAACATAATTTTAGAAACAACGATTTGGGAATATTGGATGAGGTAATTTAATAAGCAATTGCTTAATTATATAATATTATCTACTTAATAGATATTATTTTTCGGTTAGAATTAAGATTTCAATTAAATTTATATAAAACAAAAGAAATTCGGAGGTTAATAAGTTACCTAATATTTAGTTATTTACGTAAATAAATGAAAGCAATTGTCCATCCTTTTAGATAATTAGATAAGTGGTCTTTCCTACAGTAACACAGTCCTAGCAGTGTCTAAGCGTATAGATATTTTTTTTTTTTTTTTTTTACATAAAAGCTTATTCAAAATCAAAAACACTTTCGAATTGCCATGTCACAAATTAAAATTTTAATGATCGTTAAAAGTTAAGCTACCTCCGATTCGAAATGTAAATTTTTCAGAAAAGAATCGGCAAGAAACTCCGCAGATATTCTTTTAAGAACATAAACTTTTAATAAGTATAATATATTATTTTGCATTAAATACATCGTCACTAAATTCAAACAACTTTATCATTTATGTAATCCTGCATCGAATAAGCTTCCGATATTGATTTCTTTTCAATACAAACTTTAAATTTATTCTCAGACAATTGAAAAATCGTTTGTGGGACACGCGAATGCCAACCTAGGAAACGTTTACGTTGCGCAGTCGTAATTATTTGTAGTTTAAGCGTTTTATATGCCACATCTATATTGACGCATAGAATATCGCTGAGCTTTCTAGTGACACTGTAAACCTTCAGATTAAGTAATTGAAACAAACATTCAAAAATTATTAAATAATAGATACCATAAATACTTATAGCTGAATTATTTATTAATACAATATACCACATAACTTGAAGAGTAAATAATGAAATACTGATTGATCTACAGTTACAACAATACCGGGAAGGATCAACTGTAAAACTCAGTTGATATAAACGAAAATCTGAAGAACAGGTATCACGGGGTCAAATTCAGAATGATAGCCGATTTAATTATTATTTATGAACTGGGTCATAAAACATAAAATCTTTAAATGAAAATATAATTTTATATATTATGGGTATCTTGGTCAACAATTCACCAATTTTGATAATGATTTTTTGATTGAATAGGGTGTTTCGAGGGTGGTCCCATACATCTTACTGTGTAAACATTCCACCCCTGCCTATAAAATATGGGAGAATTTTGAAGGCAATTTCATTGCTAAAATATTTATTTATTAATTTAATAATAATTATTTGTTGGTTTATGGAACTTTGAAACCGCTGAGTCGATTTTAGTAACTTTTACATAATTGATAAGCTTTATTATATAAAAGTTAAAAGAGAATATAAAATTTATTCAAAAGATTAAGTAGAACCGCGAGAAACATCTAGTATTCTCAAATAGATTTATATATATAAAACCTACATTTAAATTAAATGTTTTTAATTAATCAAAGCAAGCATCAAGTAGTTTTGAATTATTTTTTTCATAATATCAATCAGAATAAACGAAACTACATAGAATCATATAAGCATCATTTTTTTTTTGTTTGTTATCGCAGGGGAACCCATTTACGGGTGATATCCAGGAAGCCTGGGTAGGCGTTCCTAGACCGTATATCATATAAATATCATAACATTACTTCAAATAACTGAATTATTATTTTAATTACTTATATTATTATTGTAAATTAAAATGCTTTCTTTGGTATATTAATTAATTAATTGATTAAGCCTTTAACATCCCACTGTTGGGCAATTTGCTCCACTGTGAGTTGAGCGATACATAGCCTAGGAGCAACGGTTCCTACCAGGGTTTATGTATTTTGTATTCTAATATCTCTATGTTTTTCTTCCTTTATACATTATATATACTTGTTATTCAATGACACGTAATTTAAAATACGGTATGTAAAACAAAGTGTTAAATAAATAAAAAAATCAAGTACATAAACAACAACATAGTTATTTAAATCTATTGTTCGTATGATATCGTGATCGAGTGCATGTAATCAGTTTCGTAAAGGTCAAATGTATCAAATAACGCCTACAACTATCAATGACTTGGGCCTATTTCAAGTGTGGGAATGAACTTGGTGTCATTCTAATGCCTAAATTCTGGTTTGAATTTAACTTTGGGTTTAATGGTAGGTTCTGATACTAATTTGTAATATGTATGATATGTTCCTTAAACTGTTGTGTACGGTGATGCTTTTTGTTCAAAACATCAAACCACTTAGCATAGCTAACGTTTTTTTTTATTGGTCTTAACATTTTTTATAATATAACAATTCAACTATGACATCAACTTGTCTGTTTAAAAACTTAAAAAGGATAATCTCTTAATTAAACTAATTAAAAACTATATAACAAAATCATCATCATCATCATCATTTCAGCCTATTGCAGGCAACTGTTGGACATAGGCCTTAACAAGTTCGCGCCAAAAATTGCGTGAACTCATGTGTGTGTTGTCCATAGTCACCACTCCGGGCGGGCTTTGTCGCTCTGAAGACGCTGCTGCCCGTCTTCGACTTGTGTATTTCAAAGCCAGTAGTTGGATAGTTATCCCGCCACCGGTCGGCTTTTTAAGTTCCAAGGTGGTAGTGGAACTGTGTTAATATATATAATATAACAAAAACATATATACAAAATAAATCTTAAGAAATAACACTGAAACGCACTAAAATTTAATTCCCATATATCAAAAGATTGTTATTTTAAAATATTATTCAAATATTGATCAAGTCAACACTCAACACAGTTAATTTGCGTAAAAACTTAGAACAATAGAGGTTGCTTGTAAATGCCCACTCGCTATAACTTATAAATGTTAAGAGGACTCACACGCACTTAGTGCGCGTCGAGTGTTTCACTTTTAACTAACGATGGGCGGGCTCGGACAAGCATGTTGATGGCTTTTGTTTATTTTATTTTATAATAGGTGTTTTTTAGAGCCGATATATATAAATACACATGAACGACTGCGCTTAAGAATTTAATTCCTGTGCTTTAGATAACAACAGACTTATATACAAATAAAAACTTTTTTTTAATAAATACTCAAAAACAACACCTGAGGACACTGTCGAATGCGCCAACCTGACAGTCAAAGGATTGCCGAATCATAGCCACAAGTCTAATAAAGGAATTTCAATAACAATTATATTTTTATATTTTTTTATAAATTAAATTTCCTGTTTTGTTGTTAACATAATTGCCTTGATAAAGATTAGATCATCTTGATGAAGATCATGGTCATCCAGATTGGCAAACGTGACGAATTAAGCTCTAAGAATTCGAAGGTTATGGGCTGTTTTAGTTCACTTCAGTGATATTTTATAAGTCATGAGTCAAGGTCGTTAAACACACATTGTATTTTAGCTAATTCAAATTGATAGAAAGTAAATTCTATGCCCTGTCCTATACCCAAAGGTTGTCTGGAAGAAATCGCTCTTTTAGCGGTAAGACCGCCTTTGTACGTCTTCCTCTAATTGTACTACTTTTGTTTGTATCTTTTAATGATGTGCAATAAAGATTATTATTATTATGTGACTGGATGTCACTCCACCCGCTTAATATATAATAGATACATATATTATAATAAATACTTATATATACAATATAATAGATCTACTTATACTTACATATATAAATATAAGCGGGTGGAGGAATACGCCCCGGCAGGGAGATCAAACGGCCGGGGGTTAGGGCTGTAGGCTGAGAAACCGGCGGATAATCCTAGCCGAGTCAAGTAACACCGCCTTCTGCATCCTGGATGCGAGCGAACCGCCCCGGATCTCCAGTTGCCTCAGACGGTGAGTGAGGCTAATTATTATTATTATTAATGTGTTATAATAGACATACAGATTAAATAAATTTGCAACTTATAGCCTATGACTAGCAAATGACTAAAGTAAAAATATTTTCATGACTAACCATCCATTACGAATTTCTCCTAAACAATGCAACAAATGTGTTAAGCATGTTAATACGACAAACATACATTGAATTTTATATTTGCATTTCAACCGCATTAAAAAAACCTATTAGTCATGTCAAACAATGACGGTTATATCAGTTTTACTCAGAAATTTGTTTTCCTTAAATGTTTGTTGATTTTTTTTATTGTTTTACTTAGTCATTTACAAATATGAATAATAAATGACGACCGTTGAGGTGTAGTAATTGCGTATAGTCGCCTAAAGACCAGCGGTCGCAGATACGCTTATCGCTCGAGATAAATAAGGTCCCGTTTCTTGTCATAGATGTCTGATAACGTTACATGTCGCAGAGAAACTATCCGCCAACCTGTGGGTGAGCAGCATGGTGGATTAAGCTCCAACTCTTTTCCTATATGGCGAAATAAGCGTTTGCCCAGCAGTAGGATATTATAGATTACGCTTACAGAAATATTTGTGCTTGGTCTGTTTATATACTGCACGTGATAGAAACCCGTTTATTATCCTTTGACTTCGGGTAAAAAAACATTACATATTTTAAATCTAAGTTATTATCTCGTCACATAATAAAATTGTAATAAAATGCATTCGCCGCAAAAATAACATTATTACGTGTACTGAATAATTAATAAACAAGAAATACTGTGTATCGCTGCTGCCATAAAAACAAGACGGCTCATTAGGCGGCATGCTCGCACAACAAAGGCTTGGCGAAAATCAGCGCAGACATCATACTGTTCGAAATTTTGAAGTTATACTTCTTTTGGTGTTTGGTTACGGTAGTAAGAATATAGCCACCCCCTCTCTTCCCCTGGTGTCATAAGAGGCGACTAAGGGATAACACAGTTCCACCTTGGAACTTAAAAAGCCGATCGACGGCAGGAGAACCATCCAACTGCTGGCATTTGAAATATACAGACCGAAGACGGGCAGCAGGGTCTTCGGTGCGACAAAGCAAGCCGGTCACCAACCCGCCTGCTCAGCTTGGTGACTATGGGCAAAACACATGAGTTCACGCCATTTTTGGCCCGAACTTGTGAAAGCCTATGTCCAGCAGTAGATCACAATAGGCTGAAATGATGATAATGACTTCTTTTGGCGCTATAGGGAAAAATTATGAGGATAAATTTTTACGATGCTGTTTCTTCTCAACAGAGTCTACATTCTGCACCAGTTATCACATTAAATTTATTTTATATAAACTAAGCATAATATATAATTTATTTATTTTATTTTATTCTTTTCAATTTTTTATAAAATGATGATTCAAAATTACTTTTAAATCAATAAGGAAGTTTAACAAAAATATAATTAAGACTACTCGTACTAGATTTAATGTCGAGAATAATTATTACATTGTGATCATGAATCAAAATAATTTTAGACAAAATAAGGTGTGAAAATGAAATTACACTGTTGCTGAAAGTAAACAACAATAAAAATAAGAAAATAAGTAATCATCACAACGAGTTTCTCGTAAATTTTCTAATTCGGTACATGCGTTTATTATTTTTGTTCGTATATGTATTTTTATCACTAAAAGTCTACTAAAATTTTTTTAAGTACCAATTTAAAATAGTTAAAATTATTATCGCAAGTCTGCGCTGGCTCCATAGACACTAAATACAAGTACAATTATGTGCAATGTTTGAGTTCGTGTGTTAAATTTAGAACAGCAGTGTTTGTACTTTTACGCGATAATTTAGGTCACATTTAGAACTATATAAAACCTACGTCAATTTTAAAAATAAATAAATGCTACATTTAACTTACTTCTTGGTACGCAAAAAACACATACTTTTTTATTTATTTTTTAAAAATACTAAGAGATACAGAAGTCGTTTTGATTTTAAATTACTACAATTAATAAAGCTTTGACTGACAAAAATTTGGATTGTCGTTTTGGATTTTTCCAGGACGCTATAAATATAATTTCGAAAAATTTAGTAATGTTACATACAGCCTAAACCTAATATAGCCTACATAAAAAAGTTAACCTAATATAGAAAAAATAGAAAACAAATAAACAAAACGTACAAAAGTTCTCAAAATATACGACGCAATACATCGTATAGGATATGTTACAAAAAACCATGATCGCCCATTAATAGTCTAAACCTCTCGAACCCCTTATGTAACAAGTCAAACCTAAGTAAACACTAAGCCTTGTTCACACTAAATCTTCAACCCCCGTAGATTTACCGAGGGCGATAAGGCACGATCCACCCTCATTTAATTAGCTGCCCCTAAAAGGGGGAAAAATTGCGGAGTGGGTACGTGACCTAACGGCTGTACAGTAAGTAGCGTGTGTCAATTTTTTTTCTTTGACCTAATTTTATTTTATTGTTAATATTGCAAAAATTACTACGTTATTAAATGTTAGACTTAGGACTTATTTTTTCCATTTCTGATAAAACTATCAATGACACTATCTAACAAATTAGAGTTTAGGATAATTTATCAACTAACAATACTTTATCTGTAAGATATTTGCAACATTTAAAACGTTATCTCGTAGTCCATTAGTTAAAGAAAAACACTAATATGAAATGTCAGTAACGTATCTGAGACATAAAAGTGATCAGTAACCGGTCAATAGCTTTAATTTTTATTCAACAATTATCTTTTCCACGATTCAAACTATATACAGAAGTAAGAGAACTTTGAAAGCGTACTCAAAGTGGAAAACCTAGATATATCAATATCTAGATGTTACATATAAACCTTTTTGATTCAGAATATGTCTTGGATAATCTTATTTCAATCTCCTCTTAAATGTTACTTTTTGCAACGTCATTGTGTATTTAGCTATGATTGCCAATCATTTAAAAAAATAATAAAAAATTAAATGCCATGAAATCAGAGTACACTGCTTTTTAGATTAAAAGTTTAATGAAATAATTAATTCGTTTTTATGTTTTAATTTTAATTTAAAATAAATAATTAAAACGCTCTGCAACACCATTTCAACATTCTTCAAAAGCATTAACGTAGCAAACCTAAGTCAATACCTGAAATAGCCCAGCTAGGTTATTCCGATGTTCCTAAATTCTATCTAAATTCCACGAGTCTAGAATTTAATTAAACCCTAACCCTGTGTTATGTTAACAGCTGTCATTGGCAATGTTTATCGTTGGATATTACTGCGTTTAGATTTCAGTGTATGCTTTGTTAAAATACCTTTTAAATATCTATGAAGTACATTAAGTGCATTTTCCGTATATCCTTGCGGAGTGGTGGGTTTTCTTAAATTGTTAAAATAACTTCATATTGAGGTCCCTATATTTTAGTATTTTTATGTTTAGATATTCATGTTTAGAGTAGATGGTTCGCACGGTATTACTTGTATTAAATTTAGCTACCTTTTTAATCGGTCGTTGTTCGATGCTGTACATAAAACTGTACGGATCCCCAAAGTCTAATGTTATTCGCTAATAATTGTGTTTGCTCGCAAACGAAAAAAAAACCGACTTCAATTACATCGACAAGTAATACAACGTAGATCGACGAAAAAATAGTCAAGCAACTACGCGTTATCAAAGATTACTCAAAAAGTAGTTATCAGATCTCGATAAAATTTATATGTGACCACATGATAAACATCAGCTTTTGATTAAATTAAAAATTATCAAAATCGGTACACCCAGTAAAAAGTTATTACGGATTTTCGAGAGTTTCCCTCGATTTCTCTGGGATCTCATCATCAGATTCTGGTTTCCTTATCACGGTACCAAACTAAGGATATCCCCTTTTCAACAAAAAAAGAATTATCAAAATCGGTACATCCAGTAGAAAGTTATGCGGTATAATACAACGTAGGTCGACGAAAAAAGCGTCAAGTAAAAACGCATTATTAGATATAACTCGAAAAGTAGTTGTTAGATCTCAAATAAATTTAAATGGGACCAATTGGCACACACCACCTTTCGATTAAAACAAAATTTGTCGAAATCGGTCCACACGGTCAAAAGTTCTGATGTAACATACATAAAAAAAAAAAAAAAATACAGTCGAATTGAGTACCTCCTCCTTTTTTGGAAGTCGGTTAAAAACATCCAATTTAATTTCTTCTTTTTGATACACTTTAAAAACAACTACATACCTCAATGTACTCAATAAAGAGCTCACGCTCAATAACCTAAATAAAAATTTCTTTGGGCGAAATTTGAAAAATCAACCGCTTACGTCAAAGCTGTTTGCTTTGACCACAATACCAACGTATAAGTATTATTACATATATTTAAATAAAATAAAAAACTCTTAAAGTCAATAAAATATTTAACGTCCAAATGTATCTTAGATTTAAAAGTCATTAAAAATATTTAGTCGAAATAAACTTTAAATTTATTAATTCTTAACAGTAAACTACCAACAGCATTACGTCACTTCTAACAAAGAAGTAAAAACTGTCCTTGAACGGTTAAATTTATCGATTCAACTCATACCATGTTTTATTACTTAACTAAAACAATAATTTAATTGCCATGTTAATCTGAGCTCCAGAAACGACTCTTGCGCAAGACAATAGGAACTGTCAATGTATCATTTGTCTTTATAGCTGAGGTCAATTTAAAATAGATTATAGCACGAATGTAGATAGAAATAAATAAGATAATTATGTGAACTTTAAAACTACATATTAAGTACTTTAGATCGGTGAGTATGTGTGTATTTAATTTCGGGTAATTCATTGTTTTTTAAAAGAGTAAGCGTTTGTTATTTCAATTGTTTACTGATTGATAATCGAACGCTACTGTCAATTATAACGCAATTTTGGCAATATTTTTATTACATACGAGCAGCACGGACAGATTTCGTTCTGTCAAAAGTTAATAGCATTTTTTTTTGTTTTTTAAGTTGTTCAAGCGACATCTAGTGGGCAGTGGCGCTTCTAATGTGAAGTTGCCGCTTATCAGCCAATAAGAGGGCGACGGGCGGGGGGACCTCGCCTAACTTCATACGACTTTTTTTCTTTGTTCAAAATATTTAAAATTGTAACGTTCATCATTTCTTCGTTCATTATTCGTTGTTATTTGGTCAGATAATACACGAAATCTTTATCATACGAGTCGTCTTTTATTTCAAAGTAAAAGTAAACGTTAATAGTTTTAATACCGATTGATCTTGAAATCGCATACAATACAAGCAAACTGAATTACGAACATAAGTAATAAAAACCTTCCGTGGACCTTATAGAACATACGAAAAAATAAATTTGCCGAATTGGTCGAGCCATTCTCGAGTTATGCGCTTAGCAACATTCATTTTTATTTATATAGATTAATTATTGATATAATTAGCCATCGAAAAGTCTTTATATATAGTGTCAACTATTATAACGTCACGACACAATTGAATTAAAAGGACATAAACATATTACCTATTATACTTGTCAAGATTGATGAGAATAAATGTCACATACAGGAATAAACAGCGGAAAAGATACAAAATAACTTTTCCGAAAATCCAAATATAAATTATAATTAAATTTAACATGAAACGAACAGACTTCATTGATAATATTGATAATATAACAGATAATTATGACAAATTTGATTTATTATACAACTCAGCTGGAGTACGTTATAAATTAATTATTTATTTGTTAGCCGTACTCATTGAGTAAGGATTGTGTGGGTGATATAAATTACATAGAACAAGATAAAATGTCTTTAAACGAACCATTTATATTACGACTGTCTTAAGATCAGCTTACTTGCGACGAGTTGTGTTTAAAAATAATAATAATAAATAAACGCTTGACACTTACGGCCCTCAATTGTATTTTCTCATGTTTTCGGAAACACACACTAACTAAAGCGCAAGCGCCCAGACCATGACAGAATACAAATGTTTGCTATGAGTGGGGATCAAACCCGCGACCGCATATCAACAGTCAGTTATGTGACCGCTGCGCCAGTATCGTCTCATTTGTTATAAATATGTTAGTAGCGAACCATATATTCTCACTTACATTTTCTCATTTAAAATGGTATTAGTTACCGTGTGTTAAGCGCCGACCTTCAACTTTACTTCAACATATTATGGATAGAGATTATATTTAATGAAAACTTAACATTTACATTTTATTCATTTTTCTTTTTATACGTATTGAATAAAACTGTTTTCTGTCTGTTACGCCTACGCTTACACGATGCGCAAAGCGACGCTGTCGCCGTGCGCTTAATATCCGTGCCGATACCTGTATACGTGGGGTTGTGTCATGAATAGCGTTCTTTATCTGAATGTTTCAAGTCAAAAGGTATGACAAATACAATAAATATTTCAAGTACAGCCTTAATAGGCTAATGCGAAATGGTGAGATGTTTCTTTGTAAACAAGACTCGGTAGAAATAAATATATATGTTGCAGTCAAAACTCTTAACCAGTCAAAAGCACTATTGACTAGCAAAATCAGTCAGAAGTACTTTTGACCGTTTGCTTTAGTCAATAATACTTTTGACTAAAATAACAGTTAAAAGTACTTTTGCCCAATGGAGCTGGTTAAAAGTACTTTTGACTAAATGATTCCGTCAAAAGTGTTTTGACTGGTTGTATCAGTCAAAACTCTTAAAAAGTTAAGGTGGTCGATAAATATAACGACAAACGCACATATAAACTTTTATATTACTCATTATTAGTGGAAAACGTGCTGATATTAAAACAAAAATGAGTGACTACGAAAAGAAAGAAGGCTTTTTGCAAAGAGTTTTAGCGATGGAAGATATGAAAGATAGTCATTTCAATGTGATGACAAAAGAAAAATTTGAAAAGTTTGCAATGGATGTGGAAGACGCGAAATTTAATGAAAAGGAAACACCATTACAGTACAGTAGACTACAACGCTTTAACACATTGAAGTTTCTGGTATAAAAAAATTTGTTACAAACACGGAACCTGTCAAATATTTTTGCCGGCTGAGGAAATCTACGACATTATTGATGCTGCTCATGTTTCTATAGGGCATGGTGGTCGCGATAGACTTAAGAATGAAACGGCAAAAAAGTACGCTAATGTTACAAAAGAAATGATTAATATATATTTATCAATGTGCGAAGTATGCCAAAGGAAGAAAAGCAAGAAAAGGGTGGGTCAGGTTTAGAAACCGATCCTGCACACTGAAATGAACAGCCGCTGCCAAGTCGATCTGATTGACATGCAGTCGCAAGAAGATCGCGGGCATAAATTTATTATGGTTTATCAGGATCATTTGACTAAATTTATTCACATCTAACGAGTTAATAGTGCTTTTGACTGACGCTTTTTTGCAGTTAAAACTACTTTTGACGGAGAGCGTCAGTCAAAAGTATTTTTAACCGCGAATTTGCAGTCAAAAGTACTAATAACCAATAATTTTCAGTCAAAACCACTTTTGACCAACTTGTCCAGTCAAAAGTACTTTTGACTGATTTCGCTAGTCAATAGTACTTTTGACTGGTTAAGAGTTCTGACTGCAACATATATATATAGCAGTATTTTTGATACTAAAATTTAAATACCTATTTTAAGAGTACCTAGACTAATATAAACAATAAAGATGAAATATTCTTGTTTTTTTTTTGTAATAAATAAACGCAAAAACTACTAGACCGATTTTAAAAATTATTCGACCAAGAGAATGCTACGTTGTGAGTTGCATGGGCTGTATTTTAGCAGGAACTACGCGAGCAACATGTTACATACAAATCAACAATTCACTCTTTTCCTCATTATACAGGTTCCTATAAGAACCTGACAATGACGGTAGGAATAAAAACAAAAACACAATCGAATGAAAACAAGCGAACAGACGTGAAGGCTAATTGTCATCACAATGGCATTCGTTGTCAGCTGGAGACGACGCTCGATTATGAAGCAAATGAAACTTTAATTTAATCATTTTAGTACGAGAATATATTATATATTATAATAGTCTTTTTATACATAGTTTTTTTCTTACGAGCCACCGTTTCTGAAATATAACGATTCAAAAATTTGTAAAAGTTGTAATATTTTCACCAATGATCACATAATAACAGAGACACAAGGTGTAAGTGTGTGTGTGTGTGTACATTAGAGTGGCATGACTTAGTCACGGTAAGATTGATTATGCTGGCAAATATATTTTTTAAATAAATTATTCTACAAGAATTATAAATTATACGCGTCAAAAGTACAACTTAGTAAATGCAACGTTTAAGCAATAGTTTCGAAAATGTCAGTTACCACTCAGCAAATCATTTTTATCTTGTACAGTTGTATGTGGTATATAACTTTAATTTATGCATTGTTCTAGGTCAGTGGTTGTAAGTCAGTGGTCCGTAAGTAGTCCCTGGAAGCACTCGAAGTAAATATTACAACTTCTACTAATTAGGAAGGCTGAGTATTTCTATATTTTCCAACAAAACCGTTAGAGCGGTGTGGCAAAACATAAATTTTATCAAATGTTCCCTCATCACTAAAAGGTAAAGAACGACTGTTCTAGGGTAAAGGGTTGAAAAATATTTTTCTCAATGTTATTTATTTATTTATTTGTTCATTTTAAAAAAGGAAATAATATCGACAGTACCGACTAATTTTCTTCGCGTTTTTTCTATTGTTTTATTTGCACCATTAAAGACAATTAAACCAAAAGAAATTGTAGAAGAAAGTATATTTTTTTATGTCTTTTAAATGTTATTATGACAAAGAGATATGAACTTTAGTATTTTTGAAAACGATAAACTGAAAAATTACTGGACCTATTTTAAAAATTCTTTGAACTATGAATGCTATGTTTTCGCTTAATGACATAAGCATATGTATTATAGTTTAAAGGGAGAAAACGAAACAGCCAAAATCGCAACACAGGCGAAGTCACGAGCAGAATTGTTGTATGTAATTTGTATAAAAATTTGTTTTATCATTGTAAAACATTGTAGACGTTTTTTGTCGGAGAGTTAATTTGGGTGGAATATTTTGATAGGTTTTCGGGGTGTTCATGTTTTATTTACGCAATTTCAGATAGATCTCATTTTATTTTATCTTTTTTGACGGAATAAGCAATTTTCACTTTTTTCGTCGTATATATTCAGGTTTGATTTAATCTTTAACAAATGAAATGGAATTATTTACTAAGTATATATAATGTATCAAATACATATCTATTTTTTAATAATAGAGATATAACAATAAGTAACATCAAGACGCTTACAAAGCGGTTGATTTATTGATATATCATTAGAAGTTAAAACATGCTTTAAGGGTCTTTAAAACTACGTAAAGTAATATAAATAAAAAAATTTCCTGTTTTTCAGGTAAAAGGTGGTATACAAATTTATAACTATCTTTTATGTTGAATATAAAACCTAGTCTAAAGACAGAATTGAATCCAAGAACCTGTAGCAGAAATCTGGCACAATGGCAACTGTGCCGACAGGTAGAGTCAAAGTGTATGTATATGTTAAGGAAAAAAAAACAGTTGTGCAATCAGAAACATTACAATAAACAACTTTTAAACAATAAAGAGTAATGATCCCTTCAACGGCACGAGACAATCTTATTTGAATACACAGTTAACGAGATTGCAATGTGACGGACAGACACACTTGATAAACGACTACCGAGCGAAGACTATAAGATTAAGTACCGGTTACCTGTGACATCGGTAATTGATTTGAACCTTCTGGATATCTGACTGATAAAATTTTGTTGTCTTATTTTGTAATGGACTAGACAGACGTGCTACGCGATTTCACTCACAATGAAATTATTGTATATAATTTACTGTAGCCCATACCCCTAATTTAGCTAATTTTTGGTTTCTGGAATTTTTTAAAAACTGCTAATGAAAGGGCAAGTTCAAAATATGTGGGTATTTTGATTTATACTTTAGTGTTCAGTTGGATTTTTTTTAATATTTAAAAAAAGCACCTTCAGCATAATAAATAATAATTATTTAAACTTTTAGGCACAAAAAAATTAACATTTGTTTTTAAATCGAGTATAGCCTGGAGCACAACTACAATTTACACTACATAACTTGAAAATTATAGTTGTATCGTTATGTTTAGCCTTCGTGACTTTGCACAGCACAGTCTCCAATTGGTCACTAAAATGGATTAACTAGTTTCGGAATTCCTCGATTATAAATTAATGTACAATTCTTTCCTCTGTGTAATGTAAATGTACTTCTAAGATATATATGATTCTTTTTAAAATTTAGCTTTATAGATCTATTTTATGGCAATAACAAGCAAAGTGTGTTAAACACTTGAACATTTGCTACATCACTGACATCACAAATGCTTTTCAGGCTTAAAGGGATAAAAGGGAATAAAGAGGTAGGGAGACGGTAAGAATAGGAAAAAACGAAATGTGTTTCATATTTACATCTCACAGATTTTCTATGGATTACTATGGTACTGTAGTCACAAGCTGTAGTTGTTGACTACAGTTAACTTCACCTTAGCCTATCCTAGCAACCTATCTGTACCAACTGACTCTTTTACAAATTACAAGATCAAGACCAGATATATATGGAATATCATGTACACAAAAATGTCTTCAAAATTCCGAAAAGGAAATTCAAATCCCATAAAAATTTGTTTTAATAAGGTAAGAACTAAAATAAAACTAATAGGCGTTTCTAAAACCTGATTACTCTTCAAAAACTGTCGTTTCTCACGAAAGATCTCAATCACCTTCATTTAAAACAACGTCTTTTAATTTCACTAAAATATATTTAGAAATTTCGAGAAGTTTCCACGAAAAGCGTATTTATTAGCGGAGGCGGACGAAATAATCAGTACTTTCTGAAATTGGTTAATGGCATTTTCTGAGAATCTACTTGGCAAAAATATTTTTAATTTCACTTATATGATTTTTAAGATTTATAAGATTATTATTAAGATTTGACGGTTCTTGAACATACCAAAGCTAGGAAAGAGCTTCTTTCTTTAATTAAATAGGGAGTTTAATAAGAATATATTATTTAAGAATACAGCATATTTCTTTAGCAAGAAACAGAGCTAATGCTTTGAAGACAAACTTAACACATCAAAAATCAACGGTTCTATTAAGTATCCATACCGTGTGGTGTCGACCGAGTAGAATAGCAACACCCCCTTTCTTTCCGTGGGGGTCGTAAAAGGCGACCGAGGAATAAACCTGACTCAAAATCATCAGAGTCCTGGAAAAGGAAAACTTCATTTGAAACCCGAAATGGGGTCTCCGTCAAGCAATCATGGTATAGCTCTAAAATGCGAAAGACTCCTGCAGCCAATTTGGCTTCACACATATCGACTCATCGTTCCTGTGGGCCTAGTCAGTGAGGTCGAGAGGGTGGCGCAGAGCTTAGGCAACTCTGCGTTTTCCTGAAGTGTCCTAGGCGACACAGTGTCTGCCTGACACTGTGTAAATCGTCTGTAAAAGACGGACTAAGACTAATGATAATGATGATGATGATGATGATTAAGTATCTAGGAACATTTGAAGTCGATGTAAGAGTTTATTCCACTTGGATATCAAAAATGAAAATAAAACCAAACCTATATTCAGCCGAGGACTCGGTAACAAAATCAACCAAAATTAAAAAATTCATATTCAGGTAGGCCTCAAAAATATTTTTGAACCTTCTTTTAACAGAACAATGCATTCAACCTGTAACACCCCATCGCTGGGCATAAACCGCAAGAGAAGGATAGTAATAACTTATTTTACCGACACTACATGGGTATCTTAACAGTCTCGTTACCGTTGATGATATCATGTAACGTTTTGCAAACTTTAAATTTATGACCTCATAGAAATAGCCATAACAGATAATCTTTACTCGACAATCTTTACAACTGGTCAGCAACAAGCCAGTATCGATACAAGGACAATAGCAAAGCTTGTAATAAATAAAAATTACAACAGTTAGCCATTGTTTTGGGTACAAGATAATCGCATTAGTGGACTCGCGGAGGCTGGTTAGGTAATTAATCTCCATCTAGCCGGACACAGAGCGGCACAAGTTAAAAAAGATTAATATATTTTTAAGGAAGACAAGATTATGTTTGATAGATGTTGAGTTTGCTATGACGTTTTCTTAAAGGGTACGTTCAAGTCTTTGAGGGTATGTCAATTAAAAAGTTTAGTATATTCAAGTCATAATACTAAATTCACACAAAAAACATAAGCGCATAGGTCGCGACAAAAATCTGTAAGTCCTGAACAAATGTTTTCTATACGAGTGTATAGAATTCACAAAACTTGAGCAATAGCTCGTTGCCACCACTGCATCACTAATAAGCCGTCAAAATTAGAAATTTTGACAACTTATTAGTGATGCACTATAATCAAAAACACAATAATGAAAGTGTGATACAATATCGCTTACTAGAAGCTATCACAGTTTTATACTATATAATTTTGTTTCAAGGAACGTAGTTACGCTTCAACCTGTAATAGCCCACTGCTGGGTATAGGCCTCTTTCCCCATATAGGGCCGGGATCAGAGCTGTTACAATGCGAGATGGCGAAGTTATTTTTTGCTTTAGTTTATCAAAATCAATTTTTATTACTTGGAAACTTTGGAACGAAAAATTATTTTTTTAATAAATTTAATTTAATTTTGATTCGAAATACCTTTTTCATAAAAATATCATAGACCATATTTTTTTTAAATAGTAAAAACTGAGCAAATGTCTCGTTGTTTTTTCAGACTTCGTTACGCCGTCTGATTCAACGTTGGTATAAAAATAATATTACTTGTGAGTAAGAGACGGTAAATATTTCACTAGTGACACACCGTGTGTATTTGTCCAATTTCATTTTTTACTACAATTTCATAATAAAAGATTCCAACGTTGTTTTAGTTTTGTTTCAGGGTTGGTATGACTCACGAATTTTTTGTAAGACTGAGACATCTTTTCGTAATCGACTAAAGAAGAATTTCTCGACGAAAAGATTGTTAAAAAATTTAAAAAAAAATCACAGTAACGCGCTATCGATTTTGGGTTAGATCTGCGCACGTGGAAACATTTATATCTACACAGATTAGCATTGTGATCTGTGTTGTTTGTATTCCCAAACCTTAACACTGAATATACTTCTTAGCAGAAACCTTTGAGTGTAACGTGTTTAATTGTAAAAAGTACGGCTAAGGAATAGGATTAGGCTGATGTAAGTCATATTTCAATAGAAACAATACACATAAAAATATTAAAGACAGTAGCAAATATTACAATATTATTACGATCAAGTTTATAACTTGTGCCAAAAAAACATAATCTCGGGACAAATGATGACATAGAATATACTTAGCTGGAAACTGTCCTTGATAATTTGGGATTAATGATCTCGCCGTTTGGCGTCGGTATTAAATTAGATCATTATTCTTATGTTTTACATGAATCAGTCAAAAACAGATAAAACTTCAAGTAGTTAAGTTTGTTTTAACGTCGCAATTATTGACCACAAATGAAAGTTAAATCGTTAAATGATAAAATTAATTTTAATGTGTAGCTGGAAGCGCTGTGCACTCACCCATATAAAATAACGTGTTAACGCTTGCATCGATTTTAGCTAAAATATTAAAGATTAAATATTTATAACGCAATATTGCTGTGTAAAGAATTCTTGCTTAGCAGTCACTATACAGATAGACGTATATTAGTGAGATAGTTTAGCGAATGAGCTATTTAACGGTTGAAGTAATGATAAGATCTTCGCTAACTCCACGGACTCTTTATTAAAGAATAAGATTAATAACAATAATATAAAAAATAATGTTGACAGAGCACAATATACTCGTACAATATAATTTCAAAACAACGTGCACGTCGCAATATATAAAATAGAATTAATAAATTGTAAAACATAAATTATAAAGAATAATTCAAAATACAAATTCATGACGTCTATCAAAAAATATTATTATAAACAAAATAAAGACAAAAAATGAGGTTTCATATAAAAAAAGTCTATATATGTGGATACGCCACAATAGTAAGAAACGAGATGAGTTTTTCGTATTAATAGTACGTTTATCTTATTCATATATTAATAATACTTACCAAATCATTTTACAATAAAAGTAAAAATTTCAGTAACGTACCTGAAACAGAAACGTACGAATTAAGTAACGTATTAATTAGCAATTTGTAATTCAAGGCAATACATCGTTTAAACATAGTAGAAATTAAAATACGAACTTCAAAAACGAAATGAAAACTGTTTAAACGTTTATACATTATTTCAAAAAAGCGGTTCTATAAAATATATATAAGATTTTCAACTTCAATTAGTCACAGAATGTTAGTTAAAAATTCATTTGAGTACACGAAAAACACAACCCTCGACCCGACCGAGGACTCGAACTGAATTTTTCGCTAACTCGTTCAACTTAACTGTTTCACGTTTTTAAATATGTGCGGTAAAGAGCTATCGAAAACTAGGTTAGATTGATTTCGATTTTTATGAATGAAGTATAATTATGTAGAGAATTTTTTAAAGTAAAACTTCTTTACTGGTGAATGCGTGACGAGAGCGTTACGAAAAGTGTGATCGGGCGAGGTGAACGAAAGTTGAGAGGCATATATAAGTTAGTGAAGATATAATTCAATCGTGTGATATAAAGCACAATCAAAAGGAAAGGTTATAATTTTGAAGTACTTTTGGAGATGATGCTGGATGTAATTTATGAAATGATTTAATAGTATAAAGCAATAAATATTTTTCAAATAGTGTCATATCCGTATAAAAAATTTCCTCTACTATGTCAAGGATTTCCTAACGATATATTTATTTATTGACCTATTTATTACCGATTTACACACATACGCATTCATGCAAAGAATATACAAGTTTAAAATTTTATAATTCATTATTATGTATTCAAGACTTTTAAAACTAATTTCAAAATAATTAATGACTTAATACCAATCCTACACATATCTATTATCTATACATCTATCTATACAAATAAATAAAATTGGAGTGTCTGTTTGTAATATTAAAATAACTGCTTTTTACTAAATGCATATATACCAAAATGATATTTTTTACAATTTTTGTCTGTCTGTCTGTCTATTTATCCCAGCTAATCTCTGAAACGGCTGGATCGATTTTGACGGGACTTTCACCGACAGACAGCTGATGTAGTAAGGAGTAACTTAAGCTACTTTTATTTCAGAAATTTATTTATTTTATAACTTTGCGAACTGAACAATAACCTTTTTGTTAAATTCCAAGCGGACAAAGTCGCAGGCACAGTTGGTTTTAAAAAAAAAAATTACATTGATACTTTAAAGCGTAGCACAAGTCTTTATATACACTCGTACAGTCGCACTCTTGTACATATAATATATACGTACTAAAGAACCCCCTAACCCCATAATCTTTATCACAGTAATACATTCAAAAGTCCAATCCAGTTTCTCTGGCGTCTCGTGATCGCATTACGTTCAAATGCGTGTAAAATTGAGGATAGATTGCTTCTTAAGTACGTAACTTGTATCGTTAGGTACATACTTACAGGATGCTGTAATATGGATACGAGTTACTTCTTATTTTAAAACTTTTTTACGCACGCTTGACTTGGGGAGTAAGCTGGTGAGTGTGTGACGAGAGCGTTACGAAAAGTGTGATCGGGCGAGGCGAACCGAAGTTAAGAGGGATATATAGTTTAGTGAAGATAGTAAGAGATAAAAGTAATAAAAACTAAAGCACATTCGTTATTTTATTTATAAAAATAATGTTGGTAGAATGTTAGACTAAAACATGCTGTTAGGGCTTTCAGCTAAGACAAATAGCAGCTGTTATAGTCTTAAATTTGTAAATTCTGTCAGTAAAAATATAAGGATTAACTCAGAAATAGATAGTTACAGCGCTCATTTGAAAGCATTGATCTTAGGTCGTTTTAGTTTGATTTAATTTCTTCTAGAATTACAAGGCTTGCTTGTTGTTTGTGCAAATTAACGCCACAAAAGTAACCAAAGGGTTATCAAAGAGGCTATTGAATATAGTACATATAATCTGTATATAAGATATATCAACTTTATATTAGCACATTATGTCGAGAACCCAGTTACCGAGTTTATCTACAATTTATCTGCTTGTCTCTTTTATTACATACAGTTGACATGTAGCCACACGCAGGATCATTTTACAGAGTAATAACATTAAAAATAGCAAAAAAATATTAATTATAAAAAATATATATTTATTCCATTTTTAAATTCCTACATGAACCTAAAATTAAAGAACTGTGCGTAAGAATCCTGTCCTTTAACATTGAATTAACAAAATAAAAAGTCTATTTTGTAAATCCTATTATCATAACTTTCTTATAAAAAAAAAAAGAAAAGGTGTTATATTTTATGAAAAATATTACACTACGGTGTAAACAGCGTCCATGTTAACGCATTTTATTACGTGTAAACGAAAATTTTATCCTCAATTCACGTGTTACCCGTGACGCTTCACGCTTTTAGGATAAAAGTTGAGATTTTATAGAAAAGTGATAGTCAATTCGAATACCAATTGCATATCGAGAGAGAATCACGTAACCTATTCGTGGATCTAGATTTTTAAATTTATCTAGAAATTGATATGATTAATATATAATAATATAAGTAACTCCTCGTTCGTGATGGTGAGTATCGAGTTATTTGAAAGTTAAGCGTAGAAATACTTTTAAAATGAAATTTATATCTCACCTTAGAGAATAATGTTTTATGATTACCGTATTATTTTAATTTTATTGATTTTGTATTATTATTCATTATTTTATGTTTAAAATTAATACGTGAAGGAAAAACTTTGTACACCTTTTTACGAAAATTGCGCAGACGGAGGAGTATGAAATTTTGCACACTTATAGTTTATATAGAGAACGCAAAGATTTTTTTAAAATTATGTATAAAAAATATTTGCCACACGCATACGTACTCTTCTGTTTAATATTACAGAAGTATAGTCTTTGACAACAGAACCTTAATAATGTTCAAACTTATAATTTAAGTTAATTATGTTCGAATTTCGAACACTGGGCGACCACCGTGTTTAAAAAAAATTATATCTGCACATATTTTTGTAATAGATGCACATATAAATATACACTACGTCAGGATTCCAGATGGGAATCGATCCCACAAATACCAAAGCACAAAACAGGGTGACTGCTGACTACGCCAACAGATTAGCTGAGCTAGTAGTTTTTTTTTAAATTATACATAAGTTGACACATAAACTTAGCTTTGTTCGTATCGTATCAAGGTATTGTGTAATAGGTATTATAATGAATTGTAACAGTAACAGGGCGTAAATGTTACAGCTGGGTAAAAGCCGTATAAAGGTTTGACGGTTGTTCCGCTACGCTGCGGATCGGCGGACGTATTTGTATGTACAAATATATTGAATAAATCGGTATTTTTTTTACAAAACACGTAGATTCCCTTTCAAAATTTTCCTTTACCAAGCACAAAAGAAATTAAGAATTTGACAATTCAGTGCAACTCGACCCGGATTTGATCCCTTGACCGTTGGGTGTATTCATTTTCGCCGTTCATTCATACAGAATAGAATTTTTTTTTCGTAATTTTAATATTCAATTTTTGTAGATGTATACCGGATGGTTTCCGCTTCGATTTTGTTCATTTCTATTTATTGTGCAAAACGTAAGCTTGTTTTTTATATGCATATTTTTAAAATTTTGATTTAAATTTTATTTATTATATAAATATAATTGCTTTTATTGTTTTCTGAAATTAACGTTTCTAGAAAATAAAAAAAAAATCAACAGGAAATCTTTAATCTTTAGTTTTTTAAATATATAATAAAGTAAAATAAGCAAAAAAATATATAATTTTTGCATTAAAAACTAGACATCAATATACAGTCATATAAATCAATGAAAGTCACCAATGCAGGCGTTGGGCATTTAAAAACACATTGTACGAGATGTACAGGAAATTTAATAAAAACATAAATATTATCATACGCCCGGAAACATTATGGATTTAGCGTAAAAACGTGAATGAACAAATAAAATGGATGGCCTAAGAACAGCGCACACATGCGACAGTCTAGCATTTAATTTATTATTTATTTAAAAAAAGAAAGGAAAAATAAAAATGAAACATTTAGGGAGGCATACAAGTGTACCTGATGGTAAGCGGTTTGAGTTGCCTACAGCTATATGTGACTGCAGCACTTGGAGAGCTGCAAGCGTACTGCCGACCATTCGTCCTGACTCCCTCCAAGAGTTGGTTATAAGTTAATCACCACATGAACACAATTGTACTTGAGAGCAGCGTTACATAGCTGTAATCTTCTGTAAGGTACTCATTACTCGGGCTGCTCCATATTTTGAGTAGGAAACTTGCTGTGCCCTATCTCAGTTATACCTCAATAAAAATTTAGTACTATAAGAAAATCAGTGAAGTTTTGTTGTTTCTGCACTATCGAAGACAGATCGACGCAAAAGTTAAGCCAAGTGATTGATAAGTTTGTATCGGCTATTTAGACGGTTGTCGTGTCCTGATTAGTGTTGGTATATTATGTTTTTGGACCTCCAACACGGGGTTCTTATCGAACTGGGAAAATTTGAACGTAAGGTTTTTTCTATCCGGATCTTTCTAGTAAATTCCAGACTTAGAAATAATGGTAGATACTTATACTTTTGTTTCGATAATATATCGAATTGGATTTGATATATTTTTTTGAGTATAATCTACAATAATTTTATTTCCGTTTGAAGCAAAACTACCTACTTTTACTTTTGTTTCAAATAAATACAAAAAACATATCCTGTGTATTATTTAGAAACAATGTTTTGATGCCGGAACATGAACTTTTTTTTGTATATACACAACACTTAATAGATTACCTTGTATATATTTCTCAGAGATACATAGTAACATTCAAGAAACCTATCCAAGCCCAAATCCTACCTGAACACATTAACAATTATAACAGAAATGTACGCCTTTACAACATAATAAAAACTGAATTTGGAGTTCTGTGACGTGGTGTGATACCTTGAACACTGATTATAACGTGAATTTTAGTAAGAGTAAGTTTATTTTAAAATATCGCATTCACAAAAACAAACTGAAATATATATTTAAAAAATTTGAATTTATTGTTGAGTTTTACACCAACATACGAGTACATACTATGTAAGCGTAAAGTAGGTTCTGATACTTGTAAAAAAAAAATATTACGCGGGTATATGTTTTTTTTTCAATACGGCAACGACAGTCGCAAGTATACGCGTGTTGCATAAAAATGTGTTCATAAATCCGAAATGCGCTTTATAAGAACGTGTCAAAGAAATACAACACAATGGGCGGTGCATTTGAAAATAGATCGGATCTATCTCTCGGTACCGCAGCATCTTTGTTAGGATTTCTTTGAGTGTCTCATATTGTGTATAATTTTATTTATTTATTTATTGAACTTCTTTATTTGAGGTTTTTCTGTCTAACTTAACACCTATGTTTTTTTTAAATATTATGAAAATTTCAATCGCTTTATGTAGTGGGTGAAAGTTCATTTAACATCGGTAATCGTGATTGCAATTACCGTTTGGAAATTTCTTATTACACTTACGTACTCAGAGAAATCGACTAATCGAACAAACAAAAAAGCGATCGACAAGGATAACAGCAAAAATTCCGTTGCTAACCTAACTTGAGCCTAAGTCACTTCTACTAGTTGATTTTTTATGTATAGCTTAGAATTTCTTTATAGTAAAAGTGGATTATTTTAATGTCTCAAGCTTGTATTCACATTTATATTTATTTATTTATCAATTTGAATATCTGATATAGATTCACAAACTCTTATCTCGGTGTTCACAATCTTTGTTTCCTCCATTAATTACAATCGTTATATTTTTAAACATTGTACCTGAACGAATTGTTTCTCAAACGTCTAGATGTACTTAACCGTGAATCGGTCAGTATCATCCCGTGTGAGCTGGACCACTAAATTAGAAAGCTACTACAAAACCATTTCTATACTGTCTCTTATTTTAAACTGTTATTTAACATAAATTAAATATACTTGTAATCCGTGTGGCTACGGCAGTAAAGAATATAGCCACCCTCTCTCTTCCCGTGGCTGTCGTAAGGGGCGGGATAACCATCCAGCTACTGTGGCTTTGAAATACACAGGTCAAAGACGGGCAGCGGCGTCTTCAGAGCGACAAAGCCAGCCCTGCGGTCGCCAACCCGCCTGCCCAGCGTGGCGACTATGGGGAACAAACATGAGTTCACGCCGTTTTTGGCGCGAACTTGTGGAGGCCTATGTCCAGCAGTGGACTGCGATAGGCTAAAGTGGTTGAGTGATGAAATATACTTGAAATTTTGTACTTTATAAATATCTTTAGAATTACTGATATGAAACGTGTCATTTTGTTATACTACGAGATTAGAAAGCACGGGTTCAATTGAGGGTAAGTAATTACCGTAGTTTACGGATGGCTGGACCAACAGGAACATCACAAACACATTGCACACCCTACATCCGACCTCCCGAACAGTATTATTTAACTAATGAAATAACTATTTAATCTTATTATTTATTAATATAGTATGGGATGTTATTTTGAACTGATTTGAAATAAAAGGGAGAGGCTCTCAATTCTACAGTGTTTCTATAAATGTGTGTAACCTCATGTGCTTTTGCCGATTTTTGTTATTCCTTTTATTTGAAACCTGGTGTTTTTTTTTTCTTTAATATAATTAATTCATCTGCCTAAAATAAAAGCAAATTTATTTAGTTTTAAAAAATTAATAAGAAACATATTTCAGAGGTATTCTTTTAATTTGAAAAATTATAGGTAATTAAAAGTATCGATAGAAATCTATGTAAAGTTTTATTTTATTAGAATAGAAATTGTTTGAAAATGAAAACATACCTACACGCAAACAGATGTTCGTACGTCAATGATACGTCAATTTTGAAATTAATAATAAAAATAACTATAATATATCAAAATGTTAACTTCTTTAACACGTATTCAAGAATGTTTTGAATATTAATTTTCTTTAATAATATATATTAAACCAATTTTAACTCTTACCCGATTAATTGATGAACCAATTTCGTTTGAAAATTTACTGTAAATGCAACTACAGTTTATTGACGTCGTATTATCAAGGAACTATCTAAAATTTATAACTTAATTCTGATCGAGAAGTTAATATGTATGCATAGTGGCAGCAACTATTGTAACTCGGATGATTCTCGATTATTTGTCGCCGTAACTTCGCTTTACAGTTTTTTTTTTTTAATTTTTAAATTTATCATCACTCTTCATACTCAACGTCCTCGAGTTCATTTCTGATTTTTTTGTAATAATGTCTCACTGTCTATAGTTTCTTGTAGATGTTCTATTTTATTGTACTGTGTGGCTACGGTACTAAAGAATATAGCCATCCCCTTTCTTCCCGTGGGTGTCGTAAGAGGAGACTAAGGGATAACACAGTTCCACTACTACCTTGGAACTTAAAGATCCGACAGATGGCGGGATAACCATCCAACTGCTGGCTTCGAAATACATAGGCCGAAGACGGGCAGCAGCGTCTTCGGTGCGACAAAGCCAGCCCTGCGGTCACCAACCCGCCTGCCCAGCGTGGTGACTATGGGAAAAACGCATGAGTTCACGTTATTTTTTGGCATAAACTTGTGGAGGTCAGTAGTAGGAGCCAGGAGGATGTCCAGCAGTGGACTGTATAGGCTGTAATGATGATGATGATGAGATATTCTATGTCAATTTATGTAATATTCAGAAAAGTTTCGGATGAAGTTAGCCAAACTTACAATTTTGGCGCCAGGTTTACGATGAAGCTATATAGAGAAATATCCTATACCTAATACCATTTGTGTCTATTATGCATCCATTTATCCCGCGAACATTGTTTCAAGTGCTTTTAAAACATTCAAAACGAATATTACATAATAATAAGGAATGTTATATCAAGGAAAAATACCCTGAAGATGAGCAAATCGAACCATATTACATATTTCAAAATCGTATAAAATAACAAAATAAGTAACCATAGTTGTAGGTGTTATGATGTTATCTGAAATTCTAAAATAAATTTACCGCCGAGTGCACTAACTCCCGTCGATTATAAAATGCAATATTCTCCCATTATTACAAAATTTCCAATCTGCTTGTCTAACAGATTTAAAGATGGAGCTTAATTTAATAATGCGAATTTGAATAATTTTCATTTTTCATTTCATTCAGTGATTTTGGCAGAGCAGATAATTTTGAGTATAGATAGAAACTTTGTTTTCTATAAGTCTAGTAATTTTTTTTAGTATGGTCCGAGTTGCTATTATTTCTACGGCCTTAAAACTTTTAAGACTGTAATCTCGACCACAACCATAGCACTAGTGATTAATTCACGGCAATATGTGTGTATATCTAGATAATAAATTAGCTGCGGAAAAATGCATATCTGACAGATTGCATAGGAATCAAATATTTGAAAACTGTCAAGTCAACTGCAAAACGACAACCCAAAAGGAAAAAATAATTTTCAAAACTTTTGATTCAGTACTGACTCCAAAAATATTGAAAAAAAATACTGTTAGGCGGGGAATTCACGAATATTTCTGCAACAACATATATTGCACATACATATATATCGTAAAAATTGTGAATGTTAAGCGCTGTCAATACCAATGGCGCAACAAAATGACATGTTAACTGCAAAACTGAATGTGTAGAGAAATCGAACAACCAAATACGAAAAAAAAATTACGTTTTTTTTTGCTTTTGAAATGTCGGGAAAATTTAAGGTGCGTTCATCACTAAATAGTATCTTATTTTGTTATTTATTTATTCTTTTACTAAACATAACTATATTATAGAAACTTACATAAGCCTGACTTTATGACAATTGCATCATAAGTTTGTAAAAGCATTAACTGTATAAAAATAACATATTACTTTAATATAAAATGTTACATTATGCTCATTGGCCCAGTTCGTAGTGACCTTGCTTTCTGGTCCGGGATTGTGGGTTTTATTCCGCCCCTACTTTTGGTGCCATTGCCAATATGCCATTCAATTTTATGTATGGCTTGGGTGGGAATAGTTTCGATACTATTTGGAACTGAACAATTATGTATGTATGTAAATTCTTCTTTAAGTCATAAATAGTATAAATAGCTGTGTATGTAAAAGAAGGTGTGTATGTATAAAAAAAAAAGAAGAAGAAGAAGACAAAGAAGAAAAAGAAGAAGGAGAAGAAGGAGGAGAAGGAGAAGAAGGAGGAGAAGAAGAAGAAGAAGAAGACAACACTGACTCTCGAAGCTGCCTCCAGGATTTATTATCCAGTCCATTTCATGCTAAAAATGTTCCCACTAATTTCCCTTGGTGGGATTGCCCACAATGGGATTTCTCTGTGGGATTTCCCATTGTGTGATTTTCCACAATGTTATTGCCCACGGTGGGATTTTCCACAATGTTATTGCCCACAGTGGGATTTCCCACAATGGGATTGCCCACAGTGGGATTTCCCTTAGTGGGATTTCCCACAGTGGGATTTCCTACAGAGTTTATTTATGTGTAAATTCACTACAAAAACAAAATGTATCTATATCAGTCGAATATTACCTAATGAATGTTTAATAAAATTAATAACGCGTCTAGCAGTCAGTTAAACATTTTACACGTACCTATATTAAAAAGCTGTCAACAGTTTAAAGTCAGTTAAGCAGTTTGCGAGCAAGCAAGCTGTTTATCATGCTAGCGGCGAGCTGTAACTTATAACAGCGTTTTGCTTCTCTAAGCAGACCATTTTAATATGTAACAATTTTTTGATATTTTAAGTTATTTTATACTCATACATATCTATAATATAAAAATGAGTCGCTGAATGTGTTGCTAAGCGCAAAACTCGAGAACGGTTGGACCGATTTCGCTAATTCTTTTTTTTAAATATTCCTTGAAGTACGAGGATGGTTCTTACGGAGAGAAAAATTCTAAAAAAAAATTAAAATTTCCTGAAAAAGTCTAAAAACAACACTTTTCTATACTCCCATACAAAAGATTTGTGATAATACTTAAAAGTCAATTTGAACTTTAATACCATGCGATAAAGTTTGTGTTAGGCGATACGAAGTTCGCCGGGTCAGCTAGTTATATATATATATATATATATATATATATATATATACACACATATATATTATATATACATACACATACATATATATTATATTACACATCTATACAAATAAATAAAATTGGAGTGTCTGTTTGTAATATTAAAATAAATGCTTTTTACTACATGCATATGGATGTATACGCGATACACATATACCAAAATAACATTTTTTTTTATTTTATCTGCCTGTCTGTCTGTCTGTCTATCTATCTATCTGTCTGTCTGTTTGTTTGTTCCGGCAAATCTCTTAAACAGCTGGACAGCTAGATTTTGACGGGACTTTCACTGGCAGATAGCTGATTTATTAAGGAGTAACTTAGGCTATTTTTATTTTAGAAATTTATTTATTTTATAACTCTGCGAACTGAACAATAACTTTTTGTTAAATTTCACGCGGATGAAGTCGCGGGTAGCTAGTACTATTATAAAGTTATTTTAAGCCAAATTAAGAAAGGTGGATGTTCTCAACTCGACTGTACTTTTAATATGTGTTCCCTTCTAACTTTTCAGTGGATTTACGTACCCATTTTGATTTTTTTTATTTGGAAGAGGTGATTGTTGTGCGTTTCTATAATTTTAGCGAGATCTGACGAGTAGTTTTTAAATTATACCTAATCATGTGTATTGTACTATACTTGTAAATTGAATTAGTCTTTTTTTTATAACAAGTAATTATTAAAGAAATATAAGGTTCCAATTTATTTCTTCCTTGTGTAAAAAAGGTATTTCACATCACTTTTATGGTTCGTTAAACGCTTACCACGGACTTTTGCGATATACAATACTTCTTGATAATATGTCATCAGGTCAAAGATTCCCTCATTTAATCGTATAATACGTATTTCACTTGTTCGAATTAGAATAGTGTACTAGTTAGTGTTACCTAGAGGAAATAAATATTTTATTGCGCCTATTCTATGGTCTATACCTGGACTACGAAGTTGTTTTGAATAAATGGCTAAAACGACTATTCCATTTATGTACTTATATTAAGGTAAAAAGTTATACATTTTAAATATTTACTTACAATTCGGGTTATATATTACCAAGCATACATTTTATTTAAAATAATTTTCAAATGATCTGTTATTATTTCCCGTAATACGCTTCTGTAATTATTTGTCATTACACATTAAAGTGTGACGACCAAACACAATTAAATTAATGATGATAGTAGATTACATGTATTTCTGTTTTACGAAATATTACACAAGAATACAATGTGGTACTGTAATTTATTTTATATAATTACTAGCTTTTCGCTTGCGATTCTTATTCAGATCACACGATTTTGGCACTTCCATTTTTCCTGTTAATTTATAATATATGTCACTCAGTGATAAAGAATACTAATGGTGAAAGAATTTAAAAAAAATTAACGAAGCGTTATCGCAACGGTCACAGCACAGGTTTATGGCTGTTGCGGTTTCCATTCCCGCACATGGCATAAAGAAATATTGACTATACGGATGTTTCCGTGATTTGGACGTTTGTGCTTATGTATTTTGTGTGTTTTCGGACACCCGACACGAGTTAATCCTTAAACTCGGTTAAGTAGATTTTATAGTCAAACAAAAAAAAAAAAACACATCTTTCCTATCTACAATATTAGTATATATAGATTATTTATAACTGAATACGCCATATCCAATAAGACATGTTATTAATACATTTGTTTTATATTTGTAGTAGTAACGTTAGTCTCAGTGTAGGACGGGCCTAATTTGACAGGGTAGGTCCTAGGTACAGTCCTCCATGGGTTGTGGTGTACGCATGACGTTTGCACGATTGAGCTTTAAATCAGTTAAAACTTTGTGGTATTGAACATCCACAGAAAGTAGTGCGATGATATGTATGATTCTATATTATATCCCATATCCATATTGAATTTCTGTAACAGTTACATTTTTTTTTAGATTCAGTACGGTGAATATCTATGTACGGTGGAAGTTTAATCCCCCACATTGTTTACCTGCAGACAGGCGGATGTGGGTCTGAAATTTCTTCCGAAATAAACAGTTTTCGTACAAAAATGCTACCGTGCACGGATGCGTAACAAGAGCGAAATGAATTTTTAGGATTCATTTAAACTATGTTGCCGACTTTCTGGTGTTTTTTGTTGTTCAATACATATTATATTCATCATCATCATCACAGCAACCTTGCCTGTGTATTTCAAAGCCAGCAGTTGGATGGTTATCCCGCCATCGGTCGGCTTTTTAAGTTCCAAGGTGGTAGTGGAACGGTGTTATCCCTTAGTCGCCTCTTACGACACCCACGGGAAGAGAGGGGATATATTTGATCGAGTTTATTTTCAATTTATCAAATCTTATCCCATCGTAAAAGTGGACCAAATATATAAACAAACAAACCAACAAAAACGTAACCCTAATTACAGTATTTATGTAGTATTATATAAAACTATACTTACTTCAATTATTAAAAATCTTAAATTTTAAAGCTAATTTAGGCTATAAGTAATCAATCTATTGGACAACTTGCTTTATGCGAACGCGCTGAACTCCCGCCCTAATTGTGTTTACATCACAAGTTCGTAATCGTTTTTAAATTTTTGATTACTCAAAGGTCAGCGTAACATTTGTCATTGTATTCCGTATAATATGTAGACTCGTAAAAGACTTAATTATATAGATATATGTATATATGTAAACAGTTGCTCTTGTACTTAGTTATCTTAACAAAACTATATTTAATTTACAAGAAGTGTTAATATAAGCGTTTGATTTAATATAATAAGCGAATCCATTATTAATAAAAACGAAATTTGCTTATTAATTTAGTAAGCGAATCGCAGTCTGTTTTAAGCTTTATATGTCTATAGGCCTGTAGGCTTTGGAACATTTGGTTAAAAAGTAACAGATAATGTTTTCGAATACTGACGACTGTTGACGACAAGAAAGTTAAGCTTAATAGAAATCGTAAAAGAAAATAATTGCGTTTGCTTGCAAACGAAAAAAAACCGACTTCAATTACATCGACAAGTAATACAATGTATGTAGGTAGATCAAAAAATAGTCGGATTTTCGAGAGTTTCCCTCGATTTCTCTGGGATCCCATCATCAGATCCTGGTTTCCTTATCATGGTACTAAACTAGGGATATCCCCTTTCCAACAAAAAAAGAATTATCAAAATCGGTACATCCAGTAGAAAGGTATGCGGTATAATACAACGTAGGTCGACGAAAAAAGCGTCAAGTAAAAACGCATTATTAGATATAACTCGAAAAGTAGTTGTTAAATCTCAAATAAATTTAAATGGGACCAATTGACACACACCACCTTTCGATTAAAAAAAAATGTCGAAATCGATCCACCCGGTCAAAAGTTCTGATGTAACATACATTTAAAAAAAAAATACAGTCGAATTGAGAACCTCCTCCTTTTTTGGAAGTCGGTTAAAAATTACATACTATGTACCTGTTCTATACCCAAAGGTTGTTTGGAAGAAATCGCTTTTTTAGCGATAACACCGCCTTTGTACGTTTTCCTCTAATTGTACTATTTTTTATGTTTGTATTTTTAATGATATACAACAACGAATATCATTATTATTACATACAATGGTTCAGTTTATACCACCGTAAAATTTTGATAATGCAACGTATAATACAATAGTTTTTTGATACACGCGTCACACACCTTGCAACTAAAAAAAAGGAATCATAAAAAATCACCCCTATCCACACTAAAGTACATCCTTAGTATCTGTAATCTACGGAGTACAAAAAGTTGAAAAATCCCTAAAAAAACAATTTCCATGTAAGATTAATCTTTCATACGACGTCAACGGTTCTTTTCACCCCTCACGCGTTACTAGTAGAGGGATGTTTTGGGGTGTGGTGCAAGCTGATAATATTTAATTAACAGCTTTTGTACATCAACCTGGACAGAATAAAGGTAATAGAAACTATTGTAGGCAATGATATATATTTGATTTTTGAAGTGTTAGAATTTGGACATAACTTCGTTATTTCTGGTAGGATCGCCACGATACTCTCAAGAACTCTTCTGCTAAGAAAACAATCAGATCAATTTATATTATAGTGAAGTAGAGAACTGGTAAATTGCGATGCTCATCATTGTAAAAATGTTGTGTTTAAATAAGTGTTAAGAAAAAAATGTCTCAACATTCGTGGAACGTGACTCGATATTGTGATGAGTTTTTCTTTAAAAGAATAAAGACAATCTTCATTTAAGTTCAACACGTATGGGTTTGTTTTCTCACAGCAGAAATATAATTCCATCAAATACAAAACCCTGAAATATTAATTAACCGACAATTACTAAGGATTTATCTCATCATCCACACTATTATTAAATATCGAAAATAGCCAACCAATCATATATTATATAAAAAATATATGATCACACGATCTGCCAAATTCTTCAACTTGCACCACAGATAATCCAAGAGTCATTAAGTATTCAGCTATCTCCACCTGGAAGTGACTGGGAGGGCTTGAAGGGCCTATTGTGTAGGCCAGACAGACGCACCGGCTTACGTAGATACGTCTAAGTGTAATTCACCTCCACATTACGCAAATACGAGCAATGAAGTATTATTTGAAGAACCTACTTGAATTGGTCTTAATTATATCACTGATGATAAAAACTCAAAACGTAGGTAGAACTTATTTATTAAGTTTGTTTTATACTGTTACTATTTATAAGAAATCTTATTAAAATAAAGTAGGAAATGCGAGCCATTCCCTTAAGAAGTACCCTTGGTAACTTAATGGGAAGAAGAACAGCGTTTTTGGCAACAAATTTTTACTATCAAAAACAATGCTGAGGCAGAAACCTAGTTGGCCTTTTCTTTCCTTTTGTATGTTTTGTGTTACCTATCCTTTTGTATATTGTTCTCTTTTATGTTTCTGTTATTATCATAATTTGTTTACTATTTAATATTTGTAACTTGTAAACCAAAATATGGCTAGTAAAAAAGTTTTCTTCTCTTCATTATCTGCGTAAATATTTTAATTAAGATTTCTTTCAAAAATATGTAATTAAAAATACGCTACTTATGCATTTTTATAATGAGTATTATGTACTCGGTATTTATTTATTTATCTACGATTTATTGTAACAACACACAATTGAATTTCATAAAAGGCAAAAAGCTGGATTAATGCTAAAATCATTGTTTTTTATTCAGATAAACTTAGGCGTCGACGTTGGCGCAACGGTCACAGGACTGGTTTGTGGCTGTTGCGCTGGCGGCGCTATTGGCAAGATGTTTGCCGTGGTCTGGGTGTTTGTGCAGTCCTTGTGGGTTTCCACACCGTGCCTCGGAGAGCACGTTAAGTTGGTCCCGGTTGTTATCATGTACACCTGATAGCGATCGTTACTCATAGTAGGGAATATATACGACAACTCACATTGGGACAGCGTCGTGGATTAAGTTCTGATTATTCTCCTACACGGGGAAAAAGGCCAAAGCCCAGCAGTGGGATATCACAGGCTTAAGCGTTAGCGTTAGGACAAAAAATAATACAATATAAAGAAACAACTTCTTCGTATTTAATCACGGTTTATTGAGGTTTTTGGACATGAGGCCCTCCCGTGACCGTGGTTGCTGTAAAGTATCCGAAACGTCGGGCATCTAAAAAACAAAATAAACCGCGATAAAATCCGACAAAAATCATCGTCAAACGTCATTTTCAAATGTTTTTTTTTTCAATCATAATTCTAACAAGTGAAACAGGTGAAAGTAAATATATCGAACTCAAGTATTTAGTATTTACCCAACATTACGTGCGTTACATTTACAATGCAAATCATTATTAGTACATATCATCAAGACTCCTCGAAAGTTCCACGAGCAGTATATTCAGAGCAATTCAATTCGTCACCATTTACACAACTGTTAATAACTAATAAATATTTGTCGTAACGATCGTTTGAAAGTCGGTTACTGTTGGTACAGCGACCATTACGGGGTTTAAATCGATTTATCGTCGCGATAAGCTGTGCAAGCAGCCGTTATATTTGCATAAAAAACTCGTGAATACCTAGAACCACGTGGGCGAGTGTACCGTTGGTATCTTCTTACGAATTTTTATTATTTTAGTTTTTTTATCTCTTGCGAGTAATCGCGTAGATTAAATTAGTGTTTGTAGTTATACACTTTATTATTATAATACTATAGAAATAAAACCGGATGATGATTCCATACAAGCTATATTTTATATTACGGTCACCAACCCGCCTACCCAGCGTGGTGACTATGGGCAACACACATGAGTTCACGCCATTTTTGGCGCGAACTTGTGGAGGCCTATGTCCAGCAGTGGACTGCGATAGGCTGAACTGATGATGATGGCTGATAGAAATAAAATGCATTTTGATTTTTTCGTAATTGTGTAATGTAGTTTGTTTAGATTATGAAAAGATGATGGTCTTTGTTAATATTAATAGAATGAAGCTGGCATTTCTGTTGCTTTTTTTGCATTAATTTTAAGACCGGAAAGTTGTATGTCGGCTATAAAAATAACTTCGATTTATAGAAGGATAATAACGTTAACTCTAAAAATGTAGTCAACACGACTAAAGTCACAAACAAAATCGAGTCTATTATTTATAAAACTTCTAGTTATAACCAGATTTTTTTTAAATACTTATCTCAGTTTTTTTTTATTTTAAAAATAGAACAATTTTCATTATTTTTCTTGCTGTCCGTAACTAAACGACATATGTTTATAAATAAACATTACAATGTCAATATTTAGAAACGAATTACGTTTGCGACAGACAGAAGATCGAAAAAAAACCGAAATTACTTTTAAACTAACTTTATTAATATTTTAATTAAAACAATTAAACCTATAAACGATGATTCCACTTCGATGTGGGAATATGGAATGATCGCTTTTACAAAAAATAATTATTAGAACTAAATCCGTGAGAACATTACGCCGTTGCTGCATTGACACTTTTACTCAGTAAATAATATAGAATGAAATGCAACGTAGACAATCCCCATATCATAGTACTACGTAATTCCTCCCCCCTTAGAACGGCGACTATTTTAGCACGTTTAGTGAAAATGTTGCCGGAATATTATCAGGGTTGCTAGATGTTTGCAGGATCTCGGGCGAAGGCTGCTGCTTCCTTTTCACGTCGTTACGTTTCCATAGATAACGTCGAGTTGCCACGATTATTCCAAGTACGCCTGCACTCAATAGTATACTGTAGAACGGAATTGTAGTATGGTATAAAGTGTTTTCCCGTACTTCGTCAATTTGGATAGGAGTTTGTATCATAAGCTGGTCCTGGATGTTGTGTAGTCCCTGGAGATCAATGGTCTTCAGGTTAACGTGAATTGCTTTGGTAGCCTGCTTTTCGGAATTATAGGGTATTTTCATAAATTTGAGAGGTTGTCCTTTGATTTCGTTATAATCGTTTACTATAGTGAATTGTTCCGATTTGAATCGACATCCAACGGGAATTGTAGCTAGGTAACTTCCTTGCAGCAATGTATAGTCCTTCTGGTTACAGATTAGCTGCGCTTTCGTTTGTCGAGGAAAGGACAGGACGTAATGTTGGTCATCAAGTTTCTCCATTGCTTCTCTAGTTAAGGTGACTGTGGTGAACTCGCAGGATTCTTGTAAGGCTTGATTGGTAATCAATTCGTGAATACAATCTGATTTGGTGTGAAGCTGATGATGAATTCCTATTTCACAGAGGTACCAGTTTTTTAACTTCGGGCATTCAGCCTCCATGTACACAAACGACATCTCGATTGTTGCCAGGAAGGGAAAAGGTGGGATTAGAGCCTGGTCGTGCTTATTCGGTACTACTGATAGTCTATAAAAATCATAAGTTATTTTAGAATATATTGGAAATTTAAATATAAAAACTATTTGTTTATTCACAAAATATGACCCTGGTTTAATGACATTATAATATTCTCTAAGATCTAAATCTAACACTTGTTCTTCTGAATAAATTGACTTTAGCTTTAAAATCATAGATTCTAATACATCTATGTCTATCATTGAATGATGTGTACTAGATGCATGGATAAACGCTAAACTATTTTCTATTCTTAATAATTCTAAAGATAAGTCTTCTATGTTTTCACTAATTAATGACAAAAGTTGGGCAAAATTTGCGTATCTTGTTAAACTTTGTATTGCCTTATTTTGTAATATTAACTCTAAGGTTTTATTTATTCTATTCTGGTTATCTACTATCTGTCTAATAACATTTCCATGTTTTAACATCCATTCCTTGCTCAGACTAATATGATTGTTAAATTCAGATGACAACTTTATTTGATTATTTTCTAATACTCTAATTGCCTCATTATATTTCAACGCATCATCGTGATCTAAGTTACCAGTCAAACTTTTTATCATAGAACCTAACCCGTCTATAAGACCTCTTTTCATTCTATTTATTCCACTAGGCTCTAGAGAATGTAGTTGTTTTAAAACATTGCCAAGCTTGTTAGCAAGATAGTTAATTTGAATCTCGTATAAGTTATAAGTTTCATTACTCATTCGATTTCGAAAATCAAGCAGTTGAGTCTGTAATGAATGAATATTAGTTTCGAGGTCGTCCAATTTTACATACTGTATAAATGTATGATAGTGTGTAGTTAGTTTCATAGATCCGAGTTTGAAAGGTAGTAGTCCTGGTCCGTCATTAAGGCTCTCAAGTCTTATCTCCTGAAGTTGTGTCATTGGGAGGATTGTTAGAAGGAGGATCCTGTAACAAATTAGCTGTTTTAGGAACTCGTTTCAGTCGGGATTTCGCTATGGGGCCACGTTTCTTGGAGGTATAAATATGAATGGGTAAGTCAGCTAACACTGTGTCATGTGTATATCGTGGAGCAGTCTTTTGTCGACTAGCAAGGGGTTTTTTTATAAATACTGATTGTTGGGGTGCGTACTCCTTTTCAGGTTCGCGAGTCTGATTTCTTTTCTCTATTAACGCAGTACGATTTGAAAGTGACGAGGAATTAATGATGTCGTATACCTGATTCATTTTGTCTCTATGAACTTGAGTATATTGTTGTAAAAGTTGTTGCGTTATGTCTATGTCTGTGCAATCCCTAGGGTCAAAGTGTCCAGTCAATAAGTCAAAGGGGCGACATCTTGTGAAGCTGTGAATAGAACTATTATACGCTATTATAGCATAAGGTACAAGGTTGACTATTGGCTCGTCTTTATGTTTTAATTTGAGAAGTCTTAGGTGTTCTAAAAGGGTTGAGTGGAATCTTTCTATGTTACCATTGTCATTAGGTGAATGAGCTAATATTCGATGGTGGTTAATTTTATGAAGTCGGGTAAATTCCATAAACAACTGGTTAGTAAATTCAGTCCCATTGTCAGTAATTATAGTAACCGGTATGCCGTGGTGAGTACTGTATTGTAATAAAGCTTGTAGTATACTTAAAGCTGTACCGTCGCGAAGATGGTAAGCTTGGCCATACTTAGTGAAAACATCAATGAAAGTTACGTATTTTTCATTTTGAACTGTGAACAAATCCATATGAACTATTTCAAATGGTTTGGTAGCGGGTGGAACAACATTGAACTGTGGTCTAAGTGGGTTTCTGTCGTATTTGGCTTGGCCACAAATAGTACATTCGTTAATAAATTTTGTTATATGTTCTTTCATTTTTGGCCAATAATACTTATGAGACAAAGCTAAATAACATTCATTGATTCCGCGATGATTAGTTTTACCATCGTGATAATGACGAATTATTTCTTGTTGACGCAAATATTCCTTAACATTTTCTAATTCTGTTTTAACTAAAACAAGATTGAAGGAGGAACATTTGAATTTACTTTGCAGGATCGGGATAATTGAATACATAGCTAAAGGAGGATTTATTAAAATGGCAGTTTTGATTTTAGGACTAATATACTCTTTTACAGCATTTATCACATCTTCTTCTAAATTTGATTCAGATAATTGGATACTAATACGTGTATGAGTGTCAAAGGGCTTGGTAACTACGGGTCTTTTCTTAACGTCGGTCACAAGGTTGAAATATATCTGTCGGCTAAATTTATTGAGAGGTTCGTCAGTTATTGGGATTTCTAAAATTGGATTCTCTACACTTGTGTGAACGGTTTCCGTAGAAGAGCTAGCTTGGGCAAGAATAGTTTCCGATGGGTTACCGAGTAAAGAATTAAGTTCGTCAATTTCCTCTATTAATGACAATGTTTCTTTTGTATGGATTTCTATACGGGAAAGAGCGTCTGCATTTGAGTTTGATTTTCCTTTTTTATATATTACAGTGAAGTCATATTCACTAAGTCTTAGACGCCAACGCGTAAGTCGAGAATTTGGTTCTTTCATGTTCATTAACCATTGTAAAGGTTTATGATCTGTAAAAATTTTGAATTTTCGTCCGAATAAATAGGGTCTGAAATACTTTGTAGCCCAGACTATGGCAAGAAGTTCTTTCTCTATTGTACTGTAATTCATCTCGCTTTCATTTAAGGTTCTAGATGCGTAACAGATGGGTTTATCGGAGTTTAAAGGGCCTTGTGATAAAACGGCTCCAATGGCAACATTAGAGGCGTCAGTTGTCAAGTTAAATTCCTTTGTAAAGTCAGGGTATTGAAGGATAGGGTCATTTGTTAATAAAGTTTTACATTTCTCAAAACAATTTACATAATCAGTGTCATGAACAATCTTTTTTCCTTTTTTAAGACATTGAGTGAGTGGCTTAGTTACGCGTGCGAAGTCAGGGATGAATTTTCGGTAATAACCGAGAAGGCCAAGAAATTGTTTAATTTCTTTAGGAGTTTTGGGGATGGGATATTTTTTTATAGCGGAAATTTTATCAGGATTAGGCTTTATACCATCTTTACTTATAATATGACCGAGATAACTTGTTTCAAGCTTTAGAAATTCAGACTTGTCCATTTGAATTTTAAAATTTGACTCTCGAAGTCTCTGAAAAACTTTCTCTAAATTTATTAAATGTTCCTGAAGGGATGTGCTGAAAACTATAATATCATCTAAATATACTAAGCAAATTTCGTTCTGAAGGCCTCTGAGAACGTTATCCATCACACGTTGAAACGTGGAAGGAGAATTTTTTAATCCCATAGGCATCCGAAGAAATTCGAAATGCCCATGCTCAACATTAAACGCGGTTTTCGATATGTCTTGGGGATCCATTTCGACTTGGTAAAATCCACTTGCTAAGTCAAGGGTGGTAAAATATTGACACTTTCCTAATTTGTCAAGAACGTCATTAATATTGGGAATTGGGTATTTATCGTCTAAAGTTTTTTCGTTAAGCTTGCGAAAGTCTACTACTAAGCGCCATTTTTGTTTTCCGGATGCATCTACCTTTTTGGGTACAACCCATATAGGTGAGCTCCAGGCGGATTCAGAAGGTCGTATAATGCCCTGGTCTAACATTTTTTCTATCTGAGTTTTAACTTCCTGTCGGTGTACGAATGGATAACGATAATTTTTGGCATGTACAGGTACTTCGTCGGTAGTTCTAATTCGGTGTTTAATTTTATTTGTGAAAGTTAATCTTTCACCATCAATATAAAATACGTCAGAGTAACGGGAACAAAGAGTTACGAGGTTAGCCTTTTCCTCAGGGTTTAGGTGGTCTGTACGTAAGCGCGAAATAACGTCTTGTGTGCGAGTCGTTAGTTGTTGAGTACTCGTGCACTCAGCGTTAAATAAATCTGCGTGGGCCGGCCGGTCGAGCGAGAATATAATATCATTTGATGTCGGATTTTCTATTTCTAAGTAGCAACGATTATTTTTTACGGAAGTAATGCATTCGTGGATGATACAGTTACACAGCACTTGTTCTTTAATAAAAGCATCACCTTCTACAATATTGACGGGAACACGGACAATTTTAGAAGTTCCCGCGGGGATGATGTCTTCGTATAAATTTACATTACATGAATTATACATTTTGATAGGGTTTGACGCATTTCTTGTTAATAATTTTCCTTCTTTTAGGTCTATGCGAGCTTCCCAATTACTTAACAAATCTAAACCTATTAGCCCGTCAAAGTAGTCATGAAAACGATATACAAATAACTTGATACTGTTGACGTCATTAAATTCTGTGAAACATGGCAAAGTAATCGAATAATCATTTCTAGTGGTCGCGTGTATGTTTGTTACTTCGAACGGATCGAAATTTAATGGATAGTCCGTGAAGTATCTTTCTACAGCCTCGGGACTGATGAAAGATTGATTAGCACCGGTATCTATTAAAAATTTTAACGGAGGATTCGTTATTTGTATATATGGAAGTTGTCTTTGAGTCTGAAGGTTTAACTCTATTTTGGTTTTTGTAATGTCGAAACCTCGTGAAAATCCTGCTGGTCTTGGTCAACGGTGGCTAATTGGTTTTGAGAGTCACAGGAATTATCGTCAGAAGTCATATCAAAATTATTAAAGTCATAGGAAAATCCGGGGGCAAGCTCAGTATTGTAATAGTCAGTATAGTAATTGTACTCCGGTTGATAATAGCTGTAACACGAGTCGTCATATGTCGCACATTCATTAATATTCATTTCCCTCGGTTTAAAATAATTCGATGGCTGTGGATTATTATTTAAAGGTAAATTTTTTGGTGTGAAACGTTGAACACCACTCATAGGTTGAGGACCTTGAGGTGGATTATTTCGGGGTGGTAATCTAAAGATGTTACTACGGGGGTTATAATTAGGTGGAGGTGCAGCGAACATTCTTTGCGTGTTAGTTGGCATGCGTGATTGATGCTGTCCGGGTATAGGGAATTTAAAAGGTTGCGGTGGGGGTCCCATAGGGCGCTGACTCATTGGAGCTGGCCAATTAGGTATAGCGGTATTATGCGGTCTTGCAGGAGTAAAAGCCATTGGGGGTAATGTAGAAGGTACTTTAGGGGTTGCCTGAACTTTTTGGGAGTCGCGTTGTTGCAAATACATAACGTTCAACTCCTCTTGAACGAATTCAAGAGCTTTCTCTATCGTGTCTGGGCGCATGCATCGTATACGGGAACCTAGCGGCTCTTTTAATCCACGTACATATGCCTGCATCGTAACTTTCTTGTAAAGATCTCGTTTTGCCTGAATTGTGGTCGGTATAGTTTCATGTAAAGTCACGTAAGTCATAATGGTGCTAAATAAAGTTTGGCAATGATTATAAAACTCTTGTGGCGTCCGGTTGCCTTGAATTGCTATGGAGAGGTCATTATATAAGGCGGTTTCATCACGCTGATCTGAGAAATTATTAATGAGGGCTGTTCTTATGCCTAACCAGTTTTCGGGAATACCATTAGAATTAATAGTACATGCAGCGGTCCCAGTTATTTTATTTAGAATTCCATTAATTAAACAAAGATTTGAAAACTCGCTACCGGGTGTATTGCTAAGGTATTGTGCAGCCAAGGAGTCACAGATTTTAATAAACCGAGTGAGGATGTTAGGGTTTCCGTCAAATTCCGGGACAAGACGAAGGGCCTTGAAAATTTCGTCTGGGTTGTATTGCGTCATTATTAAACTATTTAATTCTAAACTTTCTAATTCTAAATTATCTAACTCTACGATATCTCTATTATTATCTGCTAATTGTCTGCGGGCCTGGCGCGATTCAGGCTCCCGCGAACTAGAGGCTCTGGGATGATAAATCTTGAAGTTTAAGATTTAAAGGAGCAACACGAGAATAGTTCAAGTGTACTTACATATACAGCATTTCTGGTTTTCTCCGTGAATCGATTTTCGGATTCTTCCTCTGGTCTGCAGCAGGTCCGTAGATTCAGGATATCCGGAACGGTGCTTGATAGCCACCCGGGTGACTCGCGACGCGATTATCGATGTGAGATATGGTCTTGAAGTCTCCCGCGAATATCCTACCGACTGCGCCAATTACGTTTGCGACAGACAGAAGATCGAAAAAAAACCGAAATTACTTTTAAACTAACTTTATTAATATTTTAATTAAAACAATTAAACCTATAAACGATGATTCCACTTCGATGTGGGAATATGGAATGATCGCTTTTACAAAAAATAATTATTAGAACTAAATCCGTGAGAACATTACGCCGTTGCTGCATTGACACTTTTACTCAGTAAATAATATAGAATGAAATGCAACGTAGACAATCCCCATATCATAGTACTACGTAATTAACGATAAGAGAGAGTACATAATGGGTAAAATCAATATGTCTCGAAGTATTTGTCTGTTCGTTATTTTATCTATTTATCAATATAACTAAGTAAACGTATGACATATATAATATACTAGCTGTGCTTGCGACTTCGTCCGCGTGGAACAGGGACTTTATATTATGTTCAACGTGATTCTTCAAATTGGCATAACTTTTTTATTTATGAACCTATTGACATGAAACAAACACTAAATGTTACGCGTTAAGTCTAGCTTACAACAATAAATTATTGAAAACTAATTATGGGTGTTATCCGCGTTGATAAAGGTCCCAATAATATTTTTTCTCACATATCTTAAATTGTACAGACAGCGACCCGTTAAATTTTTATTATATGTACCTATTGATTTTACTAATGTATGCTGTCTGATTTAGGATGTTGTGTGATAAAAACATTTATTCAAAAAAATCCGTTGACTACATAACTAACCACGTTATTTTTTGTTTTGACCGACATTTTTGTTCGAATAACTGAAATATTTAGAACATACCCAAATTTTTATTTATTATGAGAATTTTATTTATTTCATCGACTGTTGTTTAGTCGATGAAAAATGATATAATATTCATTTATTGATTCATCGGTATATTTTTGTTGTCCGTACAACACTGTTGTTTACTGCAATAATGTTTGTCAACGATAAATTATATTGCTAGATATACCACAGTCGTGTCTGTCTCGTGTTTGTCAAACCTATTTTTTTTATAACAAGCTATTCCTCGGCTGCACTTTGTGATTTATTATACACTGTAGGTTATGGATATTACATCGAATGAAATAATTTTACTTTTGGATTTAAGCACAGAAGTAAGAACGAAAAATTTTAAAATTTTATTTTATTCCTGCACGTTATCAATATCATCAATATAAGCTCTCATTTAAAATACAGTATATAGAAGTGAAACATCCTATCGTACAAAATTATACAGCATCGGAATATTATGACATAATCAGTCTCTTGTCTACCAAAAAAAAAGATCAAAACGACTAAATAAAATTCCGAATAACAACAAAAAAAGAAAATATCACAACCCGTCAATACATTCGCAAATAAACATCAAAATAAAACAATACACTCTCATATTTTGCTCCACGCACGCAATTTTGCACCACGTATGTGAATATTCTGGATTCGAACCCGCACTGTCCAAAGGGAAAAAATCAAAACAAACCGCGACCGCAAATGAAAGTTCTCCACGTGGACAAAAAACACAGCGGTACTCGTGCTTTAGGGTTCCTTTATGAATATATAAAAACTATTATAGAAAAAAATATCTATAAAACACAAATATTAAGACTGCTTTATGTGTTGCAAGCAAACATAAAACTCAGAAATGATGTAATATTTGCTTGACCAATTATAACGAATTGAATACAAAAAAAAAAATCTAAATTTATTTCTAATTGGATGACATTAGTACTAGTACATCTAATCTTCTGAATAAACAGACTAAACTATGCTAAAAGCATAGATGAAGTAAAAAAAAGTAGATAATGCACGGCCTTTGTTGTTAGTGAAGCCACAAAACTCGGCTCCTTCAAGTAAACACACGCGCTCACGCACACATATGCATCAAACTACGCTCATTTTCGTTAGTATCTCACGAGGCCTCGTACAGTAACTTTGCCTATAAAATGCCGTTCTTTTGTAATTAAATGGTGCAAAAACAATACCAAAGTGAACAAAAAGTCTGAAGAAATATCGTTTCACACGTAAATACATACAAAACTTTATATTTTTTGTTATTCCAAAATAATATTGACGTTATTCGGAACTTATAATTTCTATGCCCCGAAATGACGTGCCGAGGGAGTGTTACCAGTAATTTTTATTTCCATTAGCCCAAAATGCGGGTAAGTAAATTGTAGTCAATCATAGAAAAATAATTAAGTAGAAAGTGGACATCATTATTGTGTTTTTTTTTATCGTGTGATTTTATGTTTTACCTATATTGAAGTCAATATGAATTTTTAACTCGTTTTTGTCTGTTTAAATTTGTGAATTAACTACTCATATTTTACTACTAAATATCATGATTTTAGGTTTCCAACGAATATTTTAATAGGAGATAGATAGAATAGGTAGCTGCTGTGCGACTGAGCTGAAATGAACTACAACGACAGCCATCCTCATCTAGTGTGGTTTGTTCAAACCATTTTGATAAAGCTGACATGTACGGTACAAAACGTGGACTTCGCAGAGTACCATCACGTTTATACTACTACTTACTACTAGGTATTTTAATGTTGAATTTTTTGTTCTAGGACCTACCGGATGAGTCTTAAATTAGTCGTTAACCAAGATCTTTGATACACCTAGAAAACATAAACTAAGAGAAAAGTTAAAAAAACAGGAACTTTATTTTAAAAAAAATGTAAAAAAATTAAATCATTACAGCAAAGAGTTAGACGTCTTTAAAACAGGAACTTGCCCTTCAGAGGAATCATCAATTACTTAAGAACGCAATTTTCATTGACACAGATTTATATAATTCATTAAATCAAAACATGGCTGCAATAGATTTATTTAACAATTTGAAGCAAAAAAGGAGTAAATATATTTAAAACTATAAACAGATTTTTATTTTCGCATACCCATTTTACCTATATTAAATTAATTGTGTTTAATCCCATTTAATAAAATTTTCAGGGACTTTTTTTAAAAAGTGTCAACACTTCACTCACTCACACATATTTAAAAAAGTGGCTTCACTTTTTTGTTCTAAGTGCGTTATCTATTCTTTTTACTTGATCTATGGCTAAAAGTTGTACACAAATCGGGCGAATATAAATTTATTTTAGCAAGTATAGTTTAAAAAGTATGTACAGAACTCTATGAATTACGCAGACTCTAACTATTAAAAAAATCAGTTCATACGCGAAACTTTAGCAATCAAACACAGCCGGTATTTGTTAAAATAAAACCTCGCTTGTGGGTAAAACAAGGATTGTACCACTGTATCTCGTTCCGAGTTATTGGACTCACAGAGAGAAAGAGAGAGAAGACTGAAAAACTATTCTATTAATCATTTAAGGATCAATTCACGAGAGTAGAATTAACGGAAAATTAGAAAGACTTTCTAACCGTCTTATTTTTTTATATATATATTTTTCATTTCTTTTTTTGTACAAACCTTTTTCTGATAATAACAAACACAAAAAATAATTATCCAATCTGTTGAAGTCTTTTGGAAGTTATACGACATTCCTATTAGCGATTAATTATTGTGATTAAATTTTCAGTATAATGATACGACCAAATATCGTAACGATATCGCAGAACGTTCATTAAAGTGCTCAGTTCCAACCAATTTAATATTCACAACTCGTTGGATCAATCGACTTTTCTTATAACAGCCCCCTTCCTGACGTAGATCAAAGTTGTACACGAAAACGTAAAATTAACCTGTTAACAAACGAACAAACTTTTAACAATATTAATATAATCGCAAAATGTAAATTTCGTAACCAAAGTTCCGCTAATAAACTACGAAGTGTGGAATGCGAAGCGGTCGCGACCGTAACTTGGAAGCATCGACACCTCCGGTATCGGCGTTCAATTAACGATGTCAACGGGTAGAAATTCCGTAAGTTCCGAATGACTCTGTAAACGGGAAAAGTTGGAGGAAATCTTTGGAAAATGTAATCTCGGAAAAGTGAACGCTTCTTGAACGTGTTAAGATTTTTATGTTCGAACTTTCGCGTTAATCTATTTTGCATTGCTGTTACAACGTGATTTGTTTGATCGATTTAGCCTTTTTTTTTAAAATAATTTTAAAATACGACGCGAAAAATAACGAGATTTCTTTCTTCCTAAAAATAATGTCTTAAACAATTTTTAAGTAATCGTTTATTTAAACAATGCTAAAAAACAATCAAACTCTTGAATATACTTTTCAAACACAAAACAAAGTATGATTTCAATGAGAGAGAGAAAGAGACAGAACTAGAGCATTTGATTGTTTTCAATGCAAAATAATTCAAAACAAATTGTAGGTGCACTCCGAACAAAATAACGAAATCTCAATCTTTCACTAAGCTCAGTCCAACTAGCAACATTGTTGTGTACCATTTTACTACGTAATGGACTATTCAAATTTAGTTTGTAGGAATGAATCTAACGTTAGTGTTTGTACCCAGTGTCAGCATCATAGCGTATAGAATACTCTTTTATTTTCTTTAGCTTTTACACATTTGATACAACAGAATAAAAAAACCCTATTGAAAAAATATTGGCGAATTTTTGTTACATAAAATATAGGTACTGTTTACAAGTATATTTAATAGATTAATCTATTTTTTTTTATTATTTGGGATTATGGTTATTTATGAAAAGAGTTAGCGATTACCTCACTCCTTTATTATAGAGTAATTTTTCCACCGAGAATCCCACCGGTCGTCATAATGTATTTTATAACTACAAATGAGTACTGAATTTATTAGTGGTAATAATGAATTATTAGAAAAACATTATTTAACGATAATTATACCTATAAAAATGGTAAAAATCATTTCAGTTTATACTACAAGCATGACTTTTTTTTAATATTCAACACGTAATAATCAAACGATTATAATAAATTTGAACTCGTAATAATATTCTCACGTTCTATCCACTAAATAATTTCGATACAAAATTAAAAAGCAAATTAAATAATTTCATCAAGTTACCTACCACAGCGTTAGACGTTAGTATTACTGGGGCAAGACTCACAGAAGAAACTTGAAATAAATAAATAATAAAACGAATTCTTTTATATATTTTCAACTTCCAAATACAATAATGATTAGTCATTATTATTCAAGTATTAATTGAGATGTCGATGGTTTGGTAGCGTATTTGAAAATTCGACTTTAAAAATTCATTTCAACTTCCAATCTTTGCTCTTGAATAGTATCATAATTAGGTCGCGGTACCAAATTCTCATATACCTCGTCTCGTATACTCTCATATACGTTCGTATTCATATTGAAGTTATGAAAAATTTGAAAACCTGACCTTCGTAATTGATTCAAAGTCTGAGAGACCTCATTCATTTTTCGATATCACAGCTAGTAGATACCTCATAATTTTATACCACTTCATTTTACTTTTACTACTTACACCAAATTATAATAATTAATTTGCATCAACAAGTAATAAAATCGTCAATGTAGTTGATCGAAAAAATAGTCAATTAAATTGCAACACATTTTTAGGGATAACTCAAAAATTACTTCGCAGATCTCCCATGACAAGCACCAGATTTAAACGGAACATGTCATAAAAATTGGTACATCCAGTATAAAGTAATGAAAAGCATATGTGAAAAAAGATACAGTCGAATTGAGAACTTCCACCTTTTTGAAGCCGGTTAAAATACCGTTAAATCGTTGAAGCCATTCTCAAGTGAAGATCACACACGCGAGCGGCAATTGATTTTTAATTATATAGAACACAAAGCCGTTTAGTGCAGTGATTACTGAAACTAGTACTCGAGTTTGGCTCAAGACACGCCCATATAAATAGTTTGTAAGTTACTAATGTAACAACGTTAATGAAATTGATGAACTGGATCTTCTAAAATATGGTTCAGGATATGGGTAAGGAAAAGTAAGGGATAATTTTTTTAGCAACTGCATTTAAGTAACTTTTCGTCAATTTTATTGTCTTTAATTCTGGCCAGTTTTTAATATAGTTTGGTCGATTTAGTCTTCGAGAATATTAAAAGGACCATTAAATTTAAATCACGCGTAATTACTTACTAAACAAACGTGCAATAAACAATTTAATAACAAGACCAAACTTTCAAACACGTTATAATTCGAAACAGCGTATTCTGAAATACAAAACTTTATAAACTCCCATAATGCGACTGTGGTCTGCTATCAAGAATTGTTGAGCAAAATAGAAAGATAAGTCCGTACGTTGTTTCAAATCTTCCGAACGTTGTCGGTGAAGTGCCTCGAGGCACTTTGTTTATGTTTTGTTAGACAGCGTTTCGATGTTAACGTCTGTAGGCACACATCTATCATATAACAAGTCAAATATCCAAGTAGCTTATATCGATTAAATTCGAAATAGGGATTATAAGTCAAACTGATTTTGTAAGTGGAAATATGCTTTCACTTGAAATTCTTCGATAAATAGATATCAGCGCGCTTCCACTGTTAAAATTGATCAACAGGCTGATCGACCAATCTGATGTTTACGCGAATTTCAATCATTATATTGTAACCACTTTTTCGAATTTTATCGTGGTATATTAAGTTTTAAGTGTATTTAAGAGTATTTTATCGCGGTTTATTAGGTTGTAAGCTTTAAATGTTATTAAGGAGTTTGCCGTCTACCTGTGCCCATGGTTGCTGTTGAGAATCCAAAACGTCGGGCATCTAAAAAACTTCATAAGCCGCGATAAAATCCTTACAAGTTGTTTAATTATGACAACCAATCTGATGTATAACATAATATTGGACATTACTGTTTATAATGTAAACAAGCAATATTTTAGACAATCTATAATAACACAATTGACTACATGACTTTTAATTACACACATTGATTAAAAATACAAACATACATCAAAGACTGTTTAAGACTTACCAGGAATAGATATCTGAATCGTCGAGACACTATGTTATTCTCTCTTTAACATTATCGTTGGTAAAGAAATCAATAATTTAACTGGATTATAATCATATTAATTATCGTTTCCAGGAAAAGTGTTCTTATTAAATAATATATCATTTTATCTCAATCACTAAGCAGAAAGTCCATATCCATTTAACATCTAACAAGCTATTGGACATAAATTATCACGACTGGACCACATGCGTCATATCGAAACCAATTGAATCCGAATTCATTTCCCATCTGACAAATGGCTAACTTAATTATCTTCACAATGGATGTCCAATACAACACTATAGACGGATAAATAGGGTTCCCAGGGGAATAAAAGCAAAGGGTTCCGTACAGAAAGGGTGCAATCTAATTTCGCAAAAAAGGCACCTTTACGATACACACGACCTCGGGCGACGGAAATCTAAAACCCTTTCAGATAGATGATAAAATTAATGAAGCACAAATATTTGATTTAAACGCTATTATATTTGGGAGCAAATGGTCTTTCATTACGTTAATCATAATTTAGCGGAGCAAAAATAATTATTTGGTATAGGAAACGACTGACATTGTGTGTGTAAGTTTGTGAAAAAAAATTCTTAGTATCTAATGATAAAGTGTAAAAAAATAAATAAAAAAAAATTAAAAAAAAAAACACAGGAAGCTCGCGCCGAGTTAAGAAATTATCAGACATTCTGAAATTTCATACCGTTAAAACAGCTATTTCTTTAAGGAAGGTTATATAGAACTATAATAGTGGTTACTATAAAGGTGAGTGAAACACAGCGACTTGTTTATTCAATTTAAGTAAAGTGCACGTGTTTTATAATAGACTTTTTATTTAGTAGAAGTTTTTTTGGTTGAAACAAAATTATTTATATATTGAACTAGAAATCTGAACCTGCCGTAATGGAGCAATATTGAATTCAACCTTACTTAACATCATTGGCAAATAATAGTGATCGCAAGTAGTGTTGTGTTTCTGTAGTGAACTAGTTCACAACAGAAACACAAAAAGTATAGTTGACAATGCTATTGTTATGGTCCTCGTGTTACAAATGTCCATTGGCTACGGTGACCGCTTACCATCAGGCGGACGCTGGTTTACCGATATAGTGGTTTAAAAAACAATTATCTTTTAATGAGTTTACATTTCCTAAATCCTACGTACACGCAGCCCGTGTGTCCGCCGGAATTCTATAGACGATGAGCGGCCAAGCATGACTCGTCGCGTTCAATGGCGATCGTTGAAGTTGCTTTTTCAGAAAAACCGCCCTCTGGATCCCTTCACGCTTTATTTCGATGTGAGAAAATTCTATTGGGAAAAATAATTTCTATTCGCGAACCTTTTATCCTATTTACTGGCACTCAGATGCTTAAAACGTTTGAAATTGCTTACATTATTACTGAGAAATGAATATACATGGGCTTCGTTTTTTTCTTTTCTTTTTTGATCATTTAGGTTTGTTTTTTTTTTCGTTCCAATATTTGCACCTTATATTTTGTTCGTTTTATGTGAGAAAATGTATTCATACAGGTATTATTAAGATTTGAGCAACGGATACATTTATTCCTATATGAGTTTGTTACATATAAGAAGATTTTCGTTGTGCTGTTGGCTTATCTCAGGATCAGCTGAATTTATTTAAACAAAAAAGCGGTGGAGATTACTTATATTAATTGAAATATGATATAGGTTTTAAGAATCGCGCTCAAAATAAACCCAAAATATCGGCGAAACTGCTTGTAGAAACGTTTGTGATATTCATGTTCGCCAGTTTTTTTTCAAGCGACAGTGTCCAGTGACTGTTTTTGTTAATACGTTTTCCTTCTTGAATTTTTTTTTAAATGTTACTAATTATTAGATGCCAATTAACATGAAACTCATCTTTAACATGAAATAATATAACTTATCTGCATGATTTTTCACTAAATTGAAATACATTACACACATACATGTTATATTGGTAGAGTAAAGCAAAATAATTCGACGGTAGTAACGCATTAATCCCGAGATGCTATCGAAACTTTTTTTAACCTCCCATCATCCTTGTCATCACTTCAGCCTATCGCAGTCCACTGCTGGACATAGGCCTCCCCAAGTTCGCGCCACACATCCCGGTCTTCCGCAATCCTCATCCAGCCTACACCGGCAATCTTACGTAGATCGTCGGTCCAACGGGCTGGAGGACGTCCCACACTGCGTTTGCCAAGACGCGGTCTCCACTCTAGGACCCGTCTACTCCAACGGCCATCGGTCCTGCGACACAGATGACCAGCCCACTGCCACTTCAACTTGCTAATTCTGTGGGCTATGTCGGTTACCTTCGTTCTCTCGCGGATAGTCTCATTTCTAATCCTGTCTTTGAGAGAGACCCCAAGCATAGCCCGTTCCATTGCACGTTGAGCGACTTTAAACTTGTGGACCAGTCCCTTGGTCAGTGTCCACGTCTCGGCTCCGTATGTTAACACAGGCAGGACGCATTGCTCGAAAACTTTTGTCTTCAAGCATTGCGGAATCTTCGAAGTGAAGACTCGATCATCCTTGTAGTAATCAAATATTCCAGATTTGCGTGTATCGCAATAGTGCAAGTAGAAGCACGGTGGACGTCTTATAACATAATATAGATATCAGAACATGTTCAGGCATGTGCGTTTAATATTCATTCGAGTACTGTAATTGAATTAACAACAGGCTGATAAGCACTATACTGTTCCGCTTCACTGCCTAATGTAGGACGTTTCGAGTTGCCTTAACGTCAAAACTCTTTGTTCTAAAACATAATACACAATATTGTTATAAAATTATTAACAATGTAACATATTATCGCTGTTTGGGATTGAATTAGCTAGAAAGCTAATTAGTTTTTCGTATTACAATGGAATGCTAATAGAAATTTACGATATTGGCGTTGTTCTAAAGATATAGGCAGGTGAATTCAGTATTGACGCGTGATGGATTAATTTCGAACATCAAATAAAAAACTTTGTATATTTATTATAAAATTTGTTGTAACTTATACACCTATACTGACGCTAGACCATTTCCTTTGCTCTAAGGTTGCCTGAAAGATATCGCTTTTTAGAGATAAGGGCGCCCTTTGTAGTGAATATATTGTTAAAATTTTTATTTCTTTGCTATGTATTATTTCTGTCTCTGGTGTACAATAAAGTGTAAAATTATTAAAAAACTGAAACTGATTTAGTGTGCTAAATTCTATTTGTATATGAAGTTTATGTTATATGATTGATAAAAACATTGTATAAAAAACATAAAATTCAGAGAAATTATATTAAAATGAAACAGGTGAGTATGCATTTGTTGGTGATTTCGGAGAAAAAATCTTTAATCTCGTCTAGAACTTTATAATATCTTTTTTACTGGAAGTTTTTAAGCTGAGCTTAGATTTTTATATTCAGTTGTAATGAAAACGCGTTCACCACTTTTATAATTTACTAGCTTTAACCTGCGCCTTCGCCCACATCGATTTTTTTTAATAAAAAGTATCCTGTGTTACTTCTAATACCTCCAAGGATATGTGTATAAAGTTTCTTGATGATCGGTCGAGTAGTTTTCGCGTGAAAGCGTAACAAACATACATTCACATTTATAAGATTAATTAAGGATTAATATAACATACAGAACATTTCTATAGAGTCAAAGTTCAATATAATTTATACAGGAAGATGTTTCTTTAATTACAACTTGTAAACTTCATGACATTCAACAAAATACATTTATTTGATTTCATTATATCCTCTACCACCCACCAACAATTTCAGCCTAGAGATTATTCAGTGAACTTACTATTATACCCGTCTAGACCCAGACACAATAGGTCATATATCACGAATGTCTCATTTATTCTGATGTCTCAGATGAGAGATGAGTTGGAGAAACGGGGTGTCAGACTTAACTTAGAAAGTTATAATCACAATAATTGGTTACTTTGAGGTTAGGTACTTTTAGAGATTTATGCTTCAGCCTCTAATATCCCACAGCTGGGCATAGGCTTCTTTCCCCATGTAGGAGAAAGATAGATTCCTTACTATAAGTAACGATCTCGATCTCGAGTACATCATACCAGCCGGGACCGACAGCTTAACGACTAACAACCAGACCTGAAATAAATATGTGTATAAACATAAATTCCACTCCAAGCGGGAATCGAACCAGCGACCATGGGTTTTTAGGTGCCGCCGACACGATACACGCACCATTATAAAAGAGCGGTCGTCAAGAAGCGTTAGAGATTTATAATTAGTGCTTTTATCAAACTAAATATACAGGACGCATTTCTGTTTCGGTGTGAAATTAGCTTTAGCTGTCAGACGTGTGTACGTTAGTAGCATTCTACAGGTGAAAGATTTTGTAAAAGCGATGCAGTAGTTTTTGAACTTGTTAATTCAAAACAATAACCAAATATTTCCTCTACAGTATAACGAGCAGTATAAATAAGTTATTTAGAAATATAGCATAAACATTTTAACAGTCTCAAATATACAGACAACTTTAATTTTATTACAGTTTCTGGAAAAAAATGACGTATACAGAACTAAAACAAGTCTAACCATTTTCAAGAAATTTCAATTACCGTTTCTTCATGTACGTTCGGATAAAATTACCAAGTTAGGCAAAACGATGTATTTATTATGTACATATTTTATATATTATTCTGTTTGTTAAGTTTCAAATATTCCATTTATCAGGACAATTTAATGTCACGGAACAAGACAAATCTCGGCACGGCTTATCCCGCATCGTGGATTAATTAATCATCCTATTAAAAGTTTCCGTTTAAAATATTTAACGAAGACTAATTGTTTAGCTTAGAACGTTCAGCCTTCCTGTCTATTATTAGATTTCATTGTAGGATAAATCTAAAATTATAATAATAAATCTAAAATTGAAAAGTTTTGAAATTACCTAATATTTAAGAAAAATATATAGGCATTCGTACTTATGTATATTAACATTGCTTAGGTTTTAAATATGTTATGAGTCGGTATTCGTAATATGAATTGTAGAACTAATCTTAACATAGTACAAAACAAAGTCGCTTCCCGCTGTCTGTCCCTATGTATGCTTAGATCTTTAAGACTACGCAACGGATTTTGATGCAGTTTTCTGTAGTAAATAGAGTGATTCCAGAGGAAGATTTATATGTATAATACATGCATAATATAGTAGAGGAACACTGATAATTTTAGAGGTCTCTAACCTATATTTTGTTGTTGATAGTATTAGCATTGCCCCCGTGCGAAGCCGGGGTGGGTTAAAATTATTTTTTAAATTACGGCAATCGTTTCTCAATCATCGAGTACGTCCTACAAATAAAATCTTTCACGTACGTTTGAAAACAACAAAAATATTAAATAAACGATAATAAAACCAATAACCGTATCCAACGTCCACGTTATTAAGCGATCCAATATTGTCAAAAAGTTGACAAAAACGGTCCAACAGAGGCAATAGAAACTTTAGCGAAGTCCTAAGTTCCGATCCTGTGTCTTCTAAGAGCAGATGTGTCGCGTCTACTTCGAACAAGTTTGGGCGACTTCGAGACACGCGGCGACATGTGAAAAACTAGTCGAAGTTACAAAGTTTGTCGCTGTTCCAGTTGTTTCATTTCGTAATGTACAAGTTTTGGGTGGACGCATTATTTATTTTTTTCGTGTATCATATTGTGTTTAGTTATAAACTTTTAGTTGGATAGGCGAAATTTGATTTAGCTGCAGTGTAACGGCTTATTAATGTAAAAATTGCTGCAAAATTTTAGATGACGTATTTGGGATGCAAATGTTTGGGTGTTTGACTGTTGTGTGTCCTTTAATTAAACATTAAAACGTGGAGGCTTCACCTCACCTTCGAATGTGGGCATACTACAATCGATTTTAAATAAAAACTTTTCATTCCCGATAATTAAGCTGCATTAAATGCGAAAATGGTAATATCTTGTTTTACATATATGTAAATCATAATCATACGATATTTTAATTACAACTTAACAAAGATACAAATTGATTTTTAAAATATTAGTAAACAGAAAATTGATTTACTTACTCGAAGACACAAATTAATATATACAATAAATAAGGCACGAAGAAGTTCAACTCAAACAGATAAAAATTAATTTGAGTTGTTGAGTTTTGTAATTAGTTAAGTTATTGAAAAGTTTAATGCATGACTGCAGATGGAGTTGTAGTTTCAGATACTTTGTTTTAATTTTAAGCTTTCATACACAATTCAAGACGTTATAGATAATTAGATACATATATGTACATTTTATATAATAACAAGCGACTAACTTTGTAAAATATGGTCAACTGTTTTAATTTTTAAGCCAAATTATGTAACTAAGCGGCTTTACCGTTAATCCCGAGAAACACAATACAAAAACACCGAAACCTTGACAAATACCTTAAGAATAAATGAAATGAAAATATTCATTTCACCATTAGGTGATTGATTAGACACACTTAACGATCGTCAAAAATAATAAACAAAAATTCAACAATAATAAAAGAAAGTTAAGGTAACAAAAATATCAACCAATAAAATAAAAATTTACATCTTGACATTAGTTACACTACAAACTTGGTTATATACCCAGTACTATCCAGCAACCTTTTTTTGTTGTTATCGCAGGGGAACCTTCAGCCGCTTTAATTGGAGGGTCCCGGATCTGCAGGCAACAGGATCCCTCGAGGGACAGGCTGGCCTCGGCGAAAAGACCAGACTTCTCCTCCATGGACCCAGCAGCCTTAACTTGGTTACAATATTTAATGAACACAAAATCCCAATGTCTCTGTAGATATTACCTTCCTATTATATCTAATAGGGGTTCAAACCTGTTATCGTTTGCGTATTGACCAGCCTCTGTGACCACTGCAGTAACCCGCCGTCAAATATATTGTTAATAGTTATTAGCAAGACTTTAGTTCCATTTTATTGTGTTGATAACCCAAGCGTTATCACCAGCGATGAATTTTATGTGTGCTGTTCGGTTCTCACGAGTCTTAGCATGACATTTTATAGCCTATAAAATTCATCTTTAAATGCGATTTCTTATTCACTATTATATTTTAGTACATGGTAAATAATAACATAAATATACCATAAATTTAAGTAAATATAAGGAAAATTTGTTGCATTTTATTAAAAGTCGTAAATAATAAGATGCAATGCAATACATGGTCAAATAACTTTTAAATAGTCTGATTGCATTTGCATTTTGATTAAATTTTACGGTCACCTATTTAAAATCACTAGAGAATTGGGGAACATGTGACACACTAAAACATATGACAAAGCAACCATAATCAATCAATGATAAACCATTGAATAAGAGTTAATGAAACGAATTTACTTCAAACATTATGGCGTTGGACTAGTTTCGTTTACGCTTTTCTACGTGAATAATAATATTTACTCCACTGCTATTAAGTATAGTGATGTTTTATAGCCTATTAAATTTCGATACCAAATTTTCTGACAGCATCCACATAAAAAATAAATGTTTCAGCTAGGCTTATTTGACCAGCGTCAATGCGTCTTCTTTATAAACAATGGCTCCACAAGCTTTTCATCTATTATTTTATCTATGACAAGTGCTTAAAATAAATTATAAAAATCCGGAAACAGAATCTGGTTTTATCAAAACAGTGTTCAACAGTGAGTTGAGTTTAATGCATTTAATTGAAGTACGCAGCGTCAATGATAGTTATGCCGTCATTACGAATTGTAGGGTAGTTTCATAGTCTATTCTACTGTATTTCAATTATTCATTTGATATTTAATTTGATGCTCATTATATTTCAAAATAAGTATTCTTATAACTAAAACAATAAAATGTAGCTGTGCCAAGCAATATACTACGGCGTTATTTTGAGGGAAAAAAAATGTACTAAGATATTCCGACACTAAATATTTTTTTTTATTCGAACAATTATTTCAAACAAACAAACATACTTATAATATATAATTACTTTATAATATTAGTATAGATTACGTATTGTATGAGAAATTGAATCCCCAAAGGATTAAACAATCGGGTTTTAGAACTTAGTATTTATTGTAAAACAATTTGGTTATTATGTGAAGATCAAAGCTAACTGTTGAGACTTGAGACAACCTTAAACCACAATCTAGCTTATTCCATTTTAGTAAAATTTACGAGTAGATAATATTAACCACAAACAGAATAGTTAATTCTAATACAATTTCATACAAATATTTGTTTTGTTACGGTTCATGTAAGCTTTAATAACGTACCTAAGTATGTTTTAGTGGCGTGTTATTTTTCAGGTCTCTAACGGCCGTTTTCAATAATCGATCTATTTTGTTTTTGACACAATTTGTGTGGAGTGGGACATACGACCAAACCTGAAATAAATTTTTGTATAAACACAAATATCCACTCCGAGCGGGAATCGAACCCGCGACCGTCGGTGTTTAGGCGCCGTCGACACGGCACGTGCAGCAGTCCTTATAATACATTCCAAAAACAAGTTCCAACAAAGCTTAATACACTTTCATAGCACAGCGACGTCTAATAATAAACTTTTCCGCCGTCCGTACGTTTGAAATCGAAATGTGGAGGACCCGTGATATAAATCACGTGAATCGTGACTCGATGCCGTGCATACTAGCGACACACCCGGAGTAGACTTGTGATGGCAGATGTTACATTTGATTCAAATTTTCTGCTTCTACGGTTTAGAGTTTTGGATTTTTTATTCTTTTTGAATTTTAATATTAAAGAGATTTTTTACGAGTATTATAAGAGGACTGAGGTTTTTTTATATAACTGATAACTGAGTTTGGCTGTCAAGCTTTTATGTCATATTTACGTTTTTTTTTTTTTAATTTTCTGGTTATTAAAACGAAAACTGATTCAGACTTACTATTTTCATAGAAATGCCGAAAATTTGCTCCAAAACATATATCGTACATATATAATATATCCTCGATTTCTATGACATTAAAACTAAAACAACCACTACCCCTGTGATTTCACAAATTTATTTCCGAACAGGACGAGCATCTACATTATTAGTTCACGAATTCGCCATCGTTTCACCGTCTTTAACCACTCTCTATCACCTTAGGTACTTTGTTGCACAAAATAAAATATAAAAATATATCTAGAAACCTAAAAATGAACTTAAACATCAAATAAAAATCACGCTTATAAAAAACAAATTACCTATATTTTCGCAATTAGAACGTTGAAACACGGCATTAAAGACTCAAGATTAGTTTCCTCCTAATTGCACAGACGTAAAATCTACAAAGTTTCCAAGTTGTTCGGTTTCGTCCAAGTCTGTACGGAACTCGGTCCGCGTTTTAATACCGTCTAGCGATTCACGCGCTTTCTCGTGAGCGCTTTATTGGTCCTTTGAGCCGGATTTATGACTCAACTATAATACTAGAAATAAACACTTGCAATCCAATCTTAATTATAGTTCTAGGCGCGTGGGGAATTTAATTAATTTTAATGTTGATGCGTTTACATTGAAATTTATTTCAATCAAGTTTACAATTTAGTTTTATGGGTTTTTGTTTTTTTTGTATTTTATCTTAAGAAATAGTTTTGTACTGGCAAGTACAAACTATATTTATTTTTTCGAAAATATTATCATAATACTATTAATCAAGTATTACTCTCTCTCTAATATTACATTGCGTTCTGTCAAAAACTTTTAACTGTAATAAGGTTTCAGCTGAGTAATACCTTAAATAACTCAAAGTATAATAATAGAAAAAAAGTAAAAAAATAGCGTCTCATTTTAAATTACTTAAGCAAGAGATCCTTTTATAGCAAACAAGATCAGATCAAACAGGCTTCATAATAAGAAGCTGCAGAATTTTTAATACTATTCCCTCAGCAAACAGTTGCAGCCAATCGAAAATGCATTAAGATTTCCTCTCAGTAAACCCATTTGCTGGCCCATTGTTCAGGCCAAGTTGCACGAGCGCTTGCTTAAAGAAAATCGAGACATTTTTGTTCTCTTGTTTGGACGCCGCTAATTGTGATATTGTGTTCAGCTAAAGTACAATTACAATGTTTTATCTGAAGCAATAATAATAATGAAGGAATATTTGTTTTTAAATTTATTACTAGCTCAAAAAACACTAGTTATACAATTTTTCACAATGAAAAAAGGTATACCTACTATCCAATAATAGTTCAAGCGACAAACCAACAGCCCTCACCTTATCTTAACTAAATAATAAATATTAACATCAGTGTGTATGTTATGATATCTAACCACTAACACTATGATTTAGGTGTTGTAAAACAATATGTAACATGTTTGTTGTTTGTTCTATATTTGTCTCAGTTTTTTATATTGATTGTTGTTTTTCTACCTTGACTTTCGTTTTTGTGTGTCTCTTTTCATGTGTATGTGAGATTATTATTTTCTTCGTATTATCGGAAATCTTTAAATCTGTATAATCACCTTATGGCAGAAAACAATACAAATAAATATTTTAATTTCATTTCACACGACCCTCGCAATAGTGCAGAAATATCGCCATGGCGTGAAAACCGTCTTACATAAATTATAATTATTTGGAACATCTTGTTATAAATATTATTAATTAATTAATTAACTGATTTACCGGAAATGTAAAAATGGGACCAACAAAACGCCAATTGTGAATACCCTAAAGAGATGTCATCACTTCATAATTCTTATAACGTATTAAGAGCAAATGAAATAAAATGACAATTGTAAGGAGAATGACCTAGATTTCATAATTGGTAGATGTTTAAAATGACATTAAATGACTTTAAGACACGGTCGATGCTCATGATGCTATATTTCTCATAATGTTTGTGACAGACAGATATGACCTACTTATCATTAAAATGAACCAATTGTAAACCATAACCGTAAAATTTTTAATTATTTACATACGGTCGGCCCTTCCTAACGTAGGCCATTTAATTCTGGAATTTAAATAACAGCCGCATAATGTACTTACTTTTTGTAATACAACAAACATACATAAATATGAATATGTTCTATATTTCAACATGTCTCGTGGTGAAATCGAATACACAGCCCTGGAGCATAAAGATGGATGGAAGCTACCAAATGTGTGAACGGGCCAATCCTTAATTGATCGTAGATACTGTAAGGAAATTAAGAAATTCGCTAACTTTTTCATTGCTTTCGAATGATTGCTAATTTTGACTTTAAATTTTTTGTCTATTGTAAGTGTAAATATCTATTAACATCGGCAAATCAAAACATATCACGTAAATTTACCTGTGATGGAAACGTATCATTAAAGAGTTTTCCTAAATCACATTGACCAGATTGACCTATCGACGTAGACGTATCGCATACTTTATTCGATGCCCCACACGTTTCGGTCGTTCCGTGCCGATGGCTGATGAATGGTACCCATAATTAAGGCTCTGGGGCATATTTCATTCATTATTCCTTCCTTTCCCAGAATGTGGGGCTATTAACGTGTGTACATATCGATTGTATTCTGTTATTTGTCAATTCTTAACAATCAAGCAATTTAACCAAACAAAAGGATAGATCACCAATTTAGTCAAAAAAAATATTTCTAAAGCTTAAGAGCTATTCAAGTATTAACGTAGGTATGAAAAAAAAATATAAAATAATAAAGTCTCGACAACAATAAAGGGAATAGTAGGCCAAAATTATTTCCAAGTACGTAAGACAAATGATCCGATAGCTGCCCCGAGGCACTTCGATCGCTCAACCGCATCAAGCCAAGATCTCGTGAAAAATTTCCCCTCGTCTGATGTAGTGTCGCATTAGGTGTCGCAAACTAGAATTTGAATGAGATAAATGACGGCCACGAACTCTACAATGTCTGAAGAACAGATTATATGTGTTGTGAACAAGCGAAAAATTTTACATCGGTTAGCTTATATACCTTTATTGCACACCAAACATAGCTTATAATAATAATGCCATTTATATAAGCAGAAATTATGTCAAATTAACAAAATTATTTTAATAAAGCTTTCCAATCCGTGCGAGCAAAGTTGCGGGATGGGACGATTTGGGCAGTAATGTTTTTTCCTAGTAAAATAGTATAGAATATATATGTAGAAAATGTTGAAAGATTGTTCAAAATCGGTCTAGCAGTTTTTGAGCCATACACCTAGCACCAAACCAAAAAAAAAAATCAAAAATAAAGTATTTTTAGAACAGTTTTATTCTCTAATTTAAATGTCACAAACTTGGTAATATGAATAGATTTTACGATAGACAGAACGAAGTTTGTCCGGGCAGCAGCTAGTCTAATATAAAAACGCAGTATTGCATTTACAAAAGTTACATACTACGTTTAAGAAATAAATTTCTATTCATCATTTCCATAAACCTCACCCAATCACCGTTTTGAAAACTTGTTTGTTCCAACTTCAGTGGAGAGGCGCCTATATTTCGATACGCTCTACAATGCCGACACTACGTCACGCATATCGTGTCCGATGAATGGAAGTAGCACGAGATGGAACTAGTTGTTTCATCGCTTAAAAACTTTCTGCTATTCCGTTTCATTTAAATGGCTTCAAAGTGGATTTTAAAAATGTCACGAGCGTTTAACCTAAAAATACAATTTAGGAACATTTTCAAATAGCACGTCTTTATTATTATGAGAGTTCTATTTTTAAATGGTAGAATTTGAAATTTGAGATAAAATGTTAATTAAAGTGACATAAATGACAGAATATTTATAGAAATCAATTCGGTGTTTTATTAAACAGTAACTGTTATGTTACTAGCCGATTCTTGTCAGCAGAATTTACATTTTCCATCAGTGGTAGCTTCACAGGTAAGTACTTAGTTAATTGAAAAATTACTTTGCCTTATAGAAAGACTAGCGATTCAAAAATGTTTTCAAAGCCAACGTAGATGTAGATGGAAAAATTTCTTTGAATATAACCTTCAATTTTTTGTTTTAGCGATCACCAAAAGTGTGATATTTTTAAACGAATGATAACACCTAAATAAAAGATAAAATGATCGATTTTCCACTAAAATACCTGTTTTAAAGCTACATCGCAACATCTATACTAATTGGTTTTGTAAGATATTAATTGGATCTAGGATACAACATTGTTCTAACATATTGGGAACAGGTAAATTGAGATCGTGATGAATGGTTCACTGGTCAGAGTTTCGATTTTATTTGATAAGATGAGTGAAACTGTTGTTCCTTACCGGATAATTAATATTAATTTTGACTAGCCCATTAGCGCAGTATGTAGTGGCTCTGCTTTCTGCTCCACTGATTACAGGTTCGATACCCGCCAGAGGCTAGGTGTATTATTTATAATTATATGTATTATTTCTATGAATGTTTATCATAAAAAAAATGTTAATAACAGTCAGCTGTTATTATTCATTATTACCTATATTTCATTTAGTTTCTTAACATAAGAACAGACGACCGTGTGTGTTATAAGTTATAAGATAGATATCTATTTATCTAAATTTCTACAAAATATGTATGCGATATAACATAAATTTCTATGTTTCGCCTTAAAGTTCCACTAGATATTAAGTCCTTTTGTTCGAACTGTTTTTTTACCTTATTGTCAATAAAGTGTTTAAGAAATATAACGTTAACTTATAATGTTCATAATTTTTTTGATAATGAAACCTTTAAGACGTCGTATTTCTTTAGAAAGTTTAAGTTAGGGTATCGACCTGCGGCTACTATTAAAGAAATGAACCATATTCTTGCTATATTATTTATACTATAAAAAGTAAATTAAGATGAATAAGATAATCTAGAAACTTAAGATCGCAAACGTTTAAAGAAAAAGACAGCGCTGAATAACTCAAATTTTGTTTTTTCTAAAAGCCCTTTAATGTAACGCGTTCTCATTTTCTTTTTTGCTTCATCCCTTTGTTTTATAATTTTTATGAAGTTGTAAGCGTAGGAATGAGTGTTTCTGTCTTTAGCTCCGGGGTGAGTAAGGTTTAAGTATTTTTTAAACGCTTTCTGCTTCACTTTCTTAGCGCATTTTAAATTGAATGGATTTAAAATTCTTCTTTATATACATTATTATATTTTTCTTACCACATTTGTTAGTGATATTTACATAATGCTTAATTTAATACCATATTATTCAATATAAAAATCCATTTCACAGGATTTTTTTGTGTTACTAACTAAATTCAAGCTTAAAATGTATTGTTGTCCACAACTGAGCATAGATGACTATTTTGAATTATCAGAAATCAGACTCCCCTCGATGTCAAAATCAGTCTACCTGGTGGCAAAATCTACCAACACTGCATCTCTCGGTATAAACTCGCAGTTCCAGTAGCTTGAGAACCAAATTATTCTTCGAATTGTTTTCGCCACTTCGTTTTTGCCACATCTCGTTATTAGCAGAATTTTTCAGTGTAAATCGAATTTTTTGTCAAAAAAGCGTGAGACCTTCTTAACCACTTCTTTTATTTATTTGTTTTTTTTTTTTTTTTAAACAATCGTACTGTATACCTACATGTGTGTTGTCGTACAATCAGCACCATTATCCTCCTCTAATCTTAATACAGTAGTTGCAGCACAAAAGTATCAGTCTAGAAATAGCTACAGTCATATACAAAAGTTTAAATGATAAATAAAAAGGATTCACAAATTATAATAAACCAGCCGACCTGACGAACTTTGTATCACCTTATTTTTTTCTCTTTCTTAAAATATAATAATTACATATATCAAAATAAGATATAGCCTATCTTTAAAGTTGGATAAATAACACACGGTGTGAAAATTTGATTAAAATCGGTTAAGCAGTTTAGGTGTCCATCGCAGACGAACAACGTGACTTGCAATCTATACATATTAAGATTTATCACTGTTTTACTTATTAAGTGGTTCTCTCGAGGTATTTCAGTCTCATAAATTAAAATAAAATAAGCTAAAATAGTATAACTCACAAACGTTTAACGAATGGCCTATTTTAGTTTAGCTTATTTTGTTAACACATTTTTTACCCTTTCCGTTTTAAAAAAAATGTTCTAAAAGAAATATAACCAAAAATATCAAATTCAAAATATTTCGGAGCACTTAACCGCTGCCGACATTAAATAGTACCGATGTTTACATACAGGGTGAAGTGTTGAATGATAAACATAACATTCGGGAAACTGTAGGTGTCAACACACTGCCCGACGTTGTTTACAGAAATGTTAAGATAGGCTTACATTACGCTTGGCTAAACACTACCCATCGTTTCACAGTTGCTCTGATTTTACCAAGCTTATATCTTAAGATTGTTTGATACAGTAATGATACTTATGTTACTTTATAAACAAAACAATAAGAAGCTTCGGTTTGTCAAAAATATATGTTTAGTTTAGTGAGTTAGGTAAGTTATCTTTATAATTTTGTAACCACTTACGTATCATTCAAATATATATATTTGTAATCTATACAAATAAATAAAATTGGAGGGTCTGTCAGTAATATTAAAAAAAAACAACACTTTTTACTAAATGCATAATATGAATGTATACACGGTACATATCAAAATAACATTTTTTTTTTACAATTTTTGTTTGTCTGTCTGTCCGTTTGTTCCGGCTAACGTCTGAAACAGCTGAACCAATTTTAACGGGACTTTCACTGGCTCACTCAGCTGATGTAGTAAATAGTAACTGAGGCGACTTTTATTTTAGAAATTTATTTATTTTATAACTCTGCGAACTGAACAATAACTTTTTAGTTAAATTCCACGCAGACGAAGTCGCGGGCACAGCTAGTATTTTAATATAAATAAATAAAAATGAAATGAAAACCAATATTGATAAAATTATTAGATTTAAATATTAACATATCTAGACTATAAACACTGCAGGTGATCTAACGAAAGACAATTTGTTAGAACGTTTTTGGCACGATAGCCAATCCTATAAACAAAATCCCGCTGTGTATTAGTATAAATTATAATTTTAAATTTAGAACACGACATAAAAGTCTTAATGAAGTATAAAAATAATGTAATAAATAAAGCCAAAAAAATATGCTGAGGTTAATGATGAACATGGTGTAGTACAAGTCTTACAACATGCTCTGGTATCTATCACTTTGTTATGTCTTGTACTTTAACACTTCACAAAACACCGGAAGTAATTAAGCCGACTGTAGAACAGAGTATTAACATGACGTTACTAATTACTGTCTCACGATAGTTCCTACAATGTTTAATGCAGATTGTTTACAAGTTAAATTATTTCATACAAAGTGTTGCTTTCGGATTTGTCCGACGACAAACTTGGTACTGAGCAGTACTGGAACGAAATTGGATAGTGGAACGAAATACTCAAGCCAAGTTTAATAGAAAAAGATTTAAATTGCAGAATTGACTCAATACAAGCTATATTTTAAGTAATCAAAAATTTTTTTAAATAATCGAAGTTCAAAGATGTAATGAATTTATAATTGTTATTAATAAAACAAGATATAACATACAATCGCTGTTTCATCGTGCTATTAAGAATTCAGTTGAAACTATAATTGAACCGACCACAATTGCGATGTGGTCGTATGAAAAAATTAGTGAGGGAGCAAAAAATCGTAGATACCTCAAATATGATTCATGGTAGTGGCCGAGTTAGCACATTAGCTCGACCCACTTTTCCACTTTTCTTTGTACAGTATATCATCGATCACGTGTAACAAACGAACATTTATCAAAAACGAAACAATTGTTGAGACAATATTGGAGAGAGCACCAAAAACCTCTATAAAGCTACATAAGGGAAGCGTACAAACAAAATTACACTTTTCAAGTAGGCAACAAGAGTTATTTTCCACTAAGAAAGGGTTCAGAACTGGTCACTATAGTTCCCACGATAGAAAATTGAATGAAAACATCCATTTCGTTTGTAGAGTACGATTGGAGACGCTGAACAAAGACCATTGAGACCATTACAGAGCGCTGTTGAAGAAATTTAAACTTTACTACACATAAAGTGAGTACGATTTCGAGAAAAAGAGACACGGTTATAGTAAGCGTAGTGTTTTAACTAATTTCATTACAAAAACTCAATTTAATTAAAAGGAGCAAGATCCGAGTAATAGAAAATATAATGATTTCCATTTATAAGTAATACTCTTTGATCGAAAATAAATTGTTAAATAACAACAGAACAGAAGGTGAATAATTATTTAGAGCGATTAATGTTTAAATGGAAAATAAGTTTTGACTAGCTCGTTGGCGCAGTTTGTAGTGGGCTAGTGGCCCTGTTTTCTGCTCCACGGGTTACGGGCTCGATTCCCGTCTGAGTCTGAGTGTCATATTTCTATGTTTATTTATCAAAAAAAAAAAAAAAGTATTTAGCTATATCAGCCGGCTGTTACCTATAACACAAGCATTAAGTTGCTTATCATAGGAACAGACGACCGTGTGTATATATTTATATCTATAAAAATAATTGCGTTTGCTCGCAAACGAAAAAAAAAACGATTTCAATTACATCGACAAGTAATACAACCTAGGTAGACGAAAAAATAGTCAAGTAAATATGTGATGTTAAAGATTACTCAAAAACTAGTTATCAGATCTCAATTAAATTTAAATGAGACTACAAAACTAGATCCAGCTTTCGATAAAACAAAAATCATCAAAATCGGTATACCCAATGAAAAGTTATACGACGTAGGTCGACAAAAAAATAGTTGAGTAAATACGCAATATTATAAAATCAAAAGGTATTTGACAGATCTCAATTAAATTGAAATGGAATCACATGAACGCATAACCTTTCGATGAAAAAAAATAATAATAAAACCTCGAAATCTTCCACCCAGTCACAAGTTCTGAGAGTTCTGAGTTCTAGCTTTTATGTATATAAAGAAATACAATCGAATTGAGAACCTGTTCCTCTTTTGAAAGTCAGTTAAAAAATAAACGCTATAGTATAGACCATTTTAAACGTTAAGTACAAAACATTGGGCTAGACAGCTTTCGGCGCGAGAAAGCTAGAACAATTTCAGGTATTAAATATTTCATCAGGCGAAGTTCTAAGCAGGGAATTCCGTTCACGCTCGCAGACCAAACAAAATGCACTCTGAACTAGACTTAACCGTGAAACCTAACTAAACCAACTTTTAAGCGAAGCGTTGAATTTAGAAACAATGCTATGGCATGGTCGAGTGAAATAATTTGCGCGTTATTCAAATAGATGGGTAAATATTCGCCGTGTCGCCAGTACACGGAACACAGACTGAATTAATGATGAAAAACGTAATTTGCCAACGACTTCCCTTGTAGCTGTTATGCATTGATTCGTGGAATGCACGTGGAATATTTATTCTGACACCAGTATATTTTAGCTGGAACTATATTGGAACAAACTGAAGTTTCCAACTACTGGACACAAGCCTGTTTATGAAGAAGGTTATGAAGAGGGGGTTGAGAGGTTACGAGTTAAAATATTTTTTAAATATATTAATAGCGTGTTTCTTTAACCGACAATCACAAAATGAATTTTGCAAATAAATTCAGCGCGTGGAAACCTCAGCTTAGCTTTAAAACAATGATAGTCAGCTTTTGACCATCTCGACTGTTAGCAAAAATAATCTGTTTTTATATTTATAGATACAAAACATGAAACAAGCTGTGTGAGTGCTCTAAATATTTCGTAGATAGCTTGAAGGAACAAAACTGGAACACGCATTCTGTTGTCACGATATGCTGTACAAACGATACACCACTTACCACACAATGGAAAAAAGTCCAAATTATTTGTAAACTAAATTATTTCATTCAATTCGAGCATTGTGAAAATGCAAAGCTGTTTTATATTGAAAACAATAAAACCCAAGAGTACCCTCTATCTGTGTCCCACAACCAAGAAGAATGCTAGAATTTTAAGCGCACTACAAGATCATTGTACGATTCACACTCCTTAGCAAGACATTACAGTTCGCGGAACGAAATTTCGATGTAATCCTACCAAACGGCTATTATGTGTCTTATCATTTAAATGCAAAACGGTAGTTTTAGCCCCGTGGAGTAGTATCGTTCGTCTTCAACTTATGCAGATTTGTGTGGGAATCTCATGGAAATGAAATTGTCCAAGTTACGACAGCTGCGTTAGAAATATTTGCCAGTTTCAGTGCTTTAACATCGCTTTCGGGATTTCGCTAAAATCTTCTAAATTACATTAACGAGCCAAATTCAAACACGATTATTTTCTGGCGTCACTTGTCAGTGAGTACTTTTTAAGTTTTGCTTTAAGTTATGATATATCAAACACTATTTTCAAATACTTGTCTACTTTATAAAGAAGACTTATAAATTTCTATATTTCTTTGGTTTAACAATATTTTATAATTGATTTACAATGAAACATATCATCATCATTGACATAAAATTATTTTATATACTTATTAACATTCCTTCTAGTCAACGTAATAAAAAAAAAAAAAACAGCCACGTTAAAATCCTTGAAAATGAATCCAGAGATTGATCTGCTTTCCGCACTAATCCATTCTCGCCAGTCATGCCAAACCCTGGCGCAACTTTGATGGGACTACGTGACGCCATTACCGAGTTAATGGGGCAGGTTTCGTTAGATTTGACTCGAACGTAGGAGTCGAAAGCATTAATAGCATCTAGGATCTAAAAGCAGGTAGTAATTTATTAGTTACTGGAGTTAGGTTTTAGATTGAAATCAATGGTGACAACTAAGAAATGTTATCAGAAAATATAAGAAATAGTTATCTAATAGTTCAATCCTATCCAGTGAAAGCATTGATTAATTGTATAGTGTCAATGTACTAGACGTCTAACTAATAAAACGATTAAAAAACAAAAAATATCTTTATTAAAACTAACGCTTATTACATTACAGGGATTCATTATGATTTTATAACCTAACTTCAAAAAATTACTTTTTAACCGTTTTTGGATCACACAAACCGGGTTTCTACATTTTTAATCTTTAAATTCAGCAATTTAAACTGTGAAAGAAGTATAAATCGTACTTTTATCTACACATTAATTGTAAGTGTACTAAATCTGGGAGAGCGGAGTAGAAAAAAAAATCGCTGACTAATTCGGGGCAATCAGTCTTGCATGATAAAAGGATTCAGTGTGCCCAGCTCCCTTCCTACGCTACCGTGACGTAATTGTGTACATGCCGTCCTTAATTATTTTGATTTACATCTTATATAGGTTAAATAGTATCAATTTTGTTACGCTATTCAAAGTATTAGATTGATTTTTTGTGACAAATGTTATTTAAAATGTTTTCAAATGTTTTGTATTAAAATAACAAAACTTTCGTATCTTTTAATTTTAATGATAGACTTGTATAAAATAAATATAATAGCAATATCATTATTATTTCCATACCATTGAGGAAAGAGTTTTTTATTATTTTTATCAAGTTATAACCGTAACGAAACTTCGCCTAAAGGTCCTAATTTAACAAGATGTTGAAGGTAACAAAGCATAAAAGAAAATCTTACAAGAATATACCTTAAAAATGACAAAGCACCTAAAGGCAACAATTAAGGGAGTCCGATGTCCAAGTTAAGTAGCGACAGTAGGGTTACTGTACCCCAACTTCTCGTGATACTGAGGTATCGCGAAAGTTGGGGTCTTTTACAAAAGTCCCAAGTTTTTGAGTAATTAAACATCGTCCTTTTTCACAATCATTGTCGCTGAATGTAAGTTTCGTTGAGATTTTTGGTCGTGATCTGATAAATTACGCTGGGCAAATTGGATGGACTGCCTTTTAGGGGAAGTTTTTAGCAGATGAAGAAATGACTCTTGGTGAAATTTGTCTACTGAGGACGTTTGTGTTATTTTTTGATAGCGGAAAATGTCTAATTATATCATTATATAATGTAGGCGCTCACACAACGGCGATTTCGAGTTCGATTCCCGGTCGGGGTGGATATTTGTATTTGTACAAAATATTTCTTTCCGGTCTGGTAGTCTGGTCCTTGCTCTCTCTCTCTCTCTCTTGCGTCCCACCGTGCCTCGAAGAACACGTTAAGCAGTCGGTCCCGGTTGATATCATTGGCACCTTATAGCGATCGATATTCATAGTAACGAAATTCCTTAATTTGCAACTTAATTTGTTAATAACATCCTTCTGACCCATTTTTTTAGACGTCATTTAAGATCGAATGAGCTATGGCTCATATTTTTAGGAGCTTTATCTCTATTAAACACGTTTTTGAACTTGTTGACTAGACTATGACGTGACAAATGATATGACAGCATTTATAAAATCGATAATTATCCAAAACATTTTTTAACGTCGCTCAACCATCTATATATAAATTAAAGTATTTCTTTCGTTTTGTATAGCACTACATTGAAATGAAAACTTGACTATAAAGTACCTCCATCCTCAGGAATGTTGAGCAACTTCTTAGCCCCAGGACTCGGGCCGCGGACGGCCGACAGCGCCCTCTGCAGCGTCTCACTCATCTGCTTATCACTGACACCATCACATAGCACAAAAACTAACACAAACACTATCAACACTCTCCGCCAGCTTGAATCCTGTTTTCTCATCTCCGTTTGCCAGATTCTCATGTTGATTGACTTGAAGAGGACCAAGCTACATTTTATTGTGATGCTGCCATCTGTAAAAATAAAAAAGTAATTTTAATATTGATAATTAAATATTAAAAAGTGAAGAGACACATTTTTTTCTTTAATGGTTATGAAGTTAATGATTTCTTGAATAGAAGTACGAGTGTACTTAGTGCTTATTTTGAAGAAAATATTAAAGATTATATTTAGATATTTCATAGGTTGGCTGTAAGAGATCTCTTCTAGAGATAAGTCTACCGTTGCTAACTAAAATTGTATATATACAAATAGAGGTACACAATTGAAAGTGAAATAAAGAATATAATAATACTATAATAGATAATTCAACATCATAATATTAAACAGGGACCGACGACTTAACGTGCTCTCCGAGGCACGGTGGGGTGACGCACGAGGACAGGCATCCAAACCGAAAACAAATATGTGTACATACAAACATGAATCTTGAGCGGGAATCGACCGCTAACCGTCGGTGTTTTCGGCGATTACTCGCAACACTACACCAGAGCGGTTATTAAGCCTTTTCTGCTTATTCTAATTTTATAAAGAGATCATGTTTTTATATTTCTTCACTAGAATAACAATCGTTATTTCTGTTCAAAGCAGTCGAGGCGATATAATGAGGATCGACCGTACTTGTCTATTTTTATTCGCCTGTTCGCTGTGAAGCCTTCTTGAAGTTCTTACGACTATAAGAAACAATAATTTTATGTTATTTTATACAAAAAAAAATGTACTCCACCTAATTAATGTATTTATTACTTACCTACTTACTTTATAAGAATTTTCTTAATAACTTATTTTATTTGGATAACAATAGTGTCTAATACATCTAATAGGCTATTGGTTTAATATCTTTTATAAGATTTTGTATATATTATTGTTTACTGTGTTTATTTTCATTCAGTTTTTACTATTTTTGTTTGATTGCATAATTATCGTTAGAAACTTACATTACATTTTTTTAGCCACTAAATTAGCTAAATCAGAATGTCATATGCACGATTCTAGAGGAATATTAATGACATTTAAAAGCGCAAAATATTACTAAGTATTAAAACCATTATAATTGACAGAGACAAAATTGACAGAGAAATTTCAAAGTGGAGTTTATCGTCTATAATATTTAATATTATTATAACCAAACTAATTTTATACCTACATAACCTCAATATCTAATCATCTATTAAAACTAATAATACATAGCGACGGGTTCACTATAAAAACTTCAAAGCGCAAAGCCAAACTATTCACATCAACATAACCTCAAAAACAAAACACTCAAACATTCAAGGTCAAAAAACGATACAAACCTACGAAATACCGGTCTCACGACATTTAGAAACGATTACAACAGAACACAACACTACAAAATAATATTATTTACTAAAACACTAATTAAAACACTAAAAACAACCGAAGCATGGTCTCATATCATGAACGAAACGAAACTAACCTAATATTTTAATCTTACGTTTACTGATACCTATAAAAATTTGACCGCCAATACGCGTTCATTTCAAAAGAACTCTGACTCGATTCTTTTGCCAGAACTTTTGCTGCTTTAAAATAGATTGCCATTTGATTATAAACTTTATTTCTATTGGTTTAAAGCTTTACAACAGATAAATAATGGTCAAGTTATCGTGGCGACTCGGCGCGAACGAACGCATCTTTTGTATTCAGTTTTCTACCTGAGTCTTGTCCCTTTTTTCTTAGGCCACATGCTCCTTATGTTATTAAAGTAATTCGTTCTTATACCTTTGTGTTAAGGTTCAAACTCATTTATCGTATGGTGTTGTGTTGAGAAGTGAAATAGTCGATGATTGTAAGCGCATAGCTTTTTCTGTAATAGGAAAGCAAAGTTCAATCAGGAGATACGGGACTAGCGTGGAATTGTTCGTACATTCATTTTATAAACACTCAGAATGCACAGTGTTTTATACTGTGTATCTTTTTACTTTCCAGAATTAGCTAGAAAATAATTTGATATATACAAAAAATAAGGAAAACAAAATTGGAATAATAGTTTTATTAAGCACATAATCTCTCATTTCATCTACTTATGCTTATACTAGCTTCTGTCCGCGACGTCGTCCGCGTGGAACAGTTTCTTTGGGCTAACAGGTGAAGCATTCAAAAGGAAAAAAAACCCGATTTTAAAACATTCTTTATTGGTGCTCCTCTCCTATTAGTCTTAGCGTGATGATATATAGCCCATAGCCTTCCTCGATAATGGGCTATCTAACACTGAAAGAATTTTTCTAAATGGACCAGTAGTTCCTGAGATTTGCGCGTTCAAACAAACAAACTCTTCAGCTTTTATAATATTAGTATAGACAAAATAGAGTAGACATTGTACGTGTAATTATTAATAAAATAATACACTTAATAGGGATCCAGACATTCATAATACCTATCATGTTACCTTCACTACCGACAAACTTTGATTGGTTCAAAGTAATCTTCTACGTGGCTTCAAAACAAGTGAATTAATATTTGCAATAATAGGATCTGATAACGAAATTATTTTGTTATATTAATAAACGTTAGGTTTAGAATTTAATATGGAATTTTGCTTGAAGGTTTTATCCTATTACGTCTGATTATATTACATGAACGAAAAGTAAAGTAAACATTATTAGACATGAACGCCATTTTGATAAGCACATTTGAGTATTAATATTATTATGTATATATATCATCATCATTATCATCATCATCATCACAGCAGCCTTTCGCAGTCCACAACTGGACATAGGCCTCGACAAGTTCACGCCAAAAATGGCGTGAACTCATGTGTTTTGCCCATAGTCACCGCGCTGGGCAGGCGGGTTAGTGACTGCAGGGCTGGCTTTGTCGAACCGAAGACGCTGTTGCTCGTCTTCCGCTTGTATATTTCAAAGCCAGCAGTTGGATGGTTATCCCGCCATCGGTCGGCTTTTTAAGTTCCAAGGTGGTAGTGGAAGTGTGTTATCCCTTAGTCACCTCTTACGACACCCACGGGAAGAGGGGGTGGCTATATTCTTTGATGCCGTAACCACACAGCATATATACACAATGTATATGTGTACATTGTGAAAAACATGTTTTATGCTTTATTTATATGGAATAATACTCTCAATTTTTTTTTCTTTGAACATCTTAAGATCAAGATTAAATACATAATTTGAATTTAGTTATTCTCTTTCAAGTACGTTAATTAGAAAGTACCAGGATACCATAAATATTTAAGGAATACGAAAATTGAAAAGATTGTCGAAATGTATTTATAGTATGTCTGTTGACGTCTGTTTATTACGTCAATATAATATGGTTGCTGGGCTATGTTTAGGTATGCTTTCGTCTGTCATTGTCTACAACGTGCTACAAGTGTTCGCTTTTAGAAAATAAATTTTTCATATAATTTTAATACTTCATATTTTTAAATTATATTAAAAATTAGTTAAAACATATAAACTTTACAAAATATATAAAGAGGAAACGAAAATATAATTTGAGTGTAATAAATTAACAAAATATATCACCCACCAAAACCTAAAAGCCTCAGTCTAGACACAAACTAATGAAATAACGACCCGCCCTAATCTACCAAAATGCTAATACGTGTACCAGAGATTAATAAACACGGAGAGCAAGGCATTGTGCTGATATTAATTGTATTACATTTAGTTATTATATTTTAACTATATATTCGTTGCGATGTCACTCGCGATGTGTATCTGAACGAATTCGTTTCAATTTTACGACAATTTTTAGATGTATATTAATACTCACGGTATGTACGAACATATGTAGCTTTTGAACGTCTGCGTCAAATTGGACAAGGTTTATAAAGAAAAATCAATACATTAAAAATACGGCGTACAAAGTTCCCTGGGTAAACTCGTTATTTATAAAGTAATAACTTCGTTTCTGGAGTTTATTTTAAGATTAAACCACATCAGATTTAAAGTTACATGACCTGGACACGTAGCTCGGAAACAGTCAGACTGACAAACTATATATTTATATATTATAATTTCTATTGCTCTCATAAAGATTGTTACTCGCTTTCATAATAACTCCCATGTCTGTACATCGGTATATAAACATTTTATTATATGTATGTACATAGAAGACGAAGTTTGTTACGTTGAGTTATTAATGAATTTATTTTAGACATGTCATATTACATGATCTACTATAAAGCGCTCTTACATGCCTTCATTACTAATCTACAGAGCTAGGTAAAACTTAAGCGTTAGTGGCTTTGCATTGAGAACATTTTAAAATATAAACGTATATATTGAAAATACAATGCAAGCTTGGATTTCCTATTATCGTAGTCTATTTTGTGGCGGTAGCGACAATGCTTTGAATCTTAACAGGCAGACAAAATTTATTTAGTTTTTGAAAACTTTCTTTAGTCAATGATTAATAGTATTTATGTGTTTCATAAACTTTCTCATTTATAATATTAGTAAGGTAAAGCTTAGTTTTTCACACTTATATAGGCGGATAAATAATATATATAGGCGGATATGGACGTCTCGGAAGCGATTCTTAGCAGGATTTGTATATCAGCCATACAGGATGTCACTACAGATGTTTCATTTACCGTCAACCACGAAGCGAAATTGAACTAAGATTAAGGCATCGGTTTTCGCTAGTCTGGTAGATTTGCACTGCCGTTTAGATCCAAGTATTCTAAGCACTAGAACGATTCGGCTCTCATATAATCCTGGTTATATGATTAATATGTAAAACGGGATTTTTGAAGTAAAACTTCTATACGCTCGCTTGACTTGGGGAGTAAGCTGGAGTAAGTGGTGAAGTAAGATTCCTACCCAGGCATCCTGGATATCACCCGTAAATGGGTTCCCCTGCGATATCAAAAAAAAGATGAGGTGCACATCCAATATTTAGAGTATGAGGAACGTGGTGATTGAATTCCTCATCAACCAATGAAAAGGCAGGATCCTCCACCAGACGGGTGTTGTGTCTGGCGGGCTAACGCCCCGACGGTTGTTGTCGGGATCTTGTATATATACTTAATCACTTTGAAAACTCTGATAGCGCGATGTAGCATACGTCAGTTTTCTCTAATTACGTAGTTTGTAGTCGTTCGTATTTCGCGCGATAGATGTCGCCACAATTAGTTGATGCATCAACGCCTTCTGACAACCTTCACGAATAAAATATCAAATCACATTACGAAACAAACATACTTGCGATGCGTTTGAACATTGCGCTATCCCGATTGTATCAGGTTATCGTGTGACCTTTATTGCAAACCAAAAACAAACAAAAAAGAATAAAACAATAATAAAATATACAAAACTTGAAGTGTATATTTATTGGTAATAATGATTTGACTAGCCCGATGGCGCAGTTTGTAGTTACACTGCTTTCTGCTCCAGGGTTTGTGGGTTCGATTCCCACCCCAAGTCTGGATGTCATATATGATCTTTATTTATGTATGTATTATTTATATGTATGGTTATCGAAAAAAAAAATAATAGCAGTCGGCTGTTACCAATAACACAAGCATTAAGTTGCTTACTTTAGGAACAGATGACCGTGTGTGTATATTGTACATATATAATTTTATTTATTTATTTGATAAATAATTTGTTACTTTGCTTATAAAAACTTATACTTAATCTGTATAAATTAATATTATAAAACGAAAAAAAAAAATGTTTGTTTGTTTGTTTAGTACGCGTAATAGCGTATTTACCGAGGAAGGGTGTAGGCTATTTGTTATTTCATTTGGCACGTTCAACGCGTGTGAAAACGCGGTGCACAACTAGTATATTAGCAAAATACAGTTTGTTTCAGAGATTATCAATCAAAAAAATCTATTCGGCTTGTTGGTGAAACTCCAAAATCTCTTATTCTATTAGAAACCCTGTTTACTATAAGTTATAAGCCATATAATATTATATGATTTATGAAAACAAAACAGTAATTAAAACTATCGAAAATGAAATGGGACTAAATTTTGTAATGTTTTTTTCTCTTAGCACATATAAACAGGCTGTAATGATTGATGATTGACATACATATAAACAAAATATTTCTGATTTTATTTAGGCATGTCTCTGTCACAAAATTTTATCGTGAATCCAGAAAAAAAGGTATAACAAATGAATATGAATAGCGATATAATTTATATCGTGCTAATATACGTCAGATATGAAACTGTGCTTGTCCTAATGAGGAAAAATGTTTTGTACATAATATCCCATTAGCCACAACACTGATGGGTCTCCATATAACACTATATATGTAACATCCGCAAAACAGTGTATTATCCTTATCTCAACAGTGCTTAGTTGCACTAAACGTCGTGTGACCGAGTCTTTAGGACAAAGTTTAGTTTTGCTTGGTAAGTACAAGTGAACTACGATTTGAATAAGAGGTTTGACTTGTAGGTTCTCTTGATATATGGTTAAGAGCTATTATAGGCACACTTCAAAGGTTATCAATTGCATAAATTGAAGATTTTGAGATTTGTGATGGAATCCATACACACAAGTAACTAGTCTTCTTTACTTTTATATATATTATTATTATAGAGATTCGGCGTTGTTGTGTTTTGTTTAGTTGTATTATTGACTTTTTAGTTTTCTATTTAGTATCAGAAATAGTTGTTAAGAACTGTATTTAACATAACAATACACTTTATTGTACACCAATACAGAAATAATACATATCATCAGGTACAAAGAGCGGCCTTATCGCTGAAAAGCGATCTCTTCCAGGCAACCTAGGGGTAGAGGAGATGGTATTGTCTCGGTGTAGGCGTACAAATTGTGACATAAACGTTCAAATATATTTACTTAAACACATATACATATAGGTACATACATACATACACACATACATACATACATACATACATAAATACATACATACAAACATACATATACATACATATATATAATTTTATTCACGTTGAATATCAAGAAAATGCTTCCTGACAGTCTTTTTAAAAATAGAAAGCGATAAGTGATATGTAGTTCTTTTGGTGCTTACTACTTAAAGAATTCAGTTGGCTATTAAACCTACATTTCGTTTTTTTTTTCATGTTAAAAATGTACATATTAATATTACACATGTAATCAAACTTATATACATCGAAGCTTAAGGAGATGACCGACCTCCAAACTCCTGGAGAAGAAAGGTCTGAAGATTGATATTCTTCAGAAGAATAAGAATAAAAAATTACATTTCTTAGCAACAATTTACAAGCCCATCGTGCTAATGACGGGTTATATCAGCGAATATTTAAAAAAAGTTACACATTAACATTTTTTACATCTTAATGTCACTTATAGTCCGGTTAATGGTCAATAAATCTAGATTTTCGTATAAGAATAGCAATTTGGACCTCTTACACATTGCATATTTATGAGGGTGACGCTTGGAGCCCGATGTGGGGCCAGCCGTAATAATCTGTTTTGATTATTGGCCAGGAGAGCAGTCAGTCTTAAATATAATTATTAAATAACAATCTTATCTATATTGTTATAAAATATTTCATTGCAAAAACTGTAATTGTAACTGTAATAAATTAGTAAGAGAAAAAAATAATTAAGTACTAAATAATCGTATATTACATTTTCGTGTAAATTAGTAAGGTACCAAAAATCATATTTGTTTCTAAATTAAGATGTATTCACTATTATATTTATATAAATATTACTGGGCTATCACATATTTATGTGATTATTTTGATCCTATATGTATATATGTATGATCAAAAGTAGCACCTGTAAATTTTAACTCAAGTATTTATTTAAAATCATTAGTTTAACCTTAAGAAAACAAAAGAGGAATACCGCAAAACTGAAAAAGTTACACATTAACATTATAACATACAAAAATTGGACAAAAGACACAACCACAATGATCCATTTGAGTAACTAGTGGCTACTTTAAAAGCTTATCTACTGATTTTGTACCCTGATCATCTCAGCGTTATCATCCAGATTCTTGTTGAGTGCTATTATCATTCAGAACCGACATTTATAAATTGAAAAATTCAAAGTGCTAACAATAGTCTCATTAAAGAAAAGTAGTATCCTACTTCTGTATTAATCACTACTACGATGTTAAAAACTTTCTAAATAAGCTGAACATTAATCCATTACTAGTTAAAAAAAACAAGCTAAGATTACCATCGAACATAAAGAAGTTAATCCTCAAGAATTTCTTCTAAACGTAAGGAGTTCATTTGCATTTAACATTGATATTCAATTAGGGTTTAAAGTAATTGTTGGTGCAGCGCAAACGAGGACTAAGCTGCGTATATCGATTATGTTAATCTATATCCAATTAGCATAATTAAATGTGGTTTCATATGGTGTAGGGCTGTAGGCTTTACAAGGTACGGTCAGCTAATTTCGAATAAGTTGAGACTTTATTTTTAATTCTGGACCACACGCGTTTAAATAAATAATATTTATTGTTATTAATTTTTATCTTTTACTTCGTAGAAACCGACATGAAACTGTTTTATTATATTGTTATATGTATGTACTCTTACTAGTTAAGTAGGTAAAACAAGTTTCTTTTTATTTGTGTATGTTATAATTAGGAATGTAATTAATTTGATCTAATAATTTTTAGACGGAATTCGCATAAATAAATACGATAATCGTAGATCATTAAATAAGTTTCAAAAAATTACAAAAAATTGTATTCTCACACATAATATTAAATATATAACTTTTAATACAAAAAATTGTTGATATAATTGTGTTTGCTCGCAAACGAAAAAAAAAACCGACTTCAATTACATCGACAAGTAATACAACGTAGATCGACGAAAAAATAGTCAAGCAACTACGCGTTATCAAAGATTACTCAAAAAGTAGTTATCAGATCTCAATAAAATTTATATGTGACTACATGATAAACATCAGCTTTCGATTAAATTAAAAATTATCAAAATCGGTACACCCAGTAAAAAGTTATTACGGATTTTCGAGAGTTTCCCTCGATTTCTCTGGGATCTCATCATCCGATCCTGGTTTCCTTATCACGGTACCAAGCTAGAGATATCCCCTTTCTAACAAAAAAATAATTATCAAAATCGGTAAATCTAGTAGAAAGTTATGCGGTGTAATACAACGTAGGTCGACGAAAAAAGCGTCAAGTAAAAACGCATTATTAGATATAACTCGAAAAGTAGTTATTAGATCTCAAATAAATTTAAATGGGACCAATTGGCACACACCACCTTTCGATTAAAACAAAATTTGTCGAAATCGGTCTACCCGGTCAAAAGTTCTGATGTAACATACATAAAAAAAAAAAAAAAAAAATACAGTCGAATTGAGAACCTCCTCCTTTTTTGGAAGTCGGTTAAAAAGAACATCATGTTGGAAGTATGCCATATTAAATGAAGTTTACAGACGGAAAACGAAAAAAGGCATATTTTATAATAGACTGGAATTTAAACATAAATAAAAACAAATTCGCGTAAGTCATCTAGTGTATCTATGATATTTTTGTACGAGTTCTATTATCATACAAAAAAAAAAAAAAACTCCAGACGTTATATTTCAAAAATAAACAATTAAATTATATAAAAACCAATTTAAAATATATTCTCAACCTTTTTTATATTTATGAGAAAAATACGAGTGTATAAAATATATTATTAAAGCAATATTAAAATATATATAGATAATGTGATAAAATAATAATACTAACGCAACATTATATTATGAAGCTACATATTTAGTTACTGTAGACTTGATCTCGCTCGATAATAATTCACGGGTTCAATTTTGAATTCAATCAAGAAGAAATAATTATCAAATAGATTAAAATAAAATAAAATATTTACTTTGAAATTCGTGGAATAGCAGATTATGAGCAGTAAAAATAAATTGAAACGAAATACCTGATTCGGTTTGAAGTTCAAATGTTATATAATGGAAAATTATAAACGAAAAAATTCGTGAAATCATCCTTACATCTTTAACGTGATATAATGTGGCATGACGTTACTTCATGAATGTAGAATTTAGTTTATATAGCAAAATTATGTTATTATTGAAAAAGTCACAATACACTTTTTTAATCTTCATAGGCAAATTCGTTGGTTACTAAAACATTTATCGAGTCTTCCAGGTCGAAAAAAAAAACTGAGCGGATGAAACCGTCCAACTTTGTACAGCCAGTAGTCGATAAACAAAATATGAGAAGTGAAAATCAAAATTCGTCACATTACCCAAAGCCGGTCTGTGTCCGGTGCCTGATAAATATTCAGGAAGGGCGGACAAAATCAGAGGTCTAACAATTCGAATCTTGGGACAAACCGGCATTAATTATACGAAACGGGATCTGTAGGACAAAATATGAAAATTTTCTAATTAATTCAACTGTCCGGGCAAGAATTGGCGTAAAATCAACAAAAGGAAAATTTACCGCTCAACTCCCATTCCACCGTGGAATCGTCGTCCTATTATTTGACTAGAAATATAATGGTCAAAGGACACGAGCTTTTCAATTAGACAAATAGTTTTAAATAGGATTTCGTTTCACCAAACCAAATAAATTTAATCCTTCCCACTTTCGGATAAAAATCTTTACCTCAAATTATCCCAAACTTAGTAATTGTTACAAACAATATACATACCTATAAAGAAGAAAAAATATATACAAAATAGAAAAGTTTCTCAAGCAACGGTTAGCAGAAACAAAATAATACCATAATAAATCATTTTCAAGAATCAATCAGGGTTTAAAAAGCACGTCGGTTTATCCCAAAGCCAGAAGTTCGAAGTAAAAAGGTCCAACACAAAAGTTCCGCATCTAATTCTGAGCTCCGAAGTAAAGAGCATCAACTGCAAAACCCAAGGGCACAGTTCTGAGACGATAAAGTTAAAGCAGGTTAAGTACTAACTTAGCGCGAACTAGCAACGGCAGGCAACTGATAAAGGAAATATAGACGCTGGATAGCATGAATTTACTTGTGGATGGGAAAGATTTACATTCACTTATGTAGTAGATATATGTATTTTTTGTATTTGAGTGTACTAAAACTCCAGTCCAGGTCTTATCGATTTAGATAAATACATTTGAGTACCATTTATTTTTAAGACTTATATTTATGTGTTTAAGAAAGAATTGCACAGATCTTTTACTTTTCTGTATTTTTTATAAGGATCAATTACTTTAAAAAAAAAGGAATTATGGATTTTAGCACTTGTTAAAGTGCAAAATGAAATCATTTTAGTATTACCGGTTTTAATGAGATATTCTGGGTAATTTCATTCCGTTTGTATATACATATTTTTGACATCACGTAGATTTATGCACTTACATTAATAAATCAGTATATTAATTGCAGCAGCGTCTTCGGTGCGACAAAGCCAGCCCCCTGCGGTCATCAACCCGCCTGCCCAGCGTGGTGACTATTGGCAAAACACATGAATTCACGTTATTTTTGGCGTAAACTTGTGGAGGCCTATGTCCAGCAGTGGACTGTATAGGCTGCAATGATGATATTAATTGATATATTATAAACAGATTTGATAGATATACTTTATAATATTTATCTATTGATGATAAAACCAGAATTACATTGTATTTTATCAGATTTCTGTTTTAGTACTTTTAAAGTGATAGCCAGCCTGTAACATGCTTGAACAAGATTATATTTAAACGTTAAATAATTCTTACAATCAAACGGGTCAGTTCGATCAAAATCTTTATTTTTTTCTTTTCGAAAATATTTCAGAATATTATAAATCTTTTGCTTAATAATCTCTTCCACAATCTCTAGTTCCTCGCCAACGATTGCACCAACTTATAATTATATAATTGATTCAGAAAGTTTGTTCCCCTGTGGTCGAGTTTGCTGAATTACAGAATTTGTTGTCACTTTTACCTCTTTCATTAGAAGGGAGATAATTATGGATTAATACTTTTTAGTGTTCATACATTATTTTCGTACAACTTTGGCAATATACGCCAACCCGCATTAGAGCAGCGTGGCGGATTAAGCCCTGATCCTTCTCCTACGTGGGGGACGAGGCGCAGTAGTGGGATATTACAGACTGAAGCGATATTTTATGATATATTTATGTAGTTAAAAATCGTTGCTAAATAATTTATTAAAAATTATATTATTATTTAATTAATCCCACCGTGATTTCTACCTTACGAAATACAAGTTTTCTGCCGTCAAGGCATAGCCTATATCTCTCAGGGATAATGTAGCATTCTTATCACTACAATAGTTTTTAAGTTTACCCATTACAAATAAATCAATAATTGTGTTTGTTAGCAAACAAAAAAAACGACATCAATTACATCGACAAGTAATAATACAACGTAGGTAAACGAAAAAAATTAACAAATGCACTAGTCACCACTACGATATTCAAAGCTTCCTCTTGATTTCTTTCAGATGCCATCATCAGATCCTGGTTTCCTTATCGTGGTACTACCCTTGGGATATCTCCTTTACAACAAAAAAAAAATCATCAAAATCGGTTTATAAACGACGAAGTTATCCGCGAACATACATAAAAAATATATATGTACGGTCGAATTGAGTAACCTCCTTTTTTTTCTCGATTAACTAATATATTATTAACTCTTTATATTATTAATATTAATATAGATTAGTTTGTCATTAATAGTATCATTCTTTCAATTTTTGAGGTTAATTTAGCACTTGATGCTAGTTCCTTTAGATCTTTCGAATTACCTAACGATATTCAAATCACAAAGTCAAAGTGGCTTACAACATTTTTTTTTTTTTAAATAATACATTCATTTCACTTACATCTTAATATTAACACGATCATTCACTTTGAGACATGTCACAAAATTATTACGTTCGCAAAAAACATATAAAACGTTATTAAGACGAGATCTTGTTTTATTTCTCGCTGTACTCTCGTTCCTTAAATCAATTATCATAAAGATCAATATTACGAGCGATGCTTATAGCGTTATCTTTGTACACACATATGGTATTACATCGTAAAGTTTGTGACTAAGATGTGTGAATACTTTGGCAGTGGTATAAAGATAAATATGTTGATATAATAATTATGATATTACTATAAGTATGTAAGTAAGGTATCAAGGTAATATTGGAGTTTTAGTTAGTAACTTTCCATTTTTAATAATTTGATTTAAAAAAAAATGAGTGTTGCTTAAGACCGCATGGAAATAGTGAAAACTTTATTGGCAATCGCAATCAAGCAATAACGCAAAAAGTCCCGAGTTCATCCGATCGATCCTTTAACTATTCAGCAGCGAAGAGCAACTATCTGTATCTTTCTCGCTCGGGTACACTCGGCGGTCCCGAGTTCACCCGATTGAGCCTTTGACCACAAAGCATGACGGATCAGCTTTACTGCCTAAGAAAAAAATGTATGTGCGGTGTTCCAAAAAAAGTTAAAACTTCAAAAAAAAAAAATTAAAAGAATTCAAATATACAATATTAGGGATAACTCTAAAACTACGCGTCAGATCTTGCTCGAACGGGACCACGTGACAAGTTTAAGCTATCAGAAGTATACAGAAGAAATCAGAATCAGAAGTATACAGAAGGAATCGTCATAATCAATACGAAAACTTATATGATTAACACACATAAAAATACGATCGAATTCAATAGAAACAAAAGAATATTCATTTCGTATGTAATATATGAAATGGATGACGCTAGGCTATAAGCTAGGCGGCTAGGCATAGCCTAAACTACGTGTTGTTGATTAGTAGTATAACATGGATATAGGCCTACCCAAGTTCGTACCAAACTACCCTGTTCTTGACAGTCCTCATTCAGCCTCCACCGGCAATCTTACAGAGATCGTCCGTCCAGCGGCCCAGAGGACATCCCACACTGCATTTGCCAACACGCGGTCTCCACCCCAGGACACGCGTAGAGAATAGTAACATAATTAAAACAACTACTTTAATTTTGTTGGTTTCTGTTTATTTCACCTCTCTTATGAAAAAATAGATACATATATATATATATATATGAAGTGTTTAAATTTATTTATTTACTTAATTATTTTCAATCAAACCAGTATTATTTTATGTTGTCAAATTATTTCGTTGAAACTTTACATTATTTTAAGATCACTTTCCAAGAAACTATTCAAGAAAACGACAATGGAGCGCCAGGTGCAACTTTGAAACAATGTTGTTCGAATTTTAAACATTCTGGTAATACTGAAGGAACTTTTATATTGAAATATAAAAAAATGACTGTTTGTTTAAGATATAATTAGTATTTATTATCATCAATTGTCAAAAGTACGTTGATAAAACTATATATATTTTTTTACAGTTCGCCACGATAAAGATCTGACATCGCTCTGACGACATTGCCAGTACACTCCCATTATATTGGTCGCAAGTAAATGAAATGTGTTAAAATTACAAAACTATTTGTTAAGTGTACTTAACATTAAAAAATTCAGATGAATTTAAATTAAGCACATTTTACGAGAGTGTCCTAAAACTAGTCCTGTAACATCACTAATTTTGTCATAAAACTTATTTTTAATGGACTATTAAAGTTATTTAAAACTTCCAAATTATAAACTTTCCAAATTATTTGTTTGTGTTAAAATATGTACGTTAAAATTGTGTTTTTAATCCTAGCTAGCTATTCGACTAACAATGTATAGCACTTCCAACATCGTACTCTGCGGTGTGTACAGATCAATCACTGTCAGAACCGCTCTCGTGTACGCTCGATCAAGAGTACAGGTAAGGCGGTGTGCTTTGAGCTTGGTTTGTTTAACCTTTACAAAAAAATTACGAGTAATTTTACGATATTAGTGAAATTATGAGCACAGGTGATAAAGTCACTGGTGTTATTTGTATGGGTGATTTTCGGTTATTATTTCAAGATATTTGAGTCACTAAATGTACGAGTATACATCATACATACGAGTATACTCAGTAAATGACTTTATTTATACAAAATATTATACATATTTACAATTCACAACTTAAGAACTAAATATTTACAGATAGTTTTGGTATAAATCATGTCCGCGTGGAATTGTGCCAAGAATGCTGGCAGCATTTCCCCGTTGAATCGCTATGCCGATTCTCTGGGCAAAAAATGCACCAGCCCTCTTGTCACCAGTGGAGGCAATAAGGCGAGGTGTTATCTCATTTAAAATTTTTTTAGCACTGCTACTCCAAGGTCCAAGTGTTTCGACTGCAAACGGCACAAAGATGTAATTTGGAATTAGTGACGAATATTTGTGCCGTTTAGTCGTTTCAGCTTTTTCCGCTGCGGCTCCCGCTTTTAAGGCTGTTTCCCTGACATGAGACGGAGCAAGTGTGTCAACGCAGGTTGCGTCCCACAAAAGCGCCCGTCCCCTTTCCCAGGGAACCAACGTCAATCCATCAGGTCTCTTGCCATCATTGCGACTAATTCCAGTTGGCTCGATAAGAGCAGGAACGTCGATGGTGGCAAGAGCCCTTTTTATGGTATCGTTTAGGGAACCGTGGCGGGAAAACCTACCTGAACTCTTGTTACAGGAAAGGCCGTGTAGTCCGAAAGAATCGACCTCTTTTCCGCACGGACATCTGTGTTCAAAGCACAGTGGAGCTCCCAACCGGAGTACACTATACGAGTACTACCGAGGAGTATACTACCGAGTATACTATATATTTTGTGTATGTGCATATGCATTAGCATGTACTAAAATATTCTGTATGTCGTGTATATTGGCACTTGGATGATCTAAATCAGTGTTTTTCAGTCTTTCCAGGTGTATAGATAGTATGTAATAGTTAGTTTCAGAATCTCGATGCTTGCATTTAGAAAGAAACAATATAAAAATTAAAGTATGGCATATACAATAAAATTTGCGGTACGATTCTGAGATTAAATTTACTATTTATTATGTATATTATTGTATATTTGAGCAAAACATTACATCCTATCGTGTCTAGCCCGTTGGCGCAGTTTGCAGTGACCCAGCAGTCTGCTCAAGAGGTTGAGGATTCGATTATATTTACTTATATATGTAAATAATAATAAATAAATAAACGCTTTACACTCAACGGTCCCCAGTAGAATTTTTTACTGTGTCGGGGGTCCGGAAACACACAGAATACACAAGCACAAACGCCCAGACCACGGCAAACATCTTTATGGCAAATGTTTGTCATGTGCGAGTATCGAACTCACGACCGTTAGCGTAACAGCCAGTGATGAGACCGCTACGCTAACGCATCGTAATACTTATGTATATTATATTGGCAAACGCAGTGTGGGACGCCCTCCAGCCCGCTGGACCGACCATCTACGTAAGATTGCCGATGTAGGCTGGATGAGGATTGCGGGAAACCGGGATGTCTGGCGGCGATCTTGGGAAAGCTTATATTCAGCAGTGGACTGCGACAGGCTGAACTGACTGGCCACTATTTATCGGTAATATATGTATATAAATATATTAATCAGCTGTTATCTATAGATAACACCAGCATTAAATTCCATATCTTAGAAACAGACGACCGAGTATGTTAAAGATATTCGTACTCATATCCTGATCCCAATAATTTCCGGATCTTCTATGACATTGATTACGTGATGGAGTTGCGCATTTAGTACATTCATAATCCTATCGACGGTCAAAGCCTCCCGCAGAACTGTCCACATATTGGGTTTGACCCTTAAGGCCTAGACATCAGTACGGCCATTGGAGTCAGGCCAAGTACATTTGGCACGGTTCACGCAAATTATGTTTACAGTATAGCGTACGCCGTGTTCATTTGTTAAGTCGTAAACATGTAAAAAGCTTACGTTTGTCATTTTCAAAATTGAATATGTAAATTTTAGTGCGTTCATATGTTGTCCGGGTGTGTTTTTGAGGTGTTTTATTTGAAAAAAAAAAAATTCGTATCATTAATTACGTTTTAAATGTAAAAACCATTTACTATATCTCTATTTCTAGTCTATGTTTAAATTTGAAAAATCTGTTATTCTTTAACCAAATCGAACTAAGAATCTAAATTCTATTATATTCGAGATAAGTTCGATTACAATTTAAATATTATTAAATTAATAATATGTCCGCGACTTTGTTTGTTAGTAGAGATTTTAGCTTCTCAGCCGTTTTGTTAAAAAATATTAGAAGTTTGACGTATGCAGACGGGTATATTGAATAAAATTATGGCTAAATTGAACTGAACAAATATTCCTATTCTATATTCAAACCAAATTATCATTAACGAAGCATTCAACTGTTTCGAGACACTCGAAACCTTTGAGAAGCTATTAAAAATTCAGGAAGTATTAGATCTGGAACTACCAGCATTAGAGAAATCTTCAGAAACTGAATTAAGATTATTCACAACTCAGCTATTCCCAACTTGCTTTACATCGTATTGTAGTGTTCAGCAAACATAGCAATGTAAATTGCTAACGTTAATCTTACGATTTCCTCTCCTGAATTTAATTCCGGTAACGATAAAATCTAAATAGCTAGACGATCGCGGGATAGCTTGGACGGTGGCCAAATGTACATTATTTTGCGATTATTGTGAGGAAAACCTACGTTCTGATGGACAGCGTCTGACCGTACTGCTTGGTTAGATATTCACTAATTTAACTCGAGGTACCTCTTTAGAATGTATCAGAAGATTCGAGAAATTCTGTCGCCTCTATTATGTTTACACTTTGAAGGAGCAAGGATACATTTCAGACAAAGGGCAAATCATGTTGTAATATATTTTTAAATCCTACAATTTAACATACAAATTCAATAACTCGAAATTCGCGTAATCAAAAATAAAAAGCAACACATTAAATATTTCATCGAGTTACGAGTTGGAATTCAGTTAAGGCGCCGCGCTGTTTATCTTTTTAAAGGCGTAATTTGTTTTTTAAATTTACTGGTACCTCGGGGCCGCGGGGTTATGCACATATTATCTGTCAAAATGGCACACACTGATATATGTTGAGGTGTTTAAGGCACTTATTTATATGAGGCATAAGATGAAGTGATATGGAGAAGGAATGATTATTGGGTTACAAAAAAATATCTTCAATTTTGTTCATATTATTGGACCATTGATATTAATATACGTGTCCTATATTAGGTCTGCTGTGTGGTTACGGCAGTAAAGAATATAGCCACCTCCTCTCTTCCCGTGGGCGTCGTAAGAGGGGACTAAGGGATAACACGGTTCTACTACCACCTTGGAACTTAAAGAGCCGACCAATGGCAGGATAACCATCCAACTGCTGGCTTTGAAATACACCAGCTAGCCCTGCAGTCACCAACCCGCCTGCCCAGCGTGGTGACTATGGGTAAAACACATGAGAACTTTTGGAGGCATAATTATGTCCAGCAATGGACTGCGATAGGTTGAAGTGAGTGAGTGATATTAAGTCTGTGATACTTGATCATCTGTGTTGTTATTGAAGTCTAAAAAAATTAAAAAGATACCACTCTCCATTTTATTGCTTTTAGGCTGGAATAAGCAAATTAAGGTCTCATATATTTAACTAAGGTAAGGCAGGAGATTTCCTGCTCAAAATATGGAGCAGCCCGACTGGGGTAGCACCGCAACTTTACAGAAGATGACAACTATAAAATACTGCTTTTAAGCAGTGTTGTGTACCTGTTGGTGAGTAAAGAGACCAGAGCTCCTGGGGAAATTGGGGATAGAGTCGGCAATGCACTTGCGATGCTTTTGGTGTTGCAGACGTCTATAAGCTACAGTAATCGCTTACAATCTTACAATCACGTGAGCCGTACGCTGTATAAAAATAAAAATAAACAATAAAAATATGTGACTGAATATTTTGTTTTCCGTTTTAGATATATATGTAAGGAATATTTTGGCATAATCGTAAGTTCAGAAGTATTTTTCCAAAGAGAAAACTATTAGAAAAAAATACTTTGATCTTGAACAAAGGGGTGCAGGTTTTAACAAGGCTTGCAATGCTGAACTTTCAAGTGTTTAATTACTCTAATAATTCATCTTAGCTGTGGAGTGAACCTGCATAACTTGAAATAAGTTCTGAGGCACATAGTTCGGCTAAACCACAGCGTAGCTGATAAAGCTCCAATCCTTTCTTAATAAGGGAATTTCAAACAGAACAGTTCTGATACATTTTCAAACAACAGCAGATCATTTTAATCGATTCATCTGCATCTGACAGTATAATTGGGTTCTCGTCATCCCTTAGAGAGTACATAGATGCGGTTTCCATTATCATGGCAAACAGCTGATGGCAAACGTTAACGTTAACACGTGCATTCGATTAATCATATCATTCATACCTAATGTACTGATCCGTTCTCTTTGTGATCTGATATTAGATGCAAATCACGTTTGGTAATGTTCGCATTACACTTGGGATGGCGAAGTCTCATTACCAAGTATCCTGTCGCATAATTAAGATGAGAATTCTTCGATCATTAATAGTTTGGATTAATCTGAGTGAAGTCGTGACATAGGTTTTGACATTCGGTTAAAGAAATACTTTCTATGTTTTTCTTCTTGTTTTCAATTTCGGATAAATTTGTTGGACTCTAAATTATTCTAATTAAAGTTTACAATTGAAGAATATTTTATTAAAAAGACTCAGACATAAAAAAAGCTTTGTAATTATCAATAGTGTTAAGTAGTTATTTGAAACAAGATCCATCTAGTTTCGCTAAGAAATTAACCCTTTTTAAGAACAGAAGAAATTCGAAGAAAATCTTAAAATCAAGATAAAAACTGAAACATGATAACTACGAAATAGCGTTTACCAAAAATGTCGAATGGCTAGATAGATATCTTTAGCACAAAATAATAAGATTAGTTCGTATAGCCGGCCGAATCAGACATTCTGATCCAAAGATATGGTTGAAGTTTTAAGCCTTTTGAGGATCGGCCGAGAAGCAAATGCCGACTGAAAGTTTCTCGAAAGTTCCTAGCCCACGGACAGACAAAAGATCTCTGAATACTTGTATTAACAATTTGTATAAATTCAAGAATTTCTTAAAGCATATTTCAGTGTAATGATTCGAAAGAAATGTTTTTAGGAAATGCTTTTGTATAAACTTTGTTAGTTACGAAATTTTGACCAAATAAATTTAATTTCAGCCTCTTTTATGTAGGCTTTATTAAATACAATTAATAAAAATAAAACAAACGATCATATATGGCAACAAATATCTGGATCCAGAGCCCCATTGAAATAAAGCATGGAAATAAAAAAGGGGTACCACATACGGACGGCTGTCAGCGGTTGTCGAGATACGTATGCGCAGACAGACAGACAGGCTTGTCAATTAACCGCTGAATTATTATATCGTTGCACGCGATCCCGGATTCAATGCCCGGGCAGGGACATATGCAAATCGATTGTTTGTTAAAGAGTTTCTTTTACTTGTTTATTTTTGTAAGTTTTTATTTTAAGATGCAATACATTTTGTATTGTTAATTTAGGTATTTAGCTACTGATTCATCCCGGTTTCGCAGAAGTATGTGCAGAGTTGTTCATCTTAATGTTTTTTTTTTTGTTTTTATAATATATTAATTATCTATTATGAAATATCTTAAGATCATTGTATCATCAGATTTAAGGAAAGCTTTTTATTGAAATTCTGATAGAAATAATATTAATCAATTAGACTTTAAGAATACCTTGAAACACTGTAATATATATTATGTTGGTCTGTGAAGATAGCACTAGTGTGTCACTTGAGCCTAATACAGTCCACTGGTGGACATAGGCCTCCACAAATTCACGCCAAAAATGGCGTGAACTCATGTGTTTTACCCATAGTCACCACGCTGGGAAAACGCTGCTGCCCGTCTTCGGCCTGTATATTTCAAAGCTAGCAGTTGGATGGTTATCCCGCCATCGCTCGGCTTTTTAAATTCCAAGGTGGTAGTGGAACTGTGTAATCCCTTAGTCGCCTCTTACGACAGCCACGGGAAGAGAGGTTTAGTGCTTAGTTATAAAATTTATTTTTTCTCAATTGTAGATTTAATTTTTTTTATATATTAGTACTAGTTGTATTATATTTAATGTTCCCGAACTTGTTCGTATTAAAATTTCAACACTTACTTTTTAAAGGTAGACAATAAATATATCGTTTGATACTTATACAATAATAATTCAAAAGAACTTTTCTGGTTAATTTTAAAATTATCTAACCCAGTCGAGACTTTCAAGTGATTATCTTTCAAATGAATATAATAATAATATGTTTGTTAAATTTATATGTTACTTCATATTTATAGACATTACTTCAACAGATTGACAAGTTAATGAAATGTGGTAGCGCGCGTTAATTAATATGTAAAGCTTGTTAGATTTTCTTTATACATTTTTTATGTAGAAATGTATTGGTTTATCAGAATAACGACAGACTCAGATCTTTTTACCGTGATGTATTGAATATAGTGAAATTATAATAAAATTAAGACAGTGATATCATTATATATACTTTATTGGACTAAACAAAAACGAATATACATAGAATTAATATTATCTCCAGAAGAGAAGATAGGTAAGGCAGTTAACACAACAGTATCAACTAAATGAGGCACTAGAGGTCGCGAATTCGATATCCAATTTCTAAAAGAAAGTTATTCGATTAAACAAACAACAAACGCTTACAACATAATAATATTAATAAGAAAAGGGTTTTGTATAAAATCCCTTTGACAATAAATACTAGATAAAAAAAAAATACACAAAAACATCAAAAGACACATTACTAAAAGAAATATCTTACAAATAAAGTTACTAAGAAGATGATACTCTTATTTTTGACAATACGTAAGAATGTAAAGGTAAAATTTGTAATTTTTTGGGTTGGGATTACTCTCCGCAACTCTTCAACCGGTGCAAGAAGCTATATTTTGTTCGATCACTTGTTTACCGACAGTTTATCAAGAAAGTTTTCATCTACAAATCATTATACATTAATTTTTTTCTGTTGTTTACGCGAATTTCACTCATTATAATGAAACAACTTTTTCAGATTTTATCGAGGTTTATTAATTTTTTAGATACCCGTCTATTCGGTGGTACTTTACAGTAACTATGGTCATGGGAGTTAGGAGGTCAAGGGAATTAATTTTATAGGAATTGAAATTCAAAGCAGGCAATAAACCCGAATGAGGTCGAGGTGAGTCGATTTAATTATAACAGAATACTTCTATAAATATTTCTCTAAAAAATAATCAACCCTATCTATAATCTAAACAACCCTATTCAAATAAATTATCATCAATTAATAGATTGTAAGAAAATCGCAAACACACAAACATACATACATAAAATGAAAAAAACAAAGAACTAACTTTTTTTTAACTTCGGTAAAAATCATAACGTACTTAATATCAGCACACACTTTCTTACCGGACAGCAGTATATTTCGACCAATATGACAACATATTTACATTTAAGGCTCAAAGTAATGACGCTTTAGTGTTTACCTAACAAGTTATTACATGGGACAACATCGGGATAGTGTGTGACGTCACGATGACCGCGTTACCAGTTTGATCTAGTTATATCCAATATAAACCAGTTTAGCCTGCCTAATACCGGTTAAATGTATCTATCAGAATATTTAGGTCTGGTAATAATTTTCGGTTTACTAAATATAGTGCTGTGATACTTAACTTCATTTATCGTGCACATTGGATTAATATTACTATGATAATCATGTACTTATGTGATATATAGTTAAAGCTTGTGCTTATGATGGGTTTACAACTAAAATTAAACTAGTAATTTTATTTGAATGTTTTTGTTACAACTTAGAAGAATTGGTATGTACATGTGATTTTATTTTATTCATCTTGCTGAACATATTTAGCTCTTAAGTTGTGAATTGTAAATATGTATATTGTTTAATAAACTATTGTTATACATTTTATCTTGCTGTTTATGTGAATAATAATACTCTCTATGAAAATTAAAAATAATCGATATTTATTAAATTGATACTAGAGTTGGGAGCAACTTAAATATTTTCCACTGTAAAGTACATTATTTTAAGTCTGCCAACATTTATTTTCTGAATTTTATTTTATAGAACGCAAATATTTACTAGAAATATACTCAAGTAGTCACTTATTCAAAACAACAAGGAGTCAATTAGTACAGACATACTTGTCTGAATATTAATATGATGTATGTTTGTAATAATGGAGATAAAATCACGCGTTCCTAGGCGATCTATCATCTTCGTATTCAATCGTACAGCAGGGCAAACGGAGCGAAATGTGATGCGCGGGATGCGTAGTTACAAACGCTTTATTGTAATTACGAGAGTGGGATATTTTGTAATATATTTTAATTAATGGAAATAATTTACTTGAATACAAATTCTATTGTGATATAACTTGTTATTTAAAAAAATGTATTTAAACTATTTTATGTTTTTTGACATTTTTTTTCTCTTTATTAAAGAGCTTTGCCGCTACTGCGAATATGTCGCTCTGTTATTAAACATTTATGTTAATATAGTTACATGATAACACCTTAAGTCACTATTGATTGAACTTCATCGACTAATTTATACAATTTCTTTGCCAAAATAGATTCTGGTTTGTCAAAATACTATTACATTCTCCAAAATTGGTATAAAACAGTTTATTAGGAAATAATTGGCGTCTTTTCGTTTACTATTTTAATAACTACAATATATTTAACAGAACAATAGAATATTAATAATTTTAATGATCGAATAAATGTGTAGTATTTACTAATGCGTAAAGCAAATTTAGTATTTAGTAATACGGGAAAAAAACGACGCGTTGGCGCAACGGCCACATCACTGGTTTGTGACTGTTGCGCTGGCGGTTGCAGGTTCGATCCCCACACATACCAACATTTGTATTGCCCATACGGATGTTTTCCGTGGTCTGGGTATTTGTGCAGTCCTTGTGGGTCTCCCCACCGTGCTTCGGAAAGCACGTTAAGCCGTCGGTCCCTGTTGTTATTATGTACGCCTAATAGCGATCGTTACTCATAGTAGGAAATATATGCCCAAACCTGAATTGCAGTAGCGTGGTGGATTAAGCTCTGATCCGTCTTCTACATAGGAAATAGGCCTACACCCAGCAGTGTGATATTACAGGCTGAAGCGATAACATTATAATTATATAATATAGCATTTATCACACCAGCCTACCGCAGGCAACTGATGGACATAGGCCTCTTCAAGTTCGCGCAACGTTAAATAACACTAAAAAAAAACAAACAAAAATAAACATTTTTTTAAGAAACTAACTGCAAAATCCAAACAAGATACAGGCGTCACGCATCCCGCCGGCTTATTAAGCGAGCTGACAGATTTATGCTAATATAAAACTTACTGCCTTTACATGTGTGTAGTATCCGTGGGTTCATTATCAAAAGTTTATGAACAATTAGGTATAAGACTGACACATGACTGCGATGAGAGACTTAGACCGAGCTGGGATAATTAATGAGAAATAGACATTTGGAATACAGAATACTTTGGATGACTTATATTATTTATCATAATTTATCTTATGAGAATTTGATGAGACTCGTTATTCCATTCATACACAGAGTTGGCACTTGGCAGGGGCCTTGAGTATTAAAAGAAAATGTTGAATTATTAGTTGGTTGTTACTTAACACGTTGAACGTCATGGGGTCCCCCATCCACCAGTCGGGCTTCACTTTTTTAGTTCACGGGACAAGCTTAGAAATGCTTATTTACAAAATTTTAATGATAAGTTTTATAATTGTACTACCATACCCATACTTAAAGAACTTACTTATTTTTCCTTACACTATCTAACATATATTAGTGTCCACCATGGCCCAAACAGAAACTACAAAATCAAGGCGGCGTTTAACGTATTAAGGCATTATATATATATACACAGGCCGAAGACGGGCAGCAGCGTCTTCGGTGCGACAATGCCAGTACTGCGGTCACCAACCCGCCTGCCCAGCGTGGTGACTATGGGCAAAACACATGAGTTCACGTTATTTTTGACGTAAACTTGTGGAGGCCTATGTCCAGCAGTGGACTGTATAGGCTGTAATGATGATATATATATAGATTAATTGTGTGAGTATATTTAACATATACAAAGTAAAATAAATAAAACCTTTACCCTTTTAATATAATTTACTAAGATTGTCGTACTTTAACTACATTGTAAATTATATTTGTCTATGTTAATTATATTGTACACAGTCACTAAGAAAACTTGATCCTACGGGACTTACTACGTTTGTAATTTTGAAAATCCTAATAATTGGGCGACGTTGCTGGCGTCGGCCTTTATTTTTTACCTTTTTTATCGACCATACCGAACAATACCTAAATAATTAAAAATGTTTTATTTTGTAAACCATGCTAATATTATAAAGCTGAAAGTTACTTTGTTAAAACGCGCTATTCTCAGTCACTACTGGTTCGAAATTAAAAATTCCCTTGTGTTAGATAGCCCATGTACCGATGTAAACTATAGGCTATTTTTTTTTTCAAATGATCGTGTGCCAAACCTCGTATCAAATTTAGTTTATCCATAAAATCCTTTAATCTTTAGTTTAACGTCCACACATAATTATTTCGTATAACGATCCGCAACACGCCATTGTACATCATTACAACATTTGTTCCAGTTTCTATAAATACGAGTTCGACTCCCGGGTTCTATCTGGGTTCACTATAAATATTTACAAGACATAATTGAGGTTAATCGCCTCAGTAGTGGCGGTGTTACGGTGTTTTTTTTTGTCTCTTTTGCACGTTTCCTTTTTATTTACGAGAGAAAAGGATGCTGTTCTGTTGGTTTTTCTGTAAATACATAAAATTTCCTTTTTAATTTATTTTTTTAATTTCTTGACCGATGAAAAAGGAGGTTTCATTTTGTGTTTAATGTATTATTATATGGGTGATAATTCAAGAACTTAACACTGTTTTAAAATTGAACTATGAATTTTTGTTGTGAGGGGATAACTTTGTCAAAAAACATGAATGTGAATGAATGATATGAATGTGAATGACATAAAAATTAAAAATTATTGTGGTTTACACAAACATTACAATATAAAAATCGTTCTACAAGTTTTAAAAACATCACAATAAATGAAGGGATAATACTATTATATAAATATTTTTTTTACATAACGGCTAGGTATTGAAAAGATTAGATTAGTTGAATAGAAAATAACAGTAGCTTTGAGATGTGCACACATGTTGCATATTATTTATATACGTGTATTGAGACCGTAACTCGAAATCGAAAATAACAAACTAAATCCCGATTTTTTTTTATTTGCATAAGGTAAAAAAATATCTACATAACACAACACACATATGCACATGACTTTGTATGGTCTCTGAAGATGAACAGAACCAGGGATTAGACGAATTTAGGGATTGACGAATTCATTGTCGAGTCGAAATGTATGGAAATGTGTACGAATAATTCATCATTGTGACTCGCGGACAAACAGATCCAACGTTTAATTATTTTATGCAATCGAGGTCGGGGTTTGTATGCTTTACGATTTCGGTAAAAATTACTAGTATAAAATATTATAATAATTAATACATAAATATGTACATTACAACCAATTACTGTAACATCTTGTACACGTCCCACTGTTGGGCAACTCTGTTAGTGCGATCTGTCAATGATAGTTATTATGACGCTCCAATAGTTTATGATTGATTCATTGTTTCAGCTTGATACGAGTACATCTCACAGCTGGGAATAGACCTCTTTCTCCATGTAGAAGAAGATTTCTAATGAGATGTTTTGCTGTTGTTGTAGGAACTTCTTGCCTTATGAAGGATGGGGCTTAATCCTCCACGCCGGCTACTACGCTACGTACACATACTACGCTTGACAAAGTATATCATATTTACCCCCAAAAACAATGCGAGTTTTCCCATATATATATATTTTTAAATTTCAGCTCTAAGCAGATATTCTGGAAGCAAACTTACGATCTTATGACACCATATTCCTCCACCTCTTTAATATCCTACGTGATCCAAACTCTCCTTCTTATCTTCGATCCCGTTTTCACTTCCTACCCTCTCCTAATCGTTCCAGGCGCCCTGGCATTACAACAAAGCTGGATGTACCAAAGTGCAATACAAAATTCAAACTTAATTCATTTACGGTACGCGCCTCTATACTGTGGAACAAACTCCCAGAAAGTATCCAAAAAAGTCCTTCCCTTGTCTCCTTCAAACGAAAATTAAAGGAGCACTTTATTTCTCAAGTCAATTTACAATCATCTACTTAGTGAGTATGTAAGTATATAATTACCTATCTATTATGTTATGTATTTGTATGTATGTATAAATGTAAGGTATGTATATATATGTATGATATGTCTGTGTGTATGTATTTATACTTATAAGTTTGTAATACATTACAGTTATTCAACTATTTTCTCAATATTGTTATTTCTTGCACTGTGTCCCCCGCTATATGACACTCTCTCTCATGACCATTGGTTGACTGGAAGAGATCTCTTCTAGGGATAAGTCCACCTTTGCCATCAACTATATATGTAATTTTCTGTATATTCTGTTCTTAAGTGCAATAAAGTATATAATACATATGTATTCTGTCCACTGCGCCATGTCAACCACAAACACTGTATATGAAGTAGTTGTACACGACTTTATACCATAAAGTAGTTCTCGACATTAATGAATCATGGGACAATGGTGTGGTTGTGTTGTCTTATAAAGAATGCAATCAATAAAAAATCAAATATATTTTCATTGTAATAGGCTTCAGAAGCACTTTTAAATCGTCATTTAACGGACAATTTTATGTATCTCTTACACTAGAGCAAAATAACTTTAAGGAAAATAACAATATTCTAACTATAAAAAAGTGTAAAAGCGGTTTACCACTCTATAGTGATCTCTTACACTTAAAGACAAACCCTATCAATAGAGAAATATTGATAACATTACCATAAAGTATATATAACAATTATTTATTACACTACATATTACATACGACAATATGTATACATACTCTTATGTATAGATATTCTTACATACATTACTCACGAGTGATACATAAAGTAAATGAAAATAAGCTAAAATAATTATATTAATCTTTATAAAGTTAGCACATATATTTTCTTTCTATATAGTCTTTACGCCGAGGCCAGCCTGTCGCTGGACGGATCCTGTTGCCTGCAGATCTGAGACCCTCCAATTAATGCGCAGGTGTTTTGGTCGGTATTGCACCCCCAAGTGCTGAAGCCGACATACGGTCTAGGAATGCCTACCCGGGTATCCTAAATATAACCCGTAAATGGGTTGCCTGCGATACCAATATATTTTATAAGGTTATATTATGGACTATGAAGGCGAACAAATAAAACTATGTTGTGTTGCTCTGAAAATAAAGTTTTTTATTGTTAAAATTTACTAAATCACGTGATTAACAACAAAAATTACCTTAAAACATACCTGAAAATAAAGAAACGACAATAAAAGTTTACTATTCCCTCCTTCACAGTTATTATTATATTATTCTTTATTTTCTAAACGATTTTACTTTTAAGTTAGAAATTATAATTTTCATAAACGTCTAATTTGACATTTCTGTCTATTTTAAAAACTTAAACGGGAATAGATAACATAGAATTTAAAGAAATAACACTGTATTTCTTTACATATATATATATATATATATATATATATATTAACCTATTTTTAAGCTACATCAAAAAAAATCACTTATAAAACTATTTTCAAGTCATTAAAATAAATAAGTTAGAAGCTCCATATATCCACTCTGTATATTTAATATGTCCTATATTTTAAATCACTTATTACTAAAAATATATCAGTATTAACTATATTATTATACTAATAAGTTATTAGTATATCATTATCTCACTGAGCTTATATTAAAGCCTACAATAATGGCACCACTAAAACAGAAGAATATATAATAAAAAATATAATTATACAAACAAGTTAAGCGTGCTGTAACATGCAAAGCAGGCATGCAGCTATTTAAGTCATTACTTTTCTTTAAAGGGTGTATTAATGAAAATAGTTGGAAACAGTTGATCACATAGTAAAGTAACTAATTAGTCGCCTACAATGAGGTGTGAGCTAGGTACGCTGAACTAGTGACGAGGTATATCGATAAATAGTTAAATTAAAACATTTTCAGATAAAAATTTACCTACTACGTTTTAACGATTAATAAAAAAAAAACATTATTTTTATTATCATAACTTTTTAATACATTTTATTTTAATAAGCTTTAAAATAATATATTACTTAATATAATTTAAGTAAAAAAATCATATAATTCGTTTTTATAACCAATTAAAATATATTAGTATCGTAAAAAATAACACAGTAAAAACTAAGCACCAATACTTTTTACGATAATTCCACTTCAATTAACATCAATTCTCTAAAAGCGTATTTATCGTGCTATAAACTACCGAAAATTCCAGAATATAAAATAAATCGCATTCGCAAAATTCAATGGCGATAGAAAATTCTAGACTTTAATAAATGAATTAAGCGCTAGACAATAACCCGCAAGGTGGATCAAGTCAGTTGCACGTAGTGATGTGCATATTAAAACATCGATTATGAGCCAGACAAAGGAAGCACCCGCCAAAGAATCTTGAACGATTTGTTCGTGTCGTGCACATGGCGCACGCTTTGATGTAATTTTTAGAGATGTGACGATAGATGAAGAATATCGATTAATTAAAAATACAGGTGAACTTTGTTGGCTGGTTAGAAATATGGAAGCATTCGGTATTACTTCGTATTGCAATATTGCAAGAATATTTAGTATATTATTATCATTAATCTTCGTCGAAAACTAGATATACATATTTATTTCGTTAGGATCGAAGGATCAATTACATAGGACATTTTTATTGTTATAAGGAAATTCTTTCGTAGTTCTAAAATAAAAAAGTAACACCTCTAAAATATAATAACGTCATAATAAAAATAAATAAATTATATTTTGGCCAAGGGGTCATATAGTGACTAGCCCGTTGGCGCAGTTTGCAGTTTGTAGTGCTTTCTAGTCCGGGGGTTTTGGGTTCGATTCCCACCCCGAATCTAGGTGTAATATATATGTATTATTCATATGTATGTTTATCGAAAAATAAATGTATCTATACCAGTCGGCTGTTACCTATAACACAAGAATTAAGTTGCTTATTTTAGGAACTGATGACCGTGTGTGTATGTTTTAAATATTTATTATTTATTAATATTATAGTTGAGAATAAATTTTTTAGTGATAAGTACAAAAAATAAAATAAAAGTAGAAGTTTTTTTAAAAATATCTCGATACATTTCGTATGCCCCATCACTAACATTTTTATTTTCCGTACACCTTGAACGTGGAATAAAAGTAACGTTGCTGCAACAGGCGGTCACTAGTTTTATTTTATTTAGCTTTGCGGCCGTTTCTTTAAGCTTAAGCCGAGATAATTAGCTCGGAGAATGCAAAAAACTTATACAAAACGCAACATAACTAAAAAAAAAAATTAAAACTTTACTGAAGTAAAACTTCTTTACGCACGCTTGACTTGGAGAGTAAGCTGGTGGGTTGCATGTGGGTGCCGCCCGTCTAGGTGCCGGGGCCCGTATGTTTTCATTCGGGTCAACCACGCACCGGGGCGAGGTGGTGCATGTTATCGCGATTCCATCTCGCCCCACTCAGTCGGAGGTCTGCTCACACGTGGTGAGGAGTAAGCTGGTGAATGCGTGACGTGAGCAAGAGAGACAGGTGCCAGCACACATTTTCTTTCTCTTTTTCTCTCATAGCTAGTTACGTTTCGTATATATATATGACAGACAAATTATCGACATATTTAATATAAGACAGAGTGCAGGCCTATTGTGCAGAAGTTTTACTTCAGTCACTCGTTTTTTTTTTTTTTTAATATTGTGTTTTTAATAAATAATATTATAAAAATATTGTCAATTCCTATTAATTGCCGGTTAACAAATGAAATTTTTATTATTTATTGAAATAATGTTAGAAATACTGTAATAACATCACGTGTCATTCACAATAAAAGCTAAGCTAAGCTTAAACAAATGTGTTTGAACTTGAGTGGCTGGATAAAAAGTTGTTCGAACGATTTAAAATTTGAACAAGATATATGGAGTGTAAAGTAATAGGAGGAATTGAAAATTGTTTGTGTAAAATCTGTATGTTTGTTTGTTATTTCTTAATAAACATTAATTTAAAATTGTTACTGATCATGTAAAAAGTCAATTGTTACTAAAATTTATGGATGGAAAGCTATATATATATATATATATATATATATATATATATATATATATATATATATATATATATATGAATGTTTGTCTGTATGCCCTTTATATAATCGTAAACTATGCATTTGATCATGTCATGATCTTCATCAAAATGTTGTCAAAAACAAAAACAAGCGTATACAGCTACTTTAAATAAATGTGTTGATCTTTTCATTTTATTCCAAAATTCAATTGTGTTGTCAACAGTCTTAAAATCCCGAATTTAAAATGATCGAAAAATATCATAAAAGTGCAAAACGGGATATTGTGTAAATTATTTAGGAATTAGCATATTATGCCTTTGTTTTATGCTAGAACATTAAAACAAAAGGCTGTTCTGTGTAGATGTTCTGTTTGTCAGTGCCTTAACATTACAATGTAACATGACACATTTTAGCACTGCGTCAGGACGCGAAACTAGCTCGCTTTTAATAAGAAATATGATTTTAAATAGGAATTGTTAGTATCTATTTAAAAAAAACAAAATTGCACACGTAACTAGCCTCTGTCTCTACATAAAAGATATTAAAGGAAAAATGAACGAAACAAATTAAAACCTTTTAAGCAAGCTTTTGAGCAAGGCAAAATATATATTATTTTTCGGATCGTTCTTGTCATGATCGTCACGCGAAATTTGAGTATGAAATTGGATGAGATTTTCACAGATTTGATTCAGAAAGTATAGCTTAAAATCTTATGTAGTTGTATATAGGTATATAGACGTCATCGTCATACATTAAGGGATGAAAACGAAGAGCTACTTAAAACTAATTTATTATTTTTCGTTAAAAATGAAAAATAACAAAATAATTAAAATTATACCCAGCAACAAAGATCTGTTGATTATAAAAACAAACCCAAAAAGTAACCTTAAAACATAAAGTTGATTTAACGTTTGGAAGTTTGTCAAACTTCTTGTCCCCAAGGCAGTAATCTGGCTAGCGAAATTCGTGTTTCTAATTAAAAGTTTAAATTTAGTAAGCATTGCCAAAGAACCATGAAATAAGGGAAATAAAAAAAGGGTTCATCAAAGTTACATTAACAAAAGACTGAATTTTCTTGTACACTTGAAATACATAAATCACCTTCGGGTAAGAGGTCTCGTAATTAAAATTCACGGACACCTATTAATGTTATAGAAACAACGTTTAAAGTTTTGGTACTTTATCGACATATTTAATATGTAATATGCGAAGTATGTTTTTCATTTATATTCGAAATTAATCATATAATAAAATAAACTAAATAAGGTAATAAGCATAAATAACACCAGCTGAGTCGTTTCAAAACTTAATAAAGTTAAGGTATCAGAAGAAAATTAAAAAAAAATCGTTCATATATTTGTTTTTTTTTTAACGAAAAGTTTGTTTGTTTGTTTAGATGCGGTAACCTCACGAACTACTAGTACGAGTTGAAAAATTATTTATGTGTTGTATAGCCCATTTGCTGAGCGAGGCTTTGAACTTTTTTACAAATAATCGTGAATGATACCGCAGAGCACAGCTAGTAAGCTCTAGACACACGGACAACCAAGCCAGGCCGAAACTATTTAGCTATTTAATCTAATAAATTAAATTATTTGTGAACGTCTAACATCTTCATAGCTCTGTGCGAGTGCGTGAGCCCAAACGTTTAAAGATATCTCCTCAAGAGAGTGCTCCTGTAATTATTTTAGGCAGTTAATTTCACGCTACACCTAAATCAATTACATTAGCCTTAATTGCTGATTGTAGAAAATATAGTGCGTTTTGTTTAAATTGTTTCATAATATGAAAACTTTAAATGTAAGTAACCATTGTTGCAAAATGAATACATGTAACTTATAAGAGCTTTATTTGACTCTTTTACCGATTTAGTGTGTCATTATTTTAATAATAATAATCAATTGAGTGGTGTGTCAGATTTAGCTTGCTTTTTTATTGAAGAGTTCATTAGAAAGAATAACCATTAACTGAAATATAATATTAATATACTATTGTGGTTTAATATATGACTGTTCATCATGTCAAAGTGGAGTCAAAAGTTCCTTACTGTTATTCCAAAGAATTATTTCGTAATAAAATGAAAATTAAATATATCTTACATTTATTCTAACGTCGAATAAGTATCACGAGTCCAATCAGAATTTGTTCAAATACCTGAAACAAAGAAAAGAACTTTTTATTATTTAAATATCGGCTACATCTAAGAACAAATAAACAATCACCCGACTAGAAAACAAGTCAGGCTCAACCAGATGTATTTGGACCGGATCAGGATAGAAATGAGGCATGCCAGGCAAGCCCTATCAGGACAGGGTCTGGTTCAGATAAGGAATCAAAAAAATGGCAGAATTTGGCAGATTTCAAAGAATTCTTTAATTTTTCTTATAAATACATAGTATTTCAAATATATCTAATAATATTAAACGAGCAATTCTTGTGTATACATATATAATATATATGTATATATAATCTGAATCTCGGAAACGACTCCAACGATTTTCATGAAATTTAGGATGCACGGGATTTCAGAGGCGATAAATGTAATGACAATGAAAAAAATAGCTTCAATGTCGTTAGAATACGAAGCTAAATTTCGCAATTGTCAATAAAGTTGTAATAGCTCAGGTGGGAATTCGACTGGTCGGGATCGACCGAGAAGACCACGGTTCAAATCTCCAAGTCTCGATGATCGATTATTTTTTTCCTTTTTTTTCTAAGTGCACTCATGATTTTTTATTTAAATAACATATGTGTTGATATTTTTAATTATTATATGGGTAAAATCGAAAAATTCATATTTTATAAATATGTAATTTGTATTTATATATGATTTCCAAAAAAAACGATTTCCTAAAAAATACCGAGCTAAGCTCGATCACCCAGGTACTTGGTGTTTATATAAAGAATACTTAGGTATAAAGTTATTTGTTCTTTTATTATTTTTTATGCATTTATTATTATATGCATTCTAAACCTATTAAAAAATAGTTAACGTAATTAATGGATATTCTACATAAAATTAATTTGTTTATAAATATTAAATCCTATTTGGTGTTATGCCAAATATGCGTTTAAAAAAATTTACAAGACATTTAATAAAATATTAACATTTAAAAAAAATGACAAAAATAAAACATCTAAATACGCGAACTGAGACTGAATCGCGCTATTGATGTTTCTAAGCGCACTTAGTATATATACAGTTATCAGGACAGTTTAGCAGGGAGTCCGTTTCTATACAGCGGAGCAGTCGTAAGTAGTAAGAAGTAGTAGTTAATGAATAGAAGTTAATAAATAAAATTTAAGAAATAATAATAATTCATTAATAATATAAAATAAGTAAAGATATATATATATCCTCGTTGGACCGACGATCTACGTAAGATTGCCGGTGTAGGCTGGATGAGGATTGCGGAAGACCGGGATGTTTGGCGCGAACTTGGGGAGGCCTATGTCCAGCAGTAGACTTCGATAGGCTATAGTGTATGTGTAAGTAAAGATAATTGATATTTAAAGTAAAAATAAAGATAAATAATCAATTGGAAAAATAAACGGAAATAAATATAATGATATGTTAAGTAACATATTTATAATATAATATATAGTTTTTTAATAAACATATTTTTGAAGTCTATACATTCATGTTTTTTCAAAAGGACCTGACCGGGCATACTCGATCCGGACCAGGCAAGGTATGTAACGCAGATGATTGATCTGGATCCGATCAGGAAATGTCATCTCATCCTGATCAGCTCCAGACAAATCTTCTGCGTCACATACCTTATCCGGTCCAGATCGGGCATGCCCGGTCCGGTCCTTCCAAGGAAAACGAAAACATTTCTACTCGGGCAGTCTTTCAACTTGCAATTTCTTACATCACTATGAAAACAGTGGGTTAAGTTTAAGATGGTATTCAGCTATCGTAACTTATATATTTCAAATTATCCTCTAAAATACAGGCTTGTAATTGTTAATACACCAATAAAATATAAATTAATTTTGTATCAAAATAAATGTCCTCGAAATATTTATGGCACGGTATAGAGAATTAGCGATTATTTGAAGCGGATATAAATAATTTACAAAATGCTGATTTGATTGTGAGCTTCGCAGAGCTCGATTAATATGAATTGACTATTTAACCGTATAAAATTGGACGATATCTATTTTGCTGTTAATTATTTAATATTGTTTAAAAGTGACGTTGAACTTAATAATTCCGTTTATATATTTTAACAAGATTTCGTGTACTGTATAGACGAGTATCTATGACAACTTATTGAGAAGACTCGTCGATATTTTTTTTTTAATTGGGGTGAATGTTATGGTATTGTGGCCGTGTAGGCGAATATACACAGGCAGTTGTTGATCTTTTCCCGCTCGGAGTGGGTATTAGCACTTGTAAAAGTATTTGTTTCCGAGCTAGGTGTCTGTACTTATAAGTCTCCCCACCCTGTCTGGGAGAGCACGTTAAGTTAATAGTCTCGGTTGCTATTATAAATACCTGATACCGATCGTTACTTATACTGGGAAAAGGCATGAAAACCGTCAACCCGTAATGGAACAGCGTTGTTGCTTCAGCTCCGTTCCTTCTCCTATATGGAGAACAAGGCCTGGGGATATAGGTCTATGCCAGGCATGGGCATTTTAGATCCCGATTTTTTGGTTACTTGATATTTAAAAAGTGTAATTAATCACTGACAAACGTTTGATAAAACTTATATTTGGCGGTATTGAATTTAAATGTAAAAAAAGGTAACAAATTTAAATGACCTAAAATACATATACGATTGTATTTAAATTTGGATACTTTTAAAAGGGGTAGTATTATCGGTGGATTCCCGAAGAAGCGCGTTTGTCAAACACGAGGGGTGCGGATATGCAAAGTGCTGCTCTGCATTTGATACGCTTGTGCCCGTTTGCTGTGTGTGTGCCTTTATTACACCGTAGCATAAAACATATTTAGTTATCTTTAAAAGAAAGAACAACATGATAGATAAAATAAATGAATGAATGGAATGTACTTTGTAGAACCGTTGAAGCGATGCTTTATTCATTGTCATCTATACAAATAAATAAAATTGGAGTGTCTGTTTGTAATATTAAAATAACCACTTTTAATAAAAGGCATATGATGACATTTATGTATATTATAATTGTATACACGGTACATAATAATTTTTTTTACAATGTTTGTCTGTCTGCCTGTCTGTTTGTTGCGCCTAATTTCTGAAACGGCTGGATCGATTTTGACAGAACTTTCACTGGCAGATAGCTGATGTAGTAAGGAGTAACTTAGGCTACTTTTATTGCATAAATGTATTTATTTTATAACTCTGCGAACTGAATAACTTTTTTGTTCAATTCCACGCGGACGAAGTCGCGGGAACAGCTAGTTAAATATAAGACCACATAAGGCAGATATCATACAAAGACAACAAAATCCTTTTTTTATTGAGAAATTTTTTAATATGTCAACAACTAGAAGGACAACCAGTACACTAACACAGCTAGAGGAGTTTCAACTACTTAAACATTCCAAAAGATAGGGGTCGCAGCTGTCGACGAAAAATTACGTTTTTTAGCGCTAATTTTATATAACGAGACAGATAATAAATAACATGTTAGCATGTAAATTTGTAATTCTGACAATTATTGAAATATTGGATTTTGTATCAAAGCTACATATATTGTTTAATACCGGAACGGTACAGATATGGAGACGCCATCTTCCGAATTGTGAACATTATTTACGATTAGTCAGCCGCTGTCTTTATCTGTTTTGCAGGGTAGTTACACAATAAATACGGTTATCATTTAAACTTATGTTTGTAATATTTTATAGGAATGTATTGTTCTTACTGTGATTATTTTTAGTTGAAGTACCGGAAATGTGTCAAGATGGACACACCATCTTCAGATTAGTTGATACTAATTTTTTGATCATCTGATTCGTCTGATCTTTATCAGACGCCAAGTTTGTTATCTATTGGCGGGAATGTTGTCCTATAAATAAGATAATTTGTAAGTTAAGAATATAAGAATATACGTATAAGTGATTAGTGTAACTTATTCAATTTTGTTCAAAGTGTGTATTGCGAATGAACAACTATAGATTTGAAGTAAAAATAGATATTGCATTGAGTGTTTTATTCTTTGTTCTACAAACATAAGATACAGATAATACAGAAAATATATAACAGACACGAAACGGTGTAAGTGCCACCCAAAAGTTTAATATTCATGCGGCAGCTTATCTCGCGAACGCGTGGCGTATATCACGCGTGTGTTAACGCAGGACCAAGACTGATCACGAGCGGAATGTGCTACTGTTTATTTTTTTTTATCGTTTCTCATATTTATTTTACAACTAGATTTATCTTGCGGTTTCACGTGCTTATATTTATGAATACACTTTCGTTGCTTGAGGTTTACAGTTTGTATAAATTACTAGCCCGTTGGCGAATATAAGAGCGACCCTGCTTTACCCATAAATAAATAGTAATTAAAAAATATCTAACATACACAAATTGTCGTCTGTTATTACGGTAAGCAACTTAATGCCCATATGTAACAGTTGGCTGATATGGACAATTTTTTATTTTCATTAATGTAGGTACATTACATTAGTCTAAATAATAAATACATATATTACACTCAGGCTCAGCGCGGGAATCGGACACAACTCCGGATCAAAAAGCACGATCACTGCAAACTGCGCCAACAGCCTAGTCAACATCATAACCCTTCTTCTATCGACCCAGTTAGGTAAAAAAGATAATCTAAGTATAGTATGAAGCAGTAAATAAAATCCATATAATATTAATATGACGTATGTAGGAACTTAATCTAAGGATTACATAACGACCCCAGTCCCATCGGCTTTTAATATTCATAGGGCGATGTCCTTAATGCATGTTGTAACATGCACTTTGAACATGTTGAACAGAACGGTGTGTTTTGATGCGAACGTATTTGATTAATTAGTTATAAGTACTGTTGATGGAACCTTAAATTTTATTTGTTAGAAGTGGGGTTTTTGTGTTGTTAGTTTTTGTACGTGGAATTTTTTTTTTTTTTAGTTCACTAAACTTAAAAGTATACTATATAATTTAGGAATCCACCTAACAAATAATTTTACTTATTTAAAAAAAAATGTTTATTTAATATTATTATAATGCGAAATATTTATTTCGTTTCGTTTCGTCAATCAACTCAAAAATTGAGAATATTATAATAGTTATATTATGTCAACAACATCTAAAGAATATTGCGTATAAATATGTATGTGTTATTATCTATTAGTTCCTTATTATCAGTGCTTAAATATTTAATTAAGAGAATAACGTTAGACGCTGATCGCATATAAGAAAACATACTTAACAAAAACTAAATTACTCGTAACGTAGAAAATAATTAACTGTTACACATTAGACAACGACGCGAGAATTAACTGTGCGAATTTGTCAACTTGCCTAAGGCTAACCGCACACTTTGCACGTCAACCGCACTCGTAAACGCGGGATTAATTCACTAGACTAAACCTCGTGTACATTGTATTTAAATAAATCAAGATGGTTAGCGCTTGTATTGGGAGTAAATATGGGTACGTAGCTTTGTGAGAGATTCGCCTAATTTGAGACAAAAATCAGAATCGGCGCAAAGATGATGTGTAATGATTTCAGAATGGGTCATACATTTTAAAATATAGGTTTTTCGATACTCGGTGACAAAAATAGTGTATTTTAACTGAGGTAGGGCACAGCAGGAATTTCCTGCTCAAAATATGGAGCAGCCCGACTGGGGTAGTACCTCGACCTTACAGAAGATCACAGCAAAATAATACTGTTTTCAAGCAGTATTGTGTTCCTGTTGTGAGTAAGGTGACCAGAGCTCCTGGGGGTATTGGGGATTGGGTCGGCAACGCGCTTGCGATGCTTCTGGTGTTGCAGGTGTATCTAAGCTACGGTAATCGCTCACCATCAGGTGAGCCGTACGCTTGTTTGCCGACCTAGTGACATAAAAAAAAAATGTTTTAAACATTTTTATTTACAAAAGCTTTCTAAGTAATATAACGAGAAAACTCACTACAATATGTATGCTTTAAGACAACTATGGCGGGTATCTTTATAACTTTAATTTTGATTACTACAATATTATGCTCTGTTTTCTCTATGAGTAGAATTTTGTTTTTCCTTTTTCGTTTAACCAGCTAGGGTCAAATAGCTGCGCGACGATGCTTCAGTCATTTTTTCGTTCATTCGTTTACTGATACTAAAAACGTACATTTATTTTAAGAATCATTTTTCAGATTCTAAAAACATTTTTCTGATCATAAGAAGTAATTATCAGCTAATTAGTTTACACCTTAATATTATAAATAGAATTAATTTATTCTTTTAAAAATATTTATCAAAATGAAAACCATAAAAAAATCTTTCAATGGAAATACAAAGTGATTCATTGAGAAAACACATTCACATAAAGAAGACGAATCGATTATTTAATTCGCATCATACATTTTAAATCGACTTCGTAAAATCGTGTAAAAAATCATGAATCATAATTGGAATTTAATTTGCAATGAATCGACGACATTCCCCGCCAATTACACGCCGATATTCGACGGAGCTTATAAAAATATAAAAATAACACGTAGAGAGTCGTGAGCGATTCGGAATTTTGAATTCTGTTTAAATTATTCATGATGATTTAATTTTTTAATTACCGTAATGTTGAACCGAACAATGGCTATATTAACTCACGGTATTTCTCGCGATTCCACCTGCGTTTTTAAATGTTTGTACAATTTTAATGTCATGTTATATAGCCTATAATTTGCCTTAATAATTAGGTGTATAGCTTAATTATTATAGTACATATTACAACTGTCACAAGGATGGCAACCAATTAGGAATGCTCCAAGTGTTGCAGGCGTCTTTAGGCTACGGTGACCGCTTATCATGAGAATGACCGTAGGCTTATTTACTTACTTGCATAAAAAGACATAATACGTCTCTGAGAGCTTACGACATTTACAAATAAAATAATTATCATTACATAGGTTAATGTTTGAGACCAGAAAATCACTTTTTAGCTAACTTCTAAAAAAGGAGGAGGTTCTCAATTCGATTGTATTTTTATGTACCTATGTTACTTCAGAACTTTTGACTGAGTAGACCGATTTCGATAAAAAAATGTAATCGAAAGATGGTGCGTGTCATTTGGTCCCATTTCAATTTATTTTAGATCTAACAACTACTTTTTGAGTTATATGTAATAATGTGTTTTTGAGTATTTTTTTACGTTGTATTATAACCGCATCACTTTTTACTGGGTGTACCAATTTTGATGATTTTTAATTTAATTAAAAGCTGATGTTTATTGTGTTGTCACATTTAAATTTTATCTAGATGTGATTACAGCTTTTTGAGTAATCTTTAATAGCACCTATTTACTTGACTATTTTTTCGTCTACCTACGTTGTATTACTTGTCGAAGTAATTGAAGTCGATTTTTTTTTTCGTTTGCGAGCAAACACAATTATTTGATAACGGTAAAGAAATTTTAAGTATAATAAAACCATAATTATTAAATATTCGTGTACTAATATTAGACATAACACCAAAAATTTATTTCATATTTACACGAATCAATTATAAATACAAACAGATTAATTAAACAACATTTATTGGACTAAAAGCATCATACCTAAGGAAAAACATTTTTAGGATAAAATTAAAATCAAAATCAAAAACAGCTTTATTCAAATAAGCTCCAAGAGCACTCTCGAATCGTCGTTTTACAAATTAAAAATTGATACTTGACAGAAACCACGGTATAACATTGTTTAAAAATAAAAATGAAACTAAATTTAAAAGATATATGATGAAATTGCAAATTAATCTTAGGAAAGGTAAATTTTATTATTTCCCATTAATGCCTATTATCAGCAAAATACTTAATTCATAAAACACATTATATTATAAACGTTTTAACAGCACTACAGCATAAATGTGGTTTTACTATGTATAGGTTTGAAGTATGGATATTATCTGACGGTATTGGCCATAAAACTTCTCTTTATGTTGCAACGATGCACGAGAAAAAAGGTACAGCGTTTGAATTTGCGTATCGCGCTTTGCAGCCATTTTGAATATTAAGGCTTTTGCTAAAATATAGCTGAATTGTTCTAGGAAATTCATTCGTTTGAGATATTGGCTCTGTTGGTCGAATTTTTTTGTCTGTGATGTCTTGATTGTTCCATTTCCAAATTATGATCCCTTTTGCTTCTGTTTAGGTAATACGAGTATACGCCATACAGTTCTATACATTTGACCTCTATAGTTTTATGAACTGTTTTAAGTTTGGTTGATTGGTTTGACCACTTGGTTAAAAATATATCGTGCTGATTTCTTTTTGTGAAAATAAAATGATTTTTGCTAATATCTATACAAATAAATAAAATTGGAGTGTCTGTTTGTAATATTAAAATGACCGTTTTTGATGGGACTTCCACTGGCAGTTAGCATATGTATAAGTATGTTTAAGGAGTAACTTAGGGTATTTTTATTTTAGAAATTTATTTATTTTATAAATCTGCGAACTAAACAATAACTTTTTTATTAAATTCCACGCGGACGACGTCGCGGTCACAGCTAGTTCTGATATAAATTATCATCCTTGTATGGATGATGATTTCAATTAACATTTCGTTTTTCTAGTATTATTAATATAAAATTTACAGATATCTTTCTGTGTCTACTGGAATTAGATGTTGACATGTAAACTTGAAGTACTAAAAGGACAATACAGTTTCACAAATGAGTGATCCATTTTATTTGGATTGTCTCAAAGAAACAGCTACCTAGAATATCGCCCCTGGTGTTTACACAATTTGCCATTATTTATTACGTGACTTGTATTTTCTGGTAGAATTCTTGGAATTCTTAATTAATTTTTGGTCATATACAAAGATGAAAGTAACAAGTAAACAATACAATAAGCTGTCACCTGATGTTAAACATTGTTCTTACTTATTGTGAAGATTATTATTGACTCGCAAATGCTTTTCTATTAGGTAGAGCAATTACTTTAAAAGAACTCGACTCAGCAATCTTGATTACAAATACTATACATCCCTATAATAAAACTGTTGAACGATCCATTTTGTACATTTAATATATTTAATGATTTTGGGAATCACAGGGGAAGGTGGCTATCTGACTTGGGAATAAGATTTGGTGTAAAAGTTGTACACTTTAATGGAGTTTTACTTTTCGAGTAATTTCGTTTTTGTCGGAGGTTAAATCTCACTTTTCTACAATGCGTGTACTTTTTTTAGACAAAAAAAGTATATATAATTTTATTTGTTGGAAAACGAAGAAAAACCGACTTCAATTATATCGACAAATAATACGTAGGTAGACGAAAAAATAGTCAAGTAAATACGCGTTATCAAAGACTCCGAAAATTGTAATCAGATCTCGATGAAATCTAAATATGACCACATGATAAACATCGGCTTTCGATTAAATAAAAAATCATCAAAATCGGTACACCCAGTAAAAAACCTTTTTTTTACTTCATACCTAAGTCAAAAATTTAATTTAATTAGAAGAAGTCGTGGAATCGAAAAAACTCGCAATCATTACAATTTTCAAAAGTTGAATATTTAGGTAATTTAGCCATAAGTCATAATTATAATGTATCCAAAAATATACTCACATTCATATATTTGAACGACTTTATTTTCCTACAGTTAAATAATAAGAAAACAATAATCGATTAGCACCGAAATAATAAAAAAAAACTTACGAACCCCACAGTAACCATTACAAAGGATAATTCGAACATTTACAATAAAAGGGAGTACCCCATCTATTGAATATCATATTTTTATGAAGAATATTTTTGGGGCACTGATTAATCATGGTGGGCCTTTTACAACTTTATCTTTTAAATGATAATAACAAAATTAAACCTTATGGTAATACAAATAGAGGTTACATAAGTTGTATTTGTAACGATTTATTGAATGTCGAAATGTGATACGATCGTTTGTTTAACAGCTTATTTTAAAGTCTTAAATGCCCTTCATTGGGGCTCTGTTAACAATGGGAGAGCACAGATGTGTAGGACTAATTGTAGTCGTTAAAGACTAAAATGCGGTTTACGAATGTTTACACAATGGATATATTTTTATAAGAATTTGTATTTCTGTTTGAAGGTGTATGCGAGGGTTGCTTGGATTTTTTATTTTATGGTTTTATGTTGTTTATATATATATATATATATATATATATATATATGTATGTATGTATAAATACAAATACGAATATAAAATAAATGTATAAAAATATGTATATAAGAATATTTGTCGTTAGATAGACGACGCGTTGGCGCAATATTCATAGCACTGGTTTGTGGCTGTTGCGCTGGCGGTTGCGGGTTCGATTACCGTATATGACATTACTGGCCATACAGATGTTTGTCACGCTCTGGAGTCATAGTAGGAAATATATCCGCCAACCCGCAGTGGAGCAGAGTGGTGCAATAAGCTCTGACCCTTCTACACGGGGAACGAGGCCTATGCCTAGCAGTGGGATATTACAGGCTGAAGTGTTGAAGTTAGATACGCATGGACTTGAGTACTTATAATATTGATAAACGTTTTCAAAAACTTTTCACCTCCTACGAGCGATAGTATAATATTTAACAGCCTAATAAAATTTTAATATATACCTACAACAAATTATAATATTTTAAGTATTTGTTTTAGTTCACTGAATCAAAATTTACTTAATTTACTTAAAACCTAGAAACACATATATTACATATTTCAAGTTAAGAAAATAATATAAAATAAAAAGAAATCCAAGAATAATTCGAAATCGTTAAACCACCATTAATAATGCTAAAAGAAACTCTTTCGAAAATATAAAAATAAAAAATAAAAAAACACTTAAATTCACCCACTTTATAACAGTGCCGTGAAATATACGTGGTCTAAACCGTATTATTAAACCAAGTCAAGTATGCTACGGTAATTAATTCCAAAGCTAGAATTCATACTTCTCGTAAAGTACTACCGCTTCTGAAAGCTTTAATATGCACCATTTAGTTGACGGCTAGGATTAAAATAACTGCATTTGCTCGCAATCGAAAAAAAAACCGACGTCAATTTACATCGACTAATAGTCGGAAGTAGTAAGCAGTGGTACGTATTATTAGGGGTAACGTCTAATATAAAAAAGTACTCGTCAGATCGCATCGATCAAATTCAAATGGGACTACACGACAAGCACCAGCTTTCGATTAAAAAAGAATCATCGAAATCGGTGCACCAAGTAAAAAGTGCTGTGTGGCTACGGCATTAAAGAATACAGCCACCCCCTCTCTTCCCGTGGGAGTCGTATGAGGCGACTAAGGGATAACACAGATCCACTACAACCTTGGAAATTATAAAGCCGACCGATGGCGGGATAATCATCCAACTGCTGGCTTTGAAATGTACAGGCCGAAGACGGGCAGCAGCGTCTTCGGTGCGACAAAGCCAGCTCTGCGATCACCAACCCACCTGCCCAGCGTTTTGGCTATGGGCAACACACATGAGTTAACGCCATTTTTGGCGCGAGCTTGTGGAGGCCTATGTCTGTGGCTGCAATGATGATGATGAAGTAAAAAGTAATGAGGTTACACGTGTAAAAAAATACAGTCGAATTGAAAACCTCCCCCTTTTTTGAAGTCGGTAAAAAAATTTAAGCAGAAAAACCGGGGAAATATTTAACACGCAGAATTGTTCCCGTAGTGCTGCGTTCAATTAAATATTGCGGAGTATAAAATGGAGATTTTTATTTTCGACGATGCGAGTGTTTTAAAATTTCGTCCGCTTTTCGGTGAGATAGTGGGTATCGTTGAAGAAATATGTTTAATGGTGGTTTCGATGCTTACATTTTGAAAAAACGAGTGCAATATTTTATGTTTCAGTATTTTTTATTATTTTTTACTAACACTAGATGTAAGATCCCTTTGTAATATTAACAACACATTTTGATGTTGTGTAGGATACCTGCGCCATTAGATTAAGAACCGGTCGGTGGACTCACGTCTCTTTTGGAGACATTAAAAACAAACATAGTCTGACTTGAACAGCGATGTTGTTGACTAACGCCTACCTTGAAATAGAGAAAAAAATAAAAATAAAAATTTGCATGTATTAGAGTAAAAAAGGACATGGGTTCCTAAGCCCGTGGATGTATAAGACTTGTTAAAAAAAAAAAAAAAAAAAAAAGGATACCTGCGCCATTTTTCAAAGATAAAAGAATTAATAATATGACACGCCATGTTCACGGCTATGACTAGGACATAGTTCGCTGTGGTCTGAGCATTAGTGCAAAACAGAATACCTAAGTATTGTGTGTTTCCGGCCAAATCCACTTCTTTTATATAATAAGTAGATTAAAGTAAGATAATTTATTTCCAAAGACTGGGGCATTATACTACGCTTCTAAGTCCAAAGCCGTTCCAGCTACTACTAATCTTACGCATTGTACATCTTCCATCTCCGCGTCGTCACAACATTATGTAGACCGTGCTTGTAAAATACAAGACATGAATACATGAATAAAATAACAATTATTCCACAACGAGAGTAAAAAATCCCGTAATCCAGTCGCAGGTTCTTGGATAATGCGTGGTGTAAATTCGTCGACAGTAAGGTAAGGTTACGTTTATATTTTAATTTTATAATTATATTATAAAATAAATAGTCAATGATGCTATTTTATTTCTAACTAGCTAACGAGATGTTTTCCCGTCTTGCGAATATACAAACGTCTGAAGTTGAAATGATCGGTATGTTTCTGATATTTTTTAACTTTTCTTAACTTTCTGTAAAATCTTGTTACGATATCACTTCAGCCTATCACAGTCCACTGCTGGACATAGGCCTCCACATGTTCGCGCCAAAAATGGCTTGAACTCATGTGTTTTGTCCATAGTCACCACGCTGGGCAGGCGGGTCGGGCTTTGTCGCACCGGCGATGCTACGATATATAAGACAATTAAAAAATAAAAGAGCCGAATCGGTTTATCCGTACACGTACGTAACAGAAAACAACGGTTCGTAAACTTGAATTTTGCGCTTAGCAACATAAGGCATCATTCAGCGAACTAGTCAATTTTATTTGTACACGTGTATATAATTCCCACTTGCTTTTTTTACATGTAACTAGGTCGTGTAAGGGTACGGCTCACCTGAGAGTAAACGCTTGCAACACTAGAGGCATCGCAAGCGCGTTGCCAACCCTATCCCCAAAAACAAGGTTGTACATACATTGTATAAAAATATTATTGAATATTCATATTTTATATATGTTGCATTACTTTTTATTTTTATACAGTGTCTAAATATTATACTCATATAAAAGCCAAGAATCAATGCGGAAAAACATTTGTCAAGCTAAATGAAAATTCAGAAACTTCTTCATTTAAGAGGCTTCAAAAGCACTTTTGAATCTTCATTTTACAATTAGAACATTATAGTTTAAACTCACATTAGACTTTTTACAATGACAATAAATAAATTGATTACTTTTGTTTAATATTTACTGTTTACTAAAGTATTTTCATCTTCTTCTTCTTTGGGTTAATGGTTTACAATGAGCACAGTAGTATTTTCATAGTAAATTAAAATTACGATAGTGATTTAATCAAAATAACATAATACAAAAAAAAGTAAAAACTAATTTAAAACCTTTTTCTTACTTAATTCGATGTTTTAATCCGCTCGGAAATTGATGGGTTCCCAATTTGTTGTACCTATATTTTTTTTTATTGTAATTCGATATCATCGCCGATCGCAGGCCGATTTTATCAATTCTCGATTTTATTGTACGGGTTCAGGGTGGTCTAATTTCGAAGAATATCATCTGCATATCATTTTATAAAATAGTCTACAGCTTTGCAATAACTTTTCCAGTAACAGACGCCACGGTTTTAACTCCTAATCTACTGCACTACTTGAGTGTACTTTGAACTTCTTTTTTTTATATTGTTTTGGTATTAAATGTCCTTCAAACTTTGAAAAATATGAAAGAAGGTTTAAAATAACATGACTAAAATTTTTACTTAGTAAAATACAAAACAGGTACATATTTTTTTATGTCAAAATAGACAAGGCGGTCCTGTACCAATCGCGATGTTTAAATTATGATATAAAACGCTTGGATAACAAAAAAAAACTACACATTATTCTTATTTTTTAGAAATTAATATAAATCTATACATATAATAAAAGTGTAACGGATCGCTGTATGTACATGGAAAATATATGAGAAAAAAATATCGTTGGGACCAACGCAAATAGCACCCAAAAGAATTATTGTTAGAATGTTTGTCTGTGCGTTTGTGCACCCTAATGTGGTAAAAGGATTATCCGATTTAGATGTGGTTTTCACTTGTATATTTTGATAAGCTTCACTTAACATTTAGTGTTTCTTTTATGTCAATCGGATCATAAATTAAAAAAAATATGCCAATTTAAAGAATCACGATGAACGTGTAAATATCCAAACGACGGTGCTTATAATCAAAATAAACCAAGAGATATATCCATAAAATACAGTCCAAAGTCACTATTCCACGCGGACGAAGACGCGGGCGCGGCTAGTATGCAATAAATAATACCTAACAATTGTAGCGTATTGTTCATTTAGTTGGTACAACTTTTACATACTACACAATACCCTAGCTTTTATTGTTACATTAGCTTAACTTAAAATTGCATTTGGATTATCAGACATCAAGCATTAAGTAAGCATTAGAGAGAGAATAGAAAATTCTCCTTGTGTGTTGCGAAGAATACGAGGCGTGTTCTGTACCAAGCGGAAGGACAACAGAGAATAATAATTTTTCATAACTAAGAACTATTTATCGCCCTAATTTTAAAAATATCTAATTTAAAAAAATTCTGTTTTTATATCACAAAATTTAAATATATGACGTTTATGAAACAAAAAAAAAATACCTAAAATCGTTTTACACTCAACGAAAATAAATCGTAGTATAACCACAATAAAAAACTCGTACGTACTGATTTGTAACCTTAGTACTAAAAATTGGTTACAATAATTGTAAGGCGAAAATAATAATTCTTTTCAATCTTCATTTAACAGGCGTTGTTCTGTCTTGCGCGTGGAAATGAACGTTACATGTTCTGAACTTTTCCAATTTTATGAGCGATTCTTTTAACTTACCATTCCATAAAAACCTACTACTCTACAAAGTATTAGAAAACTTAAAAAAAATCCAAATTGATCCAGCCATTCAGTATACAAGTTTCGCGCAACACATTTAACGACTTATTTTTATTTACAAAAATTATATTAAAACGATCCCGGTCCCGTTCCCGCTTCAGCTTACATCCAAACCCTCATCTACGGTCTAGACCGTACATTCTTAAGCCGAGCACGCACGATACAAAGCGAACACCTTATTACCCTACAAACGATATTCGCAATGCATAAACTAAACGATTTACTGTCTTACAAATATTTCAACATCGCCAACAATAATCTTCTCATACATAATTGAGAGAACTTTTATACAGAGTATTTAGGGTTGTCAATAAAATTAGATTCGGAACAATTTATTTGGACAAGATAAGAAACGCATTCGTATTTATATTTAGCAAAAATGACATCTTTTGATATGTAATGTTTAATACATTAATTAAAGATAATGTATTGGATTTAAGTGTCAGTTTTGAGTGAAGCAACTATAGTCGTGGTGAAGTTTTTGACAAGTTTGCTTTACAATATTGCTTGCAAAGTGTGAGTCAGTTAGTCTGTATTTGTGGATAAACATCTAGACGCCATACAACCGTATGATTTACAGAACTATGTATCATCTGTTTATATTAAGCCCATTTAAAAAAAATACTAAGACGAAAGAATACAATGGATCGACCTTCAAAAATCTTATCCCCTATAATATCAACAATGATAGGATGATAAAAAAAGAATCGTATGTCTAACCAAACACACCAGCAAACTAATAGAAATCACTTAATATTCCGCCAGTGTCCCACCACCCTGTATCGCAAACGAGCAAACATTGTGATACAACAAATATAGCTTTTACCTTCTGATTGGCTCCGTACAAGCGAGACGAAAATACTTTCTTCAATTCACCACAGATAATATGAAATGAAAACTTTTATAATTTCAAATTCCAATTATTGTAGACAAGCTAACATTAATTTATTAATAAATGTATTTTAATGGTTTTTCTTCGAAGCATAAATTGCTTCCCACACTCAAAAAAATATAAAATACATTAAAATATCATTGTAAAAACACGTAGTGCTTATTAAATCGTTATATCTAAAAACTTTAGTAAAAACCTAACATTAATACCTTATTTTTATTTAGACAACGGCAAAGTATCTAAGAATTAAAACTTAAAAGACTGAATGAAAATGTATCCAGCAATGTCTCGATACACATAACGATAAATCTCTATCACTTTATTTTGAATTAAAAATAACACGTAATATAATATATAGTATATGCTTAATATATTTATAACACTAAAAAGCTGTCAGTGTCTGACCATACTAGCGATTCTAGACAGTCTTAGAACTGCTGGTCTGAAGATAAATTATCGTAAAAAACACACGCCAATAATAAAACAAATGTTTTATGTAGTACAAACGGCATGGGCAACTAAAAACTAAAAAAATAATACACAAACAAAAACTTGAGTGTGTGTGACTCACCCACACAATCACACACAATAAAAGAAAAACACTAAATAAAAAAGGCACATATAAGCACAAAATACTTAAGTTTTATTGTTCTTATCTCGATAACCGCTAACTGTTCCGTATAAGGTTACAAGCAGTAAATAACGTTCGGAATTCGAACCGCGCTCGTAAAAGTAATGACGTCAATTTATTAGGTGCAACGTTGTGACTGTACATTATAATTAAATATTTCTCATTTACAATTCGATAACTGACATGTTTGAATAAGGAATTTGTTGAAATATTGTTCCATCTTTTATTCTGAATTTGTTTTTTTTTTGTTGTTGGTTGAATAGATATTATATACCAGTCTTGACGTTTTTGAGTTTACTATGTCTCCAGGCTACATACCACACCACACCACAGGATTTAATTCTTTATTTATTTTGTTTCTTCATATCTATGGTTATTTCAAATATAAAAAAAAAGTGTATCATCCGCAGCACGAGTTGAGTTTACTAGTGACTAATAAAGAACAATATTATCAAAATGTTGAAAAATATGTTTACCTATCTCTTTTTCGCAAGAGACATTGCGCGATAAAACATTAGCGTCAAAACTGGTGGCATTACTTTTCTGCGTTACTATTTCACTTCCATTTTTTATATCAAACGGGATTTATATCGTTTCTTAAGTAATAAATATAACTATAATACATAGTATTACTCTAATCCAAAAAAGTAGCCAAGCACCAAACATTTACGTAATAAAAAATCTAGAAGTAGCAATTTAAATTGATCCCGCATCTTACAAACACTGCAGGTTGTTTTGTTCGCCTTATAGGCTTATCCCGGGATAAAGGTACCGGGACTGTCCACGTGGAATCTGGTACTAAAGCTCTTATTGTGTGTGGCTTTGCCCTTCACTTCGGGATTCCGGGATTAATTTCGTTATTATTGTGCGGTTATGATGATTATTCAAATCAGATTTGTAAATTTAAAGTGATTTATATTTGACAATATGTGTGTCGTGCGAATTTGTATGTACTGTATAGTTATTGTAACGTTTTTTTTGTGTTATAGCCTAAAACGGTTTATTTATATCAATAAACAGGCTTTCTTAAGTAAAAAGTATTTGAAGAGGACAAGAATCATTTATCTACAAAAGTTACCATATTTTGAAAGTTATATTTACGTTATTGACAACGCGTTGGCGCAATGGTCACAGCATTGGTTTGTGGCTGTTGCGGGTTCGATCCCCGCACATGGCAAACAATGATGATGACATGGCAAACATTTGTATTAGCCATACAGATACTTGTCGTGGCTTAGGTGTCTGTGCAGTCCTTGTGGGTCTCCCCAGCGTGCCTCGTAGACCACGTTAAGCCGTCGATCCCGGTTGTTATCATGTACCCCAGATCATCATTCCAGCCTATTGCAGTTCACTGCTGGACATAGGCCTCCACAAGTTCGCGCCAAAAATGCGTGAACTCATGTGTGTTGCCCATAGTCACCACGCTGGGCAGGCGGGTTGGTGACCGCAGGGCTGGCTTTTTCGCACCTAAGACGCTGCTGCCCGTCTTCGGCCTGTTGTTTCAAAGCCAGCGGTTAGATGGTTATCCCGCCATCGGTCGGCTTCTTAAGTTCCAAGGTGGTAGTGGAACTTTGTTATCCCTTAGTCGCCTCTTACGACACCCACGGGAAGAAAGGGGGTGGCTATATTCTTTTTTGTGCCGTAGCCACACAGCACAGATAGCGATCGTTACTCATAGTAGAGAATGTATCCGCCAACCCGCATTGGAGCACCGTGGTGGATTAAGCTCTGATCCTTCTCCTACATTGGGAAAGAGGCCTAAGCCCAGCAGTGGGATATTACAGGCTGAAGCGTATTGACATAAGACATTTAATGTAAACTAAACTTTATTCCTTCTGCTTTATTAAATGCCATGCCAATAGCCTTCTCTTATTGCTTTAGAATGTCATTTATAATTATTATTGATATTATGTTTTTGATCATTTACCCATCTATGCTTTACGCATACGCTAGTTTGGCCCAAACTTTAAAACATTATATTTTATTAAGAAGCATCAATTTAGTAGCGATGCCATTTACAGTTAAAAATGGTAGCTCGTGTAACTTTATCAAGTCGTAGAAACATTTATAGACAACATATTTTACGACAAGTTTTGTGTTACAGTTCGTTAGCGAGGCAATATAAATCAGCACAGACGCATAATAATTTATTGATATTAGGTGAAAATATAATAGGATTTAAAATAAAATATCTATAATAATATGATAACGGTAAATAGTTTGATTTAACATTCTTATCTCTGGATCTAATGCTCCAATTTTAAACCTTTCTTTCCTAACGCCTCTTTGACTGGCTTTCTTCAATTGGTCAATTTGAACGGGGCTTATCTAAATGACAACGTAGATTCACTACATTTATTTATTACTATTCTCATATACTTTGTTAATGCTACATATTACGTTCCTATATTTAGTTTTTAAATGTAAAGCTGACGTCCTGTGCTGGCAGAAATTGTAAAGGTGCAAACTGAAAAGCAGCTATAAACTGAGTCTACGACCTTTTTTCACCAGCATTTTTTTCTAAAATCTCTGTAAATCGGACTTTAAGAAATCTTTTGTTTTTTTCTATGCTTGGTGAATAAACGTCTTTATTATTATTATAATTACTATTTTCTAAAAGCGAAAAGACTATAGGCAGTCAATGGATTGTCGATCTGTACTCACTCATACATAATAAAGAGCCTGTATGGTAAGCGTGACGCAACTTGTTTGAAAAAAGTACGGGTAAATTGGGGTCCGTGGTTGTAGTGAATGTACTTAAATAATAAAAAAATTACAAGTTAAAATTACAATTACAGTTTATTCCACTGTATTCTACCTTCCCATAAATAGTTTAGGTACAGCTTTTCTCGAAAAATGGCCACCTATATACAACACAAAAAAAAATCAATTCGGACCAGCAATTCTTTAAATTAGCGCGTTTAAAGAAACGAATTTTTCAGTTTTATAATATCAGTCTAGATATACCCCCCCCCCCCCCAAGTATTCTATAAACCAAATACAGTTACTACTTATACAAATACAGTACACAATATAGCTGATAATACAAGATTTTCATTCACGATCCCTTTTAAGTTTCCAAGGCGAGTTACGATCGAAGTGTTTCATATTTATAGCGGATACGGAATAGGGTAATATATGTACATTGGTTTATTTTTGCGTAGCTTCTTCTTACTCTAGTAGTACCGACTGTATTTCAAATAGCGTAGAAAAAACGCATATTTAATTTTTTTTAATTTCTTTCATTTTGGTCTATGATTAATATGTTAAATATACGTATGTGTGTCGTATACATATGTACGCGTATTTCTGTGTTGAGAAGAAGAAAAAAGAACCTGCAAACACAAACACCTCAGCGTCTGCCAGTGGCTGTAACATCAGTATCAACGTGTTATCAAAAGCCTGTCGGTGAAGAAAAATCACCAGAAAATACTATGGTGAATTGTATGCCTCAGTATGAATTCGAAGACGAATTGAATGGATTATTTTAAGCTCTTCCATGGACCAAAACAGACTAAAACTAAGCCAAACAGCAGCCATTTTTCCAATAACCAATGCTCCTATACCCAATGATCTTTTACAGCCAAACCCAATGTACTCACAGCCAATGCCCCAATAGCCTATATGTACATAGCACTACAGGTCAATATCAAGTATATACTACTAATTGTGTTAGCTAACAGTTCATTAGTTACTATTAATTAAACAGGATTAGTAATGTAATTTATCCTTCAAATGATCAAAGCGACGATCAGTATAGACAACACCTACCGACAATGCTCTAACAAGATTAGAAGGCTTTATTGTCTACTCTTCGTATACATGGTAATTCTAGCACCAGTAATTATTAACTTGGATGTATACAGACCATAGTGCTACAACACTATTATCAAAGTAATTTGATGCGTAGCAGTATGTACATACATGAGCCGTTTTGTGTTAAGTTATGAGCAGTACATAGTATTTAAAGTTAATGACTTATTTAATTATTAATAACCGTTCGTTGCTTTAAGGCTCTTGTACTACTGTGTCCCGCGGTAATATTGTTTTCTCACCACCATGACTAGACTGGTAGATATCTATCTTATATATATATAAGACCGCCCTTGCCAAAAAAATTAATAAACGGATTTATAATTATGATTTTAAAGTGCAATAAAGAATATATAATATTTTAACTAAAATAAAAGATTTGATTATAAATTTATTATTACATATTTTTACTATGAATAAATAAATAATAAATAAGTTGTCGAAGAAAGCTGATGGTGGCTTTCGGAGCAAGTCACATATCAGTTCATTATACACAAATAATTAAGTTGTCGGGTCAAATACTAGGTATTAAAAATTCAAATATTTTCCTTGTGGATCAAATCTGTGACAGCTAACATTATAATTACTACTCACACTACTATCTACTCCAAATTTAGTACTAATATTATGAATGCATATTCTACAAGATATATTTAGTTTAGACATTATTTTCAGTATCCTTTTATGAAATACGAAACAACAGAGAGTCCATTACTGTGCTATAAAGTATTAAATTACACATAGAAACATAAAAGAAAAATCTATTGTTAGGAAAACGAACAAAATGGAACTTAGCTGTTGTTTATGAGTTAATACGATACACATTAACGGACACATTGACACGTGCCATTATCTCCCGTAGCTCACATTTTAAGGGATAGTTTATTATTTTACACGCAAATACTGCAGAAACAAGTTACTGATAGGCTTTATCATCAAGGTAAAACAGACTAACAAATTTTCTTTTAACAGATTGCGAATTGAAATATTTGACAGATAAAACTGGTTTATGGTTAAAAAGAAAAGCATTAGATATACTTTTTCAGCCTTGTCTAAATATATATTTAAAGAAAAACTGTATCTGCACTTTTACTTCTAGTGTTAAAATCCGTAAATACTTCAAGATGTTTGGTTTAGTTCGAAAAATTCCGTATGTCCCATTCCCACTACGAGTAACTTAAAACATTGAATGTACATTCACCAAACTGACGAAGAGACACTTTATAAATACACTTGATGCAAGAAGTCGCGGGTACTTTAACATATAAAATTTAAAATTAACGTAGAATTAGCTTCTCTTTAAGGCACTTAGTTTTAAAGGTAAGTTAACACCGCCATAGGTTGTTCACATCCCTCTTGTAGTGATTCTTGCGATTAAATTAGTTTAATCACGACTTAAATTTTAATTTCTTTTCGTGCAACTCTGCGATTATCACATATTATTAACTACGGTAAAGGTAAAACACAAAAGTTTTGTTGATTGAAACTCAATCTTAATAGTATTATATATATGTGAAAGTTTGTAAAGATGCATGCATGTTTATTACTCATTCACGTAAAAACTACTTAACTAATTGTAATGAAACTCGTTACGTAGATAGCTTGAAATACAAAATAACACTACACTTTTTTTTATCCAATATTCCCACAGGATCGAAAATAACGCGGAGATATTACACAACTTGCTTACTACGAACGCACTGTACACTCAACGACCTCTATGACATAGTATTACTAGTATATAGATAGTTTTTAATTAACTCTGATGCAGCTTTGTCAAACAAAATATGTAATACACCCATTATGTAAACTTTGTAACTATTTCCTTTATACTTACTAACTTTAATGTTACGCCTAGGTTTTTAATTATTTATTTATGTCATAACGAAGAATGCTGCGGTTTTGTGTAAATTTTAACATCCTCCATATTTCTGGGTCGTGAAAATGTTTAGTAAATTTCGTACGTAATATTTGTTTTAAATTTAATTTAGTAAAAGCATATTATTTTTACCTTTTTACATGTACTAGTAGAAAAAATACAGCGATATTTATGTGTACGCGAGGCAATTTAATATTTTTATATTCCCAATAAGCTATTAACGTGAATTTTCAATTAATTTTTTTTACGTGTAGAATTTTATGACGAGTGTATGATATACCAAATCAAGTTTAAATCGAGGTAAATAAATCTAAGCTAAATATTTCTATCCATTATTTTAATTATCAATTGAACATTAAATATTTTTAATTTATTAATTAATTTACACATTTTGTACACCGCGAATGCATTATAAAATATAGTTTTAAGATAGTTAGAGTGTATAGTAAAATGGTCAAACTTATGGCTCATCGAGATAAACCGAGATACAATAAAAATAAACAAAGACATTTACGATAGAAAGCAATGTACTCCTCGTAATTCAGCATTTTTCAGAATATCATATACCTAATTCCTCAAAAATATACTTACCATATATACTATGTAAACACAGCGAGACCAGATCAATCATTCTCATCACTGAACTACTTTGAAATTACAATTAAACAGCTTAAAGGAACATATCCCAATACTTATCAGAACGTAAACTCGGGGTCAGTTTCACACTACGGATCTTATATCGATATTCAGTTAGAAGGATGAAATTAATTCCAGATAAGATCACCAGATATCTCAACAAAAATCCTTCAACTAGCGTCTATAAATGAAAATAACATTGAACATTTAAATTTATAACTGAATGAACGGTATTATCGACAAATGATTGGCGAGCAATGCCCGATTTGCATATACGCGATTTTCAGTAAAAAGTTCTTGAGCGAATTACCATTTTATACGTGAAATATGCGAAATGAAGAATCGACGGGATTAACTAGTTTACTTTTATTATTTTTCTATAGGTATATTTTTTCAAATTAATCAATATTATTCATTAAAATTTACCAAGAGACACTATTTTCTCATTTTTAAAGTAAAAGATAAAAATGTAACGAGTTTCTTTGTTGGATTCACCCGTTTTGGAGACAGAAAAACCAATGAAAAGCGTCGGGAAGTTATTTTTTACTATTTAAAAAAATTTAACCACAAATCATCATCATCATCATCACCATCATTTCAGCCTATTACAGTCCATAGCTGGACATAGGCCTCCACAAGTTTACGCCAAAAATGGAGTGAACTCATGGTTTTATTTAAACCAAAAATATTTTAGTGCAACTTCTTACTAGAAAATACGAAAAAACCTTTATTTAATAAAAAAAAATCGAGGTTTACATTAAAAAAAAAGAGTTGAATACCGTTAAAAAAGTGGGGAGTATGTTTGTTTGTTTGTTGTAATGTTACTGTAAGATTGCGCTTGTGAGTGTTTAATTAGTATCAGTTGTTACTGATAAATTGTTTTCAAGCAATTTTCAATAAACATATTTTGAGAACAAGAGATGATATACATCTATTACAGAAAGGGCAATCGATCGCACAATAACAGCGCGATTATTGCAAAATGCCCGATTTCGGGCAAGTGTTCCAATTTTAAGTATAGCCAGTGATGCTGCTAAAGATTTCAACGTATAGTATCTGATTAAAACTGGCTACCAGTGCTAAAATTATGGCAGTCTACACAAGTATATAATTATCAGCTTGAAAGTCGTAATATCACATTACTAAAAAAATTATTCCCTATAAAATTTCCTCTTTATCAAAGAGATTGATATGCTTGTAAAATTTTCGAACACTTTTACAAGGATGCATCACATTGGTTATTAAATTCTTATAAATTGCGATACCAAAGATGAAGTTTTATGGGATAGAAAAACTATTTTTTAACAATGTATTAAAATTTAATCTATTCTTATATAATAAAATAATAATAATAATAATAAGAATAATAAGCGTTTATTTCAGACGTGAATATCCCTAGTGTATTAGTTTGTTAACAATATTTACTTATAATCTATGTTAGTTATTGTTAGTAAGATGATAACAAAATAAAATAATCATTTTAGTTGGCCCGTCATTGTTTCTATCCAGTACTTGTAAGCTGAAAAGTTGATACTAATAAAGCTGAAAAGTTTAATTGTTTGGTTAAAGGCGTTATCTTAGGAACTACTAATCAGAATTGAAAAAATCTTATTGCGTTGGATAGTTTATTTTCCAACAAAGGCTGTAGGCTATATTATATTTTAGTACAAATTAACGCGGACGAAACCGCGCGGTGCATATAACAAACCGTGTTTGCATATAACAAAACTTAAAATATAAACGCTATAATTAAGGAACACCGTACTACACATTTAAATTACTATTATTTTTTACATAATTAGTCTACACTATCTGTTCCACAATAATTACTGTAATATAGTTATGCCCGGACAGACTTCGTTCTGCCAAAAGTTAATAGTTTTTATTTATACAGATTTTACTTGATTTTTTTTAAGTATTAAAACCTTCCGTGGGCCTTAAGCAACACACAAAAAAAAATTGCCGTATTGGTCATGCCATTCTCGAGTTATACGCTTAGCAACATTCATTTTTATTTATATATAGTTGAAGACAGTGGGGATACGCCAACGCCAATTGCGTGATGTCCATATTGACATCAACATGAGTTACGTCTTCGCAAACTTTCCTTGTCACTCTTGTTTTGTGTCGTTATACTCGAAGATCAGGACGAAATAATTTAAAGATTGCTCAATTTGTCTGTACGAATGGATACCTTCGATTCTATGTCAACTCGGTTTCTCGAACACTAGCTCTAACCCGCGGCCACACCCATGTTTATTTAAGGAAAAATAAACTAATCTATTATATAGACTATAGTCGTCCTCGATAAAAGGACTATCCGATACAAAAACAATTTATAATATTTTTTAAAAATGAATTTATAAAATAATATATAATAATTTGTAGTATTAGTATAGATATACACTTTACAGAAAAGTTGCCGGTAATTACTATATTGCTGCCGCATTAGCAGTTATCATAAACTATACAGATTCAATAAACTATTAATTTAATTTATAGTTGTAAAATAATATTAATAAAATACCCACAATTCATTCAGCGTAGCATTCCTTTTCAGGTACTTATCAAAATAAACTATATTTATTTAAAAATACACAAACAAATTTCAAGTCTCAAAAAAATTTCAATTTATTTACAATTAGCTTTAACTCTGACGGTTGACAGCCCTGCAATATGAGCGCATCATTCAAGTCTCCAAATCACGTCTTACCATCACGTCTCCCATAAAATTACTTACCATACACTCATATCTCTGATCGATATTCCAATTTAAGTTTTCTTCGACGTAAGAAATTCGGTTGAACGATGAAAAATTTGCATTTCGTTAGCTAATCGATTCTTTACTTATCGAAATTAAGGAATCGGCCGCTTCGCTCGGACCTTGATAGCGATCGCCTGTTACACCGTATCGCTTTTTTAAAAAAATAAACGTATAATTTTATGGTATATATTTTTATGATATCTGATAACAATTTAATCGCGGTGGGAGAAATTGTTTGCCAATCTGCAGTGGAGTAGAGCGGTAGATCTCAGACTATTTTAATCTATGAAGAATGATTAAATTTTATTAAAAATTTTACGAGTATATCGAACCTACAGTTTTAAACATAAAATAAATTTTTACTGTAGCTTCAATAAACATAATACATGCAATGAAAATATTTTCTTAATTCACCAGTTATTTGCAAATTGCTTTGTCATTAGTTAGATTATCGTAAAAGTGGAAAGTTTATGGGTCATAAAGCGTAAGGCTACATCTTGTACGAGGAGAATGGCACAACTGGTCGTAAAATTGAAGTATAGAATAAATGAATAAGCAATCATGAAATTCTTAAACACCTTATTTTAAGCTCCTTTTAAAATTTACAATATGGTGTATACGCTACTTTTACCTATGACTTTACTCGCACAGCCGCCATAATACGGCAAAATACATGGCCTTTTTTATAATGGACTTTCCTAAACTTTTTTACTTTTTTACATTATGACCCTTAGTCAACTTTTCGTCCGTTTAGATAAGACTTATTTGAACTACTATTTTACTAAATTTAACCCTAGGGTACTTTGGTATAAATTCTTGATGATGGCATTAGTATATACAGTTTGATAACTTAAATAGACTTACTTATAACTATGTCTTCATCTATCTGGTGTAATGTATTTACTACAATGTATTAAAGGTATTTGTGACCTTTGTCACTTTTAATTATAATTAATTGTATTATTTACAATTTAAATTCGCTTTTAAACTTTGGATATTACTACAGATTACGCAACGGTGTGAGTATAGGTCTGTTGTAGGTGTTTTACCTTCTTTAATACGAATTTCATGCCGAACTTTCCTCCCCCTAAAATCGTTGATGGCTATTTTGACGTTATTTACTACGGAACTCAGTGCCCTTGTTGATATTTTGCATAACCGGCCTTGTTTTTATCGGGGCTGCTCGATTCTGTTATTATGAAAATATTTTTTATACACATTGACTCCAAAACTGTGAGTGAGAATTTGGTAATTTGAGTGGTTTTTTCGTTATTTTTCTATAAATGTAAAAAATCGTAATTAACCACTTCGAACCTATTTAAGTTATTAACATTTTAGTTATTTGCATGGTTATAAGTAAAATCAGTTCTTATCATAAAACGAATAAGAATTGCTTTCATCAAATTATTAAACACAATTTAAAATAACTTTATCACATCTGCAAATATTTTACATATCGTAGACTTTACAAGGAAAACTCATAAGCGATGATTGTTTCACATAATAAGCTATACAGCCTGACAAGTTATATTACCTGCTAGAATTATTTTTTCAAATATTTTCTTTCCAAACATTTCAATAATTATATTTTAATTATATGCATGATACGAAATGTTTATTAAGCAGTCACAACATATTAGATTATGCATGCACTTGATTAAATTACGAGATGCGTGCTCGATTTGCATCGAAACTTAACGCATATGCGATTAGAGCATGCATAAATTGTTTATTACTTAACATATTATAAGGCCTTTGGCCTAGTGATTAAACTTGTATAGGAAACTGGGTATTGTAATCGAAACTCTAAATTTATTTAATTCCGGCATCAAACATACAGGTTGCATACAATTTTATCTGATTTACATATTAATAAGAACAAATTTATTATAGTTCTTTAGAAATCCAGCAATTTTTATCATTAAATCAATGATCAAATATCTTTCGTGTGTTCATTCTTTACGGCGAAATCATCTATGCATCTTTGCAGCAAAGAAATTCACTAACCCGAAAGAGGAATATACTTTTCGAGTCGACTAAATAAACGATATAGTACGATGTAAGTACGATTGTACGTCTAGTTCATAAAGCAAGACAAACTTAACTCTCTGCTTAACAACCTGCCTCTAGTCGTTCACAAATCAAGACTAACTTCTCAAGCGTAGATAAACACCAGCCCGATAAAGCCATGACAATGCCCATTCACTCACTATACATTTACTTGCAATTTTATTAAGCTTACGTATAAAGGTAAGGTTTAATTCAAGTGGGGCTCAGAAGAAATGTCCTGCTCCTTGCCTCATGCTGAGTACCTCGACCTTACAGAAGACACAGCTAAATAATACTGTTCTCAAGCAGTGTTCTGTTCCTGTGGTAATTTTTAGATTTCCTGGGAAGGATCGAGGGTATGGTCGACAACGTGCTTACGATGCTTCTGGTGTTGCAGGCATAAGTTACGGTACCGCTTACTATCAGGTGAACCGAGCACTTGTTTGCCGATCTAGTCGTATACAAAAAAAAACTGACTCCTTAACAACTTTTCCTTTAGTCGCCAATAAAGCAAGACCTCAAACATAGATAAATACCGGCCCGATAAAGTCATGACAGTGCTCATTCGATATACATTTACTTGCAATTTTATTAAACGTGGGTACGTATAAAATTTTTCCATCGTTTAATTCACGTCAACATGCCATATATATCTCGAATCGTATATTGTATTTAAAGCCGGGAATCGAACCGTCGCATTAATCGAATCGGTCCCTTTTGTTTTGTCTTTGCCTTATTTATGTTGAGTGTGCTCGATACCGATTCTTGCTCTTACGTGGACGCAGGGACGTATTTGTACATTAAGGCTGGATTTATTTGTGGTGATGCGAATGAGTTAATATATTCTATAAAGACAGTTTATGGTTATAATGCATACGTAGTGTAGAACTTTTATAGTGAAAAATTGTATACATATCTGTTGCTTTTGATTAAAACATTCAAAATTAATACATTTAAAATATATTACATACATTTTCCCAGCAGTGGGTTATATTAGGCTGAAGCGATATGCATATGAATAAAACCAAACTATAGGACTTATAGCAAATAAATCGAAACCCAATGAAATTTAAAAAATGTACTTACAATCGCTTCAGCCTCTTATATCCCACTGCTGGGTATAAGCCTCTTTCCCAATGTGGGAGAAGAATCAGAGCGTAATCCACCACACTGCTCCAATACGGGTTGGCGGATATAGTCCCTACTACAAGTAACGATCGCTATCAGGTGTACATGATAACAGCCGTGACCGACGGCTTATCGTGCACTGAATTTTTGGAATTTTATATACCAAGGACCAAACAAAAGGACTCGTGTAAATATAAGTTCACACTTTTATGTAAAACGTAAAAGGGGGACGTCAAAAAATTGTAATATAAACCACTTCTTTCTTTAAATTTCTACATTTAGCATTTTTCACACAAATAAAAATATATCAAGGCAATTAAATTTTTTGTCATGACCAAAACAGTGCCTTGATTTCTCTGAAAGACAGACAAAAAAGTAACATGTAACTAACTAACTGCCTTCCACGCGGGAATTCCAATCCAAAAATGAAAAGTTTTTTTCCAAATGCGTCCCTGTATAAATTCAATTTATAAATTTTTATTTCAAGTTATTTATGCTTTATTTTTGTACGAAATTGTTACTTCAATAAAATAATAAAACTTTTTGTAAAAATACAACCCGTTATTTTTTTAACCGACTACAAAAAAGGGAAGATTTTTTTCCGATTTTAAAAAAGGAGGAGGCGTCTCGATTCGACCGTATATATATGTATATATATATATATAGAATATTCGCGGAACACTTCGTCATTATAAACCGATTTTTCTGATTCTTTTTTTGTTAGAAAGGGTCTATCCCTTTGGCCGATATTTTAGGATATTAAAACATCACATTACCAAAAATTTCGATAAGTTTTGAATGTTTTTATTTTACTCTACAGGTTTATTTTACAAATGCTCAACTAACAGCTTACCTACATTATAACTAGTTCTTAGAGGTCAAGGGCTGCGGGTTTGAGTCACAGCCCGTATCTATAGACTGCTTACTGAAATATTATCTTAAGAACAGTCGACTGTGCGTGTGTATACACATTTATCTAAATTATTTCATATTTGTTTGTGTACAGAATCTAGACATATACTTCCATCAATCAATCACAGCAGCCTTTCGCAGTCCACTACTGGACATATCCACATAGGTCTCCACATGAGTTCACGCCAAAAATGGCGTGAACTCATGTGTTTTGCCCATAGTCACCACGCTGGGCAGGCGGGTCGGTGACCGCAGGGCTAGCTTTGTAGCACCGAAGACGCTGCTGCCCGTCTTTGGCCTGTGTATTTCAAAGCCAGCAGTTGGATGGTTATCCCGCCATCGGTCGGCTTTTTAAATTCCAAAGTAGTAGTGTAAGTGTGTTATCCCTTAGTCGCCTCTTACGACACCCACGGGAAGAGAGGGGGTGAGTATATTCTTTGATGCCGTAACCACACAGCATATAAATACTTACAAACATGAGTATTATTTATTACATAAACTGATGAAATTCTTATCACATTGTCAAAGACAGAAAAAAAATTACTTATTCAGTCATTAAATATACAAAAAAAAAAACTTAAATAAACAATATTAAAAAGCAGAGACATTTAATTTCCCTCTGAAATAAACCATCATCCTGAGCGGTTGTCAAAGACTTAAAGGCGACGCGATAAAGGCTTATAGACATTTAATAAAACCCGCCAAGATGTAAAGAGATTGGTATTATTAAAAGGAAAATTATTTATTTTGTACTTGTTACCGTTTGTGATTCCACTTGAATATTGTTACAGTTTAAAATGCGATTTATAATTATTTATTTATTTGGGCTCAACATGGTGTTAACGGAAGTCTATTTATTACAGATTCCGCTGAGTCTGTCTGTCCACTGAGTCTTCATTCTTATTTTTATATGAAGGGATGATTTACCTTGTTCACTTTTTAACAAATAGGCGATTCGAGATAAGCGTGACTGAATAAACAATTATGAAAATTACTTACAAATATGACGGCGAATATGAGAGCGTACACCTGTACTTAATCAACAGATAGTATAGGTACAACATAATTTGAACATCTCAATCAATAAGCAAGCTCCATTCGCACGCTGCTCTCCTGGGAGTGGGGTGATGCATTCATTATAAAGAGTAGGAATCATTATCATGTGTTTTTATTAAGAATTCGGATGGATGTTGGTAAATTCTCTACGAGGCACGGCAGAAAGAACCACAATATGAAATATGTAGACTTCGTTTTATACAGGCACAAGAAACACTTCGAGGAAGAATCGAATCAACTCATAAGCGTTAACGAAAATACAACAGCAGAAATGTTATTAGTTCTAATTAAAAGTCGTTACGTACATTAGTTTCGTACCGCTTCACTAAACAGAACGGAACAACAATTTAAAGACAATCTAACTTTACCTTTAAATAACGCATAAAATACTAAACACAGCATCCGTTTGAAGTTATAACAAACGAGATAAACGACACCGCTAACTCTGAACAAGTTTGCAAATAAAGCGAGAAATGGAGTTCGTAATTCCTGCTACGATAAATAGTGATTTGATTATGTTTGAGACGTTTACCTTTGTGTACATTTAATCATATATGTATCTGTTTTCACGCCTATTGTGTTCAGTGCTCTGGACTCATACCTGAAACAAAAGAAAGAAATGAGTTAGTGAAAAAGTAAATTAATTTAATCAGCACTTCACACATAGCAACCCCAGTAAAAATCCTCTGTGATTTTGGTTTAAAAACACAAAACAAAAATACAATTGCCTCCTGCTGTGTAAAAGCCTTTCTTCCATATAAGGCTTAGAGCTTCAACCACGCTGCTACGTTACGGGCTGATTGATAATTTCTACTACCAGATGTAAAAGAAAATTATTTATTATTAATTTTAACATTGTGTTCTCCAACACCTAAAACGCCCAATCCACCAACAAAGAATATATTTTAAAATATCCACTCGTTTGCGTTATTGTTTTTTTATAACAATTATTATCAAGCGCATTAGTGACCATACTCCTGATCCCTCTCCAGAATCTCTAGCTATCTTAATCACCACAGGAACACAACACTACCTGAGGGCAATATTATTTGGCTGCAATCTCACATCAATCCACTTTACCAGAAAGATTTTCAACATATACTTGTAACCTTATCTAAGTAGATATTATGATAAAACAGACAATTCGCAGAAAACTGGAACTAAAAACAAATTAACATCTTGTTTTGTATTCAGAGTTTTACTTTGCTTTGAAAGCGAGCAACGTTTCAAATAATGGATCTCCTTTCTGGCATATGTAATAACATACGTGGTCGAATTAGCAACTGTCTGCATTAAAATATATTTTTTTAAGTAAACACTGTTTCCATAACCTAAAAGCAGATCATTTTCTTTGTTTAATTTAAAGGGAATTTAGTAGAACCATATATTTTACCAATTCTTTTAGGCACAAGACTGTTACTGTAATTTTGGTACATTACTTGATCAGTAGCATCATATTGGTTGTTTTGATTCTATACATAATAAATTATAATAAGTAAATAATAAGTAAATAAAAAATCATTCCTTTTCCACTTAATAGTTGAGATAAAAACACAAGTTTATTCAAACAATCAGTATATTCTTTAAATTCTGTCCTATCGCTTCAGCCTGCAATATCCCACTACTGGGCATAGGCCTCTTTCCCCATGTAGGAGAGGGAATTCGAATTGAAATTCTCTCCTACTAAGGTATAATCATGGCGCATAATTTCTCAGTAAAAATCATACGACAGAGGTTATGGACATCACATCGAGGACATAAAAATTCAAAAGACGCAACGTTAAAGCGCCAATTCTGCTAGCAGACATAACGTATTTTATTCATATTTACTTATAGCAAGATACCCGCTTTTACATCTGTTTTCAACTTTAAAATAGTCAGTCCGGTTATTATATGCTTAACTTGCTATGTCCTGTGTTTTTAGACCGCAAAATGTCTTTACATTTTTACTACAATTGTTTCTAGAGTAATAACCCCACTTCTAGATGGTGTATAAATATGAAACCTACTTCAAATTTTAAGTCAGATCCCAAGGTCATAACTTCGACCTAATTCAAACACTACTCTTTGCAATTACAATTTGCATATAGATTATACAGGACATACAAAGATACTGTGGTCTGGGCGTTGTGCTTGTGTAATGTGAGCTTGATTCCGGAACAGAACAAAATCCTACTAGAGGCGGTTTAGTGTAAGGGGTTTCTAATCTATTTGTTAAGTGTGTGGATCAAATTAGTCATCGCTGGCTCATAAACCAGCTTCTGTGACCACCAAACCAAAACCTATTTAATGAATTAAATTGTTTTAATGCTATAATTGTCATATCATTACATCTAATATTCTTATAGTATAACCGCAACAGATTTAAGTTCTTAAAACAATGCCGTTGAACCGTATTAAAATTCAAAACGTCAAAACTACTTGCGAAGTAATCCAATCTCATAGTTCGCAGCGCTCTACTTTATTAGTAAACTCCTCTCTTAATTTATCTTTTAAAATTTAAGTTTTATCAATTGTTATAACGAAGTCTTAACTTTATGAAATATTTAATTGAAGCGTTATTAAAAGTATTATGTTGACTTTTATATTTTATTTTTATGAATATATAAAAATGTATTAAATTTTCATATTTAATGCTTAGGTCAACTTTATTATTTACTTAATTAATAAATAAAATTACGTAACATTTTAGCAGTTCATTTCTTTTTTGATCGGTTGACATATTTGATAATTGCTTCTGTCCTAAGTAACAAACAAAAAAACATTATATAGCCTAAAAAAAACTACAACCCATAAAGCAACTGTTAGACAACAATAATATTTTTTCAAATAAGTTACGCAAATCTTTACGTAAGTAAAAAGAAAAAAAAGGCAGTCACAGTTTTATTTTGATCCCAAAAAAAGAGGTGTCAAAATATCAAGTGACGTATCATAACATTTCTACGTACACAAAAATCCACGATTATTCAAGCATTTCCCTCACGTCACAAATTCTTATTCACAGCCCGTACGAAGGTACATGTTACATGTAATCCCTTACAGTTTTGATAAAACATTTCCAATACTAGAGACATCGAGACAAAATACGTGTATGCAGTCCATTTGACTAAGCCACTTTGCATCTCTACGATGGGACGTACAAGTTATAAAGTAGAGAGGGTAAAATGGAGATATTTGTGATAGGAAAGGTGTGATGGAGAGTGAATTACTGTGAATAGAGGATGAATTAAGGACTGGAAAACTTTGTTGTTACCGTTCAATAATCATGAACATATACAACGTTTAAATATAGTATCTTCTTATGAACATCTTCATATATACAAATCAAACATCACGTTGTTTGTCCGCGATGGACACTTAAACTACTTAACCGATTTTAATCAAATTTTGCAGATCGTGTGCAGTTTGATCCAACTTGAAAGATAGGCTATATTTTATTTTGATATATGTAATTATTATATTTAAGTAAAAAAAGGCAGTACGAAGTTCGCCAGGTCAGCTAGTAAATAATATGTTGATTTGCCCCTTTTGCACAGTTACTCTTGCTTTTTGCTTTATGATTTTGGGGCTTTATTCCTGCTTTGATTCTGGGTGTAATATTTCTATGTACTGTTGTGATTTTTTATTAATTTAATTGTAATTTATGATAAAAAGATTGTATTATTTCATTAAAACTTATAATTATTTTTAATTTTACTATTCAATGTTGTAAGAATCTGGCAACTAAATTAAATGTCATTTAAACCAATGGGAATGGATTAGAGTGGGAGATTAGAGTGGGTAGTATGTTAAGTGGGGATAATTTGTTGGTAAGCTAAAGGAAGGAACGGAGGATTCATTCTGGTTGCTGGATTTGAAGCGAGCACTAGTTCTGTCATTAGTTACTTAATCATATATTGTGTGTCAATTTAATTACTTATTCATATACTATATATCCAATCAATTGTATTATAAAATAATTTTTAACAAAAAAAAAACCGACTTCAAAAAGGAAACTAAAAAGTGAAAAATAAATTTACTTAGTACAAAGTAATTCGTATTTTGATTTAGTTAATCAGAAATGATTAAATAAATATTTTATAATTTTGAAGTCGGTGCCAAGTAAAACAAAATTCTATTCTAGTATCTACTCATACGTTGTATTCAGTTTTCTTTCATAATTTGTTTCATTGACTATTAGGTTGAGTACTGTTATTATTCTGTTATTGTTTTGACATATCTAATAATACTTTTTGTACTTGTTTGTTGTGTGTGTGTTGTTTGTATTTGTTATTGTAGCCAGCTTGTTGTAGTATTTACTTGGCACCAACTTCAAAATTATAAAATATTTATTTAATCATTTCTGATTAACTAAATCAAAATACGAATTACTTTGTACTAAGTAAATTTATTTTTCACTTTTTAGTTTCCTTTTTGAAGTCGGTTTTTTTTTTGTTAAAAATTATTTTATTTTACCATTTTTAGTGATGGATAGACCTAACAAGGATGCTTTTTCTCTTATGTCGGGGGTTCGGAAACATACACAATACACAAGCACAAACACCCAGATCATGACAAACACCTATATGGCCAATACAAATGTCTGTCGTGCGCGGGGATTGGACCCACTAATGCCAGCGCAACAGCCGGTGCTGTGACCGCTGCGCTAACGCGTCGACATACTATGAGTAAAGTTTGCTATCAGGTGTACGTAATAACAACCGGGACTGACAGCCTAGCGTGTTCTCCGAGGCTAGGTTGGGAGAACCACAAGGATTAATAACTAGACCAAAAATAAATATTTATATAAACATAAATATCCACTCCGAGCTGCAATAGAACCCGCGACCGTCGGTGTTTAGGCGCCGCCGACACGGCACATACACCATTATATCAAAGCGGTCGTCAAACAGCAAAAGGTAACTGCTGTAAATTGTTGAGAAATTCCCTCGAGTGTTTATGGGCTCCATCATCAAACCTGGTCCTGCGACACAGATGATCACACAGCAGGTAATTGCTATAAATCGTTGAAAACTTCCCTCGACTATCTTTCATCTCCATCATCAGACTTTAATGGCACTGTAACTCATATAGGTGCAAAGTTCTCATCCATAGAAACGAATTAAGTTCATACAGCAGGTAATTGCTATAAATTGTTGAAGAGTTCTTTCGACTATCTTTCTTCTCCATCATCAGATCGACACCAGACCTTTACTAAATAGTAGTGCTTTATAGTAGTTAATGAAAACATGATTAAATTTACTAGTCACCCTTACGATTTTTGAAAGTTTCCCTCGATTTCTCTGGGATCCCATCATCAGATCCTGGTTTCCTTATCATGGTACCAAACTATAAATATCTCCTTTCCAACAAAAAAAGAATTACCAAAATCGGTTCATAAACGAAGAAGTTATCTCCGAACATACATTAAAAATATATATATATATATATATACGGTCGAATTGAGTAACCTCCTCCTTTTTTTGAAGTCGGTTAAAAAAATAAGTCAGTCAGAAAAGGTGTTTAATTTCATCGCAGTACATTACAAATAATAAAATGTAAATCAGTCTATTGAAAAATAAGCATTATCAGCCATAATTTACCATAGGAACAGACGACTGTATATGTGTGTTAAAAAAAATTAAAAATGTATGGTAACAAAATTTTTAAGTTAACATGTAAATATTATAATATACAGTCACTTTAAATGCATTGTTAAAAGTATAGTATCGTTCGTAACTTGGAGAACGTCCAAGACAAATATTGTAAGAATATCAGTAACACACATTATGTCGTCACCAGCAACAGTGGGCAGTTAGTATGAAACAACACGAAAAAATGGTCGAGTGTTATATATGGGTTATTTTTATTATATTATTTACAATACTTCATTATATATACTTAAAATAGAACATATTTTTATGCACATCGTACGTAATCTACGAGGTAGCAAATTCTGCAAATAAAGTCCTCAATAAAATCTAATACTTAAAGATGGAGATTAGTAGATTTGCTTTTTTATACTAAGGGCCTGTTTATCCTTCATATGACGGTATTCAAAATATATAAAAGTTTTATCATAGGTATATTATTCTTTTTCACTTTCAAAAGTCACTTAATTTATGGAATATTTGTACCTGCTACCTGCTAATCTAAAAATTGTTGTTTATTAATTGAAGTGAAACAGGCCTTTTTATCTCCTGCTGTTAAAATATATTTGTAACTTTGAAGATAAATCGATTAAATGAATGCGTTTGTTTTTATTATTAGAGGTACATACAATATTTGTCAAACATAATTCATATCATCCAGACCCGCGTAATCTTAGCCATTAAGCCAACTAAACCACTTAAGGTCTTTTGGGTTTCTACATCAGCCCATCCCCTTCGGCAGAAAGGCTGATTATCTATTTGAACATGATATCGCTAGCAATTGTTCCGTCAATAGAAACTCCCCTTAAATCAAAACAATTCACTTCACCGAATGAGCCACTGGTGCAATTTTATTAAACACCCTAAGTCCTTGAGGGCGCAATCAGGATGGGTCCGGAAAGGTCTTCGAATTTAGAGGGAGGGATCGACAGGACTCAAAACATTGTTATTATATTTCAAGCCCCTTATATCTGTAATTACGTGATATAACGAAATGCTTTGTTTTGAAATAATCAGAATTTCAACGAACATAGAAATAAAACATATTATTATATTATATGATGTGTAGAAAATGAAAATATTTTCAAAATAAATTTATGAATTTTAGCAGAACAGAACAAATATACAAATATCAAAGTTGGTAATAAACTATTTCAATATTTGTCTATCGGAAAGGTAAATTTAAACAAGGAACCTTAAACAAGGATTGAAAGTGTACCTAAAAAGCTACCGGCGTCAGTCTGTGATACGTTCAAAGTTGGGTACGTTAAAAAGAGCTCTTTCAAAGGTTGACTATGGAAAGGATTTTTGCGTCTTTCAAAGACAGAATGCGTGATACGTACGTGCAGTCACGTCTCGATAGAGATAAGAAATATTATGATTTTGATAAATAGATGAAGCCTTATTTTTATAATATAAATTCTAAGGACGTGTAATGTTATGATCTGATCTAAACTTTTCAGATGGTTTTTTTAACTTGCATTGTTTTATGGTGAAATCATCTACCACCTGAGCTTTTGGGAAACAATCAAATTGGGCAAAATGGGTCCGGAAACACCCAAGAAAGAGCAGAAATCACGGGAGATGTGTCTGAAAATAACATTACGGGCTGTTTTTTTTGTACCTGTAGCTTGAGCAAGGTAAGAAAAAAAAATATCCTGAAATTACGTAAACTCCTCAAAAAAAATGTATATCATATGAATCTTAGAAATCAGTTGAAATTTAGAACCAATCTTTATATTCGTAGTTTTGTGCTACTAGTAAAACTTCAAAATTTTAATAATCTTTTATGATTTTGCGCATCTTTGAAATGTTCTCGGTTTTTGTTACTATCTCATATATACCTTTACAAGAGTACAAATATTTCTTATATTGCATCTATATATCTTTCTATGTAGTTTTAAAACTAATATATATTTAGAATTTCAAAGAGCTTAATAAGAGGGCTCGAAGCCTCCTATTAAAGACCAACTCTTTGTGAGATACAAAAGATGTTCCAAAGAACCTTCAAAAATTTATGCATCGAATACACAAATAACATCAGGCCATATCGAGACAATCTCGAACTAAAACTATATACCTTATCAAATGCAGGCCGAGATCAATCAATTGATTAGAGTACGCTGAGAAGTTTGATGAGATCCGCTCATTAGGGAACGTCGTCTTCCGTACAAGAATTGCCGGACTAATTACCAGTGACAAAAAAAACTGTGTTAATTAAAAAATTCAATTAATTTTTAATATGAAAAGCATCAGTGATACAACGATTATTTTCCGTGTAGAATCTAAAATCAATATTTTTGTTGCAGAACGAGGGTAATGATTTCATTATAAATTACAACACACAACATTACAATTACATTACAAATAAAGTTATTATTTTTATTATTATTATTATTATAAACCAACCGCCCCAATTTCACTTGCGTTAAGCTTTATACGTCTAATTTCACTATTATTATTTCACGTACATCTTTGAATACAATAATTAAAAAAAAAACCCTTTTTAAAAAACAAACTTTTATTTTATTGCGCTAAAACGAAAAAATAAATGTTTCCTTTAAAACTTTTACTATACACTTATATGATATAAAAGCTTGTTGAGCGTTTACAGTAATCGTATTTCCTTAGTTTGAAAATGTTCAATAGTTAAAATCAATCACATCAAGTTATTTAATTTATTTGACAAGTAAATCTTGTAAAAATGGATACATTTTTGGTTTTAGGAATGAATCTTAAGATACATTAAAATGTGAACGTTAACTGTAATATACTGCACTAAAATGTTTTATTTATATTATTTACGAGCTTTTGCGAGCGACTTAGTCCGCGTGGAATAGGAACAATTCTGTCAAACATGATTTTTGCAAAACTGTTACTGTTTACGTAGGGCACGCAGCAGAAGCTTGAGGGCTGTTGTTGTTGTGTTGTTGTTGAGACAGGAAAAAAAAACAATTTGGAATATTTTTCATTGGTGCTCCGCTCTTATTGGTCTTAGCGTTATGATATATAGCCTATAGCCCAGCTTGATAAATGAGCTATCTAACACTGAAAGATTTTTTTTTAATTGGACCAATAGTTGCTGAGATTAGCGCGTGCAATCAAACAAACAAAGAAACTCTTCAGCTTTATAATATTAGTATAGATTATTAATTTATTTCAAACGCGAAATAAAATGTTCATTAAGCACTCTTTCCGATAATGTACTCCTAGGGTATTTGGAACCTTTAGAAAGGTTACTAAGAAAAGAACTGGCGAAAGCTATTGCTTTTGTATCTAATACATAATCTTAAATTAAGTAATTTTCTTGTGCACTACAAAGGTAGAATAAAAATAAATAAATACTTTACGTCTTATATATACAAAAAATAAAAACGATATTTTCAATAATAAAATCCTAATGATTGTTTGGCGTAGTGGTGACAGGAATTAGTTGATGAGTTGGCACTTGTGGGAACAATTATCCATTACTGAAAAATGTTTTAAGGACCTTAGATTTTTTTAATACAACTAGGTCGGTAAACAAGCAAACGGCTCACTTTACGGTACACGGTTACCGTAGCTTATAGACGCCTGCAACACCAGAAGCATCTCAAGAGGATCAGGAGCTGAGAAAAAGGAGATGGGGAGAATTTGGATAGGCATAGATTTTTCTGGATCCTCAAAACTAAAATGAATCGTATAGAAATTTATAAAGCAACGATGACGATTTAGCCTGTAATATCCTTCTCCATGTAGGAGAAGGATGGAATCTTTCTCCATGTAGGAGAAGGATTGGGACTTAGTAACCGTATTGCTCAACTGCGGGTTAGCGGTTATATTCTCTACTATGACTAACGATCGCTATCAGGTATTTATGATAATAACCCGGACCGATAGCTTAACGTGCTCTCCGAGACACAGTAGGGAGACCAACAATGACAGATATCCAAACCGGAAAGAAATATTTGTACAAATACAAATATCCACCCCGAGCGGGAATCGAACCTGCAAACCGTCGGAGTTTATGGCGCCTACAGGCACCAATACACCAGAGCGGTTATTTTTGTACTTGTTTGGTGATTTTCCGTAAGGTTGAAGTGCTTTCCCAGTTGAACTGCCCCAGATATTGACCAAAACATTCACTGCTTTGTCCTATATCAGACCGGTAATTTTTATTCAGAAGACATTTTAGTCTGAATTTTAGCATAATATATATACGATTTTTCGTCATTATTCTTTAACGAAACTTATGTCAGTTTTAAAAGTTTCCTTCACCACAAACATAAATCAAACACCACACGACGAGAACTTTCAAACGGTTCTCTAACAACTAAAACTGGCATCACGAAAGTTATAGTTTTAATTGTTCTCATTGTACTTTACGTACTAAGTTACGTTTCATACTGCGCTAAATGTAGCGATGGAATTGTTTGCACAGCTGTTCGTCGTCTCAGACATCTTTCATGTGACGTTAAGGTGATTCGTCCGGCGCTGAGATTTTTTTTATACACATGTTTGTCAGTAAACCGTAAGACGTATAAAATAAAAAATAGTGTTGGTAGGTAGGTAGGTTTAAACAATCATAAATAATTGTGTTTGCTCGCAAACGAAAAAAAAAACCGACTTCAATTACATCGACGAGTAATACAACGTAGATCGACGCAAAAATAGTCAAGTCACTACGCGTTATCAAAGATTACTCAAAAAGTAGTTATCAGATCTCAATAAAATTTATATGTGACCACATGACAAACATCAGCTATCGATTAAATTAAAAATTATCAAAATCGGTACACCCAGTAAAAAGTTATTGCGGATTTTCAAGAAGTTCCCTCGATTTCTCTGGGACTCCATTATCAGATCCTGGTTTCCTTACCATGGTACTAAACTAGAGATGTCTTCTTTCCAACAAAAAAAGAATTATCAAAATCGGTACACCCAGTAAAAAGTTATTGCTGATTTTCAAGAGTTTCCCTCGATTTCTCTGGGATCCCATCATCAGATCCTGGTTTCCTTATCATGGTACTAAATTTGGGATATCTCCTTTCCAACAAAAAAAGAATTATCAAAATAGTTACATCCAGTAGAAAGTTATGCTGTATAATACAATGTAGGTCGACGAAAAAAGCGTCAAGTAAAAACGCATTATTAGATATAACTCGAAAAGTAGTTGTTAGATCTCAAATAAATTTAAATGGGACCAATTGGCATACACCACCTTTCGATTAAAATAAAATTTTTCGAAATCGTTCACACGGTCAAAAGTTCTGATGTAACATACATAAAAAAAAATACAGTCGAATTGAGAACCTCCTCCTCTTTTGGAAGTCGGTTAAAAATAAAGAAACATACGTAATAACAAAAAACATAGATTATGAAAATAAGAACATGTCTCGTGAACAAGACATTCGTTGGAAATGTCAAAATATCGAGCTTCGCAAAATGAAAATAAAAAACATGGTAAGTATCCTGTTTTTGAATAGTTAAAAAAAATTTGTTTAAAACATTGTACGTATTAACTTACACGCACAATTATACATAAAAACATATATATGCATTATAACTAGAGATATATATAGAGATTTTGAAATTACATATTGCCATATGTACCATTTTTTTTTTGGGACTAAACTAACAAAAAAATACAATACAATTATTGCTCTGTGGAACACGCACTGAGGCAATTATGTATAGAAAAGTTGTCCTTTCATGGGTTTCGGTATGATAGGTCAGTTATATAGCATTGACAGATATTACATACGCGACTTTTGAAACCAAAAGTTGTACTTCGCAGATACGTTATCTGTTTTTATATTTTGCGTACGATTAAATGCATCCTTTGATTGGCTATCAGAAACTGCAGATGTCGGTTGAAATAGCCATTTGATTAATCGAGTAGTATTAATATTAAACAAACACATAGACGACATAGAATAGTCCAGTTACTAAACTGGACGATTCGTTCAATCATTGTGTCATTAATCATCTCTCTTCTTTGTAGACAATTTTTTTTTAAAATCGATAAACTTTGCCATAAGCTTATATCATTGTGTTGTTTTTACATGTATTTTTTGAGTGCAATAAAGTATATATATATATATATATATATATATATATATATATATATTAACAAAAAAAAAACCTATGGCAACAGGGTGCTTACAGCTTACAGGGTGCTGGGTCAAGTTTAAAATATTAAACATTATGGCTGATACACTGAACTGGTATGTTTCACCACAGAGCGCTTGTTCCCTTTTATTTACAAGACTGCTTTAACATCTGTTGTTTTTTGATTGTGAGTCGTTTTTATATTAAAAACCCATTTTTATATTACAAACCCATTACGTGAGGGTAGTCATTAACTCTGTACTAAAATATCTAGCCTCTAATATTTTAAATTCTATGGACTGACCTTTATTAAGCATGTCTATCACTGTTTATTTTTATTAAAACGAGTAAAATAAAGTAAATGTACAAATTAAAAAAAATACTATAAAATTAATATGTTTATCATTCACATACGGTCGGATAACGGACACGCAACAAACATATAACAGGAATCCCTTTATTCCTTGGTCAAGTTACAAATCTCGCTAATTACATCCATATACAATTTCAAACTTTTAGTCCACTATGAAAACTTTTAATTCTAATAGATAAGCCACGATTGTCATGTCAAAACTCAATATATTATCGCGATTACTTCAGTATTTTTGTTTCCAGATTCTTTAAGGATGGCCTTTATGAAACAACAAATTGAAAAAATTGAAAACATTTATATAACGATTATTTTAAATGCACGCGTTTGACAGTTCACAAGACAAGACAATGTTTGTTAGGTCAGCTAGAACACAGTAAGTTCCAAAAATTCGTTTAACCAAATTCCAAAGAGAACAACGGTGTTCATTTGTAATCGCCGATAAGATGGATAGCGGTCAGACTTCCGGTAATCCCGGAAATGGCGATACGCACCTGCGTACCTTATTCACTAAATTAATTCATTTCATAAAATATTTAATTGAATTTTTGATACAAATGTGTAGGTACTGTAGATTTATGACAACATATTTTAATAAATTTTGATGTTGTGTTATAATTAGTATTTAATTTTATGGTTGATAAAAACAATACATTTAATGAAATATGTGTAATAAATTTACGTTGTTATTATGTATAATATTTCATATGATTAATTAGCATTAATTAAAAATATAAAAAGGAATTTAATTACAAGAAAGTATCAGAAAAAACCACGAGGCATATCTGGTAAGAAATACAAAAATTAATCAACATTATACTATTTCAGAACGTTCCAGTAAAAATGAAGTTAAAAAGTATCTAATCATAAGTCTACGAATGGGTACGTTTTGATCTTATTAATAAAGATGGATAGGTTCTCAAGATATGAATATTTCATTTATGATCTCGAATTTTTTTCTATAAAAATACATCATAATTTACTCGACTGTCATGGAAGAAAAACGATGTGTTTTTAACCGACTTCAAAAAAGGAGGATGTTACTCCATTCGACCGTATACACTTATCTATATTTTTTTAAATGTATGTTAGGGAAAAACTAAGTCGTTTATGAACCGATCTTGATAATTCTTTTTTATTGGAAAGGAGATATCTCAAGTGTGTTACCATGATAAGGAAACCAGAATTAGATAATGGAAGATGGAGAAATCGATGGAAACCCTAGAAAATTATAGTGACGACTAGTGCGTTTGTTAATTTTTTTCGTTTGTAAGAAAACACAATTATTATTTTAAAAGTTACTCGTTACAAGTATTATTTACTTCTCGATAAGGGAATTGAGTATACTTATCTGACTAACGTACGAAAAAACTATTACAAACAAATATTCCTAGGAACAATCAAAAAAATTATCAAGGTTGTGGGTAAAAATTATCTCTCACATAGTTACTGGTAGGCTATCTGAGGTTTTTGTTCAGCAGAAGATAGAAGCCCTTAAGTCCTGTGTACATCTAGCTGACGAAAAATATTCTGAGGAATAGAAGAATAGAAAAAGAGAATAAGAAGCGTTTGAAGAGGTAGTAGCTTCGATCGGCCTTTTTAAGTCCTCTACGCATTTAAATGAAACAACTTTTTCGGATTTTATCGCGGTTTAGTAACTTTTTAGATTCCCGACGTTTCGGATACTTTACAGCAACCATGGTCACGGGAGGACTGAGTCGTCAGACGTCCTAACGTTACAAAGTTATATGAAACTACCCGACATACATCAATATTTTATTTAGTCTTATCTACGCAGAATGTGCTAATTGAGTCTTTAATCTGTGGTATATATTATGCTTGGTCCTCTTCGCATTCTGTTTATTCTGATCTACTCAGAGATATGACACTAGTATACTATAATTATATTATAGTAGAGCAAGTCTTAATAAATAAATGATCTCCCGGTCGAGATGACTTGTGATGGTTATTCTTGTTTTGTCAGGTACTTGATGAGGGTAAGAGATGGAATTTACTTTGTATTTGAAATTTTCATTTTAAAATGGGTTGTTTAGTCTGTAGTCGGTAATAATATAGAGTTTATATATCATTATATTAAAACAGTTTATGTAAACTGATAAATAATAAAAAAGGTAATTATAAGTTATTTAAATTGAAGACCTCAATGTGCTGCTAAATGTAAAATTAGGAAGCGGTTGAACCTATTCTTGTGTATTTTTTTTTCTAGCTATACTTCGTATAAGGTTTTTATGTGTGACTACGGCAATAAAGAATATAGCCACCCCCTCACTTCCCGTGGCTGTCGTAAGAGGCGACAAAGGGATAACACAGTTCCACTTCCACCTTGGAACTTAAAAAGTCGATAGATGGCGGGATAACCATCCAACTGCTGGCTTTGAAATACACAGGTTAAAGACGATCGGTCTCGACGACGGTCTTCGGGATCTTCGGGCGACAAAGCTAGCCGGTCACCAACCCGCTTGCTCAGCGTGGTGACTATGGATAAAACACACGAGTTCACGCCATTTTTGGCGCGAGCTTGTGGAGGCCTATGTCCAGCTGTGGACAGCGATAGGCTAAAGTGTTGATATTTTTTATCGTGAATATATCAGAAAAATTGATTCTTAGACTGTTGTAGAAATAGGAGTGAATTATAAAGATATTGCGTTGCTTTATTGGTGACCAGAATTATTTGCAGGTAGTAATAAATAAATAAATATCTTATAACATACACACACGGTCGTTCCTAAGGTAAACAACTTAATGCTTGTGTTAGAGGTAACAGCCTACTGAGATAGCTAAATATTTTTATTGATAAACATAGAATTAAAATCATATAAATAGACGTTGAATTTAGATTTGAATACGTGGGATGCTTAGCATTTTGATGTATCAAACCGTTTTACGTACGTTTTTAACTCTGGAGGGTGAGCTTTTGAAATTTTTCACTCTTTCGTTAATTATTTTATAAGTAACTAATGTATTCTTCACTTTATTTTTGTGAGCCGATTTAAAGGAGCGGACACGGAGTATATTAAATTCAATTAAATGCATGAAAGGACAGAAGAAAGGAATTGGATACTGGAAGCGTAAAGGCATAGATTATAAAAATTATTGGGAAATAATAAAAATGAATAACACATTTTTTTTATAATGCATAGATAAAAAATCTGGTAAAATTAATATATATAATAATAATATTTTATCTTATAATTATAATACTGTGCCGCCAGCACATTTTTTTAATATGTACAAAAAGATTTTATATTCTATGTAAAATAATTTCACCTAGTTTTGTCACAAAAAAATTGTATTTCATTATTTTTTAAAGGGGGATGTTATGTGCAGTCAGCACATTTCATGATATTTAGTTGCAGCCCTGAGTTACTCGCCCGTATAAAAAATATATCTTTCAGTTATTCGTGTTATTAATTCTCCGCGCCTTATTAACATATAACTACTACCACACCATATACAACCCTCCGCTAAAATACAAATTTTACTCCCAGAATCGAACCCAGAACCCCCGGAGCAGAAAGGGCGGCCACAACAAACTGCGTCAACGAGCTAATCAACGCTATGACTGTTTTTTTTATTCTCTTCAGATATCTTATTTGTAAAAATATGTGTAGTAATGACATCAACTTCAGGTAATATATATAATTACAATTTAAATGCACTTTTGAAGTCTACTTGAATTAAGTATTGATTAACTTTTATTGGGATACAAAATCAGTAGACGTGTAGACAAAACCGCGCGACATAACGAGTACATAATACGGATGATATTCTAGGTCACGATACGGGATCAATGTCGGAGAATAATCCCATATTGTGGAAACTTCTGCCATGTTACAGATGGACGGCTTTACGCCACACTGAATTATTTATTTAGTGTTTTTGATCGTACCCTTTTTTGTATTTTTTATTTAAGACTGCGTTTTATAACACTAATGGTTATTTTTATTTATTTATAGATAGATTATATACGTTGACGAAGGTAAACAAAAAATTTTGCACGTTGCTTTTATAGTGTTTTTATAGTTTATAGTCTGAAGCAAAGTTGCACTTTGTTTGTAGAATTGTTTGAAATTAATTTCAATTTTAATTGCAATTACTGGGGCCTTAGACTTCTCGACACAGTTTATATATTATTTTTAAAAGAAATACTCCGAAGTTTCTTCATTAATAGTAGATTCTATTTTAAAAATAAAAATTACTTTTAAAATTTTAATTTGTAAAATAACGATTCGAAAGTACTTTTAAAGCTTATATGAATAAAGTTATTTTTGATATTACTTTCTCGATCTTAATAATGGAAAGATGACGATGATGGTCATAATCACTTCAGCCTATCGCAGTCCAGTGTTGGACATACGCCTCCACAAGTTCGCCCCAAAAATGGCGTGAACTCATGTGTTTTGCCTAGTCACCACGCTGGGCAGGCTTTGTCGCACCGAAGACGCTGCTGCCTGTCTTCGGCCTGTGTATTTCAAAGCCAGCAGTTGGATGGTTATCCCGCCATTGGTCGGCTTTTTAAGTTCCAAGGTGGTAATGGAACTGTTTTATCCCTTAGTCGCCTCTTACGACAGCCACGGGAAGAGAGGGGGTGGCTATATTCTTTAATGCCGTAACCACACAGCATAATTATGCTATTATGGTCATATGCTATTAAAATATTTTTTCTTGTATGGGACACAATCAAAAAATCAACATTAATTACGCACATTATAATTATTTTTTTTAAATAATACCCTTTATGCTTATGAGAAAATTTAATCGATAGCGAATAATACCTAGGCTACATTAGTAGGCGACACAAGTGACGTTTAATTCTGTGAATAACTGAAGAACGTCAACATAAAACAGAATAAATATGAACAGAAATACTTAATTTTAACGTATAATTAGTTATTAATGACTAAATTAATCTATATTCATCTAGGACAATCTTTGAAGTTTTTATAGTAATTACACATAATTCAAATTTAAAAAAAAAATGGATGTGAAAATATCGATTTTTGAGATGAAAGAGACTGAGATTGAGATTTCAATTAAAACTATCCAACCGGATGTGTAGTTTTGAAAATATCACAAAAACAAACAGAAACATAAACAGAACACAAAAATATTACATAAAAAACTTTTCATATAAAAATGATAAAATGCGATTACGTTTTGGTAACATACGGCATAACACTGACCCAAGTATAACTCCGAGATAACTGCCAAGACTTTGGTGACGCGAGTGGCTTACAAACGGGTCTTATTAACGCGGTGTATCGAATAAAATAGCAATAAGTATTATTTATTCCGTTTGAAATTAGCTTAGGTTTTATGAGATTTGTAGATATTACAATAAAAATAGTAAATAATAAAATAAACGCCTCGCACTCAACAGCCACCAGTAGGATTTTCTCTAATGTCGGAGGTCCGACAACACACATAATACCACAAACGATCAGACCACGACAAACATCTATATGGCCAACTCAAATGTTTGTCATGTGCAAGGATCGAACCACGGCCGCCAGCGCAAAAGTCAGTGCTAAGACCGTTGCGCCAACACGTCGTCTAATAGAATGAAAAATGAAAGAATTCCATAAAATCAAACAGCTTTTTTTATGATTACTCCTTTATCCCCGACCACGAGACGTATTTATCCAGTATTAAAATTAAAAAATTTCAGCCATATTAGTAGATTTGACAACGTGATCGTTGGTTACGATGTAGATAGTATTTAAATTATATTATATAACTATTTGATTATAAATGGTCTATTTAATCAAACAATCATATGCATATATTATACGATCGATGTAATTCCCAATGGAAAACATTCGTTTTATACAAATATGTAACACGAATATCACAATTACAAAAGAATATAATCAAAAGAATAAATATCGATTGAAATAAAATAAATTACCAAATTATATAAAATTTGCGTATTCTATTTAAATTACCTTAATAATCTTTTCGTTGAGAAGTTCGTATGTAAGTAACCAACCTGAAACAAGTAAAGAAAATTATTATTAGTTTAAGTTATTATTTTATAGAAAGAAATATGGAAAGAGTTTATTCAGTATTTGTATCAACCCAATTACTCAGCAGCTCCTGTAGTATATGTGTTGTAGGATTCAAAAACACATATAACATACAAACTCTCAGACAAACATATATATATTTGTATACAAACATTAGACGAAAACGCTGATCGAACTCATGACTGCACAGCGATCAGTTGTCATCCACTCCGTCAACGATTTAATTAAATCTGTAGCAAATACTCAAATATATTTAAGTTTTATACAACACACGTATAAATAACATATTTTTTTTTACAAAAATATACTATATATTAAATAGCTGTGGCAGTTTGGGAGAACATAATTCACATACATATAACTATGTAATATTAAAGTCGGTATAAATCTTACTTTCTATGCTCTATGATGATAATATTGCATATAGTATATAAGTCTTACTTTCTATACATACTCTATAAGAGATGTATCAGCAGGAATTTTCTAAATTCATTTAACGGAACAGTTCAGAGAAATATCGCTGGAAAGGTAAATTTAACGTCAAGTACGATTGAACATATTACAGACATCCGTCTGGTGTCACGAGTAATGCCCCGGGATACGGGATCGTTATCCCGGGATAGCCCGGGATTTTAATTGCATAGCTAAGAGGTGGCAGCTTAAACTAACTATGAGCTTGAGTGCATTAAATCAATTTACATTTTATACGTTAAGAAAATATGATTCAGTATATTACCGTCCCTTGGGAAATAGAAGCGCTTCCCCGGGGCTTTACAATATGATTATATGACAAAAGCATGCTATTAGAAAGTTTATCATTTTGATGAGTTTTTGACGCAGCGGTCACGGCAACTGGCAGTTGTGGTAGTAGTCGCGTATTCGATTTCCTTTAATGACAATTTTTTGTACAGGCAAAGCATATATTTGTCGTGATCTTTACGTACGTTGAGTGATAAGGTTTTCAATTCGTCTAACACACTTATTTTATTTGTCTAAAATAAGAATCTCCGAATAATTATTAGTATATTAATAAAATTAAACTTATGACAAACTGTATCAAAACTTTCATCAAAAAATTTACTAGCAGTAATTGATATATTAGATTCATTTCAATCGCTTTTGTACTGCTACTAATTGCCAGAATTGCGCAATCCTTATATTGATCAAAAGAAGAATTCACATCTATATTATCGTACCATTTTTAATGCCTTTTTATTTTTATTTTAGGTTAACGTAAAGTGTAGGTTGTAAATGTAACATCAAAAATATCATTAAAATGCTATATAAAATAAAATTTCTGCAATATAAACAGATTATTATCACGAGATTTAAATAAACTATCCATAAAATCCATTAACAATTGAAATTCATCAAATTTTTTTCATTTAAAAATACCCAAAGTAAAATATTTCACATCGAACAATTTAAATTAAATACAACTTGTAACTTAACAAGCGCATGCATAATTAAAATATATATTAATATGAGAAGCTTTGATCAACATCTAAATAAAAACAGGTCCGTTAATTACCCTACAATGATATCAAGCAACGCCGCGTCAAATCGTTAGTAGTAATAAATTCAGAGTTCAAGTTACGCCCACTTCAAAAATCAACTATGAAAGTATTATCATAAATCAAATTACGCACACATTAGTACATTTGAGGGTGTGTGTGTAGCTCTCTTTTAAAACCATGTAACGCGGTTTCATTTCACGCACACAAATGTACTATAATACGTATTGTAGTGTGCAACCGGTTCGAAGGTGCGCTTGCGACGTCTTCTGGGATTAAATGTAAGGCTATAGTGATAAGAATAGCGGAAAGTTATAAAATATAATAATTTAATATATAAATAAAATGTTTATTACTTTCAGGTACTTTATAACCATATTATTTATATTTAGAGAGTATTTTCTTAAAAACGTCACGCTACACCACCGGTAACAACGTCATTTAGGGTATTTGTACGAGAACCGAAGCCGAATAGTGTCATGCTCATTCTTGAGATGAAATAACTGAATATTATAACACTTTTAATATAATAAAAATTTAAAATAATAACACTAATGCTTGAAATTTTATATTGAGTTCGAGGATGAAAATGAAGAAAATCTCAGATTAAATCATACAAATATATTCGTCTATCTACAATAAAGCTGTGTAACAAGATAATCTCTAATCCTTTCCCGTATCAAGGAAAATAAATCTTTACCTAAATACCAATAACTTTATTTACAGAGATTTTGTCGTCATTCAATTATATATTTATATAACTCGTAATACTTATAAGTGCTATACTATATGTGTGGTTACAGCATCAAATAATAGCCATCCCCTCACTTCCCGTGGGTGTCGTAAGAGACGACTAAGGGATAACACAGTTCCACTACTACCTTGGAACTTAAAAAGCCAACCAATGGCGGAATAACCATCCAACTACTGGCTTTGAAATACACAGGCCGAAGACGGGCAGCAGCGTCTTCGGTGCGACAAAGCCAGCCCTGCGGTCACCAACCCGCCTGCCCAGCGTGGTGACTATGGGCAAAACACATGAGTTCACGCCATTTTTGGCGTGAACTTGTGGAGGCCTATGTACAGTTGTGGACTGCGAAAGGCAGCTGTGATGCTGTGAATACTTATAAGAAATCTAAACTAAGGCGCAAAACCCTAATTGAATGAACAAAGCAGTTAGTATTTATAGTAAATCTACTTTTAGTAAAATTAATTATAAAACGAATGAGTTAGTTTTTTTCTTTTTTCTTATAATATAAAATGATAAACTATAACTTTTTTCACGCTTTCGCTGTCCCTATCAACACTTTTACGAATACAGGACTTACTGCGATTGCGACCTTGCAATTCCCGATATTTCGACCACTTGGCAGACACCATATTGCGGGTAAGTAAAAGTTACATTCATATTAGAAAGCAAGATTATTGAACAACCATCCAGGCTATAAATTTTTATGATGCAACTCACAGTAGCGAAGCAGTAACCATGTACATGGATAAAATCGCATTATAACGCTAGTAGTAAAATAAAATCGCTGCCTCCTTTGAACAGAACCTATGCACAACAAAGGCGGTGTCACTGACACGGCGCCCGCGCAGCCTTAGATAAACCCGCTCCCTCTCTGAACTATTCCAAGTCTTTCGGTTTAAATATTTGTACACTATACTAAGATTACCCTCATTTATCACTATTATAGGTTGTATAAATTTTACATTCTACCACACAAAAAAAACAATACATTTTCTTATTATTTAATGATCGTTCATGAAGAAAAAAATACTTATAATTATTTTTAATTGAAATATTCGCACATAAATGTCAGTTTGCGATGAAATAAATGTTTTAATATTCTTTTTTATTATTATTAGCTAATACTAAGTCACTACATCGTCAAACTTTACAAATCTACACTATTATTATAAGAGGATTTTATTTGTATGTAATTTATAAACTCAAAAACAATTGAAGTAGTTTTAAAAATTCTTTCACCAATGGAATGCTACGTTACCATTGATTGATATAGGCTATATTTTACTAGTAAATGTACTTTATTTTATTACTTAATTTATAAGTATTATCATTACAATGAAACAACTTTTTCGAATTTTATCGCGGTTTATTAAGTGTTTTAGATGTTTCGTTACGTAGTCCTCCCGTGACCATTGTTGCTGTAAAGTACCCGAAAAAATACACCACGATAAAATCCGAAAAAAGCTGTTTCAATGAAATGAGTGAAACTCGCGTAAACATTAAAAAACAATATATAAGTTATCTGATTACCATATAGCTATAAATATATAAGTATATAGACGTTGTCGTGCTGTCGTCTTGTCACCAGCGATAGCAAGTTCAATTCCTATTCGAGGAAGATATTAGTATTTATACAAATATGGTCTGAGAGTAGGTCGCTGCGAGTCTCCTCCAACGTCTCTTGGAGAGTAATTGAAGATGTAGATCATAGTGACTATCGTAGACACCTTATAGCGATCGTTACTAATTTATGAAAATTATTCGCCAACCCACATTACAGTAGAGTAACTGACTATGCCAAACATTAGCACTATTATCTCTTCAGTTCAATTCCATTATATAACAACGGAATCAAAGTCACGAATTTGATTCCTGTTCATACATTTATTATGTACTAGCTGTGCTCGCGACTTCGTCCGCGTGGGATTTAACAAAAAATGTTATTGTTTAGTTCGCAGAGTTATACAATAAATAAATTTCCATAATAAAAGTAGCCTAAGTTACTCCTTATTACATCAGTTATCTGCCAGTGAAAATCCCGTCAAAATCGGCCCAGCCATTTCGAAGGTTATTTTATTTTATTTTACTTAGCCGGAACAAAGATAGCCGGAACAAAGATACATACAGACAGACAGACAGAGAGACAGACTAAAATTGTAAAAAATGTCAATCATTTTGGTATAGGTACTGTTTAAACATACATATATATGCATTTAGTATAAAGCGATTATTTTAATATTACAAACAGACACTCCAATTTTATTTATTTGTATACTCGTAGATGTATAGATAATGCAACGAACGATTTCATACATACAACTTTCACGCTTCAACTTTTCGTTCATAAATCCTTTAAATCTTTAAGATACATCAGAATTCAAACAAGAATAATCTATTATGATATTACGCTTTGACGTTTGCTACGGAAAGGTATCCATTTGTACTAGACCTTATACAATTGGACGATATATTATTTCTCAAAGCCTGCGTGCAACCCATCAAAGAGTATTGCTATGCATCAAATGTATATTTGGACAATTGCGTTTTAGTCTATATGCCAATCAAGTATATTGCTTTCATAGTAATTTGAACAAACCAACGAGTGATGCATTGTTATGTTGGATGGAAGTTTAAAATAATTTAATCGACACATTTTGATTTACAGTTTTTAATGTAAATGTACAATAATTTTAGCATAATTGACTAAAACAACAGACAAGTGTGTGTATGTTAAACACATTTTTATATTGTTTATATAATATACACGTTCAGTCAGTCAGTTCAGCCTACTGAAGTCCACTGCCGGACATAGGCCTCCCCAAGTTCGCACCAGATATCCCGGCTTTACCGGTTTTAATGCTGTGTGCTTACGGAATATGCTGTGTGGTTACGGCATTAAGAATTTAGCCACCACCTCTCTTCCCGTGGGTGTCGTAAGAGGCGACTAAGGTATAACACAGTTCCACTAGCACCTTGTAACTGGAAAAGCCGTCCGATGGCGGGATAGCCATCCAACTGCTGGCTTTGAAATACACAGGCCGAAGACGGGCAGCAGCGTCTTTGGTGCGACAAAGCTAGTCCTGCCGTCACCAATCTGCCTGCCCAGCGTGGTGACTATGTGCAAAACACATGAGTCCACTCCATTGTTGTGCGAACTTGTGGAGGACTATGTCTAGCAGTGGACTGTATTAGGCTGAACTGATGATACACTTTACTATCACTAGAAGTATGTATTTAATCTCATTTAAACGCATCACATAATAAATTACAACATTTGTTACGATTGTTAAATTAATTTTGATTTAATTTTAAAATAACTTTCACTTTAAATTTATATAAAGAACATCGTAGTTGAAAATATTTATTGTATTAGTAACGAAATCACGCACAGCATAAAATTATTTAATAAGATATATTCCCGTAATCATCGCTAAAGGCGAAGCTTACGGTACATTGAATTAGAAAACAGAATCGTGAACCCCCTGTACCAGATTCGACCACAGAATAAATTTCTATTAACAACAAAAGGAATCAGCCAATACTGAACGTAAAACCTAAATCTAGATCCCGCTAAGATAATCTGCGCCTCGGAGCTAGGTCTGAACTTAGGAATAGCGGTTCGTGAGATAGCGTGCCCCGCGCCTACCTATTTATCTTTTGTTGCGTACTTACGGATAATTTATGAAATTAATATTTTTGATGATAAACTATTATTAACAACTAGCTGTGCCCCTAAGTTTCACTCGTATCGAACTGAGAAATAAAAATAACACAAGAGGCTTTGCCCAACAGTGGGATATTTACATGATAAGCCACGACTTACGAGAAGGGTGAAAAAAAAACATAATTTATATTGTATTGACAACTGTAACTCGAGCCAAACCGCGAAAAGCGTCTAAATCTATACTAATATTATAAAGAGGTAAAGTTTCTAACTTTGTTTGTTTGTAGGGGGTAATCTTCGGAAGTACTGATCCGATTATGAAAATTATTTCATTAACAGAAAGCTACACGATTTAGGAGTGATATAGACTATATTTTATTGTTATTGAATAAAAAAATCAATGAAAAATAATAGTATATATAAATCAAATAGGAGAAATGCGAGTGAGATGAAAACTTTACTATTATATTTGCATCATAAAAATAATAAATAACGCTCAACGAAGTGGGCTCGGGTCGGCTAGTGTTATATAAAGTAAATATACTTAATTATTTGAATTATAAGTATACCTATGGATACAGGCTAGATAAAAGCGGGAGCAAGCAGCAAGTAAATCAAATTACATATTAAACTACATACCATATCTAAGCTACATATTATACAAATAAGACAGTCAAATATTTGCAGCAAGGTAGGTTTACAATAAAACTTAAAGTTCTATTTTAGCGATTTATCTTAAAAATGATACCGTTGTTATATGTGGCTTAATTTAATACCCCTGGCTTGAATCCACTCTGAATGAAAGACAAGGCTAAGGTTTAAACATTATATCTTAATCGCTAGCGTCACACGATGCTTCTCTGAAGAGGTTGTATGTCATTCAATATGACGGTAAAAAGAGATGCTTACAATAATAATTTTAAGTATTTTCTTATCAAAGCAAAATCTTTCGGTCTGAATTCAAGTTGCTTTCCGAAAATTACTTGTGTGATTAGTTACGTAATATTATTTTTGTTACATGTTTTATTAATATCTGCCAGATAATCGTGTGTCGCTACTGCTCCTGTGAGTTGAACCAAGATATTACGAAAAAATATTTTTTTGAATCTTAGTAGTAACTACATAAAAGCATCATTAATGTTATGCTATAATACACAAGAACGAAACCGTTACAATAGAAGCGATTAAAATACGGGTGGTCTAATGTATTAGAATTGACTGCATCCCAAAGTGTTGGAATTTAGGACCTCTAAATAAACATTTTTAACAGCTTCTTCAAAGGAAACAACCCTTTTTAATTACCATCGATAAACATATTTAAAACAAAGAGATACATCAATCATAGTTAAGACCAAGTAGCGGGAACGTATCTTTGATTCAGCCACGAATTGTTCCATCTTATCGACTACATGTCGTGAGACTTGACAGACGCTGTTCAAATTTATATTTATTATTATTATTCTGACATTTACTACTTCAATAATCAACTTTAATATTATAGTAATAAGAACATCATGTAATGCATAATCGATTTGTTCGTTTCGAATCTGAATTACAATTTCATGATTGCATATGATTTTTGATAACATAGCCCTTATTGTAATAGATATAAGGTTTGATTAAGAATGTTTATCACTTTTCGGGTTATGTTTGATCATTGTTTTTCTATTATTGATATAATTACGAAGATGAAATATGTCACGAGTGGAATTGTCAGTCGGTTTTTTAACGAACGCATCACATCGTGATTGGTACCCATTGTAAACTAATTGACAACTTAACTCTGTATGAAAAGAATGTTGTATTAAAAACTAGATATTCGCTGCTGCCAAATTGAGAATTATACTAAGCGTGATGGTAAAGTAAGTTTATTTAAATAAAAAATAGTGTTTTTCTGCTGATTTGAACTCATACGGAGCACAACGGTTAAAGAAATTTTAAATTTTAATAATATCAAAATAGAATACATAAGCTTGCATAAAACTATTCTAAGCAATTAGCAGATAAGCGAAAAGTCAAATAAAGTTCTTCTTAATCGTCTTCAAAGTTCTCATTTTCTTCATTAGTTAATTGCAACGATGCGAAGCTAGTTGTTATAAACAATATTCGTCTGACGCTAATGTTAAAGCACATTACATTCACATAAACATTCAAGAATATATATTTTAAAAGTATACAGCGTTGTCGTTCTGTTCAAACGCTCAGCTTTTAGACAATTTTATCTTGGAAATTTTTACGATTAGTAACATACATAAAGATATTTCGTGAATAGCAGATGCTTTGTAAGCACTCAACAATGTTTCAGAAAAACAGTATTTTGAAATGTTTGAAAATAAAACGTTGAATATATGAACTCGTTTTCTTTATTCTTTCGTTTTTATATACTTGAGTAGAACTGTGGTTCTGGAAATTTCGAACTGAAATTTTTAAAGAATGTGTTGAATTTTCAAATGCTTAAAAGAAAAATGGTTCCCATAAATACATTATTATCGCTAACTTTCAATGAATTAATTGAAAGAATTTAAGGTTTTAAGAATATCAAGCCCTAATCGAGTAATCCTAAAATTGTATATTATATTCTCCTGGAGGTATTTCTATTATGAATATAAGTACCATTCGATATGGTAATTTACAAAGTGATAACGATGGCGAAAATAATAACGACTTATAAGGAATACAAACAACAAATATATTGTAATAAAACTTTTAAAGAATATTCAACTTCAGTGGTAAAAAATATTTCAGAAGATTAAAATTTAAGTCAGGTCAAAGGTCTTCGACCTGAAGTATTTAGCGCAAAATAATAAGACCTTTATTTCACGTGTCGAATGATCCATGTATAATTCACAAAATTATTTTACAATGATTATAATAATAATAAGTAACAAGAATTTAACATTTACAGGCTGATTTAGATTACCTACGCGTATTTTGTACTCTATAGCGATGATTTAATTACGATACGTAGAACATCAAAAATATCTCCGGCTAAGCTTACAGTATCGGCTTACAAAGTTCCGCATAAATTCCCAGATGCGATGTACCGGTGTAATGGGAGGAGCGGATTATTTATCGCTTGCGCGTGGGGTATAATGGGTAAAGGTATGGTGATAGGCGGAGGCGAATTAATGTGATTATCGAAGAATAATTTAATTTTAGAGTAGCAAACAAACTAGCATCTATCTGATGGTAGGCCACCGTTGCATTTGGACACCTCAAGCACGTGAAGCATCGCAAACGCGTTGCCGCGTTTACCACCGACACGTCCCAGGAGCTCTGACCACCTTACTCACCACAGGAAAACCAGACAACTTGAGATAAGCATTATTTGATTTTGATCGTGATTTTCTGTAAGGGTATTTTCAAGTCGGCCTGCTCCACATTTTGAACGGGATATTTCCTGCTATCACTTCAGCCTATCGCAGTCCACTGCTGGACATAAATAAGCCCCACAAGTTCGCGCCAAAAATGGGGTGAACTCATGCCCATAGTCACTACTATAAATTATAGGATCTGCCGCAACCGTATTTTAGATAGCTTGTTAAATCCACTATCTTACTTATCTATACAAGTAAATAAAATTGGAGTGTCGGTTTGTAATATTAAAATAATCGCTTTTTACTAAATGCATATGGATGTATACACAGTACATATACCAGAATAACATTTTTTACAATTTTTTCTGTCTGTCTGTTTGTTCCGGATAATCTCTGAAACGGCTGGACCGATTTTCACTGGACTTTTGCTGGCAGATAGTTGATGTAATAAGAAGTAACTTAGGCTACTTTTATTTTAGAAATTTGTTTATTTTATTGCTCTGTGAACTGAGAAATAACTTTTTTGTTAAATTCCACGAAGTCGCGGGCACAGCCAGTATATATATATATATATATATAGTCATGATTCTTTTTTTTTTACTTTAACAGTGTTGTCAAAACACATTTATCTTCATTAGTGGTAGGAGCAGTGAAACGGAGATAATTCCTAAATGCAATTTTTTTTTTCAAAATGCCATTGAACACAAGTCAAAGCCTGATATTTCTAAAGTGACGTATGTTTCAATCATGCAATTTTAAAATTACACAATGTCGCGTTTTGTGTAATAAATTAGCGGTTTTATTTTTTAATAAACATACAAATATGTTAATATCTATATATAAAAATATATACTAGAACAGTGAACCTAAGACTAAATACCTTAAAAAAAATAACTAAAATATATATAAAAGGTGTCCCTTTAGGCAATGTAAAAATATATTATATAGTATCTTAAAATTTATTTCTGCTTTAAGAGGTCATTTATTGAAGGTTATAAAACTTTACGCTAGAATTCATAGTGTCTAGCGAAGCAGTGGCCATAAATGCGAGAGAAATGCGCATTTCACCTGATTTACTTTACTAAACTGAATGATCTCTCTGACATCCCATTGTTGGGCAAAAAACTTTTTTCCATATTGGAAAAAAGTTGGGTCTTAATTCGCCATCTATCGTTATGATCGATTTATTGCACTGCGGGTTAGCAAATAATCTCTCTACCATAAGTAACGATCACTATCAAGTGTTAATTATTACAACTGAGAACAACGACTTAACATGTTTTTTGAGATACATTGCAAAAACTCAAAGGCGTTTAAACGAAAAAAAAAAAAAACAAAAACAAATACGAGTATTAGTACAAATACAAAATATCTGCGACATAAATTTTAAAAAACAATTTTTCATATTTTTTACATAATGTACACATTTGTATTGTTTACATTTGTACATTAAACAAATATCTGCGATATAAATTTTAAAAAACAATTTTTCATATTTTTTACATAATGTACACATTTGTATTGTTTACATTTGTACATTAAACAAATATCTGCGATATAAATTTTAAAAAACAATTTTTCATATTTTTTACATAATGTACACATTTGTATTGTTTACATTTGTACATTAAACAAATATCTGCGATATAAATTTTAAAAAAGAATTTTTCATATTTTTTACATAATGTACACATTTGTATTGTTTACATTTGTACAATAACAAAAATGAATACCTATTAGTCATACAATGATAACTATAAGATCCTGCAAATTCTTTACAGATAAAAATATCTCCATAATTAAGACGTAGGATCAGAAATTCTGCCACTACATAATCATTCATATATAAAAAAATAAAATAAAGAAGGTCTTAATCTGATTTTAAACCGTACATTTTTTTCTACTTTATAAGTTTCACATCTTTAATTTTTGGTCAATGCCGCTTTTAAATACCGCTCAAGTACATCACAATGGGAAGACCACTAACTAGCTTTTAGCGTGCCTTACTAAGAGCACTCATAACGAGAATATTGATGCGCATTAATTATTTTGTAGCGCTTAAGAATGTTGACCACGTAACCTTTGATATGAAACGCTTATACCAGTAAGTCTTTAACATCCCACAACGGGGAAAAACCATTTTCTTCCACATAGGAACAGGGTCGGAGCTTAATTCACCACGTTGCTCTCAGCTGGTAAGCGAATTATTGTCCTACCATGATTCACGATCGCTAACGCATGTCTATGTAACGATAGTATCGAGTATCAAAGTAATCTAAGAATCCACATAATTAAATAACTTTTTTATAAATAAATAAGCGCTTCACACTCAACGGCCCCAGTAGGATTTTCTCCTGTGTCGGGGGTCCGGAAACACACACAATACACAGGCACAAGCGCTTAGACCACGGCAAAAATCTGTATGGCCAATACAAACAAACGTTTGCTATGTACGGGGATCGAACCCGCAACCGCCAGCGCAACAGCCATAAACCCGTGCTACGACCGTTGCGCCAACGCGTCGTCAAATCAAATAACTAGAACAGAAACAAATATTTGTATAAATGCAAATATCGACCCCTAGCGGGAACTGAACCTACAACAACGTTTATGCGACTACGTGCACTACACTAGAACGGTTACTATTGTCGTACGATTCATCTGTTCGGTACAGATGTAACGCTCCAGGGTTATAAAATAGAACTTCGATTATTGTTCACGCAACGGATGAAGGTATGTCTACACTCGTAAAATCTAATCTCTATGAACATAAAAGGCAATGTTCCAAAAAACACTACGCCCAGCCGAAACCACTAATGATAGAATTTATGGATTTTCGTACTGTAAGCGTAATTTAAAGAAGCGAAGTTTTTTTTTTTAATTTATCACCTAATGGGGTGAAATAGGACTTACAAGTTTGAAAATCTGTGATTCTTTATTTGAAATAAATGAATGACATGTGGTATTACTGTACGTAGTACTAGTACTACTAGCGCATTCGCCAGTTGCTATGAGCATTACCCAAACGCGTCGTATTTCATCAAAAAGTTTTACAATTAACCTTACTTAACCTAACGAACTGAATGAAACTGTATACACTGTGGCACAACATAGATTCGATTGGAATTCGAATCAGTCTGTAACATCCCACTGCTAGGCATAGGCATCTTTCTCAATATAGGAGAACGACTACAGCTTAATCCACCAACTGCGGATTGGCAGATATGTTACTTATTCAGAGTAACGATCGCTATCAGGTATTTATGGTAACAACCGGGACCGACAGCTTAACTCAAGCACGGTGGGGAGTTCTCAAGGACAGACATTCAAACCGGAAAGAAATACTAGGACAAATACAAATATCTAGCCTGGGCGGGAATCAAACCCGCAAACCGTCGGTGTTTTGGGCGACTACTCGAACCACTACACCAGAGCGTTTGTTATTTGGAATATCACAAGGCCTTTCATCCATGCAAAATGCACGGGCCCCTTGGGATAGATTTCTCCGTTAACGAAGACGCAGGCAACAGCCAGTACATAGGTACAATCTTGTATCGAAGTTGCTTTACAAATTAAGCCGATTATTGTGCATTAAACCTTGTAATATTAACAGACTGTACATCTACATTCTACACGAACAAGTTAAGTTTGGGAACATTATAAGATTATGCACCTCTAGCTATATTTTTAAATGTCACGATCTATTTTTATTTCTGTTACATATTCTTTCTTGTACATCATCAAAAAAAAAAAAAAAAAAAACATGAAATTAGTAACAAAAACAAAACAAAAAGTACAAAAGATGGCCTTATCGTATATAGCAATTTCTTCCATGCAATCTTTGGATGGAAACTGACGCGGTATCGCTGACACGAAACCATATGTCTGTTATGCTACTGGCCAACTTCGCTTTATTTTCATTGACCCTCAGTACCTATTGGTCGTAGCTTGTTTTGCCGATTGTCTTCCTTTATAAATGGGTTCCTTTATAAAAGGTTGCCTGGAAGAGATCGCTCATTAGCGATAAGGCCGCCTTTTGTACTTAACTCCTGTTTTTATTTTTGTATTTTTGCTCACTCTTGGTGTACAATAAAGAGTTATTATTATTATTATTATTATGGGCTATCCAACAATTACATAATATTTAATATATAATATATAATAAAAAATATTTAATATATAATATACAATATTTTTACATAATATTTCAATTTGAACCAGTATTTCCAAAGATTATCATGTTAAACGAAACTCTTCACCTTCAAAATATTAGTATTGATTTTTAGCACCTATTCGACTAGTAGGGAAATTATCAGCCAAACCGCAGTGCAGCAGCGTGGTGAATTTATCGCTTACCTATCCCCTTCATAAAGAAAGAAGAGCAAAGGGCAATGACACGTTACAGAGTGAATCAATCACTAAAAAAGAATCGTTACGCATTACACACTAAATACTGATAAATAAAATACGTGAGAAAATTTTCTTACACAGATCAACGTATAAATCAGATTCGATCATCTATCGTGATAATAATTGATACGTCAGATCGAAATTACTGATTACGTATTCGTTTTTTTTTTCTTTGACAGAAATCTCTTACAATGTGAGGTATATCTAAGGTACGCTGCATGTAGGTACTAATTAGTAATTATTGAAAATATGTCTGTATCTGATAAAGTGAGATAGCTACAAAGTAATTTAAAATACGTTGCTCAAATATGAGAGTATTTTCGTGAAATAATCTAAGTGGAGTATTAAATAGATATTACTGATGGAAAAAATATTTCATTTTATAAAGAACGCTTTTACTTTTTTAATTACGAAATGGTTCATATAATGAACAAGATATTCGAAAAGTATTTACACTGTAAAAATTCATCTCTGAAGGTTACACTTTCGACTAAACAATGTGAAGTGGATGTCATTATTACACATATTTTTACAAATAAGATATTTGAACGGAATCTTCCAATTTAATAAAATAAGGGTTGACTAGCCCGTTGGCGCAGTTTAGTGACTCTGCTTTCAGCTCCGGGGTTGGAGGTTCCATTCCCGCCATATATATATATATATATATATATATATATATATAATTAAAATTCTATGTATATTTATCAAAAAATATTAAATATATCAGTCATCTGTTACTATATATATAACACAAGCATGAAGTTGCTTACCGTAGGAACAGACGACCTTGTATGTATGTTACCGGTATTTATTATTTCCTATCCACTTATCAATATTTTAGTATAAATTTCATAATCCATAGACAAAAAACGTAATTGTGTTTTTTCGAAGTCATATTAAATTTTATTTGAAATATTTTTCAATCCAGTATCTCCGTGGATTTCGTGTACGATAACATGAGAATCCATTTATAATAAAACACGATACATACAAAATTGTTTACAGAATTACAGTTCATCCTGGAAGTGGCTTCAAATTTCTCTCAGACACAAACTTAAATTATTTATTAATGTTTTTATTATAGCAGTTCATACATTTTATTGTGGCTTCAACTATCGCTCAACATACGAACTACGAACTAAGAACTGACGTATCCTACAATGCGATATCAAAGTTATCAGAGTAATTGAACATATGAGTATATACAAGAACCCGACAATAACCTTCGGGGCGTTAGCCCAGCAGACACAACATCCGTCTGCTCCGAGGACCCTCTCATTGCAATGGCGGACGTGAAACTTTACACCCTATACCATCACACTCCCAAACACCTTACTTACTTATTTAGTACTTATGTTGAGCGATAGATGTCACCACATTATAATACATTACATTTTTCTGTAAGTAATTATATCAATTGAAAATAATATTAAACCATGTTACACTTATGTACATACGCATACATATATACATAGACATACATAGCTATGTAGGAATTTACAGACACATAAAACTGAGGTCTTCATACCGTTCTTCGGAGAGCACGTTAAGCCGTCAGTCCCGGTTGTGGTGATGTACACCTGATAGCGATCGTTACTCTTAGTGGGAAATAAATCCGCCAATCCGCATTGGAGCAGCGTGCTGGAGTAAGCTCTGATTCTTTTACTGCATGAGGAAAGAGGCCTATGTCCAGCAATGGGATATTACAGGCTAAAACGAACTGCTGTAGGGCACAGTAGGTAATTCCTGCTCAAAATCTGGAGCAGCTCGACTGGGGACCTTACAGACGATCACAGCTAAATAATACTGTTTTCAAGCAGTGTTGTGTTCCTGTTGGTGAGTAAGGTGACTACAGCTCCTGGGGGAATGGGTCGGCAACGCGCTTTCGATACTTCTGGTTTTGCAGGCGTCTATAAGCTACGGTAACCGCTTACCATCAGGTGAGCCGTACTCTTGTTCGCCGGCCTAGTTGTATTATGAAAAACACATTAACGTAATTGTTGACCGATGAAAATGACGTTAGGTGTCGGGTGTACTACGGCGGATATTCATTTATAACAGTCTTCCCCGACGAATATACTACACTAGCTTCGCTGGCAGTCACAGGTTCGATCCCCGCACATAGCATACACATACATTGGTGTTGACCATACAGTTGTTTGCCGTAGTGTGGGAGTTTGTGCTTGTCTATAGTGTGTAGTTCCGGATCCCCGACACAGGAGTAGTAAATCCTGCTGGGGGCCGTGGAGTTTGAGGCGTTTATTTATTAAAATTTATTAAATTTTTTCAAGACACATCTAGTTTTTCTAAAATCATGATACAAAGTTTCTACAAGAGAAAATAATAATAGGAAAAAGCAAATTATATTCGTAAGATGGAATATCAAATTCATTACGAATAAGAATATATCGCTATTGTATCATTCTTGTATGCATGAGGTAAAATTTTATGTATTAGCTTGTATGAATAACAAGTATAACAACATACGTACAACTATATACTTATGTATGTGCGTTAGTTAAATCGTGAGAAGATCAAGAGTATATTGTTGACAAAAAATTTGATATCGATTATTTTAGTTCATTATTTTTAATTAAACATACGTAATAAGAAGTCAATGTTCTTTAATCGTCTATCTTTATAAATAAAAATGAATGTAGCTAAGCGATAACTCGAGAATGAAACGACCAATTCGGCTAATTTTTTAACCGACTTCCAAAAAAGGAGGAGGTTCTCAATTCGACTGTATTTTTTTTTTTTTTTTTATGTATGTTACATCAGAACTTGATCGGGTAGACCGATTTCGACAAATTTTGTTTTAATCGAAAGGTGGTGTGTGCCAATTGGTCCCATTTAAATTTATTTGAGATCTAACAACTACTTTTCGAGTTATATCTAATAATGCGTTTTTACTTGACGCTTTTTTCGTCGACCTACGTTGTATTATACCGCATAACTTTCTACTGGATGTACCGATTTTGATAATTCTTTTTTTGTTGGAAAGGAGATATCCCTAGTTTTGTACCATGATAAGGAAACCAGGATCTGATGATGGGATCCCAGAGAAATCGAGGAAAACTCTCGAAAATCCGCAATAACTTTTTACTGGGTGTACCGATTTTGATAATTTTTAATTTTATCGAAAGAGGATGTTTATCATGTGGTCAAATTTAAATTTTATCGAAATCTGATAACTACTTTTTGAGTAATCTTTGATAACGCGTAGTTACTTGACTATTTTTTCGTCGATTTATGTTGTATTACTCGTCGATGTAATTGAAGTCGGTTTTTTTTTCGTTTGCGAGCAAACACAATTATTTTGTATGTTCCTTAAGGTCCACGGAAGGTTTTAATATTAATAAATAAATTAAAATAAATTAATTTTTACTATTAACTTTTGACACAACGAAGTCCGTCCGTACAGCTAGTTTATTGTAATAATTGTCCACGGACATAATATGTTATTAAAAAAAGTATTAAAGCGGTTAACCCTGTTATTTTTAACCGACTTAAGAGAAAAAAGGAGGAGGTTCTCAATTCGATTGTATTTTTTTTTTGGATTTTACTTCAGAACTTTTGACTAGGTGGACCGATTTCAACAATTTTTTTTAACCGACAGGTGGTCGTATCATTTGGTCCTATTTAAATTTATTTGAGATCTAACAACTACTTTTCGAGTTATATCAAATAATGCGTTTTTACTTGAGTATTTTTTATCGACCTACGTTGTATTATACCACATAACTTTTTATAGGGTGTACCGATTTTGATGATTTTTAATTTAATCGAAAGTTGATGTTTATCACGTGGTCACATTTAAATTTAATCGAGATCTGATTATAACTTTTTGAGTAATCTTTGATAACGCGTATCTACTTGACTATTTTTTCGTCTACCTACGTTGTATTACTTGTCGATGTAATTAAAGTCGGTTTTTTTGTCGTTTGCGAGCAAATACAATTATTTCAATATAAACACGTAATCCTACTGTAGGAAACGACTTCTAGGTAGGTATATCTGTATCTTATCTTCTTATATTGTAAGAACAGATAAACAAATATAGACGGATGTTTTTTGTCATATAAATTTCTATCGTCTTAACAAAGTTCTTATTTAATTGGACACGAACTTCTTGTAAGTTGGATTCATCAAAGATTTGAAACACACTCAATTTGAACTTTGATTAAAACTTCTTATCAGACTTAAAATTTGAAATGACAAACTTAAACTTAGAATATCCTTATTATCGATATTTGATTATACAATACAGATAAACGACAATAAGATTATATCATTTATAGTTTTAATGACTTTATTGCTTTGTTAAAAAATCTTAATTAACGAAGAAAACAATTAACAGTATTGGAAAAGCTCACATCACACAAATGTCAGTGAATTGTTATCTCTCGTATTACTAAAAGTGTTGTAATTTATCCTTAATAGAAAACTTTACATCAACTTTAGCTGCTGCTGGGCAGCAGTGGAACGGTTTCAGACACCGTTCAGGTATAGTGGTGCGTGTGCTGTAATGGCGCCTAGATACCGGTATTTGCGGGTTCTATTCCCACTTCGCTTCAGCCTGTAATATCCCACTGCTGGGCATAGGCCTCTTTCCCCATGTAGGAGAAGGATCAGAACATAATCCATCACGCTGCTCTAATGCAGGTTGGCGGATATATTCCCTACTATGAGTAACGATCGCTATCAGGTGTACATGAAAACAACCGGGACCGACAGCTTAACGTGCTCGCTGAGGTGGGGAGACCCACTAGGACTGCACAAACACCCAGACCACGGCAAACACCTGTATGGCCAATACAAATGTTTGTCATGTGCAGGGATCGAATCCGGAACCGCCAGCGCAACAGTTACAATCCATGGCTGTGACCGCTGCGCCAACGCGGCGTCATTCCCACCTATTCCCACTTAGAATTGGTATTTGTATTTCTACAAATATTTTTTCATATACAATATTGTTATTATAATATACAGCTGATAACGAGCATTACTCATAACACTCATATATCCGCAAACCTGCAATGCAATGTGGTGGCTAAAGTTCCGGTGCTTATCCTACATAGAGAAAGAGGTCTAAGTATAAAAGTGGGAGCTACAGGTTGTATCGATCACAGATAATAAAGTAAGCAGAATAAATAAGGTCGTAGTCAAATTCATACCAACCCAATTATATCCTCAAAAACATATTATTTTCCGTGAAAGGTATAAGGATATTGTTACGCAGTAATGATCAATTGTTGAAAACATATTCAGTAGAGTAAAACATGATCTAATAATAATATAGTAAATACATTTACGTATGTTATATAGAATACAAACAATAGATTTTGTAAATTAAATTCCATATTAGAGTCGTATCAAAACAAAACTGATATGGTTTCGTTATTTCATTATGTTTATAGTGATGGGACATCATTTATCGTGACGGTAATAAATTTTATTTAAAAAAATTTAAATACTTAAATGCAATTTATAAGTTTACAACTAACAAACACACAGTCAAAACTATTTAGTTCAATAAACTATTTAATAGTAAATTTCATTTATATTTCAGTACTCACTGTTTTGAAATAAAAGGATTTGGCTTACATCGTTTCGGGTGAAGCTGTCAATGACGTGTTCTTATGTAAGTAATAAGATAATTCATTAAATAAGAGAATTTTATATTAATCTCCGAAAATTATTCCAAGAGTAATAACAATATATCCGTAGCACGTAACGCGTTAAGCTACATTAATCCAATTTAAGAACACGATCTTTCGTACGAGTCGAGAGAGACAATCAAAAATAAGGTACAATCCATACGTTTGCGTTAATAGCTCTTTTGATGGACCATCAGACGTTTATCGATAGTAAAACACATCCCTAGTTATGATATTGGTTTCATAAACTAATCAAATTCTATTACACGGAGCTCGCGTTAGTGCTTCGTGGACACATAGATTTATTAATAAATGTTATTAGTACTTTAATGTTGTATATTGTTCAACTATATTTATTTAGTTACGGGATAATATGAATAATTGTTTTACTCAAATAAATCCCTAGAACTGTTAAATGTTACATAATAATATTAGAATTATTATCGTGAAGTCTCATAGATTTCACTAGAATTCTAAAACCTTTATAATGTATTATTTCTATATTGATATCATAACATAAACATTAGACCTTCAAAAACAACAATAAATAAATAACATTTTCGTAAACAGAATTATTTTACTCATAAAGCATTCATCGAAAATTCAGTCGACCGTGGGATGTTACTGTTAAAACAATAAACAACGAAAAAACAGAAATAAATTCCACTTAACACATTAACAATTTTATATACTCAGTACCGAGTACGGTCAATTTAACGGTTGGAGCAAAAACTACAATTACAGCGGTCCCATGTTGGGCTCCACTTTCTGCTTTATAGAACTTTTATAACCTTTAGTGGCTCTGAACTAATCTATTTTTATTTTACTGTCGGTTCGAATTTTAAAATCCCCATTTTTTAAATAATTTTTTATAATGTAACGACTTTTTTGTTTACTAGAATGTTTTCGTCGTTTTAATAATCGTTTAAGTAATTATTTATTATGTTTAATACATAAAGCATAACATTTAACCTATATTTGATTTACATGATACAAAGCATTAATAACTGGTAAAAAACTACATTCATTATACAATTGTAATCACCAAAGTTAAACGATTTTTTATTTATTTATAAAATTTAGCTAACTTTTTGAGATACCTAAAAGTTTTTAGCAATAAAGCATAAGAATTCTTTGAAGGTTTCTGTAAATTGCCTGCAAAAAGACAATTGACTTTATATAACGCTAGTTCTACTTTAAAATTTAGAGAAACTCGAGAAGTATGAATAAAATATTGCAGCGAGAGAACCCGCATAGCACATGACGTTGCAGGCACATAATAAATTTATTTTAAACATTATCCTTAAGAAACAAACGAAATTAGAGCTGAGCGTAGAGCTAAAATACATTGTTACGTTTGTTTTCTCATTTTCATTAAGATTTAGAGCGTTACTAAAATGTACGTTGTTTCACATGTGTACGCCTGAGACGGAGCGCTCATTGCACTTGCAAAGTTTTAGATGAAACCATTAGCAAAATATGCAATCTTTTCAACACAAGACGTTGATATAATTTTTGTTGCAATTTAATTCTAAGACGCAGATCTTTTGTCACAGAAATCGTCCTCCCTCCTTTTGTTTTTTTGTGCAATATTTATGTAAAACACAAAAATTTGGCTCTAAATTGATTAGATATTTAGTAAAATTGCATAATTGATACAAAGTGATTTAATGCAACACACTTTGCGAGCAGCAAGCAGCAACTTCTTAAAATTATTTCCAGTGTATCTGCTTACAAGAAATATAATGTCTGTAATATAATAGTACCTAATAACCATTAAAAACATGTACTTTCACATACATTTATAAAGAAACTTAGTAAAAATACACATATTTTGCCGATTATTTCTTCAAATCTAGATCAGAATATTAATTATATAATCTTATGCACTAAACATGAATATTCTAAGACCCACACTTAGTTACACTACAAATATTAAAATTATAGTTTGTTATAAAATCTGTAACTACCCTACACCGGGGCAAAGACCTCTTCTTCTCGTAAGGAGGATTAGAGCTTAATCCGTTGCACTGCTCCATATATCTGTACATGTCTCCTGAGAAATGGAAGATTTCTCACTTTCCTCCATACAGTAAAGTACAAAATAAATTGTTAAACAAATTCAGCATTTAAAAATTCACCAATGCCCGGCTGGATTTACTGGCGACCTTTTAGTTATGATCCACGTGTTCTCTATCCACTGGGCCACTTAAGTTTACAAGAAAATAAACCTGACCTAAAATAATCGAGGTTAAAACTGATAAGCCCTTGACGCAAATTGAAAGTGTGCAGATACATCGCCGCAGTGCGGTCTGACGCGTCTATTGACTGATCATAGGAAGAAAGTGTGAGATTTATGAGCTAATATTGCTCGAATAACGATGAATTTATATCTTGTAACGTCGAATTTTCTGCAGAATATTGTACTACTAACGCCCCCATAAAGATCATCTGGTGTACAAAGTAATTGACGTTTATGTTCGTCAATAAACAAGCTTTCTAAAGCAAAATATTTTTTGAACCAAGTCAGACTTTAGAGCATTCAAAGAGCCGTAACTTTAATATTTGTGATATTAGTATATAGTTCCTAAATATCGAGATAAAAATCATAATAAACTTTTATCGAGGCAATTACGTTTATGAATGCGCGTTAAAAAATTTAAATAGTTCTATTACGAATATATGAAGGAATAATCATAAAGTTTATAGTCAGAATATACTCGTGATGGTCTCCGTTTACCAAGAGGTTTAGCCTACGCATAATGATAACATAGCATATGTGACGATGCGTTGGCCCGGCGGTTAGCGTTGACTGTTGCGCTGGCGATCGCGGTTTCGATCGCCGCTCACGACGGGCATTTGTATTGGTCATATAGATGTTTGTCGTGGTCTTGGCGTTTGTGCCTGTGTATTGTGTATATTTAAGCGTTTATTTATTATTACTATAGCCTTCACTAATTTTAGATAGTAACAAAGCAAATTACTTAATTTTACTTTAACTTTGACAAGAAAACAAATGCTTCACAACTTTTAGGCTAGTCGTGTGAATAAAAAATGAGTTAATTAAAATTAAACTACAAAATAAATAAATGGTACAGGTGAAGCTTTTTAACTTGACGACAATAGCACTCGCTTTAAACTTTTAAGCATTATTTTAGACACCAAAATTACGAGAAAATATTGATATCTTTTATAACAAGAGTATTTTTTCTACTTTTGACATTTAAGACTTGTTACACGATACGAGGTTTGTGAAAGATTTTTGTTTTTTTTTTTTTTTGTTGAATAGATTAAATTTGGCCTAAATAATTTTCCAATGTAATATTAATATATTATTATTCATAAGTTTTGACTCTATTCATTTGGTAAACAAATTTGTTTAATCTATTATTATTCGTATTAAATTTGGAATCTATTCATTCTATCGACAAATGTAACAAGTGTCATTTAAAGATACTTATATTGACAATTCATCAAAAAAAAAAAAAAAAACATTTATTTATTCTAGCGAACTATCATTAGTGAAATATACTTGCCGTTACAAGGAAAAGATCGTTACTCAAAACTGACTTGATGTGCGACGAAATAAAAATTTCCTTTTTTTTTCGTTACGCCCATTATTAAACGCGCTTGATTAAAAAGTGAACTTTGTGTAAATTATTTTCACGAAATACTAAGTAAAGTAATGTTTCTTAATATTAATTTCCTACATGTTGTTTTGAATTCCTCTTACTATTTCTGTTAAAAAAAACTACCCCATATGATATGACAAGTAGCTTGTGTCTTATTGACACAAATAAAATACGTATAAGGAAAAATTAAATAGAAAAAAATAGTGTATTTAGAATTACGCCATCATCAGACGTAGCCATTAAGATAAACAAATGTACTGTAGTCGTTGTATGCAAACATATATTTGATGAATTCGGTACCATAAGCCAAACATACTTTGTAAAGCCGAATAATTCCAAATGGCAGCTAATAACAGCTAAAGCGGCTTGCTGCTTGGTTTGCGGAAATTCGGTGAGATAGGCTTAGGCACTTAGCCAGACATTGCAGATGAATTTGGCTAATGCATACCTATTATAATATAGTACACTACTCAAACTTGATTAAAATTCTCTGAGAGAGTGTGTGTCTTAGATTTATTGAGTTTTTGATAGCTATATTAACGAAAGAAATTGATATATGATTATAGAAATCTCAAATGATATATACGAGGACAGGGTAAAGTTACAATATTCACAAATAAGATAAGAGAAATTTATTAATTCTAAAATAATGTGAAATTAAATCAAGAAACAGAAACGATTGTATCATATTTATATTATATTTATAAAATCAAACCATGATCATAAATTTATTTATTTAAGTAGCAAAAATAATTAAAAAATTTAATCTGTAAAATGACGACGCTGCCTTTGAAGCCTATTTGAATAAAGCAATGTTTGATGGTGATTTTGATACATACTTTTATATGCATGTTGGCAAGACCTACAACACTGACTGAGCGCTTATGTCAAGGCGATTATACGCACCACCGCACCTGACACTAGAACAGTTATCATTAGATATTATCCTTTAAAAACATACGATCACTCCTCCCAATTCAAACCTAAAGCCCCCTTAACGCACCAATGATCATCAATCCAATTTATCTTTCAGCTTCGAAGCAAGTCATAACAGTACATAATCTATATAAATATCAATTATGTTATGTCAACGATTGGGCGCTGTATAAACATTAATTTTGATCCACGCCGTATTAATAGGTTTGTCAATGAGCTTATCTGCTCTGTACAATTTGCTTGGAGATAATGGAGGATTATTACATTGTTGCAGACACTTCGAGTGTATTACAGCATCCGGCGTGTATGATGAATACTAATGGGAGTGAAAACGTATAGGTTTCGCGTGAAAATATTGTTCGATCAATTTGGGTTTATTTTATATATATTGGTGCTGTGAGTGTTTTGGTATTTTGTGTTGATATTTCTTACAAATTGCCATGTTCTTCGTTGTTCCTGTGTACTGCTAAACTCATATCAGTCATAGCACGAGGTTTCATGGACTTAACTTTTACGATAATTGAGCTATTTTAGTTATCGAATAGGTAATGTCAAAACAAATTCTTCAGAATTAATTTAGTTAATTTATATCACATAATTAGGCAGTAATAAAATAAATTCCTGCTTTATAATTCTAATTAATGATTATAAAAATACCAATATTAATTGAAAATTAAGGAATGCATAAAATATATTGCAGGTGTGTAAGAACTAGATTCGTATTATAAAATATAAAATAAAAAAAATCTAATTAAACATAGCTAGCGATCCAACTTCACACGGCTATAATTTGCGCGTTGATCTAGATAATATTAATGCACATTAAAAAAATGTCAGAACTAAAATTAATTCTGTTTATAATTGTAAAATGTTCCTAAAACTACTTTATCATTTTTTAATACTCATAATTTTAATAACAACTATATTTTTGAATTATCTACCACGAGTGAAAGTAGCATTGCCGCCTACGTAATGCCATTGGTTTTGAGACATGATTCTGGGCGGAGACTGCAGGGTGAGCAGGATATACGACCTAAGCTACTTAAAGGTAATTCAATAGGCAACAAAAATAATAGAATAAATAAAGAATATAATTTTTATAACGAAAATATTACAATTCAATTACTGCGTATTAGTCACCAACACGACAACAATAATATATTAAAAAAAAAACTTAATACTAATACCTATATGTTATGTTATATTATGCCTGTATAGTTAATGCTTATACTGTTTAAACGCAAAGTGTGCAAACAAATGCGGTTAATTGAGAGGATATGAATTAAACAACAAAATCTTGTTTTTTTTTATGAATTTTCGAGTGCTGTTGGCCCTATCCTATCAAATCGCTTAGCATCAGGTGAGTCGTGCGCTTGTTTACCGATCACACACTACCTCTACACACATAATAATAATTTATTACGTAAGTACGAGTGAGACGGAAATATAATCACCCGGCAACCATACCAAAAGTGCAATATTCTCTGAACTATGAAGTACATTATAACTATTTAAAGCCCTCATCAAGACATGCGAGAGCAAATTGCGCCAATTAAACGAGTTTACATTTTAGTCACAATATCAGAACTATGAATAATGGAAATGGAATCGAGATTAGCTAAATTAGCAACTTTTAAACTTTCTACGTTATTATATAGGTATAAGATGAGCCTGTACCCATATTTACCAAATGCACACAAAAAAAATTATAAAAATCGGACGAGCCGTTTCAGAGAAGTGCGACAAGAAACATCGTAACACCAGTTTTTTTTTTGTATTTCACTAAAATGTTTTAGTACTGTTGGGTAAATTGCCATCCAAAGTTACTTTATTCGGTATTTCTAAGTAGCCAGTAAGTATTCTGTAAATGACGTGTCGTATTTGTATATATTTTTTCTGATCTCAGTATTTTTACTTGGAAATTCCCACTCTGGAGAGTACCATCAATATTTTACTAGCAATGACATATACATAACCAAATATCACCTAGGTAAAATACTGCTATTTCTTTTACTAGATATACATAGTGTTAAAAAAAAAAACAAAAAAAAAAACGTAATTCAAAACATTTATTTGCAATTAACTTATTATAGTCGAAGAAATGAGCACTAAACTCAACAGCTATTCATTTATAAAACCAATTACTATGTGTTGTGATATGCCACTTCTAATATCATATATTCTAAGGACGGGTAAATATCTCTTCTGAGAACTACTTATTTTAAAGATGCGGGTAACGAAAATTTGTTGAAATGGAAAAGAAAATTAGATATTTCCCGCTGCCTGCAACTTCGTCTGCACGAGTGTTTGACAAACATTTATTACTTGTTCAAAGATTACAATTAAACGAAATTCAACAAATAAGTTTTTAAATGCATTTATTTTTAAATGCCTCGTAAACTAATAATGGCTTTATATTTTATCACATCGTAATGGTATACATAAACGCGAATGTATTAATAAAATATTCCGTATATACAGATCGATAACATAAATACATTTTTTAATACAAATTTTCGAGATTTCAGCAAATGGATGTCATTATTCAAAGCATACCCACACATCCAACTATTACCTTTAAAGCATTTTCGACGTTATAACAAAGTAGATGAGGCTAAAATAAAATGCCTGTTTTTCCGTTTATCGCGGGGGAGCGTGTTCAACCATCCCAATTTCAGCTGTAACTCCTAAACTTTGTGTTATGCTGTTTTTATTGTTGGCGAAGTTCTTAATTTATGTGTTTTTTGTTAATCTCGGCGCCCTTTGATTTATTATTGTTTTAATTAACACGTTAAAAGGCTCGGTCTCGAAGTGATTTTCGTATCTTTCGTTATTATATTACGATCTTGTACAGTTTTGCTTTTGGATTTTTTTACCGTTTTAATAAGATTTTTTTTTACAAAAAATGCGATATTTGTATTAGTAAATTCACTTAGTGCTATTTTTTTAATAAAACCATTATTGTTTTTACTTTTAGACATTTTAATTTTAGTCTGTTTAATAATATCATATAAAAAATTGAACACCGGAATTAATAACTGAATGATATGTAGTACCTTTAAACATCCTACTTCTGTTCTTTGATTGGTATTTAATAATTTCCATTTTGTTGTGACATTGATTATTTTTACTTCGAAATTTGTAATTAAATAAAGAGGAAGGTACTTCAAAAAAAGTTTAGAATAAAAGCATCTTTTCTACCATCGGTGATTTGTGATAGCCGCGAACTATCAATGCATGTCGATATAGTATTCTGTATATTAACAATACGTGAAGCAAAAACTTTGTACCCCTTATTACGAAAATTGCGCGGACGAAGGAGTATGAAAAAAGAAAACTATTATACACACTACCATGTATTTGACACACACACCCATATATACTCTTTTGTTGATTGACAAAGTCTGTAGTCAAAATGATTTTTTTAAAAAAGGTTTTTTAATTTTATTATTATTTTTTAATTTAATTTTTTAATTATGGTCGAATCTCAACCACTGGGCGACTACTAGATAATATTTTGACTTAGAAATTTCAAAACAGCACGTGAAAAAGGAAGTCCCCAAAAAAGACGGTCCTTAAAAAGGTTTCGAATACAAGAAACATTAGTATCATCAGTTTTCTAAGGCCCTGCGAGCCTTGTTACATATATACCTTGTTCAATAGCTCCACTGTCTACAACGCCGTAAATTAACAGATGCTTGACAACGATAAATTTCAAGGGATTCCCGTAATAAAAACAAACTGTTTAATGGTGTGAGTTATGGGACGGGAGTGGCTGAGGGTGGAACTGATATGGTGATTTTATAAATTAGCTTCAAACAAAAAACGTACATATCTATAAATATTCTACGTTTTAGACAAACGTTTAGACATAAGAAAGTACATTCTAAATTCTTAGATCAAAAGAAGCAATATTTTTTATCAAACTCTATAGTAATTTTTAGTGAACAATAAACAGGCACATAGTGCATAAAAGCAATTTCTTCTTTCGAAAAATATTTTATATTCATAAAATATAGTTTTTGAATCAAAAATGTTTGTTTAAAAACTTGCTAAAATTTTAAAGCCTGCTCCTTTTTCAATAAACAGAGACACAAACATCGAATCCTTGAAATAATTCAAGTAAATACTATATTAAATGAATATCAGTAGTAGCACTAAATATCAAAATTGTCTACTCAAGCATTATACCTTTATACTAAAACTAGAAGAAAAAATATTTTCTAATCAAAAAAATTGTTTTTTTTTAAATAAAGAAAACTTATATTCATTTTTCACGTTTTTTGTTTATAGAAAATATAATTAAAAAATTTTTTTTTCGTTTAAATTTAATCACTAAATAAAAATATATATTATAAAAAATATTTATTATTTATAATGAAGTGTTTGAACATTTAAAATTCTAGTGTGTTCGAAGTTCATTCAGAAGTTGGAGTGAATGACCTTTTTGAGAATGAGCTTATATTGTTATTCATAACATCGTCATAACCTTACAAAAGGTCGTTTAGAGGTCATAATATTGTCTAGTGGATGAATAGAAATATTCGTTTTCATATAGGAATCTAATAACGTTAAGAGGTGTTCAAATCTAAGATTGAGAAATCAAAAGAATTACGCACAGTGCTGCAGAGAAGGCATATCCTTATAGCTAATAGGGCCTATATATCTGAAGCCTATTTGACTGAAAACATAGCATCCAACTAATATATTGTCACTTAAGGAAGAATTAGTAGTAGAAGTTTTTTAGTCACTTTACACCTACCCGCAAAGGGGCTTATCATCAGCCTAATGGAGACCAGATATCGTAACGCACGGATGCCTGTAACACCAGGAGCATTCCAAGCGTATTATCCAATCTAGCTTTCACCCTTCCTAGGAGTTTTGAGCGTATCTGGTTCTTCACATGAACACAACACTACCTTAGAACTATATTATTTGATCCAGTCAGGCCTAATAGGTGTTAAGCACATTATTTCCAGCCTTGCTCAATATTTTTTTTAAATATTAATCCAATTTACCAAATTTTATATTTAAAACTATATACAGTAAGCTATTACACGGTATTGTATAATGATCCAATGTAATTACAGCCATGTGAGATGTTACAAATTAGATTTCATCTGGCATCGGCTTCAGTTCGCCGGACGAGTGGCGAGTTGCCAACAGGTGGAACTACTTTATCTATTAAATAAAGTTATATAAGTATACTATTTACTTTTTAATGCATTTTATATTCCTTGAAAAGGGCAAGAATTTTAAAATAGCTCTGTCGTTAATTTATCAACTTTTTGAAGAGGTTTCAAAGTACATAGAAAATTAACGGACTTTGACTGCTATCACATATTGTTGATAAGTGACGAATGAATAATGAATTTACCATACCCATACCCATTTTCATTATTCATTCTTATGTTGAAATAAATTTTATTTTCCAGGTAAAATGGACGCAGGAATCATTCCATGTAACTGCTTCATTTCTGCTTTAAATAACAAAAAATATTTTAACATTTCCATTTAAAACGGTTTTTACCGCGATCCCGTCTGACTCGTCCCGTGCCCATGGCGTCTGTAATGTCACCGAAATATCGGTAATCTCAAAATAATTGCGGTTAAAATAAGTCCCGCTTAAATGAATGTGTTAATAGTGAACATGACAGCTTAAAAATTTATGATTATATTAAATTCGGCCGGTAATTTTTAAATTGACCTCATTTTAAGAAACAAACTTTATATTTATTACACAAGGAAGGTTTTGTATCTACCAGTTTTTTTTTTTGTGAAATTGGTAAAAATAACGCAGAGTACAACTCGACAAACAAAACAACAAAATATTTAAAAAAGAGTTAACTAATAAAGAGATTTTAGTTACTCTCTCAACCCTAAGTACCATAATACAATAATAATAAAAAATCATAACTTAATTGTGTTTTCATAATATAATGGTACCGTTCTCTAAGGCTGAATGAAAATTAAAAGCAAACAGTTGATACTATTGTTGTTACACAAAGAGCGTAAACTTTGCTTAGGAAAAATTATACGTTTAATATCTTAGAATTAAATATGTCTGAAAAGTTTTTGAGGGTGAGATTGCAGACAATAACGTAACTTATAGCTAGGGTAAAATATGTGTAAACAGTTATATATTCATTTTAATATTAAAAATACGAAAGTACCTCATATAGATTCATTATTTATCAGACTTCAGATCAGTTTTAACATAATAACACATAAGCTGACAACGAATTCTGATTTTTTGTATCTTTAAAAAATTATATGTGTTTCTAGAACTTCTGGCGATGTATAGAATAAATTAAAATATTAGTATCGATCCAGTAATGATAATTATTTTGACTAGTTGTAGGACTTGTAGGCATAATTAGTAGTGATCCTGGTTCAAGGTTGTCAGTATTCCTTAAACGAAACTGAATGTCATATTTTAAAATTACCGCGACTTCATCCGCGTAGAATTAAAAAAAAAGTTATTGCTTAGCTCGCAAAGTTATAAAATAATTTTTTTTTTTTTAATAAAAGTAGCTTAAGTTACTCCTTATTACATCAACTATCTATATCAATCAAGATTCAGTATGTAACGTCCCGCTGATGGGCATAGGCCTCTTTTTCCATTTAGGGGAAGGATCTTCCACCACGTTTCATCACTGCAGTTCAGCGGATACATTCCCTACTATGAATAACGATCGCTATCAGGTGTCTACGATAACAAACACAACAACAGACAATCAGGCCGGAAAGAAATATTTGTACAAATATAATATGTATGGTATATATATATCACTAGCGGGAATCGAGCCACGGTGCACGCACCACATTACCAGAGCGATGTATTATATATATGTAAGAACAAAATGTATAACATATCAGTCGGTTATTGCCTATAACATAGACATTATGTTTGTCTACCTTAGGAATAGATGAGCGAGTTTGTTTGCTTAAAAGAAAATAAAATTATCCATTACTAATATTACAATTCCAAAAGCTTATCAAGATCGATGGGTAGATGTTTCGTTCACGCAAAACTACTGAACTGATAGTAATGAAATTAGGTATGTAGGTTAACTTAAGATACAGAATTAAACATAAGCTACTTTTTATCCTGATATTTTTCCCTGTACATCAAGTTACGCGGGTGCGGTACCTAATCTGCTGCGGTACCTGCGGTATGGTAAAACTTTAAAGCACAGCTAGTTACAATATATGTATGTACGGTATGCAGAGAATAAATGTATGTACGAACGATAAAGCACAGATGGAATCTAAGAAATTCAATTTGACTGAGTAATTGGACGGATTGATCGGATCGTTCGCAAATGCATCAGACAAATCGAACGATCGTGTGCGATCCATTGCGTTCAATCTCGGCAAATCACGTAGCGATTTTATTAGATAACCGATTTTAATATAAAACTATTTGTAGGCTATCATTTGAAAGGTTATGGAGATCGTAGGAAATCCGAACTAACATCGAACTGAAAAAACCGCGACGCGCACCTACTTTTACGTATTTTTCAATTCAAAATATTAATATTAGTGATAAATACTAATTTCCTACTTTAAGCATAGGATAGCCATCGAAATTACGTAGTAACGCATGCAAATACATGACAATACTTTACAAGTTATAAATTTAATGAGAATGAACTATCACGAAAGCGTCACATCTGGCGTATTCTTAACAGTAATATGCTTAAAAGCCTCTGCGAGAACAAATTTTACTGTTTGGAGCTGGTATTGATTACGTACATTATGTTACAAATATTTATTATTTTATGTCGAACTGTTCTGTGTACAATTTACATGTTTATTCTATTTAAAAATCTTATTGCACTAACATGCTTAGTGTTATAAGTATAATTCTCTATAATACAATCTATAATAAAGTGGGGCTGAATGCTAAAACCATTCTCTAAAATATACAAAGGACGTATACGGAAAACTTAGTAAAAAGAAGATAATAAAATAAGTAACAAAGTGATAAATCGCTTAAACCGAAGTAGCGGGAAATATCGTGCTCAAAATCTAAAGATGCCCGGCTGGGGAAGGCCCTCGGTCTTACAAAAGATCACAACGAAATAACGAATAACTACTTTCAAGCAGAGTTATGTTCCTGTGATCGTAAAGGGGCCAGAGGGGGGAATCGGGGTAGTGTCGGCAACGCGCTTGCGATGCTTCTGATGTTGCAGGCGTCTATAAGCTACGGTAATCGCTCACCAATGGGTGAGCCGTATGCTTGTTTGCCGACCTAGTTGTATATAAAAATAATAATAAACTCATATACAAACAAACCAAAGACATACATGCATGAAAACATACATACGTTATAAGTATACAGCTCAATTTATTTAATTTATTAAAAGTTATAATAATAATAAATGTCACCAGAGTCGTCTATGAATTAACTTTCATACCCTACAATTAGGTAAAATCTTTATACATCCTATATATATATATATATATATATATATATATATATATATATATATATATATATATATATATATATATATATATCTTCACAGACTTACTGCGAATCCCGATCCACTGTACTTTAAACATTTGTAGCTCTTACACCGTCTGATTTAGTTAACTGGATACTAAGATCATACCTGCAAACAAACAATAATATAGTTAGCAAAATATAGAAATATATTTTTATATACCTAATAGAGGCTTCAAAGTTAACGACATCCAATATTATAAAAATCTGTGTAAGAAATACAAACGCCCAACCCACTTCCAAGATGTAATCAAGACATTTTTCATAAGCCACCTACCTATAACTAGAGATGGCCAGTGATAATGGATAAGGGCTTTACCTGTATATTCAATGTGAGACAAAAAATTATAGATTTTGTGTATCTATACTAATATTAAAAAGCCGAAAAGTTTGTTTGTTTGAACGCGCTAATTAATCTCTGGAAGTACTGCTTCATATTAACGCGGTTGAAGCGACGGGGCACAGCGAGAGTGTATAATTATAAATCCATAGACATCTTCATAAATATGTCTAAATACACATATACAAGTATTTGTAAATAAAAATCAAATTTTATATAAGCGAAAAGACAAGGAAAATATTCCGTACTATTGGGTTGTAACAAATAGAACGCTTTAGCGCCAGGGATGGTCAAGCGAGGTAAATAATGTGCTTTAATTAGGCTTTTAAATGTTGTTAGTGATTGAGCGCGTTTTGTAATGAGAAGCAATAAGCTTCGAAAACTTAGAATTTAAATTAGAAAGAATTTTTGCTGCGATTGGAATTTTTAAAATGAAATTTTCATCAAATCGAAGAAGAAAGGAGAGTAACACTGAGGAATTTAAACCCGAAATCAATTGTTCTAATTAAATAAATTGCAATTTGAGTTGAACATCAACAATGCTTTTCCTAACACCATTATTAATTATTTTACTAATATATTACGACAGGAATAATGAAAATAACTAAAGGAAAAAAACTCATGTTAACTTTTTTATATCATCAGTGGGACTACAACAATAATTGCTAATTAAATACAACAATCTTGACGTAATTCCAGTATTTCTTTAAATTAAATTTCAAAACACCATCATCTATTATTTTATTTAATATATTACGACAGTAATAATGAAAATAAGTAAAGAACAAAAAATATCATTTTATCTTTTTTATTTCATCAATGGGACTACGAAAATAGTTGCTGACGTAATTTATCCACATAAAACAGTTAATTAAAACTGTATAACTCCATATTTCAATAAAACGTGTACATAAAATAGTTTAACACTAATTAAATTCAAAGAAAAACTATTTTCCAAGTTAATTAAAAGCGAAACAGTAACAGGTAATCGAAAAACCCTCGAACGTCGATTAAAAGTTCATTTAACAAACCACAAAACCAAGAAGTTCAAGATGTAATTAATTTGAATAGTCGTTCCGCAGACTATCCGACCAGAACCGGCCACTTTTCACTTTACCCAATTTCACATTCTTCTCAACAGTAAATTAGTGAGGGTTCCGTCCCCAGAGGGAGTCGGGTTGATCTTTATGAGAACGTTTAATTCGTGTCTTAAGATATACGTTATATAACGCTCGAAGAAATCTTCAGAGTGTTAATCTTTATATAAATTTTAATTTGTCTTCATATACCCTAAAGTTCCTCTCTCGTTCTTTCAAGGCTATACTATACGTAAATTGTATGTAAGTATATTTTCAACGGTGTTTGATATATTTTTCTTCTTTAGCTAGAAATACTAAATTATCCTATCAGATATTTTATTCGCAAAGTATAATTTCAAAAGTTCTAGTTTATTAGTTGAGGTGAAGGCGTACGTAAGGTCCTGTTTTGCATTTTGCTGATAAAGTTTATCATCAACTTATGCACTAGATAAACTTAATAATCAAGCGGCGGAAACAGCAACATACCTCAAGATAGTTTAATGGACAAAGCACGAGAATATATACTGAAAGATATATATATTATTTATTATTATTATTTATTTATCAACTTTTTCAAAAAGATCTCACAAACGCAAAATATATGTATGAGCAAACACAATGCACAATGTTGTGTTACTTTTGATGGATAACCTTCGAAAGTTAAAAAAGATTATCTATAAAACGTGACAGTTTTAACCATACTATTAATTTAAAATACTCTAAATACAGTGATTTTAGTCTTTAATAAAATATCGGGTTTTAACACTATAATTTCAGAGCTGTCAACCACTCGTTGATCACACTAGATGGCGTTAGCGTCCAAACAAACAAATCACGTCAGTCGGGTAGCGACCTCGCCTGCGGGCGGACGTTATTTATGTGTCACGCAAGTGGTTTTATTGGGAATTTGTAGCCGTGTCACCATTCGGTTTAGCGTTGGATAATGCATTCTAAATTTATTATACTTTTACAGTTGACGCAATTAACGGTTGCTGGCATGTACGCAAAATATATATAACATTTTTGAGATAGTGAAAAACCTTTATTTAATTTCATAACGTTGTAATATTTATGTTATTTTAATACAATAAACAAGCTATGTTAACAAAGAGATTTTACGATTTCATATTTAAAGTTAGAAACGTTATTCATAACCGACCCTCCTTCACCGACATGAGGTGCTTTCGACCCAAGCCCACCTTAAAGTATCAAAACAACCACACCCGCTACTTGAACGCTCATTAACGAAATGGGCCGTTGAAGAAATGAAATATTTTATTTGGCGTGAATTTAACGTTTCCAACAAGCTCAATGATCCGTTAACGTTTTACGGTTGCACGTATAAAGTGAAAAGCTGTTGTAATTACACAATGTTTACAACTTAATCATATTTAATAATATTCAATGTAATATGCTACGTTAAAAATGAAAATATTATTAACTATTCACAATATTGAACAAACGACGTTGTGATTGTTATACAATATACAAAAGTTATAAAATTTATATAGATTACATAAATATTCTCTACACATTTGTACATATAGAAACATTATTTCATAAACATTTTTTGAATATCATATCAAAAATTGACCGCTCCATGTTTAGAATTCCTAATGTGAGTAACACAAAAATAAAAATCTTAGACATTATTTCATATCTCAACTTGATAGTGTATTTTCTAATCAGACATCGCGTAAATATATTTAATATTCTACTACTACCATTATTCATTATGCCACTATTGCCTTGGACATAATTTGTGCATAAGTAATTATAGGTTAAACTAATCATTATTTCTTTTTGTGATACAATGAATTAAAATTAAAATTTTGAAACCTATTAACTAACCGATTGTTCATATGAAACTCGTTTTGTAATACACAAACAAAACTATATTAAAACTATTAAACAAAAATGTAAAACAAACAAAATTGAACATTTGTTACAGTAATAACTATAAATCAGGAAAAAATACCCCAGCAATAGCAACTATGGACATTAAAAAAATAAAGTCATCAGCGTAATGACCAGGGTAATGGGCCGTGCAGTGGCGTTTGAGGGTTGATCTCTGTTCACCGGGCACGCGACAGAAACATGTGTCAATTTAACAGTCATTTGTTGTTATTTAAATTTAACAGAAGCGCGCGAGCTAATGTAAAAATTGTGGTACTGTTTGTTTTAAAAATGTCCAATGTGTAGCTATATTTTTAGTTAATGACCATTAATACAAAAACATAGATCTTTTAATCGCCTTAAGCTACAAAAGTTAATGTATAATTTTTAATCAAAATTGTTTCAATGGTAATATATTTATGGTTTCTTTTCATAGTAAGACTTTAGTATTATTAAATCTCAATATACGACAAGTAGAACAAGATTAGTGCATTTATACGAACAAGCTTAATTACATTAAGGGATAATAATTTAGGAGATCCAGAATGAAAACTTTAAAAATTGCGACAATCTTGAGTTACTATCTATGACTCATAAAATATACATTTTGTGAACTGATCGTAAAATTAAAACTTATCCTACGCTAGCAAAGTCCTTCACCCCGCTTCATTAGTCTTTCGTCATAATAAACACAAAGATAATACCGTCTGCTTAAAGCGACAAACCACTGATGTTGTTGCAAATGCATGAATTTAATACAAAAAAAAAACCGTACCATTTATATTCAAGCTGGTAGAATCTTGCCATTCTCAGAAAAGCTTCTAAAATATTGATGAACGAATGAATTTTACAAATCATCAAAAATCATCACGGTTTAAACTAATTTGACAGACGTACGTCTAAAGCGATACCCCAAGTTACTATAGATTGGCAGGGTAGGTTTATGAGGTAGAATGATAAGGTAGTTAGGTAACATGGTTAGGCTGTAATATGTTAAAGAACGCGAATTCCCTAAAAGGTGCGATTTTAGAAAGCACAACTGCTTTAGCCCTTATATTTATTAACATAATAATAATAATAATTTCTTTATTTCAGGTAACAATTGACCCATAAAACAATTCGTCTTAAACAATTCTTATAACAACTATATAACTTATAACAACTATATACTACTATATTAACGATGCCACGTTTTTTTTTTTTTATAGAAGTAGGTCGGCAAACAAGTGGACGGCTCACGTGATTGTAAGCGATTACCGTAGCTTATTGCTTGCAACACCAAAATCATCGCAGACGCGTTGCTGACCTTATCGCCAAATGCTCCTAGGAGCTCTGGTAACCTTACTCACCACAGGAACACAATAATGCTTGAAAGCAGTATTATTTAGCCGTGAACCTCTCTAAGGTACTTCCCTTACTTAGGATTTCTGACTTCCTTTACTAAGGATATATCCGGCTGTGCCGCTATCATTTGGCTCAACTCTAGGTTCTGAGATAAAACTGGCTTGGCTCGAATGCAACCTTGGACATCATCCATTGCAAACTATGCGTTCGCCAACTAAGTAAAACATATGCTAAAGCAACACACGTACTAGAGTCTATCTTTGCAGTTGGGCTAACTTTATTCGTGTCATGCAAATGTTTTAAACTTTTTAATATAAGTCAATGTAGCCGTAAATTTTAATAATAATAATATACTTTATTGCACATTTAAATAAAGAACAAAATTAAAATTACAAGCAATTATAGTAACAAATTGTTTATTGTACAACCAGGCGATCTTATTGCTAAAAAGCAATCTCTTCCAAACAACCTGATAATGAAAGGGATATTACTTTTCAGATGGGCAGGTGGTATACAGATAATATGATTTCATTTTTCATTAAATTATAAAGAATATATTTACAGTTTAAAAGGTAAATAAATGCAGGACGAGACAGGGATTTTTATGATAAGAACATTTCTATTTTGAGAGCATCTTCATTTAGATAAAGAAATACATAATGTGAACTGAACAATTATAAGGCGAATACAACATGAAATAAAAATATCACAGTAGTTAAATTCTGCATTCTTTATTTTAAGAAAAAGATTAACTCTTCAAAGGAATACACCATGCAAAAATTTTAATTTAAATTCTCGCAAATCCGTAGTTAAAATAACAACAAAAGAAAAATACATACAAATTACATGCACTTAGTATCTAATTATACGACCTGTATTAAACGGAATAATTATAGAGCGCAACATTAATAAGGACTTGAGCGTCCCTTTCCTAACTACATCGCCAATTACGTAATAATTGCACCAATTATGACAATTATGACTCATATTGTCACAAGTTATTGTTGTATACAAGGTTTTTTTATTAATATGAACAACATGCTGTGTGGTTACGGCATTAAAGAATATAGCCACACCCTCTCTTCTCGTGGGTGTCATAAGAGACGACTAAGGGATAACACAGTTTCAATTCACAGTTGAAATACACAGGCCGAAGACGGGCAGCAGCGTCTTCGGTGCGACAAGGCCAGCCCTGCGGTCACCAACCCGCCAGCCCAGCGTGATGACTATGGGCAAAACACATGAGTTCACGCCAACTTTAGCTCGAACTTGTGGAGGCCTATGTCCAGTGGTCAGTGGACTGCGATAGGCTGATGTGATGTGATGAACAACTAACCGACAAACAGTACCGTCAAGAGACTATCATTACTTATCATGTTAAACACATTTTAACCTGAAGAAGAAGAAGAAGAAGAAGATCATGTTAAACATTGGTAGGTAGGTACAACTAAATCTCAGAATATTGTCCATAAAATTAGAACTTATACATCTTAAGTATCATCAGTCCTTATGAATGAATGACTTTTATGCCAATTTTAGTTATTTTTTGTTATTACAAGGATGGCGCAGCGTACGATCGGCCTGATGGTAAGCAGATAACGTAGCTTGTGGACGCCAGCAACACCAGCAGTGATGGAGGCTACGGGCTGACTCGTATCGTATCATATACGGAATTTCCATATAAAATATACTGATTTTTTGTTATCTCATCTAAACAAAGTATTACAAAAAACATTATTGTCAGAAATAAATTACCTTTTATTAGAAACATGTATTTATATAAAGCCTCGAAACGTACAATCAGAATTCCCCATAACAAAATACATTACCCAGTAGGACATTAACGAACTATTACTAAACAATAAATAAACAGTAGCCGTTATATAACAAAAATGATTTCACATTTATTTCACCTTTTATATGGACATCGTAAAAATAAAGGCACCGTGTCTTGAATCGGAAAGAATCAATTTATGTGACGTTAAATTTCGTTCGTCTATTTCAAGTTTTTATGTCAATACAAGAACATTTATTTCGACATATAATTTTATGGTCGGTGAAATATTGCGCCTAAGATTGTTTGATTTGGAAGAGTCAATAAATGTAAAAACTCCAAAACGGCTAGGATTTCGAGTGTCAGAATATATAGAGACAATAATGGGTATATTTGTGTTTATATTTACTCATATGTATGAATCATACAAATATCTTGTTAGTACAACCTCCATGCAAATAAATTTTATTCAAAACTTAACCTCTTGAAAAGAAACACGTCTGAATAGGCTGTATGGTCTTAGATCTTTGCCTGTCCCGAAAGGGGGCAAAATGAAAAACAACATCAAAACTCAACCTACAAATATTAATTGCGTATGACACAAGTATATGGCATGTATACGTATGTACATAGTAATGGTACATAAGCGTTCTTTGGATATATTAGTTCGTTGTGACGTGTTAAACGAGGCTTTATTACTGTGCGTTGAAAGCACTCACTACCTTAGAACAAGAAATTTAAGGAATATGCTTTAACTACACCAACATAATAAAAATGATGGTTTTGTTTTGATTTACGGTAATATCTTAGAAATCTAAGACCGTAACAGACGGACAATAGTGTACTTATTGAAAAACCTTACAGTTAGTAAATGTCTCACCACGTCTAGTACTAGCGAAGCATAGGGCAAGTTAAAGCACATAGCATTAGTTCTATATTAAATATGAACGAGGAGTATTCGTTTACTTCACTTTTAGAGATATCAACATTTGTGAATTCCATTGACGACTAGTAAACATAACTATATTGACTTTAAAATATTTAGTTCTAGGTATAAACTATAGAACCGTGGGATTAAAAATTAATCACTTTAATATTACGAAAAAAATAATAAGGATTTCTAACGAAACTCAATGAACACGTCACCCAAGATCCACGCTATTTCCAAAACATACTGTTCTAGGGTAAAACCCATCAACGCCTTCTAAAGATAAAAGGAACTGAACAATATCATACTCTAGTCGTAAGTATGATTAAAACACTAACAATAAAGACATAAGCACATAGAATTATTACTGAAATAAACTACTTTATTTTCCTTTCACACTACCATTGCGTTATATAAGTTGAATCTTAGCTCACTTACTTAGCGATATTCAAGTACTCGTGTTATCTTAATTTGAAAATTATGAAAATTAACATCAATTAGATCAAGATATTTGATTAACTTGTTTAGACTATGATATTTCTCTAAAAATGGACTATCTAAAATAAAAATAATTTTTCCGTGGGTAGGTACCTAAAAATAATAACTACCTACTTAATTTTATTTTTAATATTTTATGTCTCGCATTCCATGTATTTTAATGATCTTGCCTCGCATTGTTTATTGTATTTGGAATTTTTAATGAAGCTAGGACTTAAGTTCACAGCACAAACTTAGAAATAAATCAGCAATCTTCAGACTGCTTTGAATTCCGCATAAATGGTTTCCATAGGTGTAAATTTATTTCGAATCTATCGTCACCAAAAAGTTAATATGCACAGGTCCGATGGATCCTCCTGTTTTGAAGTCGGTTCATAAGACTAAGAGAAATCTATATCATATTATCTCGACCCTAAAAAATCATTGGTCTGTCTTATTAAAGGGAGTGACCCTCAGTAAGTTATAATGGAATGCCGCCCCACTCTTAAAGGCCTATCACATAAATTCGTCAAAGTACCCTCACAAAAGAAATTTAGCTTTGCGCAGCTAACATAAGCCGGAATTAATAATTTCTTAGAAATTAAAATGGACTTTAATATTTTTGTATTATTGTCGGATAGAGACGATTTCGTTCAAATTACTTATGCTAATTACCTACTTTATTTATAGTAAATATACTAAATATTATAAAGCTGAAGAGTTTGTTTGTTTGAACACGCTCAGGAACCACTGGTACGAATTAAAAATTATTTTTGTGCCGAATAGTCTATTTATCGAGAAAGGCTATAGGCTATACAATATTGGAGTCCATCTTTTGCATAAATTAACGCGAATGAAACCGCAGGGCACAGCTAGTTTTTAATGAGAGTGAATTGTATTATTTTTAAATAAATTATATTTAGCCTTACCTATATTTCCATGCTTAGTGTAGAACACGACTGAGAACACTCAACGAAACATTTATTTCGCGCTTCAAATATACCTATAGTTATTCATCCACAATGCACACTTTTAACTACATTGAATACGTTATCATACTAATCACTTTACGGCGCTTATCGAGCAGCGCCGCTAGCACAATAATAAACAATAACTGGTTCTTCATTTACAAATTATCATATTTATAGGACAATAATACCGCCAATACATGACAAAGATGGCGGCTGACCAATCAGAAAATTAGTATTAACTATTCGGAAGATGGTGTCTCCATCTTTATGCTCTCCCGGTACTTCAACAAATATTAATCAGAATAAGAACATTTAAATGATAATAGTATTTATTGTTTAACTACCCTACAAAACAGATAACAAAGATAGTACCTGAGTAATCGTAAATTAATAGGTATTAACCATTCGGTACATGGCGTCACCATCTTGTACTGTTCCGGTACTAAGCGAATAAACAATAAGAGTAATATCGACGCAAAATCCAATATTTTAATAATTGTCAGAATTACAAATTTAAATGCTAACATTAGAGTCACCAACTCGCCTGCCCAGCGTGGTGACTATGAGCAAAACACATGAGTTGACGCCATTTTTGCGCGAACTTGTGGAAGCCTATGTCCAGCAGTGGACTGCGATAGGCTGAAGTGATGATGATGATGGGTGATGACTAGTTTATTTATTTATTAAGGACAATCAACGGAAGATACAATATAAATGTTTTAATACATATAGTTAGAAGGTAGTCGAAATATAAATATCAAAATCTGAGAAAATTTAGTACAAAGTTTTAGATTTGTTTGAATCCAATAAATTGTATTATAATATTATTTTACCCACCAACTCTTATTTAAGCAGTGTGGTGGATTAAACTCTGATCCTTCTGCTACATGGGAAAGAGGCCTATGCCCAGCAGTGGGATATTACAGGCTGAAGCTTTACATTTAATGAAACAAGTTTAATGATAATTATGAAACTAAAAGGGCATAACAGAATAGATCCTGCTCAAAATTTGGAGGAGCCCGACTGAGGAAGTACCTCGACCTAGTAAGGTGATCAAGCTCCTGGGGGGTTAGGATCAGCAGCGCGCCTACAATGCTTCTAATGTTGCAGGAAGACTCCTAAAGCTACAGTAATATCTTACAATCAGGTGACTTGTTGGTTTGTTTGCGGACAAAAAAAGAATAATTAATTAAGTAGATCTATAATAATAAACATGAGTGAAGCCGCGCAGTCTAGTCATACAATACCAGATATATCAAGCAAAGTTATGAAACAATGACGGAAAATATACAAACATAAAAAGGGAAAATACAAAAACAACAATGTTGTTAATACACAGAATACGCGTCCAACAATTACCATACCATATATCCACTATAAATGTCGGATTAAAATAACAGTTTCCCTTTGTACGACTTACTCGACTAAAACTCAACTAATCCACTTGGAAAATATTCTGCGTTAATGGATGAAGCCATCCGAGCAGCAGAGCCAGATGGGCCAGGCATCCACTAACGAAGCGTAACATAGCGATCACTTGCTATGAATTATTAAGTTAAAAACTACATATATAAATGTATTTCAAAGTAGTTACTTACACACTACACTAGTTATTTTCAGTAGTAAAGCAAGAAATTATGGCCCACAACTAGAAAGGTCAATTTTAATAATAATGTTAGCTGATCTTAATTATCTTCCTAATATGTAAGTAAAATAATTAAAATTTATTTTTTACAAGATCGTCAAAGGCAAAAAATTATGGTTTTGTCTTTAATTACAAAATGCTGTCCAAAATATCCGCAATTTACAGAATTAGACATGGAAAGTTTTTTTTTTAACATGTGTGTGCTAAAACAACAATAGCGAAGTTACCATTGGACGAAAACCCGTCTTGCCTTTAATGAACAACTCAGCGGGTTCATTATAACGCCGGATTAAAAACTGATTCCTGTTGGGAGGGTGAAACAATTTACTCTTATCGGAGATTATGGCCTTTAAGATCACTCTTTGTTACATTATTCATTAGATGCATTTGACGGCTGACACACGGAAGTTGAAAATCGCTATTACTATAAATACTTGATGAACCATTGTACAATATATAAGCAAAGACTGAAACAATCTGTTTAAACATGTGTGATATACTAGATATCTCTTCTGGCTTTGCTCACGTTTATATACTAGTATAAATATTCTGATACTAAGTCGTAGTATAATTTTAAACCATTGTCTGATCTTAACGAAAATCGCAGCAATACTAAACAATAAGATTCACTGAGCTGTTACTCAAAAGCAAGCAATTAGCTATAATTTCGCGACACTTGTGCAATGTATTGCTTTATTGTTTAAATGTATAAAGACAAAAGTATAGATTAGCAGAAATTTCCGTTTGTTTATTTACCGCGGTAATAGTAAGTATAAAGTTTATTTAGGTAGGTTATAGGGTAATGGACACCATATGTGGCCCATTTGGGCGATGCAATAACATTAAACTTCAACGCGGTTCAAACCGCCCTCCTGTACTCACATGCTATGTTACAGTTAAATAAATATGTTATTAGTTAAAACATAAAAACATCTATGTTTTTAAAAATATTTTCTTTACGTGGACTTTTCGTATCGGCATATTGATACCAAGTGTTAAAAAATGGTATATAATACATTCAAACATTACGCTTTTACGCTTCACATAAAGGTAGTTGTTAGTATTTGCTACTCCCTCATCAACATCATCATACTCCTACTCATCAAACTATAAAACAACAAAGTGATTTCCTTCAAGCGCCTTTTTTCTCAATGGGGAACACTTCTAAGCATTTAATGACAGTTACAGAACAGTACATTAATGTGTAATAAACTCAACAGGCTTATATTTTTAACCGACTTCAAAAAAGGAGGAGGTTACTCAATTCGACCGTATGTTTTTTTTTTAAATGTATGTTCGGGGATAAGTTCGTCGTGTATTAACTGATTTTTATAATTCTTTTTTTGTTGGAAAGGAAATATCCCAAGTGTGGTACTTTGATAAGGAAACCAGGATCTGATGATGGAATCCCAGAGAATTCGAGGGAAACCCTCAAAAATCGTAGTGACGACTAATGCGTTTGTTCATTTATTTTTTTTTTTTCGTCTACTTACGTTGTACTTATCGATGTCATTGAAGTCGGTTTTTTTTTCGTTTGCGAGCAAACACAATTAAAAGGTAATATATACTAAAAGGTAATATTTAAAATTCAAATCATCACTTCAAAGTGAAAAGCGAAAAAGACTTTTTTGTTTAAAGTATCTAACGTAAAAAGTGCAACTACTAACATGTCAATGCTCCATCCATATCGCTATTGTTGTGTTGCACGCGACAAGTCAACGACAAACTAATCTAAAACATAATACGGTAGTTCCCCATCGTGTAATTATATGCCTTCTTAATAAAATTATTGCATTTTCATTTTAAAACGTCAGACACACAAAATGGTTTCCTTTTCAAAGGATCTTTTGATCCTAGAATAGATTGGATACTGTAGACTTTATAATATAAAATATGATATGTCACTGTAAAGGATTTATCTTTTATTATGGTTATAAAATCTTTACTAACCTTTTGTTAGTCGAGTTTATATTTGTTTTTGAATATGTTAATTTACGTAGCTACCGGCCTTTTATGTTTACACAAATTGAAAATTACTAATTTTATTTGTATGAAAAATATATGCTAAATTAAATATGATATGCCAGTTGACAAAGAATGTGGACTTTTAAAGTAAAGTTTGTTTTTTTTTTGTTTATTAGTTTTTCGTTTTGAACAAATTCGTGCTTCACGATTAAGAAGAAGATCATAAGCTATTCTACATATTATCTTGACAGAAATTAAAAAATGTTTACCAGCTAATACGTAGAACAGTAAGAGTTTTAATAAGTGTAAATCTATCTTGTCAATAGAAGATGCTTTTGTTAATCAATGGGGTATTTAGACAGACTTACACAATATATTTATAGACCACTACACTCACACACACAAACACATACCCACACAGTAAAAAGATGTATATCACCGCACAGAACAAAACCCTGGATCACCTTTCGATCGATATTCTTTTGTTTGTTGACGCAGGGGAAATCTTCAATGGACACTGTTCTTGGGGACGAAATCGTGTTGCATTTGTAGCATGCGTGGGGTGATGAGAGCTTTATAAGTAGAATGTGAGGTTTTTATAATTTAAATGCCTGTGTTTTTTTTTTAATTATGTGATATATCCACAGGCTTATTATGCCCGTGCCTTTGTTATTTCATATATTATTATTATTATTATTTTAACATGCATCGGTACTTCACCGCAACTTAGAATCTAGAAGCCTTAATAACTAGTCTTAAATTTCAAATTTCTAAAAGTCGACGCGAGTCCACTGACCAAGACTATTCTACATATTGCTTTTTTATATTCTTATATACTAATTACTTTTATTATATTTACACTTATTTGCTAACTACAAATGCCTGTGTTTACGGAGCAGTGGTGTTGTCTCTTCCCGTGCTTCGCCTACTCATGGCTGACGAAATTCGACTCAATAATCAGCTCCAAGAAGATGATCATCTCAGACCCTCGGCAGCACGAGCCCATCCAGGCTGTTCTCACTCGGCCGGAAGAAAATAGGAGCATAAATGTCCACTGCTACTTAGTAGTCCATTACGGACAAATTGGTATAAATAAAAATTAATCGACGCCATGTATACAACACAAAAATTATTTATCTAAACAATTTTAGCAATATTTACAAATATGTTCAGAAATATTTTAACAATGACTGAATCAATTATATTTTTAATATTTTAATGTTTATTAACACGAATAAATCATTATAGAAAGCACTCAACCACTTGAATATTATCGATAGGCATCAAAATTAAGCAAACGAAAAAAAAAAAAACAAATCGAATTCCCAATACCTTTGTTAAAGAAAAGAATCTTAAAAAGATATGACGAACGGACAAATTGCAATTACATTTTCTTTTATCTCTGAGAAAGTTATCAATATTAGAGTTCCATAGCCGCTTCTCCAATGAATAGGTTGACGCTGCCGAGAACAAAGAGTTCTGTTAAAAGCTTTTCAGGTAAATGACCTGACCAGACGTTTGATTTAATAGGTAGTTATTGGCAATATTATGGGAGTTCATACAAACTTATCACGTATTCCTGTATCATAGATACAAGATATGCACAAAAATATTTTTGTCTTCTACCTTTTGATACCTACCTTGTACCTATTGTACCTACCTACATGTCTGTGCTTTTCTTGTGAATATTTTCTCGGAAAGCCCGTAAAATTAATAGTCACAGTTATTATCGAGACTAAGTAGAAATTAGTAGCGGTAACCACCTTCTCCTATGTGGATAAAGGCGTGAATCAGCAGCGGGAAGTCACAGGCTGAATCATTGTAAAAATTAATAATGTCTGTGCGTAGTGATTTTAGAAAATTAAAATAACATAGAGGAGGGAAATAACGTTTTCTACACGTTTGATAGATACATCATAGACGAATTGAAAACCATCGCATGGGCACTATTTGTAACGAAAAATTAGAGGGCATTTAATAATGCAACATCTACATTAAACACTATCACAATGAACTGATACAAGAGTATGTAACTTAGTGATTTATGCATTAGTAACCCACTATGAGTTTAGTGTGTATGTAAATGTTATTATTTATTTATTTATTTTTTATTGCGTACATATGTGTATAATGTATATGCATATATAATTGTTATATATTCTATTTTGTTTTTCTTTTACTTATTTAAATCTGTATACCACCTGCCCATCTGAAAAGCAATATCCCTTGTCTGGAAGAGATTGCTTTTTAGCAATAAGATCGCCTGGTTGTACAATTTGTTACAATAATTGCTTGTAATTTTAATTTTGTTCTTTATTTAAATGTGCAATAAATTATATTATTATTATTATTATTATTATGAGAGAAAAATATTAAGCCTTTCGAAATAAACAGAATATATATTTTTATTTTTATTTTATAAAAATATATTAAAACAAATGAATAATAAAAAACCCAGAAAAGTTTTCACTAATAACTATAATGTTAAAAAAAACTAGTACAAAACCATTGCTTAAGGCAGTAATCTATATTTTAAAATTAGCTACTTATTCAACGAATCACTTTCGCTCAAAAACTAATAAAATTACATTAAAAATCACTGATCAAACAAACTTGACAAGAAATCTATTACAACAAATTCCATTGAAATATCAATCACTGAACCGAACGATCATCGAGGCACACCAATGACTTAACTGTTTAAGATACTACCGAAGAGGGTACCATTATGAGCAGTTTAATTCAAATATTACGAACACAAAAATATACCTTACGCTTTTATAATAGATACGTTTATTGCACGTATAAATAATGTCCCATAAAAGAGCAAGGGAAATAAGTCATTAATAGAAAGTAACATATCAAGTTGGGGGATCAAAAACAAGATGACTGTCTGATAAGGGCTGGATAGAATTGTATTTCACTCCCCATTGTTGCATTCCAAAAATGGGTGTGTCCAGAATGTACAACATGTTACAACGACATTGAATTTGATGGTAGTTTAACTGCTGTTTCCTAATCAAGATTAAAACGTGTTATAATAATCTATTAATTAGTTAATGTTCCTGCATGATGTTCTTTGAAGGTAATGGATTAAAAAGTACGTTAAATAAGAATCTGGTGTGTTTTGAACCTTTAAATATATTTGATAATTGACTTTGCTGGCAAACGAAAAAAAAACGACTTCAATTACATCGACAAGTAATACAACGTAAGTAGACGAAAAAATAGTCAAGTAAATACGCATTATCAAAGATTACTCCAAAAGTTGTGATCCGATCTCGATGAAATTTAAATGTGACCAATTGATAAACATCGGCTTTCGATGAAATAAAAAATCGTCAAAATCGGTACACCCAGTAAAAAGTTATGCGAATTTTGTAGGGTTTTCCTCGATTTCTCTGGGATCCATCATCAGATCCTGGTTTCCTTATCATGGTACCACACTTAGAATATCTGCTTTCCAACAAAAAAATAATTATCAAAATCGTTTTATAAACGACGAAGTTGTCCCCGAACATACATTGAATTGAGTAACCTCCTCCTTTTTGAAGTCGGTTAAAAACAGTCAAAGACAAAAAGAAATAGTATAAACAGCAACTAAAAAGTCTAAAATAAAAGCCATTTACTGTTAAGTCTGTAAACATGTAATTATAAGTTCAAAAACTCACTTTGAACGTTATATTATGTACAAAATTAAACGCTAATAGTTACATATAATATGTGCTTGTCCGTAGAGGTAATTATTTTAAGGGAAATTGCCTGTCTTAAAAGATATTTAGTGGCACAAAAATTATATCCGTAAATCTAGGGCGGAGCAGCATCGTGGATAAATCTCCGATCGTTTTCCTTAATAGGAAAAAGATTTCTCTATCTTTTACCCAGGGAAGGAATATGTACAGAATATTACAAAAAACAATTAGTTGTGTATAAGACCCGACTATATGTGTAGGTACAGTTAAAAGGTCTGACTTTGTACCTTATGTTATTAATTTAGTTCAGGTTCCGGTTATATTTATATATATTTTAAAATTTACTGTCAACAAAATGTGCAATAAAAACAATAGATTGATATAGTACAAAAACCACACAGTTTAACTAAATTAGCTATCGGTCGGTGACTTTGGTAACACCGGTACTTGATTAGTTGAAGAAATATTATAATTATGAATGTCCAAAATTCAAGAATTAAGTCACGTTGTTACTTCTCAAAAAATTAAAAAAATACTAAGCACTTTTTATTGATAATATACTGTGGGTCTACCACATATAATAAAACATATAATAAAACAAACATCCTAACCATAACATAACATAATTATTACATTTATAAACATTTTTATGATTGCGAATCGAAATCGCAATCACAAAATGTGTCTGTAATACATATATAAATTATATATTACAGATATTACAGACATATTTATATTATGTATTACTGTTCCTTTTAACTCTTTAATATAAAAAGCTTTGCGTTGTTAGATTCTAATTAACAGCACGAGGGACGCATCTCCAGTTCAACGCCTCAAAGCACATTGATAATCTCAGGGAGTCGTCAAAGGCTTTTAGTATAGACATTAGACGACCATTTGCAAACTGCTATTTTTACTTTTGCTTTAGGCATGCAAGCAATATTTTAAGCATGGGTTAATCTAATAAAACTGGCCGCAACTTCGTTCGTAATTATTATTTAGAAACGCAGATAGATAGATGTTTTGGTGTAGTGGTTAGAAAGATCAATTAAAAAGAGTTAGGGGTTGAATTCTTGTTGACATAGATATTTGTCCTTGATTTGATTATTTGTTATTACATGCATAAGTCGTTTGACGGTGCACCGGAGAGAACGGATAGTCGTCAGTTTTCAGATTGTCACCATAAACAGAAACAGAATTATAGGACGTGTCTGTTGTAAAAGTGAGATATTATGGATTGTTGTAATGCGAGTGATTATGCACCTAGCACCGGTTTTCGATTCCCGCTCAGAACAAATCTTTCCAATTTTACGAGTACACATATTTGTTTCTGATCTGGGCATAGGTCTTTGTAGGTCAAACAAGTAAAGCCGTAGGTCCCCGTCGTTAACATACACACATATTAATCGTTACTTTTCGTTTGTGATTTTCGGTAATACGATTGCCATGTACGATAAAAATATGTTACTATTTTAGTTTAAACGTATGATTAATTTTTATTTCAGTATTTATTACTTCTCTGTTGACTGGCGACAAACGATAAGAATCAAGTGCGGCGGGGAGTGTTGTTCGTATTTTTGTTAAAAGATTCGTAGATGGCAAACGAGGGTCATTCAATTATCAGAGCAAGAAGCGACCGCTAATTTACTTAGTAATTATATTAAATATATTCGTTATTATAATATCATTGTTTGGATTAAATGATATCAGTTTATATGAAGATGTTTGATTTCATAAAACATCTCCTCGAAAAGAAACCTTGGCCTAGCAGTAGGATATTTATAACCTGATACAGTTCTACAGCGTGGCGGAAACTGAAACTTCGATACGGAGAGAAGAGTTTCACAAAACAGTGGGTAATATGAACGAAAACATTACCTTCGAACTGAAATATCAATAACAACATAAATATGTGTTTTCACATTAATTCATACAGTGGAATAGCTTCAATATTAAAAATTCTTGAACCCTGAAACCGTTATAATCGTAACTCAGTTAAACACGCAAAGTACTTTACTCCTCAATGATTAAGTCTCAACAAATTTTCACACTCGACTTGGATAAAGCCGAAAGTTTCTCATATAAAGCATCCCCCGACCTATTTGATGTTTGAAATTTCGCCCTTAATTTTGCGGAGGTATTTGAATTAACGATAAATTTAATAACTTTGTTACAATATAATTGATTCAATTTTCATTACATAAAAATGATTTATAAATTTCTAAACAATTCTTTGATATTTTATCAAGTAGTTTCTGATGAAACAAATCTGTGTTATATTGTGATAATCACTGTGTGTAGTTTTAATAGGAAATTGTAACTTAGGCTTAAACTGTGATTTCAACTTTTTCGTTTCTAGCTCTATATAAATATCTAAGATTTTAATTAATTAATTTTCTTATTTATGGTTTAACGTAACTTTTTATTTATTTATGGAAATATTATGAATTTGTGTATGAGGTATGTTTTAAATTGTAATAATGATTCTTTATTATCAATACAGACAGAAAGGAATTACCGCAAGGAGCATCGCACAAGCATGTAGCCGACATAACACATCGAATCCCCAGGACTTTGTGAAGCTGTATTTTGGCTATTATCTTCTATTGTTTTCTAATATTTACGCGAATTTTACTCATTTAATAAAACACTTTTTTCGGATTTTATCGCGGTTTATTGTTAACTTTTGATTCCCGACGTTTCGGATACTTTACAGCAACCATGGTCACGGGAGGACTTATCTTCTGTTTAGCTGGGATATTTTCAGCCAAGTACATTCCCAGTCGGGCTACTCCAGATTTTAAGCAAGACATTTCCTGCTGCTCTCTGCTTCTCATAGGTATCATCATTATCATTACAGCCTAAACAGTCCACTGCTGGACATAGGCCTCCACAAGTTTACGCCAAAAATAACGTGAACTGATGTATTTTGCCCATAGTCACCACGCTGGGCAGGCGGGTTGGTGACCGCAGTACTGGCTTTGTCGCACCGAAGACGCTGCTGCCCGTCTTTGGCCTGTGTATTTCAAAGCCAGCAGTTGGATGGTTATCCCGCCATCGGTCGGCTTCTTAAGTTCCAAGGTGGTTATGGAACCTTGTTATCCCTTAGTCGCCTCTTACGACACCCACGGGAAGAGAGGGGGTGGCTAAATTCTTTAGTGCCGTAGCCACACATAGGTATATTTTACGTATAAAGACATTGAATTAATAAATAATACAAATTCCAAACCGTTAATAACAGTAGCTAGTCAGTAGCGCCGCAGTTCATTCGATATAAATTAGTTTCATTCTCCGTATTTTCGAGCCATTTGCTCGTATTTAAGTGCCTTAAAGTATTTGATAAATGACGGTAAAGACCATGCGATTCGTGATTAATTAGTAGTTTTTCTTAGACTTTGAAGGAACTGAAACGGTGTTAATGATGGAGGTTTTAGAGTAAGAAAGAAATAAAGAATACGGGCTGTAATATTTACACATTTAAGTTATTTTATTATAATTAAAGAAATTCTTTTTTCTTTATGAGATGAAATTGTCAATGTACTGGGCTCAAAAAATAAAACTCGATGTAAGACTTGAGAAGAGGTTTTTTTTTTAATTTAAATTTATCGTTGTTAATATGTTGTTATAAAATAAAATTGCTGAACAGCAATTCTTACTTATATTTAAGAGTATTCTAGAAATATTCTACTTTTATTTGATTTCAATTATAAGCATACTCAGTTCAAAAAGCAGTTGAACATGCGTTTTGTGTTGTTAAAGTCGTACATGCATTCAGCCTGTAACATCCCACTGCTGGGCATAGTCGTCTTTCTCCGTGTAGGAGAAGAATCGGAGCTTAATCCAACACGCTATTCGACTGCAGGTTGGCGGATATTTTCCCTACTATGAGTAACGATCGCTATCGGGTGTACTTATATGATAACAACCGGAACAATACCAGGGAAATACAAATATTAGTAGAAAGTTATGCGATATAATACAACGTAGGTCGACGAAAAAAGCGTCAAGTAAAAACGCATTATTAGATATAACTCGAAAAGTAGTTGTTACATCTCAAATAAATTTAAATGGGACCAATTGGCACACACCACCTTTCGATTAAAACAAAATTTGTCGAAATCGGTCTACCCGGTCAAAAGTTCTGATGTAACATACATAAAAAAAAAATATATATATACAGTCCAATTGAGAACCTCCTCCTTTTTTGGAAGTCGGTTAAAAAAACACACCACATTCCCATTACACGACATTAGATTTTCCCTCGATAAATATGAAAACCAGCGTACAGCGCTAATATAACTTAAAAGATCTTGGAAAGTCCTTACATCTCAAATAGTCCTTAAACATCATCAATATGTAAATCACGACATACTAAATCAAGCCGGTAAGAATTCCACGCGACTCATTTTTTCTTAAACTTTGGAACCCTCCACTGTCGGGTGACAACTTTAATCTAAAGTTGGTGGGTAGAATAGGCCCCGGGCCGACTTTGAACAGTTATAACTTTGAAGTGTTATTTTTAATGAGTTTTTTCGGATTTAAATATTAATACCGTGGATTTAAGTGTCAGAACTTGGGTTTATATTACAAGGTGCTCATTTCATTTCCAAAACATAAACCCGAGAAATACGACGGTACTTAGAGGTAAATCACGTTCATCAAAAGCGAGGCCTTTATTTCTGGTACTTCATCATTTTTCTTGATATTTTTTTCAACTCAATCTCAAAAAGCATCTTAACTAGTATTAATATTAAACAGATAAAAAATTCATTAGTTTGTGAGTGATATTATAATTCTTACACCTTTAAAAATCTATGATAGTCAAAAATATAACAGCCTATAAAAAAAATTGAGTGTAATTTAGCTTAGCAGAACAGTAGCCATAAATGACCGCCACACACATAGTTATGATATTGACAGTATTCTTAAAGTTTATTTTATATCTCTTGCATCAATAAAAGTTTTATGTGCCGTAATAAGCATAGAAGCAATGCAAATATTTAAATGAACTACTGCCCCAAATTCGTTTTGCTTCGTAAAATTTTAATATCACGTACCCAACAAGAGATCGACTTATATAACATACGGCAGATGGCTGGCGTACTTTACTCCAGGCTTTTATACGCCATTATCTTCTTAAAACTAAGGATCATTTTCGTTCAACGCGTTTCACACGAAAAATATTTCCCCAATGGCAGTAGATCTAAATATCATTGAAGTGTGTGCCGTAGATATTATATTCAAAATATATGAATCCCTACTCAAGTGTTTGGGGATTATTAAAAGTATATTTTTGTCGCAGATGTTTTACGATCTTTATACGGATCAGAGAGGGATCAGATGAATGGATTTTCGAGTGTCTATTTTACAATCAGCGGCGGGAGGGTTGACTGCACTTAACATCTGGTGAATCGTTGAATTTACCTTAATTTGTGTCATTAATTACTTCTTTATTAATTTTAATAGTCCATTTTTAATTGAAAATGACAAATATATAAAAAGAAAAGAAAAAGTAAATATGTAAAATGATATTCATAAAACGAAAACCCCGGCAATTATGGAAGAGAATATTCTATAATATAACCTAAGAACCGCAACTTTTCGCAACAAACACAACGCGTATTTACATTTCAAAACAGCATAAGGTCGAAACAAAGAAACTTTGCCCTACTTGGCTCACGTAAGTAAAATAAGACACCAAATAATACGAAGATCCCGAAATAAAACCACAAAGTGCCAACAAAGTATTTCGTTCAGTAACAGATAAAATCGAGGAGTCGAAATGTTTAGTTGAAAACAAAAAGCAGTAAGTAGTTAAAGTTAAGCGTCAGTTCATTTGGAGTAAACTTGTGAATTAAAGACAAAACTGTACAAAAGACATTCCAGAACGTTAAACGTTTGCGGGACAATGCTCTAAAATAAACTTCATTGTGGCCACTTCGCCCTTATCTAAATTGCTGCGTTTATGGTAATGGATCTGCAATAAAAATGACGGCGTTCAGCTAATTTTGAACTCAAGAATAACAATTCCAGCTCCGAAATTATATATGAACTAATTTCGAAACTTCTTTAATAACGTAAAGAACAATATCTAAAATGAACAACGAAATAAGATAAATGACTTCCAAATATTCCGATATTAACGACACTTCCACCGAATTCAAGGACTTGTTCAATATAAGCCAAGTCGAAATGTAAGGAAGTTTTTCTATGGAAAATTCTCGCGTCATGTTAAATGTGAAATTTATTGCGCTCGAGTGTGTTTCTAATTCGCCTCTTTGTATACAAGGAAGTGATAGAAATACAGAACTTTTCTGGAATAAATAATTGCGTTTGGGTTATGCAATTCATCTTCAACGCTGAAAACACTTCCACTTTTGTAGAAAAGTATTATAAATGAACGTGCAAACAAAAAAGCGTGACTAAAGTTTTTTTTTTATCACCGAAGAAATATTATCATCATTATCATCATTACAGCCTATACAGTCCACTGCTGGACATAGGCCTCCACAAGTTTACGCCAAAAATAACGTGAACTCATGTGTTTTGCCCATAGTCACCACGCTGGGCAGGCGGGTTGGTGACCGCAGTACTGGCTTTGTCGCACCGAAGACGCTGCTGCCCGTCTTCGGCCTGTGTATTTCAAAGCCAGCAGTTGGATGGTTATCCCGCCATCGGTCGGCTTCTTAAGTTCCAAGGTGGTTGTGGAACCTTGTTATCCCTTAGTCGCCTCTTACGACACCCACGGGAAGAGAGGGGGTGGCTAAATTCTTTAGTGCCGTAGCCACACAGCACAAAGAAATATTATGAATGATCTGTAAATTTCTGTCAATTTCGAAAAAACTTTAACGGCCCTACATTTGTGTGCCATATTAATTTACTGTTTAAAATTTGTACGAGCTTAAATTCAATCTCATACAAAACAATTAACGAATTCAATCTTCGCAATAATGTTTTGACAAATAACAAAACAATAACTCGAAGGATAACAAACGTCAGTTTTATTTACGATAAACTCAATTGTAAGTCAAAATCTTATTCAATGTTGGGTAAAGTTCGGAATACTAAGCACAATTTTATTACTTGGGAAAAGTTGACGTCGCTTTAAGCGTTACTCTAATATGAAAATTATTTCTGTATTAAGAATTATTTAAAGAATAAAGTGAACTTATATCTAGAGTTGCAATAAAATTGTGACATGGCTAATTCTGTACATTGAAGAAAATTTCAATTAGTTTCAGAGGGCTTTCTATAATGAATACTGAAACTTTTTTTTTTTTTCATTACCATACTTCTATGGCCGAGATACATGCGCATCACGCCTATGGCACATATGCAGCATGCCTAATATATTTATTGAATGCTTTTAAATTAATTTTAGTACATTTTATACCTATACAATAAACTATAATATTGGAAACTTTTTATAAAATTCATTACGGATCTCTTGAGAGTGAAAATAAAAGTCAAAACTAATGTCGATATAAGTTTGTTCTAATTTGAATTAGATCAGCCTGTCATAGCAGTTTTGGACAACGCCTTCTTCTTCTATGTAATATAAAAGTCTCTCAATGGAATCTGCGTTGGTTCAATCATGGCTAGCCAATAATAATTTACCGATCATCATCGGACATTTTTGACAACAGGGTTTGATAATGCTTTACGTGAAATTTAATGCACAGTGAGAAGATGCACGAGAACCGACAAACAATTCAGAAACAAATATTTGTACAAATTCAAAATTCACTCTCAACGGTAATCGACACCACGAATGAAATATTCGAAAATATCATTTGTCCGAAAATTGGCCTTATCTGAAATTCATTTCTAACAGATTTTATATGGAAATATTTGAAGTAATCTTTAAGTTAAACACATTTTTAATACAATTCCTGTATCATTTATGAAGTCATCTTCTGTTAAATTTCTTGGCATGGTTCTTCATATAACTTCAACGCTCTTGTGTTTGAGTGTTTTGTTTTCGGAAGAAGCGAGAAAGTCGTGCGTTCTCCACTCTAAGCTGCAATGCTTTAGATATAAATATAAAGCGGGGAAAGTTTTAGAAAAATTGTGGAAGTGTTTTTAAAGATTTACTTAATTCTAAAGTATGATTTCATAGGGTTTAGAAATATGTGTTGATTTTTATGTAGTGCAACATAAGAATGTCGAATGTCTGATTTTCAGACTGTAGAATTTTATTAACATACTAATGGCATCAAAATAAAACACATACACCTAAAATTAAAAAATACGTTACATACAAATAAATAGTAGCAAATAATACAAGAGTTAAAAGTAAGAAATTTATTGATTTTTACAAAGATATTAAGAGAACATAAAATAATTGAAGAATAACTTAGAATAAAGGCAGACTCTCAAAATAAAAAAGCTATTAAAATACTGTAACCCCAATCATCAAACAAAGATAGAATAAAAGCAATACTTATATCTGATTGCGAATTAAATTCCGCAAAATAGTAGCAAGACTTAAACGTAATAACAATTTCCTCAACTCATTGAGTCAATGATTTCGTTTATGAAAACTCCCGCACTTCAATTTAATGGCGATGCTCGAGTACACTAAGGAATCGCCCGGGGCCCACACAGCAACATGTTTATATGGAGACATCAAACGCTTGTATTAATATTTCGATCGTAAACTATATTTCTGTAACGCCAAAACTTGTTTAATGAATATTTCCTGCCTTTGAAATGTTATGATTTTAAGATGTTTCGGGTTCAGCTAAGAGGGAGATGTCATTAAAAACTATTTTAATTTTTACACATTTTTAAAGATAGAGAAAATGTGTTTTACTTATTTCGACATATCAACCATATAAAAAAAAATTCTATAATACAGGTGTATTATAGAATTATTTAATATCTCGACCGTTAAAATTTTATGAGATTTAATTATTGATTAAATAAGACAATAGTTGTAATCTGAATGTATTTTTTACACGGTTCAATATTTATTTTCATTTTTATTTAAATTCAAAAAAATACATTACGAAATTTTTTCGCTTTCTAAAATATTGGTTTCCTTAAAATAATGCTATAATTATGTCGCTTTTTAGAAATTCCGTACTAATTAAGCACGGCTTACCTTAAATCTTTTCAATCATTTGAACACTGAAAACAATATCACAGAAGTAAAACTTTATTATATTAAAAGCCAAACTTTCAAAGTTCCGAGCGGTAACTGCTTTATTTGTTCATTTTTCACCGAGTTAATAGTAAACTAGTTAGGCGGTCTTTGCGACCCGAGTTAGGTTAGCAAGTCTTTGTAACATCTATCCAAATTGAATTACACGCTGGGTCGGCAAGCCTCGAGGCGGAGACCCCGTGCGATGGATCAAAATATAAGATACGGATCTAATATTTTTTAATGTATTTTTTTATTGATTTAGAAATGTTCTTGTGAATAGCTTGTAAATGTTCGGCTGGCTTGTTGGTATAGTTTATAATGACCTTGCTTTCTGTTAGATTTCTGTAGATTAGAGATTGTGAGTTACATTCAAACTCCGAGGATTTTATATTATAAATGATGTACGTCATTACATAGTAAAAAACAAAGTTGTTTTCCGCTGTCTGTATGCTTAAATCTTTAAAACTACGCAAGGAATTTTTATGCGGTTTTCTTTAGAAAACAGAGTAATGTCAGAAGAAGGTTTATATGTATATAACATGCATAATATAGTAGAGAAACACTGATGGGGTCGCTAGTTAATTCTAAAAATGTATGTGTATATATGCGCGCTGTTACCTAAAAGACAGAATGTATAACTCATTTAATGAAACACTTTTTTCGGATTTTATCGCGGTTTATTATTAACTTTTGACTCCCGACGTTTCGGATACTTTACAGCAACCATGGTCACGGGAGGACTCTGTCTCGCTAGTTGTGTTGTGTTCATTAAATGAGTAAAATTCGCGTAAACATTAGAAAACAGAATGTATAACTGTTAAACAATTAAGCATATTTATTTATTTACGTTGTAAACAAATAAGCTTGAACCTTGCTACATCAATATGAATTGGCTGAATAATACATGTCCTAGAAATATATGTTCTTCCAGTTTTCCTTTACCTTCGAGCATAAGACGAACTTAAAAGGTACTTGACAACTCAGCGGTGCAGAATTGAACTTTAAAAATATTATTATATTGCTACAATGTACAGAAGTATTTTATAAAGTATCAGTTCATTCCATTGCTTTTCATACAATATTCAAATAAAACTAATAAACTTAGAATCTGTGATCCCAATGTCGATGGGAGAAATAAGTTATGATTTACGCTTGTGATGACTAATGGGTTAATTAGTTCAGTATACGCTACAGCCTGTAATATACCACTACTGAGCATAGGTCTCTTTCCCCATGTAGAAGGATCAGAGCTTAATCCACCACGCTGCTTCAATGCGGGTTGGCGAATATATTCCCTACTATGAGTAACGATCGCTATCAGATGTACATGATAACAACCGGGAACGACGGCTTAACGTGCTCTCCGAGGCACGGTGGGGAAATCCACAAGGGCTGCACAAACACCCAGACCACAGCAAACACCTGTATGGAGTAGAAGTTCAGTATGGAAAATAGTAAAATTAAGATGTGTCGATAAAATTATTTTTAATATTACTATCAGTCTACACGATCAGCGTACGGTAACTTTACGAGGCTAGACAAAAAAAAAACGAGTGTGCTTTAGACCACACGACTGAAGTAAAACTTTTTAGCAGGCTTGCACAAAAGGCCGAAACGTAACTGGCTATGAGGGAAAGAAAGAAAGAAAATGCTCGCATCTTATCTCTCTTGCTCCGTTCGCCTAGACCGATCACACTTTTCATAACGCTCTCATCACACATTCAGCAGCCTCCTCCCCAAGTCAAGCGTGTGTAAAGAAGTATTACTTCAAAAAAAGAAACTAATCTTTACATTAATATGTTTCCATAACACAATTAGCGATATTTTCTAAAATAGTGTCAGTGATGTTCCTAATCATTTTTTTTTATAATATAAAATTATGTTATGACAAAATCACAAATTTTATAAACATCTTCATCTTTTTATATTAAAAAAGTCATAAAAACAATTATTCTGATAATATTCCAGTTACATTCCATTCCATTCCAACAAATCATAATAATTCAAAAACAATTATTATCATCGTAAACCGCTCATATCTTCCAACACAGCCCACTAATGTTTGTAATAACACTTGTAACGCTATTTTCATTATATCTTTGACAAGTGCTTAGTGAATTTCCGTATGCTTAGCCCTTTGTGCACGGAGCGTGTTCCAGATTTCAGGTAATTAGTCCGGACCCTCGGACTTGTTTACCAAATAAGTCTCTTATTTGTAACACTGTTACTCGTATTGGGTTGTCTATAGTCTATTCGGGAGGAATTATCAAAGGTTCATTGTTTGTAACTCTTACGTATTGTTGTTAGTTCTGTTTCAGGATATGTTGCCAGTTGTTATGTAGCTTTGTTACCTTTTTGTTTATATTTAATTTATGTTTATAAATTATTTCAGATCATTAAGAGTGTTCATGGAGAAAGGATTACAAATGCTGTAAAAACAACAAACTATAGCAGGCAACTATCAACTAATCTATCAGCTATGGAAATTTAACACAGGTAGTCAGTTCAGCCTATTGCAGACCACTGCTGGACATAGGCCTCCCCAAGTTCGCGCCAGAATTCCTTGTTTTCCGGAATACTCATCCAGCATACACCGGCAATCTTACGTAAATCGTCGGTCTAATAGGCCGGAGGACGTCCCACACTGCGTTTGCCAAGACGCGGTCTCCACTCCAGAACCCGTCTGCTCCAACGGCCATCGGTCCCGCGACACAGATGACCAACCCACTGCCACTTCAACTTGCTAATTCTGTGGGCTTTGTAACACAGGTATACTTGCGTAAATCTTTAAGTGAATTTATATTATGTATATTAACTTCAAGAGTGCTGCTAGTTATAGATCAAATAGAAACTTGTAACAGAAGTGAGAAGTTACTTAATAATCCATACTGAACCGACTATCATCTGACCTCAGTAAACCAGTTTCGAACTGTCAAACGTTTAATCACGTCGGCGATCGGGAGATAGGCGCTCGCTCGAGATAAAAGATACGAACAAGATAAGTTATCTTCACATAAACTCCGACAAGTTATGCAGTACTGTTACTACGGAACTTTAAAGTATTTGATTTTAGCTTTCTGTGTGTATATGACGAGATGTACTTGACTGTTTTGTATTTATTTATAACTATTAGGTATTTGATATTTTATGGCCTATAACTTCCCAACAGAAACAGGAATTCAACCCTAAAAAGACTTTTTATTCGTATCTGTCTTGCAATTAACTGAGGTAACGAACAGCTGGAAATATTCTGCGCAAAATCTGGACCAGCCCGTTTGGAGATGTACCGAAACCTTACAGAAGATAACAATTAAGTTATATGGCTTTCAAGCAGTTTTGTGTTCCTGTGATGAGTAAGGTGACCAGAGCTCCTGGGGGGATTAGGGGTATAGGGTCAGCAAAGCGCTTGCGCTGCTACTGTTGTTGTAGGTATATAGGCTATGGTAAGAGCTCCTGGGGGGATTAGGGGTATAGGGTCAGCAAAGCGCTTGCGCTGCTACTGTTGTTGTAGGTATATAGGCTATGGTAATGGCTTACCATCAGGTGAGCTGTATGCTTGATTGCCGACATAGTTTTATGCAAAAAAACACTAAAAGATATATACATTAACTATGTTAAAGGCCAACTTTACTTGTTTCTGAATTTTAGATCTGACATACATCAACATAAAAGTTTTAAATATTTCTTTCAAATTTATTATCGAAATCCGAATTTATTTGTAACTATCCGCAACGCGTGAAACCAAAACTGTACAGCTTATTACTTGCAAACGCTAAGAGCCTATTTCACCTTGTGGTAAGCTATCTCATGTGCGAGATAAATGAAAACAGTAACTATAAAGGCACGCTGTGTGGTTACGGTATTAAATAATATAGACACCCCCTCTCTTCCTGTGGGTGTCGTAAGAGGCGACTAAGGGATAACACAGTACCATCTTGGAACGTAAAAACTTGACCGATGACGGGATAACCATTCAACTGCTGGCTTTGAAATACACAGGCCGAAGATGGACAGCAGCGTCTTCGGCGTGACCAAGCCAGGCCTGCGGTCACCAACCCGCTTGTCCAGGGTGGTGACTATGGGCAAAACACATAAGTTCACGCCATTTTTGGCGCGAACTTGTGGAGGCCTATGTCCAGCAGTGGACTGTAATAGGCTAAAATGATGAATGATGACAAGCCTCGTAGTTAAGAAATATTTAATTAAGACTGGTATAGGATGTCTATCGTGTTATATACAAATTTTTTTAGAAAATAGAAATCGTTATTTCATAAAATACTAACATAAAAGAAATAATAGTAATAGTTTAAGGAAAACATATAGATGTCAAGATCAGACGGGGTGTATCAAAGTACACGGTTTATGAACATCGACAAAGACACAATGATCTATTTTGTCATTTAAATAGGCGGGTTTGTCAGAAAAAGCAACATGTACGTAGAAAAAAGTAATTATGATAAAACTGTGCCGCGACTTCGTCCGCGTGGAATTTAACAAAAAAGTTATTCCAAAAAGTTGTTCAGTTCGAAGAGTTATAAAATAAATCACATCAGCCTATCGCTTCTAAGTTACTCCTTATTACATCTGCTATCTGCCACTAAAAGTCCGTCCAAATCCGTCCAGCTGTTTCAGAGTATAGCCGGAACAAACCAACAGACAGACAGACAGAAACTGTAAACATGTTATTTTGGTATATGTACCGTGTTTACATCTATATGCATTTAGAAAAAAGCGGTTATTTTAATATTTACAAACAAACACTCCAATTTTATTTATTTGTATAGATGTCAAAACATTAAAAACTATAGAGTACAAAATAGTAGAAAAGTAGGACTTAACTCTTACCAATAAACAATTTTTTCTTCGATATAAACAAAGCATATTAACTCTTTATTCTCTACCTATTATAAAAAATAAATAAAATGTATAAAGGGTTTTCATAAGCCAATCGTAGCCATATACACTATTTTTAGAATTTTTGTCTGTCTGTGTGTATGTTTGATCGCGCATCACACAAAAACAATAAAATGTAATTTGATGATCGCAGTTATATGGCTTAGACGTCTAGCTTGGAAACTACTAAACATTATATCTTAATACTCCGCTTGGAACTAACTATACTGAAATCTTATATGTGAACGAAATCGCGAGCAACAACTAGTAAATTTAATAAATGACAAGTGTGTATGTGAGTTAAATAACACCGACTTTCTGGGTTTCTCTGATTTGGATGTTAATCCCTGTCACCTCTCTGTGTACGAGCTCTTGATGACAATTCTTATTCTTGATATAAATAATATCCGCCATTCCGTATTGCAGCAAAGTGATAAACGAGCTCCGCGAAGCAGTTGGGATGCGGCTCATTTCATATAGACATGAATAAATGGCAAAATTTTAGAAGGTATCTTTAAACACTGCAACAAACCTTCCATAAAGAATTATAACATATATTTTGTTAACTGCTTCAAGAGTGCAGCATTCAGCAGTAGATTAGGAAAAACCAATTTTTACTGTGGATTTCATAATTTTCAATAAAAATTCGATAAGAAATTTTCTGGATTTTCGACCTTACCTCCTCAACAAGACCGTGTGACTATAAAGCGATGGCATCGCTTATTACGTGACAAATGCGTCGAATGATATGACAGTGGAAAAAGATTTATATTTGTATTAACGTAGGGTTGATATTCCACCGCCAGTCCGTCACGGCTTGATATTATTCTGTTATTAAGATGTCAATTTTCGGAAATAATAAAATTTAAATGTCAATAAAAATTTCGATGGAACATTTGATAGTCTTCGCGAAATTAAACAAAAATGAATAAAATCACAGAATAACATAAAACAGACGTTTATATTAAGTCATTCTTTTAGTTTTAGTGTTGTACTGAATTTATTTTGTTTGTTTTTATTAATTTATTGTATTGATAATTGTGTTTGCTCGTAAACGAAAAAAAAAACAGACTTCAATTACATGGACAAATAATACGATGTAAATAGACGAAATAGTCGAAAATAGTCGAGTAAATACGCATTATCAAATATTACTCAAAAAGTAATCATCAGATCTCGATCAGTTGCTGTATAATTAATTAATGCTTTCGATTAAAACCAGAATCATCAAAGTCGGTAAACCTAGTGAAAAGTTATGCGCTATAATACAACGTATGTTTACGAAAAAGTAGTCAAGTAAATACGCATTATTCACTTCCTACTGGAAAGCATTGCGTGAAGAATTTATTTAGTTATTTAAAATGTCTCAAAAGTACTACACAAAGCTACTACTGTGTACCTTCTAAGAAAGACAGAACACAAGACTTACATACGTATGTACAAAGTACAATTACGAAAAGATTTGCAAGACGAATTCCCTGAATATCTCAAATCACACACACACACACATTGAAATCGTATATTCCGTTTCCCGTTTCTCCACGAAGACTGTTAAAGAAGTCGCCTATCCCAAATTCCGCCATTTGCATGCTTAACATTTATGACGGCGATGTTACAGTCAATAAATGATATGGCGCAGATAAACATATACTACGCGAGCTATCAGTATCCGCTGAGCTGTTATTTACAGTGGAACGCTTGTATACGAATCCTGGTTTTTCCTCCATAAACATTGACCGAGGAAGATTTGGAATGGTATGTGTTAGAAGCGATTTGAGGTTTCGAAACTAAATATGTTTTTTTGTACGTTTCAGTTTTCAACAGGACTTACACACAGATATAGACTGTTCTTGCACCATAATTTTTCTATTTAAAATTAAATATTTTTTTGGAAGTACTTTTTATTGTAAACTGTTTGCGGTTGTGGTGCGGTTACGGTGTTGCGGCGGCGGACCACGATTATTCGGACCTATTTTTACCCGACTGCCAAGGAAGGGTTATGTTTTTCGCGCGTATCTTGTATGTATGTATATTTGTATGTAATATTCTTTACTACCTCATATTTCCAGAACCACTGAACGGATTTACATAATTGAGGTATCGTTAGGTTCGTCTTAGCTGCCCAAGTGTTCTTAGATAGGTGACATTAAAAAAAAATCAAACATGGCGGCTGCGCGAAGCCATTGTAGTTAATGAAAAAAAATTTTTTTTCTCGAATACTACAAGATGGGTATCAAATTACAGGGCACAATACAAGGATTTTAAAAAGGTATATCATGATTATTAATACCGTAATACTAATAAAGATATACAATATTAAAGTTTAAAAAATGTGGACTTTGCTCTTTCCCACGCCTATGCCATGCCAAACTCGCCTCCTAGACAACGATCAACTTCGGGGTGTAGCCTTTCTAATAAAATACAATGGTTAAAAAAAACATACAATTAAAATTACAAATAAAAATTAATAAATGTCACACCAATTTACAATTACATTAATAAAATCAATAACAAATACATAATACCAAATACAAACAAATAATTTTAATAATAATTTCATTATATTAAAACTAATAGTTGTTGACTTAAGCAGTCACCTATTTGCTAAAGGTCAGGCTTACGTTGCTTTGAGCAGAGTGGGATCTTTCTCCGGGCTTGCTATCAGTTCTCTTGACCCTAAAAAATTACTAAATCAACCACATGATGTAAACTGTTTTAATGAATTGAACCGATTACGTAATTTGTCTGACTAAAAAGACATAAATAAAATAATAATTAAAAAAAAAACAAAAAACCCGCCTGCGTGAAGAACAACTAATAGAAAATCAACTGAAAAAGCTGGAACAAGATAAAATTTCAATATGCACACAAAGTCAGCGAAATAAATAGAAACAATATCAAACATTTTGTGCTGTACATTTAAAATATATTAATACGGTAGTCCTTCGAAACTTTATGCAACGTCGTAGATAATATGCAGTCGGAGGCATGAAATTGAAGGATAAGTCAAATCATTCTCTTTGTGCATGTCTCCGACTGCATGTTATGTACGACGTTGCATAAAGTTTCGAAGGACTACCGTATTAATAAATTTTAAATGTACAGCACAAAATGTTTGATATTGTTTCTATTTATTTCGCTGACTTTGTGTGCATATTGAAATTTTATCTTGTTCCAGCTTTTTCAGTTGATTTTCTATTAGTTGTTCTTCACGCAGGCGGGTTTTTTGTTTTTTTTTTTTAATTATTATTTTATTCATATTTTCAAATTATGTAATTATTATCTCATGATTATCTGTCAGTTCGAAATAGGTATCACTTCTTTTATATTTTTAAATACCTAGCTTCATTTCTAACTACGGCCAGTTTATTATTTATTATCGTCTCAATCACTTTAAACTTGTCCCACCCAACCACAGTATTAGAAAGGGAGGCAGAGTAGAAAATAAAAAAAAAACAGCGGAAAACCCGGCAGTAAGGCGAATACCAAATCTAAGTATCGGATTTTTGTCTTTTTTATCTTTTTCCTAAGATCTTAGGTCAAAGAACTGTTTGTATGAACAACAATACCGTTTCATCTACTATGAAAATGTATTCTTTTGTTAGTATTTTCACAGCTTTTTAAAACTCTTGACCTGTATTGATTTAGTTCTCTTTACAATGCATTTCATCATTTTATGAATTTTTTCGTAAAATTTTAACTGCAAAAAAAATAAATATTTTTAAAAAAAAGGTATTGTTTTTAACTTATTATAAATTTAATATAAATGTAAAATATGTAGAAAAAATACACAATATTCTACCTCTAATCGTCAAGACATATACAATACGACGACGCATTGGCGCAGCGATCATACCACTGGCTGTTCCGCTGGCGTTCACGGGTTCGATTCCCGCTAACTACAGACATTTGTATCGGTCATATAGATGTTTTTCGTGGTCTGGGCGTTTGTGCTTGTGTATTGTGTGTGTTTCCGGACCCCCGACACAGTAGAAAATCCTACTGGGGCCGTTGAGTGTGAAGAGTTTATTTATTTATAATACGAGTATACCATTACACAAAACCTGCATACAAAATATTAACCTTTCAACTTAACTGAATAGCGCTATAATCGTTCCAGTATCAATACATAACCTTTACAAATAACATGTACATGTACACTAAAGCAATATTAAACTATAATGATATAAAGGGACGCTCACAAAGGTGACGCCTAATCCATGTTCTGTTATCAGTCGTTGATTAAACGGACACGATAGCGTTGTTACGGGTCGAGCGTTGCGATATTTCATCGAGCGATTTATTAAAATGAAGCTACGTTCACTTTAATATAGGATTTATATATCATATATGTTTATATGATACGTAGAAATCTTTCCCTTAGTAACTAGGTCGATTGGGATGTATTATTTAGATTAGGATTAATTTGCATGGAGTAGCAGTGCAAAAAAAAATTTAAAAGAGAAAACTCCCCGCCTTTTTGCCTTCATTGGTGACAAGAGGGCTGGTCCATTTTTTGCCCAGAGAATCGGCAGAGCATTCAACGGGAAAATACGCGGACATGATTTGTACCATAACTATCTGTAAATATTTAGTTTAAGTCGTGAATTGCAAATATGTATACTGTTATTATTATTATTAATGTTTATGTATAATAAATATTTATGCTATAAAATATCTAATAAAAAAATAAGTCTCATAATCTTAAAAAAATATTTTCAATAATCTTAATCGTTAAAAAAAAATATTAAAGATATTCAAGAATTAAAATGTATAATAGGTGTCTCTGAGCTATGACTACCAAACTCACCACAGGAGTACAACATAACTTAAAAGCAGTGTTATTTAGTTGTGATCTTCTGTAAGGTTGAGGTACTTAGGGGACATCCATTAGTTACGTGAGCTCAGAATGGCGGGGGGTGGTCCGATGAAATCTCACGAAAATCTTATAATCGAAAATCTCAGCTCAACTTCAAAAAATATAAATAAAGTTTGGAGTGTATAGACGAAGTAAACTTGGGACGTTTCCCGTGACTGTGCTCTAGCATTACCACAAATCCCAGATGACACGTGTCCGATTACTTCAATCGAAAATGTACTATGAATGAGTCTCTGGGGATTGAGTAAAAATTTTAAAAAATGTTGTTATTATCTGTTTTTTGCTTTGAATTTTATGTAATTTAAATAAATTAACTTAAAATATACCTGAACGGTTTATTATTTTCCCGAATAATAAATATGAATTTAGTTTAAAATATTATTAGCGTCGATCTCACGTAAGGGTAGGGGGGTCCAAGCAAATTTCACTAAATCTCACCTAAAGAGTCTAAACTGATCGAAAAATAGCTCGCGTAATTAATGGAACCATACCCAGTTAGGATGCTCCAAATTTTTAGCGAGATATTTCCCGCTGTGCACTATCTTAATATGTTGTTATTAATAGAATTACAGTTGCGCCCTGACTTAAAATCTTGAATAGATTTCATCTTGAAACACTAACTAGAAATAAAGTTATAGAAACAATTGTAGCTAAATCGTAGCCAAGTTGTTTTGTACACACATCCCTACTTAATATTATAAATGTGAATATAAGTATGTTTGCTACGCATTCACGCGAAAGCTACTTAACCAATCATCAAGAATCTTTGCACACATATTTTTAGAGGTATTAGAAGTAACATAGGATACTTTTTATTAAAAAAAAATCAATGCGAGCGAAGCCGTGGGTTAAAGCTAATCTACTATAACTGTCATGCCGATATATAACTAGTTTGTTTAAATATAAAACTTGTACCATAGCAAAAATATACATTACCAAAAACTTTAAAAAAATCTTTTTACAGCTTAGCGTGGGTAGCATTACGGACAACAGAATCCAGATTCCTTTAAAGATAAAATTTTTGCGTTGGCGTTAAGGACGGTTAGCTGCTTTACCTATTTTAAAATTGAAACAAAATAGTCTTTCTTTGAATGTAATAAAGGATATAATAGATTAGTTAAAGGTTATCAAATAGTACTTAATGAAATGATGATGATGATGTTATCAGATAGTAAAATAACACGTCAAGTTTTCTGCATATATAGCATTTATATGTCCGAAGTTTAATTGCTATTTACGCTAACATAATAAAAATGTTTGTTACTTTGATGTAAATATGTTAAAAGTAAATACTCAAAAAATTAAGAAAAAATGCATTCGACAGTTTATTTATTTGAGTTTCAAATTGTTGTTGATAAAAAAATATACATTTCTATTCATAATTATTATTCGACTTCAACAACAAAAGATTTCAATTAGGCTGTATTTTTTTGCTATAATATATAACAGTAACAACAAGAGAATCAAAACCTACAGGCTACTTCCCGTGAACTCAGAATCTTGAAATTTGGTATGAAGTAACGTCTTATAGCACAGATAAAGGAAAATTGCGAAAAGCATAAATATTTAGTTACATCGTATACTTAATAAAAATATTTTTAATAATTTTGTTTGTACGGAACCCTCGGTGCGCGAATCCGGACCCGCACTTGGCCGGTTTTTGCGAAAGCTTTTGGTTGTATTGTGACCCCAAGTCATTTAGCGCGAGATCTGACAAGTAGTTTTAGAGTTTACTCCAATAGTTCTTATTTAATCGACTATTTTTTTTCTACTACCTACATTGATGATGTTCTTATTTTATGTCATGTAAATTTAAGTCTGTTTTTTTTCTTTTGTTTGATAACAAACACAATTACATGATATCTTTACACCAGAATAAACACAAAATAACATTTCGCAAAACAGAACAAATAGAACAACGAGCAAATTACACAATACTGTAAGCTCGGTCGCCGCGACCACATCTAATATACACCCGATGACCGCGTGCCGACCGCGCACCGCACTGAGACAAGTTGGGTTTATGGTACAAGTTCATTATAATTAAATCGTTCATTATCTTCATTAACTTAACCGTAATCACGTTCGTAATTATTATTTATTCTCAATATACAAAACATATAGGTCCAGGTGACAGTGTAATTTTTATCTTAAAAGATGAGGTCGCCTTCTCGTCATAGTTTTAGGAAATTAATGAATCAATAATTGGCAGTTACATTTTATGGGAAGGAATAGACGTGAATTCAAAAAGAAAGCAATAATTATGTACTCTTTATTGCACACCAATAAAATAGGGCAATAACAAGTAAAAAAAATATACAAAATCGGTCTTGTCGCTAGAAGAGTGGTCTCTTTGAATAAAAGAACGTATAAGCGTATTAGGAAGTGTACAAAAAGTTTGACTAATGAAAAAGGGTACACCTATACAATGTGAATCTATATATAAATATAAAAATAGTATTTTTATACTAGCTGTGACCGCGACTCTATCCGCGTGGAATTTAAAAAAAATATTGTTCAATTCGCAGAGTTACTAAATAAATAAATTTCTAAAATAAAAGTAGCCTAAGTTACTCCTTATTACATCAGCTATCTACCAGTGAAAGTCCCGTCAAAATCAGTCCAGCCGTTTCATAGATTAGCCGGAACAAACAGACAGACAGACAGATATAAATTGTAAAAAATGTTATTTTGGCATACGTACTGTGTATACATCCATTTAGTAAAAAGCGGTTATCGAATATTACAAACGGACACTCCGATTTTATTTATTTGTATAGATATTACTATTTCCCTTGATCACCATACCTTGAGAAAGACAGCCGATTTTATTTACCTTTTTTAAATGTTTTCTAATGTTCTTTAAATGTTCTTACGGATTGAAATATTTAATAAAAATACGCAGATAAATAGAAAATTTTACAATCACGCGTGTGACAGTTCGCTAAATAATATTGACTTTATTATTGTGTATTTGAGACACACACGCATACTCTTGTGTATTGTTAAAATCTGTGGTCAAATTAAGAATAGATTATAGATTATGGTCGAATTTCGACCACTGGACGACCACTAGTAAGAATAAATATATAATGAAACACGTCAAGTAACTTTAATTTCATTACATTAAAGTAACACAATGTACTCGTATGTCGTTTACCTCAGCATTCTAATAATCTCGATGGCCACGCTTAGACCGCCAACGACGGTGACATAATATTGTGGTCCAAGTTGATTGTAAGTGAATTACTTGTTTATTAACTATGCATTGTTTGATTAACTAGAACACACAGGGAGGTCGTGTTTCTATAACTTCACTATTATATCTTGAGTAAGTATAAGGCAGTAAGTATAGGTACGTTAAAGTAATTGTCACTTTTAAACTCCCAATATGTTGGCGTTGCAGACGCCACACGTCACGGGTGATTGAGAAGCTTCGAGTTTGATGTTATTGCGTTAAATTTTGTATGCTGTGTTATTCGTCAATGCGACAAATGAAATGAAATGAAAAGAAATTGAATTGAAATTGAATGAAACGAAATTGTAAACTGTGTTATTCGTCAATGCGGCAAAAAAGTTAGTATCCTTTGAAACGTGAGCAAATACTGTTATTGTGTGTATACCTCAAACAAAACCTGTACCTATCACAATCATCCAAAAAGACTACCTATACTGATTTGACGGCAATATTATAATGGCAATCGATGTAACTGTATACAATTTATTATTATTATTTTTTTATGCATATGTAATTTTGAACCTAACTCATCCCAATATCTTATACAATTTATGTTTTGTGTCAAATTTAGAACTATTTGTTTTCAAACAAAAAAGTACAAAAATTTACAATCAAAACACTAAAATTAATCCCGGGTAAGTCGACTGCATCGTAATAAATTCAATCAAGCCGCAGCACCGTTATCGATAGAAATTCCACGGCTACCATAAAAGCCCAGATATAAAGCAACAATGGAGATTAAAATAAAAAAAAATTAAAAACTGTAGGAATCTAATCAAAACGGGCATTATCTCCACGCCTCCGACGTCTAGAACGCGTTAAGCTCCGCCCAAATAAAATTATCGTACACGGCATAAGATATTGCGTTTTTGTATTGAAAACTTTATTTTTTTTTTAACTTCGGCTGTTTCGTTTTCTCCCATCAAAGATATAATAACATATAATAAACTCAAAACATAGCCTATATTACTCAGTGATAGGTTAATAACTTGGCACTTTCCTCGTGAAATAATTTTAATTGGTCTCGTAGGTTTTGAGTTTATCCATTGCAGATATTCATAAATACAAAAACGCAAATCTTACTTATTTATACAATTAAAATTAAAACATTTTTTAACAAAGCCTCCATAATTTAAAAAAAAATTAAATTAACTAGGAATGAAGCTCAAACCTAAGACATTGCGTCGTATTACAACGCGTTGCACTCGACAGACGCAACTAACAGTACACACTACAAATATATTCTGATAATAATCAGCCTCCATACATACAAAGACATCGTTAAGTTATTTGAAATAAGGATGATATCGTCCAAAAACATTTTTTCTTCACCTAGACAGAACAATATATTATAAATTATTTTAACAAATGAAAAAACGTCAAAAATCGCTGCAACCTAAAACTTACACCAACAGTGACCATCGTACCGTAAAATATGGTCGAAAACTGTAACCGACAGTAATTACAAGCAAGACATGTGAACCCATTATATATAGATTAGGGAAGAGCAAAGCTTATTAACTAAAAAGATCATTTCTTAAGATAAAAACTGTAAGTGCTATTAAACGAAGATTTATTTATAAGGAAAATCATATCAAGTTTTACGACACAGCAGGATATGAACCCGCACCTGTTCGGTTCAAACCCTCAATGTTTTAAACTTTTTAGTATATAGATAAGAAAGTTATAAGCTATAATGTGACACACGAAATCTATATCTAAATAAATTATAAATATATTCCTTAACGTCCATAAAAAAAAGATGATATCAATACTAAGCAGGTAATATATAAAAAAATTAAAATTAACTATATTTTACACCATCAAGTTTCAAAATATTTTTTTATACAACTAGCGCGCAAAATCCGCAAACAAGCGTACGACTCACCTAATGGTAAGCTATTACCGTTGCTTATAGACGCCTGCAACACCAAAAGTATTGCAAGCACGTTGCTCACTCTAGCCACAGTCCCCTCCAGGAGCTCTGGTCATCACACCTACCACAGGAACACAACAATGCTGGAAAGCAGTATTATTTAGCTGTGATTTTATGTAAGGTTGAGGTGCTGCCCCAGTCCGGCTGCTCCAGATTTTGAGCGGGATATTTATTGCAGTGCTCAGTTACATTTGTACATTTGTACCAAGTATATAAAAAATTTGCAACTGTCCTATCTACGAATGCTACTTTATACTCACAATACTTAAAATCATAAAGTTATAAGCCGTTTAGCCGATTTAGATTTACCACATCCAAACCAATGAGACTACTCTCTTGATATAACAGGAGTCGGCTATCATATTGATCTTACCAAGAGAATTTTAATGACACTTAAAAATGTTATAGATAGCTACTTCTCTAGATCATTCTTGGTTCAGCTCTTTAAAAATGAGACCTAATCTCACCCTTTATATGACTTATCTATTTCATCTATTCTCGTCTTGACGGAGGATGAGATCTATGTTGAGAAAGTTATAGATTTTATAAATTAACAAGTACTATGACGTCATATAGTAGACTGGAAACTCGTGAAGGTCGGGAAGATTCATTTCATAGTTAATTTTGAAAATGTTTTGTAAAAATATGTAATATGAGAAAACGTTGCCTGGAATTAAATTTTAATCATACTCTTCAAATACGTATGTATTTATTTATTCATTCATTTATATAAATCGGTTTCAAAAGCGTCCGGTGATGAGCTGTTCTAATGGCTATGTAAAACAGATATTAACGCATCATATTTTTAAAAGTACCATCTGTGTTTCCTGAAAGCTATGACCTGGGGATCTTTAAGTCGCGAGTGAATAGGTTACTTCTAGGTAAGCGTGCTCCATCTTAGACCGCATTTTCACTTATCATCAGGTGAAATAGCGGTCAAACGCCAGCCTATCTATGTATAAAAAAAAAAAAAAAAACATAGATTTTATCATGGCCTTAAAACACTTATTTGTTGTATTAAAAAAAAAAATGTGTCTAATTTGTAAAAGGGTTCGAGAAGGGATTTCTAGCCTATAGAAAAATTGAAGCATCAGACTTCAGCTGATGCACTGCAACAGATAATTTCGCTAACAACAGTAAGGACCTTTATCTATCGTAGGGTGATAAAGCAAAGCTGCGTGTCGTTCTAACGCGACCAATGCAACATAACGGTTCTAGTATAACAAGACCTTACTACTTACAATTATTCTGAAGTGCTATTTACAATGAAAATTAGCTAATTTACTAATAGCATGTAAAGTGATTTAAGTATTTGATATTGAGAGGTTGTCTTTGCCAAAATAAATTTTTCTCTCAAAATTATTTATCTTAAGAAAACCTAATGAAAGGTTATGTCTTAAGAGCTATTTGGGGCGTTTTCTTCATTAATTATATTTATTATATATTTATATTATTTTTTATATATAATAAGGAATAAAACACTGTGTGGTTACGGCAGAAAAGAATATAGCCACCCTCTCTCTTCCCGTGGGTGTCGTAAGAGGCGACAAAGGGATAACATAGTTCCACTACCACCTTGGAATTTAAAAAGCCGACCGATGGCGATATAACCATCCAACTGCTAGCTTTGAAATACACAGACCGAAGACGGGCAGCAGCATCTTCGGTGCGACAAAGTCAGCCCTGCGGTCACCAACCCAGCGTGGTGACTATGGGCAGAAAACATGAGTTCACGCCATTTGTGGCGCGAACTTGTGGAGGCCTATGTCCAGCAGTGGACTGCGATAGGCTGATTTGTGTGTGTGTGTGTAAAGAATAAAAATTGTGTATATGTTTGTATAACGAATTAATGTCGGAATGTATTCGTCCTTATCCGTCCGTATTAGCCTTATATGAAGTTTCCAACGATGCTATTTGTTTTACGTAGTAAAAAAAACTTTATCTTTAATAGATACATATTTACTTTATTGAAAGGTCAAGACTTGAATAAGATTATACATACTATGATCGGATATATAATAAGTAAATAATCAAATACAAAATTTAGCATTCCGTATTTATGGCTGTCAATTTACCAGACGGGTTCTATTCCAGAGCGTTCAATTTAATGCGGTTTATCCGAGCAAATACAAATATTATTTCGATCTATACCTATAAATAGAATACACAGGTAGTTTTGACTTGTGTCTGTCTACAAATCTCAAATATGTAGTCAAATCTCGCTAAGTTTTATTTAAATTCATTTAATAACTTTGACGTTCGTGGCTAAATTACAGACAAAAAGGATAAAATAAATAGTAATACGGTTTACGGAAATTATGTGGCTGAATCCGCGAGTCTCAGCTAGTTTTCATTATAAGTATAGATTGTGACAGTGTTAGAACTTCGGATTATTTATTTAAGTACATGATTTTGTTCGTGTGTACAGATATAATAATATATATTATGTTTGTATAATATATTACGTCCTAAAAGATAACGAACCTACTTTGATAGACTTAATTACATGTGTATGAGATTTCGGATTATACAAGTTTAGTTTTGCTCTCTATTCGGTTTGATATATATGTTTTATTATGTTATTTAATAATGCGAAATATATTCTTTCCAAGAATATATAACTCTAATTATCTCTAATTTAGTTACGTAATATTTGATACACTTACGTGTTTATATAATAAAAAAGAAGAAACAAAAATAGAAATAGTGAAAATTTTATTAATGACGACGGTTGCAAGTTCGATTCCCACTCACACGGTTTTTTTTTATTATTTCTTTCCGGTCTGAATTTTTTCCACTTAAAAATTAGTTTGCAATGCCCGAAGGACACCTACTGGTTCAGTTCATTTTAGTTAGTCATTATTATACAATATAAAAAACAAATGTATTTTATCTCGTGTTTGCTCAAAGCAATTCAAAGCTTATTATCTTTAACGGTAGCAATCACACTGAATTATTTGTAAAAACAAACAAAAAGTAATTATTCAAGCACCTAATATTTCTCACAATCCGGCTCCGGGCGACCAATGACCTTGGAATGACATAGACCTTATTCCCCAAACAGTAAGGTCCATTTCGTTCTGTAAACTATTTGATATAAACAATGGACATCAAATAATTGTGTCTAGCTAACACGTTATGACAGTGGCAGAGCTGCTGTTTTTGTTTGCGATTTTTATTCTTAATCATAATTGGATTTTTATTGCGGTGGATAAATTTAATGATTTCGAATTCTCAGAATACCTTCATTAAATATCCTCATGCAAATAACACAATGCCTTCTAATTAAAATAATAGACAACACAGCTTTTTTTATTTAGCAAAAAAAAAAGCTTTGCGTGTATTATTTTAATTTTACGTTCCTTCAATATTTTTTTTTCTAATAAGTATGTTACTTTAAAATGTCACTAAGTTTGATCGTTTGTAGGCGCTAATCTCTGTACCTAAGTAACAAAAACCTGTGTAGGAAAAAGTTTAAAACAGCGTATATTTTTAGGGTTGAAAATATCAAGTTACAAATACTTATTTTCAAGCGACTTGAAAAAGGAGATTTCTCAATTCGACCATATATATATAAAAGCGAAAGGTCACTCATCACGAAATCCCCGAAACTATAACACCTACAAACTTGAAATTGGGCCAGTAGGCTTCTTACAGGACATAGACATCCGCTAAGAACGGATTTCATGAAACTCGACCCCTAAAGGAGTAAAACGGGGGGTTGGAAGTTTGTATGAAAGTCCTATGTTTTTGAAGTAAGAGACGTCAAATTTAAAATGTATGCTCTATAGATGATGAGAAGGTGTCCAAATAATGTATCTTTAGAAATCAACTCCCTTTTGAGGTTAAAACGGGGGATGGCAGATTGACTCACTCATCACGAAATCTCCGAAACTATAACACCTACAAACTTGAAATTTGGCAGGAAGGCTCCTTATAAGACGTAGACATCCTCTAAGAACGGATTTTACGAAGTTCGACCCCTAAGGGGGTAAAATAGGGGTTGGAAGTTTGTGTGAACGTCCCATGTTTTTGAAGTAAGAGACTTGAAATTTAAAATGTATGCCTTATAGATGATAAAAATGTGTCCAAATAATGTATCTTTAGAAATTAACTCCCTTTTGGGGTTAAAACGGGGGATGGCAGGTTAACTCACTCATCACGAAATCTCCGACACTACAACACCTACAAACTTGAAATTTAGCAGATAGACCCCTTATAGGGCGTAGACATTCGTTAAGAATGGATTTTACGAAATTCGACCCCTAAGGGGTTAAAACGGGGGTTGGAAGTTTGTACGGAAGTCCTATGTTTTTGAAGTAAGAGACTTGAAATTTAAAATGTATGCTCTATAGATGGTAGAAAGGTGACCAAATAATGTATTTTTAGAAATCAACTCTCTTTTGGAGTTAAAACGGGGATGGTAGGTTGACTCACCCATCACGAAACCTCCGAAACTATAACAGCTAGAAACTTGAAATTTGGCAGGTAGGTTCCTTATAGGGCGTAGACATTCGCTAAGAACTGATTTTACGAAAATCGACCCCTAAGGGGATAAAACGGGGGTCGAAAGTTTGTATGATAGTCTTATGTTTTTGAAGTAAGAGACTTGAAATTTAAAATGTATGCTCTATAGATGGTTAGGAGGTGTCCAAATAATGCATCGTAATCTATATATACATATATATATATATATATATATATATATATATATATATATATATATATATATATATATATATATATATATAAGAGAAAGGTCACTAACTCAATCATCACAAGAACTCAAAAACCACTGTCTATCCATTCAAGTCCATAAAATTTGGCAGGGAGGTAGATTATAGTTAGCAGACGTCCGCTAAGAACGTATTTTACGATATTCCACCGCTAAGGGGGTTTAATTGGGGTTGATAGTCTGTATGAAACATATACAGCCTGAAAATAAAACTAAAAATGTGGTGTATAGAGAGGTTTTATAAAAATAACTATTAAATTATACTAAATTGTGCCTTTTAAAAAATTACTCAGTTTGATAAGCATTTCAAGTGACTGAAATAAAAAAATAATTTGCGTTAAACATCTTAATAGTAATGCATATCTTCATAAGCACGCGGACGTAGTCGCGGGCAACAGTTAGTGTATTATAAAACAAAGTCCCCAAAAGTGTATGTGATCGATTCGCTCAAAATCTACTGAACGGATTTTCATGCGGTTTCACCATTGGAGAGAGGGCTCCACCATTGGCAAGAGGAAGGTTTACGGAACGGCTAAGCCGATTTTGATAAGAGTTTCACTGGAAGTTTGCCGGGAAAACTTTGTGACACTAATATCAACGCGGGCGAAGCCGCGGGCACATCTAGTATATATATGTCTGTGTGTGTTTGTGTGTGTGTGTGTGTGTGTTTATGTGTGTTCGCGGATAGCTCGTCGTTTATGAACCGATTTGTTGGAAAGGAGATATCCCAAGGAAACTATATAAGAAAACCAGAATCTGATGATCGCAACTAGTGTTGCCCAAATTCAGTCTTGGTCTTGCAGTCTTGGTCTTGTTCTTGCGTTTTTGCAAGACCAAGACCAAGAACAAGACCGCGTATTTTTAGCAAGACCAAGACCAAGACTGACCGTGCAAGACTTGAGCAAGAACAAGACATAGCCTGCAAGACTCTTGCGTCTTGCAGCTAGGACTTAGCGCTATTTCACTGAGTAGTTAGGTGTAACAGTTCGGTGTATATATAGGTAGGTACGCTTAGGAATTCTATGAGACGCAAAAAACTGTATCAAAGAATATGAAAAACTGGACCTATGCGCATTACGACTAATACCATAAACATAGCGAATAAAAAAATATCTATTAAAATCAAACTGAGTGCATGCATAGTTATGTTTTAACCATCGGCACTTTGATAATGCGGCATCAAAGGTTTTGTACTTACTTCTCAAAGAAATTTGCCGCTTTTCGGAAGTACATGGTTATGATACACGCGCCGGCGGCTTCTTTTGAAATCTAAAACAATCGTTGCCGCCACGCCGAAATCATAACATTTGACACTATTTGATTGCCGCCATAGGGCGTAGGTATACTCATGCAAAATAATTTCGAATTTTAAGAGTACCTACAGGTGTTCCAAAGAATAAATAAGTTTCAGAGTGCTTAGAATGAAAATGAATACATTATACTGATCACGCAAGTAGTATTATGATTAGGATAAAATGGTAAGGATAGGTAGTAGATGTCATATTAATTCATGGTCAAAAAAATTGATATAAAGTATCATAACCTAATGATAAAGCTGTTGATTTGTGTTGTATTTTATTTTTTATTCAAATAAATGATAAATCGTAAAACTCTTTTATTAAATTTCTTATAAGTTGAGGGTTCAATCTCTTTCTAGACAGATAAGTATTGTTCTTTAAAATACAGTCAAGTTATTGTAATTAATTTGTTTTTTTACATGTTTTAGCAAATGTAAGCTTATAAATCATAAATGTTTATTAAGAAACAGTTACTTCCATGGAAAACGACATATAGGTCAGTTGATTTTTCGAATTTCTTATCAAATCTTCAGTTATTTATTAATCTGCTTGATCTTTACTATGGCTATGTTAATTCAAGCTCACAATGTTCCAATTCTAATACGTTTTTCTAAGATTTAAAGTAAACTTTAATAAATAGTAATAGACTAATAGGTAATTGCAAGACTTGCAAGACTCTTGCTGCAAGACCAAGACCAAGACCAAGACTGGGAGCGCAAGACCAAGACCAAGACCAAGACCAAGTGTATTGGCGCAAGACCAAGACCAAGACTGGCTAAGTCTCGTCTTGTTCTTGCATTTGGGCAACACTAATCGCAACCCAGAAATCGAGGGGAACCTTCGAAAATCGTAGTGACGAATAGTGCATTTGATATTTTTTTTCGTGTACTTACGTTGTATTATTTGTCAATGTAATTGAAGTCGATTCTTTCCTTAGCTAGTAAACACAATTATTAATGCCAAAAACATTTAATAAAACCTCCATAACCATTTATCAGAATAACATTTCCGCATTATAATTTTCAAGAAGCGAAGATAACAGGTACGCATGAATGACAGGCGACGTTCAGCGTCTTCACTGTTCCACGCTCTAGTGACTACGGTAGCTAAATTGAACTAGGTGTTGATGATGTATTGTATTCCAAACATGCCCTAAGTTTAGGTGACAATGAACAAATTATATTATGGTTTAACTAGAGCGTGGGACGAGGAAATTTTGATCATATCTAATTTAGATTTTTAATTAAACTTTAATAATAAATATCTACACTGACATACACAACAGGAACACAACACTGTCTTCAAGCAGTGTTGTGTTCCTGTTGGTGAGTAAGGTGACCAGAGCTCCTCCCTCCCCCCCCCCCCCTATACATGATGGCAGCACAGACTACGCAAAGACTACCTCAGGAGGGTACCGGTCGCAAAAGCACCGGAGAATCCCTCTCTGGACTTCTGGGCTCAGGACCTGCACCTGATTCCAGAAGCCTAGGCAGCCCCGCGAATTCTGGGGGGGGCAAATCTGTGCTCAAAACATTAACTGCCTGGGGTAAACGGAGCAGACGGCAGAAGTCCCCTACCACTATGACTGTGGATTTCTGTAACATCAGAGGGCTTCATACTAATCTTAACGCCGTCCACTACCACCTCCAGACGGCGAAGCCGGCCTTGCTCTTTTTGACAGAGACGCAGATATCCTCTCCAGCTGATACCTCCTATCTCTCCTGTCCGGGGTACAAATTAGAACACTTTTTTGTACCGCGGGCTGGAGTGTGCGCGTACGTCAGAGAGGATGTCTGCTCTCGTCGCCTCGGCAGTCTTGAAGGTGGGGACCTCTCCATCCTGTGGTTGCGCATAGACAGCGATGACCATCCCCGCGTCTATGCCTGCCTATATAGGTCCCACAGCGGTAACGACGAAACTGATCGACTCATGGAGCACATACAAATGGCTACAGACACCGTGCTACAACAGATCCCATCCGCAGAGATCGTGATACTTGGTGATTTCAACGCCCATCACACCGAGTGGCTCGGGTCGCGTACAACCGATCATGCGGGAAGATATGTTTACGACTTTGCCTCAGCATATGATCTGACACAATTAGTAGCATCACCAACGCGTATCCCTGATGTGGAAGATCATACGCCTTCCCTGTTGGACCTTCTGCTGACGTCTCACCCGGACAACTATGTAGTTTCCGTGGACTCTCCACTTGGCTCGTCGGACCACTGTCTGGTCCGGAGTTCTGTGCCAGTCACACGCCCGCCATGGCCCCGCTTTGCGGGCAGCCGACGCGTTTGGCACTATAGGTCAGCTGATTGGGATGGAATGCGGTCCTTCTTCGCATCCTACCCATGGGGGCGAATCTGCTTTTCGCTGGATGATCCAGACATCGTTGCTGATTCTGTCGCCGAAGTGGTTATGCAAGCCATGGAACTTTTTATTCCGTTCTCTGCGGTGCCTATAGGCGGCAAATCCAAGCCCTGGTTTGGTCGACCTTGCAAAATAGCTGCACGCCATAAGCGGGAAAGCTACCGAGCTTGGGCTAATGCGTCGATGTCCCAGGATGTAAAGACCAGCGCATTAAAAAAAGAGTATAACTTTGCCTCCAGGTCCTTCAAAAGAGTCATCGCTGAGGCAAAAGCGGAGTACGTGGGCAGAATTGGGGAGAGATTGGTTCGACTTCCTTCGGGAACTCGTGCATTCTGGTCACTCGCCAAAGCTGTCCAAGGGAATTTTTGTAAGCCATCCCTACCATCATTGCACAGGAGGGACGACTCGTTGGCCCACACCGCGAAGGAGAAGGCCGATCTTTTAGGCTCTCTTTTTGCGTCCAACTCGACTTTGGATGATAGCGGAAAAATACCACCGACGATCCCTCGGTGTGATACAATAATGCCGGAAATAATTTTCCAACAGAGCTCCGTACGCAAAGCCCTTTTTTCGTTGGACATCAATAAATCGAGTGGGCCCGATGGCGTCCCTCCGTTAGTGCTACGAACTTGTGCTCCTGAGTTGGCACCCGTCCTCACGCGTCTTTTCCGGCACTCTTATTCGTTAGGCGTTGTCCCACGCTCGTGGAAGATGGCTTTGGTGCACCCGATCCCTAAGAAAGGGGACCGCTCAGATCCGTCCAATTATAGACCAATCGCTATAACTTCCTTGTTCTCAAAGATTATGGAATCCTTAATCAACTGCCAGCTCCGACGGTATTTAGAGGAGCACCAGCTGATTAGCGATCGCCAATATGGCTTTCAACGGAGTCGCTCGGCTGGTGATCTTCTAATATTCTTAACTCACCGATGGGCGGAGGCGGTTGAGAGCAAGGGAGAAGCGCTGGCGGTTAGTTTGGACATAGCGAAGGCCTTCGATCGGGTGTGGCATAGGGCACTTCTAACAAAGCTACCATCCTATGGGCTTCCCGAGAAACTATGTAAATGGATCACCAGTTTTTTGACAGACAGGAACATCAAGGTCGTTGTTGACGGTGCATGCTCGGACCTCAAGTCTGTCAATGCTGGCGTTCCCCAAGGCTGTGTACTATCTCCTACTTTGTTCCTTCTGCATATCAATGACCTGTTACAAACTAGTGGCATTCATTGTTATGCGGACGACAGCACCGGGGACGCCTTATACACAGGCCGTCCTAATATTTCTCGGGAACAAGTCGATGAGTGTCGGAACAAACTTGTGTCTGAAATCGAGTCTCTTTTAGCCAAAGTCTCGCAATGGGGACGACATAATCTGGTCCAGTTCAACCCCATTAAGACACAAGTTTGCGCGTTTACCGCAAAAAAATCACCCTTCGTCGTTCCTCTCAAATTTGAAGGCACTCCCCTAACAGCCTCAGCCAGTATTGGGATACTAGGCGTCGACATATCGAGCAATGTGCAATTTCGTGGTCATCTGGAAGGAAAGGCTAAACTAGCCTCGAAGAAACTTGGTGTGCTCAGTAGGGCGAAGCAGTATTTCATGCCCTGCCACCGCCTACAATTATATAAGGCACAGATCCGGCCCCACATGGAATACTGCTCTCACCTATGGGCTGGGGCGCCCCAGTACCAGCTTCTTCCATTTGACCGTGTTCAACGCCGAGCGGCTCGAATCGTTGGCGACAAGATTCTCTCCGATCGGCTCGATTCTTTGGCGCTGCGTAGAGATGTCGGGTCACTGTGCATCTTCTACCGTATTTACCACGGGGAGTGTTCTGAGGAATTGTTCGGACTAATACCTACAGCAGAATTCCACCACCGGAAAAAATCGCCTGTAGTATTATAATGCATGCATGATAAACAAAGGCACGGGCATTATGAGCCCGTGGATCAAAATTTATAAATAAAAAAAAAAAAAAAAAAAAAAAAAAAAAAAAAAAAAAAAAAAAAAAAAAAAAAAAAAAAAAAAAAAAATACAGCTGAAAAGTTTGTTTGTTTGTTTAAACGCGCTAATCTCTGGAAGCATTGGTTCGGATTGAAAAATTCTTATTGTGTTAAATAGCCCATTTACCGAGGAAGGTTTTTTTTCAAATTAACGCATTTAAAACCGCGAATCACAGCTAGTATTATAAATAAAATTTAATATAAGAATTATAACAATAATTCCTGGTTACCAAGTTGAGCAATGAGCAGAAAAGGTGCCTAGATTGGTTCCCTAAATTTTTATTACGTAAAGCGTCATACGCCAGTTTTGGATTACCAGTTGCCCCAACCTAGTGACCCGTGAACTAAGCCCCAAAAACCACAATAAATTATTTACGAGATTAGTGCGTTAAACAGACACGCTGTTCAACGTGAGATATAATACAAATATACTTTATTGTAATCGAGATATAAAATATTTAGGGGTAGGGGTATATGAACAAAGTGCACAACTTAAGATATGGGGGTATATTTGAGGTGTCTTATTTAATGTAAGCGTAAATAGCGCTTACATTACACTGGCAAGGGCTTTGCTCAAGATGCTAAGGGCAGGCGTGGGGTCCAGGTCTATGAAATAGTGACACCAGTGCGGCGTTTGATGTTCAAATAAATTAAAATGATGAAGTTAATTTTAAATAGAATAAAAAAAAACTATTATTTTCATAATACCAACACCGCTTGACTTCGATCATGAACAATAAGTTTTTAAGCGATACTTAAAAAGCACTTAATATTATATATTTAATTGTTTTCATTGTAATAATGTATTTTTTATGGAGCTTTGAGCAAATTAACGATTTTGAATAATGGCTCGATGAATTCGATAAAGAAGCATTTAAAATCCAAACGAAATTAATTGATAAGAATATTCGTTTAAAGCGAAGCTCCTCCGTTCAGAAACAAATATATTGTGAATTATCACAATCGGTTCGGCTAACAGATTTAAATGGTTTAACCGTTCAATCGGTTTCGCGAACGCAAATAGCGGTTTATTGGTAAATAAGAACAACAGAGATGCAGATCGATTTTTTAATTAAAAACTCGTACAAGTGCATTCGATTCAAACGTCGTTGCGGTCGAATACAAAACGAAATACTGGCAAAATTCGTGATGCTATAAAGTACCTTTAGATTTTAAGTTTTTGTTTTTTAAAGCAAAAACGGTGACATGTACCAGAGTGCCTGAAAATAGCGACTAAAGCTGCCTCGGACTGTGTAGAAAATAATGGCTGGCATGATGAATCGCGCTTTTACAACGCGTTTTGCAGCTAAAACTTTTAATCCCTGTAGGATTTGGTGATGTACAGTATCGAGGATTGACAAGGGCAGTTTTGGCAAATCTTCTAACACACACTTGGGCAAATGTAAAGAGGATAAGTAATCTGGGAGTGACTGCTTCATAACCAAAGGAAGGCCGTTAAAGTTTCAGATAACAAAAAACAAAATAAAAACCGATATATTTGACAACTTACGCGTAGTCTAGATACACATTACTACAGCCTGTTAAAAGTAGAATTTTCTATGGAGAGTGAAAGACAAAAGAACCACAAAAACTAAGATATTCTTTACACACTTTCTCATTCTTAACTTATTCCTAGCGCTTCCAGCGCTACAAGCTGGTTCTAGCTTGAAGCTTGATCGTTCGCTAACAATTTCCATAAAAGTTAAGATTATAGTTTTATTGGTACCATTTTTGAAAGAAATAAAATTCCGTAGAGTCGCTGAGTTGCTCGTAAAATTTAGATCGTCATTTACTCGTTACATACGTTTCTGAAATATATTGATAAGTATATATATTAGGTAGAATATAAAGCAATTTTATGTTAGCTATTGTGCGAACGAAACATGTTTTGTTATTTCATCGGAATATTGATGTTATATGCAATATTTATACGTAACAAAAATTATTGTGTTGAAACGAAAACCAATAGAAGAAATTTAATAAATGAGAATTTTTGTTCAACGTTTTGTTTTATTTCATATAACGTGTTACGTACTGCCAAAATAAAATATGCAGCTGAAAATATTTTTATATTTGCTACGATTCAGCCCATAATATCCCACTGCTGGGCATAGTTCTCTCTTTCCTCATGTAAAATAAGGATCAGAGCTTAAACCATTACGCTGCTCCAATGCGGGTTGACGAATTATATACAAATCCACATATAAATATAATATATATATATATATATATATATATATATATATATATATATCTGTCGGTTTTTTATCGGATACACTTCGGAGAGTGTGCGCAAGAACTCCATGACCTGATTCCCCCCTCCCCCTTCCATCATCGTACAACCAGACGCTCTGCGTTACGTCACCCTTATATGGTTGACATTCCCCCTATACGCACTAAGCGATTCGCTAGTACATTCTTGATCCGTACGGCCAAAGAATGGAACTCTCTACCAGCGTCTGTGTTTCCTGAAAGCTATGACCTGGGGATCTTTAAGTCGCGAGTGAATAGGTTACTTCTAGGTAAGCGTGCTCCATCTTAGACCGCATTTTCACTTATCGAAATAGCGGTCAAACGCCAGCCTATCTATGTATAATATATATATATATATATATATATATATCTATCGAGTCGCAGTAAGACTTTTTATAGCCTGCCAAATAAAATAAGTATTTTATCGAAATAAAAATAAAATATGGATACGCCAGATCCAAAAGTACATTTTTATTACAAATCGATTTGCAACTAATCCCTTTTTTATATAATACAATTAAATACATTTTCCGTATCTTTGAACTTGAAAATGAATTTCAATAAATATAAAATGTATTAAATTAGATATAAAACGCAATCCACGCGTGTCGACCTCGTAAAGAACCCACGTCAGTTTTATTAGCGTTTTACTCTCCTTTACAGCCGAGTGAAGTGTTAAGTGTTTTGGGATTACTTCACTTTGTATTTTCGATATTAAAAACATCTTATATAAAAGTAGATGTGCACCGCAGTTTCACCCGCGTTAATTTTAGAAAAAAAAAACTTAGTAAGCCTCGGTAAATAGACTAACTACAACAAAAAAAAAAAAAAAAAAAAAACAATTCGTTCCTGTTACGTGACAAGTTTGATAGATTATTCTAAAGCCTTTTGTGATTAATCTAACTTAAGATAACACTTAAAACTGTAACATAATGTTTAGCAAAGCTAGTAAAAGTCTAGATACGTATATAGATTTTCATCACTCGATTACCATTCAGTTTTCAATTCCACATTCAACTTTTTAAGTAAACAAAAGCGATAAACATCTCATTTTCTATAACGTTAATTTACACTGTCGTATTAAGTCTATCGACATTAGCTCAATAGCCGAAAATAATTTAATTCCGACATACAAATTCACTGGATTGACAATACTAAATGCGGATTAGGCAGCCATTACAAATTAATTAGTTCCAACGAGGTATAAATTCAAATAAACTGACAGAATCAATGGAATCTAGGCCAATTTTAAATGCTTTGAACATAAATAGGACTATTTCAAACCTTTATTTATTTATTTATTTCATATAATGTAACATATGACTCTAACTTTATAACTACATTAGTATTTAACATAAACTAAATTTAAATCTTTCCATTAACTCTTCATTCCATTCCAAACGGGCATATATTTGTATGGCATATATTTCGACGTTTCGTCTTAATACTAACTAATAATGGTAACTTATAGCTCAAAAAGCATATATTTTAATACTTAATAAATGAAGTTATAACCTACTTATAGTGAAGTAGATAATTGTTCAACTACCCTCAATTATTATTAAAATTACGTATATCTACTACTAATTAATTACACCTATAGGCCCTATGCATATATTATGATATGTCACACTGAGTGGCAAACATAAAAATCCAATATAGTTATCATCGAGAGCAGAGAAATCTCAATACTCTCGACATCGGCCACCGGTAACGGCCACGAGTCGGGGATTATACCAAATAATTATTATTATTATAACCACATCCCTTTCATTGGAGATTTTTGATTATATTACTACTACAAGCGTTTGATTCGTAAGACGCAAAAAGATGTTTTGGAATCAGACTGATTTCTCCAGAGATGACCTTCGAAACAAAAACTCTGAAGCACTACTATGAAGTACCATGTTAGATTGAAAAGTTTCGTGAAGGTACGTTTGTAATTGGTGGTATTGCTATCAATGGACCTATCACCGCCATTGAGTACAACTAAAGGAACAAAATGCCTTAAGCCGAAACTATTTCGTGTCGCAGTCGTAAAAGCTTTATAGCTCTTTTACTGGCAATGCCTCATTTTACTAGGCGTGTCGGTTAAACAATTCGTATGAAAGGACAGTTCGTTTTTAGTTTTGATTTATTAAAGTACTTGTTTTCTTTATACATTAATTTAGAGATATTAATTTTCCTTCTTTATTTTCCACAATACATACAACTAACTCTATGTTAAATGTTTACTTATATTATTTGTAATTATGAATATGTGTTGAGAATGATGTAACTTTTTCATTACTACACCATAACTGGTGCTGTATTCTATCCACAGTATGTATGACGTAGGTTTATCACAAAACTCGTCGCAATTACGGTCCATATAACTGAACAGAAATATCGACATCATTGTTACGAGTATATGAAATATGTTTTAGCGACGAGTCTCAGAGTAAAAACTTTTAGAAATGAATCTTGTATACCATGCGTAAGCTCTTGAAAATTGAGAGCTAATTTCGAATTTTCGAATACAATTTTTTTTTTGTTCCAATATATTTTTGAATCCCTAAAAAGGTTCTATTAAATTTGCAACAAATGAATCAAAAAAATAGCTAAGAATAAACGCTAAAAATAGACTAATCTCATACCCTTGTTTTGTGAAAATATTTTTGCTTAAACATTCGCAATCTATAAATAGCCATATTTTAGTAATTTGACAACAAACTTATGGGGTCAATTTGTCTTAATAAAGTGGGATACCGTTAAAGTCACAAAGCTGGGTAAAGTCCTCTCCTATCAGGGAGGGGATTTGAAGCTTAACCTTACAAGTTGGCTATGTTACCATCCTAAAATGCTGAAATTTAAGTTTATTTTCCATAACACAACTAGGCGTCCATAGGAGTTTCGCGTACCAAACTGTGTTATTTCATAGACATCTTATGCTACTTTCAAATTATGTAAAGTCTAAAGGAAAAATTTAGTGTTTTGTCTAATTTCTCGAAATTAATGATAGATTGAATGAAAAAAATGTATATTTAAAACTAAAAACAAGTATCAGACAATTACGTAATAGCCATACTTCAAGCTAAAAATCTTTGTCTATAACTAAATAAAACCAAATAAAATGTACTGCCTCAAGTTGCTTATGGTACGTGTTATTGCTACACGTACTGCCTTGCGATAAAACTCGCCACGTTGTTGCTTTCTTTTGATTTACCTGAAACAAAATAAAATCATTTGATAACATTTAAATTTTCTAGAAGATATACATACCTACATAATGATCAATACAAAAATCTATGTACGCGTAAATCTGAAACGCTGAAATATATGCACTCACAAAACTTACAAGCGACTGTACATAATTGCATAAACTCTTTTTTTAAATAAAACAAAAAGTGTGCGTGCAATTCACACACGACAGAAGTGAAATTGTTGAAAAGTCGTAAGAAGGTAAGCCGTTGTCATTTGTTCTATCGACGATGATCACGGCCTCGTAAAAAGAACGTAAGCGTTTTAAGCAGTGCCTCGAGTATTCTATCTCATTCTCTCAGTTTTTGTTAAGTAAGTGGTTTAGTATTTCAACTTAAATTATCAGAGATAAGAGCAAATTCGTTTATGTTCAATACTATTTACACCTCTCGTATCGCATTTTTGGTAGATAACTTTTCGTTACAGTTATGACTAAATTTTAATTTTATTTATTCCTTTTTTATTGCATACGTATGTGTATAATGTATATAATAATAATAATAAATACTCTTTATTGTACACCACAAAGAAACATTACAAAAAAAGTGATACATGAAAAGAAAGATGTACAAAGGCGGTCTTATCGCTAAGAGCGATTTCTTCCAGACAACCTTTGGGCATAGGACATAGCGAAGAAAAAGAGAAGCGGGAGGGAAGTGTACAAACAGTTGATAAAGAATTGGCGTATAGTTAACAAGCAGTATGATATTAACAGAAGTAAATATACATATACACATACATATACACACAATATACATACACATACATATATACAAATAAATATATACATATATACTACATAAACAAATACTACATAATATATATATTTATGGAGCTGATAATGATAATTATGAAGTATTTAGTGACAAAAAATGCGCCTTTAGATATTTTTTAAAACAGGCAAGAGATTGAGCTTTTCTTATAGAGAGAGGAAGAGAGTTCCAAAGTTGTACAGCTTTAACAGAAAAGGAGTTTGAATAAAAGGAAGTAGTATGAGAAGGAGTTTTGAGTGTTAAGGTTGAAGATGACCCGAGGGAACGTTCATGAGTGTCACAGAGAAACTCAAAGCGATTTTTTAGATAAAGCGGTGTATCTGGATGGAAAAGTACACAATATAGTAAAGAAAGGATGTGAGTATTCCTGCGAAAGCGGATAGGGAGCCACTTGAGTTGATTGCGAAAATCGGAGACATGGTCATATTTGCGAAGACCAAATATGAACCGTATGCAGAGATTCTGGAGGCGCTCAAGCTTATTTAACTGCTCCTCTTTAAGATCTAGGTAACAAATATCAGCATAGTCAAGAATCGGTAGTAGGAGTGACTGTGCTAACGCAATTTTGGTAGGGATAGGAAGAAAATATTGAAGCCGGCGGAGGGATCCGATAGCTGCGAATAATTTGCGACTTAACTCACTCAGTTGATGTGTCCACGAGAGGTGACTGTCAAAAATTATACCGAGATTTTTTACTTTATCGCTGTAATTAATAACGGTGTTATTAAAAATGACGGGTGGTATAAGTGACCAGTCAATTCGAGACACTAGTTTTGAACTACCGATGATAATGACTTGACACTTAGAAGGATTGACGTTTAGACCGTATGATTTACTCCAACTATGAATGTTGTCCAAGTCCTTATTCAACTCAATTATAGAGGTCGGTAAGTCCACTAATTTTGCATGAGAGTAAATTTGGAGATCGTCTGCATACAGGTGATAGGGAGAAGATATATGAGGACCGAGAGAGTTTATGAAGATCGAAAAAAGAAGAGGAGACAACACGCCACCTTGTGGAACGCCGGCAATTACGTCTAACCAGTCTGAAAATGAATTTTCGACACGCAGACGCTGCCGCCGTCCGCACAAGTAACTATGAAACCAGTCAATTGCCGATGGAGATATGCCAAGAGAACACAAGATAGCCAGTAGGATATCAAAGTCGACAGTATTAAACGCATTGCTAAAGTCTAGCAGGGTCAATACCGTGAGATTCTGCCCGTCCATAGCTAATCGAATGTCGTCAGTGATTTTGACCAGAGCCGTATGACCTTTACGGAAACCGGACTGATAAGGATTTAGGAGATTGTTTGAGTGCAGGAACAGTGAAAGCTGCTGATGGACAAGACGCTCTAAGACTTTGGACAAAAAAGGAAGGATTGATATTGGACGAAGATCAGAAAAGGCGATGGAATTAGGTTTCTTGGGTAAAGGAATAATTTGAGCGTCTTTCCAGCAGGTAGGAAAGGTATTGGTACACAAGGATTCGTTTAAGATATGAGTGATAACAGGTAGAAGGGAATCTAAGATAGGGATGATCATACTACGGCTAATAGAATCAGATCCTACGGCATCTGAATTAACGGCTAATATGCTCTTCTTGACATCACATGCAGACAATTGAGAGAAAGTAAAAGATGATGACAGTAAAGGAGTTCTAATAGCAGAAAGTTGGTTGAGAGTGTTAGATTTAGTCCTAGAGTCTATATTGACAGAGGATGTGAAATATTTATTAAGTTGGTTAAGGTTAAATGAGTTTGAAGCTATATTTTGTTTGATTTTGCCAACTCCTAGTGATTTGAGGAATTTCCAAATTTTCGCAGAGTCTGCTTCCTCTAAAACAGAAGTATGGATATGGCGTCGTTGTGCATCCCTACATGCCTTGTTGCAGCGATTCCGAGAAATTCTATACTTCTCCTTGTTCGACGGGCTCGGGTTAGCCTTATATCTGACTTTTGCTTTATTCTTTAGAAGCTGTAATGACTTAATTTCCGTTGTAAGCCAGGGAGCAGGCAGATGTCTAATACGCACGGGTCGAACAGGAGCATGCACATCGTATAGTTGGATTAGGCGGGAGTTAAAGATATCCATCTTTTCATCCACTGCAGAAGAGCTAAATAACGCTGACCAGTCAATCATAGCAGCATCCTCACGCAGGCGGTTCAACTCCATACCCCCAAAACTGCGCTGCAGAAGAATTCTCGACTTTGCCTTTGGTGGTCTGATTTTATATGAGAGGAAAATGAGATCGTGGTAAGAGAATGCATCGGCCGGGCACTGTCCATGCTTAACAACAAAGTCTGGAGAGGAGACAAATATCAAATCAAGGAGTGATGGAGAGCATGTGGGTAGGGTATGGGTGGCGTTCAAGGGAAGGATGTGCATGCTTACAGAGCTTACAAGAGAGCGTAGGCGTGAAGCTCTGTAGTCTTGCTTAAGGAGGCAGGTGTTAAAATCACCCATCACTACCGTGTGACTATACTGTGGTGTAAGTACTTCTAAGAGATTTTCAAGGGACTCAAAATAGTCAACAGCGGGTGGTGGGCTATAATAAACACCCAGAAGGAGCTTTGTATATGTATATATACTTGTTATATATTCAATTTGTTCATACTTATTTATATTTATATACCACCTGCCCATCTGAAAAGCAATATCCCTTTCATTATCAGGTTGTCTGGAAGAGATTGCTTTTTAGCAATAAGATCGCCTGGTTGTACAATTTTTTACCATATGGCTTGTAATGTAAATTTTGTTCTTTATTTAAATGTGCAATAAAGTATATTATTATCATTATTATTATTAAATTTGCTGAAATTTATGGAAGACAAAATTTGGATTTTAACTTGATCAAAGTCTGTAGTGGTTTCAAATTAAGGCCTTGCCTTCATTTAAGTCCGGTTCTGTGTCGTCTTTATAACAATATACGGTAATAGCTTATAATTATCCCGTTGGTGGAAAAAATGCCCCTTTAAGCTCAATAAAGAAGGAGGAAGGAAGAGAGCAAATCTAACACGATGATCAATACAAATTAAGTAATATTAGTAATTTTTTCGACCGAAATTCCAATTCCGTTCAAATTTCTTGACATTATTTTCCTTAAACAAATTAAATTTGTTTTAGAATTACCAAAAAAAATGTAGGTAGTTCCCAAACTTTGATTGAATGATTTTATTTTGATTTAATTTGAAATTTTGATTGATTAATTTAGCCCGCAACATAGCCACAGCTAATAGGTACAGGTCTCTTTCTTCATGTAGAAAGGGTCGCAACTGCGCTACTGCAGGCTGATCAATATAATACAACTAAGAGTAATAATCGCTATCAAGTATAGGTAGACATATAGGTATACGTATCATGACAACAGGAACCGCATCTTATTCTCCTAGGCATGGTGGGGAGACCTACAGGAACAGATATCTAGACCGGAAAGTAATATTTATACAAATACAATTATGCCCTTCGAACGGGAATCGAACTGGCAATATCCGGAGTTTAGGCGTCTTTATGTAACACTATACAAGAGCGATCATCAGATTATTCAGATTTAGTCAGTACCAAATTTTATCTATGATTAGTTTACCAAATAACCATCGATTGGTAAAGTGATCCTCTAACTCATTATCCCTTGATTTAATCTTGAATCTAATGGGTTCTAACCTTTCACAAATTTAATTTTCTTTTGGACCTTCGTTAGCCCTCTGATGGTACGAGCAATTAACTATATGTCGGTTGAATTATGGACGAATGCAAATAGGACACTGAAAAATTATCCTTCAGGCCGCCAATAAGTAAAAAGTAATCCAAATAAAGATGAGATTAGATAATGTGGTAGCTGCATACATGTTATTCAACTCTATTAAACTGCAACTCTAATATGTATAAATTTATGACATCTAAAAGAAATAAGAATAATATAAGTGAATTTTTTTTTACTCGTATTTTATACTCGGGGATAAATCTCGAATAGAATTTTCAGAAAATAAGGATCTACATTCGGGTAAAAGCTATCTAAACAACCATTTAGATCTTAGCTTCAAATAAAAACTCAGGTTCAATGATGTTTAGTAAGTCAATTTACATTTTACTTTATAAGTAAGTTCTAGAAATATAGACTATATTAATATCAGCTTTGTTCATAACATGAAAATGAGTGACTATCGATTTTTAATATGGAAACAAAAATTTGATTGAGAAAGTGTTTTGACCTTTTCAGCACTCGTTAGCTGCGGACATTTTATTAACACAAATGAGGAATTACTTGCGCATAATCGATTTAAAATCTAATAAGAATCAAGTTTGAAATTAGTTGATTTAATTTGCGAGGTTATTCGGAGGAGATACGTCGTTTTAATTTTAATTGAAAACGTTATTAGATTTGTAATCAAACACTTGATTACTGAGCATTATTTAATTTGTTCATTTTAAAATTGTAACAAGGGTTGTGACAGGTTGAGGGCGAGAATTCTATTGGTTTATATTAGAGGATTCGGTCGAGGTTGCATCAGACATTATTAAGGTCAAGTCCGGTTTTAACATTCAATTTTAATGAAGAATGTTCCAGAATTTAACTTGTAAATATATTTAGCAAAGTATGTCTCAGCACAAAATTTTTTGTTGAGCACTTGTATTTTTGCAAACATTTTGTTAAAGAACAATGTTACGAATTCTGTCCAAAGATTTGTAATCAAACTACTTATGATGTTTTGTGTCATTTTTGTCATAACATATAAAGAATCGGATCAAAAGATCAAAATTCTTACCTTTTAAAAGAAAATAAGTATTTTAACTTTTTTTTAGTAAAAGATATGCGAGAAGTAGACAAATCTGCAGTTGTTTTTCAAAAACGCAGATAAACGCAATATTCTGCTTGATATCTCAATCTGTACAGATCTGTAGATAGGTGTATGTAGCTCAAATGCCAATATTCTCTTTAAATGGACTTAAAACTCAAATTAACGTATTATAAACACTAACCCAAATAGTGCATTAAAGTCCAGAACATACGAGTATTCCAGGTATCTCGTTTGTTAAGTCTGCAAGTTCCTTAAAATAATTACGAGTATTTCAAAGTCAAACAAAATGACATATCTTAAACCAATTTTAAAAATAAAATTCTACCACTAAATGATGTACGAAACAAACTACAATCCGTAATTACAAGCACCATAATCATCCATCATAAGTAATTTCGGTCACTAAGCCCATAATTATAGGTCAAATTCACCATAATATACAAACCCATTACGTAATTGGTGAGCAAAACTACTGAGTAATGTATTCGAAGAAAATCGCTGAACGGGAAATGGCTGGAATTAGTTTGACTATTACAAGTACATTTGCATAAAATAATTACGGCTTGAGTAACTTTTCAACACTATCGACTGGAATTATGTTATGACTGCCACATTTCCGATGTATGTATGTAGATTCTTCGGGTACGGTGTGTTTTAGTTGTTGTAGCAGTAATGTTATTATAATCTAGGCAATGTATTTTTAATACAAAGACAAATCAAAAGAACTTATCGTTCTATTCCCGGGTTTCATACATTGTGAACAACGCATTATTCTTGTTGAATTTTTGATGTTAAACAGTCGAAGGTAAACCTGATTGTTGGCGTGTCCATACAGGCCGTGACGACGCATCGCCACGCTATATGATGGAATGCATTATACTATACTATATAAGAATTGAGTTGTCACGATTTTAAAGAAATTTTTGAATTAAATTTGTTTTTATATAAAGAAAATAAATGTTTATTAAATACCAAAATTCACATCTGCCAGCCGTCACGTGACGGCTCACGTTTTTTTTCTTCATGGCATTTTGAAAATTTTCCAATGTGCTGAAAATGGCTGTTTTTGAGAAAAACGACAAAACGTATTTAGCAAAAAGATATAATTATTAAACTATTGGCTTCATAACATTTTGAACTAAACTGAATTGTAAAACGTTCCACAGCTTTGCAAAAAAAAAATTCCAGGAATTACCAGGAGTCCGATGGAAAGATCCACAACAAGTACTCAAACAAAAAATAACAATTTTAAAACAAATTTCGACTATTTCGAAAACTAGTTTTTATCATTAGGATTGCATGCTAAAGTTAAACTATTTGACGTATATATAACCTAAGCATTTGACGTTCAAATCATACAAAAGTATTTGCGTAGTAAGGTGCATGAATATGCAAACTTTGATTCATTTAACATTTAAACTAAAGATTATGAAGTTTAGCACGTGTAGCTTAGAGATTGGCGGTTATACATTAATAATGTGTAAATTAGTCTATAATTAATATTAGAAACAATTTTGCTTCAATTGTTAGAATTTGCTACAAAATTATATTGTAACATATATTTTTCCAAGCTTTACTTAACTGATTTTTAAATGTAGGTACTTCGTGAATGTTCTAACATTGACATCGACACAAATCGAGGTTATTCCGTGTCAGTTACTTCTTGATATCTCATGAGAACGAGTATACCACAGTAGTGAGTGAGATGAGATTAGTATGTCGTTGACATGCGCATTTTTTTGATAAATATTTATTGAAATTAACTTCAGTTTCATTAGTATCTACATTGAAACTTCTTTACTGTCGTTATTCTGAATTTCTAGATTAATGTTTCGACTGATTCTTGATTTCATTATAAATTTTTAAGCTTTTATAGGGCTGGCATATTCACAAAACTATCAATACCTTTTGAGGTAACAACGACTAATAAATCGATGAATGCCGGCTGCATGCACGAAAACGGATGACCCATTGTCCAGTTACGCTCATTGTCCCGACACGACCATTGTCCCGTTACGCTAAATGAACGCTTGCACCGCGTCTCGATTGGCGTATGCGTCCGAAGAGATATTTTATTATCACGTTAACCTATCGTACGTAAACTAACTTTACATACAACCGATTTTTATTTGTTCTTTTTTACAAACAAAGAGAAAACACAGAAATGTCAATTTGGAAATTAAATTGTGGTAGAAAAAAAATGTGGGTATATTACTTTTCTTGTTGTCTCATAAGTACTGGTTACGTTTTTGTAACAAAAAATTTGGACCGACATCCACTGTTACAGTAAGATCTAAGAAATTCTTGATTTTGTTCAACTTAATAAATAGAAATAATTACTGTAAAAAAGGTCACATCTCTTAGTCGCAAATATATTATTAAATACATCTTAACTAAAATTAATAAGCGTCTAAATTCGGAGGAAAACTTGTACAGGAATTTCTTAGAAAACAAAAATCAAGTTCATAAGTTTCCAACGTAACTTTTGACTTCAGAACCGGACTGGCCGCTACTAAGACTACCTACTACTCTTAGCGCTCCGTCTCAAAGTTCCAGCATGTATAAATCTCTTCAAACTTGCTCACACATTTATCAACTTAAATTGAACAACTTAATCCCATTCAAAGATCTTAGAACCTCCGTATAAAGATCGCTATAATAATGTCTCAAAATAGAACCAGTATGATAATATTTTTTTCAGAACATTGCATTATTTTGGGATTGTATCATGCGGTTAATGTCTTCTAATTGGACAATGTTTCGGTAAAAACAAAATATTGGTTTGTAAAGTGGTCGCGTGTTTCTGTCAAAAATTTGTCAAAAGAGGATAAAATAAAAACCGCATTTTACAAGATTTTAAGCCGATTAATCCTCGCTGATCGTATTCATGACAGACTAAAGGATTTAAACGCTCAAAATCCGGCTTGTCGAATAAACAATAAAATTGCAACTCAAAGAGATGTAACGTATCACGCTACATTTTATTTAATCTGTGGTTTATTTTTTATTTCGGAAGTATTTACATTCGTAAATTGGCGGAGGATTTTTCAATGTGTACTGTTTATAATAATTTTTCCGGCGTTGTTTTGTACCAATCATTTTTGCAAATTAATGGTACAGGGATAATTTACCCTGATAGCGATCGTTACTCATAGTAGGGAATATATCCACCATCCCGCAATGGAGCAGCGTGGTGGATTAAGCTCTGATCCTTCTCCTACGTGGAGAAAGAGCCCTATGCCTAGTAGTGGAATATTACAGGCTGAAGCGAATAATTTACCAGTAAAAGGTAAACGAAACTGTAAATAAAGCATCTGATTTCATCGTTCAAGCATAGTTGGGCAAAGAGCTTTCCAAGAATAAAGTCTCCTGTACGCGCGCTTTATGAGTCTGACAAAAGAATGACATAGGTACCAAAATTTTGAAAACATTCTAAATTATTACCCAGGTAATCCACATCGTCTAAACCCACGTGGAATTTCAATTTTCAGTTAAAGACCATGTAAAGCTCCTTCAACATTCAAACTTAGCCGCAAAACGCTATTTTCTTGGCAGGAAAGGCGCAATAAATATTAAATCATACCTTCATCCACACAGGTTTATGAAAACTTGATACACAGCCCCTTTTCAATTATCCGCTTTGTGCTGTTGTAAAGTACAAATATTTTGAAAACGTATGTCGCGTTCAAACTTGATCTTTCAGTAGGGTTATACCAAAGTCCTTAATAATATTTAATGGTATCTTTATCAAAGAAAACATGAATTTTTGAGATGTTTATATTGGTAATCTTACCAAAACTTTTCTATGCATTAAAAATTAACTTGCAAACATGGAAATGTATAGAATTTAGAACGATTCCTTAATTATCTATAACAGCAATTTTTTATTACAATTAATTCCAAACATAATGAAAGTCAATGTTGAAGTGAGGTTTTTTTTAATTATTTAAAATTAATATCCACGGGCTCAAAAAGTGCCCATGCCTTTTGTTAAACATGCATACATATATAATACCACAGGCGATTTTTCATTAGAACTACAAATCGACAGTCTTGTGACTGCCTAGTAAAACTGTTGTGTGGTCCGTTTTTTTTCCTTACAATTACTCTTTGATGGAAAAGTATACACATCATTCGTTCATTCGTTTCTGAACATATTATTATTTTTATTATCTATGTCTATATTTACACGATACACGACGATGTAAACGTATTTCCCACATACACATATGTTCTACTTACAATATACACTCAACCTATGTTACTGTTAGTAAGGGTTTTATTTATTTATTTGTATGTAGTTATTATTATTTATTTTTTTGTTATTTACTTACATTTCACTCCATTGCATACTTACATAAATACACCTATATAATTATATTTCTATCTATTTATTTATTTATTTTTGTTGAAATGAGGTTGGAATTGTATTACTACTATTTACTGATTTCACTTAAATAAAATATTCATTGTCTTATACCGTCTGATTTGTTATTAACCTGACCCATTCAGACGATACCTTATGAAAATTCAACATCTGTAATATGAACTTAATCCTATTATTCCAACGATTTATCTTATTAACATGTAATAGTTGAAAAATTTGCAAGAAATTTTATTCTGGGCAAAACACTAGTGACTATTTCCTTATCTGTAACTTGTTGTAATATAAAATAGATTTTGTTTGAAAAACGAAATCAATTTTTTATCTAGACATTTTTTCAACAGTCTTATTAAACGTTTATGATCAACATTACATACCATTAATGCTATAATTTGCTATTACTATGCTATACTTTGGATAATCAATATAAAACAGATGGGTTATATTTGGAGGATTACGCTGAAGCGAATCTTTTCAAATAAATATATCTTTGTCAGAACCGAATTAAGGGATACAGAAGTAATAATTCTATTAAATTAAAGTTCTCTTCTTATACAAAAATATTTTACTAATGATGCTATGTTATTTATATAAAACGTAATATCGCAACAAGATACTGCCTGTAGCTAGATAATGATCAGAGTTTATCTCAATAGAAGAATTTATTATACTTACTTATTTAGCGGAAAAATCAACGTGTTTCTAAGGAAAAAAATAAAGGAAATAAGAAACAAAAAGATTTCTAATTGGATTTTTTACATTGTATTATGTATAATATTTAGCGTATTTATGAAAATAATTGTCTTGAATTTAATCTTTACTCAAATAATACCTTATTTGTCGTTTTTTATGAATCTGATTTTATTAATGTTCGAAAGTCGGTTTATAGTAAAAGTTTATAGGCTATAAAATATCATGCTATAATGATAGCAGAAGAATGAAGCTGTAGGCTTATCATAAAATAAATGTAGGTGAAAATAGAGCAGAGCGTCTTGTCATTTTATCTACCACAAACTTTATAGGACACAGATATACAGAAAGGTTCTAGGTTCTTAAATGGATGGAAACTTAGTTACAACATCTTTAAGAACAACAAAATAGTAATTTTAAAGGTTTTATTTAAAACAGTTAATATCAGAAGCTGCACTTAAAACTACTCTATATTAAGAATATCAAATCTCTAACACTCTAATACACACAATCATAATCTGATATGTCATATGAGTAAGCAATAAAAAAAGAACATAAAAATTCAATACATTACAGGAAGTCAGAAAAAATGAAACGCAAGTAAAGATAAAACCTTAAAGAAGATATCCCATATTCGATGTCTAATGCCCATACGTGCCCTGTAGAACCCATTTCAACGGCAAAGACTTCGTTTCACTAATTCCACGATTCACTGGAACCGAATTAATTTCAGAATTCGAAATTCCGAACACGTATAAACTCCACCTCTGTATTTTTAAAGCACTAAATGGTGCTTGTGCGAAGTTGTGGATCACATTAGGCTTATTGGGAAGCTATATTTAAAGAAAATAGCTTTATTTAACTCTGAAGCTTGCTTAATTTCATATAAAGAGGTATTGACAAAACCTACAATAAAATACGATTATTTCGTCTCGCATTTTAGTCTTTATTTTGATTTTTTTTTTAATTTATTTCTATGTATATTATAGGCTGTTCTAAGGTTATATAGGTATATGCTAGATTTTTATTTAATACTGATTTGGTCGAATTTCTCCAAAGTCCAAGTTTAATATTTGTCACGTACACTTCATCTTCTTTCTTAATAAACGATATGACATCATGGACGTATAATAATTATTTTAATCTTTATCAAATTTCTAAAATCAAAGATCTAAATACGTACGAACTGCACGTCAAAATTTTTAAAACCACTAAACGATAAGTGTTCAAAGTTCGTTGAGCAACTAAATACGAGTTCAATAAGATTTAACTTATCAACTCAATTCAAACTAAACTCAACTCTTGCTCTGCTTACTTGCCTTCATTTTGCCCGAAGGTTTAACGCCATTGACTTCAATGGTCACTACTATGTTCCACTATGACATAGTGTGATATTCTACTTTCTCTAGATTTCCTTTTTACTAAATTAAGCAATTCGATTTATCAATAAGTATTTTTCTCTCTAAATAAACGAACTTAGCCTCAAGAGCTAGATTACATTTTTAAATGACAGACCTTGTAAATTTTTTATCTAATTTTCAATTCTATATTTTTGATATGATTTTAACACAATGAAGATTTGTATTATTAAATCTTTTATTGAAAACAATTTCGATTAAAATTCTTAAAATAGGATTAATTACCATTTCATGATACTGAAATAATATTAAAAACTATATCTTAAATAGCAAAGAAAAATAGTTAATCATCACACTGAAATACAGCAACCATTCTGTAACCGACTTGTTATGTATTATATATAAAGAAAAAAGCTCTTTACATAATCTGAGTGACTCAGTGAAATGAAATGTAGCTCCGTAATGACAGCATATTATATGTTTGAGATGTGTATGTTGAATATGTGCCGTTTCGTATGAAATATTGTTTGTCACAAAATATATATTATTAAGAAATGTAATATTATCGTTATATATTTTGATTATTGAAATCAAGCTTTTAGAAAACACTGAAACTGTTTTTCTTCCATTGTATACTTACTCTATTATAGCTTCATATTTTGTGTTAAAAATTTTATATATTTATTTAATACTAGCGACCCGCCCCGGCTTCGCACGGGTGCAATGCTGATACTGAATATACTACAGAATGTCTTTATTTATAGTGTGAAGCTAGCTTATAGCATGGTTATTAACATAATAACAACAGCATTCAAATACGCGTCGTTAGATTACACGTTGTTACAGAATGCGTTGAGGAAATAAAGGTTCACTGCTCTTTCCCCGTAGGTGATAGCGTGATAATTTGTAGCCTATATGTTGACCCGACTTCTTAATAATATTCGTGCCAAATTTGAAGTAAATCCATGCAGTACTATTTGAGTTTATCCCGGACATACATACAGACAAAAATTCTAAAAACTATATTTTTGGCTTCGGTATCGATTGTAGATCACACCCCAAGTATTCTTTTAAAAAAATATTCAATGTACAGTTTTGACTTTCCTACCATTTTATTATTTATTTAATATTTAATACAACTTACCCAAAAATACGCCTTGGCGCAACGGTCACAGCACTAGTTTGTGGCTGTTGCACTGGCGGTTGCGAGTTCGATCCCCACACATGAGAAACATTTATATTGGTCATACAGATGTTTACCGTGGTCTCGGAGAGCGTGTTAAGCCTTCAGTCCCGTTTATTATCCGCCAACCCGCATTGGAGCAGCGTGGTGGATTAAGCTCTAATCCCAAGCCTTATCTGAACCCCAGCAGTGGGATATTACAGGCTGAAGCTTACGCTTACGCATAACCAAAAAAACCAAACCAAAATATAAAATTATACAAAAAATTAAATTAATAATGAGTATTTTTATTACGTATATAATGTTTATAATAAACAGTACATTTGGATACGGTATTAAAATAATTTCATTATATTGTGCTCACCGATATACTAATTAATATATATTAAATTTAATAATATAAATTGTATCATATATATTTATTTTGTAACACACTTATTGATATCGTACTATTGTGGTTACTCAATGCAATTTCATTTGTTTCATTTGAGTTACTGTGAAATGAATATATTGTTCTAGCGAGATTAAATAAAATTTGTTTTTATTAACTTCTTTACTCAAATATGATATGACAATAGCTTGAATTTGAAAGAATATCTTACTTGAGAACGAGTGAACATTGTCAAAATTTTTAAACAAAAAATTGATACGGGCGATTCTCTGTAATCTTGTAATCGGCTGTCCCGACCGTTTTGTTCAAAAAGTAATTTAATTATTAAAAAAAAAATCACTCGTAATGAAACTTTAGCCTCGAAACTTTACGAGCCTATTGTTTTTAGAACCATAACTATTTTAATTTTTTTTCTAGACTTGATAGAAGCTCTAAAAATACAGTCCCCAGGCTGTCCCCATCACTGTATTTCCGCCTAGAAACGAGATTTACGAAAAAGTTATTGAAACTACGTACATTTGGCAGTTACTATGATAACAAAAATAACAAAATTAATATTATTTTCTTAAAACAAGGTCTCGTTACGAATTTTATTATATTAGTAAACACCTGTAAACTTTGTCCCCAGAATTTTTAAACAGTCCCCTGCCAAAAATTTAAATCCATAATTAAAAAAAACATCAATATTTACAAACGTTTTTTAGAGATAAACGAAAGGCAATTATTGTTAAGTTGGACATGTTGCCGAATGCGGCGACAAAACGTCATTTTGTTTAGTGTCAGACCGGCATTTGTGGTGTGAACTCGCGTTTGATCCGCTACCGCACACAGTCCTCTGGTAAGTAATAATATTTGTATGTTAATTACTTTAATTATTGCTTTATCGTTCATTGTTTTATTATCTATGTCTAAATTGATCAGTAGATTCTTAGAAAACTATTTTACATCAGTTTTGTAAATATTGTCAAATCTAACCTTAATACACAGTCCCCTGGCAACAGTCCTCTGTCTGAAGATGCAGCAGGGGACTTTTTACACAACAGGGGACTGTGTATTTTGCGTATTGATTATTATTTCTATGTATTGTTTGTGTTAAATTATCCACTAGTATATTTTATTAATGTGAGAATCATCAAAGTATCATTGCTTCGCATTATTTTCCTTTATAAACTTATATTATTTTACACAGGTCTATCGAAAACACATACACTATGGTTCCTAAAAAGAAAAAGTTATCCCGAGAGGAATTACTACAGAAAAAGAGATAAGCAGAGAGACTACGATACGAAATAAAAAAATACCCTGAAAAGAGAGAACAAATGACCAAAAAGGAGAAGTTGAAGTAGCAAAAGAAGAAAGAAAAAGGGTTGCGAAAATTAATAAAGGACATAACACCTCGTGACCACAGAGCTGCCTTAAAGAAGTGGAAAGAACATTGTACTGTATACCGAGCCAAAAAACTAAGACTGAAAAGCGTCACTAATACCTTTATACGAGAAAAAACGCCGATCCTGAAGCAGATACTCTTCTACAAGACCATCTACTCCAGTTCAAGATCAAATATCTCCAGCTCAAAGCCCAGTAGTCTCCAGTGCTAGTTTAAATCAAAGAAAAAAAGTATTTACAAAGCGACGAATGAAGTTTAATAGAGAAAGAAATGAAAATATCGCACGCTTAGAGAAAAAACTTGAGAAGTACAAAAGAAGATTAGCGATTATTGAAAATGTTAGAGGAGCGTGATCAAAGAAAAGAAGTAGTCAAGAAAGCATTGTTTTCGACGTCATTAGTAAGCAGTTGAAAGAAAATTATTCCACATTGAAACGTACAAAAGAGAGACAAATTTTTAAGAAAGTTGTTACTGGCTTGTGTAGAAGTACAGTCACTCGATACCTAAAGAGATGAAGTAGATGTCTAGACCTGGAAAAAATCTAATCTCAATGGTTTAGATGTACCTGTAGCTAAACGATGTAGAATACCTCATAGTCATAAAAGGATTCGGAATTTATGTAACAATACTGGAGATTACGCCCTTGTAAAATATCTAGCTAAAAATGTAGAATATCGTAATGCTGCCGTAATTAATGAGATTAATGACGATGAAGTACGTAGTTACGTGTTACTTTCCTCAAGATTTGTAACCAAAAAGTGCAAATCTATAGAATCAATGATAATCCTAACTTGATTTTGAAGGGAAATAGAATATTTTATCAGTTTCCTACTCAAATAAACGTTTTCGAGCGCTAACTTTTTTAAATGTTATGTTCATTTTGATTAAACTTTTTATGTGCCATATTTGATTTCGAAAAATCCTTAGGATTTGATTGGAGGTATCAGTTGAAATATCATATATTTGAGAGAAAAGACTTTTCTAATCATTATATTAATAATAGTAAATATTTTAATGAATATTGCATAAAGCATTTAATGATTGATATTATTAAGACTGTTGATCTCAGTGAATGAATGTTTAAATTTAAATAATTACATTAATAATAGTAAGTATTTCATTTAATAAATAGTATTATAATAATAAGACTTTATATTGATCTCAGTGAGCACAAAATGTTTCTAGTACTTAGGGCTAAATTTTTGATATAAATGTTTAAAGAAAGTTATATTTTGTATTCTTTAATTATAAAAAAAAACTTTTTTGATTATTGATGCGAAAATATGTCATACAAACAATAAATATTTGACTAATGGTAAATGATTTTTTTAAGTACGACAATCCTCTCTCACTTAACAGCCCCTTGTAACGTTCAAAACAGTCCCCTGATGCCTCAAACAGTTCCCTGTCATGATTTTTTGGAAAATTGCTAATTTCTTGGAAAATACGTATAAATTCAGTGGGCCTCCTTATCTAACTAAAATAATAGTTAATTTTCTTCGAAATGTGACACGGTTTTTTATCAAATAGCAAAAAAAATTGTCAGGACAGCATTTGTATGGGAGCTGTACGAGCTTACAGAGAAATGCCCATACATATTCGATAGTGGAACACAAAAGTATAAGTATGTCAAGTAAAAATTTAAAAGAAAAAGATAATTCTGACAGAAACAAACAAATATAAGGCAAGGTAGCTAAAGCTAAATCGAAAATCTAATATGCAGCCGTCGTCGGTGTTACAGTACTTATTACTTACTACCTACTACGATAAATGTATATAACCTAATTTCAATTTTTTTAACAAAAATTAAATTAGATAGATATTCAGTTTTTGACGACTATGTAGAGTTCAAAATCAGAATCAGAATCAGTATCATCATCATCATCATCATCATCATCATCATCATCATTATCATCATCATCTTCATCATCATCATCATCGTCGTCGTCGTCGTCGCCGTCGTCGTCCTCATCATCATTATCATCATCATCATCATCATCATTTCAGTCATCATTATTTCACTGCTGGACATAGGCCTCCACAAGTTCGCGTCAAAAATGAGGCTGGGCAGGCGGGGTGGTGACCCAGGAATGGCTTTGTAGCACAGAAGACGCTGCTCGGCCCGATTTTTAAGTTCCAAGGTGGTAGTGGAACTGTGTTTTCCCTTAGTCGCCTCTTACGACACCCACGGGTAGAGAGGGGGTGGCTATATTCTTACCGCCGTAACCACACAGCAGAATCAGTAATAAGCTGCTTAAACCGATTTGTTTATTTATTGTATTGTTTCACACTATCATATTCTAAGCAGAAAACCATATTTTCATAAAGTTCTAGTATTTTACGCTTTAACTTAACGAGTAAGCCTTAACTAAACTCGTATTAAATTGAAACAAATAGATAGTACAATATAACAAGAAGTGCACGTCAAACAAGATTATCATAGAGTTAATAATCATAATTTTCAATCAAGATTGAAATCCCTGAATCATCTTGATCAATCAAGCGATACCCCATAGATACTATACTACTATTAGATAACGAACTACGCGTACGTTACTTAGGTTTAGGACGAGTACAAACGGCCAAATATTATTTACAAAAAAATAATTCATATTTATTTATTTATAAGTAATAAAGATTTTATTATTATTATTATTATTATTAGTAAATATAACTAAATACATATAATAATAAAACTTTAAATCGCTCAGTACAGTTTTGGGATTAAGATTAAATAATTATATTTATATTTTAAATTTTATATTTTAATATATATCGATTCATTCATAAATTAATTCAAATCATTCTTATTGCATCCCTGTGGATGATAGAATAAAATGAATTTCACGTCGAATAGATTACAGTTGTAGCGTCTTTACCCGATAACAAGTTCGCCTTTCAACATCGTTATTTCATATTTAAAACTCAGAAATATATAACATTGATCGCTCTATTACACGAATGCGATCGTCCTGACATTGTATTTCAGTTAAGTCGTAAGTTCTGGCAAAGCAGTAAGACAAATTAAGACAGTCGCACGTATGTGTGTAGCTTACAGTACGTCAAATTGACGTGATAAAACAATATCAGGGCGACATTTGTACACCCATGGGAGACAGTTACAGCGTTATGCGACATAATATAGTTGTATGAGTTTACACATTAATCTTCTACGTGTCTGAGGATGTCTCACTTCGTATTTCTATTAAGTAATTAAAAAGTTAAACTCCAATTTGGTATTAATGTGTAAGAAAGTTTTATTAGGTATGGTAACAATAATGTTAGTCAATTATGTTGTTCTTTAACCGACTTTAAAAAGGAGGAGGTTCTCATTTCTGATCCAATTTGTGTTATTCTTTTTTTTTATTTGATGCGGAATATTTTAGTTCCATTAAAATTTAATTCGATTTGGCTCAAAAGTTTTTATTTTATGAGGCTTTTTTGTTCACTTGGACGATGTAAGTTTCACGATACTTTGTGCACGACTTTTTTAGAGGAAAAAAACGAAAGGTACTACAGTATACCTGATCTAAAAATAAATAGATAAGTCCTACTGTAGTTTACAACACAACCTTTTATAGAGGCTATAAAAGTAAAAATATATAAAGAAATAAATAATAAATAAATATCTACACAATACACACGGTCGTCTGTTCCTAAAGTAAGCAACTTAATGCTTGTGTTATAGGTAACAGCCGACTGGTACATATCTAATTTTTTTTCGATAAACATATTTACAAATAATACATATATGAATATTTAAATAAATATTTATATTCGGAGTGGGAATCGAACTCAAAACCCTCGGAGCAGAAAGCAGGGTCACTACAAACTGCGCCAACGGGCTAGTCAAAAAAAAAATAGGTAAAGTAAACAGACTTCAAAAACTAGAAAGCTAATAGTAATTCAATAAACATTTACATAATATAATAAACATTTTTAACCTATCTATAATACGTAAAATACTATTATGTATTTGTATGTGCTGCCTGCTGATAGGTATTAAGACAGTGCCAAGCCAAATGTAACACTCGCCGTTAACTTAAACCTTAAGGTGGTTTCGTCTAGGGCGGGATCTCACTGCCGAGCGTCGTAAAAGCCATGTTCGACAGTGAGAGATCGTGGCAGGCGGCGGTCTCCTTCTGCGAAGAGGTAATGCCGCAGAAGGAGGCCGCGGAGCGGGCCAGGGAGAATGACGTCTCCGCTGACCTACTCCAGCGCAGACGTACAGGGGCAAGGAGGAGACGGTTTGCCCACCTCCTCCCACCCTCGTAATAGTGGGGTCGCTGGCCGATAGTCGGGGGCTTCGGCCGGCCGGAAGACACGACCTCACACGTCTGAGGGGTGGCCTTGTTGTGAGCGAGGCCACTCCACCATTGTGCCGGGGCCCGGAGGCTTTGTCCGGGCCTACCTACGGGGCGAGGTGGCGAATGCTAGCGCGACCCCATCTCGCCCTACCCAGGTGGACGACTGCTCACACATGGTGGTTTTTTAGTCAGTAGGAGTCTGCCATAACACTCTGGCGCCCCCGCGCAGGATCCATGAAGGATTTTCACCAGGTAAAAAAAAGATGGTTCTGGTTTCGTCAATCGCCAAAGAGTCAACTAGGCGATAATGTATCTTAAAATTACGTTTATTTTGGGCCATTAAAAGTTTTATTACTTTACACTTTTACTATCACTAATTCTTAACCACCATTGTTTTGATTGATATTTTTTTGTTCTGTGACTTTTATCACTCTTCTGTTTGATTACTTAATACAAATATTTTGTTTTGACATATTTTGTTACATATCAAATTGACGACGCGTTGGCGCAGCAGTCACCGCACTGGTTGTTGTTCTTGCCGTTGCATATTGGCCATATAGATGTTTGTCGTGGTCTGGGCGTTTGTGCTTGTGTATTGTGTGTGTTTCCGGACCGCCGACACAGGAGATAATCCTACTGGGGGCCGTTGAGTGTGAAGCGTTTATAAAAAAAATACCCATTAATGTTAGATTAAACCCATCTTTTGTCCTATATTTTTCAAGGATTTCTTTTAAAAAATCGCACAGTAAAAAACCCTTTAAAAATTACTGTCCTAAATTAGGCTAAGTTCGAAAATTTTTGCGAACGCCGCAGCATAAACGGTAAATTGCATTAACCGTCCGCAGAAAGAACTTAATCAAATTGAAGCCAAAAACTCGACGTTTTAAACTCGATTGTCGCAATAATATAATGAAATTACGCTTCAAACACATTTTCAGCTGGTAATTGCGAGACTTAACACGTTTAAGGGTGTTTTGCATAATCATGGGATATTGACGCGTCAGCTCCGCTTATTCTCTGATGTTTCACTTTGACTTAAAAGATTTTTCGATTTTCTTGTTATGCTATAAACAATCTCCCTGTTTTAGAAAATAATAAATTACTGATGCTCATTGATTAGTTAACAGTACAGCATTTTGCCTCAAAAATGTTTACAAAAATTAATAAGTACAGCATTTTGCATCAATTTTTTTTTTACAGAAACAAAAAAGGAAACAAGTAAACGATGGAAGTAAATTATAATAAAGAAAATTGTTAGAATAAAAGAAATTTTGTCTATTGACATTGAGAACGTCATCATGATCAATCGACAAATAACCACGAGACCACAGCTGTTAAACTAGCAATGATTGTTCAGTATTAGTTATCATCATATATATTAATACGCTAAGGTTAAGATGTTTGCCTCTCTTTTTAGAAAAAACCTCACAATTACTGCACATAGACTATGTCATTTTATAGAGGTTGCTTGCTCTACCGGCATCAACAGCTAGATTTATTATTTGCTTTTGTTTTTGTAAATTATTTAATTATTAAAATTATGTATATGACGGATTTAATTTTTAAACACACATGATTTACGGTCGGTAATTTTTTTTTTTTTTTACAACTCACGTATAAATACTTTTTTGTAATTTTGTAAAGTGATAATTATTATTCTGATATATAGTGCGAGTTATTCGCACGGGTATAGCTAGTTTATATATTAATATATGAAGCAAAAACTTTGTAAACTTTTTATGCAAATTGCGCGAACGGAGGGAGGCTTACGTCCAGCAGTGGACTGTAAAAGGCTGATTATGATGAACAGTATTTGGAAGTATATTTAGTAGATAAATGTAACGAAATGATTATAATTTATTTCGGAATTTTGTGCACTCTTGTAGAAAAGTATGCATTTTAATCCCTTTTGAACGTATTAATAGATTGAAAACATTCGTTATTATGAATAAAATTGTTATTTAAGTTCATTTGATACCAAAACTGTAGTGCTATTTTAATATAAAACACAAAATTCGAACTGTAGAATTTATTGAATTTAAGAAAATGAAAGATTTTTTTTTTCAAAATTCATTAATTTTAAGAAATGGTATAACTTTATTTTATTCAGCATTTTTATTTCCGTAATTTAAACATTAAAAGTTACTATATTCACGTTTGCAATCCATTACGAACGAATGATCAACTGTTATCACGTTCCCTGGTGGGAAAATTCATTTAACAGATAACGCCAATAAAAGGGCTAAAAAGGGTTCACGAGGATTTATGAGATGCACACATTTTTATCCAATATTTAAATAATGTCTGATTGTAAATTACCACTGGATTTACGATACTTGTATGAAAATACTAAAACAAAAACGACAATATTATATACATTAAAAAGATTTTGTATATATTCCTTTATTACTTACGTTGCTGTACAGAAAAGAATATAGCCACCCCTCTCTTCCCGTGGGTGTCGTGACTAAGGGAAAACACAGTTCCACTACCACCTTGGAACTTAAAAAGCAGACAGATGGCGGGATAACCATCCAACTAGTGGCTTTGAAAACACATACACATGAGTTCACGTTATTTTTGGCGTAAACTTGTGGAGGCCTATGTCCAGCAGTGGACTGTATAGGCTGTAATGAAGTGATGAAGTACACTGCATATCTGATGGCCGATTGGCGTCTCTTTGCAAAGTTTCATCAAATGGTCGTTTGATATTTTTTCGGGCCACTATATGCCAATGATCTGTCGTAAACATAGATTGATGAAGACGAGGATTGGCTATGCGATGGATTTAGTAACCTTCCAAGTCTCGCTTCCGTACAGAAGAACGGTCTTAAGGTTGGAGCGAAAGATTTTTAGTTTCACTCTTAATGTCAGCTTCCCTGACTTCCATACGGGTCGAAACTGAGAGAAGCCTGCCTTCACTTAGGCAGTTCTTAAAGCTTTGTCCTCTTCCGTACCTCCAGAATCCGACAGGACATTACCGAGGTATCTCTTAAGGTAAACAAATAATAATTAGCTTAACGTCCTACAGCTTTTAAACTTCTGACCAGTTCAAAATCTCCAGATACTGCAAAAGATGAAATGAAATATTGTACTTAACTTTTTTTTAAGTTTTGATTAAAAATATTTCATCAAACTACACATCTAAAACCATTATCATACCTACTTCAAAATCGTAAATATGATTTCTCTCAATTTGATCTCGTATTGATGAAAGGTCTAACGATAAATATCATGAAACTTTGGAATGACAGTAGCTCGTATCTCATATCAACACATTTTATCTCGGAAAACGAAAAAGTTCCCAGGGGAAAGTGAAAAATAAATGTCCTATACAAAGTCCTAACAAAATCCCTAAACTCACATCACCATACGTAACTTACGGAATCTCTTTTAGATTTCAGCTTCATAAACGATAACATAAAGGTTACTTTATTACCCTCCCAGATATGTGCCCCTAAAAACAATCATAGTCAAGAAATATTGTACGCTCGTTCCGAGATAATCAAGATTTTATTGTCTTGACAAGCTCGTGGATGAGTGACCTATTTATTTTACGACGTTGTTGACTTCGTTAAATATTGAAACGAAACGTTTTGTGAACCATAAACGAGATAATTAGGATACTTTATGTTTTACAATAATTTTATACTCAACTCTGATTAAAATTAAAGAAAACGTTAAAAAAAATGACGGTATACAGAAATAAATAATATTTACAAAAAAAAAAGCATCATAAAGGTTGTTGATAGTTTAATAGTTTGTACGGTTTAATGCACTTAAAATTTGCTGGGCCGACATAGCAAATTATTTTTAATAATCATTAAAATCTATATAGACCATAAACACTGTGACTAAAAAAGTTAGTAAACTAATATTAAACAAAAAAGTATTAAAAAAAACAAAGGTACAACCTTGCTGAAAGTTTTGTCACTAAGTTAAAACAAGTGGTATTACAGTTTATCACGAGTGTCAGAATTTCAAAAGCACTATAAAACTGACAGAAAATAAAACAAGAAAATATCCAAGACCTCCGCCATTAGTTATCAGAAGAAATCTACTTAAAAATATCAACCAGAACAGATAGCCAAGGCTAAATGCATAAATAGACCGGTGCTAAACCTAGTCTCTCGACGCGAGAGCCCTGGACATGCAAAGCTAGTATAATTGGAGTTGAACCACTTATTTGAGATGACAACTTGACAGTACGTGCCCCTAGTGTTTGTTTGAGATTACATTTCAGCAAAATACGCTGATGACTAAATGTTGCTGTATAATAATGTTTTATTCGTGTGACTCAAGACGATGGAATTTGAATGTCCAACGTTGAACATTTTCAGACGATATTTTGGTTTTGATTTTGTTTTTTGTTTTTTTTTTTTTCATTTACATTTTTGGTTTTGGTTTGAGTATGGCAAAAATTTACAGAAAATTTTTAGTGGTACATAACTTTAATCACACATTACCATCATCATGTGCTGTGTGGCTACGGCACTAAAGAATTTAGCCACCCCCTCTCTTCCCGTGGGTGTCGTAAGAGGCGACTAAGGGATAACAAGGTTCCACAACCACCTTGGAACTTAAGAAGCCGACCGATGGCGGGATAACCATCCAACTGCTGGCTTTGAAATACACAGGCCGAAGACGGGCAGCAGCGTCTTCGGTGCGACAAAGCCAGTACTGCGGTCACCAACCCGCCTGCCCAGCGTGGTGACTATGGGCAAAACACATGAGTTCGCGTTATTTTTGGCGCGAACTTGTGGAGGCCTATGTCCAGCAGTGGACTGTATAGGTTGTAATGATACCATCATTAAAAAAAATTATGGTATGTTTCATTAAAAAATCTGCGGATAAAAAAATAGAGGACACAATCAAATTAAAAATCACTAAAACATTTATGTTATTACTAACAAAAACCCGCTTTCTCCTCGTTTTCATCTGCTAACGAGAGAATAAAATACTAAATTAAGTAAAAAATAAATAAATAAAAAGATAGGACGATTTTAAAATTTCAACTCTCGTAAGTTTAATTGACTTCATAATCATAACGAGTATTTTTATTGCATTATTACTATCAGTATTTCATATTAACGTTTTAGAAATTCCGTGATTGAACATAAAAACGTACTAAACTTCTAATTACTTAAGTATTTTAATGCACCGGATGTTTTCGAGATTAAATGTTTAGTAAGAATTATCAAGATTACTTTCCCAAATTATGTAATAATCGTAATCCAATACTTCAGTTTTCATTTGAATCAGTATTAAAATTATAATTAATCTTATTTTTTTTTTTTGTACGTATAGCAAAGGTAATTTAAGTGGATCACTTTCTTAAATTATGTAAAAAATAAACTATTTTTCTACTGTTGTCATTTGTTATTTAAAATTTATCATCTTACACTTTTATCCAATTTTCGTAACCTTGAAGCCTACATTCACGCCACCAAAGCACAAAAAAGGCACATCACTTGAAAAATAAAATTTTTTAAATAAATAAAAAATTATATCTAAATTTAAAAACATACATTCCTATCACAATAATATAAAAACTCTTTGTCAGCAACCTTTTGACAAAAAAAAATTTCATCTGCATGTAAGCTTGTTTGTAGCTGACAGTATTTTAAGGAGAGTCTGTATGTCGCGGTTCAACCCGGTAATACAATGTAAATCATGATGTCAAGAAGATTTGTTGTGTGTAGACATTCCTGTTGTGGGATGCGCTTAGAATGTTAATACCGTGACTGAATTTAGGGTTTGTGTGAATTATTCTAGAAATAAACAACGGTTGGGTCTGTTGGTAGCTTTCTTTATAGCCCTTTACTAACACAATTAACATCGAGAAAGTATTAACAGAGAATATATAATTTTTAAGTTGCAAATCGAGTAAAGTAAAAAGGTGGTTGGAAGTAGATTCACAAAGATACTCCACTTGTACTAACACAGCTTGGTGAATAAATTTTTTATTTTTAATACTACAGTAATCTAGCAAAATTATATGTTCACTAGCTCACCCGAAAAACACTTTTGTCATTATATCCTATAAGTAACACAAACATAAAATCCAATTTGGTGCAGCCGGTTGAAAATAATGCGCGTACATATATTTCGGGGATCCTTTTTTATTTATATAGAATAATTTTATCCAATTTCAAATACCAATAATTAACAAACTATATCACGTGATACATGCATAAATACGATATAAACTGAAAATCGTTGCCTATTCAATCATGAAGCACATTAATGTTCACCTCGGCGTGGTTTAAACGCTTACTAAACAAAACCGTTTAATTGACGCGTCATTGACGCTTTCGAAATGAATTGTCCGACCAAACAATTGAATTAATTAAGTGACCAATCGACTGCATGTTTTTACGTGACTGCACAAAAAAATTAAATTGTAACATGGAAATTTATTTAGATGCGTAAGTTTAGTACGAACATGGTGGTGCTAATTATTACATGCTAAACTTGGAATTAAATAAATTACTTTTAAAATTTTTAATTTACTTAATCATAAGTATAAAATATTCTGAAAATGTTTTTTGCTAAATTTAGTTATTAAAATTAAATAAAAAATATAATAAACGAAAACTTTAAAAATCGATATGACTGTAAAATACTTTCATTTATATTAATATACACACCATTATTATATTTGAATTACTTTAATTATTAAGCATATAACATTTTAAATAGCCCGTTGGCGTAGTAAGTAGTGACCTTGCTTTTTGTTCCGCGGATTGCGGGTTCTATTCCCGCCTGAGTCTGGGTGTAATATTTGTATTTATATATGTATTATATGTATGTATATAAAAAAAATAGTTATAACAGTCGGATGTTACCTGTAACGTGCATTAAGTTGCTTATCATAGGGACAGACGACCGTGTGTGTATTTTTTTAAGATATTTATATTTATTATAAACGAAATGTGTATTTTTTTAAGATATTTATATTTATTATTTATATACGAAATACCTTTATATCATTCCCAATTTTTTTTTATGTCACTAGGTCGGCAAACAAGCGTACGGCTCACCTGATGGTAAGCGATTACCGTAGCTTATAGACGCCTGCAACACCAGAAGCATCGCAAGCGCGTTGCCGACCCAATCCCCAATCCCCCCAGGAGCTCTGGTCACCTTACTCACCAACAGGAACACAATACTGCTTGAAAACAGTATTATTTTAAAAAGTACATTTATAAAGAGCATTCATTATTTTTAGTACAAATGACCCAGATGTAATTTTCTTACAATCAATTCAAATCAAAATATCGTAAGCATAGCGTTCGATGTCATCCAAGCTAACGAACGTCAAGAAGAAATGACATTTGACATTATTAAACTAAATTCAATTTAGTTTATTTCGCCACTTTACAATTAACAGCGCTAAATTAAATCGTTTTTGTTTAGATTGGCCTAAAGTGTCTTGAGTTTAATTGAACTTTTAAATGACTTTTTAGTTTCTAGATGAAAATGTGAAGGTAAATTTATTTATTTTAATCTGTATAAAAATATCTTGTAGGCACTCCTACTCTTTAATAATAATTTATTTAGGAGGATATTAGGAGTGCCTACTAGATAACTACACTGACCCATAAAATAAAGTGCTCTGTACACACAAAAAATATATATAAACTCGTAATTTCAAACCGTACTTGTTTTCAATTCATTAAATTAAATTATTAAACTGCGGTTGCATTAATAAGGCAGGCCCACAAAAAAGTGTTCTTTACCTTTGAACAGACCCACCTAGAGTTATGTATTTCGATGGCTGAATCAGAATTTGAGCTCCGATTGAAATTAGAAGTATAATATTGAAAATTAAGACAAAAGCATTTTTAATTTAAACCTACATATGTAATAAAGCAGCGTCATAAAATGGAACTTTTTTAATTCTCCCTATTAGTTCACACTCTCCCCAAATACTCGTACAACATTGGTGTTCTAAAATACAGATTTTTCAATATATATATATATATATATATATATATATATATATATATATCATTAATTACAATTATGTAAAAAAATTCCCTTGTTGACCAAAGATTCCTACTTATGTTAACTAGTTTTGTTAATATTACCTGTTTTGTTAACTATTACAGTATGTTTACTGAGCAGACAATTAAAATTATAAACCTTCAAAAATATATGTACTAAAGATAAACAATATATTATATATTTACCCCGTAAGCTTCAACCGTAATTTATTCCAAACATTTAAAAAGAAAATCGTTCGAAATTTTAAATACAAAATGCGTCCGTTAAAAGCCAAAAACGACAGTATCTTAAAACATGTCATACATTATCTGTCCTCCGCATCTTAATTGACACTCTGAAGTACTTTTTCTTCTTTTTTTTTCTTAACGTTTGGTGCGCAGCCAACGAGTTAAGGGAGTTAAGTGAGCCATGTTAGGTTTTATTTTTATAACCTAGTTAGAAAGACCTCTTTGGTAATTGTCTAACGTCTAGACTATTAAAATAATACAAAGAACGAAAAATGGTATTTGAAAATGGAATATGAATATTTTAATCGTAGAATATTTTAGGATATACCTATCCAGACCAATTTACGTGTAAAATTGCATCAAGTAAAAAAGTTTATATTAAAAAGTCATTTATGATAATATCATAATGTTTAGTGTATGATTATGTAAATTTCAATATTAATATATATGGCGTAAGTAAGGCCAGCTTTGAATGACATGTATAGACAATTTTAATAAAAGTAACTGTTCAGTTTCATGGCGTTTCTTCTCAGCAGAAAATACATTTAAAATCCATGTTGATAACTTCACATTAACAATAGCACAATTATTATTGACTCAATGTTAAAATAAGGTACTTCAATACTTTTAAAACCTACGAAATAATAATAGCCTACGTACTTATAAACGTCAGTATAATACGTATTTAACTTTTTTTTATTTTTTTTTAAGTTCTTCGGTATTTTTATTGAAGAATATAGAATAAATAGAGATTACTTATTATGATTAAACTTTTATGAACACTACAACTTAAGGGCTAAAACAATTTGACAAGTATTAAAACTTGACACAAAAAATAATCCATCCTGGATCAATCAAAGGCGACGTATTGGTGCAGCTTTCATATGGCGCTGACTGTTGGCCGCTGTAGGTCGCAGGTTCGATCCGTTCTCACGGAAAAAATTTATATAGGCCCGTCGGCCAAGAAAGTGGTGTACCACTCTAAGGTTGAATGCCGCTTGCAGATTCATAGGTGATAAAGATTAGTTTCGCTTGCAGATCGATCTGACAACTTCTATTGCCGTCTTTATCTGATTATTGATAACGATATTATTTATATCTAATAGAGTTTAAGATGTCATGTATAATAATGACGTATGAATACTTATCAATTAGGTTTACGTCATTATTTATATCTCTTTCAGTAATATCTTTTAATAACGAACCTTGTTGTCATTTTCGATGACCAGGAAACTAAATCAAAACTGGTACATCACTTTCTGGGCCAACCGGCTATACAGATGTTTGTAATGTTCTGGGCGCTTGTGCTTGTGTATTGCGTGTTTCCGGACCTTCTAATTAATCTTCTCAATAATTAATCTTCTCAAATGTCGCGAAGAATTGAGAATACATGCATTCGAATCGTCTGCAATGTTTAGGCACCATTGAAATCCATTAAAACAAATGAACGTATGAGATATTTGCATTTTAAGTCTGACGTGAAACACTGCCTCGTAAAATGTTCTTGGCAAGGATATGTAGAAGATGGAAGCCCGAACGAATTAGTTGAAAATTACTTTTGCTGCAGTGATTATGCGGTGTTACTTCTATGCACGCAATTTTAATATCACAAATTACATGTGATAAACCTTTTCGTACTTACTTAACTGACATTTAAAAAAATGTATGGTGTTCCGTATGTGTATTTTGTGGGTAAGGAATAGTGAAGATCTTCGCTAAGGATAATCGAATTTAATAATTTTATAATTAGTTCAAGTGAAGCTTTTCTTATCTATACAAATAAATAAAATTGGAATGTCTGTTTGTAATATTAATATAACCGCGTTTACTAAATTATGTATTATACACGGTACATATATATGTACAAAATAATATTTTCTGTCTGTCTGTCTGTCTGTTTGCTCCGGCTAATCTCTGAAACGACTGGACCGATATTGACTGGATTTTCACTGGCAGATAGCCAATGTAATAGGGAGTAACTTAGGCTACTATTTTAGAAATTTATCTATTTTGTAACTCTGCGAACTGAACAATATTTTTTTTAAATCCACGCAGACGAAGTCGCGGGCGCAGCTAGTTGGAAATAAACATACAAAACTAAACTTGAAAATAGAGATAACGTAGGCACAGAATAAAAAAAAATTAAGTAAATATTTATTTTCAAAATTGACTTTTACATTTTGTTAATATTATAATTATTAGTATAAATTTCAGTCAAAAAAAAAATTAAAACTTTTTTACCGATCAATGTTAATATATCATAGTAAATAGTATGAGTAGTCTGAGCAGTGTGTCAAAGCACTGATTATGTTATAAGCTACTTCATAAATATTCACTAAATGTGTCATCTTAATTAGGCACATCCACATTACATACTAGAAACTAAGGTTTATTTTATTACTCAATTAGTAATACTAATAAGCTGATATGCCGAGCTCCGGACCAAATTTTTTTTAATAATATTTAATTTTCTACTATACAAACCTTGCTCAGACAATAAATAACACAAAACAATGAATTAACTAATTCGGCGCAGTCGTTCGGATATTATGTATGTACATATATTTCGGCAATTTCTTTTTCAGTTTAGCCTATTGCAGTCCACGGCTGGACGTAGGCCCGGTTTTCCGCAATCTTCATACAGCCTACACCGGCAATCTTACGTAGATCGTCAGTCCAACGGATCGGTGGACGTCCCACACTGCGTTTGCCAAGATGCGGTCTCAACTCCAGGACACGTCTGCTCGTTGGGACATCGGTCCTGCGGTCCTGCGACACAGATGACCAGCCTACTGCCCCTTCAAATTGCAAATTCTGTGAGCTATGTCAGTTACTTTCGTTCTCTCACGAACAGTCTCATTTCTAATCTCATATTTGAGAGAAACCCCAAGCATAGTGCGTTCCCCAATTCCTTTTTATTTATATAGAATAATTTCGGATATTTACAATTCGACAAAGTAGAATACTTTTAACTTGTAATCAATTTGTAAAATTTGGTCGCGTGGAATAATACGCGTCTCCTGGTAGTAATTGGCCAAGTTTTCTTCGCTTAGCGTTGTTATATTCCTATTATTATTTGTTCAGTGCTCATAGGGCCTTAAAGAGAAGAGCGCAAAATGATCAATAAAAATTAATTAAAGGCAGTAAGAAGTGTGACATGGGCCAAATGGTTGGGACTGGCTGGACACAAATTATCCAAACAAATGGATAGGACGAGGTGGGCCGTTGCCATGGCCTGTAAGAAGTCCGGACCTAACCCCTATGGATTTTCATATCTGGGGGCGCATGAAAAGTCTTGTCTACAGCGAGCCAAATCCAGTTTCGTCTGTGGAAGAATTAAGAGAAAGGATTGTGGATGCAGCAAATAAAATGAGGACAATATTGACCACTCGAGTAGTGAAGACTGGTCTCCGTAGAAGGATGCGACAATGTATTAGAAACAGAGGCGGCCATGTTGAACATGAACTGTAGAGTAAGAAAAAGTTGTGTGAAAACCTGATTTAATAAATGACATTTCATGCTTACCTATTGTTTTATTTTACTATTTAGGGCTAAGTATTAATTTTCTTCTCCACTGTCGCCTATGAAACTAAGTTTTTTTCAATGCATTTAAATAAAACCCTAGATTGTTATACCTCGTTAGATAGCTGATGAAACGTAGATATTTTAAAACACATCTGCCGAACAACTGCCATAATATTTTTCTTAGATATCCCTTAGAGAAAAATAAACTTTATAATATTTTTTTTAATTTCTTAACTTTCACTTGTCTACTACGGCCTTTTCAATTAACTTATGCACTATTTTAATGATTGACGTCGTAAAGCATCTTATTAGAGATGTAAAAATGCAATAATAATAATAATAAGACACACAATATAAACAAAATTAAATTTAGTAGCCTAAAAATCGGCAATTTTCAATAAAAAAATTAAAAGTCGATTATCTCGAAAAGGGTTAAGTTTAGGGTAGGGTATTTCATAGTGAAATAAGTCAGAAATGATGGGTACTTCACGCCCTTAACGGATCTAGCACGACTTTTCCTGTAACCCTGTATATATATATATATATATTTTACCAAACACTTAAAAATTTTTAACAAGTCAAACTGCGTAAGACTTAAGGGGCGGTTTTAGTATTTATCATATATTTTTGTTTGCTATAATATAATTGTTATTATAATATTGTTATAATAAGTACCGATAGCTAATATACTTCAATATGAGTTAAACTATCTGTATTACATCTACGTCACGTCCAATAAAGCTAGGCGTAATGAATAGCCAGTAATATCATACCATTGATATTGCCTAACTTGTTTTGTTTCGACGTCTAATATCCTCGTCTATTGTTATTCAATATTATCTCAAATGATCTATTTAGGGCAGCGGTTCTGAACTCGTTGCCCACGGGTAACTAACTATAATTATATTATATTATATAAAATAAAAGTTATCCACACAATATGCAGTTTTCAGGTGGAATACGTGAAAACTACGACATATTTAAAGTAAAAAAAAATGGTTGTAAAATACAATAACAAAACATCTCCTCGGACGCATAGGCCAATCGAGTGGAAGAGAGATAGATACGGCGCAAGCGTACAATGAGCGTAACGGGACAATGAGCATAACGGGACAATGAACCTACATTTTTCGTTGTCAAGTCAAAAAGAAAATTTCACAAAAACTTAAAAATATAAGAAATTTTATTATTTAACACTATTGATTCTACGAAACTTACCGCAAATGCTATTTTAAAACACTCGATATATTGACGACTTTCTAGGCACCAATATTCGTGAATGACTGATAAGTTTTACAAATTTCTTGCCGATTCTTCTCTACAGAATCTACATACCGTATCGGTGTTAGCTTTACCTTTACAAAAATAATAATTTATTTTTCAAGTTTTAATTTGTAAAATGACGACTCGAAAGTGCTCTTGGGGCCTATTTGAATAAAGCTGTTTTTGATTTTGATTTATTATGTAATAATTTTTGATAAAAGTCCTTTCTACTCGTCAGTAATGCTGTTTTGCTTGAGATGGATCTACAAAACACGAATCTAATGAGCAAAACTCAATTAACAGAAGCCATAGAAAAAGCACGCACCAATTATATAAATCTTATCGATAATAATTCAATAGATTTCGCACAAAAAAAAACAAATCTGACGGACAAAATAATAATCTAGCGATTCTAATATATAGTATTATTTACGATTTCGTCACACTTTATTGGGAACACTTCAAAAAGATTAGGAACCCACTGATCAAAGGCACAGATAGTATGATATATGAGATGACAGTCTGTCGATCGTAAACTTGTTGGAACATGAGGATTGACACGTCGTCGCTTACGACCATAACCGATAAATAACAAATTGTTTGTATATCGTCCGCGTATATAAATAAAACGATTGAGTCGTGTCCAGTGATTGCTATCCAGAAAACTGGATCCGGTAATTCATGAGGCATCATTAATAGTGTTTTTTGACAAAATAACCGTTCTGAAGGTATTTAACTCTATTTACAGCAGAAACAACACTAATTGTGCGAGAATTCAAAAACTTTACATTATAGTTTCAGAATACCAAAAAATTCGTAAACGGAACCGAAACTATTCGGTATCCGAAATAAAAATCTATCCGTAACCTTAATATAAACAGGCATAGGTTTCAGATAATTTGGCAGGGATCTATTGCAAGGGGAATTCAAATAATACAAGTTGTGCTATATTTTTATTTATTATTTACATTTTTCGGTAAAATAACACAAGTCGTGCGCGTCTTTTGGTATCATATAGTCATTAACTGAATAGAAAATTAAATATTATAAACAAAAATTTTGGTCCGGAGTTCGGCATTTCAGGTAATTAGTATTACTAATTGAGTAATAAAATAAACCTTAGTTTCTAGTATGTAATGTAGATGTGACTAATTAACACACATTTAGTGAATATTTATGAAGTACTCGTAGCTTATAACATAATCAGTGCTTTGACACACTGCTCAGACTACTCATACTATTTACTATGATATATTAACATTGATCGGTAAAAAAGTTTTATATATTTTTTTTTATTGCAATTTATACTAATAATTATAATACTAACAAAATGTAAAAGTCAATTTTGAAAATAAATATTTACTTAATTTTTATTTTTATTCTTTGCCTACGTTACCAATCTCTATTTTCAAGTTTTTTTTTTTTTTATATATTAAACGCTACACACTCAACGGATCCCCCAGTAGGATTTTCTCCTGTACTGGGGGTTCGGAAACACATACAATACACAAACACAACGCCCAGACCACGACTAACATCTATATGGTCGATATAAATGTCCGTCGTGAGCGGGAATCGAACCCGCGACCGCTGGCGCAACAGCCAGTGCGTCAACCGTTGCGCCAGCGGGTCGTCAAAAGTATGTCAAAAGTATGTCAAGTTATGTTTTGTATGTTTATTTCCAACCAGCTGTGCCCGCGACTTCGTCTGCGTGGATTTTAAAAAAATATTGTTCAGTTCGCAGAGTTACAAAATAGATAAATTTCTAAAATAGTAGCCTAAGTTACTCCTTATTACATGAGCTATCTGCCAGTGAAAAACCGTCAAAATCGGTCCAACCGTTTCAGAGAATAGCCGGAACAAACAAACAGACAGACAAGACTGAAATTGTAAAAAAATGTTATTTTGGTATAAATATCGTGTATAATAAATACATCATTTAGTAAAATCGGTTATTTTAATATTACAAACAGACAGTCCAATTTCATTTATTTGTATAGATAAGAAAAGCTTCACTTGAACTAATTATAAAATTATTAAATTCGATTATCTTTAGCGAAAATCTTCACTATTACTTACCCACAAAATACACATACGAATCATCGAAGTCAGTTAAGTAGTATAATAAGTAATGACTATTTTATAAAACTACCTACGTCGTATTACTTGTCGATATAGTTAAAATAGTTTTTTTTTTTTTTCATTTGTCAACAATTATCTAAATTTTATTTTGAGGGGCTTGGACTTTTGATAGTTTCAATTCATTATTAATGATTTGAGAAATATGGATTAAAGGGTCCATTTATTGAGTGAGCTCAGAATAGGGGGAGATATTCCAATGAAATCTCACCAAATCTCATTTGGACTTGCGTATTATGGATTTATGTATAACGGAATTTATTGCCATTAAAAGTTCTACAGAGTCTACGACAGCATATGTATATCTCAAGGTTAATTCAATACAACCTTTTTTATGGTAAACAAGTTTGTTCTAAAACAATGCACTATTTGCAAAGGTGGTTTTATACACATGACATAAATCCTTACCCAAATAAATACGTTATTTATCAAAAGTATTTCTTTTTGAACAAAATTATTCTTGACATGATTTGATTTCGATAAATATTTTAGAAAATTCATAGTTTTAAAATTAGTCTGCAACGAATTAATTATCACAAAAGGTGATTTAATATCATTGGTATTATAGCCAAGCATCAACAAGGCAATTTTATGAACATAAACTTTGTCTTTTGTAGCGTTTAATTTAAACGTATAACATAGGAAATAAGTTCGAACCGCGCGTGTAAGTCGCCGAGGTTGCACAGCATATATTTTAGTAGGGTATGTTTATTCCTCAAATTGATGATGAAAACCCGAGCCACAGCTAGTACTTCATAATGAAATAAGCAACGCAGACGAAACCGCAAGCATCAATTAGTTATCAATAATGAAACGATGAATTTAGATATTTCTCGTCATTTGATACTAATTATAATTTAACTAAATATTCCGCCTTCATTACATATAATCGGTTTCATATTTATAGCCTCAGTAGAATATAACAATGTTAATGAAACAGAAAATGTTAAATGTTTACATTAACAAATTTACAGTATTTAATAAATTATTTATTTAAGAGTAGATATTATGTGTTTATAATTGTATACTCTTACCATATTATTGTATATTATTGTTAATTTGTTACTTGTGTTTCATGGCATGTATAAATTTATTATAATATTGAAAAAATGTAAATATAATAAATTGCTGAAAATATATATTAAACATTAGCTAACCTAGCAAACTTCCTACCGCCGATATTTTTCAATAAAAACTAAAAAAAAACTAATTTAAAAAATCTAAAGCTTTAGATTTCCGTTCCTGCGCCATCAATTTCTTAGTTTGCAATGTAATACTATCGATATTAATTTAACTACATTTGTAGTTTCTATAGTACATGCTAGGTGGCTCTGTTTTGTCGAACTGTGAACGTTGTATATATCTATACAAATAAATAAAATTGGAGTTTCTGTTTTTAATATTAAAATAACCGCTTTTTACTAAATGCACATGGATGTATACAGGGTACATATACCAAAATAACAATTTTTACAATTTTTGTCTGTCTGTCTGTTTGTTCCGGCTAATTTCTGAAACGGCTGGACTGAATTTGACAGGACTTTCACTTTTACTTTTATTATAGAAATCTATTTATTTTATAACTGTGCGGACTGAATAGCAACTTTTTTGTTAAATTCCACGCGGACGAAGTCGCGGACACAGCTAGTCTATCTATCTATACATATATAAAAGCGAAAGGTCACTCATCACGAAATCTATCTATCTATCTATCTATCTATCTATACATATATAAAAGCGAAAGGTCACTCATCACGAAATCTCCGAAACTATAACACCTACAAACTTGAAATTTGGCTGTTAGGCTCTTTATAAAATGTAGACATCCGCTAAGAACGGATTTTACGAAACTCGACCCCTAAGGGGGTAAAACGGGGGTTGGAAGTTTGTATGAAAGTCCTATATTTTTGAAGTAAGAGACTTGAAATTTAAAATGTATGCTCTATAGATGGTGAGGTGTCAAAATAATGTATATTTAGAAATCAACTCCCTTTTGGGATTAAAACGGGGGATGGTAGGTTGACTCATTCGATCACGAAGTCTCCGAAACTATAAAAATTACAAACTTCAAATTTGACAAGTAGGTTTTGTATAGGACGTAAAAGATAAAACGTGGGTCGGAAGTTTGTATGAAAGGCCTATGTTTTTAAAGTAAGAGACGAAATTTAAAATGTATGCTCTATAGATGGTGAAAAGGAGTCCAAATAATTCATCGTAATCTATATATATAAAAGAGAAATGTCACTGACTTACTCATCACGAAAACTCAAAAACCGCTGGATGGTCCATCCATCCAGGATGGACAAAGATGAAATTTAGCAGGGAGGTAGATTATAGTTAGTAAACGTCCGCTAAGAACGGATTTTTTGATATTCCACTGCTAAGGGCGTTTGTCAGCAGTTGGATGGTTATCCCGCCACCGGTCGGCGTTTTAAGTTCCAAGGTGGTAGTGGAACTATGTTATTGCTTAGTCGCCTTTTACGACACCCACGGGAAGATATATATTTTATTGCCGTAACAACAGATATTCTGTCCAAATGAAAGTCCAGTAACAAAATAAAAAATAAAAAATAAATAAAACAACTACCGCAGATTAGCTGGAAGAGACTTCTTCTAGAGTTATCTCTACCGGCTTTCTACATAATATAAATTATATAATGTGTATAACGCCTGACTGAGCGCAGTAGTCCGGGCTATATACACAGTCAGTCCGTAACCGTCGGATCGTTTGCACGCTTACCGTATACTCACGCGCTATAGCTCGTAGACAGCAGTTCTCAAACTTGTACTCTGGTGGTTTTTTCTATAAAATTAAATTGACCTAGCAAGATGTTTCGTTGCGCTCGATGTGATGCAGAATTTAGAGACGGCGTCCAATGCTCATTGTGCCAAGGGCACTATGACTTTCCTTGTGCCGGCATCACTGAAGGTGGTTACCGAAAATTGGGGGACCGAAAAAGCACCTGGAAATGCTCGTCTTGCAAATCTGCGGGGGTGGCCAGCTCTTCTACCACAACTTCAAGTACAGTAGCAGCAAAATCGCCAACACCTACGAACATGGAGAGTATAGCCTTGGAATTAAAACGACTTTCTATACAGATGTCTTCACTACAGACGCTTGCTACCAACATACAGGCTATACAGGCCGATATTGCCGAATTAAAAACAATAAAGGCCTCCGTTGAATATGTACAATGCTCTGTAGAAGCCTTGTCTAACCGCTGCACTGAGATCAGCCAAGAGGTACAAAGCCTTCTCAAAACTAGAGAAGAACTTCAACAACTCCAACAACGGTTTTCTAAGCTGGAAGTCAGTATAAATGAATATGAACAGAGGTCTCGGATCAACAATATCGAGATTAAAGGTGTTCCATCTACGCCTTCGGAGAATTTGTTTGAAGTAGTTGGCAGGATTGGAGACGTCATTGGCTGTTCAATCCCCAAAGAGCACATAAATTATATTGCGAGGATTCCTACGCGCAACGACAAGGGCAATAAGTCTATAATTGTCTCAGTACACAGCAGATATTTGAAAGAGGATTTCGTTGCAGCAGCAAAGAAGCGGACTATTGTGGCAGCTAACCTTGGACTCCACGGTGAAAGTCGTATATTTATTAATGACCATCTTACCCTCCAGAATAAATTGCTTCTGAATAAAGCAAAGAATTTGGCTAAAGAGCGGGGTTTTGCCTTTGTATGGGTGAGAGGATGCAAGATTTTCGCACGAAAAAACCCCACGGCACATGTGATCCGTGTCATATCAGAATCAGATTTAAAAAAAATTATTTAATTTCCTTGTTTTCTTTGATGCTGTTTATGTTAACTTTTGTTTATATAATTAAGTTTAAAAATAACGTTTGTGAAAAGGTTGAGAAACACCGACTCGCTCGCATACCGGTTTCATACCAACATATTAGCTCGCTTGGCGCACGCGCATCTCTTTCCTCCTATAGCCTTACGCTATCGCCGTATCTCGCTCGGTCAACTGCCTATCTCTCGCCTATTGCTGCTTTGCTAACGCTTTTTATATACTGCCCTCTTTTATTGTTATTTATTTGTTTTTTTGCAACTTGCTCATTGCTTTTGTGTGGCGTTAAACCTATTCACAGTTATTATAATACAATTATACTTACAATTTATTGCTTGCCCCTTATGCCTTACTATCGCTTATCAATGCCTATTTTTTTTTTTTTCCTGTTATAAATGATGCTTAAAATATATTATCAGAACGTCCGCGGCTTACGTACGAAAACATCTACTTTCTATCGAAACGTTTGCATGAACTCTTGTTATGACGTTATATGCTTAACGGAGACTTGGTTGGTGCAAGGGATAAGTGATAGTGAACTTTTTGACGATCGTTACATCGTATGGCGGCGTGATCGTGATTATGGAAGAACCAATCAAGCCTTGGGTGTAGGTGTCTTGATTGCGGTTCGGCGTGAACTTGCTTCAGAGGCGCGTAGTGACTGGTGTTCAAACGCAGAAGATCTTTGGGTAACCTTAACACTTCACTGCCGGAAACCCAATGTAAGGTACAAATTGCATTTATGTACAACCTATATTTGTAATCAGGGCACTGAGAGTTCACTTTCTACTCAACTGGCTACCTTTTCCAGTAATCTCCCGGATATAATTTTAAAAAACCCCTCCGACAAATTTATTATAATTGGTGATTTTAATATGCCTAATTTAAGCTGGCAAATTTCGGATGATGGCTCTTATACTGCCTGTGGTACTCAAAGCTCTGTACAGACGGAATTATTTGATGATCTTAGTCTGTGTAATTTGTCACAATACAGCTTTGTTACTAATACCAACAATAGGCTCTTGGATCTAGTATTTAATAATAGCTTTTTAACCGTAACGCGCTGCCACGACTCCCTTGTACCAGAGGACTCGCACCACCCAGCACTTACTATATCGGCAGATTTTGTTCAACTACACACTTTGTGTCCGTTACCCTATACCAAATACCTATATCATACAGCTGATTATAACGCTATTACGTCCGAATTAAAATCGATTAATTGGCAAAACGAATTGTTTAGTAGAACCTTAGAAAACGCGGTAACATTCTTTTATGATATATTAAATGAACTTCGCAACAAATACATTCCATCAAAAACAATATTTCCTTCGAATAAATATCCACCTTGGTATAATAAACCTCTTATAAAAGTAATAAAAGAAAAATACAAATATCACAAAAAATATAAAATATATAATAATTGTTCGGATTTACAATCTTTTATAGTTCTTAGAGACCGTGCGAAATTGTTAGAATCAAGTCTATTTACTGATTACATAACTAACATTGAGAGGAATATATCCAAAAATCCGAAAGCTTTTTGGTCCTATATAAAATCTAGAAATCGGAACAACGCAGTTCCAGCCGTACTGCGATTCGGACAGCGTTCCTCGGGCTGTGGAAAAGAAATCTGTAACATGTTCGGCGATTATTTTCACTCGACTTTCTTAAATAGTGCTGACTCCGAGAACTCCTTCAATTCTTTTATCGAACCGGACATCACATTATCAGTAGCTGATATTGGAGACATCGAGGTTGATCCTGTAGAGGTTTGTAGGCTGTTGGAGTCGCTTGACCTGAGTAAATCAGCTGGTCCAGACGGCATACCAGCTTTCTTTATAACCAGATGCGCTAAAAGTCTCGCACTGCCTCTTTCTCTATTATTTAGGCGTTCTTTGACAGAGGGTGAGGTGCCGTCTATTTGGAAATCCGCGTATATCACTCCTATCCACAAAAAGGGACCAAGGGATGACGTAGTGAATTACAGACCTATATCCAAACTTTGCCTTTTTGCAAAGATATTGGAGCGAGTTGTACATAAGCAGTTATATGCGTGCCTTAAACATACTTTCATAGTACAACAGCATGGTTTTATAAGAGGCAGATCCACTGTGTCAAACCTGGTTCTGTGTAGTGACTACATATCAAAACATATGTCGGAGCCCTCTCAAGTCGACGTCATATATACAGACTATAGTAAATGTTTCGATAGAATAGATCATATACTGCTGTTGCGTAAACTCCAATCCATAGGCATAAGGGGTAACTTGTACCGATGGCTCACATCTTATGTTAGGAACAGATGCCAGACTGTGGTGCTTAACGGATATACCTCATTACCCATGCCAATACCATCTGGAGTACCTCAGGGCTCGCTGCTGGGTCCGCTTTTATTTAATATTTTTGTAAACGACATTCATTCGTGTTTCCATAACTCCAAAATTTTGCTTTACGCTGACGACATGAAAATAATATGCCCAATAAAGTCTCATCAATGTACCCAGCTATTACAAGACGATCTTATTAGATTTGAAAAATATTGTATAGAGAATAAATTGGACTTAAATGTAAATAAATGCTTTATATGCTCATATACTCGTAAGCCATTCCCAATCATATCCACTTATAAGTTAAAAAACACAGATTTAACTCGGGTTAAGTCCATTCGTGACCTAGGAATAGTATTCGACTCCAAATTATTATTCGACGAACATATTAACACTATCGTAAATAAAGCTTCAAAAACCCTTGGGTTCATTTTACGTATGTCAGCGGACTTTAAATCTATCAAAGTTTTCAAAATTTTATACTGTGCTTACGTTCGAAGTCACTTAGAATATTGCTCACAAGTCTGGAATCCGGCGTATAATGTTTATAGTACACGCATTGAGCGTATACAGAAAAGATTCCTACGTTACATACAATTCCGTACAAATCTATATATACCAAATTATACGCACCGTTGCAAAAAGTTTCATATATTACCACTTTATGAGAGACGGCGTATAGCTGACCTTGTATATTTGATAAAGATCGCTAACGGTTCGATTGATTGTTCCGAACTTTTGCATGCTGTTGGTTTACGTGTTCCATATTCTTGTAGACGACCAGCCACACTTTATATACCCGAAGCTAAAACAAATTATAGGCAAAATAACTACCTGATGCGAGCGAGTGGATGTTTCAATGCCATTTCTATGCAGTTCGATGTTGACCTATTCTGTACATCACCTAGACAACTAAAACAAATTGTTACTAACGGGTTTTTTAATGAAGTTTAGTTTTTATATTCTTAGGTTAAATTTAATATTAATATTTTTTTTTTTTTTTTTTTGAAAAACTCTATTAATATCTTGTTGTCTAATGTGAGTTTCATACTGTTGCAAATATTTTTACCAAATATTATTTACTTTGTGATAATGGATTTTATCGTTGTAGCGCAATATCTTTAAGTTTATACTTTATTTAATTTCTACCTAACTGTGAAAACTTGTAATTAGCCTTTTAGTAGTAATTCTAAAGCTATATAATAATTGTCTAGCTGTAAGTTTTCCTAAAAAATGATAAAATAAAAAAAAATAAAATATATCTGACGCCCGTTAGCAATAGTTTTCATTCATTAGTTTTGATTCATTGCATATTGGAAAATTACTAAAATCGGAAACATCGACATTTTTTTTACTGTCCGCTTAACTTAAACACGCCAATACGCCAACACGCCAACATTCCAACACGCCAACACGCCAATACGCCAACACGCCAACACACCAATACGCCAACACGCCAACACGCCAATGTGCCAATACGCCAACACGCCAACACGTCAAAACGCCAACACGCCAATGCGCCAACACGCCAACACTCCAACACACCAACACGCCAATGTGCCAATACGCCAACACGCCAACACGCCAATACGTCAATACGCCAACACGCCAATATGCCAACACGCCAATACGCCAACACGCCAACGCGCCAATGCGCCAACACGCCAACACGCCAATACGCCAATACGCCAACACCCCAACACGCCAATACGCCAACACGCCAATACGCCAACACGCCAACACGCCAATACGCCAATGCGCCAATGCGCCAACACGCCAATACGCCAACACGCCAACACGCCAATACGCCAACATGCCAACACGCCAACACGCCAACACGGCAATGCGCCAATGCGCCAACACGCCAATACGCCAATACGCCAACACGCCAACACGACGCCAACAAAAATAACAAACCTGTTTAATAACGAACCGTTATTTATGATATTAATCTGTCCCGGTCCGGAAGAAGCCACCTCGTCATCTAAGGATATCGTGGCAAGTTTGCCGGGAAAACTTTTTGACTCACTGATTTAAACGCGGGCGAAGCCGCGGGCACAGCTAGTTTATAATAAAAATGTCGCAGTCAATAATCAAAATAAAATAGGTATAACCTATATATTAAGTTGGACAAAATTACATATCAGTATTTTCTGAGATTAGCCCGAACAAACATCGTAAACCAAATTTTTATATATATAAGTAATAAGTAAGCTTCCGAACGATAAAACATAAAATAAAAATTATGGATAACTCCTTCATTTTAGTTCAGAATACGTTTACCTTATCAATAAACATTGATAAAAAATAGATAAAGTCACACGTACGTAAATAGAATACTGTATTTTTAGTCGAATCAGCGTAAGCATCGGTGGTTCAGTGGTAGAATGCTCGCCTGCCACGCGGGCGGCCCGGGTTCGATTCCCGGCCGATGCAGAACATCTTTTTGTAATTTTCTTTTTTGATTTTTTATAACTACATTTTTCACATATTGTGTACGACAAAAGTAGAAAATCGTTCGTTATTGAACAACAAACTTAAAGTAACTGGTTTAAGCAATTGAATAACCAAAATTTATTTAATTGTAAATAAATATAAATTACTAATAATAATAAAAAAACATCAATTATAAAATATTTGTTTGTATCACAAAGGAATTACGGATCAAAGAAATATTTAATGTGAACTCTGACCACAGAACCTTAATTGCCTGTGGGTTATTTTCTCGAACTTCAAAAGAGCCCGTTACGTTACAATGTTCAAATAATAATGGTTCCGTGATCAAAATTTAAAAATAGAACTTTATTGAATCCCACATTTGTATTACATTTCAAAGAGATTCGATCGGTTTAAAGCGGAAATTTAAACAAAATAGAAATTAAGTACAAAATAGTATATATATTCTATAACGCGTTTTCTTATTTTTTTTTTGCGCAATTTTTAATTTTAATGAAATATCACGATAACCTAAGAATGTGCAGAAATTGTCCAGTATTTCTAAAATTTTGGATTTAGCAACATATTTAGCTTTTTATGTTAATTTATATATATATATATATATTATAGCTTCAAAGTTTACATCCATAAGCACAACTAATTTCATAAAAAAAAACACCCAGTTCAAATAAGAACAAAACAAAACTAAACACACTATTACTTTTTAGTTTACACACAATTTTCCCATCTATACAAATAGTATAAAGCTGAAAATTTTGTTTATTTAAAGGCGGAAATATCAGGAACTGGTTTGAATTGAATAATTCTGTGTTGTATCCAACACAGTCTTATTTCCAGAGTAAGGCTTTTTTTTACTCAATTTAGCGGGTGTGAAACCGCAGGCCAAAACTAGTATTTAACACAGGTACGGTCTCAAATAAATCACGTATAAAAAATGCAATTTTACAGCGGAATTCCAAAAAGCACCTACCTGTTCCCCTATTATTAACAACATGTGTTCAAGTCTTGTAATTTCGACGCCGATCTTCGTCATTAGGCGGTCATTTTACGCCATTGTACGATCAGTAATACCTTCACAAAGAAATGACGCTACACGTTTACGTTAAAAAAAGACTGCCACAGATAAAAAATGCAACGAAATCGGCGCCAATTTTATATGCACAGTGAACTTTATTTGCAAAATTTTAAAATAAAATTTTAACTTCCTTTTTTATTAGTTTCGAATGAAATATTTCGTCGAGAAATGTGTATTACTTAACTTGGATTTTAATTAAATATTTTCAGTAAAAAACGTACCTAGCATTTACTATCTAGAAATTACTTTTTGTCGTAATATTGCCAAAAGAATACCTAACTTATTACTTTTCAAAGCGAGTCTAAAAGTAATAGTAATAGTCGAGTTTTCATTCAGATATTCTTCGAGGTAGAACCTTAACAGCTATTATTAAGAGTAATGAACGTTTATTACTTTTCTTTAAAATTGCCTGGCTTTGACTGAGCTCATATAAATAAGTCTATGAAAATAAAGAGTTGCTAAACAGGTAATACATAGCATTAACTTCGACGAAAACATACAATATTGAATGTCGCCAAAAAACGTTGTCATTTTACAAAAACGCTTCTTTGCCTACCGCCGAACAAAAATATAGAAAAACTCATTTTTTTAAATGTAAAAACGATTTACTAGCCCGATGGCGCAGTTTGTAATGACCCTGCTTTCTGTTCCGCGGGATGCGGGTTCGATTCCCGCCTAAGTCTGGGTGTAATATTTGTATTTATATTGTATAATATTTGTATTTATATATGTATTATTTGTATGTATATTAAAAAAATAGTTATAGCAGTCGAATGTTACCTGTAACACAAGCATTAAGTTGCTTATCGTAGGAACAGACGACCGTGTGTGTATGTTATAAGATATTTGTTTATTTATTTTATTTTATTTCAAAGACTAAAAAAGTTTGTGGCTGTTGTGCTGGCGGTTACAGATTCGATGACAGATAACAAACACTTGTATTGGCCATACAGATACAGATGTTTGCCGTGGTTTGGGTGTTTGTGCAGTCCTTGTGGGTCTCCCCACCGTGCCTCGCAGATCACGTCAAGCCGTCGGTCCCAGTTGTCATCTTGTACACCTGATAGCAATCGTTACTCATAGTAGGAAATATAAACGCCAACTCGCATTGGAGTGGTGGATTAAGCTCTGATCTTTCTCCTACGTATGGAAAGAGGACTATACCCAGCAGTGGTATATTATAGGCTGAAGCGTAAAAATATCAAAAAACAGAAAACGTAAATCGTAGGTTTAATTCTAAATATTATTACAAATAGTAACTTCTAAATCCAACAAAAGTTTAGAATACCTAAAAATTTCAAGATGTTATTTAAAAAAAAAACGCCTCATGAGCCCTCTCCTGTTGCACTCATTAGTCGCTCTAAATTCAGTGAATACTCGAATAAGTTGAGTCGATTCGTATTCATAAAGTGGGAAACCCAGAAACTAATATAAAACGTAAGCGAAGCTTATTACTTAAAACTTGGGAACATTTGGAATGGTGAATAAATTGCGACAAGTTTGTTTGCAGGAAACTGTTTGTACAGTTTCACTTAACACAGAGTTTTGTGAGTGATTTTTTTTTAAATTTATTTATATTTTATTGTACGCCACAAATGCATAATATACATTACATTATAGTTTTAGAATCTTATGGCTAATTCGTCGTTTCTTTTAGACAATCCAATTTTACGAACTTTTTTTTATTTTTTATTTAACGAACTATTTTAAAAAACTTAATATTGTGCTACTTTTATTTTTGTGGGTAGTAAAATATTTTTCAGAATTCTGGAATATGATAAAGGACTAGTTTTTTTTTTTTTGTATATATAAAATTATGTCCACAGGCTTACTGTGCCCGTGCTTTTGTTATTCCGATTTTTATTTTTGTTAGTGATCGTTTACTTGGTACACTACTGCAGCTTACATTAAGAAAACTTGGGACTGAGTCACCCTCGTCCGTAGGTGTATACCCCGTTGTGAAACCCTACACGTGGTCCTGGGTGGTGCTAATCAGGTGACATACTGGTGGTAGGCTCTGGCCGACGGCTCGCGACCACCCACTGAACAAAGTCGTACCGTCAAGCGGTTTCGTGTTTCGGTACGTTGATCGGTGTAGCCGATTGAGAATTTGGGTCGAAAAAGTTGCTCCGCGCGAACTGGCCAGTCTGACTGGCACTGGTACCGTTGCGTTGTGGTGATTGGTTCTGGAGGGTAGCGGGATCCGAGGCACGGTGCACCGCTGGCCGACCGCAGGTAGTTGGGGGCCCAATTAATGTGCCAGCCACACACGAAAGACTGCCCCGCCAACTGACGAAAAATCCCGGGATGCGCCATCGTGCCGGTTGGCGACCGGATGAGAGGGCCCGGTGGACATCTCCGGGGGGGCTCGGGCGTCCCCGCAGTCTCCAGTCCAATCCCCTTTTCCATCGCAGTGATTCGGTGAAAGTCTGAGGGTTAGTAGTGTGGAGCCTCGTTTCACTGCCTTCTTCTCACCTTCCTTCACTCGCCATTATGAATAGGAGTAACAGTAAAAACAAGACAGCACAGCGGTTGCACTCCCTCTCACTCTCAGTGCACCTCTCTAACATTCGAGGTTTGCACTCCAATCTCGTTGCAGTCCACCACCATCTTGAGACTGAGAAACCGGCCCTACTGTTCCTCTCGGAGACGCAGATCGGCAGCCCGTCTGACACAGCATACTTGTGTTACCCGGGTTATACCCTGGAGCATAATTTTAAACCACACGCGGGTGTTTGCTTATATGCCCGTGACGACATATGCTGCCGGCGTCTTCGTAATCTTGAAGATCCTAGCTTCTCTAACTTATGGGTTTTGGTGGACACAGGAGCGGAGAAAATTCTTTATGTCTGTGTTTACCGTTCGCACAGCGGAGATCTGGAGACAACCAGGCTTATTCAACACCTTAGTGAGGCGGCTGATGCGGCTCAGCACCGGTATCCTACTGCTCAATTGGTAATGCTGGGGGACTTTAACGCCCACCACCAAGAGTGGCTATTCCCATACCAGCACACTGACCACGCTGGTAGAGAGATTCGCAATCTCGCTTTAGCACTCAATCTCACCCAGCTGGTCCGGGAAGCAACTAGGGTACCCGATGTTGACTCGCATACTGCCAACTGTTTGGACCTTTTCCTGACAACAGATCCTGACCGCTATTCGGTTTCGGTCTCATCGCCTTTAGGCAGCTCCGACCACTGTCTGGTGAAGTCCATATCCGTCCATTCACCGCCCTTATCCTGCTCCAAAGGCACTCGTAGAATATGGCGATACAAGTCAGCAAACTGGGATGAGATGCGTTCTTTCTTTGCATCGTACCCATGGCGACAGATTTGCTTTTCCTCCGATGATCCCTCATCTTGTGCGAATGCTGTGGCTGATGTTCTGCGTCAGGGAATGGAGTATTACATACCATTCACTGACGCATCGGCATCCGTGGCAGCTCGACCCTGGTTTAATTCTGACTGTTCTCGTGCTGAAGCAGAAAAGAACACAGCTTACTTGGCCTGGGTCGACGCTCGTAACCGCAAGACAACAGACGTGGGTCAGAGGAAGAAAGCCTATAACAGAGCCGCTAAGTCCTGCAAGAAGGCTCTGCGGAAGGTTCGATTTGACCACATTGGCAGAATTGGGACTAGACTTGCGTCATACCCACCTGGTTGTAAAGCCTTTTGGTCCCTGGCCAAATCGGTCGAATCGAACTTTTGTCGCCCCTCACTACCTCCACTGATAAAACCCGATGGATCACTAGCCCACACCGCTGAGGAGAAGGCAAACTTGTTTGCAAATCTCTTTGCGGAATCCTCGCGTCTTGACTTAGGCAGCGCCACACCTCCAACTTCTTCGATTCGATGCGAGACGTCTATGTCTGAAGTCCGAATCCGTCAAAAAGAGGTCCTTAAAACCTTGCGCAATCTGGACGTAAATAAAGCTAGTGGTCCTGACGGAATACCTGCCATAGTACTCAAAACTTGTGCGCCTGAGTTGTCTCCAATCCTGACACGTCTGTTTCGTCTCTCTCTAGCGACAGGACAAGTGCCGAAAGCCTGGAAGCAAGCTAACGTGCAGCCTGTGCCCAAAAAGGGCAGTCGAGCTGACCCTGCCAATTACAGACCTATTTCCATAACGTATACTGAATAACCGGCTCCTGGCACACCTTGAGAGGAACGATCTCCTTAGCGACCGACAGTTTGGTTTTCGCCGTAATCGGTCCACGGGTGATCTTCTGGCGTATGCCACTCATATTTGGAGTGAGGCTATCGAGAAACACGGGGAAGCCATTGCGGTCTCGCTCGATATTTCGAAAGCATTTGACAGGGTCTGGCATGACGGCCTTATTAGCAAACTTCCTTCATACGGCCTACCCGCTTCTCTCTGTGTTTGGATATCTGACTTCCTGAGGGATCGATCGATCCGCGTAGTTATAGACGGTTGCGATTCCGATCGTTTGGCCATCAATGCCGGGGTTCCTCAGGGGTCTGTACTCTCGGCAACGCTATTCTTGCTGCACATCAACGACCTGCTCAAACCCGGAATCTTTGGGTATGCAGATGACAGCACCGTTGTCGAGCGTTACGTGTCCAACGCACGAGCGAGTGGGTCTGAGATCCAATCGCTGAGGGAAGCTATGATTCAGCGTCTGAACTTGTCCCTTAAAGCTGTCTCCGATTGGGGTGACGCAAACCTGGTCAAGTTCAACGCCTCTAAGACCCAGGCGTGTCTTTTTTCGGCAAAGCGGAGTCCTTTCCATCTGACTCCCTCTTTCCGAGGTGTACCCGTGCCCATAACCGGCCGCCTAGAGCTTCTTGGCGTTACTTTGTCATCCACCCTCAATTTCGGCTCTTACATAGAGACAAAGGCTCAACAGCTGCCAGAAAACTGGGCGTCCTCTCGAAGGTGAGACAGTACTTCACTCCGGAACAGCATCTAAATTTATATCAAGCGCAAGTTCGATCATGCATGGAGTACTGCTCTCATCTTTGGGATGGCTCAGCCAAGTACCAGCTGGAGCTTCTCGAGTCGATCGAGAGACGAGCCAGGAGGCTCATCGGTGATGATGCACTGGTCGCTGCAAAGCTGCAAAGCTTGCATCATCGACGGAGGGTCGCCGGCCTGTCGGTATTTTATCGGATACACTTCGGAGAGTGTGCGCAGGAACTCCATAACCTGATTCCCCCTACCCCCTTCCATCATCGTACAACCAGACGCTCTGCGTTACGCCACCCTTATATGGTTGACATTCCCCTTATACGCACTAAGCGATTCGCTAGTACATTCTTGATCCGTACAGCCAAAGAATGGAACTCTCTACCAGCGTCTGTGTTTCCAGAAAATTATAACCTGGGGATCTTTAAGTCGCGAGTGAATAGGTTACTTCTAGGTAAGCGTGCTCCATCTTAGACCGCATTTTCACTTATCATCAGGTGAAATAGTGGTCAAACGCAAGCCTATCATTGTATAAAAAAAAAAAAAAAAAAAAAAAACTAATTATTCCATCTTAGTATCTCTAATGCAGACGTGAGTCCACCGACCAAAATTATGCTAAACTCAAATGATATCTTACATTAAAGGTACAGTTTAACTTATGTTCAGTTCAAACAAACGCATCTTTCTTTTCAATAACAGTAGTACAGATTCAATTCATTGTATCTTTAATACTGTGGAAATGTATTCTGTTCACTACGTTTAGATTAGTCACGGGTAAATTACTACCGACCATTATAGCATTTCACTTCTAGGTCAGATGCATTGAATCAAAATTTGAAATACAATATTATGGACACACGTAATTATACGAAAGATCGCCCATTGTGACTCTTTTCTTTCAAATATCATTTTAATATTACTGGATTGCATAACAGAAGAAATATTAAGCGAAATATTAAATCTTTTTTTCATGTATATTCTTTTTGGCAGTTTCGACCATCGTTTAATAAACAAACAACACAAAAAAAAAACAATAGTCATGCTCCTACCAATAATGTTTCTAGCACGCGCCTATTTCGTGACGAGACACCAATCTTGAACGAAAACTTGCTTTGACAGATGTCAAATAAAAACCGTAGACACGGTCGACGTAGCTTGACGGTTCCGCTGCGTGTGAAGTGAATTGTTGACATTTTTTCTTTACGAAACATTCTGTTTATCTACATTCGTTGACATATAACAAATGTTATGTTGAACTAGTTTTAAAAACCTATATATGTATCTATATACAGAGTTGACAGTCAAGAGTAGAAACGAGGGGAATGAAATGAAACCACATATACAACATACGATAACTAAGCTATGTAGAAACAATCAGTCAAGCAGATGAAGTAGTGTAGGCACAAGATATGTTTACAGCTGAACTTAAGCTACAATTTATAATAACTTTTTTTTAAGCTGAGTAACTATATATGGCATATGAGGTTTTATTTAATACCTCTCGCTTGTACCTATGCTCTATGTATCACAAAGGTTTATCTACGTATGTATGCTATAATGTTGAATCTGCTTTAAAATGTTTTAGATAGCATTTAATAATCTCATCTAACAACGCACATTATCTAAAGATGGTCTTTCGGGTCTCTATATCCAATTTTACAGCCATGACCTTTCTTAATACACGTAGTATTTACTTAAAGACAAAAAATACTTACACATAATATTTACTGAAAAAAACGCAGTTCTAGTGAATTTGAAGATAAGTTAAAAAATTAAAAGCAAACAAAACTATTTGAAATGATAAAATCGTTGCAGTCGAGTGTCACTTAACACCTACATTCTTGGTCTCTAAAATTTTAGTATTCCTTAAGTATTATTTATTTTGAGATAATGCGGAGGTGTATAATGCCTCGAGATAAAAATAAGTTTGTTCTTACATTTCCAAACCCCAATAAAAGGTTATTATTAGTCCACCGGAATACCATTTGAGTGTAAATAAAGATAAAAAAATGTCTAGTGTAACAATTTTTATTGATTTAGTGTTACATATAAACCCAACGTTAAAATAATGTCATAAATATTTTTAAGTTTATATAGTTTTATTTTGTATTCCCGACGCGTTTATTTACGAACTATTTGATAAATCACAGAACTATTAAATGTTTAACAACATTAACATAATAAATGTGTTCTTCTGTTCTAAAGTTCATTCTTGGAGCAAAAACACGTAATGATTCAATGTAACAAATGTGACAGCGTCATTTAAGCCGGCTCCACTCGAGATCCTGAACTAGCCGCACAAAAAACATAACTATTCCGAAATCCCTACAAAATATTCCCACAAATAAACATTAGCTGTCAGAGTACATCGTTCCGTTATATTTAGAAGCGGAGGGGCGTACAAATCAGATATTTTAATGGACCAAATACATTATTCAGCGATACGAGACGGTCGCGTCAGATGCGAGATTAAAAATGTAAAACACACTTCGGCGCTAAAGATTGACTTACAGACTAATGATCTATTTAGTCTTTAATATTTCGCCATTGTGCCTTCATGTATTCTTAATTTGCACAAGTTTTTATCGCCGATAAGAATTCTACAATTCCATCAGAAACAAAATCAGAACCTCTAAGAACAATGGCTGTAAGTTCTTTTTTAATTTTAAATTAACGTATGCCGAAAATTATGTTTGTGCTTAAAAAAACTAAGCTATGTTCTAAAGATATAATGCAAAAGAGAGTACAAAAGTGGGCAAAGGAGCGGACTAATTGTTTGGACAACCGGATGTGACGGACCGGAAAATGGTAAGGAAATACTCGACAGCTAGAGGAAGCCAAATACTTAATCCATGAATTATTTTACCAATAACTGGTACGTAGACCATGGTGTATCGTATATCGATGGTTTTTTAAAGGTATCTAGTTCTAGTGGATATCAATATAAGAAAAAAACAACATGAAAAGTAATGCTGTACATATAAACATTACAAAAACCTTATTAGCTCAAAGTAGAAGAAAACTTTTGTGATTGAATAGTGACGAAACATTTTGTAGCCAATCAATATGGCAGGCGATCAAATCATGGCAGGCAATTTTATCATATCATATAGTACTTACTAAAAGAATCTTGCTTACGAGTATTAAGTCATGCGTCTCAACTGGAGTGGAGCAGTTTTTGAAACCAGAGTTGAGTAACTTCTAAGCTCCTTTAGCGTTGAAAATATACGCAGAACAAAACAAAAATAAGGTACAAAGTTTCTTCATCGTTGGAAATTTCGTAGCTAACTAAATTCATTCAAAAAAATTCTTAACATTTCCGTGTTAAGCCTTGAAATAACAACTGAAAGAAGTCGTAAGTCCCGGAGAACTCATGCGTAATAAAGTTGAAAAATTCAAGAACAAATTCAATCAAACGCTTCAATAATAAAATGAGAGGGACCATCTATCACGTTTAGAAATAGGTCGATCCACAGCGAGTTCTTTAAAACATTCTATTTAACGAAATGTGGATCGGTTTTAACTACATTATCGTTTCAAAATGGAGGTCACGGGAAAATTGGCTTTACGCTATTGAAATGAAATTTTACTATCGCTTGGGTTAGCGGAGCGCTTACGGTATCTCCTGACCTGCGACCTCAGATAGCAAATGTATAGATTAGGGAGGCACTTCAGTTGAGCGACATCTGTACGTCAGTTCACTGAGATAAACGCTCGCTCTATCAGCCTCTTTCAATCGCTTCAGCATAAGTCTTAACATTTATCTACCAAGTATAAGTACCTACCTTCCTCATATGATACTTTGATATTCAAAAGTAAGTTACATAAAAGTCATTAGGCAATGTCCTGCATGAAATAATTGAAAGTAGGTTACTAGTGTTTCGTCAAAAAGCTATCATAAAGAGAGCGCCGGAATAGCGTCGGAGATATACCGGAATAGAGAATTAAGCCCCGAATCCTCTTATTAGTAAAGGCCTTTGGCAGGATTTGGATCTCTCGGCTATGGCTTCCAACTATTATGTCTCCTCCTAACTGTAGATATATCCACATTTAGTCATTGCAAAATGAACATCGAATCGACGTATTTTACATTACATAACAATATATATATTGCCTTGCCTTTTAGCATTTTTTTAACTAATATTGTATACTAGCGAAAACATACGCTATAATCTACCGCGGTTAAAGCGCTATCCAATACAAAAAGAATTTTTCAATTTAAACCAGTAGGTAATTCCTAAGATTAGCGTGTTTAAAATAACATACAAACAGACTAATTTTCGGCTTTACAATATTGGTATAGATTATCACATCATATATGAAAACTAAACGATTTTTTATTATAGTAGATTTAAAGGTACTCTTGATTTGTTTTATTTTTACAAATACCTATTCTGTTCTGCAATTAATTACCTATAGTTACTGTGAAGCTATCACTGATTCGTAATATAAATTCCACTGAGGAGAATAGGGAACACACTCAAAAAATATATTTTTAAAACCCTTAAGTAATATATTACTCAAACATCAAAAAGTCAGTCATATCTCCTGCCAGTCACCGCTACTAAACCAACACATTTGTCGCTTATATAATCTTGTACCGGATAACATTCTAGGGCTATTAAAAACTTTTTGTATATAATAGACATTAAATTTAATTCAAGAAAATCTTTAGTTTGATTTAACTAATGTTAAACGTTGTAAGGTAGAAAGGGAATGTCTTCGCATTTGGCCGATTTTAATATCACATCATGTGTAAAAATATATGTGTTGACATTATTTTACGCACGCACAAAGAATAGGAACCAATTTATCGCCACATACAAACCTAAGTAGATAATTTACGATCTTGACGAAAAAAGGGGTTGAAGGGGAAACCACGCAAATAGTTTTTAAGTCGTTAGATATAAAGTTGCGAATGGTAGGTATTAGTTATTCGACGTGTGCTCATTTCACGCGTATGAAATGTAATAAGCTTTATAAATCAGGGGTGCGAATTTCTTTTAGTCGATAAACAGAAAAACCTACCTTAATATTTATGTAGTTAAGTATCAATATCGTTAAATATATTTATCGATGTGAAATGAATAGAAACGATACACACCCCGTTTCGGTAGCATGGGGTGAACTTAGCAAACAGTTACCCCATGGCATGCAATATTTAATGCAGCTACTAAGGGATAAAGATTATGAAAATGCAGATGTTTGAATCAAAATTTATTCGGTTCTGTAATTTATGTAGCGTAAAACTTGAATTTTCTTTTCTGTTTATGAAATATTAGTTTCCGCTGGCACTTTAATTGAAATACTTTTCGGGCGAACGTGTTTCGAGTTGGATCAATTAACGCGCTAACTAAATAAAACGTTTTACAAGCTTTTATTTTAAAAATAATAAATATCTTTACAAAAGCAGAAATCATTCGACGTATTTAATGATGCTTAGTGTATGATCGCCTCGTAACTGTGTTCCTTCAAAGGGGGTTCTGTAGATGTAATAGATCACGATCCGCGTGAAAAAAAAACCACTAGGTCATTTTTTAATTTGGTCATGGTACCACACTTAGGACATCCTTTCCAACAAAAAAAAAATCAAAATCGGTTTATAATCGACGAAGTTATCCCCGAATCCCGGTCGAATTGACTAACCTCCTCCTTTTTTGAAGTTGGTTAAAAAATGAGATGTTTATCGCTTTTGTTTACTTAAAAGTTGAATGTGGAATTGAAAACTGTATGGTAATCGAGTGAAGGAAATCAAAATATTATGATACAGTTTTTTCGAAATCGGTTAAAAAGGCTAGAATTTTTTTTCACGTAGTACGTGATCTATAACACCTACAGAACCCCAATTTGAAGGAACGCAGTTAGGAGTCGAACATCCTATACATATATTTGAGAAAACGATTTGCATTTTATGGAAATTAAAGGGATATATGTGATAAACTACCGCCACGTTTCAAAATAAACGCAATTGCGCTTATTGTTCGTAATTGACAAGTGTCTTGATTTAACACCAGCTGTTCCTCGCGGAATTACTTTTACTACTTCTAAGCCTCTTTAAATGTCGGAATAAAACATAGCCTATGTGTTATTTTAAAGCTACCTACATACTGATTATTATTTAAATCAGTTCAATATTTTTTGCGTGAATCTTTAACAAAAATTTATCAAAACTTTAAAAGATACAACCGAGGACTATTTTACAATACACGTAGTGATTAGTGGGTAATAAAATTGTCACAAAAAGTCATTACCTTCGTTTAAACTATAAATAATGCTTAGCACCTTTTAACGCGTACCCTAACTTAATAAGCACTTAGGTACATAAGCTCGGCAAGATGAGAAATTTCATTAACTTTTAGGACGGGTTGTTTTAACTTTATAGTTTTACAGACAATACTTAATGTCCTGTTAAAACTCGATTATCTCAGTACTGGAGTTCAAGTCCCAGGTTGAATGCATGTTTGCTTTCTAAACATGACTCTGGTTGGTGATAACAATTGTTTGATATTGGCAACGATGCAAATGTTCGGCCTTTGCACTGATGTGAGAAAATAATTGACTTTATGTTTCTGCGAGAGATATCTAAATGGGAACCGACGAAATATCTTGATGCTTCGTAATGTTCACACAATGCAAATACGATTGTTTTTCTCGAATTTTGTACTTTTGTCGTAGGGTTTGCACATTTTTATAACTTTAACTCTTCCTAAGAGAATATAATTTTCTGTTCTACCATAATAAGTACCGAAGAATTAAATAAAGATAATATTTCACATCCTTGTACAATAAAGAAGTTATGAAAGAAATATGAAGACTGTAAGCGACGCAATATTATCTGTGACCCATGTACAATATAATCTGTAATGTGATATAAATTTGTATGTTGGTAAAATGTTAATATAGTGTAAGGTAAGTCGTTATTGTAGTCGTCCAGTAACCGTCGCTGCGATCGGCACGTTTTAATTAAGTAATTTCACAAATCTCATATCTATCCTCAATAAATATATTCTCACCACAAGTGTTTTATATCCATCCAAGATCAAAATTCTACAAAGACAAATACGAATAATAATAAAACACTATCGTACGGTAATTCAAGAAAAAATTGACAAGTTTGAAGACGCCTACAAAGTTTCGCAAGCCGTATTAAGGTTTCCTGCTAAGTTTATCGATGGTGCTTTTTTTAACTCGAGTAGTTACTGTCTAACTTTGAAAGTTATGAATGTGATGATGGAGGAATCAAAGCTGATGTTTCATTCTCGGAAACTTTGCCCTGTTCACGCGATAAATAGGAAGTTTTATTTCGCTCACAGCAGTTTGATATTCGAAACGAATCATTAAACAGACATTATTCCCTTCGTGATCTGTACTTTCGAAAGAAAAATGAATGTTATTATTTCAGTAAAGCTATTTACGATTTAGTGTGTTTGTTTTGAATTGATACGCCGCCTGAAACAACATTGCAAACTTAACACGCGATTCGGATGAGGCGAATATTAACACAGTGCCTTTCATACGTTTTAAATATTAATACATATAAAATTAAGTTAAAAAATTATTAAATAAGTATATTAGTTTATCACCCGTCCGTATAAATACATGACAACTATTCATTTGACTATCTCAATCGTTCAAGTTAAATAGAGTCAATTCAAAGTAACAGTGGCAGGACCTACCGCAAGGCACAATTTACTGCTACAAATATTCCATTAAACAATGACCACTAGCAATAACATTAGCAGTTACTCGAGCTTTAATACTGAATTTTGTTGTAGTCCCTTTAAATGAGAGCGAATGAGTCTCAAACTCGTCCCATTAAAAGTTATTACATCCTGTAATAGATCCTCGGGAATCAACTGAGCCGTTGACACAAGCCAGATGTAAGGACCACTCGGGAAGTTGCTTAAAGTTGGTAACAAACTGATTTTAACTTGGAGCTTCTTGAGAGCTTATAAGTAAAATTTGAAATACATGTTGAATCGTACTCGTAAGTGTAACATGAAAACTTTAATATTACAAGACTTAATATATACAACAAAATAAGTCTAAATAATTTGTAAGGAAAAAAACCGTCAGCGTCGGACCACGTCCTGGTTTTACTAGGCAGTCTGTCAAGACTGTCGATCTGTAGTTTGTATGAGAAATCGCCTGTGGTATTAATATAATTCTAATGCATGTTTAACAAAAGGAATGGACATTTTAGCCCGTGGATGTAATTTTTTTAATAAAAAAAGACTTATTATATTCTTTTAGCTAAGAATAAATTGTCAAAATAATTTTCAAGTAGGTACAATACTATGAAGCAAATTTGCCCTTATTTTTACGCTGAAAACGTTAGGCAAAACACATGAGTTCACGCCGTTTTTAGCGCAAACTTGTGGAGGCCTATGTTCAACAGTGGACTGCGATAGGCTGAAGTGTGTGTTTACGCTGAAAATCATTACATATACGAGCACAGCGAGATTATTTACAATCATACTAGTTCACATGTCTGTAAACATTTACAAAAGATAAATATTAACAGCTCAGCGACCACGTTTATATTAAAGTCGCTGGAATTAATCTCAATGTTATCAACTCCGACAAAGCTTCGGAAAATAAAGTCGAGCTGTAATGAATGTAGGATGCACGGCAGTCGACCGCACTGTTGACCGAACTACAAACAAACTCTTGTACATACCACTTCGTTGCGTTTAATGGTTTTTCTAGACCCACGTTTATGATTACCTCATCCGTAAACTGCGCTATTAAATGGTAAAACATACCATGGAAGCAAATTCAACATAACAAAAGAACAAGACCGCCTTTTGTATATTTTTCTAATAATTATTGTTAATGTTGCTTGTTTATTTCATATCTTGTTTGGTGTACAATGAAGTGTAAATAAATGAATAAATAAAAATTACAAAAGATTTTTTCGTTTTTATTTTATAATATCATAAAAGTTATACTTTCATAAAAAAATATATTAAATTTTGTATTTAGCGATTTCCCTTTTATAAATTGTACAAAAAAATTGTAAAAGGTTTTAAGGTTTTTTATTTTTTTTTTTATATAATTTGAAAGGATAATTAAATAAATAAAGGATAGTAAATGAACCTATATGCTGCTTCAGCAGAAATAAGTAAAGGATAGCATAGGAAGGCAGAAAGAAATAAATAAAGGATAAACAAAGGAATCATATTGTTTTTGATGCTATAATTTGGAGTAAACACTTTATACTGCCACATTTAAGCAGTAATTTTTTTTTAAGGATAATAAGTATTTTAAAAAGTAAAAGAGAGACAGAGAGCAACTAAAACAAACAAACGGAATGCCAAAGTCAGCAAATGTTGACAGAGCAACGCAAACACGCCTTTTGTGGTTTCTCCTTGCAAACTACTTCGTTTTATTTTTTTGCCTCTTTTTATTAATAAATAACAAAATCCGAACTTAATAACGAGAATTCGAGTTACTAGACTAAAAAATTTAGAAAAACTAAGAAATGTTGAGGCAATAGATGTTATTCTGTCACGGTAAGAAAATTTTAAGACCAACAAAAGCTGTTTTAGTGACACGCTTACTATAATCTTTTTGGGTCACGCTATAATTGTACAAGATGTATTCCTACCTTCAAAAAAGCAAAAAAGGAACTGATACCTTTTATTTATTCTTACAATTTACTTCACTAACATTCATAATTGGACACCGCAAAACGTAATTAACCCCTTTAATCCACCCCGCAATGAACAATGTCCAATTTTACTTAATTGGAAGAGGCGATTGCTGTAGTCATTATCATTAATTAAAATTTGTATAGAGTTGTTATAACAATCACTTCTTTAGTGACAGTATCGATAAAATCTCCATTATTATAAAACCAATTTCGGAGTGGTCGTATATAGGTTTAATGGCCTAATCAATATGGAAAGTCATTTGCTTAATTAAAAAAAAAGAGTATTGATCTTCTCCTAGTTAAGAAAGAAGATGGTTATGCAATAAAATTTTAGATCACATTAGCAACATTAGCTATCTACGCAATGCAAAGCGTTAGAAACGGTTGCGCGATAAAACTGCAGAACGATGTATTTTAGAAGAAAGTAAGACGAGATTTGAGTGCCTCGCTATCAACACTCGAAACCATTTGGGTAATAAGATAAACATAGATAAGTGTTCTGTTGGTACAAACAAAGAGTCGACAAACATAACGTTAGTGGCCAAACAATGAGTCACAAGGAATAACGTCAGTAAGCATTTAATGTGGTGCTTTAAAGTTTGCCTCACGCATACTCGCCTATTTACATGGTCAACCTCTAACTTTTTTCTATTACTGTTAGCCAATAATATCGTGACATACGAATATTAAAACATTAGAGATTGTATTTAAACTGCTTTTTCTTAGTACGGTATGTTATTAGAATGGAAATTAAAGTAAACCTCGAAATAAGGTTTCGGAACTTTAAAAAAAAGACCAAGAAATCGTTGTAAACGAGATAAGTTTTTATCGATTACATCTCAAAAAACGCCAACACCGCGTGCCCAAACATTTTTCAACAACCATTCAACTTTTTAGTGATTTCGTCCGTAAAGTCTATCACGGCGTAACAAATCTTGATTAGTTGGTAATTAAACAATTATACACCAACACCTTCTAGAGGGTTCTCTCTAATTCAATTAATTGAACCCTAATGATGTTCGGTCTGATGACGAATGATCGGACGGTAGAATGTTAGCGTTTTTATTAAGTAATAAAATTGATTTATTTGATGGTCGCGTGTTTGAAATATTAATGGAAGTACTTGAATCGAAAATGCAGATTATCTGATACAATTTCGATTTGCGATGAATCTAAACTAATATTATAAAGCTTGTTAAGAGTTTGTTTGTTTGTTTGTTTGAACGCGCTAATCTCAGAAACTACTGGTCCGATTTGAACACAGCGTTATGTAATATAGCTTTTGGAGAAGTTCTTTCGTATTAAAGAACTGTCTGCAATAGAGAGGCAATGTAACATAATATGAAGTCGTCGCATGTAGCCAAGTCCATAAACAAGACCTAATCACGTCTTCACATTTTCTTTACATATCAGTCATATCACAATGAAATATATTTAAAATCTTAGAAAATGTGCAGTTTTTTAGGAAATTACGTGCGTCAGACATTGTAAATGAATCAGAATGAACCACAATTGGCAACCAACGCATTATTATAGCATTACAAATTTTTTGTTAAAAATTCATTTCATACTTTTTCTATGAAGAAAATATTGTGAACAAATCATGAGTTATAAAAAAAAAATTAATATTATCATAATGAAACAACTTTTCAAATTTTATCACGGTTTATATGCATGATTTTTTTTAATTTTTTTTAAATATCGAGATATATTTAGAAGTCCTCAGTAAAGTAGCACAAGTGAAGCTCCTTCCTTTTTTAAAGGAAGCCTTTCGGCCTATATTAAAGACAAAAAAATATATATCAAAATTCAAGTTATTCATGGAATTAAAACTTTAGTACTAAAGGAGTGTTGAGTTTTATTGTAACTCCAAAGAAGTGTCTAGTAAAACTTCTACGCATATTCTATAACTTTTTAATGACACCAAGATGAAAATTTTGGTCATGTATGTTTATACTTATTTAAACAATAAAATAACAACAAATAAAAATATAACAAGCAAATTAAGTAAAAAAATATTACACTACTTGTATAACTATCGGGTATCAAACAAACACATATAATTATAATAATATCCTAAAAGCCAAAGATATTATCAGTCTCGAGCACCTGGATAATATTAATTACAGATAAAACCTGTACTTCCTATCTGTTGCATTTAAATCCATATGATAGCTACCGCATAATTTTTTTAAGTAAAAAGTAACTATTTTAAAAACTGTTTTTTAGACTATAAGCTGTCACAAAGCCAAAATGCCAGATGAGTTTAGCTGTTTGCTTAGTAAATAAATAGAATAACAAGAAAAAAATTAAAAATAAAGGTCAAAATATAAAAATTATAAAAATATAATTCATAATCATAAAACAATAACTGATACACACAGTATATTTTGTAAAATACCTCTACACTTCTAAACTTTCATTCATAAAAGTAATAAAATTTTATTTACAAAAATGAATACACAATTTTCATAAATTAAAATTACCAATTGTTGTGTAAAATTCAATATGGATGATTTTAAAGTTAGCTGACAAACGACATTGTCATCAATTATGTATGAAATATGGATTGAACATGATGATAGCATGCTTAATTGGCTTGGTTTAAATATTCACATGCTTATTACTGTTGGTTATATATTTCATTGATTATATAATATAATTTACTGATGATACTGTACCTGTTGATGCTACGGGCAAAGCCAGGTGCAAGATGAAAGTTAGATAACTGCAAGCGTTTTCAATATTTATTACAATTAAGTAAATATTATTTTAAAATATAAAATAAAAAGTTTTTTTTTTACTGCGGTATTATTATATAATATAGGTACCAAAGAGAGCGAAGGACTCGAATTTAACTCTCAATAAATTTAAAAAAAAAAAAGAGGTACCATATTTAAAAAAAAATTCTTGAACTTGCGGTTCATACACAAAAACTATTTTCAAATTCAAGATTCCACTTTACACCTAAAAAACTTTTATTAAGTAAACTTTTTGCATTATCTTAAAATATACAATTTATTATAATTTTATTTATCTATGTAAGTATACTGTTTCTTTTTCTATGATTGTAATATATTAAGGTTTTTGTTTTTTATGTATGTTAAATATATCAGTGTATTTCTATTATATATTTTAGAATTGTTAAATCTTTAAGGAATTATATAGGCTTAAAATGTTACACTGTGACTGATATGATCAAAGCAACAATTAAAAACGCGGATGAAATGGCGCCTTTTGCCTAGTCTTTTATCATATATAGGATATATTTACTAATACATTTTACTAAGTCAAAGAAAACCAGGATAAATCATTTCTTTCGAAATAACACTATTTAACGTATTGCGGTTTTTATATGTTAACAGTTTACATATGTATCAAAATATAAACAAAAATTCCTATCAGAAAGTACTAGTCAATAACATATTAAATAAACAAGAATATACATAATATAAAACATAATTTTTTAAAACAATATGTTCTATTATCTATTCCTACTGTAGGTACTTTTTTTTCTTCTTTACAGATCAACAAAATAAGAAAGTGGCAGCCGCGGAGGCTGTAAACTGCGGTCACGAACAGGTTGAATGACCATGAGAAACAAATAAGTGCACATCTTCAATGTTTATTAGAAATCTAGATTACACGTATTGAAATTATCTCTAAATACAACTACTAAATTCACAAACAGGTACGTGGAATAATAATAGACAAAATAACACATACCGATCTTATGACAAAATGAAATATAAAAATAAGTACACTTTGTTTTTAATGTTTTATATTTAAGTATGCCTAGTAAATATTACGGTGTAATGTATTCATCCTAAAAATAAGCTACAAAGTTAAAAAGTCACAACTTGGATTATTAAAACTTTATGATCTACTGAACATGCGCAACCAAGTTAAGAAGTAAACAAACGAACTTTACGAAAGTTTACCATACTTTACGTAAACGTTGGAAGAACATACCTTTTAAAATAAATGTAGCTAATCCCAGACGAAATATGAGCTTAAACACACTATCCAATCGAAATATTATCACAACATTCCACTGTAAAACCACTCTTGGAAAACTAGTAGCTTCATACACACTAAAGTCGTAGGACTTTTTGAGTGAAAAACTAAAGAAATCACTTTATAAACACACTTAGATCCACCTATTTGATTCACTTTATAACTCTGTAGCAAAGTTCGCAGTCAAAAATCACGTTTTAATAGTTAAAAACTTTTTTAATCGTCTTAAACAATCAGAGCAACAATCGGCACGCGACGGCCATCTTCCGCCAAAGCGGGGTTTAAAGTTGTGTTCACTAGAGGGAGCTAGGACATGAAGTAGGTAATAGAATTCTTTTAAGAAATTTAACGTAGGTATAAACTAAAGAAATGCAGAACAAGAATAGTAGTAATCTTTTATCAAATATATAAATATATCTTTTATTTTAAAGAACTTCCGTAGTATTCATGAATGATATAAAATTTTAAGGAAACGTCTAAACTTAATACAAACCCTAAATTGAGTTAGGAAATAACAAGCTAGCTTATTTTCAAAATGTACTAATGTTTATTTTATTAGTTTTTTCATATAAATGTAAAAAAAAAATTATATTAAATTTATTTAACAAATTAGCGTTTTATAATCAATTATATTCGTATGTTAAATTATAAGAAAATTTGATATGCTCCTATTGTACAATATAATTATGTATAATACAAATGTGTATATTGGTCCGTTTTTTAATTTTAAATGTAGTTAGCAATTTTAGAACATTTTCAATCAAATTATATTAGCCTAAATTGTTGAGATAATTATATTAACATAAATTGCAATTGAATTTATGATATTTGTGGTTTTTTTAGTAAATTCGTTAAATTATTGGAGCTATATTTATTGCAGCTTGCAACACTACAAAGAAACTTCAAGCCAAACTCCACTGACATTTATAAAAGCTTAAAAGCTTGCTGCACATAACGTTAAAAAACAAACTTTAGTAATTGTAGGTGAAGAAAATTGCCTGAAAAGTAAAAAAATTGTGTAGTAAAAGTTTATATTCACCATTATTTTAGGACAGGGTATTCCTGAACCAACGTAGTAAGCGATTAATAGGAATACACTTTCTGTAAATCTAAACACTTGAATACATATATTAATAATAATTGTGTTGTTAAATTGTGTGAAATTGTACAACTATATGACTAGGTAGTCTAGACCTCTATGTAATGAACGATAAACTTAGCTTTTTATTATTTTTCAACTTTCAAGGTTTGTTTAACTAACTTCACCTTAACAACTCAATTTAACAATAATTTATACGTCTTAAATTAGATACACGAATAAGATTGGTAAATAACTTCATAAAAATCTTCTATCAAGTTACAAATACTTTTTGAACGTCTTATCGTCATATTTTTTTTTGGTATTTACATATAAAAATTAATTATTTTTGCCTAAAATGGTCATAAGTGGTACATTCTGTTGTTTTTTATTGAATTATGCAAAATACTTTGTCTCCTCTGTGGTATGGGTTGTCTGGAAGAAATGGCTAATTAGCCATAAGTCCGCCCATTGTACTTCACTGTCTGTAACTATCTTTATGCTTTGTCTGTAATATATTTGTGGTGTACAATAAAGTATAAAATAAATAAATAAAGAGGCTGATACGTTTTTTTCTTAGAGAATCAGCCTTGCAATTAAATGGGGAAATGCCGCCAGCATTGTTGTGTTTGTTGATTTGTAAATAATTAGTACCAAAGTTTTGTAATATAAATTAAAACTAATATTATCTATGTAGAGATACTAGATCTAACTATATGAAATAGATCTTATACTCTAGCTTTTATTAAGATTTTGTGTAGTAGAAATATTTTTGTCAGCGTTGAAATATAAAATATGTTAAAAGTATTGTTGCTTTTGAAGAAATACTCTTAAATTCCGTCCGATATTCTTCATTTTATTTCCTTTAAATATTTTGTTAATAAGAATTATTTTATTAAGAGATAATAAAGAAAATCTTTTGAACTTCACAAAACTGTATCAGTTATTTTTAGATATATAGTTTTATATATATATATATATATATATATACATCCAGATACATTTTTGGCGTCAAGCACAAACTGCGTTATTACGACGTCCCTCAGTTATGCTTACATTTTATATGTTTTTTCTGCGAATGTTGCTTATTTTTTTCATTTTAAATTCCGTGGGTTATATCAATTTCTTTAAATTTCGTTTTTGAGAATATTCTGCTTGCAGTTGTGCCCAACCATTTATGAACCCCTTTCATGATACTTATGTTATTGCTTCCTCCATATATCCATATAGCCTCACTTAATGCACCGATTATTTAGCGTCCTATATAAGTAATGATGAAATGAGTGAGAAGTAAGCTGAAATGCGACGTTGCCAGTTTTCTAGTAGGTGTGATCATCTATCGTTAACTTAAGAAATAATTCTATTACGCTCGTTGAAATTTTAACATGTAACGGTCATAGGAACACCTCCAATTTTTCATCTTATAATAGCTCTCTTAATGAGTTGCAACATATATTTTATTTAGGCTTTTAACATTTTAATTATTGACGACGTAGCACATCATCAGAATAATCTTATATATAAAAATGAATCGCAAAATGTGTTGCTAAGCGCAAAACTCGAGAACGGTTGGACCGATTTCGCTAATTCTTTTTTTTAAATGTTCCTTGAAGTACGAGGATGGTTCTTACGGAGAGAAAAATTCTAAAAAAAAAAAATTTAAATTTCCTGAAAAAGTCTACAAACAACACTTTTCTATACTCCCATACAAAAGATTTGTGATAATACTTAAAAGTCAATTTGAACTTTAATACCATACGATAAAGTTTGTGTTAGGCGATACGAAGTTCGCCGGGTCAGCTAGTAATATAATAAATAATTATTTATCGTTATGTCCATTTCTTATAAGTATTCTTTGACGGTTCGCAGGTTATGTCCACTATCCTGCGAACCGTCAAAGAATAATAATAAATAATGTTCCCTTATCCTGCCACGGATACTTTCTGTACATTGAAGATATTTAAAAAAAGTGATACGGTCTATGAATACAGGTTACTGAATCGAACATTTTTTTTATATGTTTGTATGTGTCGTTGTGTCTTCATCACGCCAAACAGCTAAACGGATTTCAAGTAATTTTAGAACATGGGTAACTGGGCATCCAAGAATACGAGGATATTATTTTTTCTTCTTCGCTGACGAATCTTATAGGTTAATTAAGTTTTATAGCCACAAATAGTTGTGCTGCCTGCTTTTACAAACAACATATTATTATCATTTTCAATATAAAAATGTCTCACGGCTAAAATATTTTTATACAGACTAAATAGTCTAACTACTTAACTCTATTTCACTAGAATGATTTACCTAAGTCGTCTGGCAAATTTAAACGTCGTCAAACAATATTTACTTATAAAATATAAAGAATATCTTTTAAGTAGGTTTCTAATTTTTTTTAAGTGGATAACAATAGTTTATTAAACATTATACATATTTACAATTCACAACTTAAGAACTAAATATTTACAGATAGTTTTGGTATAAATCATGTCCGCGTGGAAACGTGTCAAGAATGCTGACAGCATTTTCTCGTTGAATCGCTATGCCGATTCTCTGTGCAAAAAAATGCACCAGCCCTCTTGTCACCAGTGGAGGCAATAAGGCGAAGAGTTATCTCATTTAAAAAAAAATTTAGCACTGCTACTCCAAGGTCCAAGTGTTTCGACTGCAAATGGCACAAAGATGTAATTTGAAATTAATGACGAATACTTGTGCCGTTTAGTCGTTTCAGCTTTTTCCGCTGTGGCTCCCGCTTTTAAGGCTGTTTCCCTGACATGAGAAGGAGCAAGTGTGTCAACGCAGGTTGCGTCCCACAAAAGCGCCCGTCCCCTTTCCCAGGGAACCAACGTCAATCCATCAGGTCTCTTGCCATCATTGCGACTAATTCCAGTAGGCTCGATAAGAGCAGGAACGTCGATGGTGGCAAGAGTTTTTTTATGGTATCGTTTAGGGAACCGTGGCGGGAAAACCTACCTGAACTCTTGTTACAGGAAAGGCCGTGTAGTCCGAAAGAATCGACCTCTTTTCCGCACGGAGATCTGTGTTCAAAGCACAGTGGAGCTCCCAACCGGAGACCGAGAGCAATTCTAAAACTTTCATTGTCTAAAAGTGTCCCAAAGTTTTTTGACGGCATTGCGTGTAGCCTGGATTGGGTCAAAAACCAGAACAGCTGCAAAAAAACTTCGTATCCTTAATAACAGTATGCGTCAAACTAACGTCCGTATATGTGTTACGTATTGCGTAGCCCTTACCTTATATACGGACGTCGTAAATCTGTATACCTACTATTCGAACCACTACATATTCGACGTGACCATGACCAAACCGTCACTAAACAAAAAACACAAATTTTCAGTAGGGGCGCTCAGTAACCAAATAAAAAATCATTGCAAAAATGTATTAAATGTAACAGAACCTTTGTTTTTTCAGATTCAAAGACTGCTACCCAGCCTGGCTTCCATATTCATGCAAAAAAGTATAGATAATGTATATCTAATATATAAAATTCTCGTGTCGCGGTGTTTGTAGTTAAACTCCTCCGAAACGGCTTGACCGATTCTCATGAAATTTTTTGTGCATATTGGGTAGGTATGAGAATCGAACAACATCTATTTTTCATCCCCCTAAATGTTAAGGGTAGTCCACCCCTAAATTTAATTTTTAATTTTTAGATAAATTATTTTATTTTTTATTTTATTATGATTTGGCGTTGAAAAATACATACAACCCTATGTTTTCACCCTTCTACCACCAACCCCTATTTTAAAATAGCGTTTAGCGGCAAGACAACGTTTTGCCGGGTCAGCTAGTTAACTTATAGAAATATTTTTATTTTTATGACAAAATAGTGTCACTTTTCCGTTTAATATGTAAATTCAATTCGTAAATTCGTTAAAGCCTCACTTTTTCCTTTTAAATGTACTTTTATTTTATTTTACTACTTAAGCAGTATTTTGCAACCGAGCGTCAAATAAGCAGCGACACGTGCGTAGCAACTGTTTTTAAATGATTTGTTTTGACTTAATTGAATATTTCAAAACCTTCAAATACAGTCAGTTTGGCAACGTCGCAATAGGACGTCAAATAATCGGTTGTATCGGAAGAGTTTTAGCAGAGTATACGCTCTGTCGATATACGCGCCAGACTAGCGCTGCACCGTTGGTGCGGAATTTCGCGGAAGTTTTAGTTATACAAATGCAAATGTCTCAACGATTTTTTGGCTTCCTGCGATTTTTGTTGTACAGGTAGCTAGAGCCAAAAGGACTAATGGGACATCGATTAAAAAAGTGGCGTCCGATATGCGGACGTCTAAAGGAGGTGGACGCCAGTTTAGATGCATTTCGGCCCATGTGGGACGCCTAATTATTAGCAGGATGTATATATATATATATATATATATATATATATATATATATATATATATATATATAATAAATAAATGCTTCACACTCAATTAGTTATGTTTAGAAATTTCTGGACATATTACTCTGATCAATGACATTACATTTTGATGAGTTTGAACAACCTGTTACAATTATTGAGAATAAAGTGTTTTCAAAGGTAATATGATAATATATTAATACTTTTAACATACACATACAGACAACAGATGAAATTTCGCACACTTATAGTTTATACAGAAAGTGTGCAGAATGCTAATATGTTTTTTAATTATGCATAAAAAATAAATTAAATCAATAAAAAAACATTACACATACTACCACGTATTTGAAGCACACACATATATATATGTACTATTTTGTTTAATATTCAAAGTTATAATTTAAATTAACTACCACTAGTTGACGTAATTGGATATAACTCATGAAAACAATACATTCGGCGACTGCTGGACTATAATTAAATAGAGCACTAAGTCAGTACCTAAATATATTTTTAATTTGTTAATCTAATATATAAAATTCTCGTGTCGCGGTGTTTGTAGTTAAACTCCTCCGAAACGGCTTGACCGATTCTCATAAAATTTTGTGTGCATATTGGGTAGATCTAAGAATTGAACAACATCTATTTTTCATCCCCCTAAATGTTAAGGGTAGTCAACCCCTAATTATTATTTTTTAATTTTTAGATAAATTATTTATTTTTTATTTTATTATGATTTGGCGTTGAAAAATACATACAACCCTAAATTTTCACCCTTCTACCACCAATCCCTATTTTTAAATAGCGTTTGCCGAGTCAGCTAGTTTCATATATAAATTGCCTCACTTTAAAATTCAAAACGTTACTACGTTTAAAAGGATAATTGAGTACGTACATACTAAGTTACGTGTAAATGCGTTTGCATGAGTAATACTTATCGCGTTAATATTCAGGAGGCGTCGATAAAAATTTGTCGACCTGGCATTTAAATTTCCTATTTTCGGCTCCGCTGTGAAATTCCCTTAATTTGTATAACTGTCGCGTCCACGAGAGTTAAAATCTTAATTCGCTTATACCAGTTTTCTCCATTCGTCCGAACCGAATGGAAAACTATTTTCTCGCATTCATTCGAGTTTTGTTTTTGGTACAAATTTAAAGCTGAAGAGATACTTGGATAAATAGTTTTGATACTTATTTTTACTATAGCAAAAAAAAGCACACGTTGAAAAAGAAACTGTAAGTATTTATTTAATACATAAATTTATTTACATTTAAGAGATCTACTTGCTTATAAATCTCGTAGGGAAGTAATACGTTACGAATAATATTTTTTCATCTAACATTCGACTCCTGTCATTTAGCGATACAGCCGCGAGCAGCGATACTTACAAAATGTTACTCTGAAATCTGAAATACTTTACTCTGGACGTGAGATATTTTCGGCACATATCGTTATTCAAATAATACTAGCTCTGCCCCACGGTTTCAGGCGCGTTAATCTGAAAAAAATAGCCTATAGGAAGGCTTCCTTGGTAAGTGAGCTATAAAAGACAAATAGAATTTTTAATCCGCACCCGTAGATCCTGAGATTGGCACTTTTAAACAAACTATTTTTTTTTATATCTATAGTATAAATAAAAATGAATGTTGCTAAGCGCATAACTCGAGAATGGCTCAACTAATTTGGCTAATTATTTTTTTTGTATGTTCCATAAGACCCACGGAAGGTTTTAATACCAAAAAAAAAAACAATAAAAAAAAACTAATATTTACAATTAACTTTTGACAGAACGAAGAACTGTTAGGCAGCTAGTTATTAATAAAGATATATAAATATGGTCTCAAAAAGTGACGTATTTAATAGAAATATTTGGTTATTTCATACATATCTGGGCGGTAAGTACTCGGGTACGTTATGTTGTCTGGCTTTTCCCGCTTAAATCCCGATTTCGCGGGAATTCCGGGATAAAAACATGCCTTTATATTGGTCTACAACCTTAAAGTCTAAAAGTCTCTTAAAAATCGGTTAAACCATTCCAAAGACTAGCCCGGACAAAAAGACAGACAGACAAAATTTTTAAAATCGTTTGTGTTTCAGTATCGTGTAAATAACTATATGTACTTTTTTTCTTAATTTTTGGGACTTTTCCTACATGGACACGTCCCATTGTAACTTTTACAAAATATTCGCAATACACACAAAAAACAAACAGAAACACCTCAATTACTAAAATCTAGTTACATAAACTATATGTCAAACACTTCAATTTTATTTATATATATAGGTATAGACACGTAGGTCAATTAGTAGGTAATTATGTATGGTATAATACAATTAAAAATCTAACAAGAAGTTTGATTAAGTATGTATAAATTTTAGAAATTCAATTTAAACATAATAATTACTATAATATTATCTAGGTTTTTTCTTTGTACAGTGGACGGATACCTTGTGTTATTCATAAGCTACATTTAAGTAATACATACTAATTGATTTATAAGTACAAATAAATGACATTAAAATACCTTTAATATTGTATTTAAGAAAAAAAAGTTTCATAAAACCTTTTCAGCTCAAACTTTTAATTGACTTTTTTGATGTTTATGTTATTTATTCTTTAACACCTCTCTCGGTAACTTTGAAAATATATTAAACCTTTCGACTTCTTTTACGAAACTTCAAGTTTGAATACACGGGTTCAATAATTTTAGTTATTGATGTTTATATATTTATATTTTATTCCCACAAATTATTCTTTTATTCCTTACATAGCATCCCGGTATTTAACAAAAATTTCAAAATATTTTTTCCCAATGTTTTTGAAAATATAATATATCCTATGTAATCCGCGGATAGTGTAAGCTTCATACAGTGAAAGATTTTTTCAATTCGGTTCAGTAGTTTCGGAGCTTATTCAATGCAAACAAACAAACAATCAAATCTCTTTATAATATTATAGTATAGACAAGTTTCCGTTTTATAATATTTATTTCGTTTATGTATAGGTAAAAGTACAACACTTGAACCGCAAACGTAATCTAATTGAGTGTAGTGAGGAACGGTCAGAGAGGCACAAATGAGATTTATCTGTTGAGTCACTCAAGCTATGTTTACTTCGCAGTCAACTACTGGACAAGTGCACACTGCGGCTTCTGACTAAAGTTTATCGGCAAATAATGCTCGACGTCACTATCTTCATCAATTTCATGTCAAATAGAGAAGACACAAAGGACATTGATCAGTACGTTCGAGGTTATAACTTCAATAGAATTCTTAAGACATCCGTCTTTAAAATTCAATTTATAGGATAAAAGACCCTTTTACTTTTGAGCATTATTATAGAACTAAAGAGTTTTTATGTACATGTCATATTATATACAATTTTAATATCTATTATAAATTTCAAGATTAAATAATATAATGAAAACTTAAAGACGAATTTATAAGTAATATGTATAATATGAACTCGTGTGGTTTGCCCATTGTCATCACGCTGGGCAGGCGGGTTGATGACCGCACGGCTGGCTTTATCGCACCGAAGACGCTGCTGCTCGTCTTCGGCCTGTGTATTTTAAAGCCAGCAGTTGTATGGTTATCCCACCATCGGTCGGCTTTTTAACTTCCAAGGTGGTAGTGGAAATGAGTTATCCCTTAGTCGCCTCTTACGACACCCACGGGAAGAGAGAGGGCTATATACTTTACTGTCGTAACCACTCGGCATAACGCTCACACAAATTTACGCCATTTTTGCCGCGAATTTAGGGAGGCCTATGTCCAGCAGTGGACTGCGATAGGCTGAAGTGATGTATGATATAGTCCACTTCAATCTGTAATAATAAGTAGGTATATTTAATGAAAAGCTCTCGATATTATTGTTATTTAATTCAAATACAAAGACATACATATTATATTTTTATTAATGTAAGCTACCGCTATTTTCGGATATAACAAATTTTTTTTTTGTCAAATATACTAGGACACCAGGTAGGAACGAAGTAGAAGAAGTATAGACGCAACACAATTTGAAAAAAAAATGTTGAATTTTATATATATTTTCTAGTTCTTGGTTTTTTTTTTAAATTTTGTTGATTGGTTTTTAATTAAGTACATAAAAGTATTTAGGAAATTTAGTATTTTAGAAAATAACAAACACCGTAAAATAAAATAAATCAAAGAAAATAATAATAATAATAATAATAATAATAATTCAAACTATTAAGTGAAATAAAAAAACATATGTTTTTATTTATTTTTGTCAACAGTATAAAATTAGATAAATAATTTAAAAAAAGTTTACTTGTAATATTTTAGTTTTGCAAACGTCATATTATACAGTCGTGTGACTGATATTACGTTATTTCCGTTATATATTTTTCTTACGGTTTTAGTATCCCATTTTTTTTCAGTTCGGTCACCCAGCCAAATGTCAAGCCTGCCGTAAGGAACTTCGTTCCAAAAATACCACAGCATGGTACTTTTCCTTTAATGTTGTTCTATAACCAATGTTAGTACACGAACAAAAAGAAAAAGAAGAAAAAAAAACTCCCGAAAAACATTTTACCATTTCAGAAAGTAAAAGAAACAACGTACGCTGATCGCTGAAAACATTTCTGACAGTTTTCAAATCCGAAATAAAACTAATAAAAAACAGTGGAATAACCAAACGGTAGAGTGAACAATAAAAATATTAAAGCGGTAAAAACGCAATAACTTGAAACGAATCGGTTTTAAATGAAAGCCGATTGTTAGCCACTGTCTGATCTAGGTTTTAATTAGTGGGAATACGCTCTGTGAGGGAAATGGAACAGCTCGATAAAAACTATGAAACTATAAATTTATTAGGTCACTTATTATCTATTATTTCATTATAATTAAAACATATTTCCTTCTCCCACATGGGGAAAGAGGCCTATGCCCACTCACTTCAGCCAAATATAGTTTACTGTTGGACATAGACCTCCACAAGTTAGCGCCAAAAATGACGTGAACTCATGAGTTTTGCCCATAGTCACCACGCTGGGCAGGCGGTTTTAGTGATCGCAGGGCTGGCTTTGTCGCACCGAAGTCGCTGCTGCTCGTCTTCGGCCTGTATATTTCAAAGCCAGCAGTTAGATGGTTATCCCGCTATCAGACGGCTTTTTAAGTTCCAAGGTAGTAGTGGAACTGTGTTATCCCTTAGTCGCCTCTTACGACACCCACGGAAAGAAAGGGGGTGGCTATATTCTAACTGAACACAGTTTTTGGATAGGATTAATCGTTTACGCAGCGTACACAACGGAAGCTCAAAAAAAAAATGCTTTTCATTTCTTATGAATGCTCAACTCGTATTGATCGTAGTAGCCTAGCCTTCATCGGCGTATAGACTATTCAACATAAAAATATTTTGTTAATTGATCTAGTAGTTCATTAGACTAGCGCGTTTAAACAAACAAACTTTATAAGCCGCAATAAAATCAAATAGTCATAACATCTGTGACATATGATAAGTTATCACGTTAATCCACGTCACGTGAAATATAGCTTTGCGTGTCGTCGCTAGAAAGTGCCTACATCCTTAACAATGCTTCGAAAATGAAATAATGAATCAGTTTTCAAGCGTGTCATTTTATTAATAACACTAGCGGTGCACGGCGTTTTCTCCCGCGTTAATTTGAGGAAAATAGCTGCCTGTAACCTTCATCACTATATCTCCATATCTTCTAATGATTGTCCCATAAAAATTCAACACAATTATCTAAACAAAAAGAATTTGATCGCAAAAAATTGTCATATTTAATAAAAAATGTTTGGGTATTTCATATCTATTCAGGGCGTTAGGTACTCGAACACGGTAAACATGGTTTTTTCCGCGTAAAACCCCGATTTAGCAGAAATTTCGGGATAAAATCGGGATAAGCCAAGACAGACAGACAGACAAAAATTAGAGACTACGGTACGGTACGTGAAATGATGATTATTAATAGTAACTATAATCATCATTTCACGTCATCGGATCGTCAGAGAATGTGTCGCAGTGTGGCATGCAAAACGTGCATTTCAAGACATTTGCGATAAATAGGATTTGGTCCAACATGTGGTAAATAAGGACAGACAGACAGACAGACAGACAGACAGACAGACAGACAGACAGACAGACAGACAGACAGACAGACAGACAGACAGACAGACAGACAGACAGACAGACAGACAGACAGACAGACAGACAGACAGACAGACAGACAGACAGACAGACAGACAGACAGACAGACAGACAGACAGACAGACAGACAGACAGACAGACAGACAGACAGACAGACAGACAGACAGACAGACAGACAGACAGACAGACAGACAGACAGACAGACAGACAGACAGACAGACAGACAGACAGACAGACAGACAGACAGACAGACAGACAGACAGACAGACAGACAGACAGACAGACAGACAGACAGACAGACAGACAGACAGACAGACAGACAGACAGACAGACAGACAGACAGACAGACAGACAGACAGACAGACAGACAGACAGACAGACAGACAGACAGACAGACAGACAGACAGACAGACAGACAGACAGACAGACAGACAGACAGACAGACAGACAGACAGACAGACAGACAGACAGACAGACAGACAGACAGACAGACAGACAGACAGACAGACAGACAGACAGACAGACAGACAGACAGACAGACAGACAGACAGACAGACAGACAGACAGACAGACAGACAGACAGACAGACAGACAGACAGACAGACAGACAGACAGACAGACAGACAGACAGACAGACAGACAGACAGACAGACAGACAGACAGACAGACAGACAGACAGACAGACAGACAGACAGACAGACAGACAGACAGACAGACAGACAGACAGACAGACAGACAGACAGACAGACAGACAGACAGACAGACAGACAGACAGACAGACAGACAGACAGACAGACAGACAGACAGACAGACAGACAGACAGACAGACAGACAGACAGACAGACAGACAGACAGACAGACAGACAGACAGACAGACAGACAGACAGACAGACAGACAGACAGACAGACAGACAGACAGACAGACAGACAGACAGACAGACAGACAGACAGACAGACAGACAGACAGACAGACAGACAGACAGACAGACAGACAGACAGACAGACAGACAGACAGACAGACAGACAGACAGACAGACAGACAGACAGACAGACAGACAGACAGACAGACAGACAGACAGACAGACAGACAGACAGACAGACAGACAGACAGACAGACAGACAGACAGACAGACAGACAGACAGACAGACAGACAGACAGACAGACAGACAGACAGACAGACAGACAGACAGACAGACAGACAGACAGACAGACAGACAGACAGACAGACAGACAGACAGACAGACAGACAGACAGACAGACAGACAGACAGACAGACAGACAGACAGACAGACAGACAGACAGACAGACAGACAGACAGACAGACAGACAGACAGACAGACAGACAGACAGACAGACAGACAGACAGACAGACAGACAGACAGACAGACAGACAGACAGACAGACAGACAGACAGACAGACAGACAGACAGACAGACAGACAGACAGACAGACAGACAGACAGACAGACAGACAGACAGACAGACAGACAGACAGACAGACAGACAGACAGACAGACAGACAGACAGACAGACAGACAGACAGACAGACAGACAGACAGACAGACAGACAGACAGACAGACAGACAGACAGACAGACAGACAGACAGACAGACAGACAGACAGACAGACAGACAGACAGACAGACAGACAGACAGACAGACAGACAGACAGACAGACAGACAGACAGACAGACAGACAGACAGACAGACAGACAGACAGACAGACAGACAGACAGACAGACAGACAGACAGACAGACAGACAGACAGACAGACAGACAGACAGACAGACAGACAGACAGACAGACAGACAGACAGACAGACAGACAGACAGACAGACAGACAGACAGACAGACAGACAGACAGACAGACAGACAGACAGACAGACAGACAGACAGACAGACAGACAGACAGACAGACAGACAGACAGACAGACAGACAGACAGACAGACAGACAGACAGACAGACAGACAGACAGACAGACAGACAGACAGACAGACAGACAGACAGACAGACAGACAGACAGACAGACAGACAGACAGACAGACAGACAGACAGACAGACAGACAGACAGACAGACAGACAGACAGACAGACAGACAGACAGACAGACAGACAGACAGACAGACAGACAGACAGACAGACAGACAGACAGACAGACAGACAGACAGACAGACAGACAGACAGACAGACAGACAGACAGACAGACAGACAGACAGACAGACAGACAGACAGACAGACAGACAGACAGACAGACAGACAGACAGACAGACAGACAGACAGACAGACAGACAGACAGACAGACAGACAGACAGACAGACAGACAGACAGACAGACAGACAGACAGACAGACAGACAGACAGACAGACAGACAGACAGACAGACAGACAGACAGACAGACAGACAGACAGACAGACAGACAGACAGACAGACAGACAGACAGACAGACAGACAGACAGACAGACAGACAGACAGACAGACAGACAGACAGACAGACAGACAGACAGACAGACAGACAGACAGACAGACAGACAGACAGACAGACAGACAGACAGACAGACAGACAGACAGACAGACAGACAGACAGACAGACAGACAGACAGACAGACAGACAGACAGACAGACAGACAGACAGACAGACAGACAGACAGACAGACAGACAGACAGACAGACAGACAGACAGACAGACAGACAGACAGACAGACAGACAGACAGACAGACAGACAGACAGACAGACAGACAGACAGACAGACAGACAGACAGACAGACAGACAGACAGACAGACAGACAGACAGACAGACAGACAGACAGACAGACAGACAGACAGACAGACAGACAGACAGACAGACAGACAGACAGACAGACAGACAGACAGACAGACAGACAGACAGACAGACAGACAGACAGACAGACAGACAGACAGACAGACAGACAGACAGACAGACAGACAGACAGACAGACAGACAGACAGACAGACAGACAGACAGACAGACAGACAGACAGACAGACAGACAGACAGACAGACAGACAGACAGACAGACAGACAGACAGACAGACAGACAGACAGACAGACAGACAGACAGACAGACAGACAGACAGACAGACAGACAGACAGACAGACAGACAGACAGACAGACAGACAGACAGACAGACAGACAGACAGACAGACAGACAGACAGACAGACAGACAGACAGACAGACAGACAGACAGACAGACAGACAGACAGACAGACAGACAGACAGACAGACAGACAGACAGACAGACAGACAGACAGACAGACAGACAGACAGACAGACAGACAGACAGACAGACAGACAGACAGACAGACAGACAGACAGACAGACAGACAGACAGACAGACAGACAGACAGACAGACAGACAGACAGACAGACAGACAGACAGACAGACAGACAGACAGACAGACAGACAGACAGACAGACAGACAGACAGACAGACAGACAGACAGACAGACAGACAGACAGACAGACAGACAGACAGACAGACAGACAGACAGACAGACAGACAGACAGACAGACAGACAGACAGACAGACAGACAGACAGACAGACAGACAGACAGACAGACAGACAGACAGACAGACAGACAGACAGACAGACAGACAGACAGACAGACAGACAGACAGACAGACAGACAGACAGACAGACAGACAGACAGACAGACAGACAGACAGACAGACAGACAGACAGACAGACAGACAGACAGACAGACAGACAGACAGACAGACAGACAGACAGACAGACAGACAGACAGACAGACAGACAGACAGACAGACAGACAGACAGACAGACAGACAGACAGACAGACAGACAGACAGACAGACAGACAGACAGACAGACAGACAGACAGACAGACAGACAGACAGACAGACAGACAGACAGACAGACAGACAGACAGACAGACAGACAGCCAGACAGACAGACAGACAGACAGACAGACAGACAGACAGACAGACAGACAGACAGACAGACAGACAGACAGACAGACAGACAGACAGACAGACAGACAGACAGACAGACAGACAGACAGACAGACAGACAGACAGACAGACAGACAGACAGACAGACAGACAGACAGACAGACAGACAGACAGACAGACAGACAGACAGACAGACAGACAGACAGACAGACAGACAGACAGACAGACAGACAGAAAGACAGACAGACAGACAGACAGACAGACAGACAGACAGACAGACAGACAGACAGACAGACAGACAGACAGACAGACAGACAGACAGACAGACAGACAGACAGACAGACAGACAGACAGACAGACAGACAGACAGACAGACAGACAGACAGACAGACAGACAGACAGACAGACAGACAGACAGACAGACAGACAGACAGACAGACAGACAGACAGACAGACAGACAGACAGACAGACAGACAGACAGACAGACAGACAGACAGACAGACAGACAGACTATTAGTATAGATATTAGGAACATTGTTTATATGTCTATCGACTTCTATTATCTTCTATGCTTTCGACTGGCCCTACTTTTGTAGCATTTTCTAGCTACTATTAATCATTGCGTAATGTTATATAGCCTATAACTTACCAAAATAAATGGGCTATCCAATACTAAAATAATTTTTGATTCAAAACTTTTCGTATAATATTATTATAGATTGCTAAGCCGATATAATGAAAAAGTGATAAATAATTAAAAGGTGATAAATTTTAAAGGACAACGTCGTTGCATTGAGCTATTGAAAATCTATCGATTAGTATTTTTTTTTTTATTACAAATATTATTATTTTTCAGGCTGGGGTGGGGAAGTAATTAAGACAGAATGTTGATCACTAACACAGAATAAATGCGTTATAAGACACTTGTCAGCACAGATAAAAAAAACCAAATACGAAAAACCATACACTTTTATTGTTTAAGAAACAAATTTTATATAATATTGTTTTCGTTCTTTGTTTGCATAAAATATTCAAACTATTTTAAAAACCATTCATAAGGTGAAACAAGTTATAAAACAAAAAAGTTTAGTTAACAACTTATTTTAATGGACTATTTCATACTTTTATAACTTGGACAGTTTAATTTCCAAGTTATAGGTAATGCTTTGGACATAATTTGCGGCTGAAACTTGTGAAAAAGCTTTAAAAACAATGTTGTGTAGTAGTTAATTTTCATGTTTTTTACGTTTCTACACATTTCGTTTTAAGTATTTTAATAACGTATGTAGAGGTTAAATAAATGACCAACAAATTTAACTTTTCATTTAATTTAGATAATAAAATAAAAGCATGTTTGGAATAGTTGATAGGTTGATAGCTCCTGCAGATAGATCAGATATAGATAGAGAAAAATAAAGAAGAGACAGAAAAGGTTTTTAAAGCCACTGCAAAGAATTTTTGTGGCCATATTGCTATCACATTTAAAACGTCCTCTAAAAGGCATTTTCGAAAATATTTAATGTACGAAATTTAACAACAACAGTTATTATAAGGTAGATTTTAGATTTCTGTATGCTCAGATCTTCTACGCAACGGATTTTGATGCGATTTCCTTTAGTAAATAGAGTGATTCCAGAGGAAGGTTTATATGTATAATACAGTAGCGGAACACTGATAGTCTGCAACCGTGCGAAGTCGGGGCGGGGCGCTAGTAAATAATAAAACAAAAGCGAATTGAACAAAGTAGTGAAAGCAACAATATTTAAAAAAAAAAACCTATGATCGTGCCCCTGTTTAATAAATAATAACAGTAATAAACGCTCTTACTAATTGTAAGAGAGCAACCGAACCCTCCAATAAAGTGGCTCATGAGGGCACTAGACGTAGTAAGTGTATTTACTATGTACTGTAGACGATTACACCTAAATCGTTGCATCCTGTACATCCACATTTACTCACCCTTCAAAATGACTACAACAAAAATTTGTTGCGCATTTGGCAGTAACTGTGTGATATGTTCATTAAACATTATTGGTAAGTTTATTGTTAACTAACTCAAACCAATAACTTCTAAATTTGGTCTTTATTCTTGTGCATGCAAACTGCAACAAATTTTCTTAATTAACGTCTCTGCTTATAACGATGCATTTGTGGAAATAACCAGAAATAATCATTTATTTATATCAATCGCACACTTGTGTAGATAAAATGTAATAGGTACCGGATATCATTTAAAATTTTGGTATACCTATTTACCAAACAAAAAAGATTGGTTAAGGTGTTAAGTATAACAAGAAAATCTATGCGTCTACAATGCCATCCCATTTCTGTAAAAACATTTGTTGAATTACATTCATTACAAGATCGTCGTTCAAGTAGGTACAAGGTCGCTATTACTGCTTTCATAATTTTATATTTCTTTTAGTTTTTCTAGTCTAGGTTGTTTTTAGTTCTTGCATGTTAAAACAGTAGGTAATAGTTTCGTTATAAATTACATAAAATAATAACTTAATCTTAATCCAAATAATAAACAAAGTTATTCACAAATCATATAATTTATTACGCAAATCTGTAGTCGGTCGACGGCTCTTTGACAGATTTCGAAGATTTATACGAGTCAAATTGATTAATTGCTTTTTGGTGAATTAATTATATATCTGATAAATGTCCTTGATTTCAAGAGTAAGGATATGAAAATCTTGCAGGAGACATTTGTTACCCAAAAAAAATCTTTTTATATTTGTACGCGCTGTTACGTCCTATAAGCTATAGCGTAATTAATGCTTTACAGCATGTATTCCTTACTGATAATATAACTAACTCATGTTAATATAAATTATTGATTATTAAAATCTATCAAAGTTCTTATTCGTTATATAAGCGAAACGATAAGAACGTGACAAGCAATTTTTAGAGTAGCGCCTGATAATTTATTAAGAGCAATATTGTTTTACGTTGCTTCTGCTATAAAATTTCAAAAGAATAAAAATCAGAATTTGAAAATATTTCTGCTTTAGTAATCATGCGGATTAATTACGAGCTTTTTTATTATATAAAGACATATTTTTACTACTATTTTACTCCTAACTATAAATATTTATTATTTTGGCTTAATATCAATAAATATTATTATATAATATTTAATTTGGATGAATACAATAGTAATTTTTTTTAACTTACGTTAAAAAGATGAATTAACTTCCTTAAACTAAGTTTTGTTTTGATTTTTGTTTGTTTATTATGTCTAGTTTGTTTTGTTTTTAATTAAATACTATTTACGCTGAGATAGTACTCGAAAATATTAGCAATTCATATAATATTCATGACTTTCCGCCTAACCTAACCGGCGTCGCTGCTACGCTAACGTAAAGTAATAAAGTTAACGACAATAGAATCTATTTAGGGTTACAACTAATGTGCCACTAATGTATAAATCTACCAAATGAACATGGCTCTAGATAACTGTGAAATTCCAAAACTGGGCTAAGGCATCTATTGTTTTAAATAAGGTTAAGCGCAAACCTTGCTCTGATATATGTTAGTGTATGTATGGGCATTGGTCTCCGACATTTAAGCAGATTTCGAAGCAAAAAAAGTAAATAATTTTGGGTTGGTATGTTCAATTCAGTTCAACGGCTGACATAGGCACCTACATGTATTAGCAAATATCGAATTTTATTCAGCAATAAGTGCATCACTTCGTAACTGTATCTAAATGGTATTTTATAAACATCCGTAACACAACCAAATGAGGTTTTCCGAAAAAGGTAATATAGGAAAAGTTTCCGGAATATTGGAATTCGTAAACGATTTCCTTTTCTCTGGAATTTCGAAATGATAGCGTCCATCGTTTCAGCGTATCGATCGGGTTATATTTTTTCAGATGATGCTACTCTGCACAAGACTATTTTTTTACTAGCCTGTTGGCGCAGTTTGTAGTGGCCTTGCTTTCTGATCTTGGAATTGTGGGTTTTATTCCCGCCTGAGTCTGGACGTAATATTTGTATTTATTTAAATATGTATTGTCATCGTCATTAATTTGCACTTGTACGACTATATATACTTTAAAAAAAAAATTAAAAGAGCATTATCTTTCCTTGTCATAATTTTAACTATGTGGGTATAATGTATTTATATTCATATATTATTATTTTGTGGTCAGCTATTTTTTTTTTCTGTATATATATATATATATATATGATTATGATTTAATGTTTTTTTATTGTACGTCTACCTACTTTAATTTCTGTCTGTAACCGTACCTTTTTGGGTGTGCTGAAAGAAATCTCTTACAGGGATGAGCACACCCATTATACGTTAGTCTCCATGACACATATATTATGTATATAATTTTGTATGGGTAAAAACTTAATAAATATTATTTCTATATATTTTTAATGAAAAAAATGCTATATCAGCTGGCTGTTAGCTATAACACAAGCATTAAGTTGCTTACCAAAGGAACAGACGACCGTGTGTGTATGGTATAATAAGATCTAATGTATAAAATTCTAATGTCGCGATGTTTGTTGCCAAACTCCTCCGAATCGGCTAGACCGATTTTTATGAAATTTTATATGCATATCGGGTAGGTCTAAAAATTGGCCAAAATCTATTTTTCATAGCCCTAATTTACAGGGTACATAATTACATTCAAAGCAAGTGACTAAAATAAAAAAATAATTTGTAGTAGTAGTAATGCATGTCCTCATAACCACGCGGACGTAGTCGCGGTCAACAGTTAGTGTATTATAAAACAAAGTCCCCAAAAGTGTATATGATTGATTTCCATTCCTTCAAAATCTACTGAACGGATTTTTATGCGGTTTCACCAATGGAGAGAGGGCTTTAAGAGGAAGGTTTACGGAACGGCTAAGCCGATTTTGATGAGAGTTTCACTGGAAGTTTGCCGGGAAAACTTTGTGACACACTGATTACAACGCGGGCGAAGCCGCAGGCACAGCTAGTTCTATATATTTTAGTATCATTTGATTTGTAGAAATATTTGAACTTCAATTTTCGTATTTAAAATTCCTTAATTTATAAGTTTTGGATCTTCATCCTCTACATTGTTCCACTGCATGTTGCTAGAAAACGTCTCTTCGATTACGAATAAAACGATCTATATCTATACAATATTATATAGTAAGAACAAGGACGATCGAATCAGACTAGTGCTCTTCGAGGCACGGTTGGGAGACCCACAAGATAATGCACCATAAAATTTAAAATATTATACATTTAAAGAGCAACAACTTTTCACACCACTGGAAAACACTACACCAAAACTATTGAATGAAGACGAAATCAACATAGTGCTAACTTTCCGTATATAGATATTTATATATACATATACATATTTTAAATTGTTTGCTTAATTTACGTTCCCGTTTGTCTGTCTGGCGCAGCAATTAACCGACCTCGACTCCGCGACAATCGAGTTAGCAATAAGTTCTGATGTTGCGAATTTGTACACCGGTTTGCACTTAGTTTATTAACTATGGCTTTAATAGCTAAAGCTTAGCTTTAGGATATTAAATTACATTAAGTTTTAAAATGTTGACACGTGCGCTTTAATATTATATTTGTTTGAGTGGGTATAAAATTACTCTATTTATTCATTTAAATTTACGGTTGTTTATGGTGCCAAAATAGATAATGTCACCAATGGCACGTAAGAAGAAAAAGTATACCTATTAATAGATCCTGGTCCAGATTACTATAAAATTTTTTTTTATAAACAAACAAGCGTACGGCTTACCTGATGGTAGTGATGGTTAGGGATTACCATAGCTTATAGACCTCTGCAACACCACAAGAATCGCAAGCGCCTTGTTGACCCTATCCGCAATTCTCCCCAGGAAAATACTACTGCCATAGTCGGGCTGCTCCATATTTTGAGCAGGAAATCTTCTGCTGTGCCCTACCCCAGAATTCAGATTAGCTCTTAAAATAAAGTAATACAAACATTTCAAATGAAATATTTATAATTTAAAGTAGCTTAAATAGTAACTGGTAAGTAGTTACTACTAGTAGTAATAGCAAGACTACGTTTATATTTACCACAGTACGGAACAAACAAGATGCAAAAACAAAAAAAAAACTATCCACCTTAGTATCAAAAAAAGAGAGAAAAACAAATTACTTAAAGGTTTATAATGTAATTTTATAACCGACTTCAAAAAAGGAGGAGGTTCTCAATTTCTCTTTTTTGTATTTGTAGAAGTTAATTAAAGTCGTTTTTTTTTTCGTTTGCGAACAAACCCTTATAACTAACTTAACGACATATTATATGGCAACATTAAAACAATTTTAGGGACGAAAATTTCCGCGCCTTTTATAAATACAGCCGGTTTCGCTTGAAAACTAACATTTTTTTATACAATTAACATACTTGTAACAATATTGCCAACGAAATGCAATATGTGCCTACGTAAAAAAACTGGCGAGCGATAAAGGGCTTTTATTAAATTTCAAATGTTAGAACGTTGCAAATTTCGACAGTGTATTCACTTAAAATTCTACGAACGGAAGTTAATCGATTTCCGGCCAATTTCCGGCGTACATCGTTATTGGATTTCAATTATTAATTTCTTTTTCATTCAAACTGAATGAAGTTTAACAATTCAAATAGTTTTAGTACGCTGTTTTAGGATTTGTTTATCTACTTCGAATTAAACCTTCATTATTGAAAACCCGTCTACAAACTTTACAAACGTTTTTATATAACTTTGTTATCTTAATTATTCTTATATGAACTCTTTAGCTTAATCGGGTTTTAATTTTTGTTTTCATTTTTATTCTATAATATAAAAATGAATCGCTGAATGTGTTTGCTAAGCGCAAAACTCGAGAACGGTTGGACCGATTTCGCTAATTCTTTTTTTAAAATATTCCTTGAAGTACGAGGATGGTTCTTACGGAGAGAAAAATTCAAAAAAAAAAAATTAATAAAATTAAATAATCGACTGTTAGGCGATACAAAGTTCGCCGGGTCAGCTAGTTATATATAGGTATGTATTAAGTCCGTAGATGTAGTTATATTAACTCTACAAAAAAGCTATACTAATTATAAAGCTGAAGAGTTTGTTTGTTTGCTTGATCTCAGGAACTACTGGTCCGATTTGAAAAATTCTTTCAGTGTTACATAGCCCATTTATCGAGGAAGCGGAGCACCAATGAAGAATGTTTCAAAATCGATTATTTTTATCCCTTTTGAGAGCTTCTGCTGCGTGCGCTGCGTAAACTGTTAAAGTTTCGCAGAGATCACATATGACAGAAGTGTTCCTTTTTAAAATTTCTAAAAAAAAGTCCGAGACAGCATAATATGTATATCTTTTAAGGTTGACTCACTATAACACTCCTATACACTCCTTTTAATGCAAACGTGTTTTTATAAACATGACATGAATCCTTATCTAAATAAATAAGACAATAAATAATAAAATCCTTATCTAATTCATCACAAGTATTTAATTTAAAACAAAATTTCTCTATACTTCAATCGATTTCAATGAATATCTTAGGAGATATCGCAGTTTTAAAGTAACATTGCAGCAAAACAATGATCAAGTCAAAGAAACAAATGTGATTAGTCTATCTACTGAGAAAAACTATAGGCTTCCTTAAATTAAAGCGTGTGAAACCGATCGCGACAATCAATTTTTATTAGAATAGATACTTAGAATAAAGCGTATTAAAGAAATTTCGCGATACGAAATGTAGTCAATCTATAAAATCTAACATAATTTAACAAAATACATCTAGTTCTTACGGATAATTTATTCTTTCATGACATACAAAAGAATGAAACATTAAAGGACTTTTTTACAACTTTCAGAAAACGGCGTATAAAATTATATTTATAAATATATACAACGTACACAGCTCTACAAAACAGAGCCACCTAGCGTGTAATACAGAAACCGCAAATGTTGATAAATTAATATCTATATTATTATATTGCAAACTAATAACTATATGGCGGTGGAACGGAAGTCTAAAGTTTTAGGATTTTCTTATTTTTTTTATTGGTTTTTTTTTCAATTCGTTTGCCAAGGAAGTTTCACTTCTGGCATGTGTACTTTGTACGCACGCAATTTTTTGAAGTTCTGCTGAAAGTTGATGTAAAGAATGCTTTTAATTCTTTAGACAGAGCAACCTTGCCTAACGAAGTTCCATTACATCTTCCTGAAATTTACCCTTATGTTTGGCAATGTTACAGTTCACCATCTAAACTACTTTTTGGCGAAAGTACAAATTTTTCTAATGTCGGCGTTCAGCAAGGAGACCCACTATATCCGGCTCTTTTTAGTCTAGGTATCCACAAATGTATCTCAAATTTAAAATCAAAATTGAACTATGGTACCTAGATAATGGAACCATAGGAGGTAAAGTGGACGATGTTGTTGAAGACTTAATCAAAATTAAAAACTAGTTCGATAAAATTAATGTGAATTTTTTTTCACAGATCTTCTATCACTTTCCAAAATTAATTTGGCAACGGAATTATTTAATAAAATTGCTCCTAATTTAAAAATACTTCAAAGAAGTACACTTTGTCTTCTAGATGCACCACTTATTGATGAAGGCATACAGCCAATTTTGGATAATAAAATTAAAAAATATTTGTTGAAAAGACTGACAAATTAGGCACTCTAAATTCTCATATTGCCCACACTATATTAAAATATTGTCTATTTGTCCCAAAATTAATGTATATTTTACGCGCAAGCCCAATTTGGAAATTTCCTGGAATGACCGAAAAATTTGATGCCACTTTAAAAAATTCATAAGAAAAAATTCTAAGTTTATCTTTTGATGAAAATTCGTGGACTCAAGCTACTTTACTAATTAGAGATGGTGGCATCGGCGTGAGAAAAATTTCTAGTGTCGCTCTTCCTGCGTTTCTTGCTTATGTGCATAGTATCAAGGGTTTATGTTCTGATATCTTAAAACCTAATTCAGTCCAAATTACAGATGCTACAGATGCAATAGAAAACTGGAAGTTAATGTGTCCTAATGGTGATATCCCGAAGGACGTTACAAAACAAAAACTTTGGGATATACCAATAGTTGACAATACTCATATAAGTTTGACGCAAAATGTTACAAGTGACAAAAACCGTGCCAGGCTGTTAGCTTTGTCAAATAAAGAGTCGGGACACTGGTTACATGCAATGCCGTCAAAAAATCTTGGGACATTTTTAGACAATGAAAGTTTTAGAATTGCTCTCGGTCTCCGGTTGGGAGCTCCACTGTGCTTTGAACACAGATGTCCGTGTGGAAAAGAGGTCGATTCTTTCGGACTACACGGCCTTTTCTGTAACAAGAGTTCAGGTAAGTGTTCCCGCCATGGTTCCCTAAACGATAACATAAAAAGCCATCCACTATATATGTAATTTTCTGTATATTCTGTTGTTAAAAAGAGCTCTTGTCGCTATCGACGTTCCTGCTCGTATCGAGCCTACTGGAATTTGTCGCAATGATGGTAAGAGACCTGGTGGATTGACGTTGGTTCCCTGGGAAAGGGAACGGGCACTTTTATGGGACGCAACCTGCGTTGACATACTTGCTCCGTCTTATGTCAGGGAAACAGCCTTAAAAGCGGGAGCCGCAGCGAGAAAAGCTGAAACGACTAAACGGCACAAATATTCGTCACTAATTCCAAATTACATCTTTGTGCCGTTTGCAGTTGAAACACTTGGACCTTGGAGTAGCAGTACTAAAAAATTTTTAAATGAGATAACTCCTCGCCTTATTGCCTCCACTGGTGACAAGAGGGCTGGTGCATTTTTTGCCCAGAGAATCGGCATAGCAATTCAACGGGGAAATGCTGCCAGCATTTTTGGCACAATTCCACGCGGACATGATTTATACCAAAACTATCTGTAAATATTTAGTTCTTAAGTTGTAAATTGTAAATATGTATAATGTTTAATAAAGTATTGTTATTCAAAAATAAAAATTGAGTTTCATAATGTAATCTATAATTTAAAAAAAAAAAACCAATAAAAAAAACAAAAAGCCAACGTCACGCGGTATTTCCAAGCGGTCACCCATCCAAGCACTGACCGCGCCCGAGGTTGCTTAACTTCGGTGATCGGACGAGAACCGGTGTTTTCAACGGGGTAGGGTATGTACGTGTTAAGATTCGTGACGCGTGACGCGTTTGATCCGTAAAAATTTTACCCCCATGCGCCTGAAGAAGTTTCACTTCAAAAAGTAATTTACATTTTTTTTAAACAATTTTTTTTTTATTACAAAAATAGCTTTGTCACTTATTAGTAATAATAATTTGAGTAGATAGAACTCCACTTTTTCTTAGTTTTACTTCAATTCATCATACTAGTAATATCTTACTCAATCTCTGCAATTATTAATCATTTTACGTGATAACACTTTCATTCTTATTTGACGGACACACGGACAATCCCAGCCTGAAATGATAACCTAAACTTTTTAATCTTTCTCTGATTTTGACAAACAAATAAATGACCCCAAACTTAAACAAGTTTATTACATAAACACATTTTACACAATCGCTGTTTTTACTTTATTCAACCTGAAACATCCTACTGCTGGTCATAGGCCTCTTTCTCCATGTGGGCGAAGTATTGGAACTTAATCCACCACGCTGCTTCACTGCAGGTTGGCGGATATGTTCCCAACCATAAGTAATGATCGTTATCAGGTATTTATGATAAAAACCGGGACCGACGGCCTTACGTGCTCTCCAAGCCATAAAATAGGCATAAAGTGAAAAGAAATAGACGCTCACATGTACATTTGAAAATATTACCCTAAAGTTGTGGAATAAAACTACTCGTAGCGACGATAAAATACCATATGTAAAGTATACAAAAGTCACTAGCAGTACAAAAACCTTTGCAAAACGTCGAGCTAACTCGTCGGCTCGTAACCCTACTTATGCGGAAAAAAGGAAGTAAATATATCCTGTTTTTGTCACCGCACCTGAGACGTCACGTCGCCCCGACGGACATCTGATAAATAGCCTTGCGTAAAAAAATATCATTAGTTTTCCCTCTTTCCGCCACCTGTCTATGTTTACAGGGAATTGAAGATGAACAAATTGGTTATTCGACAGACTTATAGATACGACCGACACGACACGACCTGGTCGTCGTGGGATGAATGGGATTATGTATTTTAATAACACTTGAATATTTCTTTATTTTTTACTTATTGTATACTTAAAAATATATTCTTCGATAGTTTGGTAAAAATACATATGATTACTACTCACATTGTACTCTTAATAACAAGTCTAAACAAACAATAGAGTCATTAATCTGCAAATAAAATTTCACTTCTAAAGTAGTTAATTGACTTTTTCGAAAGTGTTTTTTGTTGAGTTGATAATATGAAAAACAATTTTTTTCTTTACATTTTTCTTCGTTTTTACATGAAAAAAGTAACTGGACGCTGTGAGATTAATGTAGCGTTTCTGCTTATTATAAATAAAAATAATGAATTAATAAAGTATAGACTAATCTGTTGGAATCGGTTGAGGCATATAAACAAAAAACAAAGCCAAATAAAGAGTAAAAGCGATGAAGAAAAAAAATAAATTAGTAATCTTAGTAAATATAACCCATTTGTCGACATCTTCTAAAGACGTTTGCGACACTGGTTGCCACTTGAAAACCGTTTTAACAATATAATTATTTAACACATAATCATTAAAGTTAATAATCCACATCTTAGGCGAATCCTGTTTGTTTATTAGATTACTTGATATCCAAATAAAATAAATTGCACATACGGTAATATAAGTCGAAAAATTTACGTAATATAATATCGACGGTGTATCGTGCCCTTGATGGGGTATGAGCTCGCCCATGACACTCAATAAAGATACATTTATAATCAAACTGAATATAGCGAGATACAAACGATCACGATCCTTTATATCCAAAATTAGAGAAGTTAGAGTTAAAACAGCCACTGTTATTGATGGCATGACAACGGAAATCACAACTCCAAGCGCTTGCCTTTCAACAACGAATCTCAGAGATATCTTCACCTCTCCTGTAGCGTTTTCAACAGCACTAAAGTCAATAATGTTCCATCCTGAGCCGTATTCTGCTCCAAGTGCATATAAACCTCGCGTTGAGTTAAATGTAAACGTAACATTGTCCTTTATCCCATCCCTGATGTGAAACTTTAGTGCACATGTTTGTATGTCGTACGGCCAGTTCTTCAATTGTGAATGACAATTGGTCGTGTATATTCCCTTCGTGGCACACATAATCCGACCAGTATTCTGAATTTTACAGTACCTAGATTCGTAGTTCAGGAACTCCATCTCGTTGAACTCCCTCATATGGTGTAAAATGGGTAAGGGCGACCAGATGAAAAAAAAAGGAACAAGAAAAGAGTCAATGCCGTCATAATTGTCTGGGTTCCATTTGAACCTTGGGTCCTCCCATGAGAATATAATCCAAATAAATGTATTAAACAGCGTTTCGCTTTTGTCAAAGTAGAAGTTCCTTACACTAAACTTAAGAGCTACCACTGTCGCATCTTTGCATGGCGCGTCCGTAGAATTAAGAAGGTCGAAGAGTTTGCCCATATAAATTTTATTCGGTGTTCTTTCATCGATGATACAATCTGAGTTTACGTAATTAATAAGTGCTATGAATATTAAAGTAACCAAGAACATTTTGATTGTTATATGCGACATAAAATAATAACTGAATTTGGTGAAAATTCAAAAATAATAAACTCATTTTGATAAAAGGACAGTATCAGTGTCAGATAAACGAGCCACGTCAAATTATTACAGATCAAATGTCATAGCCATATGTATTTTTATACAAATGAATAAAAATCAATACCATATCTATTACGAAGTTGAACAGTTCGTTGGTTTGTACATTTATTAAACCTGGGCCTGGCCTGTTTTACCTCAAGTTGTAAACTACAGGTTTTTAATTCACGAATTGTAAATAGATGTACCTATATAACAGAAAAGTGGATAATCGAAAAAGAAAAAAATAGTTAACTATTTCACAAATTTTCAAGTCATAATGCTAAAAAAACGTTGACAGGCGTTGTATATTGGAAGAAAGATAGAAAAAATTACCACATCAGGTTTTTGCACGTTCGTAATATTTTGTTCCTGAGATAAGATAGTTGCTTATATAGTAAAAAAGCTATAAGATATACGGTCTTAGCAGAACGGATTTACATTTCGGTAATTGTACATTTGTAACTATTGAATATACATAATGTTAAAAATAAAAAAATAAAAAAATAAAAAAAATGGATAATGCAAAAGTGCATCCTTCCAATGTGATGAAATGTCCCATTTCCGCCCTCTAGCTACCACTAAAAATTATTAAATTAATTTGAACCAAATATTCCACGAATCGAAATAATGCGAAGGGCTTTACGATCGATTTTTTTTTGCCTCTTTTCTTTAATTATTTTTGTCGTTTTACGATTTATAATTTACGAAACCAGAGAATAATTTTCGCCGAAATATAAAATGTTTGTTTTTTTTTTTTTTTTAGATTGTTCAGCCTTTATATTCAATAGGCTTTAAATTAATAGTTTCCTGACATAAAATGAAATAAATAAATAGTGGTTTAAGAGTAAGCTATTCTCGTACTTTTAATAAAGCACAGCCTCCTTGGAGGCGGTAAATAACATTTTTATTTTTATTTTAAAACGGAAACGTAAGAACTATTGAGTACAGCGCCATCTAGGGGCAAAAAGTATAGCTTGTGTCATTATGGTTTGGTTTTAGTAGTTATCGAAGAAAACAGATGACGTTGTAAACTAACATTATAATATAAAACAAAACATAGCTTCCTTGGACCCATACCGAAGACGTTCTAAGCCGAGGTGCGATCTCGCTAGGAGCCTTACCACACCCTTAGGACCAACGGACATCCCGAGTTCTCCTCTTTTTTAACCGACTTCAAAAAAGGAGGAAGCTACTCAAATCGACCTTATATAAGTATATTCAGAAAATGAAAATAAACTATGTTTTTTTTTTTACCTTTATTCATTTATTTTAAACTTATAACCAACAATGTACATGAAGTTAAATCTATAAAATAGTAATTATTTTATTTTTCGAACTGCAGGTAAATGCAAGATTACTGGCGGAGTTATGTAAGCAAAGAAATGAAAAATAATTTAGATGTTAAAATTAAATAGATTTTAGTTTAATGTAATAATTAAGAATTATCACAATAAAAGTAAAATCTATTTAATTATTCTCATATGAAATGATTATAAATTTTTTGGTATCAGTTGAAATTAAATTTTAACTATTCTAATTTCGTGTAAATGAATGAATATATCCAACAACAAATACTAATAATTACTTTCAAAATAATTTTCAATGTTTATGTCTATCGTTTTTGGTCGAGGTACATAGACAATGAGTAAAATAAAATATATAACTAAAGTTACGTAAAAGTAAAAAATATTGACGATGCAAGCGAATTCAGTCCAACTATTAACATCAGTTTCATCGCCGGGTGACAGATCAGACACATTTCTTGAGAAAAGTATTTTGTAGCGACTATTTAATAAATACTCATTTAAAACAATAATCCAACGATGCGGTTCACTTGTTTTTTTACTCAGTAACCTCAAAACTAAACATAAACATATAGAGAAAGTACAAATGCAAATTGAAGATCGAATTAACAATATAATCGTTGGAGTGTCTGAACCATAATGGGGTATTAGTTCTCCAATAGTTTGGAATAAATGAAAGTTTGCAATTAAACTGAAAACAGTAAGACCTAGGCGAACGTTGCTTTTAACATCTAAATACATTGTAGCTATTATTAAAACTACTAATATTATTGACGGAAGTATGATCATAACCGCAATGGACAACGCTTGCCTCTCAACAACGAATAACATGGATGTATTTGTATATTTCGTTATGTTTTTAACCATATCGTGATAAACTACACGCCAGCCTCTGTGTTCTTCATCACCCAGTCCGTATAATTGTGACTTAACTATTAAATCTTCCTCTACATAACCTGTAGTACCAAGTTTAAATGCACAGATATGAGTGTCGAAAGGCCAATTTTCCAATGCCGTCTTACACGTCACGGTATAGGTAGAAGGAACTACACAAGTGGAGTTTCCATTATTATTAATATTACATTTTAAGGGATAGTAAGTATCATCAGTATTGTAGTAGTCTTCTTTGTGAAAAATAAACATCATCGGAGTCCATATTATGGCGGAGGATATTTGGGTGCTAGTTATTCCGCCGTAATCTTCAGGTTTCCATTGCGACCTGCGGTCCTGCCATTTCATATATAACCAAACGTACACCGTGAACAACTCTTCGTTATCATCAAAGTAAAAAGTTTTTAAATGAACCAAAAGTACGACTTCTTTTATATTATGTTCTGATGCAAAAGTACAATTCCTAATATCATAAAACAACTTCCTTTCGTAGATACTTGTCGGACTTCTGTTATCAAATTTACAATCTGAGCTCGCATATTTAATTAAAAACGAAATAATAGTTGCAGCTAGTAACATGTTTAATGTATTTACGCTAACTGAGGAAAATTTATATTGGTAATTTAATATTCAAACGCCCACTGCGATAAGAGGAATGCCAGAGCAAATGTTTTTTTCTAATCTATTAAAAAAACTCAGATATTAATCCATAGACAACATTAATATAATATTAAATTATAACATCAATAGTAACATGGAATTTTAATCAGATTTTTCTTTTTTTTTCTGGGAAATAGTTCTCGAGAAAATTGAGTGGGAAACAAAATTGATATTGAAGTTTTTGTCATTAATGAATCCTTTTGATGTTCTCAATAGAAACTCCCACTGGATACAAGATGATTATTTGATAAAAATTGTTGTTTGTGGACTTTATTTGGCACTATCTAAGTTTAGTAATGACGATTCGATTTTGGAAACATTCTTTTAAACATTAACGAAGAAGTAATAGCGAAGCAACATTATATTAAGTATATATTCAATATAATAATTTATCATAATCAATAAATAATTTCCAAAGATACTCTAATGGGTCAAACACAAATTGCGTAATTCATAATTTCCTAAAATTAAAACATCAAATTTCATTTTGAAAATCAGCCCTTATTTACATTGTACACTTTGACTATTCTTAATAATATGGATACAGATCAGTCTTACACATTTTTGCTAAGAATCAGTTTTTATTTTTATCTGTCCGCAAAAAAGACTTACTTGTTAGTTGATAACATAAACCTTATTTAAGCACATACATTTTTACGATTCATTTGAAAATCCTAATTAAATATGCTCAAAAAATATTCGCTATCATCACTAAACAATTAACATTTGATAATACGTGTATTTTCATCATTACAGCCTATACAGTCCACTGCTGGACATAGGCCTCCACAAGTTTACGTCAAAAATAACGTGAACTCGTGTGTTTTGCTCATAGTCACCACGCTGGGCAGGCGGGTTGGTGACCGCAGTACTGGCTTTGTCGCACCAAAGACGCTGCTGCCCGTCTTCGGCCTGTGTATTTCAAAGCCAGCAGTTGGATGGTTATCCCGCCATCGGTTGGCTTCTTAAGTTTCAAGATGGTTGTGGAACCTTGTTATCCCTTAGTCGCCTCATACGACACCCACGGGAAGAGAGGGGGTGGCTAAATTATTTAGTGCCGTAGCCACACAGCACAATACGTGTATTTTAGATAATAAAAAATAACCAAAAGTTAACCACAAAAGGGACCTTTCCTGTCGAAATTACACAGAAAAAATCTCGTTTTCTACAGAATTATTAAGCCATAAACGTTACATAATAATAATGTATCATGCGCTTGAAAACAAATGTTCTAAAAAAAGCCATTGCTCATAGTAAAGCAAATAATATTATAAAATTGGTATATATTAGAAAATAATGAATAATCATCACATGTCCACACAAAGGACATTTTTCCTGTAAAAATTAAAGATATAAAAATATACATGTGTGTGTGTGTACAAAAAGTATGTAGTATTGGGGAAGTATGCAGGGAATTTCGGGGGAGATAAATCGATATAGCTAGGATACATTTTTAGAAAATGTCGTTTTACCCCTGTTTTAGACAATGAAAGAATGACTACAATATCGTTAGAATACGAAGATAAATTTCGCACTTGTCAATAAAGTTGTAAAACTCCAGCTGGTAAATCTACCAACCAATGAAAAAGACCACGGTTCAAATGCTCAAATTTCCAGATCGATTGTTATTTTTTCTTTTTTTTTCTAATTGTACTCATGCTTTTTTATTTAAATAACCAGTTCATATTTTATATTATTATTATGTCGGTAAAATCGGAAAATATTATTCATATTTTATCAATATGTGATTTGTATTTAAATATGATTTCCAAAAAAACACGATTTACTCAAAATAACGAGCTAAGCTCGGTCAGCCAGGTACTAGCTATATTATGCTACAACATGTTATATATCTAATAAGCTTATTTTCGATCAGTACATCAGCAGTTTCAACTGCAAATTCACTCCTTGACGGGTAGAATTTCACAAACTCTGAAATAGATATTTATTAGTTTTTGATCAGTTGTCTCAAAATATAGTTTAATCTCTCTAACAACAAACATAACGGACTTCAACATAAACTTCAAATCCCTATTTCACACCCTTAGGAGTAGAATTTCTATAAACGCAGATACAAACAATTACTTATGTTTTTAATCAGTAGTCCAAAAATGAAGCGCTTACTGGCGTTACGCTTTCCTATCTTCAAAAGTTTCATACACACTCTCAACCACTTTCAAGGCTGAATTTGTCCAAATTCTTCCTTTGTCTATTGAACCAACCGAACGAACTGAATAGAATATATTAGGTACGAGTATGATGTACGATATTGAATTTCGTGTTAAATATAATCTTTCTAATATGTAATAAGGAAAAGAAAATGAAAGTTTATTTATTTATTTATTAATAAGGTTAGCCAACAGTTATTTACACTGATTCATAAATATTTGACACTGAGAAGTAATATATCATATACAAATGAAACAACCACTTATAGGTTAACACCACATGTAAGAACACAGCTGCACTTAGTAAAAACAATAAAGTAAATTAAAACTATCAAAAAGAACAATACATATCAAATAAAACAATGCATATAAATGTTTTACATATATATGCATTTTTTACGATATTTTACAAAACATAATTTAGTTATGTTAATTTAGTAAATTTAATTAGCACTTACGTTTTCATTTCCAATTACCAGATATATTTTTTTATTTTTATCAAATTAATTTATTGGAAAATTAACAAAATAGCTACTAATTTTGAAAATAATTTTTGAAATTTACATTTGTTGAATTTGGTCTAGGTATGTAAAAAATTAGAAGAATAAAATATATATTAAAAATTATATAAACGCTGAAACTATTAATAAAACAAACAAAGGTAGTCCAACTTCCAACAACAATTTCATCATCCGGTACATTTTGGCATTTTAAAAATAGTTTTTTGTAGCGACTTTTTAGTAAATACTCATTAATAGCAATAACCCAACGCTGTGGTTCACTTCTTTTATTACTTAGTAACCTTAAAATTAAACATAAACATACAGAGAAAGTACAAATAAAAATTGAAGATCGAATAAACAATACAATCGTTGGAGTGTCAGAACCATAATGGGGTATTAGTTCTCCAACAGCTTGCAGAACACGAAAGTTTGCAAGCAAACTAAAAATAGCAAGACCTAGACGAATATTGCTTTTAACATCTAATATAATTGAAATCATGGCCAAAACTACAACTGCGATTGATGGTGGAATGATTGTTTGTGTAATGGCTATCGCTTGCCTTTCAACAACAAAGAACATGGATCTTTTGGTGTTTTTTGTAATATTTCCGATCATACCATAATGAATAATATTCCAATTGGTGCTGTTTTCAAATCCAGATCCGAATAAAAATGACTTAACCACCAAATCGTGTCGAAAATAATTTTTGAGGGCAAGTTGAAAGCTACAAATTTGGGTATCAAAGGGCCAGTTTTCCAGTAAGGTCTTGCAAGGAACAGTGTAAGTATATGGTGCTGTACAGGTGACTCTTCCTTCATTTGTAACTTTGCAATCAGCCTCATAATAAGTATAATCTGTATCGCTGTAGTCTTCTTTGTGGTACAGTAACTGTAGTGGTGTCCAAATAAAGAAGCTTTTGGTTGATAATTCAACTCTGTTTATCCCTTCGTATTCTTCTGGGTTCCACTGTAATTCTGGTTGCCACCATTTCATTTGCAACAGGGTCTTTATTGAAAACAATTCTTCATTAACGTCAAAGTAAAAATTATGTAAATGAACCAGAAGTTTAATATCCTTTAAATTACCAGTAGGCGGTTCTTGCATACATTCGTACAAATCATTCTGTAACTGGGTCTGGTGCCTGCTATATGGAGTCCCGTTATCAATTTCACAATCTGATCTCGCATTTTTGATTAGCAGCGATACAATGATGGCAGCTAGGATCATGATTGTCGTGTGTATTCTGACTGAGCGAAAATTACTATTAATTAATAAGAATATTACAAATAAGCAATAACACGCCCACAAAGATAAAAGGTTACAATAGCAATAAATTTTATCTAATCTTTTTGAAAAAAATTATATCGATGACTGGCTTGCAGGCATTAAATGACCTGGAAACTAGACCTAAAAATATTAAGTGTTAGTTTTGGTCTAAAATCTCATTTCCCGAGAGAATTTAGAATGGATGAGGAGTCCTAATGATGATGTTTTTCATTGAAAATTCTATCTGAGCCATCATAATCCATAAATACAAATAATAATAGGCCCCTACCTTGGTTACAAGGGGGAGGAAGAAATTGCCTGCTCAGAATATGAAGCAGTCCGGTAGTACCACGTCTACCTTACGAGGGTCACAGCTAAATAATTCTGCTTTCAAGCAGTGTTGTGTTCCTGTTGATGAGTAAAGTGACCAGAGCTCCTGAGGGGAATTGGGGATAGGGTCGGTAAGGCGCTTGAAATGCGTCTGGTGTTGCAGGCTATAAACTACGGTAATCTCTTACCACCAGGTGAGCCTGTACGCTTGTTTGCCGACCTAGTTATATATATTTAAAAAAAAAACTGACGAAGCATTATCTCAAGATATTTCTGCAGATTTCCCGTCGTTGTTTTCATAAAAACATTTTTAAACATAAACAGCCCTCATAAATGTTAATGCCAAAACCAAGGTGTCTGTGACTCGTAAAATTTGAATTTTAGGCGACGCACTCAGAATTGCTTAGACGAAAATGCGATGAGTTTATCAGGTACTTTTCTTTGGAGGCATAAGTTTTATATTTTGATCACTTTCATAATAATTATATGTGTAAAATATATGTATATACATAACGAATTATAATATGTGTGGAATACTTCTCTCTAGAATAATTTTGTTAGACAGGCTCAGCGCTCTACGAAGCCGCAATCAGCCAATTCTTATTCTAAAGCTTGAATTATGACATAAATTTATGTTTTCTCTGTCTCCCTCTCTCTCACTGTGAGTGTGAGTGTGTATTTGTGTACAAGTACGTATGAATGTGCACGTGCGTAATGCGTGTCTTATGCACTTTTTTTAAATTTATATTTATACATGTGTACGTAAGATAAGGGAGAATAGAGTTGGTATATGTTTTTATTTCCTCGTCGTTGATAATTAATTATGCGTCGAGGATTCCCGTGATGTGACTTTCGGATCTGACATGATTGAGACGATATTCGTCACCATAAAATGAAAAAAAGATGTCTTCTAATGTTTGCCCGCGACTTCATTCGCGTGGATTTTTTTTTCTATATATCACTAGGTCGGCAAACAAGTGTACGGCTCACCTGATGGTAAGAGATTACCGTAGCTAGTACCGTAGACACCTGCAACGCCAGAAGCATCGCAAGCGCGTTGCCGTTCCAATCCCCAATTCCCACCAGGAGTTCTGGCCACGTTACCGACAGGAACACAATACTGCTTGAAAGCAGTATTATTTAGCTGTGATCTTCTGTAAGGTCGATGTACTACCCCAGTCAGGCTGCTCCATATTTTGAGCAGGAAATTCCTGCTGAGCCCTACCTCAGAAAAATTTAACAAAAAAATAATTTTTCGGTTCGCAGAGTAATAAAATAAATAAATTTCTAAAATAACAGTAGCCTAAGTTACTGTTTATTACATCAGCTGTCTACCAGGGATAGTCTCATCAAAATCGGTCCAGTCGTTTCAGAGATGCCAGAACAAACAGACAGACAGACAGAAAGACAGAGAGACAAAAAATGTAAAAAAATGTTATTATGTACCGTGAATAATACGAATACATAGAGAAACTTTCCAATATAATGTTACATATTTTTACATTATTATTACATAGCAGTTGCTAAGTCCGAGCTATACAAAACACTTTTCTTCTTTGAGCTTCAAGTAATTGTAGAATGGAACGATTGGAGCGGTATCTCGGAAGAATGTAATAACAGCTAGCTACGTTTTTAATTGTCAACAATGTATCCTGTGCGACTTTAAATTGCAACTTTTACGCGTGACCGCATTGCAAGCTCACCGGCTTGCAACTAGAACGGGGGAAGGAATGCAGTCAATTGTCTCCTCTCAAGAGAAAATATTGTAAGGAATGTTTACTACACTATGTATAAATTATAATTTCATAGTTTGTTTTGTGATCATGAAAACAAAATTTATTTATTTTGTTTATTTTTTGCCATAAACAATAACAATAACAAACAATAAGATACTACTATAATATTTTAACAAAATAATCACTAACCATAACATATAATAAACAAATAACTATTTATGAATTGATTCAGAGAGTAACATAATAGGTTCACTAAATCTGATAGTTGATTCAGAAGGCGTGTAGCGCATAAATTTATTTTGTAACCGTTTTAGCATTAGTACTTGTTCTCATGCGGTGACCAAACGCTTGTATTGAACTATAGATGACTCTTTACTAAAACATTATACTATGCTATAACTGTTCCTATGTTTTTAAAGAAGTGAGCTTTGCGCAAGATGAAACCTAAATTACGATACGCCATCTTACATATTTTTTCGTCATCGTTCGTTGTCGTTCATCTTAAAATGAGTTGAACCGCCAAATCGCTAAATTCACTTACTCTGATTATTGGAACTTCTGCAACCTTGTAATTGTTAATGATGGCATGGTGTTCTTGCGAGAATGTTGTCGTTACACACGAAGAGGTATTTCTATAAGCCATTGCCATCACTCCAAGCTACTACTCTATCCATATCAACTTTCCCTGATAATGGGAGTGTTTTCCAATAATGGTATCAATCAAAATAGTCTAGTTATTGAGTTTACAGACTATCAAACAACATGCTTCGACTTCTTAGAGCAAATATTTAGTTTGTGTCCAAGCTAAATAGGGTAAAATAGCAGGAATGATTATGGTAATCCATAGCTAGAGGATTTTGCTTCACAAGAACAAGAACAAGGGCAGATAACTATAAATATGCTTTTACAGTTCTTTATGTCTATTATATCAAGCGCTTGCAGCGATTAGATAGAATTTGTATGGTTCTTATCCTTCTTTAAAGCCTAGCGCTCTTATAGCGACAGTAACTAGATACCCTCTGCTATCGTTTCAAGGTTGTAACTTTGTTAGTTATAAATATTATATAAACTTTAAATTAGGTATGATAAAGCCATGAATCAAAAATAAATTTTAATTTAATTAATAAAATACCTAACGACTTTCTAACAATTGCCAACGACCCTATTCAAACTGGATGTAAATAAAATAACGCGGGCATATTTTCCAATTAAAAAGTTCGGGCCCAAATCTGGCAACGCGTCCCTCGGCACGAACAATTTAAAACTCTGGTAACATCGGTTTTTTAGGATTTAATGAAGTAGATTTTTATATGTTCAATTTTATCGATACAATCGTATATATTATTATGTATTACTTTTTTTTTAATGGCGAGATTCTAAAATTCATTCATTATTCATTGTTCATATTAAAAAAAAGTTAGGGTTTCTGTATTTGAAATATTTTTCATTGTTTTTCAATTCTTATATAAAAAATATAGATATTAGGTAAGGATTGCGTTTAAGTATACCAATGCCATGTGCCGGTGCCATGAGGTTACGACTTAGGTTCGTAATGGTACTGCTGTCTTTTTAAAAACATTAGCCATGTCATAAGACTAGATAAGAATTATTTTTATACAAAAATATCTTATCTCGTTGTGGGAGGTGTAGGGAAAGTTTTCAAAGAAATATGTGCCAATCAAAATAAATTCTGAGACTTTATATATCTGAAAAATCCGCGGAGAACAGTTGGCGAACAGTTAAAATCCAACCCACTCTCCTTTAAGTAAAAAGAAACATTTGTTGAGTAAGAAACGTTTATAGGTAAAAGGTATTCATAGAACAGTAAAATGAACAGTACACTCACTAAACTATTATATCGGTACCTTGGAAAGGAAATTTTTAACCGAATTCCGAAAAAGGAGGAGGGTCCTCAATTCGATTGTATTTTTAGTAAAATAAAGAATTTCGTTTTGGGTATCGGTGTTACCAGGATGCGGTCACCAGGACTTATTGAGGCAGGAATAACAACTAGTCTTTACGAACTATTCATAAAACTAACGTCATCTATCACACGAATCAACACTACACCAGAAATGCCAAAACTTTCACTCTGTTTTTCTTAACTGTATATTTTAGTATCATATTTATAGCCTGTAGATATTATATCTTCATCAATACCTTAAAAGCCTTCCTGACGAAAAAAGTTTAGTTATATTCCTATTTAACCTGAATATCTGAAAATAACTAAATAAACTATAATTCCCAATTGATATGAGAAAGAAAATAGAAATTTCTATTTAGTAATCTTAATAACAACAAAATTTTTTTTTTCTTATTTTAGAAATTGGACAAACATTTATAAAAAGTTTTTCGTGTATTTTACTTTTGATACAAATAAAAATTCCTATTTTATTTATTTAACATAGCAAATTGGAGTATCTGTTTGTAATATTAAAATAGCCGCTTTTACTAAATGCATATGGATGTATACAGGGTAAATACCTATACCAAAATAATATTTTTTACAATTTTTATCGGTATGTCTGACTGGACCGATTTTGATGGGACTTTCACTAGTAGATAGCTGATATAATAAGGAGTAACTTAAGCTACTTTTGCATACTAAATTTATTTATTTTATAACTGCGCTATTCCGTTCTATTAAATTCTGTTCTATTCTGTTCTATTTTATTCTCTTCTTTTCTATTTTCTATTTTATTCTATTCGATTTTCTATTCGATTCTATTAGATCTTATTCGATCCTATTCGATGCTATTAGGTTCTATTCTACTCTATTCGACTCTACTCAAATCTAGTCGACTATATTCGACTCTCCTACGTGGGGAAAGAGGCCTATGCCCAGCAGTGGGATATTACAGGCTGAAGCGTAATATTCGACTCTATTCAACTTAACTCGACTCTACTCGACTATGTTCGACTCTATTTAACTCTTTTCGATTCTATTTTTTACTCTTATTATTGATTTTCTATTCGATTTTCTATTTGATTCTACTCGATTCTACTCGTTTATACTCAATTCTACTCGATTCTATTCGACTCTACCCTTCTCTACTTTACTCTACTCTACTCTCTATTCTGTTCTATTCCATTCTATTCCTTGCTATTCTGTTCTATTCCGGTCTATTCTATTCTCATATAGACTATACTCTTATATTCTATAATTAATCTAGACATATAAATAAAATTGGAGCGTTTTACTAAATGCATATGGATGTAAATACGGTATATATACACCAAAATAACATTTTTTATAATTTTTGTCTGTCTGTCTGTCTGTTTGTTTGTTCTGGCTAATCTCTGAAACGACTGGACCGATTTTGATAGGACTTTCACTGGTAGACAACTAATGTAATAAGGAGTAACTTAAGCTATTGTTATTTTAGAAATTGATTTATTTTATTACTCTGCAAATCGAACAATAACTTTTTTTGTTAAATTCCATGCGGATGAAGTCGCGGGCACAGCTAGTTTATTACTAACAATAGATCAGAAACAAGATAAAAAGTTAGCTGACGTATTGAGGTGTTAAACAAGTAAAAGCTTCTGACATTCATTTCAGTGTCAAACTAATCTTTATATATATAATCTAAATGTAAATTGTAAATATGTATAATGTTTAAATATAAATAGATAAATTTAAAAAAATCTTTATCCGTAGATATTTCTATTTGCAACCTGTGAGTACAAAGCTAACAAAGCTCGTTTATAAAAAATGTTTAATAAGACGTAAGTACGTCCTTTTTTAATAATATAAAAGTACCATCATCACCATCATCATCATCACTTCGGCCTATCGCAGTCCACTGCTGTAAACGGGACTCCACAAGTTCACGCGAAAAATGTATATATATGTATCATGTATGATTTTAACTTATATAATGGTGAGCTTTTAAACAAAATTTCATCCCCTATATAAGTAATATAAGCTCTTAGGGAAGAAAATTTAAAAAATGCAAACATCCAGACTAATCTACATGTAAATTCCTTAAACCCCCTTTTCACCCCTTAAGTTTTTACTAATATTGAGTTAGAAGCCCATAAATAAATTTTATGTTTCTGATTTCAAAATGACTATATTGTATAATTGTTGCTTAGAAATGACCACACCAACCAAAACTTATGATCTAATATTAAAAGTTTGTACTTGGCGATGACGAATCAGTAAATCACTGAATTATTACGTTATTTTAAAAGCATATATTTGGTATTTTTTTTTTAATTAATATTTGAAAACAATGGAATTTTCAATAAAAAAAAAAGATAAACAAGAATAATACACAAAAGAATTTTAAATAAGTTTATTTTTATCTTCTATATTAAATAAAAATCAACAAAATTACTCTATTACGACAAAAATTCTTAAATGTAATAACATACTATTTACCTAATAAGTATTAAACAAGAACAAAAAAAAAAAATAAGATCTACCTTAAGAATTAATTTTATATAAATACAAGATTCAATTCGAATTTTGGTATTGCAACATAAAATTAATATTTATTAATGAGGCAAACCACAGTCTTTAAATTACATTATAACATTATAAATTTTACCTTACGTTGATGCTTATAAATATTTTATTATCAAAAAGTGTTCATAAGAAAATAGTACTTATTTGATGTTAGGTATAAATGTCTAGAAGTATAGAAGTGAGACAACGTTAAACAAAGTGTTTTCAGCATTTTTATTAAATGAAAGTTAACGAAAATGAAGACTACACATGGAGCTCATATCAACATTCATTAAAGTTAATTAATTCATCATCATTAAGGTAAAAGTCACTTAACTTATCAACTGAATTTATTACCAATGCTTAATAATACTATAATATTGACTTATTAGTACACCATTTCAATATGACTGACTACTGACTTTGTAATAAAAAAAAAATATATAAAATAAATTGTAAATAACTTAACATAGTATGGGATATAATATAAAAAATATAGTTATTAGTCTTTTGTCTACTATTGTATATTAGAAAACTAAATGCTAGTAGTAGTACGTATATAATTTGATACAAGCTATACACACTTAACATTGATGTCCATTGAATACAATTAAATTAGTCGACATTTTAAAACCTGCATTTTTCACGTAACTCATGATAATAATCGATTATCACTTGTGAACGCAGCTGCTTTTTTATTACCCTTTATTTCATTTTCAATTTCCTGCAACGTTTTATCTTTCGTTTCGTTCAATACAAAGTACAATATAACAAGTCCTACAATTACACACACAGCGTATATGCTAAACGTTCCAACTATACCAGTTTTCTCCATCATCATTGGGGTTAATTTCATTACAAGTGCATACAAGAGTGTAAATACTATACCAGTTGTGCACGCCCCTATACCCTTATGCTCTAATGGTAATATTTCCCCTACAATTGTAAAGCAAACTGGAACAACACCAGCATTTACAACAAAAACATTGAGCAGGATTAAAACAGGCGTCAACCAAGGTATAATGTGCATACCGTAAGCCGTTTTCATAAATGTTAGCAAACTGGTTGAAAACATGAAAAACACTGATAATATACCCGCAGTGAAAAGTATTGTGCGTCTATTAAAGCTTCTTATAATAAAACATGACATTGATAACGCGATAATTGTTAAAATGTCGCTGCCAACAGTACAATAAACAGCGACTGATTTGTCACCGGTAATTTCTATTAAAATTTCAACTATGTACGCCAGCATGTAGTATCTTCCGCAGGCATCAATAATCATTGTCAGAATACAGACAATGGTGAAAGATCTCAGAAAATCTTTTTGCAATAGTTTCCTCAGAACCGCTATTACTTGATCTTTTCTAGCGTGCTTATTCTTTTGTCTTCTTTCCTCTTGCGCTGTTATAAGTTCTTCTAAATCTTTCCTATTTTTAGGGGTATCGCCATGTAAATACATATATGCTTCATCGCATTTTTCATACCTTCCTTTCATTGCCAGAAAAGCTGGACTCTCGTGCCACAGACAGGTAATTAGAAACGAAAAAATGTGCGGGATAATCGAAAAAACGGCAATTTGTCGCCAAGTCCAACACAGAGCTAGGGCATGGCACATTAACGAGCCGGCAGCTACAGATGCTTTTTTTATCGTGATGAACAATCCTCTCCGATTTGGATGGCAATACTCTGCTAATACTATAGCAGTTATGTAAACTCCACACAATGCTAGGCCTTGTGTAATCCTTGCAGCGTACAAAGCGGCAGCACTATTCGCAAGTGCAAATATAAGAAATCCTGTACCTACTAGAATGTTCATGACGAAGAATGCGAACTTTCGTCCAAATATTTGCATGAGTGGTGGAATGATACAAAATCCAAATACACCAGCAAAACCATGGCTTGCAGCTGAAACAATAAAAATTCAAAGGTACAAGATCAATTGTAATTTATATTTATTTATTTACACTTTCGCACACTAATACAAGGTTTTAACAGCATAACAAATGATATATAAAAATAGAATTTGCATCAGTTGCAACAGGCGGCCTTATCGCTAATACAGCGATCTCTTCCAGGCAACCTTTGGGCAGAGGACTAAATAAGAAGTGTGGGATGGGGCGCAAAAATGTTATGTAACATACATATGAACATATTATACTCACATACGTACATGTACCTAAATACATTTACATACATATACATACATTCAGATATACACATATACATACACTACATATACACACACAAATAATATATATCAATAAATAAAAAACTTGATAAATATTAAATGAAAGACAAAACATCATAGCATAAAGTACTCATATAAATAAAATTGCTTGTCAAACATTAAGACGATAAATACATTTCTTTTGTGAGTTTTTTAAATGTCTCTTATGTTTGAGCATTCTTAATAGACAGTGGCAATGAGTTCCAAAGACGACAGATATATTAGAATAAAAGGATGTAGAATGTGGAGGGATCTTCAATATCAGACTTTCTTTCGAACAGAGAGGACGTTCGTGAGAATTACAGAGAAACTCAAATCGATTTTTTAAATAGTGCGGAGCAGTAGGATTAAAGAGGATAGTATAAAGAAGGGTCAAGAGGATAGTATAAAGAAGGGTCAGCAATATGTGAGTATTCCTGCGAAGTTGTATAGGAAGCCACTAGAGTTTTTTTCGAAATTCAGAAACGTGGTCATATTTGCGAAGTCCAAATATAAACCGAATACAGAGGTTTTGTAGGCGCTCAAGTTTATTTACTTGTTCCTCATTTAGATTAACAAAGCACGTATCGGCGTAATCAAGAATGGGAAGAAGATGAGATTGCGCTATCATTATTTTAGTGGAAATAGGGAGAAAGTTACATAGCCTTTTTAACGATTTCATCGAGGCAAACAATTTCCTACTTACTTCATTAACATGAGGAATCCAAGAAAGATATTTATCAAAAGAAACTCCCAAATTTTTAACCTTATCACTTATCGGTAAACAAATTCCATCAATTATTAATGGCGGGGTTGCATCCAGTTGATACGAGAAATTAACTTCTGACTGCCGACGACAATAACCTGCGGCTTTGTAGGATTAACCCTTAAACCATAAGACTTACTCCATCGTTGAATAGATGTAAGATCTTTATTCAACAAATTTATACATTGCGAAATTTCACTGGGATGAGATTGTGAGTAGATTTGAAGATCATCTGCGTACAAATGACAGAGAGAAGAGATGTGATTAGTGACAGATGAAATAAAAATCGAAAATAATAGAGGAGATAACACGTGTAAAGCTGGCGTGGAGTTACCCATACACCAGTTGGAAGAATGACCATCAATGTATATGCATTGTCGACGATTGTGCAAGTAATTATGAAACCAGCCAGTCACTTCAGGAGATATGGTATGGCTAGTAATAAATCAAAATCAACAGCATTAAAAGCATTACTGAAATCAAGTAAAATTAATACTGTGATGAGTTGACTGTCCATACCTAATCTGATGCCATCTGTAATTTTAACTAAAGCAGTAGTCGTACTATGACCATGCCGAAAACCAGATTGCATAGGATTGAAGAGGTTGTGTTGAAGAAGAAAAGGAGTCATTTGTTTGTAAATAAAAATCACTCAAGTACTTTTGAAGGAATTTTTGGAAGGAAATTTATATAATAATAATTATTATCGATGACGCCTTAGCACAACGGTCACAGCACTGGTTTATGGCTGTTGCGCTGGCGATCATGGGTTCGATACCCGCACATATCATACATTTGTATTGGTCATACAGATGCATGGCATGGTCTGGGCGTTTGTGTTTGTGTAGTGTGTGTATGTTTTCGGTCAGAAGTAAACCCACATAGACGTAAATCCAAGTAGAGGCCGCTGAGTATGAGGCGTTTATTTAATTATAAAAATATGGTGCTCCACCGAGTAAACATATCTTTAAAACATATATTTTTTTCGCTGTTTATTTACTCTACTGTCGACCTTGATGGCAGATGGCGTATTTTAAGAATCAGCTTCTCGGGCAATTTTAATATGCAGAGGATCATAATATTTGAATGTAAACAACCATTATAAGAACTGAATCACCAGATGGATACGGAGCTGTGCTGTCTGTCACACATTATGGCGGATAAGTCATAACGTCTCATAGACTTCGCTTCAAGATCTCTTACAAAGACAGAGAAAGGTTACAGCCAATTAAGTGAAAAAGCTGTAGCACTAGTGTGGGGATTGAAGAAAATTTTCGAGTACTGTTGTGGCAGAAAAATAATTTTCATTGTAGACAATCAACCATCAGCCAGAATTCTACACCCAGAGAAGGCTGCACCTGCTACAACTACACAAACATTTAAACAACAACAATTTAAAATATTAAAAAAAAATTATTTATGTGTAATTTATTTTTTAATTTTTTTTTAAATTTAGGCAGTATTCGATTATCATATAAAACTAAGGAATGCTGCAGAACATGCTAATGCAGACTATTTTTCAAGACTGCAGCATATAAATAAGAATGAAAAGTCACTTAAATCAGATTTCTGGAAAGCAAGTTTCATTACAAGAGATAAGGGTAGCTACAGCTACTGACTCAGAACTACAAAAGTTATAAATTGATATACATTCAGGAAGAGAAGAATACATGAATTTTCATAGCAGAATAATCGCAAATTTTACGCAATACGAATCGTCATACTTAAAAAACTGCAACCTTTGTATATATATAAAGTAAAGATGATAGATTTATCCAGAAGTTAGTGTGGTGGAAGAACATTGACATACAAATTGAAAATATAAAAGTAAGATATGCTGTGTGATGCAGAAAAACTCGACTAAGGTGTTTTGTTTGTGTATAGTTTACACAGCTGGGAATACCCAAATAAACCGTGGAATGGTATTTATGTTGACAATGCCGAACCATTTATGAAACAATATTTTCTTATTTTGGTCGATCGTTCCATCCTTATGTTATTGATATGCCACCCACGCACACAAAACGCTTTGGCACTACTTTCCTGATGCGCACAGCTAAGGAATGGAACTCTTTGCCCGCGTCTGTGTTTCCCTAACAATACAATCTGGGTGCCTTCAAGGCCAGAGTGAATAGGCTGTTATTAGGCAGGCATGCTCCACCATTGACCGCATCGTCACTTAACATCAGGTGAGACTGTGGTCAAATGCCTGCCTATTTGACATGAAAAAAAAAGACGCTTATTCTAAATGGTTAGAAGTTATACCTACTACTTCTATTACAGCTATAGCAACTATCAACATTCTAAGAAACACTACATTTCACCTAACAATAACTCAAGTCTCAGACAATGGGAAACAATTTAGATCAAAAGAAGTGCAAAGATTCTTAAAAGATAATGGAATTCAAGCTAAATTCACGGCACAATTTCACCCGCCTACCAATGGTCAAGCGAAAAGATTTGTTCAGACTGTTGACACAAAATAAGGTACTAAGATTCTTAATTATGTACAGAAAACACCTAACAGTACTACGGGATTAAGTCCGGGAGAATCTCGCCTTACGTCACTCGTCACAAAACGTTTACGCATGTAAATAATGTAAGATTAAGTTTATATATAAGTATATTATTATTAGGAAAATGTGTTGTTCGTTAGATAATAGAAGATATCACTATATAAAAAAACTTTAACAAAAAAGAAAGAAGAAATAAGAAAAAAAAATAATAATAATAATTAAAAAAATCATAGATAAATTTATACATCTAGAATAAATAAAAGAATAGTTAAAGAAAAAAACATTTGTATCATACGTTAGAATAAGAACCGGTGGTGGACCTGGTCGTTGGACTCACGTCTCTATTGGAGACATTAAGTTAGTCTAACTCAAAGAATAATGTAGCTGAGTAACGCCTACCTTGATTAAAAAAAAATTGCATGTTTTAGAAATAAAAAAGGACATGGTTCAAAAGCCCTTGGATGTATATTTTTCATATAAAAAAACACTATTTAATATTACGCTAATAAACTACTAGTACAATAAAATATTTATTACGCTTCAGCCTGTAATATCCCACTACTGGGCATAGGCCTCTTTCCCCATGTAGGAGAAGGATCAGAGCTTAATCCACCACGCTGCTCCAAAGCCGGTTGGCGAATATATTCCCTACTATGAGTAACGATCGCTATCTGGTGTACATAATAACAACCGGGACCAAAAGCTTAACGTGCTCTCTGAGGCACGGTGGGGAGACCCACACAAGGACTGCACAAACACCCAGACCACAGCAAACACTTATATGGCCAATACAAATGTTTGTCATGTGCGGGGATCGAATATGCAACCGCCAGCGCAACAGGCACAATCCATGGCTGTGACTGTTGCGCCAACGCGGCGTCAATATTTATTATTTAATATTTATCTGTCAAGATACATAACAAGAGCAGTATTGTTTATGATCTTCTTTAAATTTGAGGTACTTGCCCTGAAGGGCTGCTCCAGATTTTAAGCAGGCTATATTCTTCTGTGCCCTACCCCAATAAAGTTTCATTGAAGATTTACACTTTTCCTTACACAATCCACGAAGTCAAAACTCACCAATCCACGAAGCTTGGTCTGGTGCTACTGTAAATTCGGTGCTGTTTGGAGATGTGATGGCGGGATTATACACGGCCGGGAACGACAGCATCAAACCGGTTCCGACTGAATGTATGCAATCTGACAGAAGGACTAAACTCTAGAATAAAATTAAAAGCAAGGAAGTAATAATTAAAAAAAGAAATTAAAATGTAAATGTATAATCTTAAGAGAGTATTTCAAGTCGTTATACAGTTCCATAGCAGATTAACATGAATACGTGTGCAATGTCATTCTTTTTGGTTTCAAACTAATTTTTCTACAACGCTTTTAGTACATTCATTGACCCCCAGTTATACGTGCCTTTGAGAGAGGAAAAGAGAGGGAGAGAGAGAGCGAGAGACTTCTCTTACAAATTATACAAATTACTTCAATAATTAACTTTTCCATCATCTAGACTATCTACATATAATGTTGCTTATGGATATTTATGACTTGTTATTGTCTCGGTAAATTAGACGCACACTAAAATGAACAACTGTAATCTAAAAATACACATTATATATAACTATAGTATATATATTTAACATTATCAAGCTGTGCCCGCGACTTCGTTCGTGCTTATACATTTTGATTTTAGTCTCTTTTCGTTTATCTATATTCTAGCTGTGCCCGCGACTTCGTGCGCGTGGAATTTGACAAAAAAGTTATTGTTCAGTTCGCAGAGTTCGAAAATATATAAATTGCTAAATAAAAGTAGCCTAAGTTACTCCTTATTACATCAGCTATCTACCAGTGAAGCTCCCGTCAAAATTGTTCAAGCCGTTTCAGGGATTCGTCAGAACAAACAGACAGAGAGACAAACAGACAAAAATTGTAAAAATCGCTATTTTGGTATATGTACTATACATCCTTGCATGTATTAAAAAGCGGTTATTTTAATATTACAAACAGAAACTACAATTTTGTTTATTTGTATAGATAATATATTACAAAGGTGACCAACAAGCGTACACACATGTGGCCATAAATGTAGCAAAATGTATTTAAAGTGTTTTTATTATTTTTGTAGAGAAAAAAAATATACAATTATTATTCTTTTTATATTTGAACAATTGTTAAGTAAAATAGTAAAATTCCAGAAATGTCACTGAACTTTACCTAATAAAAAAAAACACTTAAAAATTTATATCAATCTATACTAATAAATGGAGAGCCGGTTTTTTGTTCGCTTATACTGAAAAAAACTACTGAACCGATCGGAATAATACTTATACATTAAGATACAGCGTGTTTCGGAGAAGGTTTTAGTATATATACACAAAAATTACTCTTTTATATAAAATCGTTAGCCATCACGAAATCTCAAAAACGTTGGACTCATAAAGATGAAATTATGCATTGCAAAGTAGTTTGTAGTTAGTACATGTCTGGTAAAAACAGATTTTTCGATAGGACTGGAGTAAGGAAGAAGGGCTCGGAGGAGGACTCACAAGTTTGTATGAAAATCCATAATTTTTTAACCGACTTCCAAAAAAGGAGGAGGTTCTCAATTTGATTGTATTTTTTTATGTATGTTACTTCAGAACTTTTGACCGGGTAGACCGATTTCGACAAATTTTGTTTTAATCGAAAGGTGGTGTGTGCCAATTGGTCCCATTTAAATTTATTTGAGATCTAACAACTACTTTTCGAGTTATATCTAATAATGCGTTTTTACTTGACGCTTTTTTCGTCGACCTACGTTGTATTATACCGCATAACTTTCTACTGGATATACCGATTTTGATAATTCTTTTTTTGTTGGAAAGGGGATATCCTTAGTTTGGAACCGTGATAAGGAAACTAGGATCTGATGATGGGGTCCCAGAGAAATCGAGGGAAACTTTCGAAAATCCGTAATAACTTTTTACTGGGTGTACCGATTTTGATAATTTTTAATTTAATCGAAAGCTGATGTTTATCATGTGGTCACATTTAAATTTTATCGAGATCTGATAACTACCTTTTGAGTAATCTTTGATAACGCGTAGTTACTTGACTATTTTTTCGTCGATCTACGTTGTATTACTCGTCGATGTAATTGAAGTCGGTTTTTTTTTCGTTTGCGAGCAAACACAATTATTGTGTTACAAGCTTGAAACTTGGCCGAGAGATACTTAAGTCACTTAGACTTCTAAGAACAGATTTCGCGACTAGGGCCTCATCAAAGAGGTCTAAGGGGTATCGAAAGATAAGATAATGTTGACAGATAAAAGTCCATAATTTTATGCTACAAACATGACATTTGACTCAGAGTTATTTTATAGTTAGTAAATGTCAACCAAGAACGGATTTTGCCACAGTGCCGCACTAGATGTCTAAATATTATACAGATAAATATAACTAAATATTATATAAATAAAATTTTTAAATATATTCACTTTATCAATGACATTTAAAGTATCCTGTTAAGGTTTGTTTACCCTTCATCTTACGACTCACTGAATACGGTATAGCACACGAAAGGTGGAGCTTAAAAATGGTAGGTATACAAATAAATCCTAAATTAATTTAATATACACTATTTTATTTTATTTACAAAGAAAGACCTCTTTAAATGTTGTCAATTTCTAAGTGAGGGAAGCTTAAGCCACGGAGAATTGCTAGTACTTAAAGAAATATTTATAAACAAACTTACCTGTCTCCACAAAAAAATATCTTTAAAACAACTCATGTTGTTTTACTAAATTAAATTTTGATTTAATAAATTAAATTCCCGTACAAGTTGTTGAACGAATAAATTCCATGTGATCGGTATGAAAAATAATTCCGAAGTGTAATCGCATTAAGTAATATTTATCTATGTTGCTAATTAACATTTTGAAGCCGTCTGCGGTCGTTTATCGTCTAAAGAACCGTATATACAATTGTTTTATTTTTATAAACGTATTAATCTGTTTTTTATTTATTTATTTAATTTTATTTAATATACATACATTGTAACTATTGTAACTGCTTAACTACATAAAAAATCGTTTACCGGTTTTGTCGTTTTCCTTATAAATGTTTACCGAGGGTATCGATTTTGATGATTCTTTTTTGTTCGAATGGTGGTTCGGTTCGTGCTTGTCATTTGCTCCCATTTAAATTTGATCGACATCTGAAGAATAACTTTTGGATCATTCTTAATAAAGCGCATTTGAATTTTCATTTTAGTACTTGTCGTTGTAAATTGAAGTAGCTTTTTTTTGTTTACGAGCAAATAATTATTGTTTTATTTTAATTATTTTTATGTTCCGTTCGCTTTTTAAACTCAATCAATTAATTCAGTTTTTATTGGTGACTATCTACAGATTGGTATTCGAGTCTTAATTTTTTACGTTGTTATATAAGTAAGGGTGGCACCAATCTTTAATTTATTATAACGAAACTACAAAAGTAACGAATTTTATTTAATTTGAAATTTTTTGTAAAAATTAATATTTGAATGAACAATTAAAAAAAATGAAATCACATCTCGATTGGAAAAGATATTGCACAACACATATACATATATAAACTTTTCAATTGCAAAAGTTTATATATTTTCCCAGCTTGAAGATCACGGAAAACATAGCGTTTTGAAAACATTAGCGTTGTTCCTAAGGCAATTCCTACTTATATCCCAAGATAAAGCAGGTAAAAGTTTCAAACGAATGATGATTGTAGATCATTACAGACTTATAGCAAAAAGATCAGATTTATCTTAAGATTTTTAAAGTCAAACGTATGATTATTTGAGCCAACAGTAGACAAGCCATTTGGAGATTATTATTTTGAAATAAGCTTCGAAGTTTAGGGTATACAATTATAATATATGAATAAATATATGAAAATATATTGAGGCTTATTTGTACACAGTAATTTTAACTAACACCTAGTAAGTTTACCACTACTTAGCAGATAAAAAATATACGTTCAAGAAACAAATAAATACTTATAATAAAACTTTTAGAAGTCCATTTCTGATCCTTCAAAACATAAAAAAAAAATGTTGGCATCGAATCGATACTAAATTCAAATTTAAATTTTTGTCTTTCTATCTAAAAACAGTGTTGAATTTAAATAAAACGACGACGCGTTGGCGCAACGGTCACAGCACTGGTTTATGGCTGTTGCGCAGGCGGTTGCGGGTTCGATCCCCGCACATGACAAACATTTGCATTGGCCATACAAATATTTGCCGTGGCCTGAGTGCTTGTGCAATCCTTGTGAGTCTCTCCACCATGCCTCGGAAAGCAGTGCTGGGCAGCAGTTGGATATTACAGACTGAAGCGATAAAATAAAAATGAGCATCGTATGAATCGTACTTGCTATGACATCAGACAATGTATTTGTGGCATAAGGTAATTTATTAGAGGTAAGACACAGCAGGAAACATTTTGCTCAAAGTTAGGAGCAGCCCGACTTGGTACTTCTCGTCAACCTTGCAGAAGATCACAGCTAAATACCAATACTTTCAAGTAGTGTTGTGTTGCTATGGAGAGAAAGATCGCCAGACCTCTTATGGGACGGAAGTTGGGTCGGCAACGTGCTCGCGATGCTTTTGGTGTTGCAGGCGTTCATAGGCTACGATTACTATCAGACAAATCTTGAGTTTGATTTCAGCCATAATAATGTAAAACAACTTAATATATAATACTTAGAAAATCGAAGGTATGTACACGGCTTTTTAGCAGTTTTAATTTAAGTTATTGACATTTAACAGAAAAACATATTACACGTTTACGTATGATGGTCGTTGTTATTCAAAGCCAAAAGGAAGATATAACATACTTTGTGTATACCAATGTCAAACTGTCTGTTTAGGTGTCTTGTATGTTCAATTGATTTCTGATTAATGAAATGAAATTAAAAAAGCAGAAAAACGTCTTATATTATTATGAAATTACAGCCTTTTTCATTCTAAAAGTATTTTTTGTTCATTCATATTTTTTAAAGTTTGAAATAATTTTTTCGAATACATAATTACAGAAAGCAAAGTAACGGGTAAAATGAATTATAATGTAACTTTTCACGTAGCAGTTAATTATGTTTTTATGTGGTTTGAGTTTTGAAGTAATTTAATGTTGTTTTTTATAAAGCATTACAGTAATTTCGAGAAAAGGGGGATGTTTTTGATTCGACTGTATTTGTAAATGTGTTACGTCACAACTTTTCTTAGCTTACAGTTACAGTTTTTACAAGGTGTACCAATTTTCATGATTCCTTTTTTATTCAAAATCTGGTGTTTGTAGTTACATTAAAATTTGAGCGAGTTTTGACGAGTAAATTTTATTTAACCTTAATTATGTTATTGTCGATGTAGATTGTTTTTTTTTTTTCGTTTGGTAACAAACAATTATAATCATTTAAGAGTGATACAAGGCTATTTGTAGCGGAAATATGTTACCATGGAGATAATTCCTGTTTTTATTGTATTTTAACAGTATTGAGGTAACTTTAAGTTAATGCAAAGTTATTTTAAGTGTAGGTAGTATTCACAAGGATTGTCTGTATGAGTTCACTATCAGTGGTAAGACCACTTTTGCACTCTGCTAATTTTAAGCATCGTATTTTTCTCTCATGTACTCTAAATGTCATTTTCATTTTTCAGAAAAGGGCTATTCGCTAAATATATAAAATGGAATGGAAAGAACCTCTGAGAGAGAAATTTATATATATATATATATATATATATATATATCTGACTTTTGCATCGCTGTATATCTATGAAAATCTAATGTGGTACATGCGGAAAAATTGGCATTTGTTTGCTAGTCGTAATGATCGAAAAGCCTCAAAAATAATAAATCAAATGTTAATCTGCATTAATCAAATGTAATTATTATAAGTTAATCTGTGTCCTTTGTACACACATTAACATTTCCTAAATACCAGCATTATTGCTGTGTATCAAAAAAAAATATTTAGCTATATCATTCAGCTGTTACTTTGTAACACAAGCGTAGGAACGGACGACCGTGTGTGTATATTATGAGATTATTAGACGACAATACTTATATATAACCTAATCTATACAAATAAATAAAATTGGAGTGTCTGTTTGTAATATAAAAAAATAACCGCTTTTTACTAAATGCATATGGATGTATACATGGTACATTAACCAAAATAACATTTTTTACAATTTTTGTCTTTCTGTCTGTCTGTTTAATTCGGCTAATCAAGAAACGGCTGGACCGATTTTGACGAGACTTTCACTGGCAGATAGACTACCAGTAGGTAACTCTGCGAACTGAATAATATTTTTTTTAATTCCACACGGACGAAGTCGCGGGCACAGCTAGTGTAATTCATAATATGTGTGGTATTAATATATTTATACTCTTTTTCTCACAAGAGTATAAGATGTTTACCCTCGCCGCGTAGTTTGTCACTACAACGATAAAAAATTCAGGGGTTAGTACACAGCGGACCTTAATTTAAGATACACGTGTTCACTTATCCCCGGCGGATATTTCGGATACATTTGTAATAATCTTCTATTTCTATCTTAGTAAAAAGGTCTAAGTTATTCGAGATAGTATCAAATTTTTTCTTATATTTTTATATCGTGTATATTTTCTTTAAGGATTAACATCACACACAAGGTTTATATTAAATGTTTATATGCTATTTTTTTGTTATATAACACATGAATTTTAATGTATCATATCTATGTATTTATAATTGACTAGCAATAGATTATATGTATATTTCTTCTGTCTTTACATAAACATATAATTAAATTATAATTAACCATAATAGTCCCAGCAATCGTTTATCTACCGTACGAATAGGAACATTATTATTATCAAATCGAGTATAAAAAAACCTACGACCTGTTCATACACAAAAAAAAACCATAAAAATCAATTAAGCCGTTTCCGAGGAGTTTGGTAACAAATACAGTGATACGAACTTTTTATATATTAGATAATATGTATTCAAATGTAGGAGGACCGGGTTCGGCGTGCCGGCGTCTCTATGCTGGTATCGTGCAAAGTATGGCACTATACGGCGCCCCCGTTTTTGCAGACGCTCTCACCGCCCAGAACAGAATCCTCTTGAAGAGAGCGCAGAGGGTCTTAGCGGTTTTTTTTTTTTTTTTTTTTTTTATTTATTTAAACTCATTTTACATTAAAGAAAATTACAGTAATACACTCCAAAAATCGCGGAGATTTGTCCGGAGTGTTAAGATTGAATACAGTTCATTTAGGCAATTAAAAATAAGGTGGGTAGTTCTACAAATTAAAGTAAGTAGGTATCTTTTAATTAGGTGTAAATGCGTACGCGGGGAAGGCGATCGAGACGCAATACCGGTTTGTTACAAATAGTTACAGGATGTTCAGATAATACGACTTTAATTCATTTCTTAAATTTTTTGTAGTGATTCTTTTCTTAAATGCCACATCTAATCCATTCAACAAGCGAGGAGTCAAATATTCAGTGGTCCTTTCACCATATACGTTATTTGTTGCAGTTGTTGTTATAAGTTTTTGTTTTGTTATTTGTCGTGTATTAATTTTATGGTGAATTTTGTGCTGTATGTCCATATTAAAAAAGTTTTCTTTTAATACGTTGTATTGAAATTTATATTCAACCGGTAATACGTTGCAGTGCTTAAAAAGTTTATCGTCATCATTTTTATATTGTTCTTTTATTTTAGGCGTTACGATTTGTTTTAGGATTCTTACTTGTAAACTTTGTATAGTATTAAGATAAGTTTTAAAGGTTCTACCATAGGTCGTGATACCGTAGCTTATGATCGAATCAGCCAAAGCATTGTAAAGCATAATTAGAATTTTAAATGGTATTTTCTTCTTAATTATAACTACATTAGCCAAGAAGGCTCTGAGTTTGTCACATATAGTACTTATATGAGGTTTCCAATTAAAATAACAGTCTACCACCAATCCAAGATAAGTATGCTTTTCAACGGTTTCTATGACTGGGCACTTGCATTGGTTGATGTATAGATGAATACAATTATGATTATGGGCTTTTAATCTATTATTTGTTTCGAAGAACGTCTTAGTGTATGGTGAGCGTATGTGAACTAGTTTTGTCTTGGATGCGTTAAGTACAAGCCCGTTGTCATGACACCACTTATTTAGTAAATCGAAATCATGCTGCATTTTTTCCAGTGCTCTGTTTACGTTTGAATCTGCTATTAAGAGGCAAGTGTCATCAGCGTACTGATACGATGAGCAAAATTTAAATATATTATTCATATCATTTACGTACGCTATGAAGTGCAATGGACCGAGCACAGATCCTTGAGCTGTGCCTTCAGAAACAGATATTACGTCACTTTTGATATTTCCTATTCTTACAAAATAGGACCTGTTTCTTAAGTACTCTCTGCACCATTTTAAAACGGGACCTCTAATACCTGTATTATTGAGCTTTTCTATTAAGGTGTCATGATTAAGAGTGTCAAATGCTCTAGAAAAATCTATAAAAAGAGCCAGAACGTGTCTTCTTCTATGTAAATGCCCATTTACTTCATCCGCAAACCTAGATAAAAGAGACGTGGTACTTTTTGTTGGCTGGAAACCGTACTGATTTTTACTAATTATTTTATGGTCGCCGTAAAAGGTATAAATTTGTGCGCTGAAGTATTTTTCAATTATTTTATCAAGAGAGGGTAAGAGGGAGATAGGACGATAATTACTAATGTCGTCTTGTTTACCCTTTTTGTGAACAGGGCGAACACAGCTTTGTTTAAGGTCATTTGGATAAGTTCCTGATTTAATACTGACATTAATTAATTGGGCGATACTTACTGATATTTTTTTGGCAACTAATTTAATATCTATTACACTGATTCCATCGTTACCGGGTGCTTTTTTATTTTTAAGGTTTTTTATAACCATTTGACCCTTTTGAATACCTTTCTTTACAGAGAACTTTTGAATAGTTACGGGATATTCAAAAATGTTTAGAATTCCTAATGTGTGGGTACACAAAAATAAAATCGTACATATTAAAAATAGCATGGTGTCGTCTCCTGTCAAAGATTTTCATTGTAATATGAAACTTTGAATAGTTACGGGTCTCTGTAAAGAACTCACTATAGACGGCGCCACGGTTCGCTTAAACCGAAAATAAAAATCATCATATCAAAAGTTTCGCTCTAGCGGGTACATCGTTCCATAGCTTAATTGGCTAGAGCGCCGACACGGTCAGTCGGAGACGCGGGTTCGAATCCCGCTGGAGCGGTCAATTTTTGATATGATATTCAAAAATGTTTAGAATTCCTAATGTGTGGGTACACAAAAATAAAATCGTACATATTAAAAATAGCATGGTGTCGTCTCCTGTCAAAGATTTTCATTGTAATATGAAACTTTGAATAGTTACGGGTCTCTGTAAAGAACTCACTATAGACGGCGCCACGGTTCGCTTAAACCGGAAATAAAAATCATCATATCAAAAATTTCGCTCTAGCGGGTAGGTACATCGTTCCATAGCTTAATTGGCTAGAGCGCCGACACGGTCAGTCGGAGAAGCGGGTTAGAATACCGCTGGAGCGGTCAATTTTTGATATGATATTCAAAAATGTTTAGAATTCCTAATGTGTGGGTAAACAAAAATAAAATCGTACATATTAATATATACTAGCTGTGTCCACGACTTGGTTCGCGTGGAATTTAGCAAAGATTATTTTTAGTTCGCAGAGTTACAAAATAAATTTCTAAAATAAAAGTAGCCTAAGTTACTCCTTACTACATTAGCTATCTGTTAGTGAAAGTCCGGTCAAAATCGGTCCAGCCGTTTCAGAGATTAGCCGGAACAAACAGACAGACAGACAAAAATTTAAAAAAAATGTTATTTTGGTTAATGTACCATGTATACATCCATATGCATTTAGTAAAAAGCGCTTATTTTAATATTACAAACAGACAATCCAATTTTATTTATTTGTATAGATATTAAAATCGCTGTAAAAGTTTAAGTAACAAACGCGTTGCCTAACAAACATATTATAACACTATCAACACAGTGTAATTCCTGGAGCTCTTTCCACATTACTCGCCACAAGAACCCAAAGCCCAAGTAGAGCAATTTTTTTTAACATTGTACTTCGTGAGGTACCTTAATCCGTTTTCAGTACAATACTTTTCCTACTCCATCTAGATCAACTTCTTGTAGATGTTGGCAATGTTGATGTATCAAACGTTTAGTAATAATTGAAGTTCAAACTTTTGGGCGTCAAAAGGTAACCACTTACCATCAGATTGACCCTAGGTACGTTTTGTTTGTCACCGTTATGATATAAAAACTACAACTACCTGTATAATTGGAAAGTGAGCGGAGCCGCATTGACAGCAACTGCCAATGGTCCGATGGTCGCTAAGGCCAGTTCAATTGCATTTTCATCTTTAGGTAACATCGCCCAACGCCGAGCTCGTACTCTGATATGTCGGCTGTTGTAGTGACAGCGGCCTCTCTGTAAAAACACGATTACAATAGCCATAGTCTTTGCTATGACACCAAAAATTATGTGGAAAAACAATTGGAAGTGAATCAATATAAATAAATAATGAAGCGCTAAACCCGAGAACGAGTGGAACAATCCTAGCTGATTTTTTCAAGTTTTTTAATTATATTGTTAAAAAGATATATAATATAATTTACAAAAAGTTGACGCAGCACAGCAATAGATCACTCTAATTCAACACTACATACTTTGTTGAAGTTTCTTACATAAATAAAAATTAATAAAATTGTTCAGAATAGTGGATAATTTTCTAAAAATGTATCGAATATATTAACTTCCGGCATTCGGAAGACAGGATAACGCCTATCGGGTTAGCTTGTCATTCAATAAATCTTCAAAAGGCGGTCTCTTTACGACTGCCTCGTTGGCACATTTATGCGTCTTGCACTAGGTCGTAAGCTCCATTCACATCGTTAAAAATCTATATATTAATACACGAAGCAAAAACTTTGTACCCTTTTTTAGGAAAATTGCGCGGACGGAGGAGTATGAAATTTCGCACACTTATCTCTACTAATATTATAAATGTGAATGTAAGTTTGTTTGTTACGCTTTGACGCGAAAATAACTTAACCGATCATTATAATACTTTGTTCTTGGAGGTATTAGAAGTAACATAGGATACTTTTTAGTAATAAAAATTCAATGCAAGCGAAGCCGCGGGTAAAAGCTAGTAGTTTATATAGAGAAGAAGTGCAGAATGCTATTTTTTTTAATTATGCATAAACAACAAGTCAAATCAATAAAAAACATTACGCACACTACCATGTATTTGACACACACACGCATATGTGTATACTCTTTTGTTTATTGTTATAGAAGTCTTTGACAACAGAACCTTAATAATATTCAAACTTATATTTAATTTTAAATAATTATGGTCGAATTTCGACCACTGGGCGACCACTACTATATATAAAAGTGTCGACTGTCTGTGTATACTTATTTATTTACGTCTTCTTCCTCGAGCTCTTAGCAAACGTTTTAGGATAAATAATTTATTACGTACGTGTAATTTATTATTCATTTAAGCTACCAATAAATTACACAATAATACGGAATTTAAAATATTTGGTACGAGCGTAAATTGTACCTTAATTACAGGTAACAATTTATTTATAAAAATAACAACACGTACATATATATATGTACATGTAAGTGTGTATGTAAAGTATACATGTATTTTATATTATTAATTATGAATAAGTTTATAGATTTACAGTCATTATTATTAATCACTCTTGCACTTCTGTGCCCCGCGATAACAGCAATTCTCATCACCATGGGTAGACTGGTAGAGATCTCTTCTAGAGATAAGGTCGCCCTTGCCAACTTACTTTGTAAATATGATTTTTACTTGTTTATTTTTTTAAGTGCAAGAAAGAATATAATAAGTATATAATAATATTGCAGCTGGCCGACGTCTGTACGTAAAAGATACTTAGAAAGAAAAAAATGTGTCAAGTAAGTACAATATACATTATTAACCCTACAGCTCATACAGTCACACATCATCATCATCATCACAGCAGCCTTTCGCAGTCCACTGCTGGACTTAGGCCTCGACAAGTTCACGCCAAAAATGGCGTGAACTCATGTGTTTTGCCCATAGTCACCACGCTGGGCAGGCGGGTCGGTGACCGCAGGTATGGTTATCCCGCCATCGGTCGGCTTTTTAAGTTCCAAGGTAATAGTGGAACTGTGTTATCCCTTAGTCGCCTCTTACGACACCCACGGGAAGATGCGTAGGGCTATATTCTTTGATGCCGTAACCACACAGCATCAGTCATAGTTCATACAGTGTAGGTATATACATATTACATTACTACCACGTGTGTGGTACAACGAACTTTTCTGCGCGCGATGATGAAAAATTTGCAACAATTTTTGACTTCCAAACAAATCTCTATAACAAAAGTTATCGATTGACAAGGAAATTAATTTCTAGTTTTTCTTGATAGTGCAAATTTATTTTTCGAGTAAACTTGAAGTCGCATAAAAAACATTTTACTAACAATTTGGGAAAGTTTTGCATCAAATGGTTTAATTCAAAACGTGTATCTGTCAGCTCCAATCCGACTGGAGGTTACTACTCATGAACGATTACCGTGTAACTTGTGGTTGTTACAACTTGTAATAAATAGTCCTTGCGTTACTGGCGTCCATAAGGAGGACCGTACGCTAGTTTGCGAACTTTGTAATGTAAAAAAACCAACTTCAATTACATCGACAAGAAATACAACGTAGGAAGACGAAAATATAGTCAAATAACTACGCGTTATCAAAGATTACTCAAAAATTAGTTATCAGATAAAATAAAATATTTATGTGACCACATGATAAACACCAGCTTTCGATCGGATTAAAATTATCAAAATCGGTACACCCAGTAAAAAGTTATTGCGGATTTTCGAGAGTTTCCCTCGATTTCTCTGGGATTCCATCGTCAGATCCTGGTTTCCTTATCATGGTACCAAACTAGGAATATCTTCTTTCCAACAAATAAAAGAATTATCAAAATCGGTATATTCAGTACAAAGTTATGCGGTATAATACAACGTAGGTCGCCGAAAAAAGCGTCAAGTAAAAACGCATTATTAGATATAACTCGAAAAGTAGTTGTTACATCTCAAATAAATTTAAATGAGACCAAATGACACACACTAACTACCTTTCGATTAAAAAAAATGTTGAAATCGGTCCACCTAGTCAAAAGTTCTGAAGTAACTAACATACATAAAAAAAATTCAGTCCAATTGAGAACCTCCTCCTTTTTTGGAAGTCGGTTAAAAAGTAGGTATAAAGATGCCGCTTAATAACAAATGAAGCAAGGAAAAAAATTAGCATGGCTACTATTTATATCAATGGATAATTATGTAAGTATTATCCCTAAGTAATTCAATTAACCAACTGAAACTGATAATTCTCGACTAACAATAAATAAAGTGTTTTTCAAAAACAAAATGTAATGTAGATTAACACGCTCATTAATTTTCTGATATTGTTTCATTAAAATGAACTTTTAACAATTAATTGTAAGACGAATTAATGCAGAGATAATATAAATTTGTTGTTGTCGGTTAACACCGACCTAAGTAATAACTCGTTTTTTAAGGTAAGGAATATAAAAAATAAATGATAGAATACTTTCAGGAGAAGAATTTTACTAAGGTAGAGGGACAGCAGGAAATAATCAGCTCAAATCTGGAGAATTATGTTACAAATACAAAATCTTTTGATTAAATTTTGTAACAATAGTTCGATTCAATTACCGACTGGCTCGTTGGTCTAGGGGTATGATTTTCGCTTAGGGTGCGAGAGGTCCCGGGTTCAAATCCCGGACGAGCCCGGATATATTTTATTTAATTTTTAATAATTAAAAATCGTTATTAGTTTTATATTAAACAACCTGACTCAGAAAATTTTGTATCGTCAGGTTTGTTTTCGTCTACATATCAACTTTTTGTTAATTACCTTCCAGACGATGAGTTTGCGCAACTAGCCCCGCTTGTGACAATATTTTATAAGAGTCTTACATTATATAGGTAGTAGGTAGTAATGAGTGTATTTCCGAACCCCCATCATAAGATTTTTATGCTATTCGGGGGCATTAAATATGAGTGTCAGGTGTCTTACCTTTCCAAGATAAGGGTAGTGGGTTTCCATCATGAGCCCATCTCTGGCAGCGTATCTCATTGCCGCTTGCAAGGAGCCTCCGTCACAGCCCAAGTTACCATCTTTCAAACTGCAGTCAACAATTTGCTGTGGACTAAAATTTTTAACCATTTAAATACATTTTCGGTACAGAAATTGTACTTGGAAATAATTTTTTTCTTATCCCTTTTTTAATTAAACAAAGTTTTTCTACTTGTGTCTGTTATACATTTTCTATTCTGTAATTGCAAGAGCTTGTTTTACCGCTTATTGATTAAGTTTATCTCGCACATAAGTTACCGATAGGTTTTATAAGTAAGACGTAAAACAGCCCATTTGGCCCGTGCACCTGAACTAATATGTTACAGTTTTAGGATTGAGAAGATGCGAATTGAATATCTGACATACAGAGTGGAGTTTGAAAATGTAAAAGATAAACATAACATAAAATTTTAACTGTTAGATATAATTATCCTTCTGATAGCCTTATCAGTAATCGGCGAAACTGGGTATGTTTACTGTATTGAGCCTTATATTAAGTTATTTCTAATGTACTGATACTGACCAGAGCCTTTTCATTCTCAAGAATAAAAATATGATTGTTAATTGTTGATAATATATATTATACTGGTTTATCTTCATAGTAAATTCTGAGTACATTGTATTTCTGGTTGACAAAGGAGCTCATTCTCCTGAGCCTTTTTCCTGCTTCTATTTTTCAGTTTTATCACATAAGCGTCATTGATAAACTCAAAATGTAACAAAAATTGACCAGTGAGTGCATGTGAATCCATCTCTAGCCCAAAGAATAATATTTAAGTTAATAGAAAAGCTGATAGCAAAGTTTTAGTATAAAGGTTATGAGGTTCATTTGCTACTCCTTGGTTACTAAATCCTAGAAATGTAATAGTAAGGTACAGAAATTATTGTAATTTATTAAATAAGATATATAAGTTGATTTTTCTACCTCAGCTCTCTCCAATCTCTGTGTTTCTTGTAAAGCTGCGCCTGCAGTGCGTGAGTGACCGCAAACGCGTAACACGCCCCGCAGTGCCACTGTTCCTCACGCCGCGGCTGAAAACCTTTAGCGCGCCAATCGAACTAAAACATTTATATTTTCGTTAAAAACACCTGCAAGTCTTACTCATATATATGACAAAATTACTTGTTAACCCCTAAATGAGTTGTTATAAGTATGATTTAGTACATTTATATGATATTTTACTCTAGCTGACCCGGCAAACGTGACCCTGTCTTGCGAACCGTCAAATACATACAGTTTAAATAATTGTTAGGCTTTCTATAATATCCAAATATTCCACGCAATTTTCTTTTTGAAGTAAAAACTTCTTTTGGCGCACCGCATACACATTTTTTCGTAGGTACGCTCTGAGGTAAAAGGCTCGATCGGGTGAACTCGGGACCGCCGAGTGTACCCGAGTGTACACACTATTTTTTTAAATAAAAATAAGACTTAAACTACTCCGTGGTCCAGGCGTTCTCGAATTTTGCGCTTAACAATACATTTAGCGATTCATTTTTGTGTATATCGATTAACAGATGGTATTTAATTGTGTTCCCCGAACATGACAAACGCTTGCATCTGCCAAAGAAATATTCATGGTTTGATCGTCCGTCTGTGTGGTGTGTCTGGATCACCAAAACAGGATCCTTATCTTACTTAGGGCAGTTAAATGTAAATATTTATTTAAACTATGATGTTTCTAGTTCTTCACTTTCATTAACAAAAAAAAAGCACAAAATATAAGAAATCACGCTTTTTGGTATCCTGCGGTGTACGTGTATGTTGTCTTGGTACGCTCTTTTTTCGTGATCTTGAGATGGGTCGAAGAGAGGTATCGTCTTTATTAATTTCAATAGCTGCTTTATATAAGCGCTTATATGCTGAAACAACAAAACACATGTATGTAGTATATACTATATGTGAGGTAAGGCATACCAGGAAATATCTTGTTAAAAATCTGAAGGAGTCCGACTGGGGAACTAAACCAACCTTACAGAAGATCAATCAAGCAATACTGCTCTCAAATAATATCAGTTAGGTACTCAAGTAGTGTCGTGTTCCAGTGATGAGTAAGTAAGGTAGGTACAGCTTCTGAGGATAAGCTGTATTGACAGTGGAGGTTAGGAGGGCAAAAGTAACCAGTATCTTACCATCGTAGTTTACCACCAGGTTGTCCGTGCGCTTATGTAATACTTAAGGCACGTAAGTAAGGGTAAGTATTTTTGTATCATCAGGAATTTACTTTTAGTTCAAATTATACCCGCTTGGGTATTTGTTAGCTTACCAAACTGCTATTATTTTTTAAGCCATCTATAGTAAAAGGTGTGAAATAAATAGGTAGTCGACTAAAATTAGTGCGCTTAGCGTTTTTCAAACTCTACGACAGATGGCGTTAGTTGTAATGCCCTCGTAGTTTCTTTTAATTGATTTGATGATTTTTTAGGTAATCAAATTATTCACTACAGGTACAGGCTAAACTGGTATGATATTCGACTTCGGGCGCGTTTCGTTGGTTGCGGATTAAGTTTACCCTGATAGGGTATTAGGGCCTAACGATTCAGCTTGTAAGCAGTGGGATCATTGCTGGCCATAGGTCTCTTTCTCCATGTTGGGCAATGAGATTAGGGCAGCATTAGGAAATGTTTCACCTAAATTAATAAACTGAAATTTTTAGATTTATAATTGCCATTAGAAGTGTTCTATATAAACCGGAATCCGATGGTGAAAAGAAAAATACTTCATAAATTTTGCTGTTGAATGCAACCATGTGTCAAATAGCGTTAACAGCAAACGGTATAACACCCTCTTATTCTCATAACTAAAAAATATATGTATAAAAATCGGTCAGGGTTTTTCGGAGAAATGCGACCACAAACACCGTGAAACGAGTTTTTAATATTTGTATGATTTTGACACATACCCAGTCACCAAAATGGTTGAGATGCAAGGAGTAACTCTTCTCTCCAGCCAAGTATTCCTGATTATGTTTCGCTACACGTTCGAGGTTATTCCGCCATATCAAATAAGATGTTCTTTCGTGATAACAATTTAAATAACTTTTGTTGTATGCTGTCTGGGGAAAAAAATTATACTAATCCATTAGGATAAAGATTTTTCAGTATATAGACATATTTTAATCATGCCTAACAAAGCTCCAGGCACTATCTAGAATTTACATAGGCTATAAGATAACATGTGTAATTTGTGAAATATAACCTCCTTTTTCAAATTACCTTTATGCTGTATAAAGACAGGTAAAATCAACGTTATATTTACAAATGTGATAAGGCGTACTACTTTAATATGTTTGTTTGTATGTACGTATTATTTACAATTATACGACTCAAATATACAAAAAAAGAAAAGGTTCTAGATAGCCTGCTATTTCATGAATGTCAGGTATTGTATAACACTAAAATATGACTTACAAAACGCTACAAATATGTACGTTTATTAAATTTAAAACTGTACCTATGTACGCATATAACCACTGTATATTTTTTTACCTTATATTCATCCCAATGTGTCACTGGTACATCACTATGTATTAATAAACCTTCAACTATATGTTGAAAATTGTACAAAGATCCTCTGTTTTCACTGGTATGGCAATCACTGACATTATAATGTTTCAAATAGTCTCCAAAACGCTCAGTCTTTTCAAAAAAAATTAAAGTATTCTCAGCAAAGTTTTTCAATTTTGAATATTCTTCATTGTTGTCGGTACAACGAGATTGTCTGTACGATTTGTATTTATTTAATATATATTTAATTTGATGTGCTGTCTCGTTTATATGTAACTCTGAATTAATTAATGATAGTTGAATAAATAATATTAGTAGAATCATTTTATTCCTAATAAATGAAAACGAATAAAACCAACCTCTTGTCATTCCATTTTAATTCATAATTAGTAATATTTTGTAACATTGATAGTTCTTTCTTTAGAGTTAAAGTGTAAAATAGCGTGTAATTTAAAAATTGCTTGGACAGCTATTACTGAAATGTACGTATAAGCAGTAATGGTTGCCCTCTCTCTTGCTCATTCTGAATAAACAATAAAATGCCACTTGGTGTAATTTATTATGACATATTTAAACACTTATTATTTTCTTTTCTTTAGAAGTATAAATAAAGCAGGTATCTGTTGTTTTTTGGTGTAAAATAAATTAGGTAGAAAAGTTAGGAGAAAGTAACAAAAAGGAGTTGCAATCGAAAATTAGAACCGGGTCCGTAAACCGGGTCAGTAAACTAAATACGCTTCAGCCTGTAATATCCCACAGCTGGGCATAGGATTCTTTCTTCATGTAGGAGAAGGATAAGAGCTTAATCCACCACGCTGCTCCGATGCGGGTTGGCGGATAAACAGTAAACTAAAAGCATGTTTTTAATATTTTTAACCAAGTGGTTAACATCCAAGTGGACGTCATTATAATTCATTTTTGTCATTATCTAACAAAACTAAACTAAAATACACTGTGAAAGTTTTACATCCAGATGTGTAGGCTTAGTGTCGTTGCATTTCATGCAAAACCTGAGTTTCCTAACGTTAGCGGTACCGCCCCCTAGCGGGCACTAGAGTTTTTGTGTTGTGGGCAATCGCGACATACCTACCTAGTTAGAAATTTAATATAATAAAGTACTTTGAAAATATATCTATTTTATGAAATATAAAAACATTTTGTTTAACCGTCTAAGATGTTTATCTTATTATCTAAGTGTAAATGAACATCAAAAAAATATGTGATAAACAAAAAACATTATGTGATTACTTAGACTTCAAAATTTCCTATTCAACTCATGATGATGATGATGCATCAACTTAACTCACAAAACAAATGATGCACTGCTCTTGGTTTACGTCCAAATCATAAAAGAAGAAAAAATTGTCAAGAGTTATTATTTGAAAACTAAAAAATGTGGAAACTAATACAAAGGAGACTTAATTGAGGTAGGGCACAGCAGGAATTTTCTGCTCAAAATATGGAGCAGCCCGACTGGGGTAGTACCTCGACCTTACAGAAGATCACAGCAAAATAATACTGTTTTCAAGCAGTATTGTGTTCCTGTTGGTGAATAAGGTGACCACAGCTCCTGGGGGGATTGGGCACTCCGCAACGCGCTTGCGATGCTTCTGGTGTTGCAGGTGTCTATAAGCTACGGTAATCGCTTACCATCAGGTGAGCCGTACGCTTGTTTGCCGACCTAGTGACATAAAAAAAAGGAGATTCCATATTTATCATGCACGTTTTTATTTTCAAGAGAAAAGAAATTCCTATTCGAAATATTTTGTCAGTTGCTACAGATAGTGCTCCAGCAAATACGGAGCGACGCAAAGGTTTCATTGCGCATTTAAAATGGGTAGTAAGAAATGTACCAATTGTACATTGTGTTATTCATCGTCAGCACTTGGTTGAAAAAAAATGAACGCCTGCATGCGTCGCTCCATTACGTTATTTATCACTCATCATCACTTCAGCCTATCGCAGTCCACTGCTGGACATAGGCCTCGCTAAATTCGCGCCAGACACTGGCGTGTGTCTTATGTATTTTGCCCATAATCACCACGCTGGGCAGGCGGGTTGGAAATCGCAGGGCTGGCTTTGTCACATTGAAGATGCTGCTGCTCGTCTTCGGTCTGTGTATTTAAAAGCTGTTGGATAGTTATGCGCTATCAGTCGTCTTTATAAGTTCCAAGGTGGTAGGTAGGTGTTGACGGAACTGTGCTATCCCTTAGTCGCCTCTTACGACACCAAACGGAAGAGAGGGAGTGGCTATATTCTTTTGCTTATAAGAGCAGTCAAAAATATAAGAAACAATTCATTAAATGACTAGATTATTTGGGTAACTTTAAATAAAAATGATGAAAACTATAATCGCTTGCTGTTATGATTATTAATAGATAATAATAGATAGACACATCAAGCAACGGGTAAATGAATGTTATTTTAAAAGGTATAATCGTAGGTACTTTTTGGTGCTGTATAGCGTTCACGCAGACGACGTCGCGGGCAGCAGCTAGTAAACAATATATCTTCATCTGAACAGTAACTGTGGTTAAATAAATAAAGAAAAAAAAAACAAATGTATTAAAACTATTTTTATTTTATTTTTATATTTAGAAATAAATGAAGTATAATCGCTGTAAAACATAGGATCGATAAAAATATATAAATAAATACACTACCACATTTAACTAGGAATTTATTTTTTACCTTGTTCAACACATAGCTACCTGTCAAAGTGACACAACAAAATGGCCGATTTGAAATCACAAATTCATTTTTAAATGCAAGCAAAAAAATTAAAAAAAAAAAAAAAAAAAACTATATACACAATATTCGAAAGTTATATAATTTTTCTACTTAAAACTAATATTATTCTAAGCTAATAATACTCAGTTATTTATAACTAAATTATTACTATTGACTTTGTCCGATTATTTTATCTAAATGAGGATCGAAGTTTTAAAATAATAAATTAATTGTCATTATCTTTTATAAATTATTTTTAATATAATATTTAATTTTGTATCTAAGTATAACATTAATTAGCTTGGATTCGTTAAAAATTTTGAGATTTTAACACAAAAAAAAAAAATACAATAATACCATAATAAAAAAAAATCAATCAAACATTCTCCCTTATGTGTAATTTATTGAACACATACAATTATACATAACTCTTGTTTCTGTTTATTGCAACCCCATGGTATGATGAACTGTTTAAGCACTGCGTTGTCATACCAGTTGCTGTGCTACATTTTTGAGTTAGTTACTTTTTAACTCCTTGTCTGTGAATGTGGTCAATAATTCAACTTTTAAACATCCATAGAGCGACCATCTGGAGGTTGTTGTTTATTAATTATTATTTTACAATATATTTTAATAGAGAAACTATTTATTGCATTAATGTTAATAAAACACCATCAATTATCTCATTTGTTATTCATAATATAATTTATTTTGTAATAATTAGTCAACTTTCTTTTTATTGAGATATAAGAAAGAAAACAAAGATATAAGAAATAAAAGATAGATATAAGATAAAAGATTTACAATAATGTCATCTTTCTATTGTCAAATAAATATAATAAAAACAAAACAAAGTTTGTGAAAATGTGATTTCAAACCGTTATAAAAATATATGTAACGACTACAATAATTGTTCTATGCGGAAGATACCTACTTTATTATTTCATAGGCCAAAACAATTAAATTAAATTTTGAGCCAATAATAAATATTAAAGTTTTAATTTAATCCATAAAGAAACTTGACCAACAAAAATTTAAAGATGTTTCACATCTGTTTTTTATAACTATCATACAAAAAAGGTATAATTTAAAATAATAAATTTTATAGCGCGTAGAAAAATATTAAAACAAACTCTATGGTCAAGTTATAACAAAACCGATACCTATACAAGCAAGGATACTTATCTTCTATATATCTACTTTATCTATATACCTATATACAAGAGATTAATTCACAGCACAAAAGAACTGGTTGGTATACAAGCTCCATCGTCCGACATTACTGATGACCCCTACCATTTGTTTTATTGTCAAACTCGAAAGAATGTCGCGGTTTTATGAAGTATAATCACGAGCTAAAATATGAGCAGTTATAACTTTATATATGCTTATGTGTTCCGTAAGCGTACATTGGAATACTCTGTCCATACATTAATAATGTATGTACAATATAACATCAAACTTAGTTCTACACAACGAGTTCATAAAATATATTATTATTATTTTTTATTAGTAAGATATTTTGGTAGTTTCGTACTGGTAGGGTAGTTGGAAATAGTTTACATTCACCGTTGTCTCGGATTTGATGCTCCATTCATACTTCTTAATTCTGTATACGGTCTCCGACCTAAGAATTTGACATCTTCGCCATTTACTAGAGGTGAATAGTCCCGACGTTTTCTGTACACCATAATTCTGTAAATATTAAAAAAAAACAATAACACAAATAAAAATATACAAAAAGTATTAAGGCCTGTTTCACCGCACGTGGATAAACTTTTTAAGAATAGGCTTTAACAGCACGAGGTAGAATAGGCCATTAGGATCTGTTTCTCCTCAATTAAATTAAAGCTTTTAGAGTCATAATAACGAATAGAAATATCCGGTACACATAAATTTGTATCTGTGGGATACTGTCATCCGTCAAATAGCATTATATACAAACGGTGAAACAGGCCCTTTTTATACTACTATTAATAATTATGAGGCCTTGATTATATTATTGTATTTTTATCTATATTATAGTCACAAGGTAATATGATCATATGTAGTGTGATGCTTTGGGCTAAGTCAATCAATCCCTATATAAATTTTCAATCATTAATAATATACTTTTTATTTATACACTCAAGTTCAATTAAATTTTGAAACTTGTAATGTGTGAAACTTTATGTTAATAATACAGTTTAAAAAAATTAGTTCATTAATTAAAATTAGTAACACTAATATAAGTAGGAATTGACCATAATTTTTACATTACTCGCTTTACATATTAAACTTTACTATCATCAGATTTTCATATATACATATTACATATATATTATAGATATAATTATAGAATACTATTCAGTAAATCGAATAATACATTTAGAGCCGTAAATACTAGTTTTATAGATCAATTAATGATTGTTCGTAACATGTGCAATAACGTGTCAATTGTGTACAAATGATTTTATGGGACAATTATTGGTTTATAACTTTATAGTCATTTCAGTTATTGTATATTATACAGAACTACTTTGCTTTATCGGTATACTTTGTGTTTTAGTTGATATATGTATTGTACTACATTATTATTATTATTAAAAAAGTGTGTGTACTTATGTACGCACGTAAGAAGTAGTGATGTGCCGGATCGTTAAAAATGTATATCCGCGGATACGGATATTTAGTGTCAATATCGGTACGGATACGGATCTTTATTTACTCACTCAATCGGTGTCGGCGTGTGACCTCAAAACGCTAGTTGACGTCACGCCCGCCGCAACGACGGGTAGGACAGGTTTCAGCTTTCATTGCGGGCGTATTTTTTTTTTGTTAACCGACTTTCGAAAAAAGGAGGAGAATCTCAATTCTGTATTTTTTATGTATGCTACCTCAGAACTTTACTGAATGGATTACGATGTCGATGATTTTTTTTTTTTATCAAAACGTGGTGCGTGTGACGTGGCCCCATTAACATTTAATTGAGATTTAACAAATACTTTTCAAGTTATATCTAATAATAAGTATTTACTGGACTATTTTTTCGTCGATTTACGTTTGTATTGTACCGCACAGTTCATTGGGTTCACGATTTTAATAATTCTTGTTTTAATTGAAAGCTGTTGCTTGTCTTGTAGTTCCAATTAAATTTGATCGAGATAAAATGACTAATCTTTGATGACACGAATATAACGGTGCGTACGCGTCGTTGTCGTCACTTATTTTTTCGTTAACGTTATTAGAAACTACTTCGATTTGAACTATCGTATAACGTACTATATTATCCACTAGATGGCAGTGGGAGTTTATTGTTTATAAATAATTTTTATGATTCTTCTTTTAATCGAAAGCCGATATTTGTCTTGTGGTCCCATTTAAATTTGATCGAGATCTGATAACTATTTTTGTAATTGAAGTCAGTTTTTTTTTTCGTTTGCGAGAAACAATTATTTAGCAACCAGGTCCAGGAAACGTCTAAAAAGGAAGGCATCTAAAAAGCTTAATAAACTGCGACAAAATCCGAAAAAGTTGTTTCAAGAAAAAGTTATTTGTTTTTCATTTTATTATATTTATAAAAATAAAGTCATAACTTTCGTCTTTTCTGTGATAGTGATTTTATAAGATAGTTGATTTAGTACCTTCGAGTTCTATACTATTAGTATGGTATCTTACTAGAATATATGTTTGGTATTAAAGGTACCAAATATTTGATTTTAAGAAAAAAAAAATACTCTGAATAGGATTTTTTAACACATTCGCGGACATTATCATGGTAGTCTCTGTTCAACGTTGTGCTGGCATCATATTAAATTTTTTGAAGACTACGACAGAAACGTCTTATCACGTCTTCGATAACAAAACAATGCGTATGTTTTGTCATTAAAACTACAACTTTTAATATGTTAATGCAGGGACTAGTAAATGCAGGGATGTGGGTAGTTAGAGGGACGCATTGACACGTTGCTCGCGTGTGTGACGTTGCCGCAAAGTCCTAACTGTCCATCTTTTACATACGCAAATACTTGTTCAATATGACAGTAAAGTTTAGAGTATTTGATATGTTGTGACATAAAGTACAAATATTAGAATTTTTACTTCAAAATTCATTCGTTGTGCTATTATATGATAATCTTACATTCTGACGTACAATCTGACGTACTGTCCGCGAAAGTGTTAATTATACTACTTAATCACATCACCTAAGTTATTATGCAGCATTTTATCCCGTCAATTAAATTTGTAAATTAATAAAATACCCGTAAAAGATCCGCATGACAAGTGACGAATACGGATACGGATCTAATTTTTTTCCGCGGATATCCGCAGATACGAATACAGATATCCGGAACATCACTAGTAAGAAGTTATACTTCATTGGCTAGCAAACTTCACGTTGCTAACTTCTTCTTCGTTGAGCTAACTTCAGTGTCGGTTTTTTGAGAGGATGTGCGCGCGCATCCTAAAAATTTTCACTCATTTTTTCATAACGCGACAAAAGAAGTATAACTTCAAAAAAAAAAAAAACAAAACGAACAGAAATTTTTAAAAATATTAATAAAAATAGTACTCCTCCGGTGGCAGATTGAGGCCCAGGCTGCCGATAGTTAAGGCTCCACGCTGAGGAACGGCCTCACAATGCGGGCCGTTTCAAGCAACAACGCCTTCTGTATCTGATCCTTGATCCAACAGTCAAGCGAGAGTCTATTGTTATTATTTAGTTATTATTATAACTATTACGTAAAGTTAGCCTGAGTTAGCGTGAACAAAAGATTAAGGGCCTGTTAACCTCAACTAATACACTACTATACAATTTTTGAATTCATATGTGTGAATTAAAATGTCTGACTGATAAATATATCGTAAACTTTTTTCTTTCATAAATACATCTATTAGTATTATCAGTAACCGGCGAAACAGTCATAGTATTAATCATTACATTTCGTAGTTTTCTAATAATTATTGTTCAAAATGTCTCAACATTTATAACAATAATATAATAACAAATTTGTCAATACGTAAAACTGGGACATTTGTCTGAGGAAAATATTGCGAACATCAAAGATAAATAAGACGACGTCAAAGGAAGATATGAGGCTTTAATATATTGATTCCCAAAGTGGTCCGGGCGTCTACGTTGCCTACGTTGACGTGACCAAAAATGGAGGTTCATAACTCGTAAGCAGGGGCCAACACAAAATTGTCTCAATACAACGTGTCGACAGGGCTTCACCGTTGTGGGCATGGTGGACATGCCCACAACCTTCATCCAAAACATATTTTCCCTTGATTCGATTATTTTATGGGATTATGGTATGGATGACCTAAAAAAAAGCACCGGAAGAAATATTCCGGATATTTCCTTCAATTATTTATTTTATGGAATCAAACCATTTTGGGAATCAATGGTCCTGGAACCTGGACCACTTTGGGAATCAATGGTCTAGACAAGGTTAGTGTAATTTAAACGAACGAAGATAATAATATAACGCCAACTCGATATCTTGTGACACAGAGGAACTTCTAAAATATAATATTTAAAACTATAATCGCTGTCAGCTAAGTATGTCTTTTAAAATAAATTATAGAAAAACAATATTCTATCATCACTGGTTGCTCTTAGCTCGGATAGTTATCAACTTCAGTCCTTGTTTAATATCGTTTGACAATAAAAACCTTGGCCTCATTGATGTCAAATAACAAAAAAAAAAAACGTTATAATCAAACAGCTATATAAATAACAATAACAAATATTAAATCTAAAACTTCGTTGAAATTTTTTACTTGATAAATAATTAATTACTGATCGAGAGCTATATTTTGTATTACATAATATCTAACAATTATTTTTATGCACATGATATTTACACAATTATTATTTATTAATAAGACAATATTGCGTAAAGTGACAAATTAAATAATAATAAAAAAAATAACGAACAAAAACGCTAATAAATCGTTCAAGAACACTCTGTTACACATAAAAGTGAAATAATCGAAACGAGAGGCGCACGCGCATTTAGATCAGCAATTTATTCACTCGCTTTCCGACCTCCGAGCTTGACAGTCTCGTGTCTAGTAATAATTGTTTTTTTTTTGTCTAATAATTGTTTGTTTATTATAACTATTATCAACACTACAAAGAAACAAGGTAAAGACTATTTTATTTTTTTACTCAAGTACATTAATAAGTTAAATTAAAAAAAGATACTGGTTTGATTATGTAATCAATTGTACATTTTAAATAATAATAATATTTAAATCTATTATTAGCATTACATACATACCATAAATTTTAATAACAGTTTTATTTTATTATTAAAACTTTTAATAAAATAATTTTATTTACATAAACGTTTAACAGCTATTTCGTTTTATTTTTAAAAATTAAAAAAATACATATTTGTAATCAACCAAGTATATTTTTGTGATAATTTGTTTTTTTATTGTTTTAGATCAAATAGAAGGCTAAAACCACCGTCTAATTAAAGCAGTTTGTGAGGTATTTTTACATATTAATATATTATATTTGCCACTTGCACGAGTAATATTTATTCCAGTTTTTTGAAGTGACAAAATAACAAAAAACAGTACTTCCCTTTTTTATCATTAACAACCTTTAGTTAATGTAAATATTTATAACTTACAATTACTCGTAAGTTAAAAAAAATATTTTATATCCGCAAAGCTATGATGTAACATTTCTAATAAATTATCGAACATTTTGACTTTTATTTATCACCTATTTTACAGACTGCAACAAAAACGATGTTTAAACAGATAGGTCAAAGGTCTGGGTTTTTAATTTATTTTCGGATGTAACTAAAATGACGTTACATATAATTTTAAATTTTCTGGCTTTGACTTTGAACATTATTAAATGTTACTTTTAAAACATACGTACGTAACACTTGTTCACTAGTTCATTAGCAGCTGACTCTAGGTATATAATTGTTTGTATTTTTTATTATTATTTTTTTTTCTCTCTAATTACCTCAATTTTCTTGTTGAGCTTTTTGTCGTTGGGTCTTTGTTGGCAATTACTATAAATGTGTAAAACAAGTTTATATATACCATCATCTGCGAGGCTTGTCTCCGTTTGGACAAGTTGAGTACATGATCCTGTATTCTTAACTTTGTCGGCGGGGGGGGGGGGGGGGGCCTGGTGACTTATAGTACAGGTATTTTTACCTATTTTGAGCACCAGTCCTTCGCTAATTGTGTTGTCAAACTTTGTGTTGTAGTTATATCATTAAAAAGATAAGGTTCATATCCTTCAAAAATTAAAAAAGGACTAATAGTATAAGGTTATATTTTTTTTTGAGGTTATATTAATCTGACAGATTTAAGGAAAAGAAATTGAAATACGGTAGCGACATCTACTATTGTTAGTTTTATGAATGTCTTTAAATAGACATTATTCTAGACCTAGGTCATCATAGCATAAACATTAAATAAGGAAATAAGGAATATTATTTAAGGATAAAACTACTAAAATAACTTATTAAGTTTACGTCATTCGGGTTAGTACGAATTCACTGACACAATGCCTTCATCGCAAGAATTAGCAGTTATGACAAAATAAAGAAACTTTAATGTAGTGAATCATGAAAACAACACTTCTTTTATTAACAGTCGAGTAAAATCTCATCAGTCATTTTCTAATTGTAAAGTAGCGTTTAGTTGACACACAATTTTTTAATAATAATTATTTTGTGACTTCCGTTAGATGTAAATCAGAGTAATGATTGGCATTCTATTGTTGCCAATCATTGGCATATAAAGGTAAGGTAATAATTTAATTATCATTACTTGAAAAATCGCTAGTTTTTTATACAACCAAATCACGTGAAATACTTCGTCATCTTTGTCTGTCAGTAACATGCGAATAAAGATGTTTTAAAAGTCAGCATACACAATTACATGCACGTGATACACTAAGAAGTAAGAATGCTGTTAAAAAAAGAAAAAAAAAAACTACATCAAACCATGCCAGTTTTTAATGACATTTATTTTTATTTTTAAAAGTGTAGGCGGACTTAATACGCATATACATACTTTTTGTTTTTGTTATCTTTTTATAAGTCTAGTCGAGGTCAACTTACATAATATGGTAGTAATACGTACTAAACGCTTCGCGCTTCAGCCTGTAATATCCCACTACTGGGCATAGGCCTCCTTCCCCAAGTAGGAGAAGGATCAGAGCTTAATCCACCACGCTGCTCCAATGCGGGTTGGCGAATATATTCCCTACTATGGGTAACGATCGCTATCATCATATAATACGTACTAAGCTAAATAAATATTACCAAAAAAAAGTGAGGTAAACATACCTACGTACCTTGTACGAATGTAGGTATGTATTAAAAGCAAGCTAGACTGTACGACGTAGCGTAGTGGATTAAGCTCTGATACTTTTCCTACATGGGGAAAGAGGCCTATGCCCAGCAGTGGGGAAGAGGTAATGGAATATTACAGGCTGAAGCGAGCGAGCGAGTCTGTACAAGTATTTAAGCGAATTAAGTAAATTTATCTTGAGTTGATTAAACAATTATTTGTTTTTAATTTATTTACTAAGCATTATATATAAACCAATTTTGAAATAGAGGTATATAAATTTTCTGTTACTAATGACTATGTTTCTAATAACACATAATTTCTCATGATGGAAGAAAAAGTAATACATATTATTATAAAAAGTATTACATACAATTATAAAATCTAAGTTGAGCAAATACTGTCCCAAGAATATATATTTCAAAACAATAGTGACAAGGAATAGTGACAATAACTTTTTTTAAATCTATTTTTTTAAGTTATTCTGTTAAATTTGATAATAGGACTCTTTTTGTATACTACAATATTAGAACTTGTGTGAATCATACATTTTATGGAACACTTGAAATAATCTTTTAAGCTATAACATTAGAGTTAATGCAGTGAATAGTACATCATATTAAATGTCGTGACTTATTTATTGAATCATTAAATACACTTTTATATTTTTTTTTTCAAAAATGTAACTCAAATACAACAAAAGAGTTTTATGCCTTTATGAATTGTGGCGGGTTTATTTAGCAAAAACATCATTGACATTAAAAATAATTACTTGTTTGATATAATCATATTTTTTACATCTTTCCAATAGAAGTTTATATGATGATTAGGATAAGGGCGGAACGTCTGAAATATCCATAAATATAATTGCCTTTTTGTGTTTTTTTAATTGACTGCAATTAAATCACCTTGTTGGTCAAAATCAAAACGATGGATTAACGAATAGTTTCCAACAAAAGAAAAAAATATTTAAGAATTTATTATTTAGTTTGTGTATCAAATCCTTGCTTAAAATGTGTTTTCAGTGAGACAATACAGATGCATTATCTAATCGGCCTTGTGTATTATAATTATCACGCTCTGGTACTACGTTTATGTCTATTTACGTTAGGTTTAAACCTAGTTTTAATTTGTTTTCATGAGCCAGTTTTATATATCTATCTAAGACCACCTTTTGCGCAACGTATTTTGTAATATAATTATATATTATGAGTATTAGACAAAATAAATAAATAAAAAAGTTCTTTTTGACAGATTACAATGCTACACAGGTAAGTAAGAAATATTATCTGAAGTATTAATTTTTACTAAATTTGCGAGAAAAAGAAATTTAGAATAATATACTTATATTTTTGTCCGGCGTTCAAACCTTTTTAAGATATTTGTCATGTACTGCTAATTCAGTATTGGCAACGCAGACAGTAATAATTACGAAAACAATTATTACAATGGCTTATATAGACAAACTTAATTTATATATCAGACTGGTAGATGTTTTTGTGTGTTTGTAGTCAGAATAGAATGAATTTTTAATTCCATTTATGACAGTTATATTAAGTCATTTTGTTTAATTTCAAATTATGCATGTCTCTGTTTGTTAAAATTTTTAACTCTTTTTTGACAATTAAGTGCGTAAATATGCGTAATAAAGATTTTTTTTTTTTGTAAAATTTTAGATGTTTGTCTGAATAGTATGTGTCTGTAAGTATTGGAAAGTTTTTGTATGTGTATTTCAGATGCCTTTTAAATAAAATAGAATTCTACAACAAAAGAATCTAGAACAATATGTGCAAACCCTAGCTGACGTCACTGATTGTTCAATCTACGTGTATCCTGTCCTTTATGAAGGCGATGGTGATTCCATTGTACAATGGATAAGTATATATGTTCATATGATTATGTATAATTCCAAAGAAGTTTTATCGCGATTTATAATCTCATACTTGCTGATTAGTCTACATACTTGAATAATAAATGCTAAATACACGTTTGTTACTTTTTCATACAAAAACTACTGAACATACTGTGACAACTTGACTTTGAAACTGGCTATGTAGATAGCTAGAGATCTAATCTTTATTCTATTCCAATATTCTAACGTAACCAGGAGTTATGCGTTGAAAATCGCAGGAGGCAAAAAAGTATATAAATCAAAATAAATAAGTCAGTAAATTAAAATTAAAAACTACTAAATCTGAAAAATTCTTTCACTCAGAGGACGTTATCACAGTGTTATACGCTATATTCTAATGAGAGATAAGGGAATAGTCCAGTCAAGTAAAACATGCGAGTGAAGCCGTGAGCGGAAAGCTAAGTACTAAATAAACTGGCCGCTTTGTTTGACATTACATTGTATATATGCTAATAATAAAACCTACATCCTTCACGATGGACAGATAAGTAATCTTTTGCCTGCAACTCGGTTCACATTTCAATTTTTATTTTACCCTTCTATGTTATAACGTCGAAAGAAATAAATTTTTCGAATTATTGCGATATTTTTAATTGATTCTCCATTGGTCGTAACGTGACTTAAGATAGCCTGTAGTCGATAAAATATACTATCTGTGGGGAGACCCACAAGGACTGCACAAACACCCAGACCACGACAAACATCTATGTTATGTATGGCCGATGCAAATGTTTGACGTGCGGGGAAGGAACACGCAACCGCCAGCGCATCAGCCACAAACCAGTGCTGTGACCGTAATAATAGCCTAAAGAAGTTAATAATTTGGATCTAAAGAGCAAATTGCAAGCCCTAAATAAGCAGTACATCTTCTAGGTATGTATGTAACGATGTAGAATCTAGTCTAGACCTAAGCTCAAATGACGTGGAAATGAAATTACACTACTTCATCACATGTTATAAATAACATGGGGAAATAGTCTCAAGATTGAGTGTTCCGTGTCTAGCTCGTTATATCCTGATTGAAATGGATCAAGTGTATTATACAGTATATGGTGATGCGATGTGCAAATAAATTTTTAAAAAAAAGGTTTTATTTAATTGCAAAATTAACCTCTACTTTAAAATAAATTTCATTATTGTTTTAATTTGATATATATTTTGATATTTTTATCTAATTAAGGATGGTTACAAAGTAATTAAGCAGATATGGATAAAATAATATTCTATTTACAAAATTTATAATTATTTGCTAATATTTCATAATAACACTTAGTGTTTATGGACAGCAATTATTATGTAGTAGCAAGTACATAGTATTATGTATGCAGTTGAGGTGACATAAGAGCTTAAATCTCTCTTTTTTTTGTAATTCATGTGTCAACTTTTGTTCAAGTAAATGTATTTGAATGTGTAATTGTTATTTTCATCATTACAGCCTATACAGTCCACTGCTGGACATAGGCCTCCACAAGTTTACGCCAAAAATAACGTGAACTCATGTGTTTTGCCCATAGTCACCACGCTGGGCAGGCGGGTTGGTGAAATTGTTATTTTAATTCTTTTATATTATGTCGATTGTATTTGTAAAAAAATGTTTCATTTACATTTTTCCATCTTTAATACATATAAAATTAAGTAAGTATTATAATTTCTTCTGTTTTTTTAAAATTGTTTTATATAGAAATTTGTGTGATAAAATAAACTTGTAAATTAAAAAAGTTATGTTTTGTGTATATGTATGTATGTTTCTATAACTTTCAAAGAAGTTATATTTGAATGGTATTAGTTAATAAGAATTTTTTCTAAAAATAAGCTAGATTAGGTTTGGAGTAATGATAGTAAAGGATTATAGTTGTGTAAGTAGGTTTATTGTATCCCTAAAAATAAAAATATTTAATTTAATTTTTTTAATAGTCTACACTGAAATAATAAAACCTTTTTTTAAATGTTTAAATCTGACTATCTTATTCTAATTATTTTTATCCTGTTTAACAGGTAACCGAACGTCACCAAGAGAAATTAAAAAATAAACAAATAACCTTACGCTTGTTGTACTTGTATATTTATGCCGGTGAATCCAGGATGGTAGGCATAATTTTACGTTATAGAATTTTCTAGTTACAAAACTTTGTATTGTTTCACAATTTAAATTTAATACATAAAGTAATGTTAACTTATACCAATAAAGGATAGGAAACAAATATGTGTAAGAAAGGTGAGTTTATTGAGGATTATTGAACTTAAGATTAATGTGGAAAAAATGTACATGCAACAGACATTTCAACAAGTTGTTTAGAAATAGATAATACAGGAAAAAAGGAAAAATATGTGATGTTTTGTTTACCCATAGTTAATTTTAAGTATTACAAGTTAACATGCATTTATAATTTAATTCTATAAGTATAAATAATAATTAAAAATAAAAATTTAAAACAAAAACTTATCTAATAACATTGTTAGTATTAAAATTATTATTTAAAACGTAATAAGTAAACGACAGGTCCCAACCTTAAGTTTTTCAATTAATAATACAAATTATACATGATTGAAATGTGTAAATTTTTACAAACTACGCTTTTTATCAATTCCTACTATTAGTTCGAACTCTTTCTATATATGAATATATCTTTTTTAAGTTTTCAATCGTTAATAAAATGGTCTTCATTCATCTACTGAAGTATAAATACATTTTTTAAACGTGTAGTGGATGACACTTCATGTAATTACAACTTATAGAAGCAAAAATTTATAGTAGGAATTGACTATTTTTTTGAACTTCTTCAAGAACTTGTATATAATTATGAATACAATAACAATAATTTAGTACAATTCTCATAATATTTCATTACAATGTTATTTTATATTTTTTATTTGTGTATAAAAATATAGAAAATATTGTATATTTATGATTTATAAATATAATTAAAAATATCTTGTAATGTATATTTTTAAACAAAAAAGTATAATGTGCAATCAGTGCAATAAATATGTGAAAAAAATATGTAAACATGTGGAATTTGTGCGTACATTTTTAATTAAAAAAATCTGGTAGTGAAAATAAAAACCAGACTTTTTTAATTTATGTATATACAATTGTGTGCGTTTTAAAGGACACAAAATGGCGTCTGCTACGTAGCAAAATCTAGACATGTATATAATCAAAGAGATGTAATATATTATTTAAATAGTAAATATCTATTTTGTGCTTAGCTATATTTACATGCAGTGAAAGTAAGACATAATATGTACTTTTGTACTAGTAATTATTACCTTGTGATTACTATATTTGTATAATAAGTATCCAGGCAAAAATTTCATGCGATTTTTTAAAAGGAAAATGCAAATGTTTTAAATCATACAGCCTATTGATATGATTATAAAATAGACACAAGGAGTAGGTATATATTTTTCATGAGTTTTAATTATTATTATGTACAATAACTGGAGTGTATATTATTGTTATATTGTATATCAAGAAAGCTAATTTTAAGTAAAAAAATTGTTTTTGAATTACTGTGAAAAATTATTGAAATTGAATTTTGAGCCTTGAACTAGACCTTTTTTGATCTTATTATAGTTTTTGTCTCAAATGTTATAAAATTATTAAAAAAGGAATGGTCTTACTTTTATTCGGCCTCATAATAACTATAGGAATCACGAATAATATCTGAAACAAAAAGATTGACATTTTAAAAATGGTCCGTAACATAATTATTACATAGTGTACACTCACCTTTTTGTCACAGTTGCATTGAAAAAAAAGTTTTAGGCTTACAAAAATAATAATGATTATTATTAATGCAATATATATATATTAATGCAATTTTATTACATTAACTACAGAATTATTTAAAAATTTTAAAAGTTTTATTTATCGGTTTTTATCCTTTAAATCACTTACTAGAATTGAAATAAATCCTTAAAGACACAAAAAAAAATACTAATAAGTCCCTAATATACACTTACCTCACCCCAAAGTCCCCGCTACCAAGGACGCAGCGATGACCAAGAGAGCGGTCGCGATTCCCCCCGCACCAACCGCTGCACCTTTCACTTCTTCTGTGTCGTCACCGAAAGGCTCCGATACTGTTAACGTTTCTGCCAAAACATCCCACCAGTTAAATGTATACTAGTAGCTTGAACATCAGTAAAAAACAAAACATCAGTTATATTAATTTGTACTAGTAGCTTGTAGATCAATCAAAACCAACCACCAGTTAGGTGTATACTAGTAGGTTCTATATCAAGATTTTGAATGAATTACCATAGATAATACTATATTTTGAGATAACGAGACCAACAATTCAAAATTTTGACAATTAAATTTTTTACACTGATTTAAAATCTTTTCATTTAACTATATGCAAATAACTATATCAGAAATACGTTATATAAAAAAAAAATCGTTATCTAATATTAAGTAACAAAATGTGGAGACAATTAATGTTAAAGAAAAAAAAATAAGAATTATATTCTAAAAAAAAAATCCGAAAATAAAAAATAATTAAATCGTTAATTACACTACAGTGTCTATAAATTAAAAAAAAATATCTCATGCTAGAAAAGATAGTATATTACTATGTATATTTACTACTTATGTTTAAAATAATTAGCCCAAAGAAAAAACCAAAAAAATTTAGAATACTCAATGCAATACCAACACATGCACTTTGTACACATGCCATACATAGGTACTGTAAACTTAACACTTATTTTATGATTCAAAATTTAATACTTATTAATACAAATGACATCTGCACATATCGTAATCTTATACATGAAATTCTCGTGTCACAATGTTAGCTGGACCGCTTTTCATGAAATATTGTGTGCATATCGTGTAGGTAAATTGAATATCTTGTAGTAAGAATAAAAATATAGATTAGACTTTTTTAGGAATTTTTATGCCTATATCATACATATTATCGTAATTTTACCCAAAACATGTAAGAGGAAGAAGAATTGATACTTAAGAATAAATTGTTACTGTTTTTTAAGACAGCATCAGCCACGTGTTGATAAACTCAGAGTATTTACCGAGACTTTTTTTTACAACATACAATTAGTCTTTTTACATACTTATAACCAATAAGTAGATTATGCAAAACTGATGTAGGGTACAGCAGGAATTTCCTGCTCAAAATATGGAGCAGCCCGACTGGGGTAGTACTTCGAACTTACAGAAGATCATAGCTAAATAATACTGTTTTCAAGCAGTATAGTGTTCCTGTTGGTGAGTAAGGTGACCAGAGCTTCTAGGGAGGGATTGGGTCGGCAACGCGCTTGCAATGCTTCTAGTGTTGCAGGCGTTTAGAAGCTACGGTAATCTCTTACCATCACGTGAGCCGTACGCTTGTTTGCCGACCTAGTGATATAAAAAAAAATGCAAGTGATTATGGAAACTAAAATAAAAAATGGTTTCAAACGAAGATAAAATACATAACTAGAATATATAATTGAGTACATAAAAATTATTGTAGTTTAAAATTTTGGTAACCTGTCAAAATGGAGGCGTATTTTGTTTGCAATTCACACACGGCAGAAGTGAAACTTCAAAAAGTAGCCTTGGAGAGATTTTTTCCTCAGTTAATATTTTTTTGTAAATAAATAAGTACTGTTTAATGTATTCAATATTATATGTAGATATTTATTTCTTCATTTTTACACATTTTCGTTTTATCAAGTTTCAAATCACAACTATTCTAAATAAGTTTCAGTTCAAAAATTTACTGTAAGGAATTACTAGATTGTATCGTCATTAAACGACGTATTATGTTAATGTAAAACTACCGCCAATTTGTAGAGCAAATTCTGTTGCCGAGAATTTATAGTTATAGTCAATAAAAAATTCAACAGGTTTTCGTTTAGAAATTGTTAACATCATGTGATAAAATCAACGTTACTAAATCGTTTTCTTTATTGAAATTATAAGTGAGTAATAATAAAAATTCTGCAATATGAAAACAAAACTAATTGATTATAGAAACGACTTGGCTTTCAACGCAACGTTAAGTACGCATCCATTTTGATAAATGTATTATGCATGGAGTATGCTGATGACAATAAACAAAAAACATGCACGATTACTTGTAATATTATTAGCAATTATCTAAGTTTTTATAGGGTCCTTAAAATGCCAAAACCTTTACTAACTACGACATAACCAGACATTTTATGTAAAAATATTCAACATACCTAAGCCATCGACTTCACCAATGATGAATGAATGAAAAGAAAAAAATGACATGATATTATATAATGTTTTTTTTTTTATATAAAAAGTTCAAGATTTTTTTAGTTATGTCAGAATGATTTGCATATCCATTAGATTTGTGAATGAAAACGAATGGATGAATGATAATTTTCAATTTTTATTGCTTTATTTTTTTAGTTTAGCAACTTCGTGCACTACGAAAAAGATTTTATTTGCTTTATTGCTATTAAAATTGTGTTAGAAAAATGTTGCGTGTTTTTTCTCTAAAGAGTTTTTGATTAAAGATTTATTTTTTTAATTTAATGTGAAGTAACGGGATATTAAAAATACAAATTACACAAGTTTAATACCATTTAAATGGGAGTTATTGTTATTTAAAGTGAATAAATTTTTACTAGCGTATAGTGTAATTCTTACCTCCATATTTGTCTAATAGAGACATTATAACACCGTTGGACCAGCCGAAGCCAGTTTGCACGACGTATTCTCCTCCGCCGCCTAAACCGCCGAAAACTGTCGCATCATACTGTGGAATTAATTATGTTTTAGTATTGTTATTCATATTCAATATATAGATTAAATATGTATTAATAATATTCTGATATATGTAATGTTTGAGAAAAAATTTTGGTCGTTAATTCGCTATTCAAATTTTGTCATATTTTTTTCTACAGTAAGGATTAGCCTGATCAATAAATAAAACAAGGGTTGATCGAAAAGTTCGCGCCTGACATACAAACGTATATTTTATTTTTACAATATCACTCTCATTCGGTCTATACATTCTTTGGCTGTCACAGTATAAAATTTTGTTGCCATAGTATTTGTGGTTTTAAAGTTATAACGTGCTAATGGGACCAAGCGAGCAGCTTTTTAAAAAATGGACAAAATGGAACAACGAGCATAGTACAAATATTTGTTTAAAAAGGATTAATACCGAAACAGATACATGATGATATGACGGAAACAGTAGCGGAATCTGGTCAATCGTATACAACTGTAAAAAAAAATGGGTAGCAAAATTTAAACGTGGACGAGAGAGCATTGAAGACAATTCTCGCCCCGACCGGTTTAAAACTTCCATGACCGAAGAAAACATCCATAAAGTCTGTGGTTTTATATTGGAAAACCGCAGATTGACTATAATGGAGATTGCAGAAACTATAGACATTTCATATCGAACAATAATATTTATTTTACTTTTTTCACATCTTTTCCTATTTTGGATAAAGAAATCCACAAAGACTGACGCCACACCTCGTAGTTGGAGCGCACCCAGGTGGCGGCCAGCCGTGAGAGCGAGTACCTTCTCGAGCATGGCGGTCCGGTGGCGCCACACCTCGTAGTTGGAGCGCACCCAGGTGGCGGCCAGCCGTGAGAGCGAGTACCTTCTCGAGCATGGCGGTCCGGTGGCGCCACACCTCGTAGTTGGAGCGCACCCAGGTGGCGGCCAGCCGTGAGAGCGAGTACCTTCTCGAGCATGGCGGTCCGGTGGCGCCACACCTCGTAGTTGGAGCGCACCCAGGTGGCGGCCAGCCGTGAGAGCGAGTACCTTCTCGAGCATGGCGGTCCGGTGGCGCCACACCTCGTAGTTGGAGCGCACCCAGGTGGCGGCCAGCCGTGAGAGCGAGTACCTTCTCGAGCATGGCGGTCCGGTGGCGCCACACCTCGTAGTTGGAGCGCACCCAGGTGGCGGCCAGCCGTGAGAGCGAGTACCTTCTCGAGCATGGCGGTCCGGTGGCGCCACACCTCGTAGTTGGAGCGCACCCAGGTGGCGGCCAGCCGTGAGAGCGAGTACCTTCTCGAGCATGGCGGTCCGGTGGCGCCACACCTCGTAGTTGGAGCGCACCCAGGTGGCGGCCAGCCGTGAGAGCGAGTACCTTCTCGAGCATGGCGGTCCGGTGGCGCCACACCTCGTAGTTGGAGCGCACCCAGGTGGCGGCCAGCCGTGAGAGCGAGTACCTTCTCGAGCATGGCGGTCCGGTGGCGCCACACCTCGTAGTTGGAGCGCACCCAGGTGGCGGCCAGCCGTGAGAGCGAGTACCTTCTCGAGCATGGCGGTCCGGTGGCGCCACACCTCGTAGTTGGAGCGCACCCAGGTGGCGGCCAGCCGTGAGAGCGAGTACCTTCTCGAGCATGGCGGTCCGGTGGCGCCACACCTCGTAGTTGGAGCGCACCCAGGTGGCGGCCAGCCGTGAGAGCGAGTACCTTCTCGAGCATGGCGGTCCGGTGGCGCCACACCTCGTAGTTGGAGCGCACCCAGGTGGCGGCCAGCCGTGAGAGCGAGTACCTTCTCGAGCATGGCGGTCCGGTGGCGCCACACCTCGTAGTTGGAGCGCACCCAGGTGGCGGCCAGCCGTGAGAGCGAGTACCTTCTCGAGCATGGCGGTCCGGTGGCGCCACACCTCGTAGTTGGAGCGCACCCAGGTGGCGGCCAGCCGTGAGAGCGAGTACCTTCTCGAGCATGGCGGTCCGGTGGCGCCACACCTCGTAGTTGGAGCGCACCCAGGTGGCGGCCAGCCGTGAGAGCGAGTACCTTCTCGAGCATGGCGGTCCGGTGGCGCCACACCTCGTAGTTGGAGCGCACCCAGGTGGCGGCCAGCCGTGAGAGCGAGTACCTTCTCGAGCATGGCGGTCCGGTGGCGCCACACCTCGTAGTTGGAGCGCACCCAGGTGGCGGCCAGCCGTGAGAGCGAGTACCTTCTCGAGCATGGCGGTCCGGTGGCGCCACACCTCGTAGTTGGAGCGCACCCAGGTGGCGGCCAGCGCGGCGGCGGCGCGCGCGGCGGGCGGCGAGGCGGCGCACGCGAGCCCCGACACCACCATGTCCTGCAGCGGCGGCCAGGCGTTCGGGTAGTCCCACTGCTCGCCCGAGTGCTCGAACGTCGTGGGTATACCGCCCTCGTAGTTCTCCAGCTGAATGGGATTAAGTGTTATTAGCAATAACAAATTAAGAATATTAAATATTCAACGGTTAAGAGTGAGAATAAAATACTATATTGGAGCGGGGGTCGATGAACATCATGTGTTTGTATGTATGTGTGAGCGTTCGTGTTTGAGCACTTGTGTGAGTGCGTGTATGTGGGTAAGTAGACGTTCATGCGTGAGCGTATGTGTACATGCGTGTTGCGTTAGTGCGTGTCTTAGTGTGTTTGTGCGTGCGTGCGTGCATAGAGGCGTGTGTACGTATTCCTGCGTACGTGTGTATTATATACACCTCACACTCGACAACACACAAAAGGATCCACGCACGATCACAAACCCAACCACAACAAACAATGGCGTGGCTTGTTCAAATATATATTAACGGCTAGCATACCAGCCTGGTGACTACAATAATTGCAACCAAAAAGACAAAGGCAAAACTAACTAGGGGCAACAGTAGCGTGAGTGTAAAATAGTTTAGTGAAAATGAAGAACTTTCATAAAAACTTGCCCTAAGACCACTTTAAATCCGGTCTTGTCACAAAATCCATTCACAAGTAAGGTCTGCTTTCGTACCACAAAAAATTATAAACTTTTATAAAATCTTTCGAGAGCATTTTGAGTTTCTCAATGTGGCCCAAAATTAGTTCTGAGTAGATGTTTACTAACTATTAACTACTTCCTGCCAATATCAAGCTTTTAGTATTAAAAAAATGAAGGACTTTCATACAAACTTGTAATACCCTTAGACCCCTTTAATACAGCCCTGTGGAATAATCCGTTCTTAGCGAATATCTACTAACTATAAACTACTTCCCTGCCAAATTTCATCTTTATGCGTCCAGCGGTTTTTAAGATTTCGTGACGAGACAATGACCTATTATATATATAAGAAGAAGAAGATATGTTCTTACCTTAACCTTATCCAAATAATTAATAGCCCGAGATATATAATATTCGCCCCTGGCTTTGTCATAACTTCCGGTCCAGAGTGGAGCAAGATTTGATGGGTAAAAGTAATCTCTTCGTCTGCCTGATTCTAGACTGAAATCTAACCAAGCGCCTACGTCTTCGTGCCAGAGGACCTAAGCCAATAAAATAAAAAATGGAAATACATTATCTACACATCTAATTATACATCTAATATATTACATATTTTTTCAGGGTTATTTAGAGGTATTTTTGTAATACAAAATAAAAAAAATAATAATAAAAAAGAGAGAGTAACCAAATGATCACTTCAGATGCTTATATTATATTGATTCTGTATATATTTCTTGTTATCTATGTATGGAGCAAAATTGTAAATAACTTTCGAGATATACTGAACTAAATTACAGTTTAGAATTATTAATCCATGATAATGATTATTATTTTACCTTTTCAATAGATTCCATGAGTCTCGCGTGCACCTCCCTATAATACTGAGCTTTTTCGAAATTTAGAAGTTTTTCATGGAATTCAGTCAACAATTGGGCGTTCCAGCACATGATGGCGTTTAAATCTACCGGTATGATCGATCTTGTTTTTAGATTTGTTAGATTTCCTGTAACGAGAAATATATTATTAGGTTTAAAAAATTAAAAATATGTTATATTATTATGTTTTCATTTTAAAAGTAACTGGATTAACTATCTTGTGCCTCAGGCTTTTATTGGTAATTTCTAATCTTGTGGGAATTATTCGAAATTTCGTTAAATCTGGACATTAATTTGTGTATGAATAAAACACCATTTATCGTAAGTTTCATTGTTATAAATTTAGTAGTCTTTTTTTAAATTTTCAATAATATGATAGTAAAAAATAGTATGGGATAATAAGATCTTCGAAACCTATAAAATTATATATACATAGGTATATGACAGTGTATAAAATTTTAATATCAACCCACGTAACATATTTGTGACTAATTAGCACAGCTAAAAGCCATATTACGAAGAATAGAAAAATGGCGGGAACTAGCTGACGTTTCCGTTATTTTAATTATTTAGTGATGAGTTAATATTTTCCAAAAGTGAACATAAATGACATATTAAGTATAAAGAGGGGCTAGTAAATGCAAATAATATACAGAATAACCTAATGGCCTCGTTTTAGCTTAAATTGTGTTACAAAATAATTTTACTACTATGTATATATGTAGTTTATAAGAGTTTTATACAATATTGATTATAATATATTATACACCATTTTCCCAGAATATTTATGGTACGTATTTTCTTTCAATTAAATAACCGGGTATTCCTTATAAATATATGTACTTTATTAAGGAATGCAACAGCATTATGATACAATAATACGCTACAATATTAGGTACCATAAACAGCAAGTCATTGCAAAAGCAGTGTCAAAGCAGTGGTAGACTATAAATTATTTTTTTAAACGGAATTTTTCAGATGTCTCCACTGATTACTAGGGGTCTTCCACTAAGCACGTGATGTGTTTTAACAACTTTTTGACCACCTACCCCCCGTTGGTGATATTTAGCGAGGTTTAAAACGAACTCCAAGAAATCACGTGTATTTTTTTCTGCAAAGTATGTTGTAATTCTCAGTATATTGTCTTCAAATACATGTATAATCTGATTTATTTTGAAAAATTAATATTGTGATGCAAATTTCTAGACAGGCATCAAGGTTGTTGATTAGTTTAGAAATCGCGCGTTCGCGTGATTTGTGGACGACCCCTAGCATCAACTTAACTCCTTTCGAACCAAGTTTAATGTAGTATTCTTTTATCCTTTAGTATAGTTTTAGAACTATCCTTGTAAGCCTATTTTAATAAACAGCCTTTTACATACGAATTTACTTCCAAATGTCGTAGAAATTGAGGAAAACTAGACTAGATTAATGAAAATTTTCTCCTGAAATACTTCACATACTCTATTATAAATGCTATGTTTAAAATGTGAACAGGTATGTTAATCTCAAGCAATGTATGTTTGAATGTGTGTATGTAAAAGTGAACGCCTACTTGTGGTAGTATCCGTGTAAATAAATTTAATAATATTTAAAACCTTTGTTAGTTCCATTAAGAATGAACCATCGCGATGAGAAGTCCCAGCCAGACTCAGCTGCCGCCTTCAGCTCAGCGTATAACTCCTCTCTTTTATCATATGTGTCGAAATGTCTGAAGAAATAAAAATATTTTTATACTTATATATTCAATCATTCATTCATTACTGCCTATACAGTCCACTGCTGGACATAGGCCTCCACAAGTTGACACCAAAAATAACGTGAACTCATGTGTTTTGCCCATAGTCACCACGCTGGGCAGGCGGGTTGGTGACCGCAGTACTGGCTTTGTCGCACCGAAGACGCTGCTGCCCGTCTTCGGCCTGTGTATTTCAAAGCCAGCGGTTGGATGGTTATCCCGTCATCGGTCGGCTTCCTAAGTTCCAAGGTGGTTGTGGAACCTTGTTATCCCTTAGTCGCCTCTTACGACACCCACGGGAAGAGAGGGGGTGGCTAAATTCTTTAGTGCCGTAGCCACACAGCACACTTATATATTAATTATATATTATTTTATTATTTATTTATTTTATATTTTATATATTAATACGTAAAACAAAAACTTTCTACCCCTTTTTACGAAAATTGCGCGAAAGGAGAAGTATAAAATTTTGTACACTTATAATTTATATAGAGAAGTAGTGCAGAATGCTAACATTTTTTTTAATTATGCAAAAAATACATGGTATCATTAAAAAAAATACACACACTGCCATTTAACACACGCTTATATACTCTTTTGTTGATTATCAGTGGTCAAATTGAGTATAGATTATTATCGATTATAGATTAATATTATTTCTTTACTGAATGTCAAACATAACCATAATAAATTCATTTAGTCTTTGACAACAAAACCTTAATAATGTTCAAACTAACTTAAAATATTTATGGTCGAAATTCAAGCACCGGGCGACCACTAATTTAATAAAATTGTACTAAACAGCGGTAGAGAAGCGTAGCTGATTAAGTAAAGTTGTAAACCAATCTTGTAAATTATTGCTTTTATTTTGATTTTGATTGATTTTTTCTGTATATAGCTTATAAATGGTAAGTAGTATGTTTGGTTTAATGCCTTTAGATACAATCAGCCGTGTATAGAGAAGGTTTTTGACAAGTATTGGGACTTTTATAGTATTTTTGGATTAGTTCCGTTCTAAAACACAGTACTAAAACATAGTTTATGTATTATTTTCAAAAGAGCAAGTGCGCGATTCTTCTCTGCAGAATCTACATTAAAGTATCCGTATGTTAATATATAAATGTTACTAGAAATGAGTAAACTATAAATTAAAAAAAAAAAAAAAAAAAAAAAAAAAAACTTTTGAATTGTAAATATGTATAATATTACTAAGAAAATATTTGTCAAATTCTTTAATCTGTTATTATTATTATACTCGTAGTACTTTTCTACCTACACTTTTTGAAGGAAAAATTCTTTACACACGTTTGACTTGGGGATTAAGCTGGTAAGTACGTGAAGAGAGTGTTACGAAAAGTGTGATCGGGCGAGGCAAACGGAAGTTGAGAGGGAGATATAAGTTAGAAAGTTTCACTCGTTTTGATCGTTCGGTTTTTGACTCTTTTGTGACGATATCGTATATTACAATGAACTATTGTGACCCGACACGCTCGGCTAGAAATAATGTAATACTTATACCTATTACAAAAATATGTTTCTTCTAATGTATTTCTCATATAAGACAATTGTGTAAATGCTTATGAATAAATATCTTTGACCTGAAACTGATATATATAACAATAAGAGCTATCTATCTAATCGGGTATATCCGGTGTTAACATACATTAATTATCTCAAGCTGTTTACATTGTGATAATAAATGTATATTTGTTTAACTTTTACTTAATACAAAAGCCGCTTACGTTAAAAACAGATATAATACTATACAGTTTGTTTATTTCGCACTTATCTGACATTACTTTTATCTAAAAGAACAATTTTTTTTTTTTATAAAACATACTACGAACTTGTTATCTATAAAGAAATAAGTTTATAGAGTTCAAATCTTTTAAACGACGTATCAAGTTGATACTTTAGAGAGATTTAAAGCTATGTATCGGAGCTTAAGAACAAGTTGTAAAATTCATACACACTGGCAGGACCAAAAACTCTGATAAGAATTTTCTTGGTCTCTGCTAATAAAACACATACACATACGCGTACTGTGTGGCTACGGTACTAAAGAATATAGCCACCCCCTCTATTCCCGTGGGTGTCGTAACTAAGGGATAACACAGTTCCGCTACCACCTTGGAACTTAAAAAGCCGACCGGTGGCGGAATAACCATCCAACTGCTGGTTTTGAAACACACAGCCCGCACCACCAACCCGCCTACCCAGCGTGGTGACTATGGGCAAAACACACAAGTTCACGTTATTTTTGGCGTAGATTTGTGGAGGCCTATGTCCAGCAGTGGACTGTATAGGCTGTAATGATGATGATGACATACGCATTCATCCTATAACATCACACTGCCCGGTAGAGGCCTCTTTCTCCATGTAGGAGAAGGATTGGATAAATATATCACGTTGCTCTACTGCGGCTTGGCGGATATTTTCCCTAATCTGAGTAACGATCAGTTAATAATTTAATGTTATCAGGTGTACATGATAACAACCGGGACCGACGGCTTAACGTGCTCTCCGAGACACGGTGGGGAGATCCACAAGGACAAACATTCAAACTATTACCCCATAATCATAACTGGTACCGACGGCTTAACGTGCTCTCCGAGGCACGGTGAGGAGACCCACAAGCAAAACATTCAAACCAAACACAAACGGTCGATGTTTTCGGCTACTACACTAGAGCGGTTGTATAAAATAAATAATTAGCCTTTACTAATTATATCTTTTGTACACACACTAACGAGTTACAGTTTTACTATTCATACAATGAGGTTTAACTTACTTAGCGCAGTCGATATCCTCTTTGTAGCTCTCCGGTCTGGGTCCTTGGGATTGGTCAGTGTATCTGAACATTAAATATCTGAAACAAAAAAGTTAATGGCTGTAATGGACAAAACACATGGACATTTATTTTATACAGTGATTAAAGGTAGTTTGTATTTGACTACATATCAGAATGGCAAAACAAAATGCGACGAAAACTCTTTAATTTTATTGTTTAAAACTGTCTGAAACATAGTAAACAGCTGGTGGAGCTATAATGTAAACCTACAAAAGTGTTTAAAGTAAAACTTCTTTACAGAGAGCATTACGAATAGTGTGATCGGGCAAGGCGAACGGAGCAAGAGAGAGAGAGAGAAGTGCGAGCACATATTTTCTTTCTCTTTCTTTCATAGCCAGTTACGTTTCGCATATCTAAGACACAGTGCAGGCCTAGTGTGCAAGCCTGTTGCTAAACAAGTTTTACTTACTTCAGTGTTGTCTAAAGGACACTCGTTTTTTAAAATAATTTAGATATTATTAAATACGATTTTTATATATAGGTCAATAATGTAGTACTACTAAGGCATTAATACATATTTGCAATAAATACAAGTGTTCCTCTATACATAACACTACAATGTATATTATATTAGATATATATAGAGATTTATAGAATAGAGTACGTTTATGTATTTATTAGACTCACTTTTGTTCGTTGTATTCAACAGGAATGCTGTGGTTCGTCATCCAATAGTCGTATTCACGGTCCAGTGTTCCGATGTGTTGTCTCAGAAATTCGAGATCACCTAATTCGTCCATTATTAATTTTACCATAGGAATTAGGAGAGGTGGTTGAGATCTGCAGGAAATGGAGAACAATTTTTAATCACATCATCATCACATCAGCCTATCGCAGTCCACTGCTGGACTTAGGCCACCACAGGTTCGGGCCAAACATCCCGGTTTTCAGCAATCCTCATATTATACACTATTTAAAGATATGTTTAAATCGGAATTAGTTTAAACTCAAAATAAAACAAGTATCTACAATATTATTATTCGGTAATATTCAAGCAATGAAAAATTATGTAATATCAATAAATTATTTTAATTATTATTGACAGACTGCTATATATAACTTCTTAATTATTATTTATATTATCACTTATTAAAAAAAAAGTCCTAAAAGACAACTTAATACGAGAAAGTACTAAGTACTTTTGAAAGTCTTCTAACCTTTTTAAATAGTACACTCTTCCTCCATTGGGTATAAATCCGAATCGATCGACAATACTCAGGAAATTTAGAATCATTCCTTTAGCGGTATTACGCATTTCTGATAGCAGAAGTCCCTTGATAATCCAGTAGGAGTCCCAGTAGTAGAATTCGCGGAATCTACCACCTGAAATATCAATCTAGACATTTAATAAAATTATGGGGAGCTTACGTCTCTACATGATGCTACAAAACGCTATCAAAAGTACAGCCGCAGAAATAATCTTACATTCGGCTTTTGTATGAAGGTTTATATGCCAAATAATGATTCAGAAAAGAACCCAAGACTTCAAGTTTTCAAGGAAAATGCTTGTTTAATTATATGTTTAAGAACTAAATATCTAATTAGAAAAGATTTTAATCTGAATATTACTCACCAGGAACAATAACAGGATTATCGACGTATATAATAGAGTACAATTCTTGGTTTTCCTTGACCTCGTGTTTCATCTTCCTGCCGAGTTGTAACCATAGCTTGTTCAAGTCTGACGCCCACTGGTGGAAGTGGGGGTCCTTGATCCTTTGCAGAAATGCTGTAGAAATATTTAATATTTAACACATGGTAACAAACTCTTATATTGCTAAAGCAAAAGCAGAAACAATTGTAATTCAATAGGACGTCCACCACATTTTCGTGCAGTTTTATATTTGTCTATCTGTTACGCCGAGGAGTTGTAAGCGAGACTTGTTATATCCTCACTTTTCACAGTTCACGCCAAAAATGGCGTGAACTCGTGTGTTTTTCCCATAGTCACCACGCTGGGCAGGCGGGTTGGTGACCCGGTTACTGCCCGTCTTCGGCCTGTGTATTTCAAGCCAGCAGTTGGATGGTTATCCCGCCATCGGTCGGCTTTTTTAGTCCCAAGGCGGTAGTGGAACTTTGATATCTCTTACGACACCCACGGGAAGAGAGAGGGTGGCTACATTCTTTACTACCATAGCCACACAGCGAATATTCATATTAATAAAATGTAATCGTTCAACAACATTGTTAAGAATTTTATCTCTAAAATCACTGCGATTGGCTTACCTCATATTTAGGCACGAAATGACCTTGAGTTTAATTTCTTGTACTGAATCTCGTAACTCAGTTATCACATAGATAAACAAACAAAATTAAATTTAATATACAATCTCTATTTGTACAACACATAATTTTATTATATGCACACTTTAGCGGATTTGATACACAGTAATTTCATTTCAAATTATTGTATTTATTTTTGGGCTTTGTGGTGCAAACGCGTTAATATATGTTTGTAAAAGTTACAGTCAATCAGGGTAACTCTGACAGATCACATACTATATTTTTTTAGCTAACTTCGACAATGTTAAATATGAGACACAAGAGTTAATTAACTTTGTGCTCTCATGTTGGTTTTCATACTCTCAAGTTATTTAACGTCTATAAAAATCATAAAATGTATCAAAAATTGGCAATTTCGTTGTGTGTCAAAGTTATAACCCCTTTATGGGTAACTTTGACACAGATGAGATTTTAAGATAGACATATTAAAGGTTCTTCTTCTTTAGGGTTAATAATGGCTTTCAATAGTGTCAAATGAGTACCGATGATTTTGCCAATGTCACGTAGAAAATATTAAAGGTGTATTATGTTTTTACATAGAAATAACAATAATAATTCAAATTATTATTTCTAAAAATTGTGGAACAGTAATAAAGGCTTATTTTATTTATTTTATTTATGTTTTTACATATCTTGATAGTAGCAAAATTTTCGAGTTATCTAAAAAGTTTACCACTGAAAAAAATACAAAAATTGCGCGCGAAACTTTTAACAAAGTTTTTGACATTAACTTTGTTTTAAAACTTCTTTTTTTTTCAGAGAGATGATTAACGAAGTTTGTTAAGTAAATAAATTGTATAAATTTAACTGTACGCACTAAATGTGGAACACGTAAAAACTAAAAAATAATTTTGTGATTTGACCGTCAAAGTTACCTTGTCAGTCAAAGTTACCCCGAGTGACCTTATGTCTGGGGCCATCCATAATTTACGTCACACAAATTTCACGACTTTTGGCCTCTTTTAGTCCTTGTCATAGATGGTCACATTTATGAGACCCCCCTCCCTACCAAGTTAAACGTTATATATAGATTTTACATTTTCGCAGATCAGATTCGATATTATTTTTATTTCCATTATAATTTATCAATTCGCCAACAAAACAACTTAAGCTTTAGTTATTTAATTGTTAATAGGCATGTAGTTATATTTTGGAATGTGATGTCACAAAAATTTGGACCCCTCCACACCACTTGTCACACTATGTCACTTTGTCGACCCCCCCACTTCTTAACAGGTGACGTAATTTACTGATGGCCACTTTTGATAATTAATATTTACAAATGACTAACGAAACAAATAAGGAATAAATGTTGAAACTTATATGAAATTTGTTTTTCCTGAAATTGAAATTCGATTCTTTCTAAAAACGTTTAATATGTGTGTTTTTTTGTGCGCATGTCTTTGAAACTGATTATGAACTTTGTACTGATTTGAAAAAAATAATACGAATGAAAATTTTACCGGGATTGTCTTTCCAATCCGTGGGTACCCATTCTTCGAATTCAGAACCTTCAGGGTCGAAGTTTTGGTTCACAAACTCTTGAATGTCAGCCTTCGTTGGTCGGGAACCTGTCCTGGATCAAAAACATATTATATAATAAACGTACTTCTATTCTAACAATCCTGAAATAATATTATATAGATGGTATAATATACTAAAAGTGAAGCCTTAGTTTACTTCAAAAATGATTTTTATTTAAATAGAAGTAACGGTCTTGTATGTTATGTTGAAAACGTACACAATATTATTAAGACTATTTAACTAATTATTCGTTTATGACTGTATAAAAACTTAGATATTATTTCTTATATATTTATTTAAGTCATTACTAAAACTGTGTAGGTATATGTAAGATTAGAAATTTGATACGAACCACAACCACAAAGAAATATATGATGTGGCTAAAACTGTGTACGTATATGTTAGATTAGAAATTTGATATGAACCAAAGCCACAAAGAAATCTATACCAATATTATAAAGAGGTAAAGTTTATAACTTTGTTTGTATGTAGGGGGTAATCTTCGCAAATACTGATCCGATCATGAAAATTCTTTCACTAACAGAAAGCTACACTATTCAGGAGTGACATAGGCTATATTTTATTGTAATTGAACAAAAAATTCAGTAAATAAGAAAAAGATTAAAATATAATATCAAAATGGTAAATAAACTAGCGCCATCTATCGCTAGTAGAAAACAATTTATTTGTCTTTCGACGTTATTAATTTAGTCTTATTTTAGTCTATCGACGACGTTTTCTCGATTTTTGATAGATGGCGTTGGAGCAACATATTATTTATTTAAGTGCTATAAAATTTGTTCTTTAAAGTATGTTATTTGGTTAATATAATAATAATTAACGCCCAACGAAGTGGGCACGGGTCGGCTAGTATATGATGTGATAAGTAGTGCAACAGAAACATTATACAGGTTAACAGTGTACTGTGTTTGTAGAATAATATTAAAATGCAAATAAATCTATAAGAAAAATGACACTTAAAACTAAAAATTATTCTTTAAAAACAAACGGAAACAGTTACAAATTGAAAAGGTAAAGGTATCTACAGATCAATTACAACTTGTTTTGGCATAACAAATTTAAACACCCAATTTTCGATTGTAATTCAGGGACAAAAATATAAGTATTGTGTGAACATGAAATATATTGACTGATTTATTTTATTCGTAGCATCTAAAAATGGAATCGAGTTATTACCTGGCCATCATCTGGTCGAAGTGCTCCATCGTGATGTTGGGTGACAGTTTTATCTTCATGTCTACGAAGGTCTTGGAGTCGTTGTACAGACCAGCCATCTGAACCGTGTCCAGAAGGGGCCCGTGACAATATATCATACTGGAAACGTAGAAATATCGTTATAATAACTGTACTTCATTCTTTCATATGCATTTCAGGATAAAAAATGTTATACTGATATCTGATAAGCATTTTTACACACTACAATTTACATCTGAGTGGGTTTAGCAATTATTACGTGAAAATAAGCTTGAAAATTTACAATTACACCTAAATCTCATGACAATATTAGTAGGATTAAAGTTAAGACTTTTTTAGTTTCCTAAGTGGTTAAGTGTGTACTTTGAGATACGAGTATTAGTGGCGTTTTGTGTAAACGCAGATTTTAAGTCTTGTTATTGATTTTTCGATTAAAATATATAATTTTATCGTGTGTTGATACTTCTTCGTTTTTTTTAATTAAATATTTCATTTTCGTTTTTAATATTTATTTTTCCAATATGAGAGGAGACTGGTAAAAATTTTAATTTTCTACTTATCCATATAAGCTCTTATATATTTCAAGATTTTTCTCACATACACATAATTATTCGAGTTCAATAATACTAACAATAGTTCAAACAATAATCATTAGTCATTCTCGTATCAATATTACGATAGTATATATGTAAATATTATAAATATGAAAATATTATATAATAATCAAAAGATTCTAAGTATTCCAGTAATAACCCATTTAATCTAGTTTTTGATAAAGGTGACTTTAGTATAACGTTAGTAACTAGCACAAAATGTCACATACGCTTTTTATTTAAATCTTTAACCATTTCGCGATAAGGTCTACATTTGCATCAATAATTGTAATTCAAATGTCATGCATTGTATTTATATAGCAGTTCTTGATTTGCATATTATAATATGGATTTGTTTTAGAATAATGAGTATGATTATGAGTATGAGCGGTCGTTACTTCATAAATAATCGGGAAATAAATATGTAATTGAAATTGTATTCGAATTTTGTTGTCCAAACGTATGGTTTTAAGGCAAATGATTTTATACGTTTATATTTTACTATTATTGCCGTCTCTTATAACTACACATTTTTGATTACATTAGAGAAAATAAATTCAGTAAAATCTAGACGATAGCTTTTTTTAATAAAATAAATTGAAATATAAATTAAACTGTTTTATTTTTATTCCAATGTCAACTTACAATACTTTTTAGGAACATATTGTCTGTAATCTCTAAATTTTTTTACTAAAATTTATATTATTGTTAATGTTAGCTGTAAGTTTCCCAAATAAAAAAAAAAAAAAAAATTAAAATTTAAAAAAAAATGTTTTTTTTTTATTTTCTCAGAAGTGGCAACCATAATATGATTTAGTTAAAGCAACGTTCCACACAGACGGACAAGGTCACGGATCTTCCGGCTGCATCTAGTTGTATGCAATCTGGTTTATTTTTATGTCTATTTTTTATCTATTTTTGTATGGTAGAGATTTTATCACGTAGAATTAACATCCGTTAGTTTTGTACAAACGTAAATAGGTGAACAACATAATTATTTTATAACAGTTTGTGTTAATTTTCTTTTTTAGCTTTTTGTTTATACTTTGTGCAAATTTGTTGCAAAAGAAAGTGTTGCAAAAAGTTGTGTATTTCAAGTAGCATAAGTTATTTACTTGTGCACAAAAAAAAATATTTTGTAGTAAATAATTGTGCCACTAATAAATAATAATTTAATAATATTAGAAACTTGCTATAAAAATATAATGATTATTCTATAAGACATAAAGCCAACTCACCTATCACACGTAGGGGGCAAATGACTCCTATCCCCAAACGCCACACTCAAGATAACTAACAGCACACATAGAAAGATCATTGTCAATATGGCACTAAGCTTATAACTAATATCACTATATTATTTCAATAAATAGAGGAACTAATACAATATCACTATAGTTTGTTACACTTTGTGTTTTTAAGTGTTGAGATAGTTTGAGAGGATTTTGAATGGCTTGCTTCTGAATGGTCGGCTTGTCATCCTGGGCGGCAGTTTCGTTGAATCCTTTATGGGCACATTTGTGCCAGTTTCTGTAACAAAATATGAATACGTTATTATTATTGTAATGTAAAAAAAAATATAATAAATATATTTTGAAGGAAGGCCACTAATGCTTATGTTACAGTTAACAGCCGGTTGATTTAGATGTATAATCATTTGTCGGGACGTCACGGTGGCATGTAGAAGCGATATACCGACAAAATCGCTGGGTTTTAGTGGGTATTCTGGGTTGTTCACTTTAGGCCAGGAGCCCCGCACTCCCACCGTCCTCGTCGGCGGAGTGCGTAAAAGCATTTCCCAGCAGAAAAAAATGCATGATCATTTATTAGATTTATGGCTTTCGCTAGTGCTACGATAGTAAAGATGATTTCGAAAACGTCTTGTAGAAAAAATAAGAGATTTATAAAAACAGTAAGATCTGTTTTGTTTATATAGCTATTGAAGCTTATATACGAAGCGGGCACCTAAAAGTTAGTGAATATAGTCCGTAGACATTTTTTTGGGAGTAGGGTGGAGGTAAAAAATGAGAAAGAAGGGCTACTAGATCTCTTTACTGGATCTATGGTTGGATCAAACTTTATCAATTGATTGTTTAATGACAATAGTCCATGGAGAGATTTGACAAATTTAAGGCCGTAAACAACACGCTGTGTGCTTTGGTATTGCTATGTTATCGAATAAGTCATCAATCATCACTTCAGCCTTTCGCAGTCCACTGCTGGACATAGGCCTCCACAAGTTTGCGCCTAAAATGGCATGAACTCATGTGTTTTGCCCATAGTCACCACATTGGGTAGGCGAGTTGGTGACCGCAGGGAACCAAATAAATTGTTAATGAAATTTAAATAACCTGTTACTATGGAAGTAATGTTTATAGTAGTTGTATAAAAAAGGGTTATCTAACTCATATTCACAATACCGAGTTTGACGTGAATCCACCCTTGGCCTGTCGATTAAAATTCATGGGTCAAAGTAGCTCATTAAAATTTATAAGATATAAAAAAGTTACAATTTGATAAAAAAATATCAGAGTTTGTCATTTTTTGCGTGCTATTTTATCAGGTCTATGATATAATGGTGACCTTTAAGTTGGTACTGACTCTAGTTTAGATTATTAACACAATCGGTGAAAAAGCTATTAATTGGTAAAGAAAGTTAGATCATTGTAATTATAATAAGTGAAGAATTTCTATCTAAGATTGGCAGAGTTGGTCATAAGAACATTGTTTTATAGGCTATACTACTGTGTGTTTGTGTCTTATACAGTATATATCGTACACCAGTCCTGGATTTATAAATAGGCTGTATAGGCCGCGACCTAGGGGCGGCAGCGTCCTAGGGGCGGCAGATTTCAGAGGACGGTCACTTGATTTCAGAGGATAAACGTCAAACACGTCCACTGGTTTTCTAATGGTTTTTTATACTTTCAATAAATCGCTATAAAAAGAAACTTATTCCTATCGAAACCTATATTATCGCTTTACTACAAATGGAAAATTATTATTTTAGTAAGGTATGTACATGGGGCGGCAGAAATAAAGTGGCCTACACTCATAAAAAATATAAATCCGGCACTGTCGTACACAGTTTTCTAATTCCCGGGCAGGATTTTAATAACAGTGGAGTTCGCAAGGTTGAGACGGATATTATTTATGTTTCATAGACAAGCCTGGGGGCTCTCTTTATCAATTTCGTAAGCGGTATCAGCACGACTAGAGCTCTAGGTGGAGCAGTGGCACACAAGAAAGCATATTTATTTTACTCAGCTGTAGTAAGCACATATACTCGAAACAAAAAAGTCACCAATATGTTTAATCAGTTAATGCTTCGGAAGCTATATTGATCTCGTCAGATTTGGTGAATATTTTATGTCATTTAATCTCGTTCAAATTTAACAAGATTAACCGATATAACGACATTATAGATACTTTGATTGGCTGTGTTTTTTAACCTTTTTTTTAAACAAACTTCTAAAACTAAATTAAATAACTCTAATTGTTGGAGGAGCATTACACAATGCTATCATAAATGAGCGATATAATGACTAAAAAGTCAATATATCTATAAATGTAATTTATACATAATTAAACTACAATAAAAAATACACAAAAACATCTATAAAATACACACACAGTCACCTGCCCCAAGGTAAGCAACTTAATGCTTATGTTATAGGTAACAGCCAACTAATATAGGAACATTTTTTTTTCTATAAATATCCATATAAATAAATATATAATTATGTATTACACCCAGAGAATTTCAGGCGGGAATCGAATTAAAAAATAAATAAATAATTTTAGCGAATGATGCACTAAAAAAGCAAAAAAATTCGCTGATATTATAATTATATTATTAAAGTAAGGATGACTCATAGGACAGATGCTTACGTCAAATTTTACACGAGGTGCTATTACACACAAAGCAACACAGGCAATATTTCAGACTAGTTAGGCTTTTAATTATTGTAATGGCTATTATTATACCTACATATCGTCAATCGTATCAAGTTACTTTTACATGATTAGAATTGTTTTGCGAGTGTTTCGAAAATATTTAGTTCGTTGTTAGTTTTCGCTTGCTCGTTAACGAAAAAAACTTCATAAAAATACTAATATTGTAACTTAGTTTTCGTATAATTAACAACTAAGTTACTGGCTCAAAGATCATAGAAAATCCTAAAAGAATAAACGAGTGAAACTATTAATATCATATTTTGTGTTGAAATGTCCCATCTACACCCTTAATCCACCACTAAATCGCTTCGGCCTGTAATATCCCACTACTGGGCATAGGCCTCTTTCCCCATGTAGGAGAAAGATCAGAGTTTAATCCACCACGCTGCTCCAATGCGGGTTGGCGGATATATTCCCCAATATGAGTAACGATCGCTATCAGGCGAAGATGGTAACAACCGGGACCGACGGCTTAACGTCCTCTCCGAGGCACGGCGGGGAGACCTACAAGGACTGCACAAACACCCAGACCACGGCAAACACCTGTATGGCCAATACAAATTTTTGTCATGTGCGGGGATCGAACCCGCAACCGCAACAGGGACAATCCATGGCTGTAACCGTTGCGCTAACGCGGCGCCTAAACATCATTCAATTAATTTGAACCAAAAATTGCACGACTCATAATGCTATGCATTAATTACAGAGTGCTTTACGATCGACATTTTATAAAACAGTTTATTTCGTCAAGTGGTTGTTGCGTTATTTTACTATCATCTGTGCATCCAAAACATTGACACCCAACATAACGTATTGTATTAATAGATTCTACTAGCTGACTCGGCGAACTTCGTATCGCCTAACACAAACTTTATCGTATGGTATTAAAGTTCAAATTGACTTTTAAGTATTATCACAAATCTTTTGTATGGGAGTATAGAAAAGTGTTGTTTTTAGACTTTTTCAGGAAATTTAATTTTTTTTTTTTAGAATTTTTCTCTCCGTAAGAACCATCCTCGTACTTCAAGGAATATTTTAAAAAAAGAATTAGCGAAATCGGTCCAACCGTTCTCGAGTTTTGCGCTTAGCAACACATTCAGCGACTCATTTTTATATTATAGATTACAATTATAGTAATAATAGTGTATTTCAAAAAAAAAAAACTTCAAATGATATTTTATTTATGGTTTGATGTGTATTCTGTATAAAAGTGTGTATTTTATATATTCATGCATTGTTATAAAAATATACCTTGAGGTTTAAGAGTAAGCGCTTCCCGTTCTTTTCATTTTGTGAGCACAGCTTCCTTGGAGGCTTGCAATTAGGTTACCCAAGTATACTTAAGTCAGTTTATAGTCGTGAGATGTTAAGCTTTAATCTCATTGGCTGTTAAATGTCGTATGACCGTCAGTAGGGGAATAATTGAGTCACTCAAGACCCCTAGGGTGATCTAGGCTCAATAACCTCTGCCAGTGAGGATATGTTCAGGGAGTTGCTATTTTTACGGTTTTTAATTCATTTATGTTCTCCTTCATTCAGTCATATATATTCATTCATTTGTATATTGGCTTACAATTTTTTGTTTTTTGTTACATTAACATGTAAAACATGTAAAACATGTTATGTTATACAAGATACTAAATGTAAGTTAAAATGTGCATACTACTGCTTCAGTTATCGCAGTCCACTGCTGGACATGGACCTTTCCAAGCTCACGCTAAACATCCTGATTTACCGCAATCCTCATCCATCATCATAAAATGTTAAAAATGTTATGTAGAAATGCCTCACTGATAAATTTAGTTTGATAGTGAAATATTGTTACCTGTCATATATATATTTTTTTGGAATTTATAAGGACCAGGTGAAATTATTACTAAGCAAAAGATTTATGAGAACGACAAAATATCAATGGTATTATTCTGTCGGTACATTAGACGTGGGACGTTCAATATTCACATTTGATACTTCTTCGTCTCTTGTGATGTTTAAATTAATACAAATGATATATACATGAGACAATAGCTCTGGTTTAAAATGTATTATAAATTTTATCCAGCTGCACATGCACTTTAAAGACAACTACCCAAAATGTCTTCTTATTCTTAAGTATTGTTAAGTTGTACAACCTTGAAAAAAGTAAGTTTTTAAATCACCTGTGAAAAGGAAAAATTACATATGTTACTGTTATTATTTTAAAATGACCATTTTTTTTTAATTTTTTCTACTAAAAAAGGTGTCAAAGAGCTAAATTATACAACTCAAATAAGGTATATTTCAAATAACTTTAATTAGACCTTAATTGCTTTTTACTTTAATTTTAAAAATGAACGCAAGTTAAAAGCCGACGACTAGTTTTAGCAAATGCAGATCTTAAGTCGTTACAGCTGTATTGATTGTGGATTTTAAAATTTTATAAGCCAACTCTATTGTTTCGAAATTCGAGTAACACACGAGTGATTACAGAGAAAGCATTGTTAGATTATGAATTATAGGTTCCTAAATTTTTAGAGGACTAAAAAAACTAGGCATTTCTGTGATACGAACGTGATTAAAAAACGGCTCTCAATGCTATATATGACTTTTTTACAAAAATTTCAATTGGACCTAATGATAAATAAATAAATATCTTATAACATACACACACGGTAGTCTGTTCCTATGGTAAGCAACTTAATGATATACATATAATGATAAATATGTGTAGTAAAATAAATTATCCACAATTTGTGCAAATTAACCTCAAATTTCTCTCTGATTAATAATTAGAAAAATTTTACGGTCGATTTTTCATCACCGACATCACCATCAATATTAGTTATACATACTTATTGTGTGCAAATTTTTTCACAAAACCACTTTTAGCGATAACGTAATGTGCAAACACGGAACAACATAATGTGGTCTTCCGTCGCTTGATTTACCGCCAATTGACTGCGCTCTATCAATTGGAAGATTACAGGTTACCTTTGGCCAACCTTGGCGCAAGTTTTTCTTAGTTTTCAAATGTTGGACAAAACTGTAACAAAATATTCCGATGTTTTTCTGACGATTTATGCAACGGAAGATTTCGATGTTAAGAACAAATTTTACATTTATTCATTGGGATATTTTTGTTTTTGCTTAACATTACCATTAAATTAAAAAATAAGTATGTCAAGGCGCACTAAAAAATATAAACGAATATATTAAATAAAGAGCAATAATAAACAACCAACGAAAATTGTAATCATGTTATGGAGGTAAAAATTAGAAAAATAAACAAAATCACGTGAGATACGCCCACAAACATGCGCACGGGTGATGCACGCGTCTGGCACCCTTCCAACGGCACACCCCCGTGTGAAGTGACGTCAGAGACTAAAACGGTACAAAAATCGGATGATCTTCGGTATTCTATCAATGGTTCGGCTACATTACTTGGAACGGAGCCTAATATGATAAAGATAAATAGAAAAGATAAAAGATTATTTGACGACGCGTTGGCGCAGCGATCACAGCACTGGTTGCGCTGGCAGTTTTGGATTCGATCCCCGCTCACGATAGTCATTTGTATTGGCCATGTAGATGTTTGTCGAGCTCTGGACGCTTGTGCTTGTGTATTGTATGTTTCCGGACCCCCGACACAGGAGCAAATCCTACTGGGGGCCGTGTGAAGCGTTTATTATTATCAATTAGTTTGAATTGCTTTAGTTAAAAGATGAATTAGTGACAGCTTGTACATATCTAACATCTGCTATCGTTATCTATAGTAAAATAAACATGTACCTCTTAGATTGACAAAGTTATAAAATAGTGGTATTCAAACAGAAATTTACTGTTAATAATTGTGTTTTTTTTTTTTATGTCACTAGGTCGGCAAACAAGCGTACGGCTCACCTGATGGTAAGCGATTACCGTAGCTTATAGACACCTGCAACACCAGAAGCATCGCAAGCGCGTTGCAGACCCAATCCCCAATCCCCCCAGGAGCTCTGGTCACCTTACTCACCAACAGGAACACAATACTGCTTGAAAACAGTATTATTTTGCTGTGATCTTCTGTAAGGTCGAGGTACTACCCCAGTCGGGCTGCTCCATATTTTGAGCAGGAAATTCCTGCTGTGCCCTACCTCAGATGTTTTTGCTCGCAAACGAAAAAAAAACCAACTTCAATTACATCGAAAAGTAATACAACGTAGATCGACGAAAAAATAGTCAAGCAACTACGCGTTATCAATGATTACTCAAAAAGTAGTGATCAGATCTCGATAAAATTTATATGTGACCACATGATAAACATCAGCTTTCGATTAAATTAAAAATTATCAAAATCGATACACCCAGTAAAAAGTTATTGCGGATTTTCGAGAGTTTCCCTCGATTTCTCTAGGATCCCATCATCAGATCCTGGTTTCCTTATCATGGTACCAAACTAGGGATATCCCCTTTCCAACAAAAAAAGAATTATCAAAATCGGTATATCCAGTAGAAAGTTATGCAGTATAATACAACGTAGGTTAGGTAGGTCGACGAAAAAAGCGTCAAGTAAAAACGCATTATTAGATATAACTCGAAAAGTAGTTGTTAGATCTCAAATAAATTTAAATGGGACCAATTGACACACACCACCTTTCGATTAAAAAAAATTGTCGAAATCGGTCCACCCGGTCAAAAGTTCTGAATGTAATATACATTAAAAAAAATACAGTCGAATTGAGAACTTCCTCCTTTTTTGGAAGTCGGTTAAA